>NC_134152.1:19832500-21215000 GCF_033958435.1 Carettochelys insculpta
ATCCATTTCATTGGTATTGCTTTAGAGCCATAGAAAATTAATCTTCAATAAGGAGTCATTAAGACAAAATGCACGCCAATATATCAAAGCATTATTCCCTCAGTGACTTCCATAGATAATTTCTGGGGCTCTTATTTCTTTAGTGAAGAAATCAGGGTGAGGTGTATTTGCTGAAAATGAGTTTTTGGAGCTCGTAATACGTGTGAGGAAAAATAAGTATTTGTGCACCCTGGTCCAATACGAGATCATGTTTAATAATTTCTGGAGTAGATCAGTACTGTAGAACTATGTGATTCTTAACAATAAAATGACCCCCAACACCTTCTTTTCCGAGGCCACTGCCTCATCTCCTCTGCACGGAAAGGTGCTAAAAATTGTAAGAAAATGTGTAATTATGTGTGCCACAGTTCATGGCAACTGCACTTGTATGCCCCCTTGTAATCCTTGTATTAATGGTCCAATAAGGCTCCAGATTCCCCACTTAACACCTCTCCTGGGTGGAGACCTGCAAGTCTCTCCCCCATAACCAGGTTGTTTCTAGACTGCTTGGTTTCCTCATTATGCTGTGATATCCCCAGGAAAAGACAGACTGCCTCAGCCAGCCTTTTTTCGCCTTCTCTTACGCTGTGTAATTGTCATGGTTATATGTTCACACACAGACTGTTCTAAGCAATCATGGCTACGTCTACATGTGCACGCTACATCGAAATAAGCTATTTCGATGAATAGCATCTACACGTCCTCCAGGGCTGGCAACGTCAATGTTCAACGTCGAAGTCGGGCAGCACCACATCGAAATAGGCGCTGCGAGGGAACGTCTACACGCCAAAGTAGCACACATCGAAATAAGGGTACCAGGAACAGCTGCAGACAGGGTCACAGGGTGGACTCAACAGCAAGCCACTCCCTTAAAGGGCCCCTCCCAGACACACTTGCACTAAACAGCACAAGATACACAGAGCCGACAACTAGTTGCAGACCCTGTGCATGCAGCATGGATCCCCAGCTGCAGCAGCAGCAGCCAGAAGCCCTGGGCTACGGGCTGCTGCACACGGTGACCATAGAGCCCCGCAGGGGCTGGAAAGAGAGCATCTCTCAACCCCTCAGCTGATGGCCACCATGGAGGACCCCGCTATTTCGATGTTGCGAGACGTGGTTTGTCTGCACGTTCCCTACTTCGACGTTGAACGTCGAAGTAGGGCGCTATTCCCATCCCCTTGTGGGGTTAGCGACTTCGACGTCTCGCCGCCTAACGTCGAAGTTAACTTCGAAATAGCGCCCAACACGTGTAGCCATGACAGGCGCTATTTTGAAGTTGGTGCCACTACTTCGAAGTAGTGTGCACATGTAGACGCGGCTCATATGTATCTTTAAGATGGAGGCAATGCAGAGAATGTAAGAAAACAATACAACAACCTGCACACATGTTCATAAGCTCACCCTTTTATGCCAACAAGAGACTTTTTTGGTAGTTAATCCTCCAAAACCCAAGATGTTCATATGTGGCCACAAAGTCCTCCCAGCCTCAGCCAAGAACCAATCTGCTCATGAATCTAAGACTCCTCTTTGGGTCTTTGAAGCAACTGTGAGTACCTAATCAGCCAAACAGTGGGCTTCTGTTCAAGGCACAGTTTCAGATGGATTTGGGCATGACAAGGTCCCCCCGGGACAGTCCCCTGGAACTGAGGTACCACCGAGCCTTCTGCCCCCCCAGCCTGGGCTCCCCATGCCATTATGCTGCTATGACAATTGCAGACCAACTTCCAGTTGTACATTTCCACCATCATTCACATACGTTGGGACAAACTGAGCTGTGGTTACATGCAGGCTCTCTGACCAGCCAAATCAACAGCAGACAGGCTAAAGCTGAGATAACCAGGCATACACCCCTCTGGACTATAAATCCAAGAACACATCATCTTTCACTGAAGGTGGAACTGTCCAGCATAAGTTCATGGAATTCATGACGCCCCACTCCCAATGTGAAGAGGAATATGCCTCAGCCCTTGCCTCTTCAACTACAATTTCCTATGCACTTTACTCCAACTCATTGGTTCAGATAGAGCAAAAACCAGTTTATTAACTACAAAAGATAGATGTTAAGTGATTGCCTAGTAAACAAACAAACAAAAACAACCTAAATGTAAGACACTAGAAAGGTAGGATAGGATTAGCCCAAGGATACATGCAGGCTGCAGATTCTTACAGAACAAGCTGGATTTTGCATTACAGCTTTGAATCCCCAGGTCTTTCATACACAAGCTAAATCCCTGTTGCCTGGGTCCAGTCTTTGTTCTTTGGGTGTTTCTGGAAAGCTTCTTGGATGGGGCATGAAGAACCACAGATGGTGTTGCTCCCTGACTTGTACAGCTTTAGCATTGGGCAGGAACCTTTTGTTTTAAACTTCCAGACTCGTGCATGGAAAAATTACATCTCATGAAGAAGTCCAGAGACTTGTGATCGAGTCACAGTTCCTTGTAGAGTCATAATGTTTACTTACAACAAGCTGGCCAAAAGGCTCCCAAGAAGGTTAAGTTAGTCCATGATCCACTGCATTTGTTAGGCCATTAGCCCAGTCTGGCTTCTTCAGTGTTGTACCTGAGGCAGAATTTGAGACAGAGTTCTTCTCAGGATGCAGTTGCCATTTGGGAACTTGATGGGAGACAAAGTATAAAACAGCCTGGCTGGGGGCACACAGTAACATAAGAACATAAGAATGGCCGTACTGGGTCAGACCAAAGGTCCATCCAGCCCAGTATCCTGTCTGCTGACAGTGGCCAATGCCAGGTGCCCCAGAGAAGGAGAACAGAAGACAATGATCAAGTGATTTATCTCCTGCCATCCATCTCTTGCCCTTGTACTGAAGGCTAGGGCACCATACTTTACCCCTGGCTGATAGCCATTTATGGACCTAACCTGCAAAAATTTATCGAGCTCTTTTTAAACCCTAATAGAGTATGGTAACAGAGTAAATTTACATTAGATTTTGAATGCTCAGAGAACCTATCTCTTTACAAATGAGGCAGCACATTTTAATGGCCCTTTATAGCTGCAATACCCCTTTTTTAAAATAATGGTACATTCTGTGTCCCTTGCTGTAAAGAAACACTTTTGCAGCCGTCTGATAGCCAATGCCTGTATATATATATATATAAATAATACCTCAGTAAATTCCATCACTTATACAATGCATTAAACATACTGGGTATTGTAAAAGAAAATACTAATAAAAAGAGTATAAAAGCAATAAAGTTCAAAGAAACTATATTTCCTTATTTATAACAAGATTTATGTTCACATCCCTTTGGTGTGTGTTTTTTATTAAAACTTGTATTACTTTCTTCCATCATTCCAATTACATCTTACTTAACCCTAAGCACCATTCTAAATCCAAAATAATAAGAAAAAATAACAGATCCAAAAGACCATATATCACTTCCCCAAAAAGACAGGAGGGAATAACAAGAATTCAGCTTGAGGAAGAGATACTATTTGTTTGCATAAAGTTAATTTGAGATCTGAAGATATTCCTGAGTCTAGCAGTGTTTGTCATTTTAAGAATTGGGACAATTGCTGTGGGTGAATTAAATGTTCTTTCTGGTTAAAGGCTCTGATCCTGCAAGCACTTACTCATAGGCAGCGCTTTTTTGGTTTAAAAAAAAAAAAAAAGGAACCAGTTCTCAGATGGCTGTCCACTGCAGCCAGTCCTGTGGCTGGGGCTGCCGAGGTGCCAGCGCAAAAAAAGCTCTGTGTCATGTATCTATTATTACTCACAAGGGTGATCCCATTTGAAGTCAATGGAATTACTCTCATGAGTAATGTTAAGCCTTTGCCTAAGTTATTTCAGGATTCAGAAGCTACAAAATGAATTTTAATGCACCCCCTGTACCAACTGTTATAAATTTTGTATGTCAGAATCTGTACTGCTACCTGGTAACCAAACAACTGTGCTGTAATTTCCATGAAGACTGTCTTTACCACTCCCTTGATTTTCTGCTTCTAGACTACTTCTTCTGTACACTCTTAAATAGACTGGGCCTAACACAGCAAGAACTATGAAGAACTAAGGGGTTCTCCCTACCAAAATTCACACTCTCTCCTGTTTCAGTTGTTTTGTATGAGAGAAATCTAATAGTAAGTCTTCTCCTGTTTGCCATTGAAGTCTATAAGCTGCATTTTTATAGCTATGGGTGACTTGTAATCATGTGACAGGCCATGTTTCCAATTTCCCATGAGTCAATAGCACAATCAAGAGAACTTTGGTTTACTAGCACCAGAGATGAATGCACAGCACCCAAGCTCAGATTCAGCAAAGCCCAAAAGTATGTGAGTAAGTCCTGTTGAAACAGAAAGAAATTCGGGACACATGGGCTACGTCTACACGTGAAGCCAACATCAAAATAGGCTATTTCGATGAATAACGTCTACACGTCCTCCAGGGCTGGCAACGTCGATGTTCAACTTCGACGTTGTGCGGCACCACATCGAAATAGGCGCTGCGAGGGTACGTCTACACGCCAAAGTAGCACACATCGAAATAAGGGTGCCAGGCACAGCTGCAGACAGGGTCACAGGGCAGACTCAACAGCAAGCCGCTCCCTTAAAGGGCCCCTCCCAGACACAGTTGCACTAAACAACACAAGATCCACAGAGCCGACAACTGGTTGCAGACCCTGTGCCTGCAGCATGGATCCCCAGCTGCCGCAGCAGCAGCCAGAAGCCCTGGGCTAAGGGCTGCTGCCCACGGTGACCATAGAGCCCCGCAGGGGCTGGAGAGAGAGCATCTCTCAACCCCCCAGCTGATGGCCGCCATGGAGGACCCGGCAATTTCAACGTTGCGGGACGCGGATCGTCTACACGGTCCCTACTTCGACGTTGAACGTCGAAGTAGGGCGCTATTCCGATCCCCTCATGAGGTTAGCGACTTCGACGTCTCGCCGCCTAACGTCGAAGTTAACTTCGAAATAGCACCCGACGCGTGTAGCCGCGACGGGCGCTATTTCGAAGTTAGTGCCGCTACTTCGAAGTAGCGTGCACGTGTAGACACAGCTATGGACAGAACATACTTACACTTTTTTTGATTTAAGGGCCGTAATAAATAAGTGCCTGATTTGTTAAGTATTTTTGAATGCTTTGTACTGTAATGAATCCCTGTGCTCTGGAAAATTCAGGTTATTTAACAGGGGAATATCAGTTTCTCCTGGGAAGCCTGATTTGTTTCTTTAAGTGATGGAGCCTCAAATGATCAAAATTAGAAACTATAAGAAGACTAAATCTGATCTCCCTCTGTTAAGACAATGCCTAGTCCTGTGGCAGGGTAATATGGAGCAGCAGATCCCACCAGAAGGACATGCCTATTGATCCTGCTCCTGATTTAAATCCACCCCGGCTCCTTTTGGCTATGGAAGGATGCACAAGTAGGAAGCTAGGAGGATGTGGAGCAGTTTGAATATGACTAGTTAACATGTTTCAGATGGATTTGGGACTCTCCTCATTTCCACAATGAAAATTTCTTGTTAATAGAAATGTTTATAAAAATGATCAGTGATGCAGTGTGCGTCTGTCCATCTGTCCCTCAACCTACCTGGAATGCACTATTGGAACTGGACTCAGGCAGTCAACATCTGATAAGTCAGATTTAGCAAAGCTAGTGCAGAACTACACCTCCTGGTGCCAGCATAGTGCCTCAGAGCCAGAGTCAGAAAGTTCTAGGCCAGAGGGGATCAACCAGTGCCCAAGACTTATGCACCCATGGGAGAAGCAGTGAATATTTCTGCTCTTACCTTTTGTGTGTTTTTAGCAAACAAGGTGGCTTTATTTCCTGCCTGGGCTCCATACATTCACCGGTTCATAACCAAACGATACATTCTTGAATCCTTGACTGGTATTTTGAATGCATGATAGCCCTTATTTTAAATGACTTCAGACACCATGCTTTCCAAGTACGTACACAGCAGTTATGATTCAAGGTGAAACATGTCACCAGAATTAGATATTTATTACTCAGGAAAAATACCTCCTCTCTCTCCCAAGCCTGAAAGTAGCGTATGTCGGCATATATTTTGCAATATCTGTTTTACTAGGACAGTTTCTCACTTTTACTCATTTGAGAATTGAATTAGCTTTTGGTGCTGCTTCACTGGGTTCACCGACCATTTCTCTGCAATCATTTAACACGCTATTAAATTCCAGAGTATGTTGTCTGTACATCTGATGTTTGATTCTGAGTGATGTTTATGTCATTACTAAGCATTTCAGCCAGCCACGATAACGTTAGTAATATGTAGCGAGGTTTTCTGAACAATGAACTCAAAAAGAGTTAGTGAAAAGTCAGTGTGATGCTGGAAATGAAAAGAACAGATTATTTTCAGTAATTATACTGCAGTATAGATACTGGGTTCAAAGCAATTGACTCTGCTGGTACTGTATCTTCAATGGCTCCTTTAGTTTATTCCATGTATTCAAAACTATGGGAATTTTGAGTCCTGAAAATCATTGGGGGCCCTGCTCCATCAAGTTCGGGGCTGGGTCTCTCCCCTAGCCTGCCTACCACTTCTGCATACTGTACATCCTCCACCCCCATGGTTCCCCCACCCAAGCCTGCCATCCCATGTGATTTGAAAGTGCCCTCGCCACCACCACTAGTAGAGTAGTGGGGCTAAAATGGCTTCTTGCTGCATGTACCCATAGCTGGCAGCATGCACACAAGACACCCTCTATCGTGCAGCTGGGGGGCATACATGCAGGCAGAGGCGTGGAACAGCTGGAAGCTGTACTAACCCATCTGTGCTGCCAATGAGGGCAGTGGGGCCCCCAGGCCATTTCAAATTGCCCAGGAGCAGCTGACTGGGCTGGAGGACATACTGGGGGGAGTAGGGGGAGAGAATCCCCACATGCAGCTGGCAGACAGCAGCAGGTGGAAACCTCTACCATAGAGCTGCTGCCAGACGGGGTACCCCAGGTAAGTGCAGCACCCACTCCCCAGATTCTCTTGCACAGCCCACTTCTTCCCAGAGCCTCCACCCTCTACCGCCATCCCCTTCCACCCCTAAACTACCTCCCAGAGCCTGCACCCAGTCTCCTGCCCCAGCCCAGAGCCTGTACTCAGAGTCTGACCCCCTTAACCCTCCTACACCCCAGTCTCTTTCCCCAGCCCAGAACTTGTACCCAAACTCCCTCCCAGATCTCTCTTCCCTCCCACACCCAAACTTCCTTGTGGATCTGGCAGGTGGGGGAGCGGGGGGTGGGAGCTTGGCCAGGGGAAAGGTGCAGGCTCTGGGCATTCTGGGCACCACCTACATTTCTGCAAACCTGCTGTCCCTGTACAAGGCTTAATGTTCTTTTGGGGATTGTGACCACCTGTTGTTTTTAGGAAGACTACCCCGGGATGGTAAGATACTGTAAAAGGACACCTAGGTTACATCTGCACAATAGCCCTATGTCGAGAAAAAGATATTTCAAAATAGATATTTAGAAATATTTAATTTGGAAATAACACATCCAAACTCAAGGGGTGCTTCTACACTTGCATTCCTCTTTTGCAAGAGGTATGCAAATGAGGCAAATTGAAAATGCAAATGAAGTATGAATTTGCATATTTGGCACCTCATTTGCATATTCTAATTTCAAAAGAGCTTCTTTCAAAAGACGAAAGCCAGTGTAGACACTGCTCTTTTGAAGGTAAGCCCATCTTTGAAAGAATCCTTCTTCCCTTTATTTAATGGAAAGAAGGATTCTTTCGAAGACGGGGTTTACTTTCGAAAGAGCAGCATCTACACTGGCTTTCTTCTTTCAAAGGAAGTGCTTTTGAAATTAGAATATGCAATTAAGGTGCCGAATACACAAATTTATACCTCATTTGCATTTTCAATTTGCCTCATTTGCATACCTCTTTCAAAAGAGGAATGCAAGTGTAGATGCACCCAAAATGCCTTTTGAAATAGCATTCCCGGTCCATACGCTGTTTTGAAATAGTGCGATTGGAGCCCATTATGACCTATTTCAAAATAGGCATTATTCCTCGGGGAATGAGGTTTACTGCAGTCAAAATAACACACCTGTTACTTCAAATTTCTTTCTAAATACCACGTGAGTCATTTAGAGAATGCCAAAATTCTTTTGAAATAACTAATGTTATTTTGAGATAACTTGGCTGTGTAGGCTTAACCATAGTGTAATATAGTGTTTACGGATTATCACCTAATTAGCTTTACATGCAGCACTCCATTCTTTTCACCCTCTATTGCAGATGGGGAGTCCACTTCCTTATAAACTGACACCTGTAGAGTGACGGCAGTCTGAAACCACCGTAAGTGTGAGAAGAATTAGAGCCAGCGCATTTCAGGTAAACCCACCCGAGAAATGACATTTTCATTAGCAATTTATGGGGTGTGAAATTTCTACCGTGATGAAAACTATTCAGAGGCAATGCTGGGTAGTCCCTCTTGATAAATATTGACATGGCTAATTAATGGTGAAGTTTGTGTGAGACAAAAAATGCTGTGCTTATTGCAGGACTTGGCTGGAGCAGTGGCAACTTTATGTGATCTTTGCACCTCCCCATGCAGAGGGCAGGAATGGAACTGACTGAGCACACAGCACAAGCAAAAGCAGCCTCAGGTCTCTTCTAACTTAATCACAATTTCTGATGATCTCCAGGGTTTCCCATCAGCTCGAAATAACTGGAGCATATAAACATTTCAGCTAATACCACCTGTTCTGGAGCCTCTACAGATACTATTTCGCTTGGAGATTCCATCTATACAGTAGGAATTCCTAGCTTATCATAAGAATATATGAATGGCCATATTAGATCATACCAGCAGTCTGTCTAATCCATTATTCAGTCTTCTGACACTGCTGGGTACCCCTGGGGAATGGACAGGACAGGTAATCAAATTATCCATCCCTCATTGTTCTTACCCATCTCTGGGAAAATAGAAGCTAGGTGCACCGTTCCCTCCCCATCATGGCTAAAGGCCATTGTTGGACCAATCGTCCATGAATTTATTTACTTATTTTTTAACCCTTTTATAGTCTTGGCACTCACAACATCCTCTGGCAAGTAGTTCCACAGACTGACTCTGCATAGTGTGAAGAAATACTTCCTTTTGCTTGTTTTAAACCTGCTGCTTATTAATTTCTTTTGGTGACACCCAGTTAATGAGTTATGAAAGAAATAAATAAGACTTCCTTATTTACTTTCTTCATGCCAGTCATGATTTTGTAGTCTCTTTCACATTGCTCCCTTAGTTGTCCCTTTTCCAAAGTGAAAACTCCCAGTCTTATTCTTCTCTCCTCATACACAAGTCATTCCATATCCCTAATCATTTGTGTCACCCCTTTTTGAACCTTTTACAATTCCAATAAATAGTTTTGAGATGAGATGACCACCTCTGCACATGGTATTCAAGACATAGGTGTGCCATGGGTTTATATAGAGGCAATATGATATTTTTATCTTACTGTCTTGCCCTTTTTTAATGATTCCCAACATTCTGTTCAATTTTTGACTGTTGCTGCACACTGAAGCTGTGTCTACACTAGCATTGCACTTTCAAAAGAGGCATGCAAATAAGGACATTGAAAATGCAAATGAGGTGCTGATACTCAAAAGAGAAAAAGCAGTGTAGACGTGGCTCTTTTGAAAGTACACCCCATCTTCAAAAGAACACTTCTGCCTATTTTGATTCAGGAAGAAGGGTTCTGTTGAAAACTGGGTTTACTTATGAAAGAGCTGCATCTACATTGCTTTTCTTTCTTTTGAACGGAGGTCTTTCAAAAAGGAGAATATGCAAGTGAGATGCCAGATATGTAAATCTGCACCTAATTTGCATTTTCAATTTCCTCATTTGCACACATCTTTCAAAAGTGCAATGCTCGTGTAGACACAGCCTGAGTGGATGTTTTCAGAGAACTATCTACAGTGACTCCAAGACCTTTCTTGAATGGCAACAACTAATTTGTCAGATCTTCTCCAAGTTTCCCACCCTTTTCTGCCATATAGTGCAAATTTCATCCAATTTCAATCCAGAAATCTGAATAGTTATTCCATATCTCTCACATAATTTGCCTGCACTGGCATATTTCTTCCTATTTCCCATCTCTCTACAAATAACCAGTGCAGTTCCTTCCAAGACACCAATGGTGGGGATGTTGGTATATGCTGTCCATTAATGTCCATTGACATTTTAACTGTCACATTGTATAGATCTGCTTTGAGTCTTCCCTCAATTTCAATAGACTTTGGATCTTCCTCCTTATGTCTCAGTGGTTTAAACTCCAGCAGCCAGTCTAAACTAGCCCGCTAATGGCAAGTAAGAAATGTGAAGAAAAGGCTAGTCTATACACAGCCTCAATAAGAACAGAATCTTCCCCATCAAAGTTTAATCTACACACAATAAAGGTGGAACATATGCAGCAGTAACAGAGATTGAATAGTAACAGAGAGGAAACCGCGCTAGTCTATACACTATCAAAACAAAAAGCAGTCAAGTAGCACTTTAAAGACTAGCAAAATAGTTTATTAGGGCTGCGTCTACACGTGCACGCTACTTCGAAGTAGCGGCAGTAACTTCGAAATAGCGCCCGTCACGTCTACACGTGTTGGGCGCTATTTCGAAGTTGAAATCGACGTTAGGCGGCGAGACGTCGAAGTCGCTAACCCCATGAGCGGATGGGAATAGCGCCCTACTTCGACGTTCAACATCGAAGTAGGGACGTGTAGACGATCCGCGTCCCGCAACATCGAAATAGCGGGGTCCTCCATGGCGGCCATCAGCTGGGGGGTTGAGAGATACTCTCTCTCCAGCCCTTGCGGGGCTCTGTGGTCACCGTGGGCAGCAGCCCTTAGCCCAGGGCTTCTGGCTGCTGCTGCTGCAGCTGGGGGTCCGTGCTGCATATACAGGGTCTGCAACTAGTTGTTGGCTCTGTGTATCTTGCACTGTTTAATGAAAGTGTGTCTGGGAGGGGCCCTTTAAGGGAGCGACTTGCTGTTGAGTCCGCCCCGTGACCCTGTCTGCAGCTGTGCCTGGCTCCCTTATTTCGATGTGTGCTACTTTGGCGTGTAGACGTTCCTTCGCTGTGCCTATTTCGATGTTGGGCTGAGCAACGTCGAAGTTGAACATCGACGTTGCCAGCCCTGGAGGACGTGTAGACGTTATTCATCGAAATAGTCTATTTCGATGTCGCAACATCGAAATAAACTATTTCGAAGTTGGGTGCACGTGTAGACGTAGCCTAGGTGAGCTTTCGTGGGACAGACCCATTCTTCAGACCATAGCCAGACCAGAACAGACTTAATATTTAAGGCACAGAGAACCAAAAACAGTAAGCAAGGAGGACAAATCAGAAAAAGATAATCAAGGTGATCAAATCAGAGAGTGAAGGGGTGGGGGGGAAGGTCAAGAATTAGATTGAACCAAGTATGTGGACGAGCCGCTATAGTGACTCAGAAAGTTCCCATCACGATTTAAACCATGTGTTAATGTGCCGAATTTGAATATAAAAGCCAGCTCGGCTGTTTCTCTTTCCAGAACGGTGCGATAATTCCTTTTCAGTAACACACATACCTGTAGGTCATTGACAGAATGCCCCATTCCATTAAATGTGTGTCTTATAGTGAGATATAGGCAGGAAGTGGAACCCAGGCCTGGAAAAGGAGAAATGAGATAAATAAAATGCATGCTTATGTAAACAAGGTATGCACGAATTCTTTTTTTTTTTTCCTTTACATTTTCAATTGTTGGAATCAGCCTCAGCCATGAAACAACAACGGGGAAACATTGCTTTTCCAATGGCTGTGATATTTCAATCTCCTTGTAGCTCAGTCCTGTTCTGACCGGTATTCAATGCCACCCTGAGCTGAAAGGTTAGCAGTCAGCCTATGCTAATGCCAATAGTTTAAACCAGTGGCAGTGTGAGAGTGAGAAACTCAGAGGAAACAGGCAGTGTAGATGATATCCTAGTGTCAAACACCATACTGCTGACTTTCTTTTTTTCTGAGCTGCAATTGACTGAAATCCCTTTATTAAATTGTTTATTAGGTGTTGTTTAATTTCTTCCTGCAAGACACATCCTAGCTAATTCTTCCATTGAATACTCAAGTAACTTGGACTCTGGACATTAAATGCAACATGGGCTTCACTATTAATTAGTGATGAGAGGGTGTTTATGAAGAGAGGTTAAGAGGCATTGTTGACGAATAGTTCACCATGGTGGAAATTTCACACCCAGTAAATCACTGATAAAAATGTCATGTCCCTGCTGAGTTTATCTGAGATGCTATTAATCTTGCCATTCCCATTGGAGAAAGTACTACTGTCAGTTTGCAACAAAGACCGGAATGAATTTTTAATCAGCATCTCTGCTATTATAGATTAAAAATTATTAAAAATGGTAGTTTATAGGTCCACTTCACATACCTAAATTGGATTCACCACCCATCAGCAAAGCACTGGTATCTATCATTGTAAACAATATTCACTTTTCATTAATCTTCAGAGCATTGCCATTTTCTAGACTACCAGGTGACTGGATGCTTTGAGGAGCTGCAATGAGTACTCTCAGTTCAACCTCTCTAATCTGGAACTCTCGCCCCTGGCAAACTCCTTAATCTGGCATGATTTTAGTTATCTGGACAACCACTTATCTTGAGTGTCGCCAGATTTCCCATGGTGACAGTTCTAGGTCCAGTATTGTTCAACATCTTTATTAATGACCCAGATGAGGAGATGGATTGCACTCTCAGAAAACTTGCAGATGACATTAAGCTAGGGGGAGAGGTAGATATGTTGAAGGGTAGGGAAAGGGTCCAGACTGACCTACATAAATTGGAAGATTGAGCCAAAAATAATCTGATGAGGTTCCAGAAAGACAAGTGCAGAGTCTTGCACTTGGGAATTAAAAATCTCAAATGCTGTTACAGGTGGGAAACCAACTGGTTAAGTAGCAGTGCAGCAGGAAAGGACCTGAGGATTACAGTAGATGAGAGGCTGGATATGAATCAACAGTGTGCCCTTATAGCCAAGAAGGCTAATGGCATACTGGGGTGCATTAGGAGGAGCATTTCTGGAAAATCTAGAGAAGTTGTTATTCCCCACTATTCAGCGCTGGCGAGGCCACATCTGGAGTATTGCATCCAGTTCTGGGGTCCCCTGTAGAAAAAGGATGTGGATGTGTTAAAGAGGGCAATGAAAATGATTAGGAGGCTGCAGCACATGACCTGTGAGGATTTGGGCTTATTTAGTTTGAGAAGAGAAGAGTGAGGGGTGATTTGGTAGCAGCCTTCAACTTCCTGAAGGGGAACTCTAAAGAGGATGGAGAAAGACTGTTCTCAATAAAGACGGATGGCAGAATAAGGAGAAATGGTCTCAAGCTACAGAGAGGGAGGTGTATGTTGGATATTAGGAAAAACTATTTCACCAGGAGGGTGGTGAAATGCTAGAATGCTTTACCTAGAGAGATGGTGGAATCACTGTCCCTCGAGGTTTTGAAAGTCCAGGCTTGACAAAATTCTGGCTGGGATGATTTAGTTAGGATTGATCCTGCTTTAGGCAGGGGGCTGGACTCAATGGCCTTCTGAGGTCCCCTCCAGCCCTATGATTCTATGATTCTATTGCATAAAGTTTGTTTACAGTCATTAATCCTGGCTCTCTGTTCTGTGCTGTTATTTAGCTATAATTTATCCCTAAACGTCTTCTAAGAGTCCATTAAGCAATGAGAATGTTGGTAATGTGCTAGACAATATTGACGTGTCCTGGTCCAGCTAATTCTCTCCATCAGGCACCAGTCAGGTCCCGAGGGTGCTAAATGAGAGATGTTCAACCTGTAATGTCCAAGGAGAGAACAGTGATATGTGTAAAAGTAAATTTGAAAGCATGTGGTATCAGAATCACCGATTGCAAACAGTTATTTTCTACTTGTATTAAAAGTGCCACTATTCACAAGTGTCCTTGTATTTGGTGTCCCCAAAATATCCCTGAGTCAGATCAGCTCACCCCTGCACAGCATGGCTATAAAGGCAATTACTGGAAGATAGAGTCTGGTGTCCTGAAAGACCATACATTTATTTTACCTGATGGATGGGCTGTAGCCCAGCTTTTTTCAAACTATAATTTATAAAGTTGCCAACATGTATGTAAACCTCTAACTTGTAGGATGATAGGCTGGTGTGGAGAAAAATAGTATCCTGCTTCACTGGATCTATCACTGGCTGGAGGAAGAATGCATATTAACCCCCCCACACTAAAAAATGGGGGTATGATTGTTTTGAAGAAGAGCACACCCCAGCAGTGTCTGTAATGTGTAGTGCCCAAAATGGAGCAGAATATGCCCCCCCGAAGTTGGTGGCTCTGCTTTTGTCTGTTTGCAATATATTGTAAATATAGAGTGGACAGGGTGTGTGAGGTCTTCAGGTCATTGGACTCCAGAAATTCTAAATGCACGTTGAGATCTGGAGACCGAGTAATGTGTAAGGATAATTTCACTAAATAAATAGGAATGGCTTGAAACAGTGTGTCAACTTTATCCTAACCTGTGCTGATTTGGACCATTATGAGAGAATAACATAGTGTTTATTTTTCACCAACTGCAATCTTTTCAATTGGCTGAAGCCTCTAAATTTGGGCCTGAATTTCAAAAACTTCAGAGTTCAGGGATGTCTGGATTTGTTTTGAGTCTGTCCATTTTAGAAATTCAGGTTTTGGCTGGGTTTTATCTTTTACATGCTGCTTTTATTTAGCACCATATTGTCAGTTTAGGATAAAGAATCTAGACAATCTATAGGCTAAATCTTCAGGCCCATTCACTCAGTAGTTGGAAAAAAAACTCCCATTGACTTCAGTACAGATAGAGGCTGAACCGCTTTAAGATTTCAGGGAAGCATATTTTGGTAAACTCAGAGAACTGGGAGATAATAAGTTTCCATGGGAAACAAGACTGAGAGGAAAAACAACTGGGCTATGTCTACACTAGCCCAAAACTTCGAAATGGCCATGCAGATTGACGCAGCTCACAGATAGGAATAAGGGGATTTCGAAGTTGCTGGGGTCCTTTTGAAAAGGAGCCCCATCTGGACAAGCCACATGGCGGAGAGCCATGACAATTTCAAAGTGCTGCAGCTGCCAGCATTCTAATGAAGCGCTGAATATGTATTTGCATGGCCATTTCAAAGTTTTGGGCTAGTGCAGACACGGCCCTGAAGAGAGCTGGCAGTTTTTCAAAGGGACATTATTAAGGTCCCAAAAGCAAGCTATTCCCCTGTATAGGAAAGATAGAACGCATGTCAAAAGACAGCCTTGGCTTAGCCAGGAGATCTTGCATAATCTCAAAATCAAAAAGGAGTCATATAAAAAATGAAAAGAGGTCAAATTACAAAGGATGAATATAAGCAAACGGTACAGATACTCAGGGGCAAGATTAGAAAGGCAAAGGCACAAAATGAGCTCAAACTAGCTGGAGGCATAAAGGGTAACAGGAAGACATTCTATAAATATATTAGAAGCAAGAGGAAGATCAGGGACAGGGTGGGCCCCCTGCTCAGTGAGGAGGGAGAAACAATATCAGGAAACTTGGAAATGGCAGAGATGCTTAATGACTTCTTTGTTTTGGTCTTCACCAAGAAGGCTGATGAAGGAATGCCTAATATAGTGAATGCTAGCAGGAAGTAGGTAAAGATAGAAGATAAAATTAGAAAAAAAAACAAGTTAAGAAAAATTACTTGGAAAAGTTAGATGTCTGCAAGTCAGCAGGGTCTGGTGAAATGCATCCTAGAATACTCAAGTAGCTGATAGAGGAGGCACATGAGACTTTAGCTCTCAGCTTTGAAAAGTTCTGGAAGTTGGGAGAGATTCCAGAACACTGGAGAAGGGCAAATATAGTGCCCATCTATAAAAAGGGGAATAAGAGCAACCCTGGGAATTACAGACTCGTCAGTTTAACTTCTGTGCCAGGAAAGATAATGGAGCGTGGCAGATCACAGGCTACTTACAGCAAGAGCCTGATGGAGGTGAGCATTTCGGGAGTTGAATAAATGCCTTTTGAGTCCCCTCCTAGGCTCACCAGAGGGTGCAGCCTTGCAGATGGGATAAGCAGTTGGGGCTCATTAGGAGCCAGCCAACAATAGAGGTTAATCAGGCGCTTGTTGCTAGTGAAGGCCTCCAGGTTTCCTATAAAAGGCTCCCCCCAGGCAGAAGGGGAAAGAAGCGGAGAGGTACATGAAGATGAGAGGCTGGAGAACCAGCAGAGCACAGTAGTTCAGCGAGGTACAAGGGGAAGGTATCAGGGTGAAGTGGTGGGTAAAGTGGCCCAGGGAAAATGTCATTGCACTGAGGTGGAGGTAATAACCCCATCAGCTGACGGTCTCCTAGACTGGAGCCCAGAGAAGTGGTTGAGCTTGGGCTCCCAACTCCCTTCTACCGGTGGTGTCCTACTGGAAGGAACGTAGCAACCCAAAGACCAGCTGAAGGGGAGTTTTTTCCCCACACTCATGCTTTGCCTTTGATGAGAACAGCTCACTAAGTGGAAGCCTTTGTCTTTGAGAAGCCCCAAGGGGCCACTGTGAGTTTCTGAGGCATACAAGAAACCACCAGGAAGAGCAGAACCCAAAGGGACTGACAAGTGTCTCATCACAGAAGCAAATAATTAAGGAATTTGTCTGCAGACATTTGGAAGGAAATAAGGTGATGGGTGACAGCCAGCATGGATTTGTAAAGAATGAATCCTGTCAAATCAATCTGATAGCTTCCTTTGACAGGATAACAGGCCTTGTGGATAAGGGAGAAGCAGTGCACATGGTATACCTAGACTTTAGTAAAGCATTTGGTATGGTCTCACCTGATCTTCTTATCAACAAACTAGGCAAATACAACTTAAATTGGACTACTATAAGGTGGCTGTATAACTGGCTGGATAGCTGTTCTCAGAGTAGATATTAATGGTTCACAGTCATGCTGGAAGGGCATAACAAGTGGGGCTCTGCCAGGGTCTGTTTTGGGACCAGTACTTTTCAGTATCTTCATCAGAGATTTAGATATTGGCACAGAGAATATGCTTTTTAAGTTTGCAGATGATATCAATCTGGGAGGGGTTGCAACTGCTTTAAAGGATAGGGTTAGAAATCAAAATGTTCTGGAGAAATTGTCTGAGGTAAATAGAATGAAATTTAATAAGGACAAATGCAAAGTAGTCCACTTAAGAAGGAATAATCAGTTTCACACATACAAAATGGAAAATGACTTTCCAGGAAGGAGTACTGCAGAAAGGGATCTAGGGATCAAGCTAAATGTGAGTGAACAGTGTGATGCTGTTGCTGAAAAAGCACAAATGATTCTGTGATGCATTAATAGGAGTGTCAAGGGCAAAACGTAGAAAGTCTTTCTTCTGCTCTACTCAGTGCTCATTAGGCCTCAGTTGAAGTACTGTGTCCAGTTCTGGGCACCACATTTCTAGAAAGATGTGGAGAAATTGGAGAAGGCCTGGAGAAGAGCAACAAGAATGTTTAAAAGTCTAGAGAACATGAGCTATGAGGGAAGACTGAAAGAACTGGTCTTCTTTAGTTGAGAAAACAGAAGACTTAGAGGGGACATGATAGCAGTTTTCAAGTCTCTAAAAGAGGGTTACAAGGAGGAGGGAGTAAAATTGTTCTCCTTGACCTCTGAGGATAGGACACGAAGCAATGGGCTTAAACTGCAGCAAAGGAGGTTTAGGTTGGACATTAGGAAAAAACTTCCTAATTGTCAGGGTGGTTAAACATGGATAAATTGCCATGGGAGGTTTTGGAATCTCTATCACTGGAGATATTTAAGAACAGGTTAAACAGACATCTATCAGGGATGGTGTAGGGGGTTCTTGGTCCTGTGGTGAGGGGACTGGACTGGATGACCTCTTGAGGTCCCTTCCAGTTCTAGTGTTCTATGATTCTAAACCAGCACCTTCTCCCCTGGCAACATCTGTAATCTGGCATGCTTTTAGTTAGCTGGGCAACCACTTATCAATGGGCATGGCTGAGTTTCCCATGGTTCCACAAAGTTTGTTTGCGGCCACCAGTCCCGGTTCTCACTGTTGTGTGCGCTTATTTATCTCTAATTTGCCCCTAAATGTCTTCTAAGAGCCCAGTTTATGTGTTACTAGTGCTGCTAGACAATACTGACCTCACATGGTCCAGCAAATTCTCTCATCCAGCACTGGTCAGCACCAGTCTAGTCCCTAGGATGCTGGACTAGAGGGATTCAACCTGTACAAGTTTTCAACACATCTAAAAATGGTAGACCACTTTATATAAGTTCCTTAAATACAGACTTAGTCCAAATCCCACTGACATCATCAGGAATCTTTCTATTGACTTCAGTGGGCTCTAGCACAAGCTCAGGTTCCTAACTTTAAGCACCTATGTTTGAAAATGTCCTCATTGACTAGCAATTCTTTCATGCTTCAGCCTGTGACTTAGTAAGTTATCAAACAACCAGTTTTCTAGACAGGATGGAGAGAGGTTACATTGCTAACTGTGATGTTACTCGCTGCCTGAAAATCACTTCTCCCTCAGGGGAACATTCGATGAATCAAGACTGCAGCAACCATCATTCACTTCAGTTTTACTGGCCTCTGCATGTTCTCTTTTCAAAGGTGCAGCTGGCAGCTTTTCATACAAGTCTACCACAAAAGGTCACTTTGGGCTTTCTTTTAACAAATTAGATTTTTTAAAAGTATATTAGGCCTCATAGAGGACATACACTGAAGAGCAAACGTAGATGAATCACTGCTGCCCAATGGAAAGGGTGGTGATAAACTTGCATTTCAACACACTGTTGCTCTTCAGAGCACATATGAACACTGTCTTCTCTCAGCCCACACACTGGTTGTGTGTCACTTTCCTTCAAGGAGTCCATCCCTCATTCAGTGTCGGGGAAGCAACCACCAAACTGTCTTGGCAGATTTTCCAAACACATAAAGGGTTGTGTGTGTGTGTGCATGGGTGAGTATATAAAATGAAAGAGGTGGGTTTTATTTAATCATCATACCTGCCTGATATCACCATTTCTTAGAAAAAGGCATCTACTTTTTGGATGCTAATGAAATAATATGCAAGCTCACATCCCAATTTATGTCCATTTTGGTAGTTAACAAAGTTCCATTCTGATCTCCCTTCACGGGACTGCAATTTTTTAATGCCAAGGAACAGTGTTCTTTAATAACTAGCCTCTCACATGGTAGCTGCCTTTGTAAGATATGCCACTCAGACATTCAGGGGTTTTCTGCAGTAGGCTTTTTGCCAAGAACCTCCCTCCACTGCTATATCTGTACTAGACCAAGAAAGTCGACTGCAGGTACACGGTTCTAACTATGCCAATTGTGTAGCTAAAGTCAATGTATCTGTTCTCATCTAACTTGTCTGACTATATTGGGAAAGATCAACAGGAGAGTTTCTCCCTTCGACCTCCCTTATTCCTTGCATCTCATGAGGAATACAGGGGTCAAACGTGACCCCTGAGAGCTCAGTTTTGCCTGTCCAGATGAGACATGTGAAATCAAACACTGGAAGAACAACCCAGAATGGGTCAATCTTTCTTGGTAGTGTAGATGAGCCCTAACAGTCCAACTCCTCCAGTGGTAGCAGTGTTTGAAGCATTGTCCAGGAAGATGTCGTCTTTTAAGAACTTTGCTCAGGTCAGGTCTATACAACAGTGCTAACAATGTCAGAAACCACTAGTCTGTACCAGTGTTTCCACCAGTGTAAACAATGGCAGAGCTGAACAGCTGGTGACAACAGTAGGATATTTTTGGCAAAGGAATCTACTTGTAAATCAGACCTGATTAGATCTGGAACGATAGGCCTTGTTAACATTCAGATACAGGATTTCATTTTATCATTGTGTGTGAAACATGTAAGGTGTTGAAAGTGTTAAAATCGGTGAGCTGTTGTTTTAACTTGGAAGAGTTTCCTGATCTTCCTTGCAGGCTAATGGGCTCTATAGGGAAGCATGCAGTCAGAATCATTACTGCAAGGAGCCACAGTAATGTGAAGGGAATTATTCTGCTGTCTTTAAGAAACAAAGAAGTGATGAGTTGGAACCTTCAAATGAGCTTATTTTGTGTTTTTTATACAATGTTTCTGTTTGTATGCACTGAATGTAACAGTATGAGCACTGAGGTCAAATTGTCAGCCACAGGAAGACAAATACAAATCTAAAATACAATTCTGAAAGTCAGAAGTACAGTAAACTCTATCATCTCAGTAGCACTGGGACCGGGAGGTTGCCAATAGTCAAATATTCTGGATGATAGAGAGGTATACCTAGCAATGCATAGCACTAAAGAAAACCAAGATTAGATATTAAGAAACTAACAAATGTATGCAGAGTACTTTATTCACCAACAGTAGGATTTGCCCACAGAAACTTATGC
Source organism: Carettochelys insculpta (assembly GCF_033958435.1). Lineage (NCBI taxonomy): Eukaryota > Metazoa > Chordata > Testudines > Carettochelyidae > Carettochelys > Carettochelys insculpta. The sequence goes on from NC_134152.1 coordinate 19,852,901, forward strand.
TCCAAATAATCCAGCAGTCTATAATGTACCACATGATTTCTTCTTGTATTGTGGATACAGGCTAACACAGCTATCCCTCTGATAACAGTAAGATTGTACATTGTAAACTTATATTGTATTTATATTTTCAGTATACCATACTTATGGAAAACATAACTAAAATTTACTTATTAAAATGCTGGTTATTTGAGAGTTCTGGATAATAGAATGCTGGATATGAAAGAGTTCACTGTATTTGTATCTTCATTAAAATGAAATTATAGCACTATTGCATATAGCTTTCATAGACATGCTCTGTGTTGGCCTTGTAGTCTAGTTCAGTGGTTATGCACCCCTGGGAGTACTCAGAGCTCTTCCAGTGGGTACATTAACTCAGTGTTTCTTAACCTTTTTTATGAATAAAAAATTGGACTTATATTACATTCATCTATTTTTTTATTTATCCTTTCTGAACAATGGCAAGTGTATTGTCTATAGGCAACTCCTTCCACCTGACCAGTTACAATTAAGTTGTTTGCAACACAGTTGTTTAACAGTTGGAAAAAAATGCGTGTCTGAAAATTGTAGGTACTGCAGGTACTGGTATCCCTTTAAAAAATTACTTTATTTAAAAAAAAGAAAGTTGGGAAACACTGGACTAGTTCTCCAATGGGAAAAGGATTACGTTTTGAAAAGTTATTTATATTCTAAGAAATCAGTCTAGTTACTGAGCAGGATATTTCCAACATAAAGCAGACCTTGAAATAAACCCCACAGCCGGAAGCAACGAAAAGCTACAGCTAAAAGTCATTAACTAGTAAACTATTCTCAGCCCAGGAGATTCCTGCAGGATTGTCACATCTAGAGGAACCTCATAATCTGTTCTTGATAGTTAGGAGATTGCTGTGTTGTTAAGAAAGGGAGTCAGTCTTGACACTGAGCATATGCAGCCTACTCCATGAAGGGACATCTTTGACAAGGTAAGACAGGAATGAGACTGTTTAGCAAAGTGGTAAAGGGAATATATAGGCCCATGAGGGTATGTCTACAGAGCAGCCTTGTTTTGAAATAAGCTATTCCGGAAGTAGAGGGTCTACACACAATGGCCATATCGACACTTGGCCAAAATTTCGAAAGGGTCACGTTAATGGCCAAATCAGAGAATACTAATGAAGCTCTGAAATGAATATTCAGTGCCTCATTAGCATGCTGCTGGCCATGGCACTTCAAAAGTGCCACGTTTTGATCATGCGTGGCTCGTCTACACAGGGCCCTTTTTGAAATGACCGCACAAATGTTGAAATCCCCTTATTCTGATCGAAAAGGGCCCCATGTAGATGAGCCACGTGTGATCAAAACGTGGCACTTTCAAAGTGCCATGGCTTGCAGCATGCTAATGAGGCACTGAATATTCATTTCAGTGCCTCATTATTCTCTGATTTGGCCATTAGCATGGCCCCTTTGAAATTCTGGCCAAGCGTAGGTGTGACCAATAGGGAGTGTTTCAAAATAGAGCCATGGATGCACTATGGCCCATTTTGAAATAAGTTCTATTCCCTGTCTGTACAGCCCCTATTTCAAAATAGAGCCATTGGACATGCTGGCTGTGGCCACACTAGCCCCTTCCTTTCAGAGGGGGCTTTTTAATGAGGGATTTTGGAATTTGCTAATGAGGCCCTGACATGAATATGCGTAATGGAGGCTGCGCGTGATTTGAAAGTGCCACTTTCAAAATGCATGCTGCCCATGTAGACAGGGGCCTTTCAAAAGGAACTCCCCAAATTTGAAAGCCCCTTCTTCCTATTTGGTTTTAGGAAGAAGGGACTTTCAAAGCCAGGGGGTCCTTTCCAAAGGCGCCCATCTACGTGGGTGGCAGCATTTTGAAGGCAGCACTTTCGAATTGCACGCAGCTGCTTTATGTTAATGAGGCACTGCATATTCATGTCAGCACCTCAGCATCTTCTGAAATCCCTCATTAACATGCCCCTTCTGAAAGGGAGGGGCAAATATGATGTGGCCACTATGACTTATTTTGAAATTAGTTCTATTCCCTGTCTACACAACCCTAATTTCAAAATAGAGCCATTGGATGCTCTATGGCTTATTTCAAAATAAATTCTAGTCCCTGCCTACACAGCACCTATTTCAAAATAGCTATTATTTGTGGAATGAGGTTCACCTATTTCAAAATTAGCCAACCACTATTTGGAAATTAATTCGAAATAATGTTGCTGCGTTGACATACCATGATGACTTCCTTCTTATGGCAACCGCTAAATTCTTCTCCCACTGAAATGGATGTGGGTTACACTAAAGAGCAAGGCAGGCAGCTAGTGGGATTTCCAGAAGCATTTATCTCCCAGTGAAAGTTGACATGAGCTAGGCACTGGACTCCAGTTGCTTTTGAAAATCCCAATAGGTGCTTGTCTGCATCTTTAGGTAACTAAATATCTCTGCATATCTGGTCCATACAGAGAGAGAGAGAGAGAGAGAGAGAGAGATCATCTTTCTAGAAGTGCTCTTCTTTAGAAGTGGAATTGGAACAAACCAAGAAAAACCAAGGGGCAAATCAACCAACACAGTTGTCTCAAGAATGCTCAGAAAGGATCAGTCTGATTTAAGTTCAGGAGCCTTGCCCATCAATTCTACAAAATGATGGAACACCAAAGGCAGCAGGAAACCTCTCCCACTGTTCACCAGCTTTGGGGTTAAAAATGTGAATCCAAGAGAAGATCAAGGTTTGCCAAGTAGCTCTGGCTCTAACACTGAGCAGTGTGTAAACCCTACAAAAACATGTCTACTGCTGACTACAAAATTGAACTCTTGTATCCTTAGTTATGTGAAGCTACTTATAGTGATCTGTTTGGAGAACAGTCACAATTCAGTTGCTGTGTAGAGGCTGATTGGATACATGAGAGAAAAATCCCAAATGTGTACAGTTTTTGTTCCCTCCCTGCTCTCTTTATTTTACTCCTGCTGGTTTTCCTGATTCCTATTTTGCCTCCAATTTTCCTTCCATCTCTGCTCATTATTACTGCTGTGATGTTCCCTATGGGCTGAAGAATCTGGCACATTTCTTAAAAAAGTCTCTCTCAAAGTGAGTTTCCAGGTTCCATACACTCCCCTGAGATAAGACACACAGACCTCACTGAGAAAGTCAGAATCATCATAAATCTCTTTCATTGGCTCTTGAGAGCTTCTTCTGGTGCAATTTACTATGTTACACATCAGATTACAAGGTGATAACATACTGGAGCTAAAGTGCATATTGAAAAATACAGTAGTCTTGTCCAATTCAGCCTGATACTGCCTTAAAAGAGAGCATTAATTATGGAACAGAGCATTTATGTATTAGTAATTGACCAGACAAGAGTTTGCATTTATACCTTCCGAAGAAAATTGAAACTATAAATTCAGACAGCTCTTCCACAAGACATATATTTTATTCATTGTCATTAAACATGACTGTTCAGAAATCCAGATTTGACAGGCAGAGTAGTTTTATTACCCAAATATTACATTTTACATACTTCATTTGCAGTTAAATTAGGGCCTGATCCGGTGAAATCAATGGGAGCATTTCCATTGACTTTGCTAGGCATTGGCTCAGACCCTAACAGAGCAGCTGACAGAACAAACTATATTTTTATGCTAATATCATTAAACTGCTTCTAATGGGAGCTATCCTTAGTATGGCTCACTATGCAGCTGACAGAGCTGTTTCCGCAGTGCTGCTCTTCCCTTTTCTGCATAGGTCTGGGCAAACCCTGACTCCTCATAGTCTCCCACAATAAACTGCTCTCTAGGGGAGCAGAGCTGGTGTGGGGTGGAAGTCATGTGCACCAGGTAAGGAGCTGCTGCTTACCTGGAGCAAGAGGAAGAACCAAGCATTGCATTGACACCATCTGGTTTATGGTATGAAGTACTTTGTAACTAGGTCTGAGCAAAACTGTGGGACTGCTGGAAAAATGAAAGTTGATACTCAGCCACCTCCCAATGACCCAGGGAGTGGGAAGAAACTAGCCAATATTAGCAGAAAACCCTAGATGACTCATGGTAGCACTTGCAATGTGCATTGCACCTCTATGCCCCTGCCAAAATTGTAATGCTAAGTGGGTGCCTAAGTGGTCTCTCCTGGCCCTCTGGGTGGATCTCTCTTCACCCCCATCCCAACAAGCACCAGTTGCCCCTGCAGAAAACCACTCAGTCTTACAGAGAAAGGTGGGGGATACATAATAAAATTGTTCTCTGAGAGCTCATATCCTTGTCTTGAAGAGGGCAAGAAATGTCTGATTGCCCACACGGCTGGTCACGTATTTTAACATGTTCAAAGCTGCGCTATTTAGAGGCTGGGACTGGGGGAGGGAGAGAGGAGGACGAGAGTGTCTAAGTGTATGGTGATCCTGCAGGCAGCTTCAGCAGATGAAACTGACCTCTGCCAAACTCTTCTGGTTTATTTCTCAGATATTGAGAAATCAGTTCAGCTCAAGTGACTCATTTACTTCTCGAGGGCATAGACTCATTTCTCTTCTCCTGTTTTGAATTGAAGGCTTCTAAAAATCAAGATCCCAGCAAGCAATGACAGGGACCCTATCCCTCTTCTCTTTTTGCTGCACGTCTTTAGGGTTAGCAATGTCCTGTTTAACACATTCACTGGCATTGAGGTCATAGGGCCCAGTTCTAGTTTTGGATACGCAACACTGATTTACGTGCTCCACTCCAGGACTCCTCAAGAAATATGGCAATAGGAGATGACATGTAAGACCTGAGTTCTTCAGCTGTGACCAAACTGAACGCCACATAATGCTCAATACCCTTCCTAATAACCTTCCCAAAGCTTTGTTCTGTGGTGGCCCTGGAACTTTTCCAGTTGTACAAAGGATAAGCGTATGAGATTACCTCAGCACATGCAGTATTTTTCTCTTGCATTTCTCTAGGCTAACTGTAAGGAATACTCACAAATGCTGAGTGTAACTGTGTGTGCTTGTATAGGGTTTGGTTGGCCAGAGCCCAGAGGGCTGCAAGTCCGTGGGGGTCACATGCTTAACTCTGTTTGTGCCTCTAGCTATGTCACTGAAGGTAGAATGGTGCAAGCTTTGGGATCAAGTTAGGCTGCATAAGGGCTTGCAGCACAGAAGACTACATCCCATATATATATATAAAAAATGTTGGGGTCTACATTAGCTGAACCTATCAAAAAAGATCTTGGCACCATCGTGAGTGATTGTCTGAAAATATCTGTTCCATGTCTAGCAGAAAAACTAACAAAATATTGGGACTCATTAGGAAACAGGTAGATAACAAAAGAGAAAATATCACTCTATGCATGCTTTGTTAAAAAACATACACAGTATTAGATTTGGAAAAAGATACCGAGAAAGGCAACAGAAATTATTAGAGGTACTGAACTCATTTCATATGGGGAGCAATTAAAAAGACTGGAACTCTTCCGTTTGGAGAAGAGATGATTCAGGAGAAGATATCAGCCAGGTCTCCTCATGAATGTGATGGAAAAACCGAATAAGGAAGTATTATTTACTCCTTCCCATAACACAAGAATTAGAAGTAATTCAATGAAATTAATAGGCAGCAGAGTTAAAATGAACAAAAGAAAGGATTTCTTAACAGTCAGCCTGTGGAACTCTTTGTCCAGATGATGATCTGAAGACCAAGGCTATAACAGGGTTAAAAAAGAACTAGATAAATTCATAAAGAATAGGTCTCTCAATGGCTATTAGTCAGTTTGGAGAGGGAATCCAACATCATGTTCTGGTGTCATTCCTCTCTGTCAGAAGTTGGGACTGGCTGATGGGATGAGTCACTCAGTGATCGCCTGTTGTGTTCATTCCCTCTCAAGCACCTGACATTTTGCCATTGTCAGACAGGATACTAGGCTAGATGGACCTTAGGTCTGACCCAGTATGGCCTTTCTGATGTTTTTATATAAAACCCAGATATATCTGCCCCTGTTGTAAGCCACTAGTACCCACTTTCCTCCCAGAGCTGAGAGAGAACCCAGGATTTCTATGAGGTCTTTCTCTTTCTGCAGAATTAGTAACAAAGTAATCACAGAATCCTAGGGCTGGGAGGGACCTCAGGAGGTCATCAAATCCAGCCCCCTGCCCAAAGCAAGGTCAACCCTACCTAAATCATCCCAGCCAGAAGTTTGTCAAGCCTGGACTTTCAAAACATCTAGGGATGGAGATTCCACCATCTCTCTAGGTAAAGCATCCCAGTGCTTAACCAGCCTCCTGGTCAAATAGTTTTTCCTAATATCCAGCCTACACTTCCTCCTCTGTAACTTGAGACTATTGCTCCTTTTTCTGACCTCTGTCACTACTGAGAACAGCCTCTCTCCATCCTCTTTAGAGTTCCCCTTCAGGACATTGAGGACTGCTATCAAATCACCCCTCACTCTTCTCTTCTGCAAACTAAATAAGTCCAAATCCCCCAGCCTCTCCTCGCAGGATACGTGCTCCAGCCTCCTAATCATTTATTTTGCCCTCTGTTGGACCCTCTCAAGTGCATCTACATCCTTTCTATACTACAGAGGCCCTGAACTGGACACAATACTCCAGTGCCTCACCAGTGCTGAATAGTGGGGAATATTAACTTCTCTTGATCTGCTGCAAGTGCTCCTCCTAATGCACCCCAATATGCCATTAGCTTCCGTGGCTATGAGGGCACATTGTTGGTTCATATACAGTCTTTCATCCACTATAATCCCTAAATCCTTTTTTGGCACTGCTACTTAGCCAGTCAGTCCCCAGCCTGTAACAATACCTGGGATTCTTCAGTCCTAACTGCAGGACTCTGCATTTGTCTTTGTTGAACCTCATCAGATTTCTTTTGGCTCAGTCCTCCAATTTCACACTGGACCCTATCCCTATCCTCCAATGTATCTAATTGTCATGTGCAAATTTACTGAGGGTGCAATCCATTCCCTCATCCAGGGCATTAATATAGATGTTGAACTAATCACAGGGGAACTCCACTTGAAACCAACCACACATCACATTATTTGTTAATACCCATTGGGCCCAATCATCTAGCCAGCTTTCTGTGCACCTTACAGTACATTTTTCCAATCCATACTCCTTAAATTATGGCAAGAATGCTGTGGGAGATTGTATCAAAAGCTTTGCTAAAGTCAAGGTATATCATATCCATTGACTTCCCCATGTCCACAGAGCCAGTTACCTCATCATAGAGGCTAATCAGATTGGTCAGTCATGACTTGCCGTTGGTGAATCCATGTTGATTATTCCTGATCACTTCCTCTCTTCCAGGTGCTTCACAATGGATTCTTTGAGGATCCCCTCTGTGATTTTTCTGGGGACTGAGGTAAGGCTGACCACTCAACAGTTTCCTGGGGATTGTTCTTCTCTCCTTTTTTTAAAGATGGGTACTATATTTGCCTTCTTCCAATCATCCAGGACCTCTCCTGATCTCTGCAAGTTTTCAAAGATAGTGTCCAAAGGCTCTGCAAAGATGTTTGCCAATTTCCTCTGTATACTTGCATGCATTAAATACGGACCTATGGAGTTGTGTATGTCTAGTTTGTTTAAATAGTTCTTAACCTGTTCTTTCCCCACCAAGGGCTGCCCACCTCTTTCATTGCTTAGTGCAGTAGTCTGGGAGCTGACCTTGTCCATGAAGATAGAGGCAAAAATGTATTGAGTACTTCAGCTATTCCCACATCATCTATCACAAGGTTACCTCCCTCGTCCAGTAAGAACTCCACACCCTCTTATGGTTAACATGCCTGTAGAAACCTTTCTTATTACCCTTCACATTCCTTGCTAGCTGCAGTTCCCATTGTGTTTTCACCTTCTTGATTGCTCCCCTGCATTCTCAAGCAATATATTTGTACTCCTCCTTAGTCATCTGTCCAAGTTTCCACTTCTTATACACATCCTTTTTGAGTTTAAACTCAACATGAATTTTCCTGGTAAGACAAGCTGGCTACTTTTCTTACTTACAAGCATATTTGTTTTTTCTTACTGCACATGGGGATGGTTTGTTCATGTGCCTTCAATAAGGCTTCCTTAAAATACTACCAGTTCTCCTGGACTCCTTTCCGCTACATATTAGCTTCCCAAGGGATCTTGCCCATCAGTTCTCTGATGGAGTCAAAGACTGCTCCTTTGAAATCCAAGGTTTGTATTTTACTGCTCACCTTTCTTCAGGATTCTGAAATCTACCATCTCGTGATGGTGGCAACCTGGGCTTCAGCGCACTTCTATTTCTCTTACTAGTTCCTACCTGTTTTGTGAGCAGCAGGTCAAGCTGCACGTGGTCATTTCCTTCAACACTTGTCCCAGGAAGTTATACCCAATATTCTCCAAAAACTTCCAGGACTGTCTGTGTGCTGCTGCATTAGACTCCCAACAGATATCAGGGTGATTAAAGTCTCCCATGAGAACCAGGGCCTGGGACCTGAAGGCTTCTCTTAGTTGTCTGAAGAAAGTGATAAGAATATGTATTAAAATTCTAAATCTAACAGTATCTCTTAAGTGGCTTGTCACAAGTTATTATTACAGTGGAGTGGCTTTAATATTTATGTGTCTTTCTTTTACATAGTAATGAGGTACTCTAGCTCTTAGATGACAGGAGCTCTGTATCTACTAGAAAATTAGAGGTTTCAAGTGTTTTTCTAGCCTCTGGAATCATGGTTAAAGTTGCCCCCCCCTCAAATTAATTATGGTGCCTCTGTAGGCAGGGCTGGAATGCTTAGGTAGGCCAGGGGTTTTAAGTGGCTACAGCCCAGGACTCTGGGCTAGGAATATCCTGCAAAACAATGAGCACTTCTGGTGGCCTTCAGATCTTTTTGTGGGGGCCCCAGGCAAGACTTGCTAAAAGCCCTTTCTCAAGACAGCTTTGCGCCTAAGGAATTGAGCCAGATAGTCTTCTAAAAAAAAAAATCTCTGTATTCTCTCATTCTCATTTTCAAATCTTTCCCCCTAATCTGTGGTTTTGCTGTAACAGGGGTAGTGGCCTTTATAACTTTCTGTCCCCAATCTCATTACCTTGAGCAGTGTGAGTCATGTTTCTTTTCCCTATTTTCTTCTCTCTCCATATTTCAGATCCAAGCTACACTTTTCAGGGTGATTTCAAAACAGAAGATGGGGGTCAAGGCCCACCTCCCACTGAATGTCACTGAGAGTTACATGCCTAACTCCCCTTTGGGCACTCCAGTACTTTAATATAATTTCATATGACACAGAAAATCAAAGCTGTTCCAATACTTACCTTTCTGCTGTTCCTTCTTATGTTTTCTGTCCTCTAGAACATTTGCTTTTGCTAATACCCTGAGTCTCCAGTCCCTGTGCCAAATTTTAATCGCTCCCCATATTTCTTTCTTTACTGTGCTTGTACAACGTGCAAATTGATTTATATCAATTTGTCAGACTTGATCACTCTTCTGTGAATCCTTGTGGCTCACCCCTGCAGAGACATTCCCCTCTAACTGCTTTGTAATCTTGTCCTTTGCTGGTGGGTTTACAAAATCCACAATGGTCAGGCTCCTCTGTTCTTTACTTTCTCTAACTATAGTATAAGAGCTACTGCCTTCTTCAACCCAGATGAACAAACAGGGATGGAGAGCACAGATAGACACTACTACTGTCTTCTGCAGAAGATAAAATCTAATACTTCCACCATCAATTATATAAGAGATCGGACTAGCATGTGCTGCTTTGTAGTGGGCCATATCTTTCAAACACCCTTTTGATTCAATATTACAGGCAGTACTGAAAAAAAAATTAAGTATCGTAGGTAGCCATCTAACTTGGGCAACTATTGCAGGGTATCCCTGATGTATAATTAGTTGTTAGCCTGGCTTACCATGAAGACCCCTGCAATGGAAAATGGAGCCAAAGCATGCCTCAAATTATTATCGGTGTAAAGATCATGTAGCAAATTTACATTTGTGATTTGCATATCAGTTAAAATGTATTTGTCACACACACAACTTTTTCCCAAACGAATAAACCTGAAAGGTAAAAACACCAAAGAAACGACAATGAACAGCAGGTGATGGGCATACTACCAAGGTGAAGAGGATGGAAAGGATTGTTTGGAGAAGTGGATTTGAAGGCAAGATCTGATGCCAGTGAGAGAAGGCCCTTAGTACTCCACAGGACAGCCTAGTGCAATTGGGAATCAGAAATATAGACCCACCCTGGTTGAACCGGATGTGTGTGTTTGGGGGGCGGGTAGTTGCGGTTACCAAGACAGAAGGAAAGAATGAGGGTCAATGGGAGTTTCTGGTTTGTCCCATACAGCTCTCTGTGCTAGTGGAGAATTGGCTAGAGATGTGCCACCATCATCCACCATGAAAGCACTGGGATTTTAAAAGCACTGAACCTTCCCTTGACATCTGCAGAGAGCTTTCCAATGGGCATCAAGAGAAGCCAAGCTAGGCCAATCTTGAAGTCTGTGTAGAGTCTTCCCCTATCAGCCCAGTCCCAAGTGCTGGTTTTGCAGTGCTTCTGGCAAATGTGCATCCAGCTTCTTGCCATACAGTGATACATGGATACAGCCCCAGCCATTCACATGACAGATTTGACTGTCAGTCAGATGCTTACTTTGTGTTCGCTGGGTAAGCACAATTGTATCCAATGGTGGTGTCCATACTGTCCAGGCACTACTCTAGCTGTGAGTTGTCTACATCTGGTTTTTTCCCCCAGAAGAGTGAAAGTTGTGATACAAGTTAACTCATTTTTGATTGCTTAATGTCTATTATTTGTTGTTCATTTGCTCATTGTAGCATCCCGAAAGCCTCCTTCTGCTGGGCTCAGGGCAACCTGTGCTAAGACAATTGCAACCAGAACTGCTAGTGGCATGCCATATTCAGACAGCCTGACTCCATAAACACGTAGCAGTGTGAAGGATTGGGCTGGCATCCTATTTTGAACACTGGCTTGTGTGTGTCAAGATTTCAGCCAAAGTTCCATGAGATCTGGTGTATGATATGCAATGCACAGAAGTCATCAATCTCTCAGGAGATGTTGCAGTAATTGTTTTGAGTAAAATACAGTTGCCATATTGCGTTTTATCACATCTGATATAGCAACAGGCAACCTAGAAGATAAAATGCATCTCCCCTGTGTCTGTGTTCATGCTGTATAATGAAATCCAAGAGGTTACTGATCACTGTAAATCATTTAATGATTATATCCAGCAATTCATAAAGGTTTTTAGTGTCACCAGAGTTATGAATTTAGAATATATGAGACAAGGGCATATTTAAAAGATTTGGGGGATTACGAGTCCTTTTTCATCAAGCCCCCATGTGTAAATACATAGATCTAAAGTCAGACTCCCACATGCACACTCAACGGTGCATGCTAGAGGCAGTGTTGGCCCTGCTATTTAATGATCTCTGAAGTAAACAAAGGTCTTGCTACTTCATTGGCTTAAACCAATCCTGACTGCTGCCTATGAGCAGAGGGGAGGGCAGGGGAAAGCCATGGGTCTGCATCCCAGGCCAGGTGCCAAAGAGAATACACTTTATCCTGTGCATGGATGCTGACCATATTATTCTGAAGCTGTTTCCATGAGAGACCTTGTGGATTATCACTTCAGTGAGGTCACTCTGGGTCTGCTTTTCTGGCAAAATACAGAATCTAGCCATTGCTTCCTTGTACATTGGAGAATTACGTCCTAGTTAAGTGTGGGACTCATCACCTTGGCTTGAGCCAGCCATAACACAATTGTGGTGGCTGCTATCTTGGCAAACTCCAGAAACTGAACAGGAGACTTTCCTGGCTGAAAGCATAAGTCTCTATAGTTCTAGCTGAGAGCAGTAACCCCTCTTCTCGCTGCATAGGGCACAGAGAGGGACACAGGACACAGGCTGACCAGTGGGTAACGTAAACTGGTGTTGCACCTGGTTCCTCAAGGAGCTCTGCCAGCACTTGTCAGTCCTGCCTCTCACTGCAGTCTTACCTGACAATGAGAGATGTGAAAATAGAAACCAAACTGTTTGTGCCCACAGAACATGCTGTGAGTTGAAAGGTCTTAACCTCCTACTGCATGCCCATGTGTCTGGAAAGTAATGAGAATGATATGGGTGTATTTAGAGCCCTAGTTATCCCATGGTGTAGCTCAGAAATACATCCCCATATCCAGAGAGAAAAACTTTGTTTTATGATAACTCCCTTTAATTCGCCTATGAAAAGGTTCTATTTTATTCCTCCTATGTAGCTTCACTGTAAAAGTTGCTACAGAAACTAATGCGACAGTTGAGCTAATTTTGCGGGCAGCTCTTTCTCTGTGGCACTTAATTCCAGGTGACCTTTGAACCTGAGGGATGTTCAGATTGCTTTTAACCCACCCTGCCACATCTTCTGAGTGGTCAGAAAAGAATAAAATTCCAAGGGCAGTTTTTCTTCAGTGCACAGATTCTATTCATAGTCTACTGGCACAAAAGTTGTCCACCTGTTGGTTCAGTCAATAGGTGACCTGCCATAGTGTTTCTCTCTTCTGTAGAGAGGACAGACCGTGTGAAATATGTTCTATTTCTTCGCACTTTTCCTACCAGGTCTTAACTGCACAGTTCCTTAGACGTAAAAATCTACATGCAAAAGCGTTCAGCCTTGCTGTGAGGGGGTGGTTGCCCTGCACTGTTATAGAAAGAGTTAAAAACAGCCCTGGGAGAGGGCTGGCTTGGGGCAAGGATTGTGGCAGCTAATCAGACCCCAGGAGGGAGGTATACAAGACATGGCTAGCCAGGGTGAGCATACTTTGGCTTCAGCCCTGGAGGGAGGGAGAGGTAGTTAGCTGTCTGCTAGAGTGGGGTGCCATTTATGGAGCAGTGCTGGGGCAAGATGGGGTCAGCAAAGGGAGCTCTGGCCTGAGTAAGCCCAGGCTGAGGCCTGGTGGCATGTGGTGGGGTCAGGGGATACAAAAACTGCAGGAAGGCAGCCAGGGCAGGCAAGGGCAGCAGGTCCACTCCCTTGCCCATGCAAGTGGCCACTTCAGACTGCACTTTGACCCTGAGGTAAGGGGCTAGATGATGACTGGTGGTGGGTCACTGAGACAAGGTGAGTATAATGGCTGGTATTCCCTGGGAAGGGAGGACCCCAGAGTGTACAGCCTCAAGGAGGGCACCTTGGTCTGGGAGGGGTGTGGATGCTGTATAAGTGGTGGAGAACAGAAGGCAGGTAATAAAGGGCAAGACACCAGCCAGAAGAGATTGCTCCAGAGGTTGGAAAAGCTAATTCCTGCATGACCAGCAGGAAGTGTCCCAGTGGTGAATTGTGCCCCATCCCATTATGCTTGCCAACATCTGAAAGGGCAAAAACTAGTTGCAACCACTTTATTGTTTTATTAAGGTGTTTCTCATCTTAGTATATCAGAGATCAGATAAGGAGCAATACCCAGTTGCCTGATCAACATGAACAAAGCAAGAGAAAATACAGTAAGGTCCCCACATTTGCAAACTTAATGTTCGCGAATTCTATTATTGACGAGCGACTCCAGGACAGGGAGCCCCCACGCTGCTTCCCATGGCCCTGGGCAGGAGCACTGGCAGCCAGCACTTTCCCAGGGCTCTGAGCCTCCACCTTTATTCACGAACATCAACATTTGTGAGGGTTCTGAACACTCGACCCTTGCAAATGTTGCAACCCTACTGTGCAGTGTTCTAATTTAATTCAGTGTCCATCTCCCTAATGGGAATCAGAGGGCCAAAATAAATGACATAAACGGAGTTAATCAAGACAGAATATCAGAAAGGCTAACCTTGTGTTAGTGCAACTGGTGTCACTAATATGATATAAAACAGCTAGCAGAATAATATTCCTTTTGTAATGAGAGACACTGGGCAATTGTATTCCTCTGTTTTGTTCATCTTATAGCATTTGGGTCTTCCTGGTTAATTTTAAGACTTCTAAAAAAATCCTTGTTCCATGTTCTGTTACATCAGCAACTACCCAAAAGCCTAAGGCAACCAAAGTGTGTGTTGTATGTCAGATTAATAGCCCACTCCTCCTTTGATTTAAGGGGTCTCTCCAGATTGTGGGGAAGGAATTGAAAGCCTTCTGACAGTTAACAGGTAGAGCAAGCAACATTTTAAATGCCTTTACTCCAAAAACTGTATAAGATAAATGTTGGCTTCCAAAGCCAACAAATGTTATTAACCTGTAGTCCCAGCTGCTCTCACACATCAGCTCAGAAATGAGGACAGTAGTATCCTTAACTCAAGAGGAGAAAGAAAAATAGCTGCAGAGGGAAAACAATCTAGCAACAAGAGCATGGCTGCCAACAGTGGGTTTCCTAGGAAATTTTTCAAAATATATATTTTGGCTGCATCAGCTTCGAAGTAAGGACACAAGAGGCAATACCATATTATAACATGGCTTAGCAAAGCTGACATGAACAGGTTTTCCCTTTCGACTGGAAGCAACCTGAAATGAAAGAATTTTGCCTTACCCTTCCTTCATGTGGAGTGGTAGCGTTGGGCAGTGTTCCCCGCCAGCTGCATAATCATGCAGCTACTCAGGAGAGAGGCAAATGCTGCTCAGCTGATTAGCAGAGCACCCCCGGCTAGGTTTGTTTCTGGTGCACATTCACGCATGTGTCAGTGCACATAAAAAATTCATTCTGCACATGAATGGAAAAATCCACACATAGATGGAAAAGAGTAGAAGAAGCATTGGTGGCAGGTTTTCTTTTTCTCCTCTCCTCTTCTGCTCTGCTAGCCAGAACCCAGGGAAAGCAGATTAACCTCTTTACATACTAGGTGAGATCTGCTTCATGATTTAACATTGTATCTACGTAAGCATTTTTCTTTGTGTTCCCTACTGGTGTAGCTCCTCTCACAGAAGCAACGAGAGTGTTAGTGTAAACTGGCCCACAGTAATTTTAATTGTCATCTATTTAAAACTGCTTATCTACATAGGAGTTAACTGCAGGTCACCTGTTAAGTACTTTCATTATTGCTACCCTAGGGGAATGGTGCAGCAGTGTGAAATTTTAAGAAAAATAATCCCACAGGAAATTATTTGAAATGGATTGTCTCTTGTGGAGACTTTCAAAGTAATGCAGGGAATTTAGACATATTTTCATTAATTTTAATTCAATCAAATTTTTAATTGGAAGGTTTGTGTGTAAATTCCTTAGACTGCACTGGCAATCTTGGACTTCACTGTTACTGCTATCCTACTCTGTTCCTGCACTAAGACTGACCTAGTTGTTCTTGGAAGCTTACAGTTAGCATTTTCATGATTTAAAATTAGAAACAATTATATAAACGTGAGGCTACATTAATATATACTAGGCTGTTTAATATTCATTTTGAAGCAACATAAATCTTTGCAGCATCAAGTTGTCGACAGCTCAAAATAAAACTTGAGTGAATAGAAAAAATTATTTCTTATGATTTCAGGTGGCAGTGGATGCCATATAAAAACTCTTGAAGGTTCAGGTGCTATGGTTCCGTGATGTGATGCATAATAAAAATATAAAAGACATTCAAGAAAACTTGTGACAGTGAACTTTTTAAAGCCAGCTTCATTCATGTTTCTTTGTAATCGGAAAAATCTTCACCACAAACCAGGCAAAATATACAGTACAGGTGTCTTAAAACATTAGGCCGGGAAACAGCTGTGTAAACTCAGATTATGTAGAGGAGTGAGATCTGTCTGGAGTCCTGTGTCAGCAAGAACTGAAAAGCATGTGTAAGAAGATTTGGTTGTATCCTTTTGTGACTTAAAAAGAGAGACTAGGATGCATTAGAGTGGGTTTCTCCAGTATTTTAAAGACCTACAAAATGGTTGTCTCTTCCTCTGAAATCAGTGGGGAAGTTCTCCAAAATATTTGGTAATATTGGCCTAAAGGTCTCATGGGCGTAAGCCTACCTTACCCATCTCGAGGATGGCTACTGCCCACTCCTAGAGGCTAAAGAAATTAGTGCTTTCTATAGAAGAGTCACAGATGGACCAGAAGTGAGGAGGGTTGGATAAAATTTAAAAAAAAAACTTTAAAACTAGAGCGAATCTCTCTGAAATATCTGCGGTTACCTTTGCCAGAGAGTTTTTACAACAGTAGTAACCCATTGGATGGTTTGTTTGCTTCAGATGAATGTTATTTATCAAACTCTGATGTAATTTAATACCTTTGCCACATCGTAACTATGGCCTCTTCTTGATGTGGAAAGATGATGATTCAATCTAACTGATATTTTAAATAATGCTGTTCCCTGCTGGTTTGTACGTGTGTTGTCAACTCTTGATTAACCTGTTTGTGGGAGGACTGGAAGAGTAATGACATAGGCTCCAGCCTATTGTGCTGACATAAAATTGCCACTCTTACAGCTTTCAGTTGAGGAGGAGAAGAGGGTATAGTGAGCCTTTTGCAGATTTTATTCCAATTCTTCACCGACGGGAGTTTGCGTTAAAGGCTCTGTAGAAAGAGAAGAGCAAGCAGGATCTGATTTACTCCATCTGACTTCAATCAGACCTTTCCTGTTTGTGAGTGTGGGCAAGCTGCAGTCAGCTTTTGCCTAAGGAGCAGTTGTTCTCTGCATAAGGTTCTGCAGCAGACATGAGGCACTCAAGAGCGGATCACATAAAACAATGAGCAAGCAAAGAGCATAAGCAGAATAAAACATCATTTTGGGAAGCAAGGAGGAAAGGGGCAATGAAGCATAATAAAAACCCAGTAAACAAGCACTGCGCCTGTTCCTCTTCCTTCACAGCTATAAACAAGCCATCCCTACTATAGCTTTTTAGGCTACATTCCTTCTAAATGAGAGATTAATGCTACTCCCAGCTGAAGAGAGGATATATGATGCTTTGGGATGTGGTGGTATATTCCTGATGAGACTACACTGACACATTTAGACGTGTTTATTCAGAGTAAATAGGCCTGTGGCATTTGTACCTGCCATTTGTGCTACTACAAAACGAGTGCAATTTGCCGTGGTGATAAAGCCCATTTTCTAAATGACGGCACAAGGGCCAGCTCCATGCTAGGGACTCAGGAAAGCAAGTGCACACACCCAATTCTTACTGCTATGGTCTCTGACACTCTGATGCCTGATTATCTCAAAAACGTGAATGAGTTTGTCATTGCAACACATGTGTGAGGTAGTAACAGAGAGAAAGCTGTGCTAGGCTATACACTATCAAAACAAAAAGCAGTCAAGTAGCACTTTAAAGACTAGAAAAATAATTTGTTAGGTGAGCTTTCATGGGACAGACCCACTTCTTCAGACCATAACCATACCAGAACAGACTCAATATTTAAGACACAGAGAACCAAAAACAGTAATCAAGGAGGACAAATCAGAAAAAAAGATCAATGTAAGCAAATCAGAGAGTGGAGGGGTTGCAGAGGAAGGTCAAGAATTAGATTAAGCCAAGTATGCAGACGAGCCCCTGTAGTGACTTAGAAAGCTCACATCCCAGTTCAAACCACGTGTTAATGTGCCGAATTTGAATATAAAAGCCAGCTCGGCTGCTTCTCTTTGAATAGCGGTGCTACAGTTTTTTTTCAGTAACACACATACCTTTAGGTCATGAATAGAGGGCCCCATTCCATTAAAATGTTGACTAACTGGTTTGTGGATCTGGAGTGTTTGATGTCTGTTTTGTGCCCATTAACCCTTTGTCTAAGGGAGTTAGAAATCTGTCCAATATACAAAGCATCTGGGCATTGTTGGCACATGATGGCATATATGATGTTCGTAGAGGAACATGAGAGGCATATATGATGTTAGTAGAGGAGCACGGGCACTTTCTCATGCTCCTCTAGTAACATCATATATGCCATCATGTGCCAACAATGCCCAGATGCTTTGTATATTGGACAGATTTCTAACTCCCTTAGACAAAGGGTTAATGGGTACAAAACAGACATCAAACACTCCAGATCCACAAACCAGTTAGTCAACATTTTAATGGAATGGGGCCCTCTATTCATGACCTAAAGGTATGTGTGTTACTGAAAAAAAACTGTCGCACTGCTATTCAAAGAGAAGCAGCCGAGCTGGCTTTTATATTCAAATTCGGCACACTAACACGTGGTTTGAACTGGGATGTGAGCTTTCTAAGTCACTACAGGGGCTCGTCTGCATACTTGGCTTAATCTAATTCTTGACCTTCCTCTGCAACCCCTCCACTCTCTGATTTCCTCACATTGATCTTTTTTTCTGATTTGTCCTCCTTGATTACTGTTTTTGGTTCTCTGTGCCTTTAATATTGAGTTTGTTCTGGTATGGCTATGGTCTGAAGAAGTGGGTCTGTCCCAGGAAAGCTTACCTAATAAACTATTTTGCTAGTCTTTAAAGTTCTACTTGACTGCTTTTTGTTTTGATGTGTGAGGTAGAGGAGGATTATTATCCCCTTGCACAGGTGGAAATTGTGATACAGAAAGACTCAGTGATTTGTCTGTGATCTCCTACCAAGTCTGGGGCAGAACCAGAAATAGAACTCAGGTCTCAGTTCCAGTAAAGTGCTTCCCACCAAGGTTCCTTTCCTTGGTTTCCTGATTTGTGAGAGCAGAACGTATGTTACTGGGAACATAGCACATTCATATGGTGAATATTAAATGCATTGGAATGAAAACAGAAATCAACTTCCAGGACTGGAAACTCGATGATACTGAGACTTGTCTGCATGCCTCATGTCAGACAGGAAGCTGTAATCAATTACTGTTCCTTTTTGGACACAAAACAATGATCCAGAATAACACAGATTTCGTATTTCTTTTGGCAGCTTACAAAGACAAGTTTCCTAATGTATGAAATACAGAAGGGCCTCAACATCCGTGAACTTATGGTTCATGAATTCAATTATTCACAAGCAGTCCCAAGCATCTGTTTCCCCTGGGGCCCCGGGAAGGGAGCCCTGGTATCCGGGCATCAGGTGGAGCGGCTGCCATATTCGTGAAATCCAACATTCAAGAGGATTCTCAACATGGAACCCTCGCAAACATTGAGACCCTACTGTACAGTGTGCAGGGTTTATATGCATCACAACAAAGAACGGGAATAATGTTGGGGTGAGAGGAAATTCATAAAACACAGGTAAAACCCTTCCCTCCCATCATGCAGCACGTGCTGGAAAAGACTTTTAAGTGAAAATCAGCATGGCAAGGCTTTAAAAGAGTTACATCAATTGAGCTGACATTGTGAATATTAAAAAAAAAATCATTAAAACATTTGGGATTGTATGATCAACAATCCACACAGGGTGAAACAGCCCTTCTAGGCTCAAATATTCACAGATATATACTGAATTTGTATCAAAAGTAACTGGGAGAGGGACAATGTACAATCAAAGGAGGAAAAAAACAAAGTAAAGGTGTACAAAAGGCATCAAAGCTTTTCCTTATCCTGAAAACAGAAAATGATTGATTCCCAGAGTGCAGCAAATACAGTAAACTATTTCATATCCAGCAGCCCCGGGGCTGGGAGGTTGTCAGATATGCAGATATTCTGGATAATAGAGAGGTACACTGAGCAATGCATAACACTAAAGAAAAACAAGATCAGATATCAAGAAACAAGCAAATGTATGCAGCATACTTTATTTACCAACACTAGTATTATACACTGCAAACTTACACTGTATTTGCTGTATTTATTTGTATTTACTTTCACTGTACTATACTTAGAGAAATGTAACTAAAATTTACTTAAGGTTAAAATGCAGGTAACTTGCGAGTTCTGGATAATGGAATGCTGGATATGAAAGAGTTCACTGTAATCAGGACTGTAATGTGTCTTTACTTTCAGTAGCACCTCCCTTGTTTTGGAACACTATTTCCTGAAAAGCAGCAGACTTGTACAAGTGAAGATTAGATTTGCCCTTTGTCTGCTTTTAATTTCTATCCCTGTGTTGTTTACTCAGATAATTTCCTGGTGTGCATCAGAGTTCTGTTTGTGAGGTGTCCTGGGAATATTGTGCAATAGATGTTAATTAACATTCTAAAGGTCATTTTCTTCCTAGTTCACGTCAATCGCAGTATAATAAAGGAGATGCATGTATTCCAGGCTTTAGCAAAGGTGGGACCCTTGCCGGCCAATGTTTGCAAGCATCTGCTAATTTCACATCACTGTTTTTAAGTTGTCTAAGTTTATACTCCTTGTTCCTGGTTTTCAGAAAAGCAGAGCTGCCACAACTCCCACTGACATCTGTTGGATCTATAGAAAGTGTTGTAAGTTAAAGAAAACCCCAGTGTTGACTCTCCCTACAGTGGATGATGATGGAGAAATGTTCAGGCAGCGATGAATGTTTCTTAAAGTCACAGGATACAATTTTTCATTCAATCTCTTCCCCACCCGATTTTTCTCTAACCTGCATCAGAATCCCAGGCCATGACAGAGCAGGGCTGTGGCCACACTTGGCCAAAATTTTGAAATGGCCATGCTGATGGCCAAATCGGAGGATACTAATGAGGCACTGAAATGAAAGTGCCACTTTTGATTGTGCAGGGCTCAGCTACCCAGGAGTCCTTTACGAAAGGACTCTGCAGACTCATAGGAATAAGGGGATTTTGAAGTCTGCAGGGTCCTTTCGAAAAGGACCTCCGGGTAGCTGAGCCACGCATGATCGAAAGTAGCACTTTCATTTTCATTTCAGTGCCTCGTTAATATCTTCCAATTTGGCCATTAGCATGGCCATTTTGAAATTTTGGCCAAGTGTGGCCACAGCCCAGGTGTCATGGATGCTTAGAAATGTTTAAGATTAGTTTTTTAAATGTTTATAAACATATCCTGACTAGCTGCTAAGCCCAGATTGTGGTCCTGCTGCATCTGGGGCGAGCCAGATGTGGGGAGCAGGGACTAGAAAACAGCGGCCAACCAGAGAACCAGAATGAAAGTGGTCACTATCAAAGGGCAGAGAAGGAATGGGAGGCAGAAAGGACACAGGACAAGGCACACCTAGAACAAGGAGATAAAGGGGCTGGAAGTGCACCTACAGAACATAAATGCAGAGTTTTAGGATGGGGGGATAGTAGCCAGGGTCAATGTGAAGACAAAGCTTCGGAAGAAAGGCCTGGATTGAGCTTCCAAGGCCTTGAATCGGTCTGTACCAGGGATGCTGAGGACTAAGGCAAACTAAGTGAGGGACAAGGAAAAAGGCTTTTCAAGACTGGGCCCAACTTGAACAGCTCTAGTAACAAATACTCTAAGAAAGTTTATAGTCAGTTCTGACCTACTTCTATCTCAGACTGGACTGTATCTAAAATGGGCTATAAAAATAATATCCTACAAAAAGTATAGTTACTTAGGCTACGTCTACACTAGCAAGTTCTTTCGAATGATTTTTCGAAAGAAGGGGGCTATTTCAAAAGATCCCATGGAGCGTCTACACACAGTGTTCTTTTGCAAGTAAAGTGAAAGAATGCAGCACTTCTTTCAAAAACACTGTTCTACTCCTTTTTCAGGAACAGTGCCTTCTTTTGAACGCTTCTTTCAAAAGAAAACACATAGACGCTCCTCGGGGATCTTTTGAAAGTACAGATCCTTCTTTCGACAGCACAGTCTTCATGGTACCTGGTTTTTTTGATTCCCAGCCTGTTCTTTCGAAAGAGTGGAGCTGTGTGGACACGCTCTTTCAAAAGAAGTTCTTTCAGAAGAGATTTTCTGGAAGCACTTATTTTGAAAGAACTCTGTAGTGTAGACATAGCCTTAGAGTAGGTCAACACAGCAAAGTTATTTCAAAATAACAGCTATTATTTTGAAATAACTAACCTACATAATGAAACCTCTGTTTTGCATTTATTTCAAAATAAAGTCTTATTTCAAAATTGGTAAATCTCATTTCCTGAGGAAGAGTGCCTATTTTGAAATAGTAGTTTCAAAATAGGTATTTAGAAGTCAGGGCATAGTGTTTATTTCGAAATAAGCCATAGCGCAGCTAATGGCTCTATTTTCGAATAGGCTCTATGTGTTTAGATGTATTTCAAAATAGCATGTAGCAGCACTATTTCAAAATAAGATATAACAGAATAGCTTATTTTGGAATAAGGCTTCTGTGTAGACATACCATTAGGTCCAATAAATTATCATTGGTTTAATTTCATTATCATCCTCATAATATTTGAAGGAAAGTATAATTTGGTAAATATTCCTAAGAGGGCTGCAAACATAGTCACTCAGTAATTTCTTTATAATCAGAATCAGTTAACAGGAATGGTGTTAACTCATTAAAATTCAAGATGCTAAAGAGTAAATGAGGAAGAGATCAGCCTGCTGTCCCTTTAATGGTGCTCTTCTGCGTTACAGAAGGAAACAGAGACGAGCGCTGCACCTGGGATCTACATTATTGAAACAGGAAGTCAGTCTTGCAACCTTAATTAAAGAAAATCAACACTCTGAATTCATGATTGATGGCCAGGGAAACAAAGCCGGAATCATGAACTGTAGATTTATCTAAGTTCTTAAAAGTCTAATTAGGAGAAGTGATGGGGGAGAGGGTTGTTTCTATTGAGTAGCTGAATCACTTAAGGCTTTTGGTATCTGGTTTCAACTAAAAGATTCCCCCAGAGAAAATCACTTGCTGCTTGTTTTATGGGCCAGATTCCAGTCCAACATTCTGGTTTTCCTCTCTATCCAGAGTGTAACAACACTGCAAATGTAGCATTAATTTTGTCCTTTTGTTCTGACTGTGTGCATGTTGTTATTGCTGGGGTAGAGGTTCTTGAGGCTGTGGTAAGCTCAGGGTATGTGGATGTGTTAAAATGCATAGATCCCATTTATAATCCAATGTCTGTCTGAGAACAGTCCGATGGCGCTCTATGTCGTTCTGGAACCTCATCCAGTGGTCCGAGTATAGTAATTAGGCAAAACAAATTCTGTGTTGATCATGCCTATATTGCCTTCCATCCAGCACTCTGACAGTACTCCTCAAAAGCATTGCTGGGTGAAGGAAATCTGGCCTACTAATTAAGATGCAAGCCCGAGACTTGGAAGACTGAGATTTAATTCATTCACTGTTCCTCATCTGCAGAATGGGGGTGATAACCCTTCTTCAAGGAAGAGAGGTGCTATGAGGCATAACACACTCAAAATTGAGGTCCTCCAGACTAGATTGACAACAGGGACTTAAGCTTTAGGCACCACAACAGCTGGGTGCCCTGTGGCCCTGTCAAAATCACAGCCACTCAGACACCCAGGCTCCCATGTATGTGTTTGGCATCTGAGGAAGGGATTCACAGAATCATAAAATCATAGAATGCTAGGACTGGAAGGGACTTTGAGAGGTCATCGAGTCCAGCCCCCAGCCCTCATAGCAGGACCAAGTGCTGTCTCGACCATCCCTGATAGACATTTATCTAACCTGTTCTTAAATATCTCCTGAGATGGAGATTACACAACAACCCTAGGCAATTTATTCCAGCGTTTGACACCCTGACAGTTAGGAACTTTTTCCTCATGTCCAACCTAAACCTCCCTTGCTACCGTTTAAGCCCATTGCTTCTTGCTCTATCCTCAGAGGCCAAGAAGAACAAGTTTTCTCCCTCCTCCTTATGACATCCTTTTAGATACTTGAAAACTGCTATCATGTCCCCTCTTAATCTTCTTTTTTTCCAAGCTAAACAAGCCCAATTCTTTCAGCCTTTCTTCATAGGTCATGTACTGTAGACGTTTGATCATTCTTGTTGCTCTTTTCTGGACTCTTTCCAATTTCTCCACATCTTTCTTGAAATGCGGAGCCCGGAACTGGACACAATACTCCAGATGAGGCCTAACCAGAGCAGAGTAGAGTGGAAGAATGACTTCTCATGTCTTGTTCACAACACACTGTTGATGCATCCCAGAATCATGTTTGCCTTTTTTGCAACAGCATCACACTGTTGACTCATATTTAACTTGTGGTCCACTATAACCCCCTAGATCCCTTTCTACTCCTTCCTAGACAGTCGCTTCCCATTCTGTATGTGTGAAACTGATTGTTCCTTCCTAAGTGGAGCACTTTGCATTTGTCTTTATTAAACTTCATTCTGTTTACCTCAGACCATTTCTCCAATTTGTCCAGATCATTTTGAATTTTGACCCTATCCTCCAAAGCAGTTGCAACCCCTCCCAGGTTGGTATCATCTGCAAACTTAATAAGCATACTGTCTATGCCAATATCTAAATCGTTGATGAAGATATTGAACAGAACTGGACCCAATACAGACCCCTGCAGAACCCTACTTGTTATACCTTTCCAGCAGGATTGAGAACCATTAATAACTATTCTGAGTACAGTTATCCAGCCAGTTTTGCACCCACCTTATAGTATCCCTATCTAAGTTGTATTTGCCTAGTTTATTGATAAGAATATCATGTCGTACTAAAATCTAGGTATACCACATCCATGACTTCTCCCTTATCCACAAGGCTTGTCATCCTATCAAAGAAAGCTATCAGATTGGTTTGACATGATTTGTTCTTTGCAAATCCATGCTGGCTGTTCTCTATCAGCTTACCACCTTCCAAGTGTTTGCAGATGATTTTTTTAATTACTTGTTCCATTATCTTTCCTGGCACAAAATTTAAACTGACTGGTCTGTAGTTTCCTGTGTTGTTCTTATTCCCCTTTTCATAGATGGGCACTATATTTGCCTTTTTCCAGTCTTCTGGAATCTCTCCTGTCTCCCATGATTTTCCAAAGATGATACCTAATGGCTCAGATACCTCTTCCATCAGCTCCTTGAGTATTCTAGGATACATTTAATCAGGCCCTGGTGACTTGCAGACATCTAACTTTCCTAAGTGATTTTTAACTTGTTCTTTTTTTATTTTATCTTCTACACCTACCCCTTTCCCACTAGCATTCGCTATGTTAGGCATTCCTTCTTCAGACTTCTCAGTGAAGACCAAAACAAAGAAGTCATTAAACATTCCAAGTTTCCCATTACTCTTTCTCCCTCCTCACTGAGCAACGGGCCTACCCTATCCTTGGTCTTCCTCTTGCTTTTAATGTGTTTATAAAAAGTCATCTTGTTTCCCTTTATGCCCATAGCTAATTTGAGCTCATTTTGTGCCTTTGCCTTTCTAATCTTGCCCCTGCATTCCTGTGTTGTTTGCCTGTATTCATCCTTCGTAATTTGTCCTAGTTTCCGTTTTTATATGATTCCTTTTTTATTTTGAGATCATGCAAGATCTCCTGGCTAAGCCAAGGTGGTCTTTTACCATATTTTATATCTTTCCTATGCAGGGAAATAGCTTGCTTTCGGGCCCTTAATAATGTCCCTTTGAAAAAACTGCCAACTCTGCTCCTTTGTTTTTCCCCTCAGTCTTGCTTTCCATGGGACCCTACCTACCAGCTCTGAGTTTACCAGCTTCCTGAAATCCATTGTCTCTATTTTGCTGTTCTCCCTTCCACCCTTCCTTAAAATTGTGAACTCTATGATTTCACGATCACTTTCACCCAAGCTGCCTTCCACTTTCAGATTCTCAGTCAGTTCCTCCCTGTTTGTTAAAATCAGATCGAACACAGCTTCCCCCCCGGTAGGTTTTTCCCCCTTCTGAAATAAAAAGTTGTCTCCAGTGCAGTCTATGAACAGTCTAAGAAGCCAGCAACCTGAGTGTAGAGATACCTAAACTAGGCAGTAGGAAATGCAGAGGAAAAGCCCAGGGGTGTGTCTTTCAGCCCAAGTGTACAAAGGCATTTAGGTACTTAACTTACAGGTCCTGGAAACCTCCGGGGTTAAGGGTGCTGAGCAGTTTGGCAGCATCAGGATTCTGATGTTTTGGCACATGCCCACTGGCACTGTACAATCCTAGACACCCATCTAGGGACTTTAGGTTCCTACAGGGTTAGGCAACAAGAGTGTAAGGGGGTTGTAAATATTAGTAGCCCCTAAATACTGGGCTTAAACTTCTGAAGAGGCAGTTCCACAATTAGTGACCATGTTCCTTTGAGAATCTAGTGCTCAGATGCCATCATGATGGAGGCCATACAGGTACCCAACTAGGTAGTTAGGTCTCACAACAGCCAGGGAAGATATGTTGTCATACATTGGAAACTTGGAATGCAGAGGGTGGTTAAGGTTTTACTCCTATTACTTCACTCTAAATTTAAGCATGTCTGGAAGTGTTTGCAGAGAGGTTACACATCTGTCTTATATAAAGAGGAAGGACAAATTTTGCAAACGTTACTGCAACAAAGGTAATTTTAAATCAAAATTGGTCTTTTACCGGTGTGGATAAAACTCAATTACTTTTTTAAATAAAAAAAAATCAGATTTTTTTAATTTAAATCAGGATTTGTATTTTTAAATAACACTAAATTTGTCACTTAAAAATAAGTTGCAAATAAATTTCATCAAAACCACGCTACACGTGCACTTAGTCTCATAGAAAGGAATCAATGGCTCTAGCCTAACTGTTAGCTCTTGCTTCTTTAAAGTTCTTGGCTTTCCATTTCTGTTTCTCAGCAGACTAAAATGTAACATGCAAAGAAAGACACAATCTGCATAGGACTTTTTTGTTCTGTGCCTTTGTGGTGGTGGACTTTGGCCAAGCATGGCAGAGTTAGGTAAGCCATTGTCTTAAAGTCAGAGAGACAATATGTAGGAAAATATGGCAGCAACATAGAAAAGAACAGTGTAGTGGACTAGAAGGATAAAAGGGACGACATTTATTCAGCACACACACACAGCTTCCTATATTACCCTACACTTTTGCCACAAAAAAACTGTCAAGGCTTCTGAGGCCAGGTCTACACTAGGCCGAAAAGTCAATCTAAGGTGTGCAATTCCAGCTACAACAATTGCGTAGCTGTAATCATCGTATCCTAGATCAGTTTTTCTGGCCATCCACACAGAGGGAGGTCAATGGGAGAAACATTACACCTTGTGACAATGATACCAGGGCTGACTGTAGAGCCCTGATGGGTCCATTTAGCTTGTCCCCACTGGGTGCTCTAAATCAAAACCAGGAGATTGACTCTGAAGGAGTCAGCCTTCCTTCCGGTAAGCGTAGACATAACCTGGGAATGTTTTGAAGAAATTTGCTTCCAAGGTAGAAGAGGAAAAATGTGTCAAATATAAGCAATAAAAGAAAGAGATTCCGGGCCTAGTTACAAGAATGAAACGTCATAAGGAAAACTGCTTGTTGGGAGAAAATTATGTGGATGAAGATGTTGATATGGGTGAGTAGATCAACTGGTTAGGAATTTAAATAATTCATTTTGCAATGCATCATTCTTCAAGACTCTCTCTGTGCCTTTTACTAAAAGTGTGATTTGACTAACAAATTCTCAAACTGTTTGCTGCCTTGGGTATTGCTTTAAAAAAAGGTTTCTTAGCTAATCCTCATGGCTTGTTTAATTAGCTAATGACATTTAGAATCTATCGCTTACATTCACAATACAGAAAGCTGCAGTAAGAGAAATCTAGAGTGGCTAGTTACCACTGAGTGTCATCTTCTTATTTTATACTACATAATACATGCCCTTATTTTGAAACATTATGGCCATAGGCCATGATGGTAATACCGTAACTATGTTCCCTACTTTACTTCAGCATAATTCAACTTTTTCAAGGAAACCCCCTTCTTTACTTTTTTCTCAAAAACATAAGTGCCAGTGAATTCAGTGGGGCTTACTCCAAAACGAAGTGCACTCTAAGCAATGTCAGTCTTAGCTTATTTGGTAACTTGATTTAAATCAATGATTTTTTTGTAATTTAAATCAGCACTAATTTGATTATGGTAATTTGGTACTTTAAATCAAATCACCTTGATTTAAATCAGTCCACCCTGCCTTTTACTTATCTGCTGGTGCTAGTCCATTTAAAGGAAGAGCAGCAAGAGTATATCATATAATTAATAGATAGCTATCATATAATTAATATAGCTGTATGTCCATACTTGCTCCAGTAGATAGATCATATTAGATACCTTGTCTGGGTAGGAATCTATATACATGTATATCTATTTTCCTAGCTATTTGAAGCCAAGGATTTTGCTCACATTAAAATGATACAGTTGTAGTCTTGTGTATGTACTGCTGCCCTCTGCTGATAACACTTAATATGAAGCACTTATACAGCAATTTTCATCACAGAGTACTTACAGACATTACTGTCTCTGCAGCTCTATCCACCTTGTAGTTTGTAGTGTTCACATCTGACAATAGGGGAAGCTGAGGCAGCCTCATTACATAGCAGTAGAATTCAGAAGTTCCAGACTTCCATTCATCCATTACGCTACCAGATCTACCCTTCTCTTAATGCTTTAACTATGCCAGGCCTAATTATGCTCATAGTTTCCTTGTGTTGACTGAGTTGGCAAGACTGCTGCTTTTGTATAAAACCAAATGTCACCTGTATGATGATGAACATATAAGCAAGAGTCAGACAGATAAAATCTGTAAATTGTGCCCTCGTTCACAAAAGTCTAAGTTTGGATTTAATGTACATACCTGAGTGATTAGAATTCCTATAAGTTTCCATCTTAGCTGTAAAGACTACAAACTCATTAGTATCCAAGGAATGCTAGCATACTTTAGGGGAGAAAATAAGCAATACAGTTTGAACCTCTCAGCCAGCACCCTTGGGACCTGACCTGTGCTGAATGAGAAAATTTGCCAAATTACGGGAGATCAATATTGTCTAGCACATTACCAACACTTCCACTGCAGAACTAAGTATTATCTAGACCATGTCTGAAAGGTGCTTATCTAACCTTCTCTTGAAAACCTTCAGTCATCGACATTCCACAACCTTCCTAGGCAATTTATTCCAGTGCTTAACGTGACAGGAAGTTTTTCCTAATGTTCAACCTAAGCAGTCCTTGCTGCAGTTTAAACCCATTGCTTCTGCTGCTTCTATCCAGAGGTCAATGAAAACAACTTTTCTTCCTCTTTATCACATCTCCTATAAAGTTTTATCATGTCCCTTCTCAGTCTTCTCTTCTCTAAACTAAACAAACCCTGTTTTTCCAATCTTTCCTCATGGGTCATGTTCTCTGGATCTTTCTGTCCTTTTTGTTTTCCCAACTTGTGTACACCTGTACTGAAATGTGGCACCCAGAACTGGGCAAAATATTCCAGCTAAGGCCTAATCAGAATGGAGTAGAGTGGAAGAATTACTTCTTGCATCTTGCTTACAACACCCCTGCAAAGGATGTTTTCTTCTTTTCCAACAGGTTTACATTGTTATCTTGTATTTACCTTGTGATCCACTATAACCCCAGTCCAGATCCCTTTCAGCAGTACTCCATCCTAGGGAGTTCTTTCCCAGTTTGTTCATTTCTAAACGGAGTACTTTGCATTTGTTCTTACTGAATTTCATCTTATTTACCCAAGCCCATATCTCCAGATATGCCACCCCAGAAAAAAAAATGGAAAAAAAAAAAGACTCCCTGAAAATCTAATGCAGCACTCTCCCATGCTAGAGAAATTGTGAATTTTTTTCTTAAAGAAAATTTACTTTAAATCAACTTACACGTAATGGTGATCAGCTCAGCAAGTGCCATTTCACTGGCTTCAGCGACACTAAAACAATTTTGCAGTAGCCAGAGATGAACTGGCATGATATTTTCTTTTTCAAAACATATATAAAAAGAATACTCAAGACATTTCAATAGAAAAAAACCTTAAATAGGTATTGCACATTGACATTTTATACACGTACATGTGAATAAATGTGCTATTTATTGCCTTAAAGACTGAATTTGACAAAAACAGTATTTTGGACCAATTTGGATATAATTATCACATAATTCACAAAATATATGTGCCATTAAAGCTTTGTGACATCTTCTTCCCATGGTATGGATTGTAAGAGGGATTAACGGTACTAATAAATCCATTCCCTTAGGGAAGACTATAACAAAAATGAAAAATGGTACAAAATAGAGCCCACCTGGTAGTTTTATAGTCCTGTTTGAATTCCATAATCATTTTAAGGAGATGGTGATCAGTACCAGCAACAGGAGCTGAATTGGCAACATCAGTTGTATCCATTTTGACAACAGCCCTGGAAGTCCTCAAGCCCCCATTCTGTGACTCAGATGTAAATGATTCCACCAGTCAGCAGATGCTGCTCACTCTGTATTATGCACAATTGGTGTGACAAAGTAAGGAAGGCAGAATTTGCTTTTACAGAAATAGCCAAGTGCCAGAGCAATCACACAAATGCTGTCATTTGAGCAGAGCACTTTATCATGGGGAAAAAAGTTAGAGTAGAGTACAATCCTCAGCTGGTGGAAAGAGTATAGCATCACTGAACTCAATGGAGCTACGCCAATTTATACCAGCTGGGGATCTGGCCCACAGAGTACTTGTTCCATCAGCTAGACCCTGGGTTACAGCAGTTTTCTTTGACTGAAAACAATTGGTCTAGACAATCAGTACAAGTCTTCTTGGAGTGCTAGGAAGCAAAAGAGGCTACGTTGTAATACGTTCATTTCAGTAGGGAAAACATGCCCTCCATGGCCTCGAATGGTATTGACTTGAGCTGTTATTTCAGCTGCATTAATGAAAGCCTATCTCAGAACATCTTATGCCTTTCCAGTCAGGGCTCTTCAATGGGGATTGCAAGGGCTCAGTGCCTTTCTGGATTTGGTCTGTGGCATTTAGATTTTTTTTCTTTTCATGCCCACTAAGTGGTAAATTTTGTCCTGAGATTTGCTTATGCAATCAGCATGAGTACTCCGATCTGTGCTCCCAGGTCAGAAGCAAGTACAAATCTGTAGCCTTTTGAAAAACTGGCTTTAAATCTAAAATTTAACAAAAATATACATACAAAATGCACTTTGAGGCTGTCAGCCCACAGGGGCCAATGCCACTGCAAAAGAGAGGGGTTTTCTGCCAATTAGAGCTCTCAGCTAGTGCTATGTTGATATGTTCACATCCTTTCCTGGAGCCTGACCCTAGCAAGGGTTTGACTTCCTGATATACATGATGGCAAGGCACGAGCACACACACACACAGCTTTACAACACAACTGATAATCACCCGTTGGGGCTGATGACCCAACTCCCAGCTATGGACTCTTAAAATGTGCCTTTTATTCTAATAGAGCAAGGATTTGTATTGTCACTTTCCCATCAGTAGTAAATCACTATGGGAACCCACCAACAAGTATTCCATCAGCATTCAGCTCGTGTCCAGTATGAGTAACAGCCAAGCTATCCAAGGGTATTTAACAATGTTTATCAGTTCTGAGAATGAGAAGGGCCTTCCACAGGCACCAAGAAGACAAGATTCTGCACCTGTAGTCCTCAGTAATAGTTTTAGCAATTTACAGCACAGCGGTGCAATCAGCTACTATGGAGTCAGAGCAACTCAGTCATATTTCTCCCCTGGGCACCTTCCAGCAGCAGGTATCTCATTCTAATAGGAAGTAAGGCTGGTCTTGCAGTTAATGCACTGGATTGGTTCTTAGAAGCTCTGAGTCCATGTTCTGGCTCTGCCACAAACTTTGTGAATGATGTCAAGCAACTCCTCCTGTGCCTCAGTTCTGCATCTGTAAAATGGACTTAGTAATACTTCTCACCCTTCTTCTGTCTTATCTACCTGTACTGTATGCTTTGTGAGACACACACTGTCTGCCAGACTGTTTTTGTACAGTGCCTAGCACAGCGGGGTCAGGCCTCTAATTGTTACATTAATGAAAACATTTTTTCTCCCTTCTGCCAGCTTGACATCACAGTCTAGCATATGCTCCAAAATGACCCGTATTGTGTCGATTGCACCAGCCTTTCCTTTTTTCTCCCCCAAATATGCAGTTGTAGGAGAAGTTAGTAATGCTTTAGAAGAACACCATTGAAACCCTGAGAACCGCAGCCATTCATCTGACAGGTAGCACATAGCTATTGGATCCATAATTTATGTATGTTCCATTTCTTTTGCTCTTCTTTAAAATTCATTTCTATGTCCTTAACAAATAAAGGCCTGGGGTAAGGGAATAAATCCCTACTGTTGCTCTCTATCCTTTTTTCCATATTTCTGCTAATTTCCAGATATTTTAATTTTTCTTTCTCATTTTGGTTCATTTTCCTTTTAGGCATTGTAATTAATGGACTATCCTAATTTCCCTTGAGACAATATTCTTAATTGCTATAATTCACACTTACGTCTTTGAGGCATCCCTGCTGGCATTGATTCATTTCAATTTTGCATTTGTGCATACTGCAATTATGAATACTCAGTCAATACATGTAGACAGCTGCACTTTCAAAGGCTGCATGGTGTTCTGGTGAGCTTTGGGGCTCTGCTATGCCAGCTTTTAAACACCTTGTAGTCAGGGTTTCAAAAACATACGACCAATTCTATATAAAGTCCCGTGACATACATTTCACAACGATAGAAGTGACCATTGGGGCATTAGTTTTCAAATGATAACTCAAGGCATATTTTGGACAAACATCATTGTAGTGCTATGTAGGATGTGAGCACAGGAATGGCCATAGGGGTCAGCAGTCTTTCCAAAGCAGAGTGTCAAAATGTGGCCTTTTGACCTCTGTGTGTATGGTCCAAGTGCCCATGATACTTTTTAAAGTCACTAATAGTCCTACATACAACAGTTTCATTTATAAATGAATGAAGGTGCAGAGCTTTGCCAGTTAGGGTTTGGTTAGTGGCATTAGCTGGCCTTTTGTTAATCCACAGGCAGCATGACTTTGAGCAAGCTCCTGGATGCATGGGGGAGGTCAGAGGGGGCTGAGCTCCCATCTCACATGCCAATGAAAATCAGCTCACATGCCACCCTTAGTATGCATGCTGAAGGCTGCTGAGCCCTGGCCTAGAGGAACAAGAGCACCCTAAATTAACGGACTATGTCTTATAAGCTAAGGGAAATATAGGAATTGAGACCTATCTACATATCCACCATTGTACGTCAGAGGAAAATAATAGGATGTTCAAGATGTCTAGCATAAGGCTACCCAGAGACCCCACCAAAGCCCAAATATGTTAAAATCCAAAAACTGTCATGTACTCATGGACCTTTGATAACACAATTGCTGCTAGCAGCTAGATGTCTACTGCTCATTCCTGGAAACCAGCAGTTCCCAGCAGGTTAGGAACGTGCAGAAGTAAGTGTGGGAAATCCCTCCAGTAGAGGAAGGAGGAAATGGCACACTGGCCTTGTATCAGGTCAAATCTGTTTTATAATATAGGCTTGCCATATTTGGAATTTGAACAGGATAAATACACAGATCTTGATAAGAGGTTGGCCAAATACAGATAGGAACTTTAAAAGCCATGAATATAAGTTATGAATAAGATTTGCTGGTACTTGCATGGAAAGTTTGTG
The DNA here is from genome assembly GCF_033958435.1 of Carettochelys insculpta. NCBI lineage: Eukaryota > Metazoa > Chordata > Testudines > Carettochelyidae > Carettochelys > Carettochelys insculpta. The sequence goes on from NC_134152.1 coordinate 19,886,093, forward strand.
TAGGTGATATTGTTTTGTTAAAAAAATTAATATGAGATTGACAGTATTTACAAATAAAGTCTTCTATTTAAGCATGTAAGGACATTATGGGTAGCAAAGCTAGTTATTTCATCTTGCCATTTTCTCCGATTCCCCTTTGGAAGGATCTACTTTGACATGCTGCTATTAGTTATAATGCAGAAATACCTACAGCCCCTAGTCACATTGTGCCTGCTGTTGTATAAATGCACAGCAAAATGTTTCTGTACCAAATAACTTATAATCTAACCTTGTGTTGGAAGAGTATCATTAAAAGTCTGTCCACTCACTCACTGGCCTCTTCTGATGCTAACTCTGTGTCAGATATATTGTACACTGGAAAGCAGTCTGAGACCACCAAATCATTTCCAGTAGGGCATCTCCTTTCAGTCACTACCATTGTACATAACGTGAGGTAGAGCCAAAGAGCTCTGTATGTCATTACAAGCTCCTGAGTCACCCAATTCCCATGGTTATTTGTTTCTCTTTGCTTTTCATTCTCTTATCAACACTCACTCCATATGATTGCATCATTTTTATTTTATTTTAAAGCTTTGCAATTATACCACAGGGTATGTATACTGAATATTGTTAGAAAGCCAAAAAATAAAAACACACACCCCAACAAAGGAATTGCCTTCATAGATCAAACAGAAATTCAACTAATATTGTTACGCTATAGAAGTAACGTGCTACTTTTTTCTAGTAACCAAGAGAAATGAAAAATCTCTGACACTGTTTTAAGATTACACTCATCCCTTGTTTAACAAGTACTTTACTAATGAGTACTCAATAATACGAGGAACATATATACCTACCTTTATTCACAATATGAGTGAAATTTTCCCACTTATATGAGCAGGGTCCCTGGCTTGGGGAGGGGAGACCTGCAGCCCCACTGCTGAAGCGGAGCCAGCCATGGAGTCCCAGGTGGTGGGGGAGGGATGGGGAGACCCATAGCCCTGCAGCTGCAGCCTTATCCCTCCCTTCCCTCAGACATGCAGCTGTCTGACAGCCCTGTGGCTGGGGGGAAGAGAGGGAGAAGGCTCTTAGCCTTGTTTGCTCCCCTGCAATGGCAGGAATGTGAAACTGACCAGCCATGAGCTGATAAGTTTCCCAGACCCACAAGCCATAGAGAGACTGGAACCAGCCTGCCCCTGGTTCCCAGCTCCTGCCACTCTGGGAGCCAGAAAACTGACTAGCCCTGGTGGTTCCTGGCTCCCCTCCCCTCACAGGAACATTCAAATTATGCAGGGGTGGCAGGAACAACCCCAGGTAACTCGATGGTTTACTGTATTAGGCCCCCCCCACCTCCACCGCCCCCCTGCAGACCTCACCCTCAGTCAGGTTTTAACCCCCTCCCCAATGTCCCAAACTGCCCCCAGCCTTAACCCCCCGCAGCAGCCTCAAACTGCCCCCAGCTTTACATACCCACTGCAGCTCCAAACTGCCCCCAGTCTTAGACCCCCCTGCATCCCTCAGTAGCCCCAGCCTTAAGACACTCCTCCTCCTGCTGCCTCTTCACTGGGGCTGCCAGGCTCGGTGACTCCCCAAGCCCTCCTGCTCCCAGCAATTAACTCAAGTGTTAAGGTTTCAGCACCTAGACATAAGGCAATTGCTATCCCTAATGACAGAGAGAGCTGCTGGAGATGGCAATCTCTATTGATAGATATCTGCCTGAGGCAGCAGTGTTAAAAAACTGCAAATGGCTTCTTTAACAGCCACATGCAGCTGGGAACTGCCCAGCTGGCAACCTTGAACAAATCTAATGGGACCCATGTTTGGGTCCGGAATGATTGGCTGAGAATCCCAGCTCTACATACATACACTACAGCCTATTTCAGGTGCCAAACTATTAAAATACATCAAAAAAGGACCTAAATTCAACTGGTTCTTGTCAAGTTACAAGCACTTGGAATGAACTGGGGACTTTTACATGTATTTTAATGGGAATTTAGCGTCGTTCTTATGAGTTTTTGCCTAGAAGCAGAAATTTGGGAACCAGTTGTACTCATAAAGCGAGGGATGAGTATAGTTAGTTTAGCATTCACCTGCCCTGTAGTGGTCAAGTGAAGCTGCAGTGGGAGATGAATACTGGAGTGCAGCAAGGTGGAGGAGAATTAGCCAATTAGAATGATTAAATAACTAATTAGAAGGCTTAAAGACCTAATGGGTATCAAAATATTTACACTGGCAGTGTAAACTGGTTTCACCGAGTTCCTTTGTTGAGATCTGTGTTTATTGCACATGCAGTTTGTAAATAGAAAGTTATGTCCAGTCTCTTCTAGAACAAACAGTAAACAGAACACCAGTAAACGCATGTTATAATGTAGGCATCATACACCCTTCCTTTCATTCTATACTATGTGGCAAAATTCAGCCTCTCACTGTTATTTATTCCCACAATATTACTCAGAAGCCAGAGTTGGACTGTGTGTGTACATAAATTCATGAATAGTTCATATTAGCACATGGGTAAATGTAAAAGTTACCTGGGATGTAGGTGAAATTAGTACAGATGTCGTCATTAAGGGTATTACTATTACTACTGAACCTTTTTCTCTGAGTTCAGCACGGGTCTTCAATAAGTCTCCTCCACTTCACTCTATCTTGGGGCAAAACTTCTAGCTGACTCCAGGAATACCCCAGTTGTCCTTCAGTCTCAGTAGATCTTTTCCATGTTGTCCGAGGTCTTCCTCTTCAGTGTTTTCCTTGCAGGTTCCATTTGAAAGCCTGACAAACTATGCTGGAAGCTGGTTTTCTGACAGCGTGTCCTAGCCACCCCCACTTTGTTCTCTTGATTTGAATGTCAAGTTGTTCTTGTCCTGCTCTGTTCCAAAGCTCCTCATTTGTGACAGTCTTGCCATTTGATGTGAGGGATGTACTTCAGGCATCTTTTTATGAATGTCTGTAGCTTGTGATTTGAAGATTTTTACTGTGCCGGGTTTTGCATCCATATAAGAGTGTACTCTTCACATTTGTGTTGAAGATAATATTCGCAGATATTATTTGTGAATTCCATATAGGATGGGGAGTCTTGAATGCAGCTGTTGCTTTCTCTATCTTGGCATTGATATCCTATCTGTTCATCTATCTCTGCCCGTAATACTCCTCAAGTGGGTGAACCGCTCCACATCTTCCAGATCATCCCCTCCCACAGTGATGATGGTGGTGCTGGTCTGTTTAATCCTCATTGTCTTAGTCTTTTCCTTTCAAATGCTCAGTTCAGTCATTGAGGCATTTTTGTCAATCTTGTGACCTTTTCTTTTGTGCTTTGATGTCAGTGTGAAAACATGGAGACATCATCAATCAGTGTCCTCTAGCTGTTTGAAAAGGGTCCTCTGACTGCCTCATTGATGGCCATCTGTTGTCCTGTTCATAATCCAGTCCATTGTGTTCAAGAAAGGGAAAGGTGACAACAGGCACCCGTGTCACACTCCCGACAGTACGCTGAAGGATTCTGTCAAGACACCATTGTGAACAACTTTGCATGTCAAGGGTTTGTACGTTGAACAGATCAAATTAATAATTTTGGTGGGATGCCACGGTATTGGAGCATTTCCACAACATATCTCTTATCAGTGCATCACTACTACTTTTTTCAGACAATGTTAGTGTGAGGTTCATGGTTTACAGCAAACATTTCAGTGCATCCAACTGTCACATAAATTACAACTTCATAATCAGAGGCAAAATCAGTTAGTATAAAAGCTTCTCTGTTGAACATCTTTCCAGAGTGCACACAATAAATACTAAGGAGCTTTCTAGTTGAAGTAGTACAGTTGCCCTTTGGGCAATGCTGCCATCACACCTGTCAGTGTCACATTCACTCTTAGGTAACATCCTTTTGCACTGATTGACTCCAATGCACATTGTCAGCAAGCTATATTTAAGGCTGGCCACTTGACTGCAGTGTGGAGATGCCGTGGTTCACATCTTAGACCTCAGAGGAGGACAGGGACAGTCTCCTTGTGTGCCCTCTGAGGTGTCCAAAGGCATATGGGGAGGAAAAATAGGAGAGTGTCCTTCCCCCTCACCCCTGCACCCAGGATGCATACATGCAGGTCTCCTACTGACAGAACATATGTACATGTCTGAGTCCAGAATCTGGCAGTTTTCTTTATTTCTTTTTCCTTTTTCATGAATTCCATGTGTTCTATTTGTAGCATTATACAGTGCTGGCAAGCATGTGTCTGATCTACAGGCAATCCCAGACCTTGCTGAAGTTGACCTGTGTGCTGAATATCGTTCATTCAAGCAAAAGTAAGGAATGATTAAATACCGTTTTGCTTAGGCTCTGATGACCAAATGACTAGAAGCCACCTTCCAGCCCATGAGTCAGCCTGGCAAAGCCTGTGTAGAAGCTGACCATTTATTCCTGCCTTTGTTCCTTTCTTTTAAGCTGTTACTATTCTATGAGAGGACATTCCTTCTCATCCCATCACTCCTTGCTTTGCCTTAGCACCTTTGCTGAGGGATCTTGTCAAAGGATTTCTGAAAGAACTAGATCATGGATGATAAGTATGGTAGGCAGGAGAAGGCATTGTTTTCCCAAACTGCCTCATGTGGCCCCATCCATGTTGCACCTCCTGCAGCTCCCTCCTGCCTGCTGTTCCCAGGCAAGTGACGGGGCAGGCAGGCTAGGGGCTTTGTTGCATTGTTGCCCCAGGGGTTCAAACAAATAAATAATTAAAGCAGCCACCTGTTACTGGTACTCCTGACAGAAGAACAGATCTGGCTCTCCTAGTTGTATCTATCACTGGTGAACTAGTGGTGAAATCTCTCTCCCTACTTATGTGATGCTATTAAAGAAAAGAGGAGACAATATTAAGATGAAACAGACTGGTGTTACTGAGGGATAACTTTACAAGAACAGGGAATGGGGAAAACCTGACATGGCTAATAAACATAAAACAACAATCAAAACAAAAAAGCAGTCAAGTAGCACTTTAAAGACTAACAAAATAATTTATTAGGTGAGCTTTTGTGGGACAGACCCACTTCTTCAGACCATAGCCATACCAGAACAGACTCAATATTTAAGGCACAGAGAACCAAAAATAATAATCAAGGTGGACAAGTCAGAAAAAAAACTATCAAGGTGAGCAAATCAGAGTAAAGGGGCAGAAGAGGAGGGGGGAATCAAGAATTAGATTAAGCCAAGTATGCAAACGAGCCCCTATAATGACCCAGAAAATTCCCATCCCAGTTCAAACCACGTGTTAATGTGTCGAATTTGAATATAAAAGAGAGTTCAGCAGCCTCTCTTTCAAGAGTGTTGTGAAAATTCCTCTTCAGTAAGGAAACCGGTTTGTGGGTCATGTTCCTCAACTAACGTCACATATGCCATCATGTGCCAACAATGCCCAGATGCTTCTATATTGGACAGACTTCAAAATCTCTTAGCCAAAGAGTTAATGGGCACAAAACAGACATAAAAACACTCCTGATCCACAAACCAGTCGGCCAGCATTTTAATGGAGTGGGCCATTCTGTTAATGACCTGAAGGTTTGCGTCTTACTGAAGCAAAGTACCTGTGCTGGCCAGGTGCTCAGCACTCTCAACTCCTTCATCTCAGTGGGATTAGAGTTGGTTGAGCATCTTGCTGGATCAAACCCTCATAACCATGCTAGGCAAGGGAGGCGGTTTAGATAAATTAGTTTTATGCCCTGAAGACTTATCTCAGGAATTTGTGGTGAGGCGAGCAAAGGAAAAACCTGTCACACGCTTCTATGCTCAGTCACTTTCTCACATTTCTCATTCTTATCAACTTGGCAGCCCTGCAGTGGGAAGTTGGGGGTGGGGGGGTGAGTCCACCACAATCATATTGAAAAATAAAATGCAAACAACATTACAAAGTTCACAGGCTGTGAAGGGAGGCAACAGAGAAGATGGATGAAGAGACAAAATTAACTGAGTCATTGCTGGTCCAAAGTAAATGCAGCCCAGAATTTCCAAGTAGTAATTGGACATCTGAGTTTACCATCGACTTTGGGCTGGATCAGAGATGGTTTGTTCCTGGAACTGACACTGTTCAGATGTCATTCACCATTAAAAACATCACTGATGGTCTGATTTTTCTCCCCACTCCCTTCTACCAGCGTAAACAGAAAGAAACACCATGAAAGTCAATGAATAGCACTAGAGTGAGACTCATGTATGCAGCTGGGGCAGTTAAGGGCCACCCTGTGAGGAAGGACAAGATGTAGGGTTGCCAACTTTAATATCACACAAAACCAAACACCCCTGCCTTGCCCCTTCCTCAATGTCCATCCCCCCGACTCACTCCGTCTCCCTTTCCAACACTGCTTGCTCTACCACTCCCTCATTCACTTTTGTTGGCCTGGGGCAGGGGATTAGGATGCAGAAGGAGGTGGAGGCTGCAGCTATGGAGGTGGGATCTGGGGAGGGACCACGGATGAGGAGTTTGGGTGCAGAAGGGGCTCAGGGCTGGGGCAGTGGTTTTGGATTGTTGAGTCTGGGTGAAAGAGGGGGTTCCAGCTTGGGGCAGAAGCTTAGGGTATGGTGGGGAGGGGGTTGTTTTGAGGCTGAGCAGTGGAGGATGCTGGAAGGGGCCACCACATCCAGATCATTCACAGGGGGACCCTGGGAGTTGTGTAAGTTGCTTGCTCTTACTTGTGCTTCACCTATATCTTCCATATCAGGGACAGCATTTGGAGGGCAGGGCAGTATGTAGGACCTCCCCTCCCCATTCCCTGCAAATTTTATAGCAGGGTCTACTCACCCTAGCCTAAGACAGAGTTCTCAACTGTGACACAACCTTGAGTGAGATGCTTGAGGAATTTGGAAGCTGGGAGCAGCACAGCCTTTGGGGCAGGAAGTTTCGTTATAAACAGAGGCCAGGTGATTGAAATAACAGAGAGTGTGTCATTTAAGTGAACTAGGTATCACCAGGTGATTCTGAACTTATTGCTAGGCACTCCAGTTAAGATCAGAAACAAAGGGTGGTGTAGCGAGCCGCTGTGGCCTTCCCCAGACTCAGAGGCCCTGGTGGGCGGGCCCTGAACAGGAACACCGGTGCCCCGCCCCTCAGAGGGTGGGGCCTAAAGCCAAAAGGGCCAGGAGCGGGGCTCAGGACCCATTACCTGCTGGGCTGCCGTGCTGGGAGGAGGCTCCTGCTCGGGCTCCTGGGCGCCATTGGCAGGGAGTCTGCCGCCACCCGGCCTGTCGGCGAGAGCTACCCACCAGCTGCCCAGACCAGCCTGGGCAGCTACAGATATGGATGCCCCAGGGGACCTACCCGGACTTCACGGATTTACCAGTACCCTCATGCCGGTGGAGGGCCCCCTCCCCAGAGGGCCCAGCAGGCCCAAACAGATGGCCTGGGGCTAGCCACCCAGAGGCCCAGGAAGTGGTTGACTCCGGAGTTCGGCCGGACCCCTGCAGTGCAGAGGCCCCGATTGCCTTGGACCCACCATGCTGCCACCGCCAGACTACCCCAACGACATGGAGATGTCGGACTGGCCAGAGCCCCTGAAGGCAGACGACTTCGAGGGGACCTACCCGCTGGGACCCACTGACCAGGCTGACTGGGACCCTACCCAGATGGAGGTGGCAGTAGGAAGTGGCCCGGGGAATGCTTCACCGGAACCCATGGTGGTGTGTTGCGGCCTGGATCCCCTCTGCCACGGTCAGGTGTAAGCGATCCACAGGGCCCTGGGCCAGGTTGCAGTGGAGTGGGAGGGCCTGCAACCCCCTACCCTCTCCCTGGTGGGGTAAGCCCTCGCCGTGCTAAAGCCAACCCCGTGTTGGGGAGAGCAAACTCTGTGTAACTGCTGCCACGCCCTGAACTGAGGGCTGGGCTTTCTCCCAAGCTCTGTGTAACTGCTGCCCCACCCTAAACTAAGGGCTGGGCTTTTTCCCCAAACTCTGTGTAACTGCTGGCCCACCCTGAACTAAGGGCTGGGCTTTTTCCACAAACTCTGTGTAACTGCGGCCCCGCCCTGAACTAAGGGCTGGGCTTCCCCAACTACAGAGTTACCTGTTGCCCCGCCCTGCCGCAAAGGCTGGGGCCATCCAAACTACTTGCGGGTTGACTGGGGGACAGGGGCAGCCTCCCCAGCTGGGGCCGACTGCCAGCTGGTTCCTTAAAGGAAACTGAGCCCGGGTTCCACTAGGACCATGGGCAAGCTGTGGTAGCCCATGCCACCCAGCAAGGGGCGCTGTCATAGCATGGGTCTCTACAGGTGGACTGATGGGGAATTTTACCAGGGAGTTCAGTAGTGGAGCTTGAGGGGGGCTAAATACAGTTAACATTCTTTAAAATTCTTTATATCAAGACCAATCCCATCCAATTTAAAAAATAAACTTGAAGAAAGGAGCAAGCTGTAGGAGTAAAACAGAGAAAGCAGGCAGAAGCCCAACAAAAGAGTAAGGGCTGTCCTGTTTATTGCACACAGTATAATAATTATAATTACCTGCTCCATAGGCCGATGGTATATGTGTGCGTTCAGTATAAGGAGCTTCTGGCCCTCAGACAAGGTGTTCAGATTTTGGATACCAGAATGGCTGAAATGGAGGAGCTAAGGGAGGCAGAGAAATATACAGATGAGACTTTCTGGATCACAATAGAACACTCCCAGCCCCATCCCAGTCAGACAGTCTCTGTGCCGTTGAGGAGGGTGAGTCTGAGGGAAGGAGAACATCCTTCTGGAGCAGAGGGAAATGATCCCATAGTTGGGACCCTCATTCCATATGATGACATGATAGCATCTCACCCTGAGGTTCCCTCTCTGGCAGAGGGAACTCCAGTTATTAGGAAACGACACGTGTTAGTAATGAGACATGCGATCATTAGAAACATAGGGAGCTGCGTGGTGTGATGATGGGGAGAACTGCAGGGTGACTTGCCTGCCTGGTGCAAAGGCTGCAGATTGCTTGAGACATCTAGATAGACTTATAGAATATTAGAACTGGAAGGGACATCAAGAGGTAATCAAGTCCAGCCCCCTGCACTCATGGTAGGACCAAGACCGTCCCAACCAAGTGTCTGTCTAACCTGCTCTTAAAAATCACTGATGATGGAGATTCCAAAACATCCATAAGCAACTTATTCCAGTGTTTTCCAGCCTGACAGAGGCCGTATCTACACTAGCCAAAAACTTCGAAATGGCCATGCAAATGGCCATTTTGAAGTTTACTAATGAAGCGTTGAAATACATATTCAGCGCCTCATTAGCATGCGGGGGGCCGTGGCACTTTGAAATTGATGCGGCTTGCCGCTGCGCAGCTCGTCCAGACGGGGCTCCTTTTTGAAAGGACCCTGCCTACTTCGAAGTCCCCTTATTCCCATCTGCTCATAGGAATAAGGGGACTTCGAAGTAGGCAGGGTCCTTTCGAAAAGGAGCCCCATCTGGATGAGCCGCACAGCGGCGAGCCGCGTCAATTTCGAAGTGCCGCAGCCGCCCGCATGCTAATGAGGCACTGAATATGTATTTCAGCACTTCATTAGTAAACTTTGAAATGGCCATTTGCATGGCCATTTCGAAGTTGTTGCCTAGTGTAGACACAGCCAGAAAGTTTTTCCTAAATGTCCAACCTGAACCTCTAAGCACAGAGTAGAGCAGAAGAATTACTTTCCATGTTTGCTTTTTTTTTTTTCCTTCTTTTTCCTCTTTTGGCAACAGGGTCATACTGTCAGCTCAGATTTAGCTTGTGGTCCACTGTGACTCCTAGAATCTTTCCTGCAGTACTTCTTCCTGGACAGTTATTTCCCATGTTATGTGTGTTCCTGATTGTTCATTCCTAAGTGGAGTAGTTTGGTTTTGTCTGTTGAATTTCATCCCATTTACCTCAGACTATTTTTGATAGTAATGCCATGCTGTAATAATATCAATATAGAAATAGGCCTGTATTACCGACCACCTGACCAGAATGATGATCGTGACTGTGAAATGCCAAGAGATATTAGAAATAAATAATAATTAAAATGAAGAACTCTGTAATAATGGGGATTTCAACTATCCCTATAATGACTGGGTAGCTGCATTCTGTCCTGCAGTGACAGAGAAAGTTTTTTTGACACTTCAGAGGACAGCTTCTTGGAGCAGATGGTTCTGTAACCCACAAGAGGAGAGGGAGTTCTTGAATTAGTCCTAAGTGGAGTCCAAGATGTGGCTATAGGTGGACCGCTTGGAAAAAGTAACCATATTATAATTAAATTTTACATCATTGTGGCAGGAGAAACACCCCAGTAGCCTGACACCTGTTGCATTATATTTCAGAAAAGAGAACTACACAAAAATGAGGTTAGTTAACCAGAAATTAAAAGGTAGAGTGCCAAAAGAGGAATCCTTGAAAACTGCATGGAAACTTTTCAAAGACACCAGAGTACAGGCTCAACTTCTATGTATTCCCCCAGATCAAAAAAAACCACAATAAGAGATCAAAAAAGTACCACCCTGGCTTAACAACCAAATAAAAGAAGCATTGGAAAATAAAAAGGCATTATTTTAAAAGTAGAAGTTAAATCCTAGTAAGGAAAATAGAAAAGAGCACAAATTATCTCCAATGAAAATGTAAAAATATAATTAGGAAAGCCAAAAAAGAATCTGAAGAATAGCTAGTCAAAAACTCAAAAAAGTAATAGCAATTTTTAAGTACATCAGAAACAGGAAGCCTGCTAAGCAAGCAGCACGGCTGCTGGGTGATCGCAATGCTATAGGAGTGCTCAAGGATGATAAGGTCATTGTGAAGAAACTAAATTAATTCTTTCCATCAGTCTTCATGGTGGAGGACATGAGGGAGATTCCCACACCTGAGCCCTTACTTTTCGTGACAAATCTGCGGAACTGTCCCAGACTGGGGTGTGATTAGATGTGGTTTCAGGGGAAAGACAAATTAAACATTAACAAGGCACCAGGACCAGAAGTATGCACCCAAGAGTTCTGAAAAAAACTCAGATGTGAAATTTTACAGAACAGTGCTTTGTAATAACAAGAAGTCCTGTGGCACCTTATAGATTAACAGATATTTTGGAGCATAAACATTCGTGGGCAAAGGCCTGCTTCATCAGATGCATTAGTGCTTTGTAATCTATTTTTAAGTCACTTTTAAAACAAAGAAAGTACTTCACACAATGCACAGACCATCTGTGGCACTCCTCGCCAGATGAGTCTGTGAAGGCCAGGACTGCAAGAGGGTTCAGAAAAACCTAGATACATTCATGGAGGATAGATCCCACAATGGCTATTAGTCAGGATGGGCAGGGATTGTGTCGTTAGCCTATGTTTGTCAGAAGCTGGGAATGGGTGTCAGTGGATGGTTCACTTGGGCTGTGTCTACGCTTGCATTCCTCTTTTGATAGAGGCATGCAAATGAAACAAATTGAAAATGCAAATGAGGTGAAGATTTACATATCTGGTGCCTCATTTGCATCTTATTTCAAAAGAAGAAAAGCAATGTAGATGCTACTCTTTTGAAAGTAAACCGCATGTTCAAAAGACCCCTTCTTCCTGTTTTAAAAAAAAAAGGAAGAAGGGTTAATTTGAAGGTGGGGTTTACTTTTGAAAGAGCCACGTCTACACTGCTTTTCTTCTATTGAAAGAAAAATATGCAAATGAGGCACCAAATCTTCACCTCATTTGCATTTTCAATTTCATTCATTTGCATGCCTCTATCGAAAGAGGAATGCAAGTGTAGACACAGCCTTGGTGATCAGAGGTTCTGTTCATTCCTCTGGGGCACCTGGCATTGGCAATGCTCAGAAGGCAGAACACTGGGTTAGATGGACCTTTGGAGTGACACAGCATGGCTGTTCTTATGTAATAAATGTTAGGAATGCAAAGAAGTAAATAGTCCTCCAAGGATCTGTACTGGAAAAAAGCGTAAGCAGGGAGCTGGCAAAATTTGCAGATGATGCAAAATTTATTCAAGATAGTTAAGTCCAAAGCAGACTGCAAAGAGTTACAAAGAGATTTCACAAAACTGGGTGACTGGGCAACATAATGGCAGATGAAACTCAATGTTTATAAATGCAAAATAATGCACATGGCAAGATATAGTCCCAAATATACACACAAACTGTTTGGGGTCTAAATTTGCTGAACCCAACAATAAAGAGATCTTGGAGTCACTGCAGATAGTTGTCTGAAAACATCTGCTCGTGTCTGGTGACAACTGAAAAAAAAAAACTATCAGAATAGTGGGACTCATTCATACAGGGATAGGTAAAGCAAAAAATATCACATTGCCACTACACAAATAGATGGCATGTCCACATATCAAGTATTGTATGCAAATTTTGTCACCACATCTCAAAAAAGATATAGGGGATTTGCAAAAGGTACAGAGAAGAGTAACAGAAATTATTAGTAGTACTGAACACGTTTGGTGGGAAGAGAGATTAAAAAAATTGGAAACTTTCAGTTTGGAAAAGAGATAATTATGGGGTAGATGTGATAAATGTCTATAAAATCATGAGTGATGTGGAAAAATTAAATGAGAAAGTGGCACCCCTTGTCCCACAGGCTGCAGTTCCCAGCTAAAAGGAGCTGTGGAGCTGGTGCTCAGGGCAGGGACAGCATGCAGAATCTCTGTGGCTATGCACCTAGAAGCTGAACATGCTAGCTGCTTCAGGGAGCCCTGTGGAGCCAGGCAGCGAGCCTGCCTTACACCTGCTGTGCCTGATTTTTAGTGTCCTGGATGGGGTGCTGACTGGGGCTGCTAGAATCCCTTTGTGACCAGGTGTTCCAGTCAAACACCACATGCCTGGCCACCCTAACCAGATGTCTAGAACAATATTAAATGCTATAGAATTCGTAATAGACCTTTCAAATCTTGAAGGCAGCCCAGGTCAGTAGCACAGAGTACGTGTTCTATGCAAAACAATTGATGGGCTCCAGCTCACTTCCCAGTTAAAGGATCTCTACAGTATATGACACTGATGTCGTTTTTCGTAACTCCTTTTCAAGATGCTGAGCAGCAAATGGGTTTACTGTAAGTGAGCTATGTGTGGTGAGGGGCAAGTAGGCTTCATGGGCCGATACTCTAGACCCGTAAGGGATGCGTGATGGGTGCACAGTGGGCCACATGCAACCCCCATATTCCCCCTTCACACACATACACTGTGAACGCTGTGCTGCTTCTGAGTACTGACCGTCACACCCCTCCCCCGCAGCGGTGTAGCCCAAAAGTGGCACTCCCAGGCTGCACCTCTCCAAGGTAGGGAGGACTATCCCCGCCCCTCACCAGAAGAGATGGGTGAGGTTGGGGGTGGAGTGGGGGCAGGAGGGGAGGGGCATGAGTAGGGAAGGATGGAGCATGGGCAGAGCAGGGAAGGGCCTGGGGTGTGGGAGGGGCACTTGTGCAGTGCACCTCCTAGAATTCCTGCACCAATTGCTTCTGTCAAGACTGACTGAAATAGTGCGCTGCCTTTACAGATGGGTGCTCATGGGAAGTGCTGCAGCCTTCAGCCCTGCTATTTTGTAATTGCGGCAAGCCTGCTTGCTGTGTTGTATTTAATTGACAAGCAGTCCAAACCAATGTTTGACCAGATCATCTATCTGACACCCCATTTATGTGGCATTTGCAGCATATATCTATAGAGTGTTATCAAGGCACCTACTATGCCATCCATTTTCTGTCCTCCAATTCATCGGCTGAAGCTTTTAAAAACAGCATTTCCACTAGGTGATTTCACAAGCTACTGTATATGACGTGGTATGCAATCAGAGGAGAAGACCAAGCCTGAAATTGTAGATTAGTTTTGGTCTACATTAATACTAAATTGCCTCATTCTCCCTGTGACTTTGTGGGGTGTTTTTTTAAGAGAGATGACTTAAAATTAGAGTTGAATTAACATTCAAGATATGTTTTGGGCCTAAAGTTGGCTGGCTTCCAGAATGTTTCACAAAGAGACAAGAACAGCAGGGGAGATAGCAAAAGTGGTATGAGGGGAAAAAAAAGAATAAAAGTAAATTAGTGAGTGGGAAGGAACGCAGCAATTGCTAGATTGCTAGTCTATAAAATATTCTTTAACCAACACAGGAGGATATGTGAAATAAAGGTGTTCCTCGGCATGAGTTTGGGGTTTAGATTTTTTTTCCATTTTTTTTTAATTAGCTGAACGAAAAGGGCAGAATTTATGTGGGGGATGCCATTTTTCCCTTCTGGAATTTTTTTTTAATTTGAAATTTCAACCTTTGAATTTTGAAAAAATGTATTGAAAAAATTCATAGGTTGGAAAATGGAAAATTGCACAAAGGGGCTAATGATACTTTTCATGATTTCATACTCTGAATTTTGTAATTACTTTGAAGTTTTAAAAGAAAGGAGAAAGATTTGAACAAAGGAGAAAAATGATCTGGGCAAGCTGGAGAAACAGTCTGAGGTAAAGACGCTGAGGTTTAATACGGACAAATGCAAAGTAGTCCACGTGGGAAGGAACAACTGGTTTCATGAAAGCAAGTGGGAAGTGACTATGTAGGAAGGATTATTGCAGAAAGGCATCGAGGGGACCTGGCTGCAGCTGGAGGAACCCCAACAGCCCTGGGACTGGAACACATGACCTATGAGGGAAGACTGAAAGAATTGGGTTTGTTTTAGTTTGGAAAAGAGAAGACTGAGAGAGAACATAACAACTTTCAAGTGCTTAAGAGTGTTACAGGCTGGAGAAAGAAAAATTATTTCCCTTAGCCTCCAATGATAAGACAAGAAGCAATGGGCTTAATTTGCAGCTTGGGATGTTGGACATGAGGAAGAACTTCCTAAATGTCAGGGTGATTAAGCACTGGAATAAATTGCCTAGCTAGGTTGTGTAATCTCCGTGACTAGAGATATTTAAACTCAGGTTATACAACCATCTGTCAGAGGTGATCTAAATGGTGAGTGCAGGGGGCTAGACTTGATCACCTCTCGAGGTCTCTTCCCCATCTAGTATTCTGTGATATAGGCTTCATGTGAGAGAGCTCAGCAGTTTGTTAGTATTCTGAAATACATGCTTGGCAGATGTCTCTAGAGTAGAGCTATGCCAATAACGGAAATTTTGATTTGCTAGCACTTCTGAACAATCAAACAATTTTTTTTGGTCGGTCAAATGAAGAAGAAAATTGGCACCTTGGAAAAGTCCACATGCAAACAATTGAGGCAGGTAGAAACAGAACAGTTCGTTTTGACCCAACTCAAATGTTCTGTTTTGTTTTCGGGAAGTTTGATGAAAGTGAAAGATGAGTTTTGCAAGTGGTCAGACAAGGAGCTGATGGCAGCACTGTCCTATAGGATGATTAGGGCACTTTCTTAGGATGAGAGATTCTTGGATTTAATTCTGCTCTGCCTGGTATAGAGAAGAAGGGATTTGAATTTGGGTCTCTCCCATTGCAGCCTACTCAGCAGGTGCTGTGATATTTGGGCAAGGAGTTTTCTCAGGCCCTACTATTAAGCTGTTCTACTTTGTATAAACAATTAGTTACTGGAGTAGAGACTTGAACTTGGGTCTCAAATTTCCTAGATCAGTGGCCTACCTCCTGGCAATAGAGTCACTCCATTCTATTTTTCCAAGTCCATGTCCAATAACTATACATTGTTATGAATTACTGTGAATTGCCATGCTGGCTGAAGTCCCTACTGTAATTTGTAAAACATTAGTTGACTTTATCTGGATGTTTGATTAAGTTTTGTTCAAAAAACATTGCCCAGCCCTTCCCGTTCCATCCATGGAATTGCCTGTAATCTTGACCACAGGTCAGGAAAGGGTACAATAGCTCCTTGTGGCAGAGTGCCCTTTCTCTGGGAGGACACTGTGGACATATTTCCCTGTCCCCTTACTCCAGGAGGCAATACTGCCAACTTACGTGATATGATTGTGAGTCTTGCACTATTTGGTGCTTTTCTTTGAAGAGCCAGCTACTGAAAAGTGACCTGGGCGAATCTCAGCTTTCATTTAAAAGAAGGACAGTCCTAATGCACTTGCTTGTGGAGAAAAGCTTGATAATATGGCCTACCTGTACCCTCCAGGCTCAGAAACCAGAAAGTAAATCAAAAGGACCCAACTTTTGGGTGGTTTTGTTGAATCTCATGATTTTAAATCCAGACTCATTATTTTGGGGGAATGAATCCTGGTTTGGGTATTGCTAAGTACTGAAACAGTCTCCTGGACCATACTTGTAACTGCAACCTTTTAAAAAACAGAATCCGTGAGGGGCCTGGAGGGAACACAGGCCTTCTGGCATTGAGACCTGCACCAGGAGAAACAAGGAGGAGGGCTCTCCCCTGTGTACTGCTGTCTGGTAGAAGATACTGAAGCAAGAAATATGGGGTATGTACTTCATCCATTCTGCTTGCAGATATTGGAATTCTTCAGAGAGATGCCAGTTCCTGCTGACTTATTGTGCCCAGTCTGGTAATTTGAGCAGAGGGAAGGGGGCGATGGAGAGGATCTTCACAGGGGAAGTCGAAAAATAGCTCGGTATAGGATGGAAGCTTAGGCTTGCATACTTGCCGTTACCATTCATGCCAAAACCTAGCAAGAGGTAAATTTGGACTCCCTTCAGAGTGAGAGCTGGAGTGAGGGGCAGGCTGTCCAGAGCAGGCTGGGAGCACCATCTGCTTCACAGGTGTAATGAAGATGAATTCATGTTTGAGAAGCACCTTGAAAATGGAAAGTGCTAAGTCTTATCAGGAGAAACAAAATCTGACAAAAACAACATCACTCTGGTCTTTGAAAGCTGACAAAGCATTGGCTGTCATGGTCAACTGATAATGACATAGAATTGCATCATATTAAAAGTATTTGAAAGGGTACATTTTGTAGCTGTAAATTCATTAAGATTGCTCTACTGTTCTTTTTACCCTGTCACTTCTAGTTAAAGCTTCTCTGTGTTTTCAGTGCAGAATTGTTAGGCATATTATGCTGGGGCTGCATCAAGCATCCATGCCATCTGTCGTTTAAGTTGACTCATCAGCCCATGTAACCAATGAGGCTCTGTTTTCAGTGGTAAGCAAATATTCTATAATGCAGCAGTAACTGATTAATTGGATTCTTTAGGATATGTCATGCTTCACTCAAGAATGTTTATAGAAAAAATAGCATTTGACAGTTTTCTTTTTTTTCCCCCACTTTCTCCTATGTTTTTAATCGGTTTTCATTCAACAAGTACTTTCCTTGCGAAGAAAACGATGAATGAACAATAAATCGTGAAAGTATTGTTTGCAAATGAATTTAACATAGAGTAGGATTACACATGGGCTGAATGTGCAGCTTTACTATGTATTGAAATGTGGATTTGTTGTTTGTTTTCAAATTACTAGCCAAAGGAATTTGTCCAATTTGGTTTTCAGTTTGGTCCATAAATTAATAAACATTCTGACTAATAAGCATAATTAAACCAAGAGAAAATGCAAATAAGATAATGCAGTGTGCTATGACTGGAATACCATTTTGCAACTATATAGCATACACAGGCAGCACAAATTATTAATGCATGGGGTTTTTTTCCTCCGGAATACCAAAGAAAATATGAAGACTTTGCTGTTATGTTTGCTAGAATCTGCTAGAAAAATATGTGCAAATAGCAGCAACCTTTGCAGCATAAGAATTGTTTCCTCCAGCACTGTCTTTTTCGGGTAGTCAGACAATTCATCTACACTCCGTTCTTTCAAGTTAGTGAATACAGTTAAACCTGCCTCCCCTACACTGGATTTGTCAAGGTGAGCCCAAACCAGTTTTCTACCTTGTTATACAGAACAGCCAACAGAAAGTAGTTTTATCTAAACGGTACAGGTGTCTGGCAGTGACCAGAGGGTCAAAGAAAATAACTAAATAATGATGACTTCAGAGCAACCCACTGAAAGAAGTATCACAGCTATTCTTCTCTCTCTGGATTTAGCATCTTCCAAAGTTCTCCCTCTTGGTACTGTTGGAACCAACATATTTGCAGCAGGAGCCAGATTTCTTAATGATTTTTCTAATTGTTACAGCCTTACCCAGTAAGTATGTGCCTTAGACATGGTAGTGTTTGTATATCAGTGTTATCTAGTAAAAACTGCACGTATTTCTAGTGGTAGTGGCACTGGTGAATGAGTGGTTAGGGACTCTGTCAAAATATTACCGAAAGCTATTTCAAAATGTAACCTGTTTTGTCAGTCATATTTCAACAAACTCTAATTCCCTTTCCTACTACAACGGGTCTATATGTGAATTAAAGTACTTGTATATGGTAATATGGTACCAGAGCTATCTGACTGTGCTCCCACTAAAGTCAACAGCCATTCATAAATCTTAATTGCCCATTGAGAGAAGTAAAAAACAAATCAACAGGGCGAGACGAATACCCAGAAACCAGCTACTCCAAGATAGCCCTCCCCTGAAAAAAAACAATAACAGAACACCACTTATTATTACCTGAAGCCCCCAACTCAAACCACTGCAATGCATCATTCAAGACCTAGAACCTATCCTAAATCATGATGCCAGACTCCAAACTCCTAGGTGACAGGCCTGTTCTCTCCTATAGACAACCTCCCAACCTTATGTTCATTCTCACTAGCAACTATAGGCTATACCACAATAATACCAATCCTGGAACTTTTCCTTGCCACAAGCCCCATTGCCAACTTTGTGCACATACCTATTCTGGAGATACCATCACTGAACCTAACCACATTAATTACAGAATCATGGGCACATTCTCCTGTTCCTCAGCTAACATCATATATTCCATCATGTTCCAGCAATGCCCTCACACATTGTATATAGGGCAGGCTGCAAAGACTCTTCACCAAAGAATGAATGGACATAGAGCAGACGTCAAAAATCTCCGAATACACAAACCTGTCAGCCCCCACTTTGATGGAGTGGGCCATTCTGTTAAAGACCTGAGAGCTTGTGTTCTGCAGAAAAGAGCCTTTAACAACCATCTACAGAGAGAATGTTCGGAACTAACAATCATATTCAAACTCAACATATTAACACATGGTTTGAACAGGGACAGCAATTACCTGACCCATTATAAGGACTCTTCCACACTTACTTCCCCACCCCATGCCTCCCCTCGCTCTCTGCTCTTCTTTCTGATTTGCCAATAATGACAACAATTTTTCTGATTTGTCAACCTTGATAACAATTTTTGGACTTCTGTGCTTTATATATTGAGTCTGTTCTAGTAAGGCCATAGATCTGAAGAAGTGGGTCTGTCCCACAAAAGCTCATCACCTAATAAATTATTTTGTTAGTCTTTAAAGTGCTACATAACTGCTTTTTTGTTTTGATAAAATACAGACTAACATGGCTCTGTTACAAAAGTCAAAAGGAGATTTGCCACTGAGTTCAGGGGAAGCAGGACTGGGTCCTGCATGGTTGTATTGTGCCCTATGAAATAAAAATGAAAGCCACAAAGACCATTGTCAGAAGCCCATGAGATTACCCAGCAGTCTGTTAACTTAACAGGACAAAATGGAGTGCTAAAAGGGGAAGGGACATCTTTATGGCAGAAAGGGCATATATATTCCAGGAAGAAGGTCTGGCTTTTGGCAGGCCAGACAGTGGTAGAGCCCCTTCAAGAAAAGCAAGCCCTTAGATGTTCTTAAAAGGCTTCACCAAAGCATATGAGAATCTCAGCCTCACACTGAATATCAAAAAGACCAAGATGCTCCACCAACCCTCACTGACAGTGTTAGGGTTAGACTGAAGTGTTATAGCCTGTGTGTGATTTATTTAAATAGACTCCATTTTGTATTCTGTTTTCAGAAAGGATTCCCTGTATGGCTTCCATTTTGAAAGATGGCTGGGGATGTGAGCTCGTCTTCTTCCCCCAAGCAAGACAGGGAAATTAAGGTGCGAAAATTAGGGTGTGGAATTGACCTTAGTCTGCACAGAGACAAGAGCATATATAAAGGGGTGGAGCCTGCCCTTCAGGGCCTTTTGCCTCAGTTTGGTTGCTTCCTCTGTGGTACTCTCTAGTGTCCCTGGTCAGAACTGGTAGCTAGGGCAATAGCTGCATGCTGCTGGGCCTTGTAGGCCAGTCTGACAGAGAGCTAGAGAAAGGCTGGCTGATAGCTAGGGCAGTAGTCAGAAGACTGCTAGGCCTCGTAGGTCAGTCTAATTTAGTTTATCTTATTTTATTTCTGGTTAAAGAGACTTCATATACACTCACACACATCCTGGAAGACCATTTTCTTCAGGCATTCCCCACACAGGATGGAGAGTCAATTGTAGAAGAAAGAAGACAGAGGAAGATCATGCCCTTGCTCGACAGTTCCTATCTCCAGCCCGGAACATCCCTGAAGGCTAAATTCCTGAGTTCTCCTTTTGCCTGGGAAAAGGTGCCATCTGATTCGTCGTCTCTGTGTAATTTCTTTTGACGGTTTAACTAAGCTAACATCTGAGCTGTTATTTAGTATATTCTGTATGCTCTAGGGAGTCTTATTTCAGTGTGTTGTGTCATATTGTTATATAGTTAAAATAAAACCTTGTCATACCTTGTCATAACTACACAGCAATTGATGATAGAGGCAGAGAGGGTAGAGCCTTGCAGACCAGCCTGTCTTCTGACAAGTTCTGTGATTCTATCTGTCTTGAGCTAACAACAGGACAACCTCATATACCTTCTATTGAAGTCAATGGAGAACTGCTGGAAAATGAGAACCATTTCCATACCTTGGAAGTCATCTTACCGTGAAAGTGAACATTGATGTGGAAATCCAGCATTGTCTGACCTGTACAAACTCTGCTTTCACCCACCTGAGACAAAGGGTCTTTGAAAACTGGGACATCTATGCCAAGAGAGAGGTCTTTGTATACCATGCAGTGGTTGTTCCAATGCTACTGTACACCTAGGAAACCTGGGCAACATACAAATGTCACATGGTTCAGATGTCTGATCAGTGTCCCCAACACAGATTGTTTGCCAAGTTGAAGGAAGGTTAGAGGCACACTGGGGGGCCAGTGGAAGCGATATAAGGCCATGCTGAATGCACACATGAAAAAGTGCAGCATCCGTGTCAACACTTGCGAGAACCTTGTCCAGGACCGTCCCCAGTGGAAAGTGGTAGTCCGTGAGGCAGTGGCACAATCTGGGAGATCCCACTGAAGTGCAGACAAGGAGAGGTGGAGAAGAAGAAAATAATGGCAAAAACTGCCCTTCACTCCTCCAATAGCTACCAACACCTGCCCCATCTGTGATAAGACCTGCAGCTTCAGAATTGGGCTGATCAGCCATCAATGGACTCACACATAGGAGGGTGACATGAAAACTTCCTACTCATTATCGAGTGACCATGAAGAGTGGATTTACAGAGATTTTTAAATGTGCATGCTGTGTGCTAGGTGCTAGACCAAAGGGCACACTACAGTTCTTTAAATAGTTGACACGTGTTTAAAGTGTTGCATCAGTGTTACCATGATGTGCCTTGCTTTGGATAAGATATTTACAATTTAAAGGCTGAATCCCATCTCTTCCCTCTTCTTAGTCCTTTTTATCAATGTATTCATTCCTTTGCAACCATGTAAGGATTCCTGAGACACACCTGAGAATCTGGACTAGAGAATACTTAATTTTTGTACTTTTACACAAAAGGTGTGCCTAGTGCAGCGCATTTACAACTTATTTCTGCCAGGAGTTAAGCATCTGCAATATCCGTGGTGCTCAGCTCACAAGAGGCATTCAACAATTTGCAGAAAACATACTCCTAACCCAGGGGAAATTGTTTATTCCTACAAAAAAAGAGCAGAAAAGACGCTCAGGTTGCATGTGCACTATGAGATAAAATTGAATTTAAAGGACGTAGCTCGACTTTAAAACATCACAGTCTTCAGAGTAAATGTTGTTAGCTTGATTTAGTCTGCCCTAATATTGATAGCAAAATGTTGATATTAACAGACGGGTATAGCGTCAATCTCGAGTTTAAAATGCCTAATCAAGGTTAGTGTGGAAGCACCAAGTCTTTCATCTGAACTTATTAGCCTCCACAAGTGTCCCCTATGTATCCCACAAAATTATGTGCTGCACCTGGCTTCTAGCTCCCCACTGCCAGCAGGAGCCAGGAAACTGACCAGGGCTGCTGCATTCTTGCCACGCGGAGCCAGATACGGCAGGGCCAGATGGCTGCAGCTGTGCAAGGCCAGGCAATCCACGGCCAGGCAATCCACAGCCAGGCAGCTCCTGCCACACAAGGCCAGACTCCCATGTGCAGGTGCCCACCCTGCAGGTGCCCTTGGCCACCTGAGACCAGGTGCCCCCAGCCTGCAGGCTCCAGCGGCTCTTGCACCGGAGCTGGTGAGTGGCAGAGTTTGTTTGAGGCTTTTTTTGCGGGAAGGGGGTGGGAGGCTGTGAGGAAGGTGTTTTGGGTGTTTTGGGGGGGGCGTTTTTTTGGGAAGTTGTTGCTGGGGTGAGACTGGAGCTGGGGGAACCTGCCAGGAGGGGGAGTAAACCCCCTCATTTAACAGACTATTGGGTAGGATGGACAGCACTTCCCCCCCTTAGTCCATTAAATGGAAGCTTTACTGTACTAGTGGGAACAAGGAAACTGACCAGGACTGCTGCACCTGGCTCAGAATGTGGGGCTGAGGGAACTGTGGGATAGGTTCCCACAATGCACTGCTGCAACAGCTGATGTTTGGTGATTCCAGTGTGGAAGCAATATGTTGAATTTCTTGGGAGCCTGTGGGAAGTGCAGATACTCAAAATCAAATTAAAAACAGCATTATAAAATTGATTTTAATACATTTGAATATATCTTGTTATATAAATGTAGCCTCAGCTTCCAAGATCAGTTCTCTCACAGAAGCACAAGGGAATTTGCACACAGAACTCATAGCAGCCTTAACAGAAGCTACCCACATATATGACAAACAGATCCCTGTAAACCATGTTTATTAAAAAAAATCCCTAATGGAATTATTCTTTCCCTTTACAAAAAAATAAAAAAGCAATGTCACATACCAAAAATCCCTATATTATGCTGTTATTCACACAGCCAAAATTCCATTAAAACAACATTAAGGTTCTGTGATCACCAGAGAAGAAAGAGGAAGAAAGAAAAATCGCAGTGATGAAGAATGAAACAATTCATACCGTACCGTGTCCTCTATTACCTGGGCACTGAGGGGGGGCCGTTTTGACAGATTTTTCCTGCACCCCGTTGTGCCAGGGCATTCAATGAAATGTGGTTTGTTCCACCCCCAACTGTGAATTTCTTTGCCTTTGTAGTTTCACATTAAAGCCTTAATGTTCTCTTATTGCCATTTTTAAAGTGTGAATAAAAACAGTTGTAGGAAACATTACTCTTAAGAAAATGCTCTGTTTCTCCAGAGATCCTGCTTGGGCAACTTTTGTTGTCTTTAGACACGTAATGCATAGCAGTGGTAGTTTTTTTTAATCTAATACATTGTCTACGTCTACACTAGCACACTACATCGAAGTAGCCTATGTCGAAGTAAGAACATCGAAATAGGCTACTTCGACGTATATCGTCTACACGTCCTCCAGGACTGGAGCCATCGACGTTCAACATCAAAGTAGCGATGGGGAACGTCGAAAGGAGCCACCCCGGAAGGAAATGTGGAGCATCCACGCACACAAGTACCCTCTTTTGAAATAAGGGGCTAAGAAAGCCCGCAGACGGGGTCGCAGAGCAGACTAGCCCTTCCGGGGCATCTGCAAGCTGCTCCCTTAAAGGGCTCCTCCCAGACACACTCGGCCTGCACTGCACAAGCCCTGCGTTGGTGATACAAGCCTCACAGACCTCAAGCCCACAGACATGGCCATCCAGCAGCAGCTGGAAGCCCTTCAAGCCACCTTCCGCGGAGCAGGCGCCCTGCTAGACACTGCACAGACAGCCACCCAGCAGCTTCTGGAATGGGAGCCCTCCCCAGGGGCACAAGAAGATGCCCCAGACCATCAGGCCCTCCTGCCCCCTCCCCCCCGCCGGGTGCCCCACCCACTCTGGAGCTACCCCTCCAGCACTGAGTGGTGGGAGCACCTGGTTATGGGGGAATGGAACTGCAGTGGCTGCAGAACTTCCACATGAGTTGGCAGACCTTCATGGAGCTCTGCCAGTGGCTCACCCCAACCTTGAGGCCCCATGACACCCAGATGTGGCGCGTCCTCACCGTTGAGGAGAGGGTCACAATAGCTGTCTCGAAGCTGGCCACTCCAGACAGCTACCGCTCCATGGGCCAGCAGTTTGGCATGGCAAGGCCACAGTCGGGGTTGTCGTGATGGAGGTAAGGAGGCCTGGGTCTGAACCTACTGGGGAGGGGAGTCCGGGTGAGGGGCCTGGGGAGGGGGCCCAGGTGGGGGGTCACACTCTGCATACCCTTACAGGCACCCATGTCCCCTCCCCACAGGTGGTGTGTGCACTCAATGCCCTGCTGCTGAAGAGGGTCATCCGAGTTGGGGACGTGGACGCGGCCGTCGCGGGATTCGCTGCCATGGGATTCCCCAACTGCTTTGGAGCCCTCAGTGGGACCCACATCCCCATCCACGCCCCAGACCACAGTGGTGGGCGCTATAGCAACAGGAAGGGCTATCACTCAGTGGTTCTGCAGGCCATGGTGGACAGCCATGGCCACTTCCAGGACGTATATGTGGGCTGGCCTGGCTGTACCCATGATGCTCACGTTTTCCGGAATTCAGAACTATGCCGCCGACTGGAGGCAGGGACCTACATCCCCCAGAGTGATCTCTCCCTCTGGGAGGATACCACCGTAGCCCTCTGCATCATGGCGGATGCAGCCTACCCCCTCCAGCCCTGGCTTATGCGGCCCTATACAGGCCACCTCAATGCTAGCCAGGAGCCCTACAACACCCGACTCAACCATGCCCTCCAAGTGGTTGAGTGGGCCTTCAGGCACCTGAAGGGCCAGTGGCGCTGCCTCCTGGCATGTCTAGACCTAGGCTTCCCAAACATCCCCCAGGTTGTGGGTGCCTGCTGCACGCTCCACAACCTGGTGGAAAGAAAGAGGGAGGCCTTCATGCAGGGCTGGGCACTGCAGGCTGGAACAGGCTTCCCCCAGCCACCAGGCCCACCGGGATGGGGTCTGGGTCCGGGAGGCCCTGTGGGAGTACTTCGACCAGGGGTCCTAGTGAGCGCCACCCAGGCCATTCCTGCACCCCGCCGCAGCACCCACACCCCACTGTCACCAAAAGCACACGGGACACTGTGATTATTTAAATAACCAAAAATTTCACCTCAGTTATGCGTATAAAACAAATACAAACAGCATCATTGAAAATAACTATATACAGGTGGGGACATCTATAACAAACTATATACAGGGAGGTCAACTATAAATAACTATATACAGGGCGGGGACAACTATATACATGGGGGAGATGTGGGCAGGCCAGACATCGGCTCATCAGTCCAGGGCGGGGGTGGAAGGGCGCGACCCCAGCTGTGTTCGGTTGCCGGTCTCCCCCTCAGCCAGGGTCCCCAGCGAGGTCGGCTGGGGGCCAGGAGGACAGGGAGGTAAGGCCGAGGCGGGTCCTTGGCCCGGTCATCGGCCCCAGTGGGCTCCTGCCATGCAGAGCTGATGGGTGGGGTGGCAGGCGGGACATCAGACAGGGAGGCAGGTGGGACAGCAGGTGGGACATCAGATGGGGCAGCAGGCAGGGTGGCAGGGAGGGCAGCATGGAGGACATCGGGAGGACAGCTGGGCCACCAGCTCCTCAAATGTGGTGGCCACCAAGTTAAAGGTGGCCATAAAATCCTTCCAGGCCTCCCAGCACCAGGAGGCCTCCCACTCCTCAAATTGGAGTCTCCGCTCCATGATGTCCACCTGGCACTGGAGGACAGCAGCCACCTCTGGGTCATGCGTGGTGCGCCTCTGGCCCTGGGGGGGTGGGCCTGTCCTGGTGCAGGCGGTGGCCCCAGGCGTTGGTGGTCCGGGGGTCTCAGAGGGCTGTTGGGGACCACGGATGGGGCGGCTGCAGAAATAGGGGGAAAAGGGGGAGGGAGCCTGTGAGTACCCAGCCCTGACCTGTGCCCCCCCCCATACCTCCAAGGGCCTCTGGTCCCCACCCCCCATTGGTGCGTGCAGTGATCCTGTGGGTGGCCCATTCCAGTGGTCTTCCTCTCCCACCTCCCACCGGGGTGGTGCATGGCACCGTCCAGGGGTGGAGGTTCTGATGGGCACTGGTGGCTGTGACACCATCCCTGGGCCATGGTCTGCCTGGGCCATGGCAGGCTGGGGTCTTCTGGTGATGTGGGGGGCCCCCAGTCAAGTGGTGCCCCTGCCCCATGCTCTGGGGGGGTCTGTGCCCTGTGGAGTACATACCCGATGGTCCACTGCCAGGGTCAGGAGAGGCCCGTCTAGCAGATGCCTGGCTGGAACTGCTGGATGGGATGTCCAGCATAAGCTCCACCCTCCTCACTGGACCACTCTGTGGCTGGGGTAGAGGGTCCCGGCTCTAGCTCTGGGGGTGCAGGGCTGGCCTCCAGACCTGACCTTGGCTCCGAGGCCTGCTGCGGCTTGTCGGCCATGGTGTCAAGCGTGCTTGGGGGGAAGGAGGTGCCCCGGGGGCCCAGGCTAGCCCTGAGCTCCCGGTAATAGGGGCAAGCGGTGGGGGCAGCCCCAGACCGGCTGGCCGAGTCCCCGGCCCAGGAATAACCCTGCCACAACTCCTTGACCTTACTCCTGACATGGTCAGGAGTGCGGGCAGGGTGACCCCGGGCAGCCAGGCCCTCAGCCAGCTGGGCAAATGCCTCTGCATTCTGCTGCTTGCTCCCCATTATGTGCAGCACCTCCTCCTCACCCCAGAGCCCCAGCAGGTCATGGAGCTCAGAGTTGGTCCAGGAGGGGCCCCACTTCCTACCCCACCAGCTGGAGGCCTGGGAGCCCTAGGATGGCCCGGGGGGGGGTCTGGGGGCGCTCGGGGGTCTGGCTTGCTGCCATGGTCTCCCTCTGGGCTGTGCAGGGGCACCTTGTGGCATGGCTGCTGCCTGCACAGTGACAGCTTCCTGCTACAGGGTTTCTGGGTCTGTGCAGCTTTAAGAACTGCTGGGCACACAGATCATAGAGCCCCGCAGGGGCTGGACAGCATGTATCTACCTAACAGCTGATTGCCGCCATGGTGGACCCCACTATTTCAAAGTAGTGGGACACGGTTCGTCTACACACGCCCTATTTTGCCGTTCAACGTCGAAGTAGGACGCTATTCCCATCTTCAGCTTGGAATAGCTATTTCGACATCTCACCGCCTAACATCGATTTCTACATCGAAATAGCTCACAGCGCGTGTAGACATGATGCGTACTATTTTGACGGTGTGCCGGCTACTTTGAAGTAGCCTGCTAGTGTAGACGCACCCATTGGGTTGTATAATAAAGTAGGAAATCTGCAGCTTTCCAAGGAGACGAGAAGACCAAACATGATTTAATTCTACACTGCCTCATAATACAGGGTGTGACTGGTGAAATAAATGTGATTAACTAATTTGAATGTATTTCAGATTTTTTGGCTGCACTCACTTGATATTGTACCAGTACTGAGCCACAGGTCTTGACAATGGGTCTGATCACGTGTCCATTCAAGAAGCCAGTCCTGAAATCTGAACTTTGGCATATCTCACGTCCATGCACAACCCCTGTATCTCCAAGGAAGCATATCTAAGAAAGTATCAAAATTTCCATTGTTTTCACCAGCAGCGAGATTGGACCCGATGTCTCTCATACTTTTGTTTTAGTTAAATCTTTATTGAAATGTTTAACAAGCATTTAATATTTAGCTTTGACAATGTGGTAGGAGAGGGTATGCAGAGTGTGAAACAATCGTAGAAGTGTAGGACTTGAAGGGCTCTCAACAGATCATATAGTCAAGTCCCCTGCAATCAGAACAGGATTAATTAATAATTAGACCAATCCTGACAGGTGTTTGGAGGTTTCTGAGAACAAGCTAGTCAGTGATGGAGATTCCACAGCCTCCCTATGCAATTTGTTCCAGTGATTAAGTGCCCTGATAGCTAGGACACTTTCCTTAATGTTCAACCTAAACCACCCTTGCTACAGTTTGACATCATTGCTTCTTATCCTATCCTCTTTAACAAGAAAAAAAATTTCACCATCTTCCTTGTAACAGCCTTTTATGTGCTTGAAAACCATCATCATGTGCCCCCTCAGTCTTCTTTTAGCTAAAGAAACAAACCCGTTTTTTTTAGTCTTCCTTCAAAGGTCATGTTTTCTAGACCTTTAATCTCCAGTTTGTCCACATATTTCTGGCAATGTGGTGACCAGAAATGGACGCCGTACTCCAGCTGAGGCCTTATCAGCATGGAGTAGAGCAGAGCAGAATTACTTCTCATATCTTGTTTTCAACACTTCTACTAACACATCCCAGCATGATATTCACATTTTTTTTCCTTTGACGACAGTGTTACATGTTGCCTTATATCTATCTTGTGATTCATTCTAACTTCCAGATCCCTTTCTGCCAGACTCTTTCCCAGCAGTCATTTCTCATTTTCTGTGAGTGCAATTGTTTCTTCTTGAGTGGCATACTTTGCATCTGAATTTGCACCTTATTGAATTTTATCCTATTTATTTCAGACCATCTCTCCACTTTGTCCGGATCATTTTGAATTTTAATCCTATCTTCTAAACCATTTTCAAGCCCTTCCAACCTAATATCAACCACAGATCTTAGAAGTGTATGCCATCTTCTGAATCATTCATGACCATATTGAACAGAACCAGACCCAGAACACCTGCAGGACACTACTTCCTGCAGCTAAACTGGGAACTGCTGATAACTAATCTTAGGGAATGGTTTTCCAACCAGTTACCCACCCTCCTTATAATTGCTTTACCTATATTGTAGTTCTTTAGTTTCTGTACAAAAAGGACATACAATGTAGTAACAGTACCCTTACAAATATTAAGATCTATTCCCCCTTCCCCTCACCCATTCACAGAGCTTCTTGTCCTGTTATACCTTATATTCTAGCAAAACAAAAAAGCAGTCAAGTAGCACTTTAAAGACCAACAAAATAATTTATTAGGTGATGAGCTTTCATGGGACAGACCCACTTCTTCAGATCATAGCCATACCAGACCAGACTCAATATTTAAGCCACAGAGAACCAAAAAGAGTAATCAAGGTTGACAAATCAGACAGTATGAGGATGAGCAAATCAGAGATCAGTGTGTCAAATTTGAATATAAGAGAGAGTTCAGCAGCCTCTCTTTCCAAACTGCTGTGAAAATTCCTCTTCAGTAAACCGCAGACTTTCAGGTCATTAACAGAATGGCCCACTCCATTAAAGTGCTGTCTGACAGGTTTGTGGATCAGGAGTGTTTTTATGTCTGTTTTATGCCCTTTAATTCTTTGTCTAAGAGAGTTTGAAGTTTGTCCAATGTACAAAGCATCTGGGCATTGTTGGCGTATATGATGTTAGTTGATGAACATGAGAATGTGCCCGTGATTCTGTCAATAACCTGGTTAGGTCCAGTGATGGTATCTCCAGAATAGATAAGTTGGCAATGGGCCTTGTTGCAAGGAAATGTCCCAGGACTTGTGTTCCTGTGGTATAGACTGTGGTTGTTGGTGAGAATCCTCATAAGGTTGGGAGGTTGTGGGTAGGAGAGAACAGGCCTGTCACCTAGGGCCTTCTGGAGTGTGGCATTCTGATTAAGGATAGGTTTAGGTCTTTAATAATGTGTTGCAGTGGTTTGAGTTGGTATCCCTCTGTTGCTTATCTTCTAGGTGTTTGTAAATTTTCTGACTGATTTGTTCCATTATCTTTCCAGTTACTGAAGTGGAGCTCATTGATCTATAATTCCCTGGGTTGGCCTTATTTCCCTAGGATCAACTGAAGAGACATCATCTGATGGTTGAGTTCATTGTGAAGAGAACCAAACACCTGGGACGGGGTGAGATGAGGTTACACTTTGCAAAAATACGTGCTGCAGGCATGTTTTGGTGCCTCCTCTCACAACCATTATTGTGCACATTCTGTAGACACCTTAAGTCGGCCCTGAGCACCAAACATGGTTTTCAAAGTCCTTAAACCCTGGTTACTGTTCAAAAGAATATTGTTACTCAAACATGTTGGCTGACATGACTTCAGCTGTGGTTGCCCTTCTTAATCTGGCCAAGGCCAAAGTGATTAGATGACATAGGAGAGAACCAAATTTCCTCATCCCAGTCCAGCAGTTTCCCATAAATTGGGGAAGTGGCCTGGGAGCATAGGAGTGGCAGGAGGAAAGACAGTGCATGAAATGCTAGAGTGTCAAACTGGACCTGACTGGGCACAGACACTGGGCCAAGAGCCCTGTTCCCTCTGAGGTGGATGCTTGTGTGGCCGCTAAGGAGCAATTCAGATGCCACCCAGCTCATTAACAGAGAGCTCACAGCTAAGGTTTTTTGCTTTCTACTGGTGGTGCACATGCCTCAGTGGACATTAAAAAATTATTCTGCAGCTGGATGGAAAAAGTCCACATATGGCTGGAGAAGATTAGAGGGCACACTGGATGAAGGTAACTGGAACTGAAGCAGGGGTGGTCCGACCGAGATTCACTGAGGAATCCAGAGGCAGGGTAACCTGGGACCAGGAGCTGGGCTTTGGAGTAACAAGTTTGGAAGAGGAATAGGCTGGAGGGGATGGCACAGAAGGTATCCGGCATAAGTGGCCAAAGGATCTCTGCACACTCTCCCTCTATGGCCCCTTCTCCCCCACAGTGTCAACTCTGCAGCTCCCGGGAACTGTGGCCAAAGGGAGTTGCAGGGATGGCATCAGAGCCACCTGCCCCCACTCCTTGGCTCCAGATATACCAGACACTTTCAGGAGTGGTGCAGAGCCAGAGCAGTCAGGGTGCCCGCCTTAACCCCACGCTACCACCAACTGGGAGCCACCTGAGGTAAGTGTCACTCACTTAGAGTCCACATCACCGTATTCCTTGTAAACTGAGCACTTGGGTGGCTGCCCAGGAGAGATTCAGGTTTCACCCTGCTGATTAGCTGAGTGCCCACAGCCACCCACAAGTGAACAGCATGTGTGTTTGGTGCCGCACATCTATGCCTACTTTGGTGCACACAAAGCAAAACTTATTCCACCCAGGGATGGAAAAAATTAGAGGAAACACTGGTCCACAGCCCTCACCTGGTCCTGTACCCCAGCCCCTTCCTGCATCCAGACTCCTCCCAGAGCCCACACCCCAACTTCAGGCCTCAGCCTCCTCCTGCACCCTGCCTCACACCCTGAGCCCCACCCCACAGCCATCACCTCACACACATTCCTGTACACTAATCTCCTATACCAACCCTGAGCCCCCCTTGCACTCAAACTCTCCCCCAGAACTTCCTCCCTGAACCCCAAACGCTTGCCGCAGATTCAGCCCAGAACCTCTTGAACACTCGAACCCCTCAGCCCAGTTCAGGGCCTGTACCTCCTCCCGCATCCCAACTCTCTGCCTCAGCCCAATGAAAGTGAGTAACTGGGGGGGAGAATGAGGCTATGTCTAGACTACAACTCTTTTTCTGGGATATCTCCAGTGTCTCAGAAAAGGTCTGCCACATCCAAGGAATGCATCCGCTTTTCCGAGAACGCATTCGGAAAAGCGGACATGTTCTTTTGCCATCCCTGTAAACCTCGGTTTACGAGGAAGAAGGGATGTCCTGAAAGAAGAGGTTTTTCCTGAAATGTGGTGCCGTGTAGATGGGCTAAATTTTGGAAAAGCCTCTCTCGACAGAAAAGCGGAAAAAGATACACAAATTGCACACCGCAATTTGCGTATCTTTTTTTCCGAGATTTGTCCATAGTCTAGACCTAGCGTGAGTGAGGTAAGTAGAGGCGAGGAAGGAAATAGGATGAAGCCTCAGAAAAAGGCAGGGCAGGGGAAAAACTTGTCATGTGACTGGATTTCTATATTGGGTCTGGAAGCTATTTTAATGCCCACTGTGGCTGTTGGCCCCAAATATTGTGCTAGAGGAGCCGTGTGAGGTGTCTAATGAAAGCTAATGATGCCCTGAATCTATATACACTACTTATATGTCTGTATCATGCTTGTATGTAAAGTTATAGATTTTAGCTCTGCAGCTGTATTAGAAATGTTTCAGTGCTGAGGTTCACAATGGGAGGTGGGTCTGCACCCCAGCCAGGACAATAGACTGAGAAAAGGCCGAGATGGCCAACACCCATTTTGTGAAGGTGGGGTGCTCCTTCTGGGACTGCAAAGAATGGAAACTCAGCACAGAGACCCACCAGGTCAGGAGGTAAGCCAAGACCTAGGGCAGAAGAATGGAATTTTCCTTCACCATATAAAAAACTGTAAGATGGGCCCTGGCGGGCAATTTTCTTTGTTCTTCGGTCTGCATGAGTTAAGCCTATCGGGACTAGGGGCCCATCCTTCAAAGGGATGATGTGGACTTAGCAGCATCCATCTTGGATCTTTCGGTCTCCAAGGGTCCACGTCCCAGAATGTGGACCCCAAGGGGCCGGACCTACAATGCTCCAATAACTGAATCTATGTAACCTGAAATGAACTCTCAGAGCCTTTCAAGAATCAGCAAATAATATCGCTGGCCTCCATCAGGAGTTCTGATGGATGGATGTAAAGTACTACTTTGACAATTCTTTTCTCTAACCCTGTTCTTTCTTTTTTGTTAATAAATCTTTAGAAATCAGATCTAAAGGATTGGTGAGTGTGTTGTTTGGGTAAGATCCAAGTATATATTGACTGGGGTCTGGAGCTGGACTCTTTGGGGTCCAGAAGAATCTGTGTGGTGTGGGGTGAAACAGGTTTAATAATGGGTCACCTTAATTTGGTGGGTTGTTTGATCTGGGCCGGTAGAGCAGCTGACAAGTCTGTGGGTTTGCTTGTGTGGCTTCTGGCTGGCCAGGAGGCTGGCCGAGATGCTGTTGTGGCTGTTTGGATTTGCCTTGATGTGAAGGAGATCCCAGCCTGGGGCTGAGAGTGGCCTGGTTTTTCAGCAAAGATAGCCTGGACTGATTTCTCTAGAGGTACCTAAAAACCTCATCCTATCACAGACCTCAGGAAGAGGCGGAGTAGAGATAGGACAAGGTTATTTGAGATTGTGTGATTAGACAGTTGCCTATGCAATGGAGTTGCCAGTCTTATACCAGCATTTCCTAAACTTTTGACTGCTTCACTTTGCTACATTTCCAAGATAAATTCTTTTAATATGGTGTGTGTGATCCATCTAAAGAGCACATAATCTGCACAGCGATACAATAAGCAGATGACTCTTAGTGATTCAGCCAGGCTCCGACGCTTCTGGGAGAAGAAACACTGGCAGCAACAATGGAATTTGGCAAATCATCAGGGCGTGAGGTCAATTGGACTAAATCAGAATTCCTATAATTATTCAGATTATCTGACAGACTTTTAAGATTATTATTATTTAGAGTTATTTTTCAGTGTGCTATCCAGCTGGAGTAACTTCCAACTGGCCCTAAGAGATTAATAGTCCCATGAAGATTTACATCCCCTTAGGATCTGGCCCAGATGCCTGAAAGAAGAGTGGCTGCTTAAAAGTCTCTTTTTAGGCTATGTAATGTTTTTAATCCATTCTGAGGTCAGATTTATATTTTAGTTTTTCATTTTCTGCTTTTGTAGTTTGTCCCCTTCAGTCAACTGTGAAGTATCTTGACATTTCAGGTGGTGTTTCTATGTTATAAAGATTAATATCACCTTCGTATGAATATAACATTCTAATTACTTGTGAGCCATTATAAATTGTCAGTATAATGTCCTCTGCTTTGGTGCTGCAAATTGACATTAATAGCTATTGTTTGGAAAATGTTATTTACGCTAAAGAAATTAGCATAACTATTCCATTACTTAGCTCTTTCTCTATTGTCCCTATGTCCTTTGTACTTAGCTCTTTGTCCCACATTTGGACCACGGATGGTTGCATCAGGCATTGCAAAACAATGTGACATTGACAGTCATTTGAAGCTTTATCTTAAAGCATGTACCCAAACAAGTTCCCAATGAACCTCAAGGGAAATTTTTGTGAGCTAGTAATGCAGGATCAGGGCCCTATTTTATCAAATTAATTGAAAAACTTCATAGAGAAGATTCAAGTGTCAAATCCAAAGCTATAATTGGGCTTTTCTGGGTAGACATATTACATACAGACCTTCTTTTATTACTGACTCCTGTATTTGTCATCCCAGAGGGAGAGGAAGGATACAGATGCTGAGGTTTTTTATAGCTAGACAAGTGCCCTTCTCACAAATTTTGCCTAGAGTTTATTGGAAGAGCAGTCATTCCAAAATTCAGTCTCCCCCAAAGACTTCACTTTGAAAATAGTGTTCCCTGCAAAGAACTCTCCACAGTTGCCGTGTCAGCCATTTGAATGTTGTACCGTCTTATACCTTTTACAAACCTCTTTAGGGTCAGGTATCCCATTGGTTTTTAATGGTGATATCATGTAATAAAACACATTAGTTTTTGCATTTTTATCTGAAATTCTGCGACTAATGTTCCCAATTCATCTCTGATCTGTTGAAGTCAGTGGTGGCATTAGAGTCTCAAGCATGGCCCTCAAAATACAAGAGATTTATAAGCTTATAGATCAGGGTGGCCAACAAATTAGGGGCTAAGAATCAAAATATCTATAGAAGAATGCAAAGAGCCACTTATATATTCATTTTTATGAAGCTATCTATAGACAGTGCTTTTTTGTGCCACCTTAGTAGCCCAGCCACAGAGTTGGCTCAGGGGAAGAGGCAGGGAGTAGTCTAAGTACCAACACCTCTTTTTTTAAACAACAAAGGCACTTTATAGAGAACACAAATTATAGTGATAAAAAATGACATTACTGAAAGTGAACCTGGGGAGGAACCCTTCAGGCTGCTCACCAGCTGGAATTGCACGTGCACCCCAGGTGCTCCTGCACCTGCCTGCCCTGTGGCTCACTCGGTTCTCTTGTCCATGAGTCCTGCCAGAGGGGCCCCACTAGCCATGCCATGGACCCATGCAGCATTGCTCCCCATCGTGCAGCCCCCGCAACGCTGCTCCTGCACCAGTCATCTTTTCACTATCACAGCCAGTGTCCACCCCCTCACTCAGTCCTCTAAAAATGTTCTTCTTCTAATTCCCTAATAACCCCCAATATCACAATTCCCAGATATCACCCCTGCTCTAGTCCCCTACCAATCCCGCTTGCCCCAGTGTCCCCACTCCCTACTAATCCCCCATCCCTCAAACAGCCCCTCTCTAATCCCTGACCAGTTCCCCTGTCTCCTCCTCTGCCCTGCCCCAGAGCACCCCTGTGTCATCCCCCTAACCACCCAACTCAGACACAACACGAATAACAAACTACCACCCATTTGGCAGCAGGAATCACTGAGCCAGTCTTGCAGCCTTGGCTGGTCTGTACCACACAGCTGCTGAGTAGGGTAGGGCAGAGGCACTGTCTGTGCACACAGAGGGAAAGGCAGAACGTACCACCCTGCAAAGATCATGGGCTACGTCTGCACTACAGCACTCTGTCAACAGAGGCTACTGTGGGAAGAGATCGTTTGGCAAAACTTCTGTCAACAAATCACGTGCACACACAAGCAAGATCGAAAAAGCAAGCCATTCTGTTGACAGAGAGTGGTCAGACCACCCAGCCGCGCTCTCAACAGAACAGCCAACCACAAATTCAGCAGCCAGGGCTGCCTGGTGAACTGGAAGCCCTGTCTATCAACGGAGCCCCACCCCACCCCACCCCCAACACACACACCCAGAGCATCTACCTGGCTTCTTTTTTATTTATTTTTTTTGTCAACAGAAACTGTCAACAAAGGTGTTATTCCTCATGGCAGAGAAACAGAACTTGGCAGAAGAGCCAAGTTTTGTTGGCAGACTGTCAACAAAACACGTTTTGTGTGTAGATGTGCCATGGGATTTGTAGACAAAACTCTCTGGTGTAGATGGTCAAGTCCTGAAGGCCATGGCAGGCTGAGGACATCCACAGGAGTCCTAAAGCTACTCACATCAGCCACTGTTATGCCTGTTGCACGGGCGGGGGAGGTGCATTCCCGAGAAAAGTGAAACATGAACCCACTGTGAGCTGGAGTTGCATTTCTTTGACGAAAAAGCCACCTGTGGCTTGAGAACCGTGGGTTAGTCAACCATTATGGATTGCTGATCAGCGCAGCCCTGCTGCCCTGTTTATAGCCTGCACCTCTTAGGATAAAAGTAATAGCAGAAAACCTGTTTTCCGTCTCATGGGACCTCTCACATTTTGTCCTGCTGTGATGATAAAGCTCTAGAGCTGTACAACATTTTAGCTTCATTGTTGTGCACAGTTCCTTCTTGCTCACCTTAGCAAACAAAGAATTTCACAGCCTTGATGTTCAAAAGGTTTGCATTGATCTCTAGGGTTCCTTCTACTGGATACTCCTGTTGGTATCCATCATGCAGCCGGCCTGACAGCCACTTCAGATCCCAGGGCAAGGTGGGGTGGGGCTAATGGCAGACAGGGTGTGGCCTAGGGCAGTCAGCCATTAGCACTGCCCGAACCAAGGTGCTGCCCCCCAACCCCCACCCCCAGCCATGCAGAGAGGCAGAGCAGCACTGCCATGGCTCTTCAAAGGGGCCTGGAGCTCTGGCTGCTACCACCACCAAACTCGCAGCAGCAGCAGCAGGAGCTCTAGGCCCCTTTGAAATGTTGAGCCCCAGTGAAACTGTCCTGTTTGCACACACCCCACCCCCCTCCCCATCAGCTGTCCTGCCATCATATGACAACCCAAGTATCTGCCTGAAACAAGCACCATTTCCACTGTGTTTTACCGCCAGTGCAGCTGCTCAAAAAGTAAAATTCCCAATTCTTTATGATTTGCTGTAATAGAAAACCAGTCCCCAGGGAAACAGGAGATGAATGAAAAATACCTGACTCACTGCAAGGTAAGGGGCCCATGACATTACCAATGGGCCCAAGCTATGGAGTCTGGGGCTGAATGATACCTGTCCCCCAAAGGCTATGGACACTCCTGGAGTTAAGGGTAGGATTCCCAGCTCATGTCACCATTGTACTAGATCCCATTAAGCTAGCCTGCCCAAAACAGGGTTCAGGTGGGTTTGTACCCGACACAGCTAGCCTGCATTACCATGCCTGACAGCCTGGGCTATCCCCGTTACGCTAGCAGGTGTAGAGTGCTGGTTCAACCAGAGCAACAGTAAGTCTCCCTACATCAGCTGAGACTTGCACTCCCAGCTCTATGGATAGACGTCCTCCGAGTTTTAGAGCAGGGTGGAATGTTTGGATGCTGTGTTGCGCTGAGGGTACATCTATCCTGCCCCTGCGAGTGCACTTCTCAGCTTGGGCAGACAGACATGCGAAATTTGCAAATAAAGTTTTGAAATTTTTTTGTTTCAGGACTGTCACCCTTAAATCTGCCATAAATCAGATATCAGGAACGGTAATGTACAGAAGCCTGTGGGAGAACACTTCAGTCTCACTGGACACTCAGTGGCAGATTTAAGGGTGACAGTCCTGAAACAAAAAAATTTCAAAAAATCAAATGGAGAGAGAAATCTCTGAGCTGCAATTTATTTGCAAATTTGACTCCATTAACCATGGATTAAACAGAGACTGGGAGTGGCTCGCAGTTTACAAAGGCAGTTTCTCTGCTCTGGGTGCTAATATCTCCCCATTAGACTCTGACAAAAGCTCACATCCCCTTCTGATCTGATGTGTTTTTTCCTCTTCTAATAAGTACGGTTGATACTGGGTCATTTGCACCTTGCTGAATAGCCTTTGTCAGCTCTGGCCCTCCCTCTTTAAATACCCTTCTGAAACCACCCCCCCACTCATGCATCTGATGAAGCAGGTCTTTGCCCACGAAAGCTTATGCTCCAAAATATCTGTTAATCTATAAGGTGCCACAAGACATCTTATTGATTAGGTAATGAGCTTTGTGGGACCCATTTCTTCAGATCTGGGAGCTAAATTGGGAGGAAAACTGAAAGAACTTACCCACAAAATCTCATTACCTAATCAATAATATTGTTAGTCTCTAAGGTGCTATGGGACTGCTTGCTTTGTTTTGCAGGGTCAGATGGCATGTTCCATGAGCCTTTAAAAATGTAAAGTGTTATATAAACAACAAGGATTCCTGTAAAGCTCCAGAGACATCTGTGATGGTGCATAAATAGTAAATAAATATAAAATGTTATTAAATTGGGCAGAAGTTTCTCTTTTTAAATATTCAGTTTTTGCAAGCTGCCTGTACCACCCCCTTTAACCTACTGTCATTCAGCAGCAGATTAGTCTACGTGCGCCTTTATTTCTGTTATAAGCGATTTTTGCCAGTTTGATTTAAAAGTTAAACAATGCAAGATTGAATGAGAGCTGTAACTTCATCAATGGAATGGAATGGAATTGAATGAATCCATTCAAAATCAACCAAGGGATGTAGACAGCTTCTTATTTCCAAGCAAAACTACTTCAAGGACATCTAAAAAGAAAATACCATCTAAGATCTTGGGCAAACTCTGAGGAACAGGTAACTCAACACAGAAAAAAATTTGTTACAAGCCCTCTGGGGAATCTGCATATCTTGTAACTGTTTTATTTCATATTTTCTATCTGCCTTTGAGTCTTACAAGGTCTTGTGTATGTTGCGTGTACAAGGATATGTAAAGAAACACTACAGTAGGACATAACTGACAATCCAGTTCTCAAGGACACTGTGGTATTTCGAGCAAGTCTAAAATGGGAATTACTCCATAATAACTCCTGCAAAGTAAATGGGTTTAGCTTGGTGCCAGCAAAATCCACTGTCTGGAGTTACAAAATATATTCATGAGTGTTAGAGGGAAGTAGTCTCAGGGTACATCGATGCTTACTAGGAGATCGACTGGGTCAGAGTCCACCTTCTGGGGTTCGAGCTTGTGCTCCTATTGGCAACACATGAAATCGAACTATCAGGACTTGATTGTCAACCCCTAGACTCTTCTTTATTGCAAGGAGTAAGGGAGGTTGACGGCAGAGTTTCTCCCCTTGACTTCTTTCAGCAGTGCCTGCCAGATAAGTTGAACACAGAGATGTCAATTCTAGCTATGCTATTGTTGTAGCTGAAATGGCATATCTAGGATTGATTTTCAGATCTAGTGTAGACCTGTAGTCTATTTACTGTTCTCATCAGAATGGCATCTGGATATCTGTAAATGTCCGTTTAGTGCAGCATTCACTCATTACATTTGTTTGCCCTTCTCTTTCTCTTCCCACACAACTGACCCGCAGACCTGGCCTACACTATAGAGTTAAGTTAGGTTGAAGTTAGCTATGTTAGGCTGATTTCATAACGAAGGTGCCTGCACCACCAAGCCCCTTCCAATGACCTTAAGGAAGGGGTGAGGAATCTTTTTCACGTTGGGTGTCACTGACCCATAGACAAGTCAGCTGGGGCCCCAACAACTGACAAGCCCAACCAAAAAAAAAAAAAAAAAAGAAAAGAGGGAAAGACTTCCTGACTCCCCAACCACCACCCCACAAATTCTGTCCCACAAGACTCAGGGCACCAAACTTCCCACCCGGCCAGAGACCTGATGCTAGGGAGGGGAACTCCAAGCCTCCAGATCCAGGCAAGTCCCATCCCTGCCTTAAGGGCTTTTATAGTTGACTCCACCTTGATGAGAGGAGTGGTGCTAAATTCAACCTTCTGAACAGCACTACCCTGATTTTTGCATTTTAATGGGAGCGCCTACCAGTAAGGTATAACACACGGCAAAGCACTGGGCAGCTAGACCTGGTTTGCTGGCAGGCATGCTAAGCAGCACGTTGGGAGGGTTCTTCTGTGTCTGCTTTAAAAACTTGTGGGAAAGGGTGCTTGTGTAACCCCCACACTTACTGGGTGCAGTCCACTGTCCCATGTAGTGGCACTTAAACCATTTACAGAAAGACTGAGTCTCTTGCACAAACAAGGGTTGTGATTAGGTCTGTTAAGGGTTGCCTGCTGCTAGAAGCTGCATATGGTTCTTAAAGGAGCCATTTGCAGTTCCTTAACACTGCCACATCCAGCATCTTTCTCTATCAATAGAGAAGCAATTATGCATTACAAAGACAGCTTCTCTGCCTTTGATATTTGTAGCCATCCCAGGCAAGTCACTTACTAGACTCTTGCAGTAAGTAATTTTCACCCCACCTCCTTCCTTCTCCCCTTTTGCCCACACTTCTGTTCTATGTAACTGATTTGTCAGTTTTCATGTTTTTTGTTTGTCTCTTGCCCCAGCTTCTGAGTGTGACTCCCCGCTCCAACTTCCCAGCCCCTGAGTGGGGGGTCTAAGGGGGGGATTAGGGGAGAGCTCTTTGGGGCTGAGGGTCTTTCCCCACCACAACTCAGATCAACTATAATAATACAATAATAATTAACTATTATGAACTTAGTGTTATTTTTTTTTAGTATTAGGCTGTGTCTACACTACCTCCCCACTTCGAAGGGAGGATGGGAAGTAGGGTGTTGAGAGTTTATTAAAGAAGTGTTGCGGTGCATACACAGCACTTCATTAAGCAAATCCCTTCCCCCCCCGCCCCGACAACTCCAAAGTGTTAAACTTCAAAGTGTCGGCTCACTTGTAGCCACAGCTCACCC
This sequence comes from Carettochelys insculpta, assembly GCF_033958435.1. NCBI lineage: Eukaryota > Metazoa > Chordata > Testudines > Carettochelyidae > Carettochelys > Carettochelys insculpta. The sequence continues at coordinate 19,926,614 of NC_134152.1, forward strand.
GCCAGTACGTAGAAGTGCCTGGGCAACTTCGAAGTCCCCTTACTCCTCAAAATTTTTCTATGAAATAACTATTATGAAAACAGTCTTCCCCCCGCCTTACGAGGGTAATTCGTTCCTGAAAAACTCCTCTTAGGGTGAATTCTGGTAAGTTGAAAATGTAGTTACCATTAATTTCAATGGGAAAAAATTTTATGCGTTCCTGAGCCCCAAAATTTACACCCATTTACGCTAAAACACCACCAAATCCCATTAAAATGAATACAATTACTTCAACAGTTAACATTAGTTATCATAACACAACCTAACAAGGTATTTTCCCTTCATTAATGACTCTGCAATATGTCTGTTTACCTGCAGAGACGGGAACAGAAATCGAAGAGCGCCTGGAAGGGGGGGTGCAAAGCCAGGTAGCCACCCACGGCTGCAGAAGTGGGGCTGGTGCAAGGGGGTGGGCAGGGCAGAGCAGGGCACGGGGAGGCAGCCCGGCCTGAGCACAGCTTAGGTTAAGTGGGGAGGGGGCAGTGTCGGGGCTGGCCGCACGGGGAACTAAGCAAGCACAGGAGGCCACCAGTTGCCAAGGGGTGATGCCTTGCTCATGCGGGCTGCGCAGTGGAGAGGCCCCGCCAGCAGCGGCCAAGGCACTAAATGCAAAGGAATACCACAGGCGGCAAATGGTGCCTGAGGCACAGTTGCTGGGCACGCAGCTTATCCTGGCCCCCGTAGCTGCCCGGGGAGCAAGCAGCAGGGACGGGGGCCAGGATAGGCTGCGTGCCCAGCAGCCACGTCTTGCGGGAGCGCCAGGGTGCACCACTGCTGCAGAGCCGAGGCAGAGACCCAGACCAGCCACAGGTAAAGGCGTGGAGAGACACGCTGGGCGGGATGCAGCTGTGGGCAGCCATTGCCTGGAGCCACAGCCTTTCTCCCGCTGCAGGGGGTCTAAGTCCCGCTGAGGCGCACGAAATTGAAATCGGTCCTCATAAATTCGAAGAAATGCCTCATAAGACAAGGTAGGGGTTTTAAATCAAACTCCTCGTAAACTTGAACTCTCATAACCTGAATGGGTGTATCTCGGCATCTGACTGTATATACACAAGGGGGTGCAATTTTATATTCTTGCCTCAGGCACAAAATTAGCTAGTTATGGCACTGCTTCCTTCCCCCACCCTGCTCTGGCCCGTTTTTGAATAGCCTTGGGTTGCCAAGCCTTCCTGAATTGTCAAAATGGGGCCCCACCTGGAAAAAGTTGGGCACTGCTGTCAACAGCCTTAGCTCAATCTGTAGCATCTCCTGCACTGAGCTTTAGAGGTCACAGGTTCCAGTCCACCTGTGAATGGTTACACTTGCAAACTAGAGCCCTCACAGCTGTTCACACATTTGTGTTTGCAAAGGGAAAAGCACCTTGGCCAGGGGCCCCCTCCAGCAGGGTGCAGCTCTCCACTGCCATGTTGACCTGAATTGGGAGGTACAGCAGGTTAGAGGTGGAGGGGCTTGGATGTGGATAGTTGGCATTTGGTTGTAATCACCCCCAACACACACAGTATGCTTTCAGATCACAGCTCTCCTTTGCCACATCAACCCAAACAGGCTGGGTGCAGTGGGCTGGAGGAGAAGAGGCTCAGATGTGGATTGTCAGCATGAGTTCATGCCCCTTATCTGGGATGATCCCTTCCAACCCATTGCAAACAGGGCAGCACACCTGAGGTAATAATTTGCTGGGGATGAGGACAGAGGTGGATCTCCTCTGTGCTATCAGTTACAGAATTCCCCCATTTCTCCCAGGCTGGGTGACCATCTGCCCATTTAGCTGGACTGTCCCTTTTTCTAGCTCCCTGGAGAGTGTCCTGACTTTTTTTAAAAACAGGCTAATTGTCCCATATATTGCAAAACAGGGACCTGAATTTTAAAGAGACAGCTCCTTAAGCAGCAGGGGCTGTCTGTTTAAAGAGCCATTTCCATGAGGTATGTAGGCACTTTAAGTAGATTGTTTAAACACACTGTTACCTGCAGCCTCTATGGGCAATGGGAGGCTGTGGAAGAGGGGCAGAGCCTGGCTGAGAAAGACAGAGGAACTTGTGTCTCAGATACCAGCTGCACCCCAACACTCCTGGCAGGTAATAGGATTAGGATAGGGAGAGTGGAGAAGTCACTTGGGGGAAAGTGGGGACAGCTCCTAGGGGGTTGTACTTAGGTTGGTAGCCCACAGGCAACACAAACAGGGAAATCTCTGGAGTAAAGGGCAGCTGGGCCTGGGCCAGGGGTTAGCTGTGGGATCCTGGGTTTGAAGGAGTCCCATGAAGGACGGGGGACAGGGCTCAGGAGGGAGCAGAGACAGGAAGAAGGGGACAAGGAAGGTGAATCATAGAGGTGGGCTGGATTAACTCTTCTGGAGGCCAGGGCTATTAGATTTTGTGAGGGTCCCTAGGATCTGGAGTGAGTACAAAAATAATGGACTCAGAATATGGGAGGGTTTGCTTCAGGCTGGGCCAGAAGGGTGGAATGTGTGAGGGGGTGAAGGTGCTCCAGCTAGAGCCTGGGGTGAAGAGTTGGGTGTGCAGAAGGAGAGGGCTCCAGGCTGGGGTCCAGGGGTTTGGAGTGTGGGAGGGGCCCAGCCTAGCCCACTGATAGATGAGGGTAAAGGGGTAAGTGCTCAGGACCCAAGGCCATTTAAAATGGCCTAGAAGCCTCAGACCCTTTCAAATTACTCAGACAGGTGTGGCATATGGACCCTACTCCCTTTGTGGAGGCTTCCTTCCTGCCCCCACACTCCATTGTTTCTGCCTGTGCCTTCCCTCAAGGGGCAGAACCACAGTCCCCCCACAGTCCTTTGACAGGAGGTGGAAAAAGGTGAGGTGATGGGAGAAATAGGGTGAGGGTAGGGAGTTTGGCTGCTTCACTTTGCATGGGTGTTAATGATTTAGAAGAGAGAGAATTCTTTTTACAACAAAACAAGGAAGCCGTCATGTAGCATGTTAAAGACTAAAAAAACAATTTATTTTGTTAGTCTTTAAAGTGCTACATGGCTGCTTTTTTTGTTTTGCTAGAATACAGACTAACACGGCTTCTTTTTACAGCATAATTCTTGAGGCCTTTTGTAGCTATCTGAAACTGATCAATAATTTAAAAAAAAAAAATCCAGTGTTGCTTTACTAACTGATGCATGGTAAATTGAAAGCTGGAAGAACTTTACCATAGTCTGTTTATTTGTTTGACTTTCCAGTTAGAGGTGCATTTCCAGATAAGTGATTTCCATCAGGTTTTAGCATTTGTTTGGGGTGGGGTATTTGAACCATTAGGCTATAGCCCTTATCTTAGTCTGACCTTGCCCTGGGGAATCAGGGAGCTAGCTAGGCTAGGACTGTTGGGCAAGATGGAGGAGAGTCTCAGAGAGGTAGCTGTGCTAGTCTATATTTTCAGAAAACAAAAGAACCAGACCTATAGCACCTTAAAGACTAATAATTAGGTTATGAGCTTTTGTGGGTCAGACCCACTTCTTGGAAGAGCTGACCCACAGGCAGCAACTGGGAAACAAACAGGCACCATGTGGCCTGGGCATCTCTGAAGTGGAGAGGGGCAGCTGAGCCTAGTGGTTAGATGGGAGGTCAAGTCATTGTGTGGGAGAAAGAAATCCATGATGAGTAATTTCTGTGGGGAGGGCAGGAGGCTGCATCAGGGCAATGGGTGAGGATTTGCAAGCCTTTCAGTGCTGTACCTCCCATGAGGGCTTATAATTTACAAGCTCTGAAAATGCAGTTTGCAGAGTGGGGTAGTAGAATGTGGGTCTGTTGTACACAGACTGGTAGCAGGGTGGAAGGTTTGGCAATGTGTGTGTGGCTATTAGATGGTATGCTGTGCTGTACTGAGTACACTGAGGTGTTGAAAGGACCCACTATGGAATAATGGTTCACTCTGAAAGTTAAGGATTTATCTGTTGTAAATCCACTGACTCCAGTGAAATTAAATGGGGGCAGGGGGAAACTGACCGAGTAAATCTCATTTTCTTTTTATACTGCTGCAAAAATATCCAGTGGCTTAATTGGTCCAGAACCCAGCGCCAGGGCTCCCCCGCTCTTCCAGCCTCCTATCCTGACTCCTGCCTTCCTGCACATACACCCTGTAGCTCACTCACCTATGCCCAGTCTCCTGTAACTCTCTCACACACACTACCAGCCCACCCTTGGAAGCGCAGTAAGATTAGGACAATGCAGGCCTTTCATCAGGCAGTAACTGCTCAATTGCAGGTGTACATTTTTAATTTTTACCTGTTTTTGTTGTAATAATGAACTCTGTCATTTAAATGGAGGCTCAGTCAAGTTAACCTTATTTTGAAAGTACTGCACAGTTCTCATGGACTGCCACTAAACTCGCTTTACTCCAAGAAGTTTAGCAGGTGTGCCATATTTCACATATGGCATGTGGTAACCTAGGTGTAGGGTGACCATATTTCCATATCAGTTTTCTCCAAATCACAAAGCATAATAGAGACTGGAAGCTGCACAAATGTGGCTAGAACCTTGGACCTTATGCTGCTCTGTTTTGTGTTCACTTACTGCTGGCTTGGTGTGGTAAGTGTCCTCCTGTGGAGGACAGAATAAGTCAGCCCTCCCTGAAACCTTCTGAGTGGGACTGGAGAGTTCCTTGATGAGAGCTTTGTAGAGCTGTGCAGGGAGGGTTCCCACTCCATGACCAGGTATATTAACAAATTTTTTGGGGAGCTCCCATTGTGTAGGCAGACTGTCTGCCACCATATCCCAATTGCTCAGAGCAGATCAGAGATTAACCCTGATTACATTTAACCGCCATAGCTTGAATACACATGTGAACTCACCCGAGGTGCCCTCACCATCATCAGGGTCTGTCAGCTGTAGGCTCGGGGAAGGCTTGGCTCCAAAGGTACAGTGAGACTGGATTTTCCACTTGGCTGCTGAATATTCTCCTCCTCTTCCTCATCTACGATCCCCTCTTCTTTGTTGTCCATGGTTGACGGAACAGTCACTTGGGAGATATCCTTGGACAGTTTGGGGATAGGGGTTGAGTCTGCCTCTAGAATCTGATGCAGCTCCTTACAGAAGCACATGAGGCTTGGACTCAGCCCAACTATTTGCCTTCTAGTATGCTTGCCTGAGCACCTTTATTTTCATGCAGCACTGCTGGGTATCCTTTTCCTGCTATGCCTTGTGCGATTTTTGGCATAGATGTCAGTATTTCATCTGCTGCTGTGGCGTTCTGCCTGCACACAATCCTCTTCCCCACACCGCAGTCAGATGCAGGATTTCCTGCGTGTTCCATGCTGGAGCTCATTTTCAACCCTGGGCATTCACAGTCAGGTGTGCTGCAGGGCTCGTCACAGTTGCCCAAGAGGAAATTAAATTCAAAATTTCCAGGGGCATTTCTTGGGTACCTGGACATGCTTCCTCATGCCGGTGGCTCCTGGACAAAATGCATCACTATCTGCAAGGTGTTTGCAATGCTTGCCTCAGCAGCATGCAGCCGAGCAGGGTCCATTCTTGCCATGCTATGGCATCTGCCAAGATAACCAGGGGAAAAGGGGTTGCAAAATGATTGTTTGCCATTGCTTTCAAGCAGGGAGGAAGGGAGGAGATAAGTGTACCGTGGAAGGCTGATGACATGTGTCCAGAACCACCCACCACAATGTTTTTGTTCTATTAGGCATTAGGACCCTAACTCAAAATTCAAATGGACCTCAGGAACTGTGGGATGGCTATCCACAGTGCATCACGCTTAGAGATGGTGATAGCCTGGTAGTGGGGGCACACTCCATTGACCACAAGTGCCTAGTGAGAACATGCACCTTCAATTTTATATAATGGGATGCTAAATGTTCCCCTCAACAAATTTAACCTAATTCAGTAATGTAGACGTACCCTATCTGGGGATTACAGAGAAAATCTCACGCAAAGGAGGGGAAAGGAGTGATCTATGGGCAAATCATGGGAGGGTAGGCATAGAGCATGGTTTCCTAGACTGGGGGATGTGGCACCCTGGGGAGGGCATGAAGAAATTCTGCAGGGGGTGGGGGGTGAGGCAACGCAGCCCCCCACAATATTCCCCCCACCCTCCAAGAAAGAGCTGGCCTTTGCTTCTGGCTCTCAGCCCCTGCCATTTTACGTGGGCGATGCTGCATGGCCTCTATAAAAAAGAAGGCAGACGCCAAAGATCCACAAGGAGCTAGCTGCCCCCTGCAAAGGGGACTGAGTGTGGGTTGGGGAAGGGAGGGGGAGAAGAAGGATGGGGTTAGATGGGGGTGCCTGGCTTGGGGTAGGGGAGGGAGTTGGGCAGGAGGGCTTGCAGGGCTTGGGCAACCGGCTCATGGGGTTTGGGTGGCTGGCCCTGGCATTGCAGGGCTTGAGTGGCTTGGGCTGGCAGGTGGGTGGCTGGCCCCATCAGTGCAGGGCTCAGTCCACCTGGACAGGCGGCTCTGGCAGCACAGAGCTCAGGCAGGTGGACAGCTGGCATTGGCAGCTGGCATGTGGCTCAGGCAGCTGGCCTGCGGGGCTGCACCCGGCACTCGCAAGAAAAACTACTTGTACTTATTTTTAATTTCAAATAATATTTTTATACCAAGCTTTTGTTTATTTTAAATTACAAATTGAATTTTTGTTAAAAGGGGGTTGGATGATGGTAAAGGGGGTGGGGCATGAGGGCTTCTCAGAAATGAAAAGGGGGCATGATGCCAAAAAGTTTGGGAACCACTAGAGTAGAGCGACAGGAGGGTGGAACTGGAGTCAAAGTGGAGGAATTTAACTTTGTGCGTGTATCTTCAGTGAGGTATTATATTATCTAAGGAAACAGGTCCACCATGCCAGTGTGTTTTGGGCATTATAGCTACTCTGCAGCTTTTTCTTTAAAATAGTTGCATTCATTTTACTAAACCTGTCCTGAATTCCCCAGAGAGTTCACACATTACTCACTATCTTCTCCTCGCTGCTGTCTGTACGCTATGCTTTGCTCAGCTAGCAAACTTTTTTTCAAACAGAAAAACAGATCTCTGAGGTAACACCCTCCCTTGTGCTGACTTCCCGCTACTCCCAAAGGAATCCAGGGTTAAAGTTTGGAGTGGGGTTGGTATTCCCTCAGCTGTAGCTAAAGCCGGCCTTGACACAACAGTGAGTCAGACCCTGGATACTTGGGTGTTGAGAACTCTAGTTCATGGATTTAGCAAAACACTTGTCTGAAGCTTATCCCCATGGGAAGGAAAGGTGCATCCTCTGAGACAAACCTTACTCTGCCAGTACTTCCACAGTCAGAAGGTGAAGGCTTCACTCGCCGTGAAGAGCTCTTATGACATGGTTTGCAACTGCCAACAAGAGTGCTGCATTTGGGCCATGGGGGTGCCTGTGTGTATGCATGTTGGTGAGTGTTTTTACAGAGAGATGACAGACTCAGGGCTCAAACCAAAGTTCACTGGAGTCAAAGATTTCAAAGGGCTTTGGCTCAGACACTCAGAGTAAGCGTATCTGTGTGCAGAAACATCTTAGCTTGCTGCTTTCAGTTCTATTGCAACAAACCAGCTGAGCAGTCAGTTCAGACACATTGAAATTCACATGCCGACAGAGCTCAGATTCAGTATGTGAGCACCAATAGTCCTAAAAATTAGTGTGGTGTTCAGCGCATTCGCATGTGGCTGTGATAATTATTGAAATCATGCTGTTGAATTTTTAAGAGCTGAGTCACGGGGCGGTGTTCTCATTCAAAGTGCAAAACAACATCTTGAGCAGTCAAACCAGGGTTGGTTTGTGGTTTGGCTGCATCATATGTACAGCCACCCAAATGTCATCAGTTTTCGCACTGGGAAAAGGCTGTCTAGTCCAATGTAATGTCAGTTTTAACTCCCTCCCCCTTCTCCAAAATAATTTACCCTCTTAGCTTTTCTGTTTAATTGTAGTCCTATCCTGTGCCCTCTCCAGTGGGTGGCTGTAATCACACTGATATCTCCCATTGGCTGAGAGCTGTGTTTGCTCAGCATCTTGTCGTGTTAGTGTATTTAAGTACGGTACTTAAAGAGGGATTTAGGTGCCTGACTTTAGTTACCCCAGTGCCAAACTGATGGTCTAGCAAGTGCTGTATCCAACAAACAGCACTGCATTGTGAATTCAAACCTTTTGCTATTGAAACTTAAAATCTTCTTTGTTCACAAATTTGTGTATCCAAAATGTTTTCCCTTTTGCTGAGCTGTGGGATGGGAGCAGGGAAGAGATGCCATCTGGATGTGCAGCATACATTATAAACCCCAAAACTAGCCTTGTTTTGATGGGTAGATTTCATTGTTTGGTTAATGGCTCACAGAATAAGTATCTGCTTTACTTTGTCAAAGCCTGCTGGCTCCGTCATTTGAACACTTCAAGACTTTTTCAGTCTGGTGACATTTGTTCCCATTATTTCCTCTGCTCTGAATTTTGGCTTTATCTTGCTTTGGAATTATTTTCAATGTACAGTAGAAATAGCAGTGGTCCTAACGCTGGCAACTGGATAAGTTTAATTCCTAGCTATCGTCCCAGTTCAAATTCCTTTTCCAGTTTTTTCATGCCTGTTCCACACCTGGGGCTCTAAGAACACTGGGGAAGTTGCCATTGACTTCAATGGAATGAAGATTTGTCCTTATTTTTAGTGCATTCACAGTATGTGAAAGCAATCATGGAGTTTCTCACCCTGCTTTGCTCTCTATAGCCGCGTCTACACGAGCCGGCTACTTTGAAGTAGCTGCGCCAACTTCGAAATAGCGCCCGCCACGTCTACACGGGGCGAGCGCTATTTCGAAGTTGAAATCAACGTAAGGCAGCGAGATGGGAATAGCGCCCTACTTCGACGTTGAATGTCGAAGTAGGGCACGTGTAGACGATCCACGTCCCGCAACATCAAAAGAGTGGGGTCCACCATGGCGGCCATCAGCTGAGGGGTTGAGAGACGCGCTCTCCAGTCCCTGAGCTCTATGGTCGCCGCGTGCAGCAGCCCCTTAAAGCTCCCCGCCCCCTGTGTTCCTGTGCAGGAAGCTGAGAGCACATGCAGGCAGCAGCACTGCCATGCGGCCAGCCCGCACTCCTGCAGCAGCCCCAACCCACCACCCCCGCAGTGATGGCAGCCAGCCAGCCCCCCAAGCACCCCCAGGGCACCCCCCCCCCAAAGGGGAGCCAGGGCTCCCAGCCAGCCAGCCAGGAAAGAGGCAGCGGGGCCCCTCCTGGACGGAGGCCGAGATCCGGGAGCTGCTGGGGCTCTGGAGCGAGGAGGAGGTGCTCCAGGTAATGGGGAGCAAGAGGCGGAACGCGGATGCATTCGCTCAGCTGGCTGAGGGCCTGGCTGCCCGGGGTCACCCTGCCCGCACTCCTGACCATGTCAGGAGTAAGGTTAAGGAGCTGCGGCAGGGTTACACCCGGGCCTGGGATGCGGCCAGCCGATCTGGGGCTGCCCCCGCCACTTGCCCCTTTTACAGGGAGCTCAGGTCCATCCTGGGCCCCCAGTACACCTCCTCCCCCCGGCCACTCTTGACACCTCAGCCGACAAGCCCCAGCAGGCCCCGGAGTTGGAGTCCACCCCGGAGGCAAGCCCTGCACCCCAGGGCCCCCCCCCAGCAGCCCACTCCTGGGATGCCGGAGGAGGAGGAGGGGGACTCCTCCAGCGACAGGGGGGCTCCAGATCGCCCTCCCGTCCTGGAGCTCCAGCAGGGCATCTGCCCAGTGGGTGTCCCCTGACCGTGGGAGCAGACCGTCAGGTATGTACCCCTCCGGTGCACACCCCTGGGGTTAAGGGTCGGGGACAAGAGACATGACCAGGGCCCTCCACATGCCCAGATGACCATGGCCCCAAGGACAGCAGTGGCATGTCCCTCAGAAGAGTGCATCAGCCCCTGCCCCCCAAAGGACAGCGCCATGCCCCATCCCTGGGGATGGGGGGAGCAGAACCTAGGGGCCCCCGGGGGGGGTGGGACACCCATCATCATCAGCAGCATCTCCTGGGGACGGGGATGGGGAACCAGCAGCGGAGGGGTGGGGGGACAAGGGCCACGGGTCAGGGCCCACACTAACGGCTGTCTCCACTCTTCTTCCCCCTGTGTTCCGCAGCTGCACCATCGGAGGGCCTGGAGAGTGCCGGTGAGGTGTCCGTGGTCCCGGAGAGCCCACCGGGGCCATCCCAGCAGGCCAGCCCATCAGCAGAGCACCGACCAGCCCCAGGACGGGGCTGACAGCCGAGCCACCAGAGGATGGCCACGGACCCCCAGCTGCTCGCAACCCTCCAGCGTCAGCTGGAGGTGTCGGAGCAGCGCCTGAGGGTGGAGGAGCGGCGGCTGGAGCTCCAAGAGCAAGAGCTGGCCTGGTGCCAGGAGGCTTGGGGGGCCTTCATGTGGACCTTCGAGCGCATAGCGGAACACCTGGCCCCCCATGCTGCTCCACCCGCTGCTCCGACCACCGTCCCACCGCCGTCCGCCACCCTGGGGCCTGCCGCCGAGGGGGACCTGGGGCCTGCGGACACTGGCCAGCCATATTTGCCGGTTTGCCCGGCCCACACCCAGCCTCGGCCAGGGCTCCAGCCGAGGCGAGGGTCACACCCTCCAACCCCGGGTGCCAGACATTAGGGTCGTGGGGCCGAGGATGTGGCCCTCCCTCCTTTGTACATATCCCCCATTTGTAAATAGTTTGTGTTGGACCGCTGTTCTGTTCTGCTACCTGCCCCCCATGTAAATAGTTCCCCCCTTTTTTCTCTCTCTCTATATATATAATTAATAAGAGAATGCACTGTTTAGTTTCAAACAACATGTCCATTTATTTGCCAGAAAAGTTGGGTGGGGGGTGTGCTCTTGGGTGCTCTGTGGTGTGGGCGTGGGGGCAAGGAGCGTTGTGGAGGATGGGGGGTGCAGTCGGTGGCCTGCCAGCATTCACCCCGCAGCCTGGTCAAAATGGGCCCACAGGGCCTCCCGGACCCGGATCCCCTCAGGGTCGACCTGGCAACTGGGGGCAGCAGGTGGCTGCATGTCGGCCCTGCCAGCCTCCACAACCCAGCCCTGGAAGAAGGCCTTTCCCTTGATCTCCACCAGGTTGTAGAGTGCGCTGCATGCGCCCACAACCTGGGGGATGTTGGGGAGGCCTGCATCCAGGCAGGTGAGGAGACACCTCCAGCGCCCTTTGAGGTAGCCAAAAGTGCGCTCGACCACCTGGTGCGCATGGTTCAAGCGTGTGTTGAACCGCTCCTGGCTGGCTGTGAGATGGCCCATGTAAGGGTGCATGAGCCAGGGCCCGAGGGGGTATGCCGCGTCTGCAACGACGCAGAGGGGCATGGTGGTGTCCCCCACAGGGATTTCCCGCTGGGGGATGTAGGTCCCCGCCTCCAGTCTGCGTCACAGGCCCGAATTTCTGAATACCCGGGTGTCATGGGTGCTGCCAGGCCAGCCAACATAAATGTCCAGGAAGCAGCCCCGGCTGTCCACCAAGGCCTGGAGGACCACCGAACGGTATCCCTTCCTGTTGAGGAAACGTCCTCTGCTGTGCTCCGGGGCACGGATGGGGATATGGGTCCCATCTAGAGCCCCAAAGCAATTTGGGAAGCCCAGGCTGGCAAACCCCGCAATGGCAGCATCCGGGTCCCCAAGCCACACGAGCCTGTGGAGGAGCAGGGCATTGATTGCACGGACGACCTGCAGGGGAAGGACATGAGAGAGCACCAGTGAGGGGTGTGCAGGGTGTGTCTGCTCCCCCCTCCCAGGGCTCCCCCCCCAGGGTCCTCTTACGTCCATGAGGACAGCCCCGATGGTGGCCTTGCCCACGCCAAACTGCTGCCCTACGGATCGGTAGCTGTCTGGAGTGGCCAGCTTCCAGACAGCGATACCGACCCATTTCTCGACCGTGAAGGCACGTCGCATGGAGGTGTCCTGGTGCCGTAAGGCAGGGGTGAGCAACTGGCAGAGCTCCAGGAATGTCTGCTGGCTCATGCGGAAATTCTGGAGCCAGCACTCGTCGTCCCACTCGCCGAGCACCAGCCGCTCCCACCAGTCTGTGCTCGTGGGGTAGCTCCACAGCCAGCGGCGTGTGCGGTGGGGAGCGGTGCAGAGGGCAGCAAGGTCTGGGGCTGCTTCCTCATCCCCTGGGGGCAGCTCCTCTTCCACGAATAAAAGGTGATCAGCTGCCTCCTGCATAGCATTGAGCAGGGCAAGCACTGCTTCTGCAGGGGCGGGTGTGTGGACCTCTGCCGGCGGCTGCTGCTGCTGGGGGCCCATACTGCTTCGATGGGGTGTGCGTGCCTGTGGCTCTGCAGATCGCATGCTGTGCAGGCTGAGTGTGTCTGGGAAGGGACCTTTAAGGGAGTGGCTAGCTGTTGCCCCGGAAGTGCTAGTCCACCCTGTGACCCTGTCTGCAGCTGTTCCTGGCACCCTTATTTCGATGTGGGCCGCTGTGGTGTGTAGACGCTCCCCGGCAGCGCCTACTTCAATGTAGTGCTGCCCAACGTCAACGACACCAGCCCGGAGGACGTGTAGATGCTATTCATCGAAATAGCTTATTTCGATTTCGCTACATCGAAATAAGCTATTTCAATGTAGTGTCCCTGTGTAGATATAGCTTATTAGTTCTATCATCAAGTGTTGAAAAATTCAGTGTGGGACCTTAAAACCAAACTAGCTTTTCTCACTCATACATCAGTACCCATAACCAGTCCAAAAGGGGCTGCATTGTTGATATGATACCACTAAGGGTACATCTAGGTGACTTGGAAGATAAACCTGGTCAGGGTCAATCTTCCTGGAGTTTGATCTTTGCGTACCTGGTACAGACGTGCAAAATCGAACTATCTGGGATTGGCAATTGACCCCATACTCCTCGATATCACAAGGAGTTTCTCTTGTCAACCTCTCTCAGTAAGGACAGTCAAGTAAGATGATTGCAAAGAAGTTGATTCTAGCTACATACTTGCTGTGGCTAGAACTAGGTATCCGCAATGAACTTACCTGCCTACTGTAGACCAAGTCTGAGGTTTAGCCCTCCGTAAAATGTCAGGTAAAAATTCTGTAATTAGAAATTAGTTAACAAGTTTGATGAGACTGTGCATGCACTCTCTTTACCAGCTCTGCTTTGCTAACAAGTACCAAAAGCCACACAAACCTACTTTTGTCAGTAGAGTGGCCAAGCCTAGAACATCTTAGCTTCTATAAAGGAACTATTGTATATACTGTGAAGTAATAAGATGCCATTTTATGTGGTCTCTTTTCAGACCACACTGTAAGCTTTGTATTGCCCTGTGCTGTGACTTTGGCCTCAGTTATTAAACTCTAATTTAAAATGCTCTCAAATAATTTTGGAATATCCAAGGGCCTTGGGAATTAAGGGGATTTGGCAAGCGATCAGCACATCACCCTCACCACTTTTCATTTAGTATCAAGCATTTGCTGCTAACCTCCTTTGCCCAGTCAGTAATATGCACTGGAAGATGAATGGGGTTGAGGAGATCTGCTCAGGCTTACGCAAACTGACACCAATGATGAGCAGAAATTAAGGGCCATACTCTGCAGCTCTCCATTATGCTGAAGTCCCATTTGTGGAGTAGACTGGAACTCATGAATAACAGTGGCAGAATCTAGCCCTAAATGAAGATGATAATGTAGTAACTCTGTTCTCTACATGCATACGAATGTATTAAGTTAACTACAGAATGACTACAGAATTCTTACTCCACAACACTAACAAAAAATCAGATTTCTGTTCCTCCCCAAGGAGGGCCTCTGAAGGCTTGTTGTGCTTCGTAGACAATCTAACAAATTACTGGCTCATGTGGAAATGACTGTGAATTAGCCTGTAGCTGTGACATAATGTATCTGAAACGTAAGTATCAGGGTTTTCTAACCAGTTTAATTTATCCTTTAGTTCCGAGGCTAAAACACTGCTTATTTACATGGAGAGACACACTGTAGATTGCCAATTCTCTCTGTGTGTGTTTGATGTACATTAGGAGAAATATTATGAATAGACCATATCCTTTATGCCAGAAACCATTTCTAGCATTTTAATGTTTTGGTCCACCAGTAATCACATGTTGGCTGCATGCGTGCTTCTCTGCATTTGTGTAGATGATGCAGCCAGAATGAATAAAGATGAAATTGTACATCCAGCTACCCCGATGGGCTAGCTGATGCCTTAAAGCCAAATAAGATAATACAACAGGAACCTTTAGAAAATGTCCTGACTCTGTTTGTTTGTAAATTACAGTGATTTAAATCAAACAACTAACTCTTGAATAGATCCAATTATTCTGGCTTTATTCTGAATCAAGGCAGTAATTAGGGTGACCATATTTCCCTAGGCCAAATACAGGACAGCCTGGGCAGGTATGGGGGGCACTTCCCTGGATGTGGCTGCCAGGAAAGTGCAGCTCGATGGCTGCCCCATGCTATGAAGCACCGTAATGGGGCTGCTGCCCCATGGGGGAGCTCCCCAGTTGCAGGGGCATTTGCCCTGAAGAAGGGGGTGCAATTCGGCAGCTACCTCATGCCATTGGGCCCCAGGAACAGGGCTGACACCCTGCAAGGAAGCTCCCTAGCTCCAGCAGTGGCTGCCCTGTGGCGGCTGCTGCCCTGCTGGTGGGGTGGTGCTATCTGGCTGCAATACATTCAAGCACTGGGAATAGGGTTGCTGCTTCACTGGGGAGCTCCCTGGCTGCCCCACGCCTGCAGGCGCTGGGAAGGGTGCTGCCACCCAGCAGGAGAGTTCCTGGCTGTGAGCGCTCCCTAGCTGTGGAGGTGGCTGCCCTGCTGGGGGCATGCGGGGCTACACAGGAGGTTGTCCTGCAGCACGGATTGGGCTACCCAGCTGCAGGGGCAGCTGCCCCATTGTGAGTAAGTGAAAGGCTCACAGAGGGTGTGGGGCTCCTGGTAAGGGTAACCTAGGTGACCAGGTGACGCCTCTGAACTGCAGACAATGGGGGAGGTGGAGCCTGAGGGGTTTGAATTGGAACTGGGAGGGGGAAAGCAGTTAGTCTGGGCTGGGGTAGAGTGAGAGAGACAGAGGAGGGGCCCTGGCCCTGGCTCCAGGGGCTCCTCAGGGCCTCCTCTCCCGAACATGGATTGGCCTGGCTGTCTTTGCCTGCTGTACTGACACCCTGTTTGACACTGTGCCCTGTTGACTAATAAACCCACTGTTCTCCTGCTGAGTGAGTCACTCCTGCCTGCAGATGGGGTGCAAAGTTTGGGGACCCCTGAACCCGATTACACCCCTGGAGGGGCTATCCAGCATTGCTGGGGCACCAAGTCGCCCTTAAAATCTTAGAGGGGGTTAAGAAACACACTACCCCCCAATATACCCTCCCTTACCCCATGGCAGGGCCTGTGACACCCTCTCCTGCCGCTGCCTGTTATTACATGAGGCACCTGCTGTCCAGCCAGCTCCTGACTGATTTTACCCGCAGCTGCACTGGCCTGGGGAAAGGGCGGCTCAGCAGGGGGGAGTGAACATATGGGACAATTGGCTCCTTTTGGTAAGAAAAGGTGGGATGCCTGCTGAAAGACGGGACTGTCCCGGTGAAAACAGTTGGTCATCCTAGGCAATATGGAAATCTAGTCTAATCCAAGCAAAATTTGCCAAGCAGCCAACAAATTGTTCCCTGCTTTCAAACTACAGATCAGGGTGCTGAACCTATGGCCCCCAGCTTGCCTGGATCCTGCCTGCGAGGCTTGGGATTTATCCCCTACCCCATAGTGGAGAGCTCAGGGTGGATCCCTTTCCCTGACATGTGTGGGGCGTGGCAGGAGGTGGAGCTTGACCCTTGTGCGCTGGATCCAGGCAAGCCAGGGCTGGATCTGGCCCACAGGGTCTGCTTGGCAGTGGCAGGAAGTGGCTGTGTGTGCTGCTGTGCTCCCTTCCCCCGGCTGGATGGATGGCAGGGGAGAGACCCACTCACCTAGAGGCTTTTCCCCCCACGCAGCCAATGGGAGAAGTGGGAGAGAGGTGCCTGGGACCTGTAGGGGGCATGGAGCCACGTATGTCCCCAGGGAGTTGTGCAGGTAAGAGCCTCCCCCTATTGCCCTCACACACCTGCACCCACTCCCCTGCCCAGACTCCTACAGCCTCACTGCCTGCCCGGAGCTTCCCCCACATCCCCAACAACCTGACCTGAGCCACACACCCACTTCCTTCATGCCAGCAGCCTCCACACCCTGCCCTGAGCCCCCCAACCCTCCCAGCCCCCAAACTCAACCCCTGACCTATACAGTCATTTAAATATAGCATGTACATGTTCTTTTTAATCCCTCCCCTCCCCCGCCAAAACAAAAAACAACCATTACTAGAGGTAAGGAGCCGAGCAACATCACAATACAATATCTACTGCTAGGCCAACCAGTCAGAGACCAAGAGCCAAAATAGCTGTGGATAAGGTGCAAAGAGCCACGTATTTATTTTTATCTATCTATAGAGTGTGTGTGTGTGTGCGCACGCACACATATAATATCTATAGATAGGTAGATAAAATAAATATATATGTGGCTCAATGCCGTTCCCCTCCACCAAGCCAGTCACTCCCAGCCCCCCACTCTAACCCAATGCCCCACCCCCAGCCTCCCTCCTCTAACCCAGCCCCCCACTCCTCCAGATACAGGCACCTGGCTCCCCGCTCCCCAGCTCTAACCCAATGCCTGGGACTCACCACAACCATCACCACTGCTTCTTCCTCCAGGGGCTGAGGTGTGTGCACAGAGCAGAAGTGAGCAGTCCAGACGTGCAGCTCTGAGCAGGAATCACATTTCATTGAGCAAAGAGCCGCATGCAGCTCAAGAGCCATGGGTTGGCTACCCCTGCCCCAGCCCACAGTTTCCAGAAGCAATAAGCAGATAACAGGAGTAAATGCTGCTGGGGATTGTCTTTCCCCAAACTCTCTCCAGGTATCGTACTTGGGCAGGGTTCTGTGAACATAGCGCCTTCAGTTCACCTTGCTGTTGCTAAGAACACAAGAAATATTTATTTGTATTACTGTATTGCTGAGGAGCCCTAATCATGGACCAGGTCTCCAGGACTAGCAGTAGGCATTGTACAAGCACAGAACAAAAAGATGGTCCAAGTACAGAGGAGAGATTTCTGGGGCTGGGAGGACAGAGTGAGTTCAAGGGAACAATAAGCTAGTATAGATCAGCATGGTAGGCAGTGGTCTCAGCACACCAGCAGCTTAAGCGCTGAGTTTTTTGGAGGCCTCATGGCAAAGGAGAGTTTTAAGGAGCTTTGAAGGTGGACAATGAGGTAGGTTTGTCGATTATGGGGCACCTCTCTCAAGTCTGAAGGCAGATTGGGAGAAAGCACAAAGGTGCTTGTTCGGAACATGTAATAAATGGATGCTGGAGACTGGTGCCATGAGCTGAAAGGTGATGGGTGGTAAAGTCAGGACAAGCTCCAAAGAGCTGTGGACATGAGGAGAAGTAGCTAATGTTTGGAACGATAAAGGGAAAACTAGCAGAAGGATGCAAAAAGGAATGAGTTGCTCAAAGTGATGGCCTTGGAGAATGGTCACTGAAGCAGACTCTGGATAGACAAGAGTGAGTTCTCCCTCCCACTTGGCAAATCTGGGGAAAGGCGGCTGCAGTACATTCCACATGAGCCGCCAGCCAGACAAAAGTGTTAGCTGGATGGATGGATGGAAGAGGCTATATTACAGAAATGTTATGCAGAAAAAATGAGCACGACTTAGGTACAGCCTGGAGGTGAGGAGGCAGGACTTCGTGCACATCTCCCCCGCCACGCCGACGTAGTTCTGGGTCGTAGAAGGATCATTAAAAAACTTTACAGCTGTATCTCGGTACCCTGACAAAGGGAAGGACTATCGGGTTCTTTGGAGTTCTGCAGGTAGCAGTGGGCTCTATGGATGAGCAGTGCCGCAAATTCCAGTAGTTTCTTTGACTCTTGACATAACTTACACAGAGCCTAAGCATAGTGTAACATTCACGCCCCTCACGGTAACTGTTAGGTTGCAGTTCCCTGTTTGATCACCATGTGGCAGGTAGCTGAGGTGCATTATAAAGAAGCACAACGGAGCAGTTTTCTTAAGAGAAGTCTTCTGGGATTGCATGCAATAAATAGGACTGGGGTATGGAGGGAACAGTTTTATTCTGCCAACTCACTTGGTCACCTCCAAAATGTTTCTAACCTTCCTTCTCCTGTCCTGCATATTCAAGTTATGAATGTGCTTCAAAAGCATGAGAAGCTGCATTCAGCTGTGTTATGTGTTTCTAGCTAAGCTGGGCAAACACACAGCCATTCAAACCTGGTCTCAGGAGTGGGGTCCGGCAGTACATTTAATCCAGATCCAAGCTGCTCCTTCAGAGTTATCACTTTGTGATGTCAACTCAGTAGAACCAAAACACTTCTTGGGATGAAGCTTCAAGCCTCAAACAAAGGGAAGGTTCTGTGGAACTGTGGTCATCCTCCACCTCCATCTCCTCCCTTCTTTGGGCCTGGATCCCTAGATTTCAGGAGTCCCCTATAGATCTGGATCCTGTATGCCTGAGATGGGCACATGTAGTGTAGGCTCTTCTCAGCTGATACTGTGATTCATGCTGCTCTGATAACTTCCAGCTGAGAATCTCAAAGTGCCCATATGAGATTGTGGTGTCACCCCCGTTTTTACAGATGGAGAAGCTGCAGTGCAGAGTTTAATGTAACTGTCTATATCCATGAAGAGAGCCTGCAGCTGAGCTAGAAGCCCAAATCTCTGACTCTCACATCTTTGTCTTAGCAAGACTATCACTCTTGCATGAAAATAGCATGATGCAAATGATACCATGCGATAAACTCAGATATGCATTGTTTGTGTTCCATTCAAAAGACTTAGACAGGCTCATTTGAAAATTTTGTCTGTCTTTGAAGGTTTTTGGGAGGGAAAAAAAAACCCCATGACTAGCCCTGAACTAGAGAAGTTTTTTACTTCTGTATCCAGTTCTATTGTAATTATTCTTCCAGTGTCTACTTCCTGCTGATGCTGTCCATTCCCCAAGGACCTCACAAGCACACACTGTTCTGATTTTTTTTTCTGTTTGCCCTGCCATTAAGCAAACAATCTCTTGTTTCCTTCATTTGTTTTTAAAACAAGCATGGTGAGAGGCAGCAATAATTGGAAGATAGGATTTAGCCCTTGGCTTTTTATAAAATAGATATATATTTCCAGCTTAAATATAGGATTGTTTGCTTAGAAACACCTTGATACCCTTTCTTTAATTAAAAGAAAACATTATCCAAAACTTCCTTGGGTATTAGCCTAAGTATTAGCTGTATCCTAACCACAGTCAATTTTTTAAAAAAGTATTAATGTAGATTTTTGTCAGAAGATTTAATTTGCATACAAATCTCTGTAAAGTTTCCTAAGATTTAATGGATGTATTAGCAGTGTTCAAATAATTATAGATTACTCAATTTCCTGAAAAAAAAAATGTGACTTGACTTGGAGTGAAATAAGAACCGTTTAGTACTCAATATACAGGGTATGTACTTTCTGCAAGTGGCCTGATGGGAAGGGATGAATTAATGTTTTCCATTTGAAACCTCTCTGATGCCAGTAATTTGAATGGGTTTTGATGCATTTTTAATTAATAACTCTCCATATAGAAGCATGGTTTTAGATGGTTGGTGGATGAGGTAGGATGCTATTTCTGGGTTTAACATAAATCATTTGGCTCATATTTCTTCTTGTCAGATTTAAAACATGAATATTTTCCTTCAAACTCTTTATGTCATTTCTTCCATAGCTACAGGGGTGAAATAAAATAATTTCATGCATGGTAAGAAATCAGTCAGTTCTGTTCAGTGAGAGACCATTGTAGGGAAACTTATGAGTGAGATGATTATAAAGAAATCATATACTTCTCACTACTTATTTCAAAGGCTTATTCTTCTACATGATCTTCAGAGTCCTCCCTTGTCAAAGCTGTGGTAATGACATAGTTGCAATCAGCAAATTTACCCACATTGTCATGTGTGTATTGCATGTAATGATATCTGAATTATGTAGGGATAACTATATCCATGTTTCAAACACTCTGCTTCCCCACGCCCTTATACAGGGAGCAGTTCTGGAGAGCCCAACTCCATGAGAATTTTGGCATTAAATTCAACGGCAGCAGGATCGTTGAACACTGGGGCATTTACTTGCTAGGATCTATTTGGAAGTTCATTTCTTTTACTTGATTTGATATTTTCAAAGGCCGGAAGGAGTTTTACTCCTTGAGTGCTACTTGTATGCAGGTGAAGAATGTGGTTCTGTGTGGCCACATCTACACGAGCATGGTCTTTCAGAAAATCAGACCTTTTTTTGAAAGAACGCATGGCATCCACACACAAAATGCACACATTCAATCCAAAAGCAAAAGAATGCAGCTTTTCTTCTGGATGCCCTCTCTGCTCCTGGATCAGGAAGAGCGTCTCCTTTCAGGGGGACAAAAAAGCATGTGTAGATGCTCCGTGGGCCCTTTTTCAAAAGAAGAGTCCTTATGTAACCAGATTTTTCGATCCTTGGCCCGTTCTTTCAAAAGAGCAGGGGGGCTGTGTGGAAACCCTCTATCAAAAGAGCGGATCGATCTTTCAATATGCTTTTAGGTGTGAGGACACGTTCTTTTGAAAGATTGCAGTATAATAGACATGGCCTTTGATATGCCAACAACTAGCCAGGCACAATGTTAGATCTGAGAGTGATTATCTTCTGAGCTATCTTGTTGTGTGGTATTAACAAAAACCTATGTAACACCAACAGACCTGGGTTGCCACTCCCAGGGATACAACCTGCAAGCATAGGGTCTAAAGCCCTACACTCTACCACATGAGCTAAAGGCCAGCTGGCTCTCAGCCAAGGCTATAGAACAGAGACTTCACTCACTCCAGATGAGGTCTCAGTGCTTCTGGGTACTACACCTATTTTTCCTCTTCCCATCAGGGCAGCCATTTGAGGCTTTCCCATGTCTTGGAATCCCTTACACATCCTACATTAGTCCCTCCTGGGTTCTTTTACATGGCTCATCTCACCCATGGCTGCCTAAATGGCCCCTTGGAGCTCTGAGCAAGTAGCTTTTGCAAAACAGGCTTTAGAACCAGCTTGCATAAGGGAGTGGCAGATATCAAGTTGGACCTAGAAGCAGGGGACACAAAGGTGGGTAAAAGACATCTCTCTTTGGTCCTGCACTGAGTATAGGTTGGCCAGGCTGTACAGTCTAAGGTAAAGCCAGACTGAGGCCCCACTCTCTGAAATTAGGCAAAACACACTAACCCACACCCTTGGATGAATGTTGATAGGATTTTAATCAGGCCATTTTTAAAAAGAGCAAAATCACATTCTCTCTCTCACATACACACTCTCTCTCTCTGCAGGGTTAAAAAAAGTGAATCTGTTTGGTCTGTTCCTCATTGTAACATCAAATAACCTTATTTGCTCAGGGGAAGTAGTGAGGCTGAAATTCTTTTTCACAGAGACTGAGGAAAAAAAAAACACCCTAATAAAACCAGTAGAATGGGCATCAGCAACCATGACTGTGGGTGGCAAGAGTGATGTGCAAGCCAATTTTCATCAGCATATGAACCTGGGGTTTAGCCCTGCCCTCCACATGCAGCCAGGCGCTTGCTGAAAGCCATGTCACCTGTGGATTAATGCTATCAGCCATGACCTAAACAATAAAGCTCTGCATCTTAATTTATTTATTAATGAATCTGTTGTAAGTAGGACTGTTAGTGACTTGGAAAAGTATCACCAGCACTCGGACCATACATAGAAGTCAAAAGATCAAATTTCAGTACTCCACCTCGAAAAGGTTGCTGACCCTTGCAATAGATCATTAATGTAGAAAAACATTACTTTGCAGCGTCTGCAGGGAAGGATTAGGTGCCTTTCATACCAAATACTCAATACAGTAAATACCTACATCCTTCAGTTAATCTGCTTGGTTCCAAACCAATACCTTGCATGGTTGCATTACTTTGCAGTATGTGCTGCTTCAATCAATATGTAACGTTTGCAGCAGTAAAGAATTTGCAGTTCATTTATTCCTATGCAGAGCCACTAAACAACCCCTCCCTCGCAATCTTCAGTGATCTGAGATCAAAGATTTTCTGCCCTGCCATCCAAGGCCACCAAGGGTATGTGTGAAATGCCAGGATGTTGGCAGATGGGTTTTCTATAGACTTCATCACTGGCCCAAATCTGTTCCCCTTAAGAATGGGATGAGAGTTAGGCCAATTGTGAGTGTTTTTGAAAATCCCACCCTTCTTTTAATATTGTAACTGCTTCATGAAATTAGGCAATCGGAATCTTAAATAGCCCCCAAGGGAGGGGAGGGTGGCTGGTCTGAGACACTAAATCTAGAGTATTAAAAGAAAATAATGGAACAGAGACAGAGAGACTCTCTAAGGGGCCAATGCAGTATTATGCTGAGTGACTCCAAGAAGTACCAAATGCACTCATTTCCCATCAGCTCCGTTATAAAAGCTAATGGTTTGTTTCTGATCACACACCAGCCTTATAGATGTGTAATTCCATCAGCTTCAGTGGGGTCCTGCTGGGATTCACAGGGATGTCAGGAAGAGAAAAATCAAACCCACGCTGCAATCACCGTGAGACCTGCCTTTAGATAAAAATAAAATGGGGAGCATTCTTTAAAAGTGAACCGAGAGTGGAAGTGGGTGCCAGGGAGGAGTTCAATACATTACAGCACAAGCATCAGTGCTGGGAAATCTAAAACCTAGTGGTTTTATGGCTTCAGATGCTGGCAGGATCAGATCCAGATAGCTACAGCCGTATTGATATAGTCAAGTTTTGTATTATCACTTAGTTTAGGTAACTTCCCACCTACTAGTTTCTTTTGCTCTAATCCAAGAGCTTCATCCACTTTGGTTGTCAACTTTGTTGTTCCATTGCTGGACAATGTTGTTATCACCTCAGGGCATGTCTTCACTAGGGGTTGGATCAAGGGGTAGCCACTGATCCAGCAGGGATTGATTTATTGCATCTAGTGACAAAATAAGTTGACAGCCAATTGCTTGCCCTTCAATTCCAGTTCTGCCAAAAACAAGAAGAGTAAGCGGAGTCAATGGGTGAGTGTCAGCTGTCAATTTATTGTGAAGACCCTGTAGTAAGGAGACTGAAGTAGGTTATTCACATAACTGATTTGCCTAAATTAGGTCAACAGCCTGCAGTAGTTCAGAAAAGACCTGTGTTGTCCTCTATTATCCTGCTCAGGACTGAGACATGGAGCTTGAAATTATGTGCTAATCCAGAGCTAATATAAAGGCTTGTGACAGTCCTTTGCTTAAGAGTGTGTTCTGCCCTCAGTCTATTTTGGTTGTTATCTTCTGCTACACTCTTCCTCTGGAAATATAGAGAGGACCTCAGTATTCTTGTAAATGCCATTGTCTTTTGAACATATTGACAAGTTGCATGTAGTTGAAATGAAGGAACAACTTGTAATTCATCCTGTCAATAAGTGGGTGGTTTAATCAAGGGGAAATTCTATGCAATTGACAGATCTTGATTCCAATTAATTTCCCATTAACAGATTTATTAAATCATTACCAGAATGCCTAGTTACGGGGGATGCCAGTAATTCTTTGGCACGTATTCCCTTTTAGCAATAGTGGAGGCAGAGCATATCTTCACAGTCTGACAGGAAGTATCTGAGAAGTGGGTGTCCTTCTGTTAGAGTAAGATGGACATTTTATACAGGGTTTTTCCTTGTGCCTTTATCAAGAAAATCATGTACTAGGCGGAGTCTTCATAGTAAAACTTCTCTCCTGGATGTGTTGTGCATCAGAATCATGAAGTTGATTGATCAAACTTGTTCTTAACAGGAAGCACACGCTGCAGGAACATATGTTGTAAGTCATCACTCCAGTTTGAACTCCTGTAGCCCTGAATGAATCAGGAAAAAACATAGAATCATAGAATCACAGAGCTGGAAGGTACCTCATGCGGTCATTGAGTCCAGCCCCTTTCCCCAAACAAGGATCAACCCTAACTAAGTCATCCCAGCCATGCCTATGTCAAGCCAGGACTTAAAAACCTCTAGGGATGGAGAAACACATTCTTTTTCTTTCTCCTTTCACATTCCACCCTAAGCATCCGATCCAGTCAACCAGCTCAGTCCATTTCCAAACATTCTGAAGAGACTACAGGACCACGTACAACCACTTCAGGGCAGTCAGAAATGTGTAGTGTGTAGTGAGGAGACAAGATTTACAGGGACATATATATTTTGGCAAGCAACTCATAGGACCAGTGGCTGATCCAGATTCTATATATTGTCTGTGACGATAAGCAATACCAGACTGGGAGGGGTTAATGCAAGCTGGAAGGAGCCTGTGTAGCATCCCAGGCAATAAGAAAAGGGCTTGGAAGCAGCCAATCAGAGGGCAGCTTGCTGGAGCAGTCCTGAATATAAGGAGCTGCTCAATAGAGCTGAGTCAGTGAGATCTTGACTGAGGAGGGTGCAGGACTGGCTCCCAGCAATGGAGTGGTGCTTTATACAGCACAGTGTTGAACCCACTGAGGAGAGCTAGGGAAAAGCTTCGGCCCAATGCCTGCCAGACTTCTGGCCCTGACTCCAGGGCTGGTAGGGTGCGATAGTTGTATACAGAGCAGGGGAGCTGCAGGACCAGCTCCCAGTAAGAGAAAACGCCTTAGCTAGAGCAGTGCTGGGACAGGTTAAAGGGAGCTAAAAGGAGACTCCACCCTGACTCCTGCCAAACTAGTAGCCATGACATAGAGGCTCAAAAGCTAGAAGGAGTGACAGGGGAAGTGGTCCAGGGAGTGAGAGGCAGTTGAGGCAGAGAGGAGGAGGGCAGGACAAGGCTGCCACCAGAGGGTCCCTGGGTTGGAACTCAAAGAAGTGAACAGGCCTGAGTTCCTCCATTTCCTCCCTTGTACTGCACCTAGCCACACAGAGGAGTGGCCTCTATGAATTGGGCTTGCCTAGGAGATGAGGGGCAAGACTGAGGTTGCAGCTGGTCACAATGGTGGGTATGCACAGACTGGACTGCTGAGACCCCCAGAAGAGGGTGAGCGACTAAAGCAGGCACTGATGGAAAGTATTGCCCTGAAGGGGATGCTGCGATCTGGGGAGCAATAAGGGTCCAGAGACCAGATCATGCAGAGAGAGCAAGGAGCGACAACCAATGAGACCAGCCAGGTGGGGCACCCTGCTGAGGAGTGTGCTAACTCCCAGGGTAACCAGTAGCAGGCACCGCGGTGGTGAGTCATACTCTCTGACACAGATACTTCCAAGAAGAGGAAAAACTTTGTAATGCTCCTAGGTACTTGCTCCATGCTGTAGAGAATTTCTCAGATACTCTTTGGTGATGGGGCTCCTGTGAGCTGTTCAAGTGGTGCAAAGAAGCTCTTCAGCCAGGTTACCCAGCTCTGATGGGATTCCTTCAATGCAGGAAGATTGTCAAGTGGTGTGGAGCTGCATACGCCATCTCTTCTGCATGTTGTCAGTGCAACGGCTTGTGTAATGGAGGGGAAACAAGACAAATTGCACTCTACCTTCAAGCAAGTTCCCAGTTAATACAGTAAGGCCAGGTCTACGTTAGATCTTAAAGGTGATCGTAGATATGCAGTTCCAGCTAAGGCAACTGTGTAGCTAGAAATCGACATATCTACAGTCAACTTATCTGGCCTCCTCACTGAGGGAGGTCAAAGAGAGAAACTCTCCCTTACTCTTCACTGGATTGAGGAGTACAGGGACAGATCGTTGACCCTGATGGTTTGATTTTGCACATCCTCACTAGGAACTCTGGAAGAGTGACCCTGACTGGGTCAGTCTCCTGGGTAGTGTAGATGTACCCTGAGTAACTTCTATAGAAAGACCATAGTTTGTCCAGTGGTTCTATTGAAGCCACTGATTTCAGTGGGGCAAAGATTTCGCTCCAGGGCTGTGTCTACACAGACCCCTTCCTTTTGGAGGGGGCATGTTAATGAGGCAGTTCAGAAGATGCTAATGAGGCTCTGACATGAATATGCAGTGCCTCATTAGCATAATGGTGGCCACACGTGATTCAAAAGTGCCACTGTCAGAAGGCATGCTGCTCGTATAGATGGGGGCCTTTCAAGATTTCTTCCCCCCCCCCCCCCACCTCCGACTTCAAAAGCACCTTCTTCCTATTTGGTGTCAATGCAGCCCAGGTGTTTATCATTTAGCATGGAAAATGGCACTTACTAAAATGCTCCA
Source organism: Carettochelys insculpta (assembly GCF_033958435.1). Taxonomy (NCBI): domain Eukaryota; kingdom Metazoa; phylum Chordata; order Testudines; family Carettochelyidae; genus Carettochelys; species Carettochelys insculpta. The sequence continues at coordinate 19,952,787 of NC_134152.1, forward strand.
ATTGTACTGCAAGGGTATAACTGTGAGCACTTTTGGCCTTGGATTGGTCAGGCAAAATTGAATAATGGCACTGGCACTGAAAAACAAGTGGCCTAAGGATTCTTTCTGCAGACGAAAGATTTAGCTGTATCTTTTATCATGATTATTTATTGAAAATGTACCAAATACGTCTGACCCTGAATCTGTTCACATCTCTGATTCACACTGGCTTTAAGCTGATTCTGATTTGCCATACGTGAGACTCGGTAACAATACTTACCAACAGAGTTTTCCATGAAGCAAAACTCTGGGTGCTCTGCTTAAAACAAGATTACCAGACGATGTAGTTAAAGTAGGACTTCTGTATACATTGCTTCTTTATGGAATTTATAACAGTATCTCAGTGTAGGAAAAAACAACTCTGGAACAAATATTCTCTTCCAGGAGTGGAAATCAGAATTCAAATTCTATAATTAAGCCATCCAGCCAGTGACAGATTTTGTAAACTGAGTCCTATCTCCCTTGGCAAGTCAATTAATGTACGATGGTTGGAATGATATGTGTTTAACAAGCAGCACAGAAAATAATTCATTTCAAGTTAAGAAAAACCCATTTAAAGGCTTTCAGCATATGCAGTCAGCTAAACACAAAAGCCAGCTATATCTTAACAAGCTTTTAAAATGCATTTGAAAAAATGTGGGCAAAATATTGGAAGGTTTATAAACACATGAGTCATTTCAGCTTTTATGGATTATACAGTAAAAGCTCTGTTATCTGGCACTCCCTTAACCAAAAAGCTCAATTATCTAGAATTTCTGATTATCTACCCTTACAAATCTTCAGTTTAGTAACCAAGACTAGTATACTGCCCAGCACATTATGAAACCACATATTCCCCAGGCTAATTTTGTGCAAAAAAGACAAGTAAGCAAGTTGAAATCCAGGGATTTATTCCAAAAATCAGCTTCCAGGGTGTATCATAGGGTCATTACAGATTCAGCCCTATCTCCTACACCTTCCATATCTACAGTCATGACTCGTGCTGAAAACGATGACTGTGGCATACCAAGATCTTGAAGTGCCTTCTGAATCAGCAAACAAAGATAAATTATACTGAAGATAATTCAATGTTATGCATTCTGATAGACACAGACCCACAGTCAGCTACAGCACCCCGGTGGAGGGGAGATGTATAGGCAGCTGGATGTGTGCTTTTATGTTCCCCAGGGACTGAGGCCCAGGAAGGATCAGCCTGCAGCACCAGGGGAAGCCAACACCTGGGAGCTAATTAAGCAGCTGTGACCAATCCAGGCCTGTGGAGCCCTTGAAAAAGGCTCCCCCCCCCCCCCCCCCCAGAAAGGAGGGGAGAAGGAGATAGAGGATGGACAAGGATTGTGGTGAGAAGGACTCACAAGGGAGAAGAACTGTGGTTGCTACAGGAAGGTACTGGGGAAAAGGGGCATCTGGTGCAAGTGGCCCAGGGAGGTGGACTGTGGCACTAGGAGGGCTCAGGGAGGGAAGCCCCTCCTGCTGCAGCTGTCTAGGGGCCTTGAGCTAGAACCTGGGATATGTGGGAGGCAGTTGGGTTCCCCCCAGACCATCCTATGCATCAGGCTAGCCTTAGAAGGCAGAAGAAGGGGGGCCACCCCGAAGGGGCAGTGGGTGAGGAGCAAGCCTCCTCCCTGAATGGCTAGTCCAACATGCAGCCTATGATGAGGCTGGACTGGTATACCAGACATCAGGAACAGTAATGTACAGAAACCTGTAGGAGAGCACTTCAATCTCCTTGGACACTCTAACAAAGATTTTTGAAAGAAATTTCAAAAATCAAATGGAGTCAAATTTGCAAATAAATTGCAGCTCAGAGACTTCTCTCTCTCCATCAACCAATTATTTAAGGAGACAGAGAGTGGCTTGCCTCTTACAAAAGCAGATTCTCTGCCCTGGGTGTCACTATCTCTCCATTCGACTCTGACAATGGGTCACATCCTCCTGTCTGATCTCACTTGTTTTTTCCTCTTTTGATACATACTACTGATAATGCAACATTTCCACCCTGACTGAACAGACCTTGTCAGCGCTGGCCCTCCCTTTAAATACTCCTCTGAACCCCCTCCCCCCCACTTATGGGTCAGATGCAAAGTAGGTCTTTGCCCACAAAAGCTTATGCTCCAAAATATCTGTTAGTCTATAAGGTGCCACAGGACTTCTTGTTGGGCCTGGTGGTGCTGTGATCCCAGCCCCTGCAAGTACAGGAAGCAGGGTGAGGGAAACAGTAGGCCTCTGAGTCTGCTTTTAAACTTCCACTTAGTGCAGGGACACACAAGGACAAGCCTGGGGGTTTGTCACAGTATTTTTAGTGATCTAGGTGTATGCCATGTGGGGGCCCATGGTCATATATTGTGTTGTAAGAAAACCTACTTCACAGAAAACTTTATATGTATACACCTAAGTTCTTCAAGAAACCAGTAACTCTGCAGTGCAGTACTACTACTGGCTTGGTGACTACCTGTGTATTTATTCTATACTTCATTCATGTTGTTGTATTTTGGCAAAGGCACCTCTTACCCAGGTTCAGCTCAGTCTCTTGCCCCTTTCTCCCCTGGGCCTGGAGCTTGCAACAGGTCTCTGTGGGTGGGAGCCCAGCCACTGCTCCTGGAACTCCCTCCTCTGCTGTTCCTGACCTGAAGCTGGTCCGCTTGTTCTCAGCTTCCACTCTATTGCTCTCTCCTATGTCTTTCCTTCTGTCATCCCACTCTCTCCCCTACTTTCCAACTGTGGGGAGGTTTTAAAGGCCTCTATCAAGCCAGCTGGCCCCAGTTTGGCTGAGCCAGCTCCCTCGCATCTATTTGCGATTGCCCTGCTGCTCTCTGCTTGTATTTGGCAGGTCTTTTTCCCCTTTATGGGCTGCCAGTCTTCCACTCTGCTGGGGCCTTCTGGCCTGATCCACGCCCCCCCCCCCCCCCCCACGCCTCCTGCCACTGCTCAACAGCAGGGATTTGGGCTACTTGGGTTGGGAAACAGTGCACCCTTGACAAGCCATGTGCATTTCCGTGCTGGACTCCTGATCTATGCTGCACATGGAAATGGAAAGGCTGTAGGAACAGGAACCATCTGGTTACCCTCACATTCTTGTCCTTGTTCTGGTGCAGCCATCAAGTGGGTGCATGATTGGTGACAAGGGTGAACTTCTGCCCAAGGAGGTAATAGCAGAGGCTTTCCATGGCCCACTTTACTGCAAGGCATTCCCTTTCTGCAATGGTGTCTCTCTGCTCCTTGGGAGGAGCTTCCTGCTTAGGTATAGAATTGGGTGTTGTTCCTCCCCAGACATTTGCAACAACACTACCCCTAATTCCACTTCCAAGGCATCAGTCTGTGGGATAACCCCTGATTTTTAAAAAGGAGTTTATGCGGCCTGGGTCACTGCAGAGGGCAGTTTTTAGATCTGTAAAAGCTCCTGCTGCTGCCATGGTCCATTTCACAACGTCAGAGCCATGGGCTCTGGTCAGTTCAGTCAAGGAGTACACCCTAGAAGCAAAGTGGGGAATGAATCTGCGGTAACACCCAACCAGTCTTAGAAATTACCTGACCTGCTTCTTTCTGGTTGGGCATTGCCAATTTTGCATCACTTCTACTTTGAGTTGGGGCCTCGCTATGGCCCCTTCTACAATATACCTGAGGTATTTAGCCCAATGACATACTTAGTGGGGTTTGCAGTAAGGCCAGCTCTCCTCAGGGTCTCCAACACAGCCTCTGCCTTCCTGGGCTGTGTCTCCCCATCTGGACTGTAGACAACATTGTCTAAATAGGTGGCCATGTACTTGGCATTTGGACCTAATAACTTGGCCATAAGCCTTTGGCCTGTTGTGGGGGCCCCCATGTAGGCTGAAGGGAAGGACTGTATACTCAAAGGGCCCCTCTGGAGTTGGGAAGGCTCTTTTCTTTCCCTCCTGGGACAAGAGGGATCTGCCAGTAGCCCTCGGTTAAATTAAGGGTGGACAGAAATTGAGCCTTTCCCAGTTGGTCAGCTAGCTCATCTACCTGAGGCATGGGTTAGGCATCAAACTTGGACACCTCGTTCAACCTGAAGAAGTCATTGCAAAACCGTAGCTTTCCATTGGGCTTGGGCACCAACATAATGGGACTGGACCACTGGCTGTGAGACTCCTTAATAACACAGAGTTCCAACATATTCTTAACCTCAGCTGCGATCTCCCCGCACTTTGCCTCAGGTATCAGGTAGGGCTTAGTGTTCACCTTAGCGCCCAGATCAGTGATGGTACCATGGTACACCTGTATTGTTCTCCCAGGCTCCACCAAAACACATCATGACTTCTCTCAATCATGTCAGATACTTCTGCATGTTGATCTAGGGTCAGCTCAGGACACTTTCCCACCTGTTTCTGGGGGCTCCCTTCCTGGGCTGATGATCCCAAAGCAGCCAATTGCACTTCTCTATCCTACTGAGGTTGTAGCAAGTTGATATCATACATTTGTTCTGGCTTCTACCGGTCAGGCTGGCAAACCTGATTGTCCACCTCACCAACAGCTTCTATCACTTTTTATGGCCCCTGCCATCTGGCTAGGAGTCTACACTTGGCCACTGGCACTAATACCATCACTCAGTCTCCCACCTGGAACTTTCAGGATGTACTTGATGGTTGTAATAGGTCTGTTGGGCCTTCTCAATGAGGCCGTTGGTATGGTGGTGACAGACTGACATCCTCAGTGTACATATGCAGAGCAGGGTACATAAGTCCCTCATAAGCTTGGATACAGAGGGGGTCCTCTGATCTGTTAGAATTTCCTTGGGTATCCCAACTCTAGAAGAATCTGGATTAGCTCCCTTGCTATTTTATGCAGGGTATTGAGCTGGGGCACAGCCTCTGGGTACAGGGTGGCATAATCCACAACAGCTAGTATGCTCTGACCCTGCACAGACTTCTCTAGTGGCCCAATTATGTCCATGGCAAGCCTCTTGAAGGGGACTCTGCTGATTGGCAGGAGTACCAACAAGGCCTCAGGTGTAGTCAGGGCCCATGTAACTGGTGTTCGGGGCAGGAAGCACAATACCTCCACACTTCCATGTAGATCCCCAGCCAGAAGAACCTCTGTAGAATATGGTCTAGTGTCTTGTCTACCCCCAGATGCCCTGAAAACAAATGGTTCTAGGTTAAATCCAGCATTGTCCTCCAGTGGTTTTCAGGTACCAAAAGCTGTTCTACCTCTTCGTCCTGTATACAACCTACTGGGAATATTTTTGTTCCCAATCTCTTAGCTGCCCTTCTCTCCTGCCTTGCCTTCCGGGACTTCCCTGGCACAGAGAACAGGTCCTGGGAAAATTCATGGAAGACCCAGAGAGGACTACCTTCTTCTGCCCAGTCCTGTGGTAGCATGTCACTAAATCTGGGAAAGTCTCACCTGATGACCACTAGATTGGGAAGCTGGGGAACCAACCCCACAGTCACATGACACTTCCCTGAACCTCTGTCTTCACAGGGATGGTGGGGTAATTAACATCCCCATGCATGCAAGAAATCCAAATGCCTTTGGCTTGGGTCAGCTGGGTGCTGTCCCACTAGCTTCCCTGAGACCAGTGTAACTGCGCTCTCCGAGTCTACTAATGTGGTGGTCTCTATCCCGTTCATTTTCGCTGGTCAGGTATATTTGTGGGGGAACCACTGCAATGCCAGCAAGTTTGATCAGGGTACAGGGATCTTGCAGGCTCCCCAGGTCACTTTTCGTAGGCTTTTCTCCATTAGGGCAGTGCACTGCTATGTGCCCTATTTCCCCACAGACATAACACCTATGCCCTGTATGGGGCATTCCCCTTTTCTTTGGGCTGTTGGGTCTTGGCCCTCTGTCCCAGCTCCCAAGTCCCTTCACAACGTACAGTCATTCCTCTGCCTCCTTTCTCTGTCTGCACTTGATCTGGGGCTTCAGAACCATGGTCACTTGGAGTGAGGGCAAGCCTCTTGTTCTGATGCACAACCTCCCTAGGGAGTCAGAAAAGTTCCTTGGCCATCAACCACCTCTCCACGAGGGCCACTAACTCGCCAAATGTAGAGGAGTCATTCTGCGCAACCCACTGCCATAGGTCTGGTGGTAATCCCCTTGTGTACCTGTAGAGGAGGATGATCTTGAGGATCCTCTCTGGGCTTTGGGTCTCAGGCCGCAACCATTTCTGGGACAGATGGATGAGATCAAGTAATTGGGTTCAGGGGGGTTCTGTCTTCTCAGTATTTCAACTCATGAAATCTTTAGGCTTTCACCACCGCCATGACTCCTATCCATGTCGGCTCTCCACCTTCAACGGGGAGTAGTCAGAAGCTGCTTCCTCTACCATGTCAAAATAGGCTTTCTGGGCCTTCCCACTCAAGAAAGGGGCTAAAATCCTGGCCCACTGGGCTTGGGGCCAGGCCTCCCACAAGGCCGTCCTTTCAAAGGCCAAGAGATAGGCCTCCACATCATATCCCCAGTAATCTTCTATAGGTAATCACTGGCATGTAATAGCCAGGTCCTGTCATGACTCAACACCTGAAAACCCAGAGTCTTCAGCTGATCCACCACCTCCTGCAGGGTGGCTTGGTCCTGAGCAGCCTGGCTCATCAGCAGCTGGTTCATCTCCTGCTGGACCCAGCACCTTTACCACATCCTCCATTGATACTTCCTCTTTAAGAGGGGTCCGGTTAACTGGTTTTAGGGTGCTATGAGGCCTCAGCATCAAAATCCCACTCTGGCACCCCATATGGCAAGGGCCCCTCTTATCCACGTCATTGTTCAGCTCAGTCTCTTGCCCCTTTTCCCCCAGTAGCTGGGGCATTCCACAGGTCTCTGTGGCAGGGAACCCAGCCACGCTTCCTGGGACGGACTCCCTCTGCTGTTCCTGACTTGAAGCCGGTCTGCCTTGTTCTCAACGTCTGCTCTATTGCTCCATCTCTCTTACACCTCTCCTCTGACTGACACGCACACACTCACTCTCTCTTCCCCCGTCCCCCCAGCTGAGGAGGGTTTTTAAAGGTCTCCATCAAGCCAGCAGTGGAGTCAGCTGGCCCCAGTCTGGCTGAGCCAGCTGCCTCCCAGCTGCTTGTAATTGCCCTGCTGCTGTCTGCTTGTATTTGGCTGATCTTTTCCCTTTTTGGGCTGCCAGTTTCCTACTCTGCTGGGGCCCTCTGGCCTGACCCTGCCACAGTATTCTAATCTTTTCTTTTCAAAATTGGTATGCTATTGGTAAAGTCCCGTAGCACCTTGGAAACGAACAGATTTAAGTTTTCATGGGAAAACCCCACTTCATCAGACAAACAAAAACCCACTTGCCCATGGAAAGCTTATGTCCAAATCAAGCTGTTAGTCTTTAAGTTGACACAGTACTCCTTGGTTTTGCAGAAACAGGCTAACATGGCGACCCCTCTGATATTGGTAAAAGTATAACTCTCTGTCAACCAGGATATTCAATTAACTGGCACACCCTATTCTTTTAAAATGCCAGCTAACAGAACTTTTACTGTATCACACAGAAAAAGGATCTTACTTATTCACAAGCAGTGAAGCTTGTTGACTATTTAATCTGCACTCTTCTATTATAGCATTTAACAAGTTGCCTTTTGGCAGAGAGACAGCATGAGGAGGTAGAATTGCTGTAACTTTTATCCCAGAAGAACCATCCATGTTCCTATTAGGGCTGGAACAATCATAGAAGTGTACCAGTCTCTGAGTTCTTGGTATACAACCCACTAATGTGAGTGATGTCATGTTTCCAAAATGAATTATACTTACTTAACCCATTAATCAAATGATTATTCAGATATTTGCAGTTAATGTAACATCCTTCATTAACAGTCTTATTTTAGACCAGGGCTTTTTTTCTGCCAGAATGCCATGAAACAGCATTCGGGCACCTTTTTTCCTGGCAGTGCCATTTACAAAAGGCAGCTGAGCAGTTCCAGGTGCATGTGGCACATTAAAGAGCTATTTGCAGCTGCCACTCTCTTCCAGCTCCCAGTGTCGTCTTATGAGTATGGCAGAGAGCGGGGGAGCCAGAGGGAGCCACAGCTGTGCCACGAAGGGCAGACTGCTGGTGCATGTAAAGGTCTGACTTCTGGCTAAAGTGAGTGAATCTTGTGGTTATACCTGCGGGTGGTGGGGAGAGTAGCAGTTTGGGGCAGTGCGGGGAGAGGGGTTAAGAACTGCATTCTCCGAGTCTACTAATGTAGTGGTTTCTAGGTTGGAACCCTTTTAAACGTGTAAGAATTTTATGGAACCCCTAATAACAATCTTAGCTATGGCTTAACCCCTCTCAGCCCCAAACCCGCTCCCCCATCCCCAGGATTAACTGCCTTAGCCCCAAACCGGCCCCTGGGACTAACCCATCCACCCAAAGAGGTGCCCCGCCTAACCCACCTGAACAAACTCCACCCAAGTTAGCTCCTCCCATTACCTCACCCAATATAGTGGATGAACCTATCTTAGTCACTGCTGCTGCTCTGACTCTGGTCCTGAGGGCCTGATTTCATTGGTCGCCCTGTGGCAAAGTGAGAAGCCAGTGGCAGCCAATGAAAGGCGAGGACGATGCAGAAACTGCAGGACCTGTCTGTCTCCCTTTCTTGATAACCATTGGCTCTCCTGGCTTCACCCCCATTGTGCATGCGCTGACTTTGTGAGTGAGGGGCTCTCTGCAGCTCTATGTCCTGCTTCTGCTGAAATAATAGAACTAAATTCAGTTGTTATAATGGCAGGATCCCTCCCTCTGCCTTGCCAGCTATTAAACCAACTAAATTTTAGTTCTACAGTTTCAGTGGCAGCAGGTCAGGGACCCGCAGAAGAGTCAGCGGCAGCAGCATCCAGAGCTGCAAATGACTCCTTAGAGCTGCATGTGGCTCTGGAGCCGCAGGTTGCCAGTCCCTGATCATTTTCTTGTGGAACCCTTATTTTCACTTTGGGGAACGCCGGGGTTCCATGGAATACCATTTGGGAAACACTGAAATAGACTTTAGCTCATGGTTGACATCCCAGTCATTAAAATGCTTCCCTGTAGCCTTTGCCATGCACAAAGGTATCTGCCTGCCAAGTCCCTATCGTAGGACAGGGTGAGAGGGCCAGAACTTCAGGGTGATCTCTCACCCCCATGCAGCCAGTGGCTGATACTTGCCAGGGCCATTTATTTCTTGACAAATATAATCAGAAGAATTTTGCAGAATGTTAATGTTTTTTGGTGGAACATCCCCTGGGCAACATGGCGTGAGGGGCACTTGTGCGGGAGGCTGAGAGGGGTGCTGGGCAGTGGCGGGAGGGTGCTGGGAATAGGGATCCGTGGGGGAGATCTCTGGGTAAGAGACCAGTGGGTGTGGGTGTAGAGTATTGGGCAGAGGCAGTGGGCTGGCAAACAGTGGCGGCACAGGGCTGGGGGCACAGGTGGGAGGGAAGGTCAGGGGCTGGGGTGAAGGCAGACTGCAGAGGTTAGGGGCAAAGGGGACACAATGCAGGGGTTAGTGGTAAAGGGGGGAACAGGATGGAGGCGCAGGGGGTGGGTTTCCCATGGAGGCCAGAGGAATTAAAGCCTTGAGCCATGTCCAGGGCACAAGTTTGCCCAAGGCACAATTTTCCCTCAACCCAGCCCGGTTCCATCCCCTTGACAAGTGGGCTGTCAAAAGGAGAGTGCTTCTGCTGAGAACAAGCCATTTACACAGCCACTGGCTGAGGCAAAACTTCGAATGGGGGAGGGCTTTTCTAAGCACCTGTGAACAGCAAAAGATCTGTGTTCAATTAACACTGTAGACCAGTGGAGGGGAAGCCCCAGTTTGTGGTCTGGATCTGGCCCCCTCCACTGCTGAGTACGGAGCTCTGAGCCTCAGGGTCTGCTGTCATGCAGGCTGGAGCTGGAGCTGCCCCATGGGCTCTGCCTGGTGGGGAGAAAGAAGCAGCTCTGTGTGCTGCAGCTCCTCCTCTGGCTGCGGGGATGGCAGCACAGCTGGGGGTGTACACAGAGCCTCCGTCTGAGAGGCGGAGTGGCCGAGCAGCTAAGTTCTGTGTGGGCCATCAACTTACTTATGCAGTGGCAAAGGGAAGGGTAACTCCTGAGTGCCTTGTAGGATTCTTGCTTATAGGATTGTGTGAGCCTTCAGATCTGGAAATAGTGCTGTACTCTCCAAATCTGAAAAAGTGGGTCTGCTCCACGAAAGCTCATCACCTAATACGTTATTTTGTTAGTCCTTTAAAGTGCTTTTTGGTTTTGGAAAATCTAGACACTTGGAAGCTCTGGGTGTCCGTTTAAAAGCAACCTATTTTCAATTATTATTTTTAAGAGTCTCACAAAAGAGAGAGCCTGCTTAAAATAAGGGCCTATTTATTCCTTCAGATTTGATTTAGGCTACATCTACACGAGAAGCATCTGTGGACAGAAATGACTGTCAGAAGGGCTTTCCCAGCAAAACGTCTGTCAACAGATTACATCTACACATAAAAGCAGAGAGATCTTTCTATCTCCTCTGTCGACAGAGAGCAATCAGCCTTCCCAGCCCTCTCTCAACAGAATGGCTAATTAGAAGCCCTGCAGACAGGGCTGCCTGGTGAAATGGAAGCCCAGTCTGTCAGCAAGAGGGCACCAGAGCATCTACGTGACTGTTTGATCAACAGGCAATTGTTGAGAAAGGCATTAAAACTGAACATGGAGAGAGATAAGACTGCCAGCAGATGCGCTGAGTTCTGACAGACTGACAAAGCACATTTTGCGTGTAAACACTGCAGATTTTTCTGACAAAAGCCTAGAATCACAGGATTCTAGGGCTGGAAGGGATCTCAGGAGGTCAGCTAGTCCAGCCCCCTGCCTAAAGCAGGATCAATCCCAACTAAATCATCCCAGCCACAACTCTGTCAAACTCGGACTTTAAAAAGTCTAGGGATGGAGATTCCACCACCTCTCTTGGTAATGCATTCCAGCACTTCACCACCTTCCTGGTGGGGAAAAAAATTTTTTCCTCATATCCAACCTATATGTCTCCCTGTGTAACTTCAGCTCCTTGTTCTGACATTTGTCACCACTGAGAATGGTCTATCTCCATCCTCTTTAGTGTCCCTTTCAGGAAGTTGAAGGCTGATCATCCCTCAGTCTTCTCTTTTGCAAACTAAATAAGTCCAGATCTCTCAGCCTTTCCTCATAAGTCATGTGCTCCAGCCCCCTAATCTTTTTTGTTGCCTTCCTCTGAACCTGCTCCAGTGTATCCATGTTGTTTCTATATTGGGATCCCAGAACTGGAAGCAATACTCCAGATGTGGCCTCACCAGTGTTGAGTGGAGGGGAATAATAATTTCTCCAAATCTGTTGGAAATACTTCTCCTAATGCACCCCAATATGCCATAAGCCTTTTTGGCTACACAGGCACACTGTTGACTCATACACAGCCTCTCATCCACTATAATCCCCAAGTCCTTTTCTGCTTAGCTGGTCAATCCCCACTCTGTAACAGTGTTTGGGATTCTTCCATCCATAGGGCAGGACTCAGCACTTCTCCTTGTTGAACCTCTTCAAATTTCTTTTGGCCCAATCCTCCAATTTGCCTAGGTCACTCTAGACCCTATCCCTACCCTCCAATGTATCTACCTGACTGCCTAGCTTAGTATGATCTGCAAATCTGTTGAGGGAATGGATTGTACGCTCATCCAGGTCATTAATAAATATGTTGAACGGTACTGGCACTAGAACCGCTCTTTGGGGCACTCCACCAGACACCGAGCCCATTGGGCCCATCTGTCAAGCCAGCTTTCTATCCATCTTATAGTCTGTGTATCCAAGCCATACTTCCTTAACTTATGGGCAAGACTGTTGTGGGAGACTGTATCAAAAGCTTTGCCAAAGTCAAGGTATATAACCTCCACTAAATTCTGTATGTCCACACGCCAGTTACCTCGTCATTGAAGCTAATCAGATTAGTCAGGCATGACTTGCCATTGATAAATCCATGTTGATTATTCTTGATCATTTTCCCCTCTTCCAATTGGTCCAAAATGGATTCCTTGAGGATCCCCTCCATGATTTTTCCAGGGACTGAGGTAAGGCTGACCAGTCTATAGTTCCCTGAATTGTCCTTCTTTTCCTTTTTAAAGATGGGCACTTCATTTGCCTTTTTCCAATCATCTGGTAGCTCTCCTGATTTCCACAAATTTTCAAAGATACTGCCCAAAGGATCTGTCATGACATCTGCCAATCCCCTCAGTACCCTTTAGATGTATTAAATCTGGACCCATGGATTTGTGTACCGCTAGCTTTTTCTAAGTAGCTCTTAAGCTGTTCTTTCCCCACTGGGGACTGCTCACCCCCTTCCCACACTGCATTGCCTAGTGCCCTATGTTGGGAACTGATCCTAGTTTTGCTGGAAAAACCCTCTCATGTTTGGAGCCAGTCATATTTTTACTGGCATTGGCATCCGAGCCACTCTGGGTCTCTGTGGCCATTTATTAGGCATCTCTATGTTGCACATAACCATGCTGTGCTGCAGATAAATAAAAATCCACAGCATTTCAGGGGATAGCTCAAAATTTCCTCCTCCTGTGGTGCTTTCACGAAGCATTCTATGAATCAGTAACAAAACTTCAGTCAAGTTCCTAGACAGGCCTTCTCAGAGCTCTGGAGAATCCTGGGCCACTTCTAGCTTTTGAAGCCTCTAGCCACAAAATAATAAAAATAAAATATGACAACACATGAAAAGAAACTAAGGCCCAAAAAAGAGTGAGACATAATTTGAATATTAATAACCCAGAGCCTTTTTTCTGTGCAAATGCACTAATTATTGAGGGATGTGCATAAAAAGCAAGTTGCAAAATTTATCAAATGTCAAAAAAAATTGATGTGTCTAAATTCAAGGCCCCCTTTGAACTTGAGGTCAGAGCCTAATGACCCACCTTCTCCCTCCCCACAACTGGCCCTGCTTCTCAAGTAACCACTTGCCCTGCATGACTCACTCTGTTATATTAGGTGTGGCAGTTCTGGACAGGCACATGAGGGTCTTGTGGGAGAAGTAGGTAGCTGGCAGCAAGGTTCATTTGGTCACTCACCCTCACCTTGAACTCTGGGCATCCTGGACTGCCCATGTTTTCTGTAGTCTTTCACAAAAGACAGGAACAACTGTAGAGACTGAGAGTATGTCAATACTACGCTGGGGATCAACAAGCAGGGATCGATCTATCATGTTCCAATTAAATTGATCTCCAAGCTGGCTCCTGCTAATGCCAGTATTCCAGCAAAATGAAAAGAGTAGCCTGTGTAGACAGAAGAGCAGCTCCTGTTGATCTTACTGTGTGGAAGACACGGTGTTTGAAATGTCAAATTCAGCTACCGACGGTAAAGGTAAGTTATATACAAGGCCTGAGAGAATACAGCCAGGCAAGATTTCAACAGCAATACTCTGTGTACTTTGTAGCCTCTTTTGTTATTTGAGTTGTTGCCTTATTCTCTTTTCAGGCTCCAATCCAGCAAAGCACTTTCATACATGCTTAACTTTAAGCATGTGAGTATTCACGCTGCAGTTAATTATGGCAGTTTTTTTCTTTAGCTAGCGTGTGGTGTGTAATTTTGCCCACTAGAGGCATTGTGAGCCCCCACAGTTAAGCCCATGCTTAAGTGCTTTGCTGAATCCAAGCTAATGTCCATTCCTTGTCAACAAAGTACTTAACCATGTGTTTAAATTCCATTGATTTCACATTTGAATTTCAATGGACATTATCATATACTTAAAGGGCTACTAGCAAGAAGACAGTCAGATACAGTGCGATTAAGGACTCATTACATCCAGGTTCTTCAATATAAATTGAAATAAAATAAATAAAGCTTTTGTACAATTTTGTATGATGGGTTGTCTTACTTCCAATGTGTTGCACTTATGTGTAAACATCTCATGATGATTATCTGACTATTTAACTCTGCTTAACTAATTGCTACACATGTGAGATTAGTGATCTACTATATTAACATTATTGACCTCTGTTTGGCTCTTAGAGCTATCTTTTTTTTCCCAAGTGACTTCAATTACAGCATAATTAATTACCTATCAGCTATGTTCATTTCATTCTGAACACCAGAACAAAAAAATCTGGAATGCGTAATTCAGTGTGTTCCGTGCTTTTCCCATGTAAGCTATGGAAGCTTGTCTAGAAAACAGATACAAGTAGTTGACGCATAATGTATTTTTCAAGATTCATAAAAGTTTCATCGCCCAGAATCCAGCAGGACTAGGATAGTTTGAATTAACTTTTAAAATGTAGAGCTGAGAGATGAAAAATAGATAAAGGGATGAATACTGTTTTTTGTATTGTGTCAAAATAAATGTGAAACCATTGGTTCCAATCCTGCAAGCCCTCAAGCACATGAATAACTTGTCTCCAAATGTGTAGTCCCATTTAATCCAATTAAGCTATCCAGGAGCATAAAGTCATTCAGCCAGATGAGTGCTTGCAGAATTGCACCCATTGCATGGACTGTCATCATTAAAGAGGAACACAGTCACCCCCACCACAAGCAAGGCAACCCCTTTGACTTCAGTGGTATGGTATTACTACATGCACAAGCACGGTGTTAAGCTTCTTTCATTCTAGTCTTGTCTGTATAAACCCTCACCCATTCCATTTGTGTTAGCAGCAGCTGTATATGTATGTGTGGGGGAGAGGAAGTATTTGATGCCAAGGAATGCTTTCCTCTCTTTCTGTAAATAGGAGTGCCTGGCTAGTAGTGGCGGCTTCATGACATGCCAGACAGCGTTGAGAGAACCACTTAAAAAAGACAACATGCTGAACAAATTGGTTGTAATAAAATTGCAACTTTAGAAGGAATGAGCCCTGCCTCTTTAAGAGCCAAATGTAAAGGCAAATTGGCTTCTTCAGCCAAACTGGTGGCTTGCTCCAGCTAAGTCTCAAAAATATGTATTAAGTAAAGAGTGTGGTTCACCTCAGCAAGGAAGGGAGTGTGCCCCCACGTTCCCCAGCAGCTTCTGATGCCAGTGACTCCTGTGGCCAGTCACCCGCCAGCATTCTTGTTCCCCCCACCTCCACTCTCTCTCTTCTAGAATGACTGACTCATTTAGGGCCCACATTTGTCCCAGCTCCAGTCCTCTGCAAACAGATCCCAGACTGAGGGCACGATTCTGCAGTCTAGTTCAGAGACAGTTAAATCCTTCCCTTCCAACTCCTGGAAAGGATTGGCACACCCTACCGCAAGTCATTACAGGGTTAGAGATTAGTGGAGCTCTTTGGATAAAATGGATGATAGGGATGTGCCTGACTAATTTCAAACCCTCTTGGAAATGATGGTATTGAAAACCAGACTCGATCCTCAGAGGCTATTGGGTGCATGTTCTTAAAGACTTAAAAGGAACAGAGATGGAGCATAAAGATAAACCAGGTTTTAAAACACAGCTTTTCACAGGTAAGTTGGAAGGAGTTATTCATGGGAATTAGTCAGAAACAAACAAGAACTAAGCTCCTGAACCTCTTGAGCACGTTTGAAAATTATGCCTTAAAGGCCTGTCTTCCCTGGTGAAAATAAATGGGAATCTTTGTCTGTAATTACTCATTTGTGCACATGAAAATATCCTCCGCAATGTAAAGATCTTCTTTTATAATGGCACGTGGCCTAAAGGTTTGAATACTAGACTGGGAATCAGGAGACTGGTGTTCTACTGGGTGAATTTGGTTTAATCTCTTCCCCTTTGTGCCTCAGTTGTCCCATCTGCAAAGGGTGGATAATGTAACTGGCCTCATAAAATGCTTTGGGATCCACTGATAAGTGCTAGGCAAGAGCAAGATTTTATTCTATTACAATAGTTTAGAATGTACATTCTGACATCCTCTATGCTGCACACAGCACAGACTTTCTGAAATTAAAAAAAAATCTTTCTGAAAACAGTTTTAATTTACAGAAGGGAAAATAGTATAAGCTTTGCAAATGCCCAAATTACAGATGTTTATAAAACCTCAAGCTTCATAATATTTGGACAGTTCATTCTAACTTTCCAAACCAGAGGAGACTGAACACAAACCTTTTTGGAGGTTCAAAAATATTGGGATAATCTCTGTCCGTTTTTTGGCTTCTGTCGGGGGCTGGAAGCAGAAATAGCATCTATGGCATTGAACAGTGTCTCTTTTGATTTAGAAAGCATCAGGACACATTTGAAAGCCCAGCGTCTCTCAGTTCTGCAGAACCTACCTTTTACACCTTTGCTGGGAAAACAATGCTACTAAGCAACTCATTCTGATTGAGCAGTTCTTTTTTGAGTTCTCTTTCTCAGTTTGGGCTGTTTCACCCCCAGACTGGACTGAGAACTGTCTAAATACAGTTGTTGAAGTTTTACCACCTTTTAAACAAAAATGACAAAGCTAAAGCATCTTAACTTAAAGGTTATTCAGCAGATAGAAAAGCTTTGTCATTCCAAAACATTCTGGGCCATCTGGTAGAGAGTAGAGACTGTTCTGTTTGTTTAGGTTCTTATATGTCACCCATAGTCATGATATCCAAATCACTGAGATGCCAGTGCTTTCAGAAAAACAACTAGGAGCACTTAGGGACAATGGCTGCATCTACACTAGCAAGTTCTTTGGGAAAATGAGACCCTTTTACGAAAGAACTTGCATGGTGGCCATGCACAAAATGCACTCTTTCAATCCAAAATTGAAAGAATACGGCTCTTCTTCCAGGCTTCTCTTCCACACCCAGATCAGAAAGAGCACCTCCTTTGGAAAGCTTTTTCAGGGGGAAGAAAAGGCATGTGAAGACACTCTACAGCCTCCTGCCCCCTTCCTTTTTTTTTTTTTTTTGAACCATTGTTTGTAAAATATTTTTACTAATTAAGTAAAGCATGTACGATGTTAGTGAGAGACGTGACATTCAAAAAGCTATTGCAGTTAAATAGGTACAAGAAGCTTCCAAATCAGTGTCAGTTGTTTGTTTGGTGCATTAAGAGTGATCAAAGCTAATTTGATAAAGCAATATTTGTGGGTTCTGCCATTTTTCATTCTTGTTAAACACTGGTCTCTGACCTGTATTTTTTCAGGCATTTCTTAGCACCCCCTGAATTTAAAAACTTGGTACATGCATGAAATTAAGGCATCCATGTAAAAGAGAATTGCTTTTTTGTGGCTGTTTTAACAGTTTTCCAGGAGGCTTTCCAAGTGTGCTGCTATAGCACAGCTGAGCTCAGCTTTTCATATTAGGTTTTACTGGTATGTGGTAGAATATAATTCTATTTAAAAGGCAGGGTAGAAAGAAGCAAAAGGAAAAAAAAAAAAACAGTGACAGGCTAGAATGGGTTTAGCAGAATTGCACCCATATGGAAACCTTTTCTGTAAAACTTCAGACACCTCAGAAATAGTCTGTCAAGATTCAGACGTGTCAAAAATATAAGGACTTCTGGGATTATATTACAGAAGGTCTAAAAATACATATTCCACTATACATATGCTTTAATTGGTGTTCATGAGTAAGCAGTTACTTTTTAGTGGTAGAACACTGAGTTTTGCAGCTAATTCTGTTCTCCCACTTTATGGCAGATTTCTTTTTTATTATTATTTTCCAGCATAAACACTCTTTTAATATGTACTTCACAGAATTAAAATATTGCTACATATTTGTGATGGATGTCTGATACATATTACGTCAGGGCAAATGAGATTTCAAGAAGTTTCATTGTCACTGCTGCTATTGCCAGTTCATATTTTAGAACAAATGTGAGCCATAAAATACAGCTTTTTGAGACCCATAAATGTGTTCCAGGACCCAGAGGTTGATTGTTTCTAAATCTATGACCTGCATTTGCTTTCTTCGTGATTCTACTTGCTATTTCCTGTTGGATATTTAATCAGGTTGAATCACTATCTAGTGTGTCTTCGAATTGTTTATTTTCATTATCAAAACTGTCAGTGCACCAAAGTAAATATCTCAGGAGGGTAGCCATAATAGTCTGTAGCTTCACACTGTAGATTCATATTCAGTTTCTTTTCTGCTGTAACCCCCAGATCCTTTGCAGGAGTACTACCACCTAGCTGGTGGTTCCCCATTTTTTGTTGTGCAGTTGATCTTTTTTTTCCCTAAGTGACATATCTGGCATTTGTCTGAACTGAATTTCACTTTGTATATTTCAGACCAATTTTCACATTTGTCAAAGTAATTTTGAATTCTAATCCTATCCTCCAAAGAGTTCACAGCTCTTCCCAGCTTCGTGTCATCTGCAAATATTATGAACCTGCTTTCCACTCCATTATGCGAGGCATTCATGAACATATTGACTGGTAGTGCACTCAGGATTGACCTCCCCCACTCCCCGCCCCCGCCATGGGACCTCACTAGATATATTTGTTGGAGAGCCAATAAGAATGAACCATTGATAACTAATTTTTGTGTACAGTTTTTTAACCAGTTGGGCACCCACCTTACTCCATCTAAACTACATTTTTAATTTGCTTATCAGAATATCATGTGTATCAAAAGCCTTGGAAAAACTGAGGATATGAGGTATGCTACTTCTCTTCTATCTATTAAGCTAGTAAACCTGTGAGAGAAGGAAATTAGATTGTTTTGGAATGGGTTATTCTTGACAAATCTTTGCTTGTTATTCCTTTATAACTCTGCTATTGTCTATGTGCTTGCAAACAGTTCAAAGATTAGTTCTAGTCAGTGCTTTTTAGAAAAAAGCATCCCAGAACTCAAGTCCCAAACCGCCACCAACCCTGTCTCCAGGCTTAACCTTCTCCCCCACCCACCCCACAGCCCCAAAATGCCCCCAGGCTTCACACACACACACACCACCAGCCTTAGGCCCCACACTCCCACAGCCAAGTACCCCCAGCTCTAAATCAATGCCCCCTCCCAGAACCAGGAACCCACAGAACCAGGCAACTCCAGCCCACCTCAATCCTAGAACTGCTGATGGAGCCGGGGTGAAGGCATCAGACCAGGCCTCCAGGGCTGTGCTGGGCATCCCAAGCCAGGCTGAGCTGCAGGTGCTGCACTGGGCCTTGAGGCCACGCCCAGCTGCAGGAGCTAAGGCAGCACACACCACACCAGGCCACAGCTGCCAGGGCAGCGTCAGGTGGCAAAAGCCACATGGCTCCTGCGTAGAGAGTAAGCGCCACACCATGACCAGAGGAACCAAGAGGTTCCCAGCCAGAGCCATGCATGCATGGAGTGGGCAGAGGGGTCCTCCATATATGAAGCTCTACTGAGCTGCATTTTGTCACCACACACTTCCACCCATACCCCCACCCTGCTGCACCAAATGGTGAGCGTAGCCCAGCTGCCTTCCAAAAGGGCAGCACTGAGAAAAAGTGTCCCTTTCTGAGAGAGACAGGCTACGTCCACACGTGCCCCAAACTTCAAAATGGCCATGCAAATGGCCATTTCGAAGTTTACTAATGAAGCGCTGAAATGCATATTCAGCGGTTCATTAGCATGCGGGCGGCAGCGGCACTTCGAAATTGACGAGCCTTGCAGCCGCACGGCACGTCCAGACGGGGCTCCTTTTCGAAAGGGAGCTCATGGGAATAAGGGGACTTCGAAGTAGGCGGGACCCTTTCGAAAAGGAGCCCCGTCTGGACGCGCCGCGTGGCTGCAAGGCGCGTCAATTTCGAAGCGCTGCTGCCGCCCGCATGCTAATGAAGCGCTGAATATGCATTTCAGCGCTTCATTAGTAAACTTCGAAATGGCCATTTGCATGGCCATTTCGAAGTTTGGGGCACATGTAGACATGGCCACAAAGCCCTGGTTTCAGTATCTTTCCAGGTATTAAAGTTAGGTTGACTAGTCTATCATTCCTTACACCCCTTTTGTTCCCTTTTTAAAAAATGAGTGCTATGTTTTTCCCTTCTCCAATTCCCAGGGACCTCATCTATCCTCCAGGAGTTCTCAGAGTAATTTGTAATGGTGCCAAGATTTCCAACTAGTTACTTAAGTACTTTAGGATAATTTCATCAGGCCCTGTCCATTTGTATAAATCCAATTTACCTAACTATTTTTAATCTCTTCTATTTTGGCTTGCATTACTGATTGCTGCTGTTAATATTAATTTTATTGAATATCTGTTCACCATTAACCTTTTTGAGAAGACAAAAGCAAAATAATTATGAAGCTGCTCGGCCTTCTTGATGTGATCAGTTATTAGTTCTTTTTTCCACTAGCAGAGAGCTTACACTTTTCTTCATCTTACTCTTGTTCCTATACCATTTAATGAACCTCTTCTTACTGCCTTTCATGTCCCTGGTGAGGTGTAATTCATTTTTTGACTTAGCCTTTCTGATTTTGTCCCTACATGCTTGTGCTATTGTTTTGTACTCTTACCAATATGTCTATATTCTTACTTTTGTAGGATTCCCTCTTGATTGTTGAAGTCATTAAAGAGCTTCTGATGGAATCATATTGACCTCTTCCTATTCTTCTTAACTTTCCTTCACATCAGAATAGTTTGTTGTGTTCCTTTTAATACTGTTTTTCTGAGAAATTGCCAGCTCTCCGGAACTCCATTTCCTCTTAGATTTTCTGCCCATGGGACTATACCTAATAATTCTGAGTTTTCCAGCTTTTTTGAAGTCTGATGACCTTATTCTGCTACCCTCATGCATTCATTCATTCCTCTCTGTTTCCTTCCACCTTCACATTCACAACCAACTACATCCTCTTAGTTGGAATCAAGTGGAAAAATTGATAGCTTGACTCTTAAAATGAAGATAGAAATTTCTCGTTTGAAGCTCAATGGATAAATGTTACTTTACTATTAGTTCCAAAACTCCTGAACTATCTATATGGTATTCTCTACATTTTGACACTCAAAACTCTGGAGGACAGTCTTCTGTGGGAGGAAATGTCCCACAGGACCACAGACACTCAACATCCATCACGTTCCTAAACTGCCTTAGTACAAGCCCTCATGTCTCATGCAGGTTAGCCAGCCAAGGCTTGTTGCCAAGCTTGGTCCGTAGAGAGTTACATTCTTTCAAGGACTTTTTCTGATAGCGGCACAGCAGCAAGATTCTGGAATTTATTGGCCAATAAGAGTTCAGTATCCTACATTAACCGGCGCAAGGATGGTATGTTCTTATGGAGTTTGCTGCCAACAATTTTAGTTGCCTGAGCTATATTCCCAAAAAGCAAATCTGAGTTAACTAATCTCCACTTTTCTTGTGTAGCTAAAATTGACATAACTATGCTTGGCAAACTTGCCTGTCTTAACAGGGGGACGGTCCAATAGAAAGTTTCTCCCATCAACCTTCCTTACTCCTTGTCACGAAATCAAACCCCAGAAGATCTACGGTGAGCAGGTCAATCTTCCGTAGTAGTATAGATTAGTCCTTAATTGCTTTCAGGTACCTCCCTTCAAGCTCCTCTGATGTGCTGCGTTTAGTTCTGCTAGTGGATATAAAAGTTAAGTTTGTGTTCTTGGAATACTCAAAACATGATCACTTAGGTCCTTGTTTCCTTTTCTTGAGACAGAATTACTGTAACATATCATTGCCTGCTTTCCCCCAGACCCAGTTAGCTCATTCAGTTTCTGCAGCCAGGATTAAAACAAATGCATTTTTTTTTAATCCCAATGTGTTAGCCTCGGTATGTTTGTTCACAGTTCAACCACACATTGCTTTTGTAATGCTCTCTTAATAAAGAGTTCTGTTCAGCCTCTCACTTAGTCTGTGTCTACACTGGCATTGAACTTTTCAAAGAGGCATGAAAATGAGGAAATTGAAAATGCAAATTACATGCAGATTTCATATCTGGCACCTCATTTGCATATTCTTTTGAAAGAGCATCTTTCAAAAGAAAAAAGCAATATAGATGTGGCTTTTTCAAAATAAACCCTGTTTTTGAAATAACCTTGTTCTTAAAACAAAATTAGGGTTTTACTTTCAAAAGAGCTGTTTCTACACTGCTTTTTTTTCTTTTGAAAGAAGCTCTTTCAAAAGGAGAATATGCAAATGAGGTGCCAGATATGTAAATCTGCACCTCATTTGTATTTTTGATTTCTTCATTTGCTTGCCTCTTTCAAAAGTGCAATGCTAGTGTAGAGAGAGCCTTCCTGTCCTCAGGGTTTGGTATCCTTGCCAGCTAAGCATTAGCCTTCAGTTGCAACTCTGGCTATGTCTTTTCAATCAACTTCATCTTTACAACTTGCAAGCCTGAAAGATGCTGACCTGAAAGATGACAGTTTCAGAAGTTTATTAGCTGCTGGAAAAGGTGGTTTAAAATGGAAAAAGGTCAGGAACATTATCAATAGCTGAATGCAGGAGAGCAACAGTGCCTCCAAGCCAGGTCTACTGTGTACTACTCTCCATTACCATCTAGCATTACCAGACATTTTCTGGTGTTAACAGTCATGACTTGGATTTCAATGACTGCTGTCTCCTAACCTCCTGCTAATCTTGCAAAACTGAATGGAGAACTTTCAATTTACTTTCTTCAGGTACACAAAAGTGGTCATTTTAATTTAGTCCTTGTTAAAATGCTGACCTGTTTGACCTCTGGTATGACACATAGGACCTCTAACAGAGACACCACATAAGAACACAGTGATAAAGCACCAAGAAGAAACCAGTAGAATATAGGAAAATTAATCAATATATGTAGAGTCATGGTAGGGAAAGAGGGAATGATGCCTCCAGCCAAGAGCTCTGGATAAAATTCACTAGCCCAAAATGATGTCAATGGAATCAGCAGGTGCTGCCCAATGGAACTCTGCCTTGACACATACACAGACAAGCCCAGAAGACTAAGGGCATTTGTTTGCCCAGAGATCCAGAGTACAATATCAATGGAACTAATATGGGGGCTGGACTCAATAACCTCCTGAGGTCCCTTTCCAGCCCCAGAATTCTATGATTCCATGATATGGTTTAAAAAGGGAGTTAAATTTATTATTGTATAAAATGTTCAACATATTAATGCAACATCTGAGAATAGAATGTCTATGCATTTTGGAAGTCCTTGATTACCATTTTTTATAAAGTTATATATACACTCACAACTTAAAGTTTACACACACTTACAACTTAAACTAAATTCTCTTCTGTGTGTTTGTGTATATATAAATGCTACCCCTGTATTCTTCTTATCATGTATCAGTACACATACTGACACATTTTGTGGGTTTATTTAAAAGTTCATTCCAATAGCCATCAATATTATAAAAGTTATGTTTATGCTTAAAATACAGAATATGTCTCAATATGTCTAGGACTGGAATTAACTTTTTAAAATGTTCACAAAGTATGAAGGCAATACAAGACTGTCTTTATTTAAGGTGTCACTATGTCCCATCCTTCTGAGTCTTCTGCCATTTCCATGTGTAGTGTGTGCTTTCCAAGCTTACGCTTTCCCTCAAGTGCTTAGGTTACATTTTCCTGCACAGGAAGGATATATTGCTGTATCCTATCCTTTTCTCTGCTTGTTCTGACTCTCAAGGGAAGTTTGCCCTTTTTAATATGCAGTTCACCTGCTCTCTGAAAAGATGCCATGGTTTGGAGAATAATTTTTCAAACAAATTTAATACTATAATTTCCTTGGGATGAAGATTAAGGAGTGTCCATCCCAGATCTACCTAGAGGGCAGCTTGTTTGAGTTATGGTTACTGAAACAAAATGACAGAATGTCAATTTGCTTTCTAACTGCATGTCATATCTGAGAATCAAATAAGCAATTACATGAGGCTAAATTGAATTTATTTCAATATCAGATTTGTAGTCTATTGTTGTTCTATTTGATTGAGATAAAATAGCCCTTCACAGATGCAGTAAACATGGTGAAATACTATATTTCTTGCTTAGCTTATTTAGGTTTGCAGTTTCTCAGCCTCAAGTTTCAAAATTTTATGCATTGATACATGACCTCTAACCAACCTATCTACAACTAGAAGCCCTCACTGTATTAAAATGATAAATAGCTATGAAGCACTTCTTCTGTACTGCAAAATGACTTGCAAATTGGCATTAACATTTTTCAAACATAACTTGCATGTGCAAAACCTCAAAAGTTGAATGTAAAAATGGACCAGCAGGAGGTGAGATAGCTGAGTACTCATTTATCAGGTACGAAGGGCATTTGCACATGCAAATCCAGACTTTGTACCCCTCCCCCACAAAAAAATTGCAAATTTGGCTGTTGGCATAAAAAAGCGATCCTGTAAATTTTTTCATAAAATCATCCACCCACTTGGAAGTACGTGAAACTAGGTACTGCTAAATTCTTCATATAGTCACACTCATAGGAAGCAGACTGTTGCTGCTCGTTATTTTAAACGTGGTACTTATTAATACTCTGCATGGTATTTTAGTTTGTACATGATTTACACAAATGGGTCTGGTTCACTAACGCTCTGTAAGGAGACTAGATGGCTCAGAGGATTAGGAAAGGGATAGGAAGGCTTTCACTTCTCGGCTTCTGGCCCAAATGTGGTCAAGGCTAATAATAATAATAAAGCTGGGCCACATCTGCCTCCCTGACTTTTTCACTATATCACAGGAGAAGAAAAACATTCTTACTACAAATTATTCCTGTATAAAAATCCCAAAATCTCTCTAAGATTATAATACCCCTCAAGGTCAAACAGAATTTTGGTGAAATATGCAAAGCTTCTCACTAAATCCCTACTGTGCTTCATTGCATTCCATGCAAATACAATTGCCGCTTTAGAACAACCATGAAAATTAAACCCCAAACGTGACATCTGAGGCTTTCCTGGCCCCAGAATTACAATTCAAAACATAGCAATTGAGTTTTGACAACACCAAAAGTAAAGTTTGGCTGCCAGAGGTTATAGTTAGCTGACAGCTTCTGATCATCATGTTCACAGTGTAGTGCGAAGAGAATTAGTATACTCAATCCAGAAGTAGTCTGTGCGCACATGTATTCAGTGGCCAAGTCCATGGGCAAAATGAGAATGGCCGTTGGCACTGAAAACCTCAGATATTTTGTGTAATAGCTGTCTTTTATTATCACAACTATTCCTTATGATATGTGCTTTCAGCACAATTAGAGTACTTATTAACACATGCGTTCTTTGAATATGTTTTCTTTGGGCGCCTCTGCACAAAAAACATCATTCATGGCAAGCTAGAGAGCAACTCATCCCTGAACTTTTCTATGGTGGTGTAGCAGTTCATGTGCATCCAGCAGTGAACCATTAACAGTTTATTAGAGAACTCTGAGCCAGTCCCATTTCAATGGGAAATATCTTGAAACATTCTGATCAACTATTAACATGGGTGCGAATACAGATACAGACCACAGCAGAGTAATGTGGGATACATTTGCTTCCCACTTCCCTCAAGTTAAATATTTGTATAGACAAATCCTTATACCAAATCTACACTAGACCTGAAAGTTAATCCTAGATACAGAATTCCAGCTGCAACAATTGCATAGTAATAGAATTTGGAGATAGAAAGACCTTAATTCATCTAGTCCAGCTTCTGAATCAAGTAGGTGAACTCCCCGCAATATATTTATTAGTCAGTGATTTGAGCAATCTATGTAGCTTATATCTATACTAGCTGTTTTCTTTTTATAGCAATATCACTGTGTGCTATGGTCACGTCAACTGCATAGGATCCCAGCCTTCCAAAGGGGTCTCAGAGCTCCTGGTTGCTACCATAGTAGCAGTGGTTGTGTCCAGGAGCTCTGGGTCCCTTTGAAATGCTGCAGGATTGTTACTCTGCTGCTCCATGTGGCTTCTGAAGGCATTGGGTGGGCAGCACTGTGCTCCCGGCAGCTCTGAGGACTGGCTGTCCTGGGCCCCACCCCTTATGCCCCAAGCTCCACCCTTTCTGAGGGTGTGGAGCTGACCTCCCCACACTTTGCCTTCAGGCCCACAGTGATGTCCACCCTCATTGGATAAGGTGTCGACTCCCACATAAGACTGGAAGAGGTTAAGATGGCCAAGCAGGTCAATCAGCTCCACAGGCAGCCCCTGGAGGAGGAGCAAGAATGGACTGGGAGCAGGCTCAGCTGGGCAGGAACAGGTGGGGCTTCCATAAAGCCAGGGAGAGGGCAGCAGGGAGGTATGCTGCAGTCATGCTCTGGGGAGTGGGAGGACAGTGCTAGGGACTAGAGGCAGCAGGATGAGAACAGACACTGCATTGTGAGAGGGCACAACCCCTAGCCAGAGTTAATCTCCAGGGCAGCCCAAAGGCAGCACCGTGTGTGGTGAGCAAACCCCCTTCACACAGGGTCAATCATATGATGTTCTCTTCTGTTGTCTAGTTTTACGCTATTGCTAATCAGGGGGTAGATCAGGGATGCTCAGACCCTGTGGTTCAGGAGCCAAATTAGCAATTGGCATTACCCAAAAAGCCACAGTTGTGTGACTTTTTCATTTACTATAATATAAAATCACAGCAAAATGATTGACCAAGTATTACTATTTTAACTGGTTACTAACATAGTAAGAGCACCCTGATTGGTCAGTCACTTAGATTGGTTAATATTTCAATCAGTGTTTTAACACTGTAATGAGCCTCTGAAGACATGTTACAGAGCAACTCGCAGCTCATGGGTTCAGTCTGAGTTTCACTGGCCTAGACAGAGAATTTACCCATCGTGGTACATATCTGTGCCACTCCAGAAATAGGCCATGGAGAAAGTTATTCTGATAGTTCCACCTCTGAAAATCCCCTTCTGGTTCTCCCCAGCTTCAGTAGGGGAAGCAATCTGCTATTTCCTCTTCCATGCCGGCTTGGTTAAATTGCCTGTTGTGTTGTGTTGAGAAGCACGAGAGCAGAACCCATTCCCTGTCCATCCTATCCACTCTGTGCCCACCTCTAGGTTGTGGCTGGTGGCCATGGGGAGATGAAGGGCTGAGCAGATGATTCTCACAGGCTGCTCTTCCTTGTACAGTGACCTGCAATGTGATAGTGCAGGCATGTGAGTAAAGGAGCATGCTACTAGGGTGAGTAGGCATGCAGAGCAAGCAACAATCTTACCACAGAGGTTTTTCAATATATATTTTTTCACTGTGACTTTTCTTTGCTGGTCACTGTGACAGGTTCAGTCA
Organism: Carettochelys insculpta; assembly: GCF_033958435.1. Classification (NCBI taxonomy): domain Eukaryota; kingdom Metazoa; phylum Chordata; order Testudines; family Carettochelyidae; genus Carettochelys; species Carettochelys insculpta. Next base: position 19,979,774 of record NC_134152.1, read on the forward strand.
CAGAGATCCCCTTGTGATTAACACCTGATGTACTGAAACCACCTCTGACCCACTTATCTGCCCATTGGGATGCCCTAATACCCTGTCCTGCTAACCTAGGCACTCTGGCATCCTTCGGCACTGGTATGGAAATGAAGGACAGCCCATGGCAAAGTAATACAGACACTCAGATCAGATAATCTCTGGGAGGGCTTAGTCAAAGAGACTTGCCCCAGCACCCAGGTGCACTGCCCCAATGGGATCCAGAATCCCAGATAAATCCGTCTAACTCTATAGAAACTTTTATACAGAGCAAGCTCATGTTGTCTGCCCTCTTTCTTACATAAAGAGAAATAAGCACACCTGCTTGTCTCCCCAGGTAACCATTATATACAGGGTTTATTAATGAACAAAAATGATTTTATTAAGTATAAAAGGCATGATTTAAGTGGTCAGAAGTAACAGCAGACAGAACAATGTAGTTTATGAACAAAATTAAAGAAAACATACAAGCTAAGCTTAATATATGAAGGAAACTTGCTACAAACAATAATTTGTCACCTTCATTCTCATTTCAGATAAAATCCTTCTGAGGCTAGAGATATCCTCTCTGACCTGGGTCCATCAGTTCTTCTCCAGCCCTCTCATTACAATCCTTTCCTTTCTAGGTATTTTCAGGTACTCTCTTGGGGTGGGGAGGCAGTCTATAATGCCAGCTGATGACAATAATTATTTCCCTCACCTTATGTAGAATTTCTCTAAGGCAGGAAACCTTTGTTTGATTCCCCCACCCCCTTGTAGAAAAGTACAAAATTCAAAATGGAGTCCAGCATCAGGTAACATGGTCACATATCTTTGTGGCATGAATCAACAGCAGTGTAACACCGGAAAAATAGTCGTCCCCCTCCCCCCCACCGCCCCCGACTCAATTGTCTCTTGCCATTAACTCTGTGTCTGGCTTTTTCATTTTCATTCCTGATAGGCCATAATAAGCTTTCTCCAACATGAACACATTGCTAATACATTTAAAGTCAGTATTCCTAATTTCAGATATCGAAATGGTACATGCATACAAAGAGGAAAATCATATTCAGTAAATGAGTATTTTGCATAAAGCACTTTCAATTTATGTATATTCATATTTGTAAGCATATTTCCATAAAGAACATGGGTAGCCTTGAGAAATTGCTATTCTAGCTGCCTTTAGAAATTAATGTAGTTGTTCTTTTTTTCTCTAATGATGTCCTACCTGTGTGTGGGAAGTGGGCTAAATGGCCTCATGATGCTCTTTTATCTCTGTCACCAGACCTGTGCAATAAAATCCTGTTGCATGTGGAGCAGCTACAGAATGAAACCTGAGATTCTACAAACCAGTCCTTCCAACCTTTCTCATCTGATTTCCTGCCTCTTCAGTATTGCACCCAAATTCAACTGGTTGGAAAATTATTCTGAACAATAGAAGAGTGATTTTTTTTAAATACTCAGACCTATTTTGTCACTGAAAATATTTACAATACATATTTGTAATGAGTTTGCATACAGAATACAGTTCTGCATGCTAATTCTTTATGACACTTTCATGATGTCATGTGTCTGGTTATATTTTCCTCACTGTTTGAAATGTCATCATTGGAGTCATCTGGTAGAAAGTCTTGATACCGATATGCAATTATAGTGATGCAATCAGCAGTTTGTGTTACAGGTGAGGAAGATTAGACTCAGACCTCCACCATAGCCCGTCTACTACAACAGATGGACCAAATGTGGCAGCCTTGCCTGAACAGCTTTATGACAGCAACCAGAGAAAGGAGGAGTCTCATGTTACAAGGTGGAGGGAGAAAAAATTATTCTCCTTAGCCTCTGATGATAGGAGAAGAAGAAATGGGCTTAAATTTGCAGCAAAGGAGGTTTAGGTTGTACACTAGGAAAAATTCCCTGTCAGGGTGGATAAGGACTGGAATAAATTCCCTAGGTTGTTGCAGAATCTGCATCCTGGAGGATATTTTAGAACAGGTTGGATAACTGTCTAACAGGGGATGATTCTGCCATGTGGGCCGGGTACAGGACTTGATGATCTCTTGAGGTCCCTTCCAGTTCTCATATTCTATGTGAATGGGGTTAAAGAGGATACAGCTCTTTACATCTCTACACTCACAACTCCTGCCTTTTGGAATTTGTTAATGCAATCATTCACACACCTTGGCTGGAGCTTTTCTTCTTTCTTCCTATTTCCTTAAGTTATTGTATATAACTAGGAACAGTGCTTTTGTTGAGATAACTGAGTTATTTACCAGTTAAATCTTCCTTAAAAAATCAATAAATGTTGGGGAAAGAAGCATCTCCTCTTCTTTGGAGGACTTAAAATCATTGAAAGTTCATTGGCTATCCCCGAATTTGTTAGTGCAGTCATTTTTACACCTTGCATGGAGTTTTTCTTCCACTGCCCACACTTCTCCTTTAACGGTGTCGCCACTCCCTAACTCAAAGGGGAAGAATCCCTCCCTGCACCTTGGTGGACAGAGTTTAGCCCTGCTCCCTTACCTGACCAGAAGGCAAAGGGTGGGGCTGCCACAATAAAAACTCCAGCCCAGGCTAGATAGAGGCTTTGAGCTGTCTGGGTTTGAGAAAGAGCCTTTGTTCTGGAAGGCTGAGGACTGGCCTGGCTTGGGCCACCTAGAGCTCTGCTAGAAGACCTGGAGGGGGAACTACTCACAATACCACCTTGCTAGACTGAGAGATGTTTGACTGGTATTACACCAGGTATGAAAAGAGTGGGGAGACAGGGAAGTGGCCCAGGAGTAACGGGTCAGCGTGTTGTCATGTGGATCCCTGCTGACTCTGGCAGCAGACCACTGCTGCTAAGAGCACCCTGGGCTGGGGCACAGTGGAGTGGGTGGCAGTCTTCCCCTTCTTTCTGGCCTGGGTTACTTAGAGGTCTCTCTGCTTGCGAGGGTGTGGGCCTACTGCCTGTTATTGTTCTTGCACTGGGCCAGGGCTTACCTACTATTGACTGGTGCTGTTTGTTTGTGGACCTGCCCTGCAGCAGGCCCTGGGCTGGGGTGATATATATATATATATATACTGTTTGTTTGCTGCCTCACCCTGCACTAGGGTTTGTCTGCAGATTGTTTGTCTGCTGTTTATTGACCATTGTTTGTTTGACCCACCCTGCACCAGGGCTCGGGTCCTTTTGACTAGGTGGGATTGGACTCACTGTGCTGCTTGCTCAGAAGCTGGGCTTGGGCCTGCTGAGGCCTGAACACAGGCTTGAGCCCCAGGACTGAATCGTGTAGGAAACCGGTGTGGCTGCTCTCTGAGGTAGATTCCCTACAGGGACTAATAACATGCAATGGCAGCACACCCCAATGGCTTGTCCACGCAAGGAAGACTTTTCTCGTTGCACAGTGTGGGTGATCTTTCTTCAGGGAACAAAGTGGCTCTTTTTTCAGTTAATTTAAACCCTTTACTAATGATAAGCTAACTTGCAAAAAGGCCACCTTGTGCTTGAGTAAGTGCCCACCAACAGGGTTATCTTGGCAGAGCTACAGCAATTTAGATTTATCCCAGGGTGGAGAACCCCAGCCTGCAGGCCAGATCTGGATTGCTACTTGGCTGGATCAGGACCCCTAGGCTTGGTGCTTGCCACCATAGCAAGTGGCCCACAGTGGGGTTGGGGGCACAGAACTTCAAGCCTTGCAGGCTGGATTGGGCAAGCTAGGGCCGGTTCCGGACTATGGGCTTTGCTGGGGTGGGGGAGCAGGAATTGGTTATGGGCTCAGCTGCTGCTCACTGCCATTTCCCCAGCTGGGAGAAAGTGGGAGGGAGTGGCAGCAGCCTTGGCAGTGCTGCCTAGAGGCCAGTCAGAACAGTGGTGGGCAGTGGCTGGAACCAGAGGGGGAGAGAGCAGAGTCAAGTTTGTCCTATGTGGGCAGGTAAGTGCATCCCCACTTTCCTGACCTCATGACCCTTGACCACCCTATGCCCTTCCCATGCAGACACTCACCCCCTCCTGCACCCCAGCTGCCCAGACTTCCCCCCCGCAACTGGCCCTGATTCCTCCCTTCCAGCCCGCACACCACATACTTTCACCTTTTCTTCTACCTAAAGCCAAACTCCCAGCCTGCTCCTGCATCCCCTCCCACCCAGAACTGCACCCCTCTCCTACAGCCAGCCTCCCTCCACCCCAATCCCCCACCTGTAGTGCTTTCCTGCCCACGTCACCCACACTCAGCCTGCTCCTGCACCCCCCTCTACTACAGCCTCCTTCCACCCAAATCTCCTGTACCCACTCCCATCCAGACTCACCACCTGCCCAGACCCCCCACCCTCAGCCTGCTCCTGCAACCCACTCTGGCCCAGATTGTTTCTCTGCACTGGAAAGTTCTAACAGTATAAGCTATAGGGTAAATCAGGGTGGGAAAGCTTATTTGGGTTGGGAAGATTTAAGAGCAAGCTGGGAACAGACAGATTGGGGAAGTACCTCTTTCCATTGGTGATTCTCCAGCTCCTAGGAATAGAGGCTGCAGGGTTAATCTTTCAGGGTTCCTCAGCAGAACATAAACATGTTTGCCAGCTACTGAGTCAGTGTCTGTGCATGTCAGTGATAGGTGCAGCCCAAAAGTTTTAACTATAGTTTTAATTTTTAAATGCCAGCAATATGTTTAGCCCCGGACAGGACAAAAATAGAGACCTCCCTGCCTTTGGGCACTCCCAAAGAAGACAAGATTTACTTGGTGATCCAGAGAAGTCAAGCTGACGTGTGCAATGCACACTTCATTGTACCTGTGATTTTGCGGGTACAAAAAGGAAGATCTTGAAAATCTAGTCCTTATGCCCGCACATCCAGCAAGGAAAAACCCTGTAATGTACTCGCTTAGCCAGTGCTGTTTGGCCTTTTCCAAATGAATCACAATTGGATCTTGGTAAAGGGATTGAGTTTGTTGCTTGGACTGCAGTCACTGTATTTTTTTAAAGTGAATCACTATGGTTTTTTTCTGAAAGGGAAAAACAGTTACATTTGCTTTCTTCAGCCTATATTTGTATTCTGAATAACACTTTAGAAAAATATTGCCCAGATCATAAGTGGGGCCTCCAGAGAAGCTATGTTGACTTATAGCAGCTGAGAATTTAGCAGTGTTATGCTTACCGTGATGTTTGTTAGTCATCTCTTTTTGGCCTATTTTGAAAAAGGTACCATTTGAGCAGGTACCTGTCATACTTTCAGACTTCAGCCTTAAACAAGTTGGAAGGGTCCCACTTGGTCTCTTTTTACTTATTCTGAAAATACATTGTCTTTTTAATGGTGTGCAAGCTACAAAAAAAGGAGTTGACCATATGACTAATTTTGTGCTGAAAGAAAGCTAATGAGAGGGAAAGCATCAAGCTTCATGAGAAAGCAGCGCTATTACTTCAGCATATGTCTAATCTTTTCCAGCGCTTTTATTTTTTTAAGAAAAAAGGAGCCAGTATGGGGCCAGCTCCCTGCTCCACCTCCTCCCACTGGGGTTCCCTCAGCTGGGGCTGCTGGCAGGACTCCATGCCCCAGCTGGCTCCCTGCTGCGGTTGCCAGGGACCACCACTCTCTCAGTTGGGTCCCCAAGTCTGGAGCTGCAAGCAGGGCTCTGTACCCCAGTCAACAGGTATCTTAGGTCTGGTTCATGTAACCTCCAATTTTAGAATGATGCATTCTGCCAGTATCATACCAGGAAATATTTAATTACCTAATTTATCAATCCACACCAGAAATGCTCAGAACACACAAGTCAAACCTACCACAATTTGAACACTTTGCCATTTAGAGTGTTTGATATGTTTTGTAAGATGCTGAGAGTTTTCATCAGTCATATCAGATTAATTTTGTTCTAGCTGATTGATAAGAGCCCATATTTCTGCTCCATGGGTGTGTCTACACTTTATTTAATGGGAAGAAGGATTCTTTCAAAGCTGGAGTTTACTTTCGAAAGAGCAGCACCTACACTGGCTTTCTTCTTTCAAAAGAAGCTCTTTTGAAATTAGAATAGGCAAATAAGGTGCCAAATATGCAAATTTATACCTCCATTTGCATTTGATTTACCTCATTTGTGTGCCTCTCTTGAAAGAGGAATGCAAGTGCAGACGCACCCCATATATTGGTCTGGTATGGCACAGGTTGCAGAAAATGTTTTCAAAGACACCTGCAGGATTAAGCATCCAACATCCATCGGGGTCATAGCATTTACGTGCCTGATTTCGTAATGTTCCTTTGCAAACCTCCAGCCTTATTTTCAAATCGAAATGAAGTTGTGCAGTGCTGTTCAATCCTCCATCAATTCAGCATCTAGTCTCAACTTTTCTCTTCCTCCTGATTCTGTAGTGTGAAACTGATACTCCAGTATCAGGTAGACTTCCAACTCCATTAATCTAGGTAGGCTATGTTATGAGTGAGTGTTTCAAGGAGCTCTTTTACATTTTGCTTGGAGTTCTCATTTTGATTTTGAAGCTTTTATGATGGCAAGGTGAGTCTATTACAAGTTTGCCTTGTGGCACAGACAGCTCATAAGGCAGTTGAGGCATGGAGAGTAAGAAAATTTAATGTGTAGTCAGCCAGAGACCACATCTCTTTAGCAGAAAGTTTGACTTTTCACCACAGCATTTGGAAACTTACCTGTTTGCTCTCTTTTTTTTTTTTTTTTTTTTTGTCTCTGATAAGCCACAGAAGAGCTGAGTGGGTGAACTGGACACAAGAACCTAAAATATTGATGTTTCAGGATCTGATGCAAGAATTGTTGAGGGCGCTGAAGAACACAGGCTGCCACTTGTGCACCAAGGAAGTAGAAGAATGCAAATATAAAGTTATGAAGCTGGACACCCCTCCTAAAGCGGGCATATTGACAGCATACATGTAAACAATGGGCTTCATTCTGATCTCACTTGCACAGGAATTACCATGATGTAAATGGGAGAATTCCAGAGATCTCTTCATTTGCCTCAGTGAGAAGGGAATCGGACACCTTCTCTACATTCTCTGGGATTTATTTGTGGTCCAAGATTTACAATCAGCATTAAATCTCTTCTGGCTACAAAATCAAGAACATCCTATATTGGAGCACAGCAATAACAAGATGTGAATGTTAAGAGTAAAGCTCCTACACATCTTGCATTAAAGCTTCTAAGTGTTTAACCCATGAATAGAACTCACATTATCTTTGCTTTTGAAACCTCTATATAGATCACTTAACCACTCAGCAAGAAACCCCATGAGAGACCATACGAGCAGAGAACAAAGTAAAGCAAAGAGGATTGTATCTGATAGGGCTCTTGAAACACATTTTGCATTCAAGTAGAGCCAACCTGTGTATTGCTCTTAATATAGATCAACTTATGTCAGATTGCTATACAGGGTAATGTCAAGTATGGAGACACCTAGGTTTTTTTCCACTGAGAGGCTTCTCCAGTTGTGTGACATACTGGAAAGATGCACACAGCAGAATGTCACCCCTTTGTTTGGTCCTGCTATGAGTGCAGGGGATTGGACTTGATAACCTCTCAAGGTCACTTCCAGTTCTTGTATTGCACGATACTGTGATAATATGGGAGTCCACAGAACAGGTTATACACCTGATGTGTTTGTCATGTGTGCTAGGGATGCCCAAGGCTGCTGTAGGAATGCTTATGTAAAGGTCATCCAGCACAGTGCTGTTGTATAGCGGTTACTGAATCAGATCTTAAAGGCCATACAGTTGAGGTTGTAGTGTGTAGCCATTTCAGAAGAAGCAGCATTGTTGTGCATGTCATGGGCCTGAGTCTAATACAGATAAATCTGAGTAACTCTGCTGAAGCTGTGAAACAGATACGAATCCAGAATGAGTCACTGGAGGGTCACCTTCCCAGAAGGGAGAATTATGATGCTCTACAGAAGTCAGGCTGTTGGCAAAGTCCACATTCAATTCAGCACGGTAAGTGGTACATCACTTTGGAATCCATATTTGGACCTGACTGCATTCAGTTGCTGGTGCCAATCAGAACTAACTCAAGTGAAGTCTGAGATTCTACCCAAAAACTGTTGTGGGAGGAGGCTTGGGCCCTTCAGCTGGGTGAAGAACAGGCCAAATACTCTTATCCTTCCTGAACAAATAATTGATCATCAATCAATGCATGTTGCACTGAGGGTTTGTTCCAATTTTTAGTGCTAGTGAAAGATGCTAGTCTGACTCCTCTACAAGTGGAGTCTCTTTATTCACAGAAACTGTATGCTGTAAGATCAGTGGAGGGCTAACTTTCCCCATATTGTCTCTCTCTAGCCTAAAGGCATTTCTGAAAGGGCCAAATGCAAAGCTGCCGGCAGTGGAGCAGACGGGGTCGGCAGGTGTGGAACCAGGGGCAGAAGGGATGAGACAGGACCTAAGGCATTCTGCCCTCAGTGCTGGCTGGACCCCTGTGCTCCCCTCCTGCTTGAAGCCAGGGGCAGGGATGCAGCATCACTGCCCCGACAATTCAAGGGGACCTGGTACTCCAGCTGCTGCCAAAATAACAGTAGCTGTGACTGAAGCTGTGCGGCCCCTTGGAAATGCTGCGTGTGGGGGCGTCTATGCCTTTTTGTCCCCTCACTGGTGAGCCGGGCTGCCAGCCTCCCAGACAATTTAGTCTTCAACAGTTTGGAGATCACAAATGAGTTCTGATGGCAGCAACTGTGTGCATAGCAGGTGACCTGATTATGAAACTCAGTAGAAACAGTCATAATCCATTGTGTTTCTAAGTACATTTGCAAAAATAGTTTGGCAAGCAGGGCTACAAATTGACTATGATCTATGTTCACTAGGGCCTCCAATTGTGCAGCAAGGTGGCAGGTGCCACTACTTGCATGAACACACAAAGCATGTATCAAATGTTAGGCTTATTCAAGTGCAATGCACAGGCCTTTACTAGTGAAAGTTCAGGAATATGTGCATATATAGACAATCTTGCCACACACATCGTGCCTAAAACTGAAAATAGGGTTCTTAAACACAAGGACTGTCTAAGTGAGACTTTTCATGGCAAAACTAGGCTTTGGTTGGGGCAGAGGGAAGAACTGTGGCACATATATACAAAATGTACTTTGTAAACAGTTTGACAAAACCTAGCACATCTGCCAGCAGCATTAGTCCTGTCCCCATTCAGGTGCAATGCCTTTTTTGAGAGGTCTGTCAACAAAACAGTTGTGTAGATGCTCCAGGGCTCCTTTGTTGAATGACAGGGCTTCCGGCTCACTGGGCTGCTCCGTTTGCAGAGCTGCTGGGCAGCTGCTTTGCTGAGAGAGGCCAGGCAGTCTGGCTGCTCTGACAGATTGGATTGCTTTTTCGATTTGCTTTTATGTGAAGGTGCAATCTGTCGACAGAAGTTCACTGGGAAATCCCTTGTGGCAGTCACTTCTATCAACAGCAGCTTCTCATGTAGATGCAGTCAAGTAGATTAAATTTCTAATTCATAGTTTAATAGTCAAAAAGTTGCCCATAATTGGCACTTATAGTTAAATTCATGTTAAATTTCCTGTAAAAACAAAGATTTGGGTAAGATTCAGTGAAACAGAGTCAATAAGTGTGCCCTCTGCTGATTATGTTGTGCTTATACTACAATCCCAACACATTCCTATTATCTAAGTCTGATACTGAAGCATACTATAAATTTTCAGCAAAAACATTCATATTACATATTTCTGTATGGAATAAAGATGTTAACTGAAGAACCATTATGCTCTTTAAGGTAAAACAAAATTTCAATGAATTTAAGTGTTTCATGAGGTCCTTAAGCTACTTTGATTTATTCCACTGCATAAAATTAAAACCCCTGCCTTAAAGAACACAAAAGAAATGGAAATAGCACATATAGATTATACACCTCTGGTTTTCTGCTCTTTGCATCCCTACACCCTTTTACCCCTCCAAGCAGCAGAATTGAATGAGGTTGGATTTTATAGAAAATCCATGATTGCAGATTTATTCTGGTTCTTGTCACAAATTATAACACACAACTAGTCTGACATGATACAATCCAGATAGCTCAACAATGTGATTATTACAGTATATGGCTCTCCTTTGCTCTAGATTGACTTCCTGTGTGCAGCTGCAATTTCATACACCCTGGAGATAACTTGTATCCTTTGATCAGTGAAAGCTAGCTTTTGGATGGGGGCTTTCTTCCAAAGTAACACTAAGATAAATATTTTTGTCTCTTGAGACCCTGAGGAGTAATTGTAATTCTAGCATGTGGCAGGTCTAAAGATTAGGCCCCAATTCAATGAGCACTTAAACACATATATTCTCAATGAAATCAATGGGACTAGGTATGCACTTCAGACTAAGCATATGCTTAAATGCTCTGATGGGTTGGAGCCTGGAAGAGCACCACTATGCAAATTGGCTTAAATTGCTTGAAAAGTTCAATCAAGCTTACCTTGGCTATGTCTACACGAGCCCCAAACTTCAAAAGGGCCACGCAAATGGCCACTTCAAAGTTTACTAATGAAGCGCTGAAATGCATATTCAGCGCTTCATTAGCATGCGGGCAGCCACGGCACTTCGAAATTGACGCGCCGTGCGGCTCGACCCGACGGGGCTCCTTTTCAAAAGGACCCCGCCTACTTCGAAGTCCCCTTATTCCCATCAGCTCATGGGAATAAGGGGACTTCGAAGTAGGCGGGGTCCTTTAGAAAAGGAGCCCCGTCGGGTCGAGCCGCGCGGTGGCGAGGCACGTCAATTTTGAAGTGCCGTGGCTGCCCGCATGCTAATGAAGTGCTGAATATGCATGTCAGCGCTTCATTAGTAAACTTCGAAATGGCCATTTGAGTGGCCATTTCAAAGTTTGGGGCTTGTATAGACACAGCCCTTGAGATTCAACTTTATCCACCCATCAGCAGTGATTCCTGAGGTCCTTTTTTGCATTTGGGAATTCTACAGAGGCTTTGTGGGTTTTTTTCCTTTTATTGGATACCCACAAACTATTTCAGGTTGCTGTCCATGGATGTTTGAGACTCGGTCATTGTAGGGCACATGGGCTAATAGGCATAGTTCTCCTGGTCTCTCTCATTGACTGTGGAAAATGAATCCAGGAAGCTGCATACAGCTCATCTTATTTCATCAAAACTGAGGAGTGGACAAGGGAGGGGAGAAAGGAGCTGCATTACAGCCTTGCTTTTGTGTCTACCAGGAAAAAAAAAAATCTAAGGATTTTAAAGTTTCTCCTTAACCTGTGCCTTTCCACTGTCTGACAGAAGTCTGACTTCTATGTGATTGGAATTCAGCTTGTTTTGGACACCCATGAGCTCTTGTAAATCATTTTGAAACACCATTCTTATTTTGTATTTGGCCTATAGTAAGTGTCTTCCAGTTTCAGGAAATGTATAGCGGAGTTCTCTATTGGTTTCAAGATAGAGAACATAATGGCAGAACAAAATAATGTGACTTACAACAGGTCACCAGGCTCCTATGCAGAAAGATGGTGGTGACTTTGGTCTTGTTCCTTGCCATCAGCTCTGTCCTGGGATGCACTAGGAGGTCTGTACTGCTCAGATGGCAAAACAGTACCCACTGAAGTACCTTGAAGCACACCACTGGATAAAGAATCCAGCAGAAAGGAGTTCTCTCAAGTGCATAACTTTCTTAACAGTTAGGGAGAAAATAGACTGAAGCTCTAAGTAGCCGGAAACCCACCTCAGGAGGCTAATGTTGAATGTATTCAAAGCTAAAATGCATTTATTGTGTCTGGACTTTGGAGATGGCATTCGGGATCTCATAAAAGTTGCAGCTCTATGACAGCAAATGCTGAAGAATATCTTTTTTGTTTCTGGGGGTGGGGGGAGGAAGGAAGACTCTTCAGCACAGTGCGGGCAGTAGTGTGGTGTAACTTGGCTGTTTATCGGATAGATGTTTGTGTAACCTGCTCTTAAATATTTCCAGTGATGGGGATTCTGCAGCCTCACCAGGTAACTTATTCTAGTGCTTAATCACTGACTGTTAGGAAGTTTTAGGTATTTGAAAGCTGTTATGTCCACTCTGTCTTTTAATCATCCTTGTTTGGTCATGTTTTCTAGACCTTTCATTTTGTTCTTCTCTGCACCACTTCCAAGTTTTTCATAGTAACAGAGGAAGCCATGCTAGTCCATATACTAACAAAAAGCAGTCAAGTAGCACTTCAAAGACTAACAAAATAACTTTTTAGGTGGTGAGCTTTCGTGGGACAGACCCACTTCTGCAGACTATAGCCATACCAGAACACCTATGGCTATGGTCTGCAGAAGTGGGTCTGTCCCACGAAAGCTCACCACCTAATAAATTATTTTGTTAGTCAAGTAGCACTTTAAAGACTAACAAAATAGTTTATTGGGTCTGTCCCATGAAAGCTCACCACCTAAAAAGTTATTTTGTTAGTCTTTGAAGTGCTACTTGACTGTTTTTTTGTTTTTGTCAATTTTTTTTCATGTATTTCTTGAAAGTGTTGCTCAGAATTGGACACAATACCCTAGTTAAGGCCTGAGCAGAAAAATTGTTTTGTCTTGCTTACAACATTCCTGTCTATGCATCCCAAAATCATGTGTGGTGTGTTTGGTTCCCCCCCGCTGCCCAACAGTGTTGCACTAACTCATATTTAGCTTGTGGTCCACTAAGGCCCCTAGATCCATCTCTCTAGTTCTTCTTTCTAGACAGCCACTTCCCATTTTGTATGTGTGAAACTGATTGTTCCTCCCTACTGAAGTATTTTCATTTGTTGACCTTCATTCTGTTTTCCTCAGACCACTTCTAGTTTTGTCCCAGTTGTTTTTAAATTATGACCATATTCACCAAAGCACTTATAACCCCTCCCAGCTTGGTATGATCCACAAACTTCATAAGAGTGCTCTGTGCCATTATCTAAATTGTCGATGAAGATATTGAACAGAATTTGTCCCCAAACTGATCCCTGTAGGACCCCCACTTGTTATGCCCTTCCAGCATGACTGCGAACTGTTGATAACTACTCTCTCAGAATGGTTAACCGCCCAGTTATGCACCTATCTTATGGCAGCCCCATCTACGTTGTATGTCCTTAGTTTATTTATAAGAAGCTATGTGAGGTGCTTTATGAACATATAGGTATACCACATCTACTATTTTTTCTCCCTTATTCAAAAAGCTTGTTGTCCCATCAAAGAAAGCTATCTGGTTGGTTTGACGTGACTTGTTCAGTTACTTATCACCTTTATTCTCTTCCATATGTTTGCAGATGGATTCCTTTAATTATTTGCTCCATTGTCTTTCCAGGCACAGAAGTCAAGCTGACTGGCATGTAATTTCCTGGGTTGCCCTTATCCCTTTTTATAGATGGGTGTATTTCCAGTCTTATGGAATCTCTCCCATCTTCCATTTCTTTTAAAAGGTGATAGCCAATGGCTCGGATACCTCCATCAGCTCCTTGACTATTCTAGGATGCATTTTATCAGACTCTAGTGATTTGAAGACATTTAACTTTTTCTAAGGCTATGTCTACACTAGATAAAGTAAGTTGACCACAGATACATCAGTTCTAGTTATGCAAGTGCTATAGCTAGAATTGCTGATCTAGCTAGGTAGCTTATCTGTGCTCAGCTAACTTGCTGTCTCTGTGGGGGAAATGTTGATGGGAGAGTCTCCCATTTGACCATTATTCTTCACGTTTTGGAGGGAGTACACAGCTTGACTGGGACCTGAGAGGTTGATTTTTGCATGTCCATATTAGACCCCCTCAGCAGGACAATCTTCCAGGGTAGTGTAGATGTGGCCTAAGTAACTTTAACTTCCTCCTTTCCTATTTTATCTTATCATACCTTCACTAGCAAATGGTGGAGAAAAGAAAGTATCTAATCACCAACAGCCTTCTTGATGAAAACCTAAACAAAGAAGTTAAGTGTTTGTGATTTCCACACTTTCTATTTTTGCCACTCAGTGAAGAAGGAATGTGGAATTTATCAATCACCCTTCATAGAATTTGGGTGTGGCTACAGAAGACTGGTTGAGATCTTCCACTGTAAAGCTGGGAAGCTGTGATCAAGCTAAAATCATACAGATGATGGGAATTTACTTTCAAGAAACCTTTTTTATGTCTGCTATCATAGCCCCCTTGTAGTGGCAGCCCAAAAGAATGTTTTCTTCTCTATCCTGAGACTCCAGAGTGTTTGTACGGTCTGCCTCTCTTCCTGTCTTTCACAACTGCAACCTCCTTCCTCGCAGGGTAGCATTCACCAGAATCTCAGTGAGTCTTGCATTTTGTGGAGTTTGTCTCCTGTTGAGCAAAGGTCTGAGGCATAAACAAAGCTAGCTGGCTGGACCACAAACTTCAGAATATTATGCCTTGTATACATCGAATCATTAAATTTTTACACTACGCTATCAAACCTACAAATACCACTTACTAAAATCAGAAAAATCATAAAACCAGCCTGGGTCGTCCTAAGCTCATATGGAGTAGCTCTTTGCTTCAAAAGTAGCTGCAAAGAGCTAAATGACTTCTTGAGGCATGCCCTATGCCTAGGCACTCTGACAGCAGTTCCAGGCTCCAGGGCAGAACTGCCACTGGGTCCCATGCACACCTAAGCCATACCTGTATGGATGTGGTCCACTTGGCATTTAGGTAGTGCTGGCTGGTACCCAGTGAGCTGATTGCTTCAAATGCCACCCTAGTAGGGTTGCCAACTGTCTACTTGCACAGACCTAAAGTCCCTTCCCTGCCACTGCCCCAACCCTTCTGAGACCCTGTCCCTGCTCACTCAATCCTCTCCTCTGTTGCTCTCTCCCGAACTCTGTCACTTTAACCAGGCTGGGGCAGAGGATGAGGTGCAGATGGGTGTTCAGAATGCAGACTCTGGAAACGTTTGGTTGGGGGGTGCTGGCACATACCTGAGTTGGCTCCCAAAAGCACTTGCCACACAACTCTGGCAACAACTCCTAGATCAGCTGAAAAGTCTCTGAACACCACTGCCTGTAGGCATCACACCACAGTTAATATTGGCTGCAGTTCTGCAAGGATATGCTGGCCACTTATGGGAGTGGTGTTGAACCAGGGTGGGCAAATAGCCTGCCTTAGCTCCCTGGGCTGCTGGCAGCAGTGGTGTCCCCTGTGATATTTTTTTTAAACTCTCCCAGGGTCTATGGGCAATTGACACCTTTGCCCTTTCCCCATTGGTGGGCCTTCCTATGCTAACAGGTGATATGTAAACAAAAACAGAGGAGTAAAGAGGTCTGTAATTCAGACAAGCCTCTTAATCACAACTTCTCTTCATTTTCTCCTTTTGTCCCTAAGAGGGATGGCGATGGTAATAAAATGACTGGCCTACACAATCAGCAAGTTAGGACACTTGCAGGCGTGTCTGCCAAGAACTAAATGGGAAATGGTGGAATGAAGTTATCTGCCTGTTCTCTGCCCAGATTTTCTGGGAATTGAGTTAGCGAGTGCCTCTTCCCACTTATTCCTGTGCCTCCTGACCAAAATCTGGCTTAGTGGGCATCTTTAGTCCAAGTCTCAGCTAGCATGCTGGCTTCAGTGCGGCTACTCCAGGTGAAAATCTCACCCACAGTATGCAAAAGTTAGTTCAGAACAGCTGTCTGAACTGGCATTGCCATAACTTCATAAACAATACTGAGGTAAAAGTTGTGTTAGATCAATTGCTACAGAGTATTTCTGAGTTGTCAAAGACCATGACTGAATTCCTCTTTACTGAATATCTTTGAAGCAAGCTTACAGATGGAGCAACCGGTACACGAATAGAAACCTAACAATCTCATTTATTTTAAAATACTGTATTTTTTTCAACATGTCATCAAAACAGTGTACTAGGATCATTCCAGTTTACAAAAAAACCCTTAATTCTTGATAATAGCCTCCATAGCAAATGATGTCACAAATAAAGACTTATACACAAGGATGAATGAAGGTAATGACAAAATCCTTTGTTCATGCATACTTAGTGTTTGATGATTCATCATAATTTACATAGATTAAAGAACTTGTGTTTTTAAAACATTGACTCATTGTGAAAACTTATCTTGGGTCAAGTCTTTCACTCTCCCTTCCCTGCCTTCTCTCTTTTCAGATACAAACTATCCTTTTGCATTTCTTGGGAGGAGTATAAATAAAATAAAACGATTTCCTTTTGCCTGAAACTACAGTGTTTGCTACAATGGATAACTGGTCCTAAGTAGACATTTCAAAGAAGGTCACCATGAATCTTCCAGGCTTCTTTATCTAGTAACAGAGGGCAATAATATGGCTTTAAAATTAATGCGAGAACATCAGAAACAAGAGTTGCAGGAAGCTATGATCTATAATATCGCTTTACTTAACATACACTGCCACATGGCAAGAACAGATGGGTGATCCTTTCATGACTATCCTGGCTGAAAGAAAAAAGCTGTCACAACACTGCAGGCTGTATATAAAGTGCATACACGTGACCCCTCCATTGGCCCCCATTGGTAATAAAAGGCTGTGTATGATAAAAAGGTTTTTACAGAAGAAAGTGGTAATTTAGTGTGGTGGTAAAGGGAGTAAATCTTCAGTTTTTCCATGCTTTCCTAAAAAGGACATATGCTAAGGTTCTTAACTGAATTTCTTTCTTAAAAGGAAAAAATACTAATTGGAACATTTTTATTTTATACAAACTGAACATAGACAAGGATCTGCTTTAAAGATATTGGGCTATAATACCACAAATATAATTTGGCAATATTTATGTAGCTACCTGATAGAGCTCATTGCCAGAGTGAAAATTTAACGTTTAAAGGCTTGTGACATTGGAGAGAGAACAACCGCAATATATATGTGTAGGGAATGTGGCAGAAGGAATGCAGTGCTGCTGAAGGCTGGGAGGAATGAGTCTCCCAGAGGTCATCTGCATGAGAATGCAAAAGGTGTGCATGTGTGATACCTTTTCAGGCAAAGCCTAATGGGTAGCAAGTAAGCTATGAGATCTGGCCTATTGTAAACATGTAGTTGTAAAATCACAATTTAAGCTGACACTTAATGCGGGAGTTGTGAGATCTCACCAATGCTCTGGGTTGTTGTGGGGGACAGGGCAGTCGCCTTAGCTGTGTAAGACATTGATTACACAGGGCTCCCTGGTTTAAAGCATTGTGAGAGACAGGGGAGGGGTACTGGTTGAGCCAGCTTGCTGAGCGCCTTGGCCCTGCCTATGCCTTGGACATATAGCTATAAGCCTGGCTTGACTGATCCTCCCCACCTGTTAAAAGATAGAGCTGGATACTAGGGTGTTTCTGAAACCCCACACTAGAGATACCAAGAGCTGAAATCACAGAGTGGCAGCTGAGGCCACACAGAGCTAAAATCACTGGGTTCTGCCTTAGGGCAGTCCCAAGCAGTGGGGTTAGGACTGGCGGACAACAGCAGGACCAGCAGGCGGCCGGTAGGAGCGGTGGTAGACGACAGAGACTGGCGGGCGGCCGGTAGGAGTGGTGGCGGCGGTAGACGACGGCGACTGGCGGGCGGCTGGTGACAGCAAGGGGAGGCTACAGACAAGTGGACAGCTAGTATTGCTCTGGTGATGGATCTGTGGGCTTTGAGTTTGAGACTGCACCGCAGAGGGTACACCCTGTAACTGTGTGTGTGGAAAAGGGCCAAGAGCCCCAGCAAGAGACTGGGTTCTACTGCATATGGGGATGGTATCTGGGTAAAAGGGGTTTTGTCTCTTCTAGGGGAGCCCTCGCTTCCTGAGGGTGTGGGCGGCTCCTTTCCCAGACCCTGTAGCCGTTTCCCGACTTTTCCCAGGTGGCCCTCAGCTTTTGGTACACCAGTGTTGGATTTTCCTTATTTCGACATCTTGCTGCAGTGTATCCTTCCTGACCACATTTGTAGCAGAAGAAGGATCCTATACTTGGCCGGCCTGCAGAAGTAGCTGTCCTGAGCCCAGTCTTATGGACCGCTGCTGCTAGCTGTTCACCACTCCCTGGTGCCCGGGCTGAACCTACAGCACCCCTCAGTTCGTCCACCTGCACCATCAGGTCTTGCACTCTTTGGGCAAGCTCCTCTCCACCATTCACCATCAATGTTTTGGGGAGTTGCGAGGGGGCCGCTGCCATGTTTGGATGGTTGAGTGTCCCCGCTCTCACTGGTGGCCTGCCTTTCTTCCTCTTCTCGGATCTCTTTAATCAATCGCGAATAGCTGGGTGGGGCCGCCAGTCGTTCCCTTAACCGAAGGTGGAATAGGATTGGGTGCTGGTATTGCGCTCCCCTCACAATTTGGGACACTCGAGTTCGATCCATTTGCTCCGCTGTGATGGCTCCATGCAAGACAACTCTCTGCAGTAGTTTCTCCAACCTCTGAACGTAGGTTGATAACTTTTCGCCTCTCTGTTGTCTGGTGCTCAAGAATTTGCAATAAACTTCCTCCGAATCGTCAGTCCTCCCAAAGGCATGATTGAGAGCTTCTAAGCAGTCATTTGCACTAGCCTCCGGATTACCCAGCTTCAACGTGCGAATGACATCCAGCGCGGGACCCCGGAGACTCTCTATCAGTCGCCTTCTCTTCTCAGCTTCAGGTACTGCCCACTCTCGGAGCATTTCAGTGGTATGTTCTAACCAGAGTTCAAATGCTTCTTCCCCGGGTATTGGGACCGCACCACCCGAAAATAAGCGTAACTTACGGTATGAACTAGATTCATGATGAGGTTGCAGGACCTTCTCCAATGCTTGTCCCAAAGCTTTGGCCCATACATCCATAGAAGGGCCAGGGGCCGATGGTTCAGCACTCAGTAGACTTGACACGTCAGCCATAGTCTTTCCTTCCTGTGCCAAAAAGGCTGTCATCTTCTCCTCAAATACAGCATGTGAAGCGGGGCCTGTTGCAAAGGCCTTGGCGATCACAACTTTCAAAGTGCCAGTGGGAATCTTTATCTCACTTGGGACCTGCAAAGAGTCCACAGCTACTGGCAATTCACACAGCACCACAAATTCTTTGTCGTCTACTTGAGGTCTACGCCCCCGTATGCGACAACTCGTTAGAGAATCAATGGCTTTTGTTAGAAGGGCCTCAATCGGGCCATCTTCCATACCCTCAGGTATCCCTAAAACTAATAGACAATTTCTAGGGTCAATACCCAACTCCTCACACCACTCTTCTAGCATACGGCCAGCCATGGTATAAACTCTAACTTATCCAGCAACAACAACTGCTTCTTACAATGTTATATATATAATGTGTGCTTGCGAGGGGTACTACCCAGCAAAAGAGATCCCGGACGAGCCCCCACTTATGTAACCCTTCTGTTAACGCCAGATGCCTGCCAGAAGGGCCGGGTTCAACTCTTGTGGGGTTTTCCTATCAAAGATACAACCAACTGGCTCGAGCCCCCACCCAGTGGCCTGGGACAATTTCACCCCCGTGCTGGGTGCCTGTAAGGCGGTTCTCCCCCGTGCTGGGTGCCTCTATAACTGTGCTGAGATATACTGCATCTGTCGCTGTAACCTTGGGGTAGGTTACGGTCATTAAACAAGCCATTTCTATCTCAGACTCTGTGCTTGCGAGGGGGCGGGGGACACATCTCCCAGATGTAAGTGTAGCCATATTAAAGGTTCCTGTGATACTCCAAACCTGTCATAGCGCAGGTGTGTGCTGAAGAAGAAAGTACACTTGAAAGGGAGGATCTCCTTTACCTTTCATAACATGATATTGAAATTTAATTTGTTCCTTTTGATATTTGCAAAAATCAATTTTGACCTTTTTTAAGAGTAGCTAAAATATATTTTCTTGTTTCTCAATGACCATATACCTGCCATGTTTATGTCCTAGTTTATCTGGATCATTAATATATCAAAAGAATTTTAGCTAAATTGTACTCCCTCAGATTGCTAGTTGGCTGTCTCTATAGCAACAGAGCAAAAATATTAGCAGCTGTTAGTGGTTCAGTCACTAGTGATGATGTGATGGGTTTTTTAAATTAGTGCCTGACTGGGGCATGTCTACATTACAGCAGTGCAGCTATAGTGCTGCAGCTGTGCCACTGTAGAGAAATAACATGGACACTTCCCACAGTGACAGAAGTTGGGGCTTCTGCCAAGGTAGTTAATCTATCTGAAGAGTGGTTGGTAGGTGGATGGAAGAATTCTTGAATTGACCTAATTATGTCTCCAGTGTTGGTTAGGTTGACTTAACCACATCGAACAGGGTGTAATAGACACCTAGACCAACTGTACTATGGAGCAAGGCCAGAACTTTCTCAGTGTCTGGCCTTCTGCAGATCCATGATGATCTAATGGAAACCTACTATCCTGGAACCCCCTTGCAATCCCTGCTCAGTGAGTCCCCTACCATTGTAGGAGACTGTGTTAGCTTTCCTGAGCTTCATGGAATTATTAGGAGGCATGCAAGATATCTCATCATGGGTCTAGCTATGCCTCTTGCCTTCTCCTGCTCTGCTCTTGCAGAGAGCCATCCATAGACCCAGGAAGGGACAACGGACTCCACCTCCTCTGCCTTCCACACAGGAAGGAAGATACACACTTGATATTGATCCCCTCTGTGCATGGCTCTGCATTCTGTGGTGTTATTAATGCAGGCACAATGTGCTGCTGGTGGTGTGAGACAAGGATTCATCACTGAATTTGATCTGCTTGTTCCATTATAAGTTTCCCTGGCCTGCACTGTGTACTGACAGGGAGAGTGGTGTGAGCACTGATCCATGTCCCCCCATTGTTGTTCAGGCCTATTCATTTCTATGGCCAAAGTTATGCATGAAATTACTGTGGTTCCATATAAATATCTTAAGACTATACACCTAAATGGGCAGCGAGATGCATGACTAGAACTTCGTTGTGGAGTCAGTATATTAGTCAGGAAATATACATGCATTTCCCCAAGATGCTTACAAAATCCTACCCTAAAAAGAGTAGGGGTTCCAACCTTTTCATTAGTCTGGACACCCCCACCCCATCACTTCTTCCCTAAACTGTTCACGAACTGCCCCCATCAAAGCCAATTCTAATCGCTGTGTACACTTCATTACCTGAAAAAGGAAACCACAACCTAGATTTCTGAACAATAGTTAATTAACAATTGTTTTTAATTGCAGTTTATTGAAAATCTGTTTTCTGTGATCATTAATTTATTTTTTTTCCCCCAGACTCACTGCAATACCTTTGTGGACCCCCAGGGCTCTGCATACCCCAGGTTGGGAACCACTCATCTAGAGAACATTCTTCATTAGGCATAACAATTTTAAGGTACCCTCGGTCAAATTCTGAATTAACTACTTTGTCATGTCCCTTTTATAAAGAAGCGGCATCACACCTTGCTAAATGTCTTCTGGCATTCCATGGTTTTATCATTGCATATCATGACCTTCACTAGTGAGCTTGTCAGCTAGAGATTAACAGATCTCCTCCTATGCAGTTACATGCAGAGCTGTGGATAAAATAAAATTAAAATGAGTAGCATCTCTGGAAGCTGAAACAAAGGGGGCAAGGGGCAGGAGGGAAGCCTTTAAGAGGCTGTGTGAGACTTCTTGGGGGCAGGGAAGCAGCTGAGCCACAGTTAATCTGAAGGGATTTATAAGCCTGAGAGCAAAGGAGCTTCTGTTAAAAATCTCACTGGTAATATGGAGCTTCCAAAGAAGATCTTGAGGCAAGCAGTGAAGGAACAGAAAAATCCTGCTGCTGTTAAATGAAGTCAGGAGATAATTCCTTTGAAACATACATGTTCACATGCACACATTAAATAGCCTATTTTAAATGATTTTCCAGTTTTAAAGTGCAAATTACATAAATACACACTGCTTTTGAACACTGAATGTGCATGAGTATCTAAATTTTCTTCTTTCACTGCAATTTTACAAGTGTGACATTAATGACTAACTTTACATGGGGTAAGATAGATCAGAAATCTGCTGCTCTAACTTTTCAAAAATGATTAGTAATCTTAGATGGCTCTGTGTTTGGAAGTCCATCGAGATGCACAGAGTCGGTTTAAAAAGTGCTCAGCATCTGCCCTCTGAAAATCAAATTGCTTTCAAGGCATGTTAAATTGAGCATCCAGAAACTGAGACCCTCAAAAACATTAGTCACTGTTAAAAAATCAAGGCCTTCATATTTAATGCTCAGATGACATACCTGTATTAGAGCTTGTTTAACTGTCAATCTATTATGACCTATTTAATGTCCTGAAATATCCTTTTGCCATTAGCATCTATTGGCCTGATCCTCAGCTGTTCTAAACAGATGTAGTTCTATTATGAATTATGCCCAGCTAATTTGGTTCAGTAACATTTTATCTTCAAACACAGAATCTTGGAGTAAACCTTGAGACTTATCTTGCCTGGAGATGACCTACTATGTATAACCTCAGCATTCTCAATAGCTGGCAAGCTTGAGTGCCACTTAAAATAAGCCAAACATCCTTGGAACAATATTTTATTTCAAAGAGTGGGTACCTGATTTGCAGCCTGACTGAGTTCCACTGCTGAAGGAGGACGGAGGTAGCTGTGTTAGTCTGTATTCTAGCAAAACACAAAAGCAGTCCCATAGCATTTTAAAGATTAACAAAATAACTTATTAGGTGATGAGCTTTCATTGATGGACCCACTTGTTCAGATCACAGCTTTACCAGAACAGACTCAGAATCATGGGCCCATTCTCCTGTTCCTCAGCTAACATATGCCATCATGTGCTAACAATGCATGCACACACACACCATGTATATAGGACAGACTGCAAACACTGACAAAGAATGAAGGGACAGAACAGACATTAAACCCCCCCCCAAAAAAAAAACACCCCAAAAAAAACCCCCTCCAAATGCATAAATATGTCAGCCAGCACTTTAATGAAGTGGGCCATTGTGTTAAAGATCTGAAAAGTCTGTCCCAGGAAAGTTCATCACCTAACAAATTATTTTGTTAATCTTTAAAGTGCAACTGGACTACTTCTTCTGTTTTGCTAAAGGAGTACTTGTGCTGGAGTCAAGCAACTTCCTCAGTATAAAATCAGTTTTGAATTCAAAATCAGGACCTTTTTAAATGTTTTTGTAGAATCAGAGCAAGGTCATCAGCCCTTTGTGTGTGGAATAATTTATTTCTTTAAGCTATCAAAACTTGGTTGATCTGTGAAAAATAAGATTACTCAGTCTTAGAACCTTTCTCCAATTCTTCTGATAAATGTTATGTGCTTCCAGTTGCATCAAATCATCCTGATGCTCAGACTGTGGAGAATAAGCAAAGATTTAGAAGCACTATTTCTAGTTATTTGCAACTTTGGGAGAAACAATGTATCTTGCAATACTGTATGCCACTTATCCCTCACCTACCTGACCTCTTGTGTACCTTAATGCCACCTCCAGCCTCTTATTAAAAGTAAGTGTTCTTGGTGTCACTGAGCTATGCATTGTATTCAATTAACACAAAACATCACCCTTTGCATCATGCTCCAGGGTTTGTGGTTTGTCGGGGGGGAAAAAATGAAAAAAGTGGCAAGATTGTTTAAGAGCTATTTGACTATCATTTTTAAAAAGACATTACACTATGTGAAAATGCCCTCATAAATTTGGTTTATGGTTTGAAATGTTACTTTGGCACTGTAGAGCTGGGATTTAAATTAAGATAGGGCCATTGTGCAGGTGAAAAAAACTCTACCATCAGCAGAAGATCTTAGCTGTTTAATATCAGAAGACTGGTAACCCTGGGAGGAAAAGAAGGAATTAAAGTAATTCAGAAAGGGTGTGTCTACATTGCATTCCTCTTTCAAAAGAAGTGTGCAAATGAGGTAAATAAAAATGCAAATGAGGTATATATTTGGTACCTCATTTTCATATTCTAATTTCAAAAGAGCGTCTTTCGAAAGAAGAAAGCCCATGTAAATGTTGCTCTTTTTAAAGTAAACCCATCTTTGAAAGAATCCTTCTTCCCTTTTATTTAATGGGAAGGATTCTTTCGAAGATGAGGGTTTACTTTTGAAGGAGCAGCATCTACATGGGCTTTCTTCTTTTGAAATTAGAATAGGAAAATGAGGTGCCAAATATGCAAGTTTATACCTAATTTGCATTTTCAATTTACCACAGTTGCATACCTCCTTTTAAAAGAGGTATGCAAGTGTAGACACACCCTAAGAAACACTGACACCTCAGGACAAGGTGGGAAGAGGGGTCTAGTCATCTTGACCCATCATGCAAAGTGCTAGCTTTGCCCACATGCAAGGCGTTGTGGCGGTTCAGCAGCTTGCAGAAGCAAAGCCTTTAAGAGCATTTAGATCTGCTTTTTACTTTTTTAAATCTCCCCTTCTAAGGCTTCTGAAGGAGCAAAACCCTACTTGTTTCAGGAAAGTTTGAAAATGTACTTGGTTCTGAAACATAATCCTTTGTACACTTATGCCTGGGTGTAAAGCTACTGAAAAATTTTGTATGGGGGTAGTTGCAAGATAGGAGCAACAAACTACTCTGCTTTCCATACCTCTGTTAACTGCTTTACAGAAGTAGTTAGCTGGTGCAGACCCTTACAGGTTAAAGCCCAGAACAGGGGCTCTTGTTAAATACATTTTTCTAAACTCCAGGTGCCATTTTTTCAAAAATAGTTTATTTACCTAGTGGGTAAGGGGAGGAGCTGCAGCTTTGCTTTGCAAATGATTAGTCTCCTAGTTGGAACTATTTCTGTGTTAAACTTTCCTAAGAGACCACTTTCACTTTTACTTATACTTAGCTGTACTCTAGCATATGCAGATGCCCTTATCAAAAGAGGGTGGGTTGTGGACAGTTTCAACTGGAGCCCTATGGAACTATATGGAGCTAGTCAAGCCAGTGACTAGGCCAACTAGCAACCCTTAATCAGAGCTGCCTCGTGGTGGAGGCGCTGCAAAGAAAAGCGCCTGGTCCCGCCCTGAGCTATGCTCATTCAGGGGCCCTAGCTCATGCTGTACCTTAGCCTGGGTTAAAACAGGCCCCAAACC
Source organism: Carettochelys insculpta (assembly GCF_033958435.1). NCBI lineage: Eukaryota > Metazoa > Chordata > Testudines > Carettochelyidae > Carettochelys > Carettochelys insculpta. Next base: position 20,004,659 of record NC_134152.1, read on the forward strand.
ACTAGCGGGGGTGGGGAGGCACATTTTTAAGATGCCTGACTCCTGCAGGACTCGGCCAGAGCCCTTTGCAACCAGCCTCGCACGGACAGTGCCTTGAGCCGGACGCGAGGCACCAGGGGACGCCCGCCCACGTGGGGGGGCTTGGGGAAAGCAGGGCCAGAAAAGCAGCGCTGGCAGGAAGACCTCAACCATTCCCATCCCCTGGGGAGCAGGGTAGGGCCTCAGCACCCCCCTTCCTGCGCGACTGCGCTGCCTTCAACCCCGCCTTCCCCTCCGGCCCCTCGGTACCCACCTCGCACAAGGGGCCGCTCTCCCGCCACGGCGGCTGCGGAGAGCCCGCCCCCGCAGCAGCCCCCAGACCCCTCCTGCCCCCGGGCGGCCGCGCCGCGCCGCCTTCTCTCGGCAGATGGCAGTCACGGCTCGCCGCGCGGGCCGCCCGCCCCGGCCCCACCCTCACCCTCACCCTGCCGGGCTCGGCGCTGCCTGCCGCCAGAGGGGCTGGTGCCCTGCGGGCGGATCCGCGGGGCGTGGCGAGGGCGCGGGCGCAGAGCATCCCCCCGGGGATGGAGCCTCCCGCGGCCCAGCGCTTGGCTGCAGACAGGCCGTGCTCCTCCCCCACCTCCCTCCCCGCCTCAGCCCCCTCGGCTGCCGCGGGCCAGGGGCTGCTCCATCGCCCGGCCTCTCCAGTTCCCTAGTCCGCCCCAGCCCACCTCCCCCGCCCCGCCTAACCACCACCCGCCCCCCCCCGCCCGCTCGCTGCTGACGTCTGGCTCTGCCCGTCTGAAAACTCCGCGCCGCGGCGGATGCGGCGGCTTTCAGGGGCTCGGCAGCCGCGGCGAAGATGGTGGCGGCTCCGTGCGCTCGCAGGCTGGCGCGGCGCTCGCACTCGGCGCTGCTCGCGGCGCTCACTGTGCTGCTGCTGCAGACGCTGGTGGTGTGGAATTTCAGCAGCCTGGACTCGGGCGAGGAGCAGCGGGCCGGCGCCGGGCGCGAGAAGCGGGACCGGGGCGGCGAGAGCAGCGACCAGCGGGTGCATCAGCACCGCAGAGGGCCGGCGGCGTTCCACAGCAAGGCGCTGGTAGGTGCTGCCCCCTCCGCCCCGGCCCGGGGGAGGCTGTAAGGCGCCCCGCTCCCTTCGCCAGCGCGGCGGCGGCGGGGAGGGGGGGGAGGAAGCGGCTCGCCTGAGCAGGGGTCGGGCTGGCCCCCTGCATGGGGCATGCGGGCGGCTGCGGCCAGTAGCCCACCGGGACTGGCTAGCGGGGGGGTCCAGGGTCCCAGGGCTGCGGGGGCCGGGAGTGGGGGAGAGAAGATCTGCCGGCGGCTGTCGAAGTGCAGCCGGGAGAGAAAGCGCAGAAGTTGTGCGGCTGGGCGCAGGAGGGCTGCCGTGCGCCGTGCATGCGCCGTGCGTGTGCTGGGACTGTGCGGGCAGGTAGCGGAGCGCGGAGCTCCAGCCTGGAGCCTCTTCGGAAAGTTTGCAAGGGGCTGCTCCGCGGCTGGAGCCCGGGCTCTCCCTTCGGCGGGTGGGCGGCGGAGAGCTGCAAAACCAGGAGGGAATGAGACCGACTGGGTGTCATTTCGGTGCGGGGCGGCCGCCCTTGGGAGATCCCGTGTTTGAGATGCCATGATCCGGGCACAGGTCGAGAGGTCACTCTCCGTGGCGTTAGCCTGTGCTGGGCTTGCTCACAGCGGCCCGTGAAGGGGCATGGTATTTATCTACGAGGCTGTCTTGCTTGTTTGATCATTCCGTCCCTGCCCTCTGTGCCCTGCGCGCCTGCCGCTCTGCTTTCGAAGGATTTCAGCCCTGGGAATGGGACTGAGCTTGTTGATTGGGCACCGTGTCAGGCTCTGGCTGGCCGCTGCTGTGGCAGCGGCTTGTGCTCATAGACTTGTCACTCACGTTTCCTCATATTGGAGATACTGGTGGGGTGAAAGTGCCAAAGGAGCAGACAGCGCTGCGGTGGTGTTTTCTGCCCTCCCGGCCGCTGGATGCAGGAGAGGGGGACCTAGGAGACCTCACTTTCCCATCGTGTCACTCCCCGGTAGGAAAGGAGACTGACATTTTAAACCTTCCCCTTCCCCCCGCAGGCTTGTTTCTCGCCATCGCAAATCTTGACTCTGCTCTTGCACTGTGGAGTGCAGCTTCCCTCGCCTAGGGAAGAAGGTGCTGTAGTTATTATGTCTCCCTCTCCTCTGAGGGACTGAGCCATGCTCACACGAATTCTCCCAAAAGAAAGTGAGCAAACAGCAGGGGACCTAGTTATAAAACAGCAACAAAGGAAAATGCTTTAATGGGATCCTCTATTGTTAGAAGTCCTCTTTTGAGACTTAATTATATTTTGAAACGCATCGTTCTCTGAATCTTCCAAACTTCAGTCTGGTGTAGTTCTCTCCCCCATACACTGTTATGGCCTTCAAGGGGCTGCTTCTTTGCATCTGAAAAACACACATGCCGTTCTAAATTGCAGAAATGCATCAGGTACGCTGTACTCTCAAATGTTTATTTAAATTGCTTGAGTAACTAAAAATAAAGCTACACCTGAATTACAAACAGGCATGTCATGGTGTAGGTTATCAAAGAAAGCAATATGAAATCCAGAATGTATTTCACTGTGAATAAACAGTATTTAATATTCCATAGGTCAAGAGAAGCTTCCTTTGTTTGTGAGCTTTGCTTTAATAGACTTCTAATAAATCTGGTTTAAGGAAGTCTTGCACTTTCCTTTTTCAGACATGTACATTCTCTTGGTGTTTATCTTTATCTCTGTGTATGAGCTAAGGCTTAGCTATTCCTTGTCTTCATACATTACAGTGGGTGTCCCAACCACAAGTATGTTTTATGAAGCCATACTCTGTAATAAGAATTGATTAATGCTTTGTTGCTAAAATTCAAGGAACAGTCCTCTGGGAGATTGCATACATTATATCTGTGTCTTGAGCAGTTTTCAGCTTCCAACTAAAAGAATCTAAAATTCATGCCTACTAAAATTAGCTTGTCTCTTGCTTTATTCTTATAAACTCTTCTCATTTTAATGACTTGTGCTCTGAAATATTACATTGCAAACGTTTCCATCTTTCCCCTAGTGTCTTTCCCTCTGCTCTTTTTTCCATCTTTTCAGACCCTTTTTGTCTGTTCAGGCTGTTTGTCCCCTCCCTGTCCCCCCTATATTTAGTTGTTGTCACATCAGGATTTATTTATTGAAGCAAAGTGACAGCTATGACTTCTTTCAGGCCCAGGAGTCAACCTAAAACAAGTTTGTACCCATCTGCCCCAGGAGAACCAAAGTAGGTGGACCAGAAGAGGGCATACTCATTCTGAGGACCTGTGCAGGAAATGCCTCTTATAGGTTCTGAACTGCAAAGTGTCATAAGACTGTGGTGTGCTGGAAGAATAAGGCTGTGAAACCTATAAGAAATGCACACACGATTTTCTTGAAAACACAGCATTTTGAACTGCCCATACAGCTTTGTTACGAAAAATGAAGAAAATGTGCTGTCACTCAAAACGATGATATTTCACAAAGTCCTGACATATTGGCTGTGTGATCCTCATGGTATTAAAACAGATAGTTCGGTGCTTCTTACATCATTTGTGGATATGCATATTTACAATATTTTACTCTAGCAGTCATTCCTTTATATGTGTTGCTTTCATTATATAAACAAGTTGGCTGTGTCTACACTAGTGAGGTTTTTTTTTTTTTTTTTGTGAAAAAGCTGGGGTTCTGATGAAAAATCTCATGGAGCATCTACACACAAAATGTGTTTTTTGTGAAATCAGAAGAAGACAGCACTTTTTGGGGGAGGCCCTCTTCCTCATGAGGAAGAGAGCTTTTTTTCAAATTATTCTTTTGGCAAAAACTTGTGTAGACAGCTGGGTGGAAGGACCTTTTTTTCTTAAAGAGCAGTTCTCATGATCCTGGAGTTTTTGATCCTTGCCTTGTTCTTTTGAAAGAGCAGGGGCTGTGTGGATGCTCTCTATCAAAAGAGCAGATCAGTTTTTTTCAATCCGCTTTTTTGTGTGTGGGTGTACTCTTTCAAAAGAAGTTTTTTTGGAAGAGATCTTCCAGAAGAACTTCTTTTAAAGGATTGCTATATGGTGGATTTAGCCCTACTGTGAACTTGTTTGCCCTTCATCAACTACAGTCTGGTCCATTATAAAAGTTAGATTGATCTAACTACATGGCAGGGCTGTGAAAAATTTTACATCCTGAGCGCTGTCATGAGGTTGACTTGATCCTGGTGTTAGTTTAGCTAGATGATGGAAAAATTATCTAGTCAACCTACTTATAACCTCTTAGAGAGAAGGAGTAACTGCATCAATGGAAAAAAAAAAGTCATATGGACTCCTCCTACGTAAACAGAGACACAGATGCTGCTGTGCAGATGTGGCACAGACAAGCCCCAAGCAACCACTGTGGCACAGTGAGCCAGGCCATAGTATCTTAAATGTGTTCTGAAACAAACAGTAATGTTACATAAACAGTATATAATGCTGTGTACGGATAGGTGATTTGGCAATACTTTGTAAGGATGGTTTTACAACGTCTGTGGCTTTTCCTGAACTGCACCCTCAGAGTGGTGACCACCTTGACACTTACGTCATCAGGAGTACTCAGTCTCCATTTGATAACTAAAACATGTGCTTGATGGACCACAAATTGCATCTGTTGCAAATTTCTGGTAGAAATAAAATTAAGTGTGAAACATAAAAACTCTACTTAATATCGTCAGCTCCATTGAACTTGATAAGTTAAATTGATAGACTGCTGACTTACCACTGTTCGTTCTTTTCTGTAGATACATTGTGCATTTCAGTGACAGGCACATGTCTGTCTTTATATTTATATGCAGAGGGTTGTACATTTCCTTATGTCAGTTATAAAATATTAGCAGGAAAGTTTTAAGCAATGTAGATCCTGATTCTGAACCACACTGTATATAGGGATTATTCCTATTAAGGTCAATGGAGTTAAACCAATAAAAAAACTCTATGGGAGAAGACTCTGGCCCATAATTTCTGGTGCTCTTTTTATGTTAAAACCCTATTTATGCACTGTCTGCCGTGAGCTAGCTTAGGGTTTCCTTTTCAGCCCAAATTTCCTATAGTTTGCATTTATCAAATTGTTACAGGACATTTTCAAAGTTGGTTGCCCTGAGCACAGTAGCAATATTATACTCTGGGCTTAACCATTTCAAGATTTTCACACAAAGTTCTTACTCAAAGTACTGTGTATCATCTTCTGTTTATTTTTTTCCACTTTAATTATAAGAGTACAGAATGTAGTATGTTTTGGATTATGTTTTGTATACATACAGTCTCTTAACTGGGAGCTAGTGTTAAAATACTCACTGGTGTGCCCAAAAGAACCACTGAATGTCTCCCTGTGTGAATAGTGGATGCATTGATCACTGTTTCTCCCTCCAGGGGTGTCCATAATCATATTAAAAATATCTCTATAGAGAGTTTTTCTAGCAAGGACCTCTTATACACTAGACCTGTTGTTTATGAACCATTTATGTTAACCATTTATTAGATCATGGGGTCTGCAACCATCTTATTTTCTGTTGCTCATACAGAAAATATTTTGGATGGTACTGAAGTCATCTGATGAAATGGGTCTTCGTCCATGAAAGCTTATGCTCCAATAAAGTTCTTAGTCTATAAGGTGCCACAGGATTTCTGGTTGTTTTAGTATTGAAGGCGGCAGTTCCAAAAGCTCTACCCAGATATTGGCATGTGTGGTTAAAACCTTTATTGTTAATTTTCTCTCTTTTTTTTTTTTTTTCCCGCTTATGATCATAGTGCAGAAATATATACAAGTATTAAAGAGTAGCATATGTTGAGGTAAAGAGTGTGGGGTATTGATAATTTCCTGATGTAGGAAAAGAAACCTCTATTGAACCAAGCGTTTAAGATATTTTTAGATTTCTTCTAAATGCCATCAGAAATATAACCAATTCCACTCACAAAATGAAAAAAACCCCTGCATTATCATAAAAATATTATCATTGTACCTGGGTATAATTAAGTGCAAACTGCCAACTTAGCATATAGAAATAATTTTGAATTGTTATTGTGCAAATAAAAACAACTACTGTGCAAGATCCCCTGGCCAGTTACAGCTTCAGACTTCATTACTCATAAGCCAGTTTCCTTCTGTTGTTCATGTTTAATTAAACTATGCTATGGATGTCTTTTAAACACATATGAATTCTATCAGTAACATTGAGTTAAGTGGGCATTTGTAACGATATATCTTTATATATGTGTGTGCATGCGCACCCACCCATTCAAGGCGATTTGCCGAAGCTTTATGCATTAAGCCAAAAAAGGGGAAAAAAAGAGTAATTGATACCAAGCAATAATTATGCTGCTTTCTGAAAAGGGGTTGATTTTTCTATAAAGATATTATCTTTGAAATACACTGCAACATATTTTTGTAAGAATGGTGTTAAGTGTAATATTTATCCTTAACAAAAAATTTAAATTTATCTTTGAGTGAATGTGTGGAGTATCTAGGTGGATGTTCCACATTGAGCCTTATGGAAGGAGAGTAATGCAAGTCTCAGCTTCAGAGCTGGTGCTGATGAGGTAAATGAAACATTGGAACTTCTGCTATACTTTTAGTTCACATTCAGTGTTGCTAACATACAGTTATACATTGCCATGGATGTACTCGTTATTGTCCAGCTGTGGCCCCTTCCACAGAACCAGTTACTGCAAGTGACTGATGTGGGTTGCATGACTCTTTTTTTTTTTTTTTTTAATATCACATGTCTTACAGCCCCATTTGGTTTTCATTAGGTGAGGTAAAATTACCAGCACTTTATTACTGTCAGTGAAGTCAAAGTTAACTATTTCTTGGTAGTAGGATGTTCTGTAGGATCAAAGCATTTATTGAATCTTCAGTATGAAGTGCTGTAGATCTACATATAAGAAAATTGTATGAGAACACCCTGCTTGGCATCAGCTTTTTCCCATATGTATTATGAGAAAGGAGAATGGTATGGGGCCTTGTTTTGAGCACCTTTATTGATCACAGCTATGATAGGGCATTTTCTCCAAACCTCAGTTGCTATTTGAGTTTCTTTAATCAGAAATGTTAATAATGTAGCTGAAGTTGCCATATTTAATACCTACTTACTATGGTGTCTTCAGTGAAATGTGTCAGTTGGAGAGGCTCTCCCATCAACTCCCTTCGTGCTTCTTGTTGAGGTGGCGTATAAGTGTCTACCGGAGAGCTATTGGCAGTCAGCTTATATATACACCATACTAGACATGATAAATCAACTCCTGCTGGATTGATTGCCACCCTGTTGATCCAACTCATGGTGAAGAGCTTCCCTTAGATACCAAAGAAACTGTTCGCCTGCACCTTCTGAGTGATAAGGGCAAGAGACAGACAAAACTGGTAAAGACAGTGCTGTCCCTTTTGTGTAGTAGCCCTTCTAGTGGCATCGTTTACACATAGAACTCAGTGGAAAACAAGAGAGAACCCCATTTAACTCTGCATGAGAGCTCATAGTGGAGGAAAATCAGCCAACACTATACTCTGGGATTTCAGCCCGCTCAATTCCCCATGACGTCTGCAGGCATGTCCATAACAGTGGTTCCAAAGGTGGTAAATGATATTGCTAGGGATTCTTGATCGTAACCTTTTGCTAGGTGGAGACAGTCAGCCAATGGAAGTGGCACACAATTGTAATGTATATTATAGAATCAGTTAGACTAAAACTGTGACACAGTAACTGCATATGGTTAAAATAAAATTTATTTAAAACAAAAACAGTTTCAGGTAGTGACAACTCAACCACTTTTAACTCATCCTTTTGTACCAAGGATGTAAAAAAAACAGTGAATTGATCTATATGTTGCAGCGTAGGGAGCTGGAATGTTCTCTTCTCCCTTTTGTCCATGTTGTTAACGCGGTAAAATACCTATGTAGACTTTGCTTCATCTTTGTGGCTTGAACTAGAGATTGGGTATTCATGCCTCTGTAAGGAGTGGGATTGAAAGCCTGAGACACAACATCAAAACAGTGTCTGCATAACTCTTTTTGGGCACTGGAATGAGCCCCACTTGCACAATGGTGTGGACCCAGGCTGAGAGGCTCTCTTTCAGAAGCAGCATAGAGGTACCCAAAGTGTGCTTCATCCATGTAGGGATCATACAGGCTTGTGAATTCTTGTTTTGAAAGAAGTTTTTCAATACAGCAGAGGGAGGAAAGCAAAACCTACCAAAGCAATGTTTTTTTAATTTTTTTAAATGACTTCTCTAGGTCTTAAAGAGCTTAAGAGTGTAAGCTGCTCATTTTTATGTTAAATTGTGAGCAACCTATTGATTCCCGTGGGCAGTGCACCTGAATAGACATTAACAGGATCAGCCTTGTGTAAACAAGGGAATTACTCCCATTCACGTGGCCTTTTTCCTCAGTTGCCTTCTTCAGTTCAGAGTAAGACCAGTACAAGCAGAGAGTCATAGACCCATAGAACTGGGAGAGACCTCAAGTGGTCATCTGTCCCATGCATTAATGCCATGGCCTCAGGTAAGACCATCCTGATGTCTTTCTCGATTGAGACTTTTTTATCAGTAGTCCTTTGTCCCTCCACCATGATAGCCACTCCACCCTACCCATTTTGTCTCTGGCATACTTTCGCTTCCTAGAGTGAACTCTCTCAGCTTCTCTGCTGAGGTCGTCTCCCTTTTCTTCTGGGCCCAGTTCCCCAGCAAGAAGACTCAGCAGGAAAGCCCCATAGCTGTTCCACTCCCTTCAGTCCTCTGGCTCCTGGTTACATCTCTAGAGACAGACATCTCTGTCTGTTGTGCTTTTCTGCCTTTGGTTCAGCCAGATAGAATGATTGTTTTCTCCCAGCCAGGCAGGACCCATCTGCTCTGCCCCTCTTAATGGGCTCTTCAGCTTCTGATAGCTTCCCAGATGCACTCAACCCCACTGCCATCTTAATTGGCCCAAACAGAAGTCACCTGGGCTAGAACAGGAGCATTCAGCCCAGTTTCTTTTAATGGGACAGCTCTCCTATCACACCCTGACTTGGCAGAATTAGAAATTTCCTACAGAATAGGTCTTTAATGGAACACTGACTTGGCCATTAACCATAACTTCACTAGTTATCACAGGGATAATAGTACCCAAGTACAACTTTAATAACAGTTCAGAAGGGCAGTGTAGACAACTAATCATTTATAATGAGAAAGGAAGAAAACAATACATTTAGAAACAGAACTGCATAATATTTTTAAAAGGCCTTAGCACTTAGCAAGGCACATGTTAAAACAAACACATCTTTTCAGGAACAGGGAACTAATGTATGTATTATTTAAGAACAGTATGAGAGCCAGATTCAATTGATGGACTCTTGTAGCAGTTATCTCATTAAACATCTTTGCTGTTGGGATCAGAGAAAGTTTTACATGAAATGGATTGTTATTAATTGGGGATGTGAGGGGATGTCCTTTTAAGGCTATTGATTATTTTTGATGGCTTTTGTTTTGTTTTGTTTTTTGTTTTTTTTTTTTTTTAAATTGTATGAAGTGTCCTTGCAGATGTTCCCCTTCATATAAAAGCCTTTTCATGTTCATGTTTCACCATGGAGGTCCAGCTGTTGTAAAGGAGTCATGTACGAATCCCATTTATTTGTCATCATATATTGCAAGTGGCTATTATAGAGCCCAGTATAAAATACCCTCATTACCTCTCATTTCCTTGAGCTATTTGGAGAAACTTGTAGACTTACCCAGCATTACTTGGGGCCCAGAGTGGGGGACCTTGCATGGTGCAGTCCCTCTGCCTTCTCCTTGAGGTCAGTCCAGGATGGGAGGAGGCCATGCACCTCTCCCGCTGGCCTGAGGCAGGGTGGTGAGGACCAAGCACCCCATCCACCAGTTGTTTCCTGGAGCAGGGATGTACTTTGCACCTGCTGGCTTCTCCTGGGACCAGCTCGGGCCATGCAGGCTGCTTGCTGGCATTACCCATGGCCTGCCTAGGCTGGCGGGTCTGTGGGGCGGCTGGCAGCTGCTCCACATGTCTGCCACAAGGGGTGGGGGGTTTGCACCCCACCCACCAGCTTTTCCCTGGGTCTGGCCAAGGTTGTGGGCAGGGACAAGCATTGCACCCACTAGCTATTCTCTGGGGTAGAGGCATGCATTGCAGCTTCTGGCTTCTCTACCTGCTGGCACTCTGTGGCCAGCCAGCGTGACTGGGCTATGGGGCAGCCAGCAGCTACTCTCTGGGACAGGCCAGGGTGGTGGGGGCCATGCTGCCAGCCAGTGAGTGACCGCAGGTGCTTGATGCCCTCCTGTGATCACTTGTTAGTTTTATAACTGTTCCCATGCGTGCTGTCCCCATTTGGTCATGGATGAGTATAACTGTCCCTGCTTTCACACCCCTCCCTTTCTGTTTTGATAGGAAACAGTCCCATTCCACACACATCCCATTATCCTGGCACAACCAAACCCTGACCTTGTTTTAAGTTGTAAGAGGCAGCTGCATCCCAAATTTGGTGGTCCTAGCTCTTGTTGCTGCAGAAGAGTTTTTGAACAGATGGATGGACAGACGCACATTTGTAAATTATACGTATAACATTTTTTCCAAAAGGATTTTCCCTTTCTGTTTTGAAAATGCAGCATACAAAGTGGAGTTTTCACATCCAGCTTAATAGTCCTAGATAGTGAAACAAGCGTAGGTAAGAGTAGATAAAAGCAAGAACTAAGTATAATTTGTTTTCTGATTTTCTTTGCTTAGTTAGAATTCGGTTCTGCGTACAGTTGATTCTAGGATAATTTTGCCTTGTTTTCAGCCCTGGGAGGAGGATAAACTCTTGACTCGTGTATTTTTTTCCCTGGTTTTTCTCGCTGTTGGTCTAACTTGTGTCATCTTAGCTCAATGGAGATTGCTGGTCTGAAGTGGAAATATGACACTCATGAAAGATTATTTAGAAGATAGGTTAGTAGTTCCATACTTAACCAGTGTAGATGAGCTCGCTGGCTCTGAGAAGCCTGATTTGTGTTTCTATTTCTTTTCCTGATTGAAAATAATCTGTAATGGAAATCCTTCAGCTCTGAAGTCCCTATTTATACTAATACTGTGCCAAATAACAAGCAACCTAATTTTAGCCAAAACAGAGAATACTTATAATGGCTAAAAATTTCAAAAGTGCCTGTGTCCCATTTTCAGGCATTCAGACTCCTAAATTCCTTTTTAGGCTTTGGCACAGTACCTCAGAACACTGTGATGAAAGGAAAAGTGTTTGTTCTCATCCCAATCAGTAAATTTTTGTGTCATCTTCAGCAAGGTATTTACAGATTGATTTTCCAAAAAAGGGCTGTAATTTTCAATGTTGCAGCTTTTTGGTGCCTAGCTTTAGACACCTTGTGTCTGTTTTTTTCCCAAAAGCAGCTAAGTTCTTGTGGTTCCCACGGTTTAGCTGGGGGAGTTCTGAGTGTTCAGGCCAGAAGTGTCTCAGGTGAGCCACCCAAAAACAATGCCCACACTTGAAAATTTTAGCTTTTATATTATGTGCCTCATTTTCCCCATCTGTAAAACAGGTAGACTCAGGCTTACTGATCTCACAGAAGTGTTGTCGCTCTCAATTAATTACTACTTGTAGAATGCATAGAAATCTTCAGTTAAGTCTGAGCCAGCTCCTCTGCTGGTATGCATCAGCAATGCTCTGCTGAAGTCACTAGAGCTATACTAGTTCAGACCAGCTGAGGATTTTGGCCTTGTAAATGTAATTATTCCTGTAATAATAGCATCAAACAAGTAATTATGCTTCTCTTTCTTTTCATTTAAAAAATGAGAACATGATTTCCTCTTAGATCAGTGCAAATAATTCACACAAATGGCCCACCTGGAAATACTATTTATTTGTACTGTGCTAGCTGTTCTAGAAGCTTTACTGTCATGTAGGAGGAAGACATGTCCCTAACCTTATAAGTACTTACAGTCTGCACAGAAAAGTGCCTTATAAGCACTTACTGTCTGCCCACTGCTTTGAAATATTACACTTATGCATTGATTAAATAAGGGACTTAAGCATGTGACTAACTTGAAACACATGGGACTGATGCCTTGGTGGAAGTACTCTTGTGTTAGCCAGGTGCTCAGGTGACCTACTCCTAGGCTTTAAGGCCACCATGATCTCGATCATCTAGTCTGACCTGCACATTAAAGGCCACAGAACCTCACCCGCCCTCTCATAAGACCATAACCTCTGTCTGAGTTGCTGATATTCTCAAGTCTTGATTTAAAAACTTCAGGTTACAGAGAACCCGCCACTTACTTTAGGGCAAACCAAGTGACCTGAATCCTATGCGGCAGAGGAAGGCAAAAAATTCCCAGAATGACTGTGTCTGTCCTGTGAGAATTCTTTCTGACCACAGACATGGTCATCAGTTAGACCTTGAGCATGTGAGCAAGACCACCAGCCAGATGTGGGAGGAAAAACAAGTCTGTAGTAACTTAGACTCCTCTCCATCTAGTGCCCCCTCTGTGGCTGTTGGAAATGTTTGCTAATAGTTGTTGCAGATGAGATTGCCTACAAAGGCACGTGGTCCATGGCTAACATAAGCTTAAATTAGTTTTTTTTTGCCCCCACTAGTCAAGCTGTTGTAGGACTTCACTCCATGCTGAACTGAGGCCTTAATTTGTGTGAAAGGAGTCGTCTCTTTCACTCAGCAGCCATGAAAACTGGAGACCACATAGTGTGTGCTATAATTTACACATTGTGTAACCGTTTTCACTTCATCCTTTTTTGTCACTATGGCACACTTATGTAACTTTATTTTTAGAGAAGATTAGTGGATTCCTCTAACGGACAAACTATTTATGGCATGTGTAAAGAGCCTTTTTTGGTAAGAAAATTAAACTTTCGAATAAATGAGTGTTGGTTTCATAAAGTGGCTATCCAGAAAAATAGGGTGATTATTGCTGAGGGCAAATATTGAATGCCTCTCACACTATGTTCTATTTTCACATTACTGATGTTTCTGTATTCGTTATTTTAGTAGAGCGAATTAGTGAATGGAGCTTTTGTTTATAAAATAAGTTGCAAGGAGGATGGCGGCACTGTTTAGTTTTGGTTTAACCAAGATTTTGTGTGTGGGTCATGGGTAGTCAAACTTTTAAACTGTAGCCTGTGCTGGGCAGTATCCTACAGATGAACATTTGTAGTTTGTGTGGTTGTGCTTTGAGAATTTTTTAATACTCTCATGACTTTTGGTTTGAACTCTCCTAATGTTGTATTTTGAATGTTGTGCATTCTGAATTTCTCAGATTCTTGGTGTTTTGTGCTTCAAAGAAACTCCAAGATATACCTACAGACCCTAGACCTCCTGCCTGATGGTCAATGTTTCCCCTATACTTGGAGAAGTAACTAGCTAAATGACAAGCAACTCAATTTTAGACCTCTTCATGTGAGCCTCACTGCAAAGAACTGCTTGCCACTGAATACATGTTAATGGTGGAAGTGTGTGTGCAAAACCCCGTCATCAAAGTAATATGTACTTAATGGCAAAAGTAGCAAATTTTTTTATACACAAGGGTTCAAATTTTCAGGTGTTAGTAGTTACAGCTGTGGACTTACATCCATATTTAGTCACCAAATTACATTGATTTAGCTGCTTGAATGCTGACTTCGCACTTCAGTCTCTATTTAGAGGCCTGGAACAGACATTTAAATACATAAGTATGGATCCAGGTGTGAGACTTTAGGCATCTGAGTTGAAAATGTGGCCTAAAGTATAAAACAAGCCAAAGTATGTAAATGAAGTAAACAAAGCTGTTAGTGGGGACACCAGGAGAATAATAATACTTTACACTGCTGTGATATCTCAAGTTTGGCATTCACTTAATTGAGTTCAGTAGCGTAGTTGCATAAATAGAATCTTTGAGATGCTATCAGCGCATACTGTAAGAGCAATTGTACATATGCAGTGAAGAAACCGTTACCCTTTTCATAGTCTCGCAGGAGAGGAGTACAAATCTTGACTGTAATATTTTGATAAGTCACTAGTTCTTATTAAAATAATAATTATGGTGATAATTATAACTGTAGTTTGCTCTCGGATGGAGCTGCTAACTGTACCGGGGGTGGGGGGAACCTTCTGTACATTCTCTTAAAATAGAGTCCTAGCTTTGCCCTTTTTATTTCACATCTGTGTATCTTGGAAATCTCACTTGTTTGTCCCCACCACGTATTTTGATGATGTGCTGCTGATTCATTTGGTAGACTAAAAGGCTGCATAACTCCACTATAGGAAGAAGCTTTAGATTCCAGCATGGACCAAAGGACTCCAGTTGGGAGTTTTTCTGTTTACCTCAATGTGATCAAAATGAGACCTGGTATTTTACAGTACTGCTGTGGTAAAACACAGTGATGAACCCACAGCCAACAGGTTCTTTGTGGCCGTTACCATGGTGCACACTGGAAGCCGTGATGATAGAACTCAGGGCTCCTCCTCAAAGGCCCAGGCTGCTATAATATTTGAACTCAAGGAAGCTTTGTCAAGTAGGCAGCAATATAGGTCCTATGGCACTATCTGAGCAGTTATGATCCTATGTAGTAGAGAAGACCTGTATGTGTAACCGCCCAGCGGTGGATTTGAACCTTGGACCGCTGGAGCTTAATGCGTGAGTCTCTGCGGTTTGAGCCAAAAGTCTGCTGCCGTTCAGCGAAGGCGATGGAGGAGACTCATTCTTTTGCTCTGTAAGTGGTCTAGGGTCAGCGAGACAGTGAACCACACCTAGATGTATGGGTTACATATGAACAGGAGCCAGTTTGTTGCAATGTGTGGTTGGGCTCCATTTCTTATGAACTTGATTAACAGCCTATTCAGTTATTAAATAAAAAGAATTTCAAAGATGACCACGCTTAAAAAAAAAAAACAAAACAAAAAAAAAACCTAGTTTTACGGTTATGCCTCCTTTTCCCTCTCCCTATGAAAGGAATGGTGGTACTGAAATTTTTTTTTCCCATTAATTTTCCTGACCTAGACCAGCAATTTAGCCTAGCAGAGGCAAAGCAGAAGGCACAGGTCCTTATGCCTGGCTATCCTAAACTAAGGTGCCACCATAACCCTAGGGCAAGGGTTGGCAACCAAAATAGCAAGAAGAGCCATTTTTTCCAATTTGGTGAGAACCTCAATAATTCAAGAGCTGTAATGCATGTGATAATGACACAGTCCTTAAGAAATAACCTCAAACCATACTTTTTATAATCTTTATTTTAAGAACAATGCACACACAATGGTTTGGAATGTGATACATTTTTCCTGCAGGATAACTTTTTGCATATTTGATTTCCACATACTTTACATGTGTGTTTGTACCACTGTCTTCCTGACTTTCACTCCTGAAACGTCTCTCTCTGAAGGACACCAGGGGGAATTATTCAACGTTTCAAGATCACACATTGTTTGCTATTTAGGTATGAATTGTTCATTTTTGGGCTTTTAGACATCCACTGTTGATCGAAAATAATCAGGAGGGGTTTTTTTTACTTTGCAGTTATAGCGTTGGGAGCCACAAAGAAGTCCTTAAAGAGCCGCATGCGGCTCTAGAACCGCAGGTTTCAGACGACTGCCCTGGGGAAGGAGGGCAGAGGAATTGGAATCTGCTGTTGCTTCTCTCCCCTGTCTATTCATCTCAATCAGCTGACCACCCAAAACCTGAGCAAGGGGCAGAGCTAGTGCGCTCAGTTACAGAGCAAGATTTTTTTGCTTGGGAAGAGTAATTCCAAGGCAGCTGTACAGTTCTGTAATTATAAGTCCAATGTAAAAGTTGAGTAAATGTGATCTTTTTAGTTTTTGAATTTTATACAGGTTGAACATCTTTATTCTGGTACCTTCAGGACCTGACCGGTACTGAACAAGAGAATTTGCTGGACCACAGGAGGTCAGTTCTGTTTAGCAGCATTACCAATACTTCAACTGCTTACTGGGCTATTAGATGACCTTGACAGTTTAATTAGAGCTAAATAGGGTTATGCTATATTTGTATCCTGAAATAGCAACTTTGTGGCTAAACACTGTGCTCAAAATAGCAGCGCTGTTAGGAGCATGGTATTCCTGTTCCGGTACTCCTTTTTGTACAAGAGATAGCAGAAACTTCGAAATAGCTGCTTGTTTTGAACTTTGTTGCCATATGGATGGCACCAAGTTCAAAACAAGTTAACTAAAAATAAATTATGCAATTTGCATTGTGCGAATTGCCCGAGTTGTTTTGAGTTATGAATGTAGCTGTAGGTGGGAGCCTGGATTGTTCGCTATAAACAAACTTTATGGGATCAAGGGATACTTGGCCACATGCATGAAAAGTTGACATCTGGCTAACTAAAAGCATGCTGGACCCGAGTGTGGTGAACTAGAGAGGTTCACCTGTACTGCTCTGATTGGAGTCAACCAGAGTTGTGACATTAATTCTTAGGGAACGATTAGGCCTATAGATTGGTAATGCAATTGCCTGTCAATTAATATAATATAATTGAAAAGCTAACTCTGTTTTGATTCTCTGTCAGACAGGCTATGTCTAGCTTACAGAGATTTGTTGACAAGTTTTTTGAGTGATCAGCTCTGTCAACAAAATGGCCAACCAGAAGCACAGAAGACAGGGCTGCCTGGTGTCCCAGAAGCCCTGTCTGTTGACAAAGGCCTTCCCTAGAAAGTCCAGGCTGGCTTTCTGTCGACAGACTTCTGACAGAGGCATTATGCCTAGTGGGGAGTGGGATAAGATTGTCAACAAAAGAGCTGCCTTCTGTCGATTTACAGAACATCTTGGGAATGTGGACACTCCTGGGGTTTTGTCAACAAAACCCTCTTGTGTAGACATACCAATAGTAAATATTAATGATCCTTTATGAATCAGAGCTTCTCTTTTGTTGGATGAATGATTGTTAAATGCACTCTCTATCATTTTATTTCCTTTCCTTTCATTATTGCTTATGAACTTATTCCAATCAACGAGGCACAACAAATTTGACTTTGCTGTCATTTGCAGGGTGCGTTGTTATAGAGTAGAAGTTGCATGGCTTGGAAGTGTACTTCCTATTTTGTTAAACTATGTATTTTTTCTGCAGCTGTCGTCATAAACATGCTGTATGCATCTGCAGTCTTGGAGTGCATGCCATCTGACTTAGAGTAGAGTTTGGCCCCATATATTTAAAATCCATTGATAGGGTTGCCAACTTGGGTGGACTGGATGGTCTGGGTCCCAGTGTCACAATTTGTGCTGCAACTTCTCTACCATGTAGTGTGTTCCAGGAGCAAGCAACCCTTAATTTGCTGAGCCTTTACTTTCTCCATAGCCCCAGTGAAGTTAGCTATGGGTAGGAGTAATCATTCATCTGCGTAAGTAGGAGCTGTACGTTTGGGCTTTAAGCCAAGATTGTCAAGAGTGCTTAGTGATGTTGGGTCCCTGATATCACACTGTCTCAACTGGCTCACAGCCATGAGTGCCAACCTCATGGCAGACTGTCAAGAAGCTGTGCAGAGACACGAACTACACGCGTGTTCTATATTTAAATTTCACCACGAACTACACGTGTGTTCTATATTTAAATTTCACTAACTCCAAAACAAATGTGAACTCCTAATGGACGATAGAAGTCTTGTCATTGAGTCATAGACAGTCTGCATGGACATTCCAGTTCATTTTCCACCAAAGCAAGCTAGTCATAGTGATAGATGATTACTGTGCATGAAAGATCATTCAGGTGTTTCCTGTCTCAAAGGACAGGTCATTTATTCCCGTAGATTAGTACTGAAGACACCTGCTTGCAGCCAGTCCTTTAGTAAACTCTCTAAGGGTTTGTTAACTAAGAAAAGGAGGGTGGTGGTGGTTATTAAAGTAGGCAAGCACATACACATGTAGATGCCCTTTACTAGAGGGGGCTCTGAACTTTGTTGGGAAGACCCTGTGTGCTGCAATCTAACTTCAGAGGCCACATCTGTACTTCAGCAGTCTTTAGAAAGATGATCTTCGAAAGCGCTCATCCACATGCAAAAAAGCAGACTGAAAGGTTGATCCGCTCTTTCAATAGACAGTGTCCACACAGCCCCTGCTCTTTTGAAAGAACAGACCAGGGATCAAAAAATCTGGCACCACGAGGACTGCTTTTTCGAAAAAGGGGCCCAGAGAAGCTTGTGAAAGGAGGCACTCTTCCTGATCTGGGAGCGGCAGAGGGCTTCCGGAAGGAGAGCTGCACTTGGGATTGAAAGAGCTCATTTTAGCCGCGTCTACACGTGCCGGCTACTTCAAAGTAGCCGCGCCAACTTCGAAATAGCGCCCGCCACGTCTACACGTGGTGAGCGCTATTTCGATGTTGAAATCGACATAAGGCGGCGAGACGTCAAAGTTGCTATCCTCATGAGGAGATGGGAATAGCGCTCTACTTCGACGTTGAACGTCGAAGTAGGGCACGTGTAGCCTATCCGCGTCCTGCAACATCGAAATAGCGGGGTCTGCCATGGCAGCCATCAGCTGAGGGGTTGAGAGACGCTCTCTCCAGCCCCTGCGGAGCTCTATGGTCACCATGTGCAGCAGCCCTTAGCCCAGGGCTTCTGGCTGCTGCTGCTGCAGCTGGGGATCCATGCTGCATGCACAGAGTCTGCAACCAGTTGTCGGCTCTGTGAATCTTGTGCTGTTTAGTGCAATTGTGTCTGGGAGGGGCCCTTTAAGGGAGTGGCTTGCTGTTGAGTCCGCCCTGTGACCCTGTCTGCAGCTGTTCCTGGCACCCTTATTTCGATGTGGGCCGCTTTGGTGTGTAGATGCTCCCCTGCAGCGCCTACTTCGATGTAGTGCTGCCCAACGTCGACGTTCGGCACCATCCCTGGAGGACGTGTAGACGTTATTCATCGAAATAGCTTATTTCGATGTCGCTACATTGAAATAAGCTATTTCGATGTAGCATTCACGTGTAGACATAGCTTACGGGTGTGGACACTCCGTGTGTTCTTTTAGAAAAGGGCCTGATTTTCCGAAAGAACTTGCCCGTGTAGATGCGGCCAGAGACTACAGCTCCCATGGTGCGTTGGGGAAAGAATGAGAGATTTTCTTTTCTGGGCAGTACATGTTTTTTTGGGAGAGGAGTTAGATTGTTGGTGGGAGCTCTGTCCTTACCAGGAGTTAGGAAGCCACTAAGAGCCTGGTGGCTTTGATCAACCAGGGAATTTCAGAGATGGTTGGTGGCTTTCCTGGAGCTGGGGCAAAGCTTTCCTATGCTAGGAGCTGACTGAGGTGAGCTGCAGTGGAAAAAACTGTGAGTAATCCCCACCCTTGTTTGGAAAAGTACCTTTTAAGGGAAGGGGCACAGCCAAGACTCTGAAGAGAGGCAGAGTCTTCTTCCCCTTGAGCCAGGACCCAAATGCTGACATTTGGTGGGGGCCAGCTCCAATCTTCAGAAGGGTTGTGCAGCTTTTTGCCTAGGCCAGACTGATGCACAGAACCTGCCCAATGTTATCTCCAGCTTCACATCTTCAAGTGTGCCTAGGATCTAGGAATCTAGGACTCTGAAACCCAACGGCATGTATTCTCAGGAGTGGGCTAAATGGTGACAGTGTAAACGCCAGATAACTTTCATTTATTACTGTATCCTATCTTGGTTAATTGATTTCATTTAACTGCCCCCTGTGGATTTAGTAGCGACAGTTAATCTTAATCTGGACTACTCTGTTTCTTTAAATTGTTAAGTAAAGATGTGTTTACTCTAATTTAAGTATATGAGATGGATATTATTTATAATTGGTATTTTTGAGTTAGACCCATGTTACACAAGTGGTTATAATTAGAATAGGTTTATTCCTGGAAGTTCCTGAGGCACACCATTGAGTGTGTACAGGGGACAGCCAGGTGGCGGCACGAACAATTTTAAATTCCTTTAGTAGTAGGGGATTGCGGCAGAGGGATGGACAGAGGATTCCCACCTATCCAGCATCACCACTGAGTTTTTCAGATATCTCCTTTAATGCCAACAACAACAGGCACCCAAGTTCGTGGTTTCAGAAGATGACTGGGTAGAATTGTGTCATCTCTCCGTGTCTTTCACACCTAAACCAGGTTATCCTGGGGATCTCTGCTGCTGTTTCATAGCTCCAGCCATCTGAGAGTCCACACAGCAAAGGAGATGACTGATTTTCATGTCAGCTATTTTGATTTTCTTCTTCCAGAATTCAAGCTGATAGCAGTGTGAGTTCTGTTCATGGGTGCAAGGGAGCAGTTAACAAATTCTCTTTGTTGTGATGCCCCACAATGGCCTCTTTAGTTTTCATCGGCCTTTTTGATAGACCTCCTGACTGGGTTCAGTTTCAGAGCAAACCTATTTTTATGATACAGAACAAAAACTTAAATATTACCTTACAGCAGCGAATAAAGATATTTTAAGTGAGATTAATGTGTACAGCATTTTCAAACATTTCATAAAGTTTATACAGTCAGCACATCTTAACCATCCTGACAAACATAAAACAAACTGGTTTCCAACGATGAATTGGTCAGTTGCTTGGCTTAGTTCTGAAGCCTTTGCAGGAACTACCCTAAGGGTGGGCAATAATTTTTGAAGAGGGGCCACTCCACGAATTTTGGTATTGGTCGTGAGCTGGCTCTGGGCTCTCCAGAAGGGGCAAGGTCTTGGGTAGGAAGGGTTGTGGATAGGGGTTACAGAGAGACAGACACTGTGTGAGTTTGAAAGAGAAACACTTCGTGAGACAGACTGGGTGACACACACTGCAGCACACAATCTGTATGTGACAGTGACACAGTGTGTGTGCTGGCTGCAGCTCCTGGGTAAGTTTCTGAGAGAAGCCCCTCTCTGTCTCTTTAGGGGAAATTTGTCCTGCTCTGTTGTCTCCCCTCTCCCCTGCTCTGCACTCCTGGGTGAGTCACTTGCTTTCCATGCTTTAGATTGGAGCAGCTTTACTGTGTGTCTCCCTTTCCTGATCTCTGCTCTGTAGAGATGGGTGATGGGACAGGTGAACAGCCTGACTTCATCACTGTCCTCTCCTCTCCACTGCCTCCCACTCTGCACAGCTAGCCCGAGAATCCTAGGAGTAGCGCGACTGCAGAGGGAACAAGGTGCTGGTGGTGAGAGGCAGCTGAAAATATGTTGCTGGCTGTAAGTACTGTATTGCACGCTGTGCTAATCAGCTGGCCGAGCCAGGGAGAAATGCTGGTCAGTCTGCATCTGGCCCCCCCGGGGCTGATTTTGTCCACTCCTGAGCTAGTACTTGGTTTATCAGTGTCACACCTGATTTAAAGGGGTCTGGAATTTGGAGAATGTGTGATCATGATTTTCTGAAAATCATGCTCTTTTTAAACTGAAATATGCTATATACAACAAACTCTTTCGTATCTGGCAGCCTCAGGACTGGAAGGTTGCTGGATATTCAGATATTCTGGATAATAGACAGGTATATCTAGCAATGTATAACATTAAAGACAAACGAGACTAGATATTAAGAAACAAATAAAAATGTATCAGAGTCCTTCATTTACTAACAGTAGTACTATTTATTTGTATTTACTGTCACTATACTATACTAATAGAAAATGTAATTAAACTTTACTTGGGGTTAAAATGCTGGTTATATGAGACTTCCGGATGACAGAATTGCCAGATAAGACAGGTTACCGTAACTAGTCATAAGATCCACCATAGTGGTCAGAGTGAAGGTTCATTTAGTCTGGTAACCCACCTTCCGACAGCCTCCAATGCCAGGTGCCCAAGAGGGAATGAACAGAACATGTAATTATCAAGTGATCCATTCCCTGTTGCTCATTTCCAGCTTCCTCATCACTTTTGATATCACTTGTTTGATATCGATCCAAAGGTTGGTCATTCATCTATGTAAACATTGTATGTGGGGGTCATTATGAAATATTCCTTTTAGTGACATTTATACAAAATGAGGGGCCCCAGCCCTTCAATGGGATATACAGATGTGTGGCTTATTGCGGGAGCCTGTGCCTGGAAGATGATGACTATTCTTAGTAAAGCTGGTGGAGTTGGAGGTGATTGGTCTTTGGCAGGATCAGTTACAAGTCAAGCCAGAAAGATGCTTAAAACAATATTTCCAGGTTAAAGATAATACATTTAAGAACACAATGTCCTTCCCATTAAGTAAGTCAAACTAAAAGTATTTGTCAAAACTGGCTTAACATGTGGATGTTGTGATCGAGCCAGTGAAAGTTGGCTGGTCTTCGTGTGTCTGTTTGTTTATCTTTAGTTTGTACAGATTGACCTTCCCTGGTCTGGCATCCTCATGACCTGACCAGTCCCAAGCCAGGGAATTTGCTGGACTGGGGAAAGTCAAAGCTGGCTCCCCTGCTCCTGGCTGCCAGCCTCTGGACTCCCCTGCTTTGGCCCCTGAGGTACCACAGCTCCCCTGCTGTGGCCACTGGACTCCAGGGCTGCCCTGTGCTGGCGCCTGGGGCACTGCAGCTCCCTTGTTCTGTGCGTTGGTCCCCTGGGGCTCTCCTGCTCCCAGCAGTCAAGGGTGCTGGCCTCTGGGGCTCCCATGCAAGAACACAGTCCCAGCAGCCCAAGTGTGGCCTAGCAATGCTCCTGGTCCCAGCCTGCTACTGTTTCCTGTGGGTGCTGCAGACTCAGAGCACCTATAGGATTGTCAATGATGTCAGACCCAGGGGAGTCTAGATTACAGAGGTTCAACCTGTAGTCAGTATCACTTTCAGGTCCCTCCCCCCACCCCGTGCAAAAGTGCAAGGAAGGAATGTTTTGTTTACAAATAGTACAAAGATGATTTTTCTTAAAATTCCCATGATGCTTAAAAAAAGCATTTGAAGCACTTTAATGATTTTGATTTATATTTGGGTTTTGTAAAATATTATTTCTGTGCAAAACCTATAATTTAGGTAAATGTCATATGATGGGTTCCTTTTATAAATACATTAAAATGGTAAAAAATTATATAAAATTCCCATAACTTTTTGTTTCTTTATTTACTCTGTATTCTCAGATGGAGATTGTTTATATTGACAAACAAATAGTTCCTGTTTATCTCTAGTCACTGGAGAGAAATGTTGGATATTTGTGTTGACCCCTGCAACCATTCTCTAGCAATGGCTTTGTAATTTTATAATTCAGAAGACTCTTCATACAGTGAATGAGCATGTTCTTAATTATTCTGCTGATGCTGTCAAATGTCTTTCTTAAACGTTATTGGTTTCATCATATTGCATTACTAATAAGTTTCATGCAGAAAGTAAGACACATTGAATTGTGCACTGTGACTGATTTTAATGGAGTTTTCATTTCACCATAAAGGTATGTTAAGTGCATTTAAATTTTGGTGTATGTGTGTTTTTAATAGTACCAGTTCATAGTTAACAACTATTTAATCTTTATTCAGTGAGGTGGTCACCAGCTGAACCCTTCACAGCTTAGATCAAAAGTAAAATGGAGCGCAGTTTCAGATAGTAACTGTGGTTGAGACACCTGGTTTGCTTTCAGGGGCAAGTCTATACGAGTATTTATCTCAAGCTCGTTTACTTCCAATTTACTTGAGTTAACTAGTAGCACATTGGTCTGTGCTGGTCTCTCCAGGGCTCAGACAGTGTTAAGGCAAACCATGGACACCGGTGTGCTGAAGCTGAAGACTGGCACATATAGTACATTAGCTAATATGAGTCAATTGCCAGGCAGTTAATACGTGTTTAAAGAAAGCGCTGTTGCAGACAAGCCTTCAGAAAAAAGATGGTCTTGCGGTTCAGGCATTGCCCTAGTACTAAGGAGATAGGGATTCACTTCCCAGCTTTTGAAGACTCTCTTCTGGCAATTATGTCAGATTTTCAGGTCCCTTTTCCATGGTTTGGTGTGAATGTCCTGTCAGTGCCATCAAAGAAGAGTTAATATATGCTCTATCTTCAGGGTCACTTACATATTGATAAGCTACTGATGATTTCCTACTTTCAAGTAAAATATACCAGAACCTGCTTAGAGTGAGCTCTGATCTAGTGCAGCTCCTGTCTTAGGCTTGGTCTACGCTAGACTTTACAGTCAACTGCAGATACATCGATTCTAGCTATGCAATTGCCATAGCTGAAATTGTGTATCTGCAATCAACTGTAATATCTGCCCTCACAGAGGGAGTTTGACACGAACGTTTCTCCTGTTGACCTCCCTTACTCCTTGCGTTAGTAAGGAGTACAAGGGTCAACTGCCAACCCCAAAGACTTTGATTTTGTACGTCTTTGTCAGAGACACGCAAAGTCGAACTCCAGAAGATTGACCGTGAGAGGGTCAATCTCCTGGTAGGTATAGATAAGCCCTTAGGCATGTTTATTTTACTTCCCTGATTATCTCAGTGTATTTCAGTGGACAGTCTACAGCCGAGGTGTCCACTACACTCCCATTCGCCACATTTGGGGCAGTGTAATATAGTGACATGCAGCTCAGCAGTTCAAGAGAGCTGCACATGTGGGGCACCCCTCTAGCTGCTCTGCACGTGTGCTCCAAGCGTGTGGTGCCAGCAGTGGAAGTGGCTCCTCCAGCCATGGGGTGGCTCGTGTGGAGCGGCTTCAGCCCTAGGCTCCAGTGAGTAATCTTGGGGGGTGCCTGGCTAGGAGGTGGTGGTGGAGTGCCTGCTGCGGGGGGAGTTTGGTGCCATGGTGGGGGTAGGGCGGCTTCTGGCTGGGGGGCCATGTGGGGGCGGTGCTGTAACGATCTGGTAAGTTTCTCTTGGACACCGTTGGACTTACAGTATGGGTTTCCATTAAAGGAATTGGGCAAATCCAATCTATACCATTCTGTTGCATTAAAGGTTCCCCTGGCAATGGAGTGAGGTGTGTTTAGCGTTTGTTACCCAGGGAGTAGAGTAATGCCTCGATTTACAGGAGGGTTCCATTGCCACGCACCCTTGCATAACTGGAAACTCATGTAATTCGGGAGCGGCTTTTTTTCCTGGTGGAACACTTGTTCTGCAGCTGGGGAAGCGGCAGGAGCACCTGGAGCTCCTTTGGAAGGTAAGACCTGGGGTTGGGGGTGGTTGGTTGAGGCTGTTGGAGGGGGCATGGAGGTTTAAGCCTGGGATGGGTTAGGGCTGTGGGGTAGGTGAAGGGGGTGGAGGCTGAGCTGGAGCGCAGAGGGTTTGAACTGGGGCTGGGGGCGGGGGTTGAGCCAGAGCAAAGCATGGGAGTGGTGAGCTGGAGTTGTGCTTGGATGGTGAGCTGGACTGCAGGAGTTGAACTGGGGCTTAGGGGTTGAGCTGGAGCCGCCTGTGAGGGGTGGTGAGCTGGGCCGTGCTTGGCTGGTGAGCTGGCGGGGGTTTTGAACAGGGTTGGGAGGTTGAGCTGGAGCTGTGCGTGGGGGTTTAGTCATAGTCATGCTCGGGTGGTGAGCTAGCCAGGAGTTTGAACCAGGGCCGGAGCAGGGGAGCCGTAGCCACGTGTGAGGGATGGGGAGCTGGAGCTGGGCATGGGGCTGGGGGAATGAGCTGCAGGCATGGTGAGCCGGCGGGGGGGTTTGAACTGGGTCCGTGGGTTGAGTCAGGGTCTAGTGGGGAGTGGGATTTTGAGTTGCGCTTAGTTCGTGGTAATGCGAGTTAAGTGCAACTTGAAATCGCACGTTTTGAGGGTTTACTGTATGAACTTTTTAAAGTTATTGCACTGGAGATGAACCTCTGCAAATTATCCTCATCTGTTTCTTAAAGGACGAGGCTGATATAGGTTGGTCAGTTAGAAATGGCTTGGGTGGTGTAAGAAAGGAGAGTTAATTGCTTGACCTTTGCACTCCTGGAATACATAGCAGCAGATGGCGTGCAGGGAATGTTGTAAAAGGCTGGCAAATGTAGCTAAAGTACCTTATGGGGATTTATGCAGACCAGTGAGATTTGCATTGAGATAACTACGTTCATGTCATTCACAGACATAAACCCCTAGTGCAGAAATACTGCACTGATGCATAAGCTCCATTTTGTGTGGGTTCGGTGTGTCTACATGAGGGATTTGTACCCATGTAAAAATATTGCTGAAATTACATTGGTGAAAATATCCCCTGTCTGGGGATCATTTGTCTGAGCAAGCAGAGCAAGAGAATAAAATGGGGAGGAAAAAAACCACCCAGCTGAGAAAGGAGACTTCTGCCTGCACTTACACTGTGCAGGCAGGACTGTAATAGTGTGTTTTGTGCTGTTTGGCTTGACATCAACATGTAAGGATGTGTACAGATATGAATTCATAATAAAACAATATGTCTCAGTAACCAGAATTCTAGTGTGGGACTGAAGTGCAAATTATTCACCTTCTACACTGAAATATATGGCTGTTCTGACTTTGTGGGCTGGAAGGCCCAAATCAGGAGAGAAATTGCAAATAGTAGCTAGTTACTAGTGTCAGCAGGAATAATTGTGCATGGCTGCCCCGCAACAGCTGTTTCTGTTTCCCGTCTGTTTCAGAGTGGTGGTTAGAAGGGGCCCATTTTATCTTCTTCTGATATTTTTGTAATCAGCATAATTTTTCAGTGGGTTGCACACATCTGTGGCCTAAAATCTGTGCTGAGACTTCATATAGTCAGTGGAAACCGACATTTCCCAGGTTCCAAGGTTGGCCTGCCATTAGTGAAAGGCGCATGCTGCTCCCCTCTCCTTTTATTTTCATGATATTATGTTACTTTTTATGAAGTCCTTGTGTTTCCATGTTCAGACACAAACATCAGGACCTTTTGTACTTTCCTCCCTCATTCAGAGGTTCTGTTGTCTTTTCTAGCTGAAGTCAATCTTTAACTCCCCATTTTACTGAGCTAAAAATTTCAAATTTTTAGTCACTTCAGCTGTTGAATTCAATAAGCCCTTCAGAAGAAGCAGTTGTATTTTCCTTAATGTACTAAAATGAGCTGACTAAACAAAATGTAAACAGATGTTTCCTTGCTGGTAGCACACTTCAGAAGAAATATACCTTCTAGAGACATTAGCCAGCTACATGTAGGAAGGCAAGTTAAACTGCTGCATAATTATGAAGTGTTCCATTGACCCAGTCTTTTCTCAAGGAACATTTCCACCATGTCTGTGCCTACACTAGAGGGTTTTGTTAAGAAAACTGGGGAGGTCCATTTCCCAAGGTGTTCTGTTGACAGTAAATCTGGAGGTTGGAGGCAGGGGGGCCTCTGTTGACAGGCAGGGCTTCTGGGACACTGGGCAGCCCTGTCTACTGTGCTTCCGATTGACCATTCTCTTGAGAGAGTGGCTGGGCAGTCTGGCAGCTCTCTGACAGAGAGGATTGCACAGAGATGAATTTCACTGGGATTAAATCCTACCTCCTGAAATCTATGTTGAAGTCACTGTAAGGTATAAAAGTAAGATTTTTAAATTATTTTATTGACCCTGTTCAGGCATATCTTAAGTTGCATTCTTGTGTAATAGTCCAGGTTGGCCAATACAAGAGACCATGTTGAAAGAAGGTACAATTAGAACTCCATTTTAGATTAAAATCCCATATATTTGAGAAAATGTAGCTGATGATTTTATTTTTATTACTCAAGATAAATCAGAAAGTCAGCTTAACAATGATTGGTCATACTGCCACTGTGAACCATCCAAAGAAAATCTCTCATTTTGAGAAGAAGGATCTGTTAACGGCTACACATAAAATAACCGTTTTGTTTTCCATAAAAGTGGCTAATTAATTTAAATACATTTTTCGTACTTACCCTACTGTGTTGTCTTTATAAAATTAAATGTTTCATGACAAGAGTCTTTATTCTTCTGTTTATCACAGTAACTGAAGACTAAGGTGCCCATTTGTTATACAGATGTGAAAATGAATGTATGGAACAAAATATGCCATATCTATTAACCTGTGTTTGTTAGGCCTGTGTTGGAGAATTGATCCCTGCTTGTGGTACACGTGTGTAGAACATAATGATTCGTATCCCAAAAGCTTGTTTAACACAGTGCTGTGTGTGACTGCTTTGTGTAAGTATTGTGTATTAGTATTGCTGAAAGGAAAGCTGTGGTTCCAGATTGAGCTTGAAATACAGCGTACGCTTAGCAGTATTGGTCACTGGAATGATGTTACACTGGAACACTGAACAGTTTTCCTAGAGTTGTGATGGATTCTCGGTTACTTGGTTATTCTTGCTCAGCCAGAAGGATTTGAGACTACAGCTACTGAATGTAATTCTGTGGTTTATGTAGTTTGAACCTCCCAAAATCAGCATTCTCTGGTGAGACCACATACGTTAGTGTACCAGAGACCAGGGGTTGGGAAGCTAATAGTGGGAACCTGGCCACATTGGGCAGGGGAGCCCAGTGGGGCTTGTGTCGCCATCTGGGGGCAAGATTCAGCTGGGGCCACAGCTGCTCTGGTAGCCCATCCAGGGCTGAGGCAGTGTCTGGAATCCCAGCTGGGGCTGGCCTTTAAAGGGCCAGGGCCATGCTGGTGGTACCTGTGGGCTCAGGCTGCATCCAGTAGTCCAGCTGGGGTTGGAGTCAGCCTGTGCAGGACTGGGCCGTGTCCAGCATCCCGTCCAGGCCTGGAGCGAGCCTCCATGGCTGTGGATGGCAGCCTGAGCATGGCTTGGCTGATGTCAGCCCAGCAGGGCTGAGGTCTGGGCAGGAGGTAAAGGAGTCTGGGGCTGGAGGTGGGAGGGTGGGCAAAAGTGGAGCTGGCAGCAGAGAGCGGCAGCAGACTGGGTGTCTGGAGCAGGGGACCTCCCTTCGTCTGGCAAATTACCTTGTTCAGGACCAGACGGGTCCTGAGGGTGCCCGTTGAGTGAGGTACAACCTGTGTTATGCAGAAGGCCAGAATATATATTCATAATACTCATCCCTCGCTATATGAGCACAGTTGGTTCCCAAATTTCTGCTTGTAGATGGAAACTCATAAGAGTGACACTAAATTCCCATTAAAATACATGTAAAGGAAGGTCCCCAATACATTTCAAGGGCTTGTAACTTGACATAAACCATCCAGTTCAGGCACTTTTCTGATGTATTTGAATAGTTTGGCACCAGAAATAGAATGTAGCATACGTATGTAGATCAGGGATTCCCAGCCTATGGGTTGGGACCCAAACATGGATCCCATTAGATTTATTAAAGGTCACCAGCCACGCAGTTTCCAGCTTCCTGTGGCTCTTAAAGAAGCCATTTGCAGTTTCTCAATACTTCTGCCTCAGGCGGGTATTTATCAATAACGATAACTGTTGGAGATGCCAGCTGTCTCTTATCACTAGGGATAGCAATTACCTTATGTCTAGGTGCTGAAACCTTAACACTGGAGTTAATTGCTGGGAGCAGAAGGGCTCGGGGAGCCACCCAGCCTAGCAGCCCTGGTGAAGAGGCTGCGGGAGGAGGAGGGGTGTCTAAGGCTGGGGCTGTTGAGGGATGCAGGCAGGGTCTAAGAGTGGGGGAAGTTTGGGGCTGCATGCAGAGTCTAATGCTGGGGGGGTGGTTTGGGGCTGCTGGGAGGGTATAAAGCTGGGGGCAGTTTGTGGCTGCTGGGGGCGTGTTTAAGGCTGGAGAAGGTTTGGGGCTGCTCGGTGGGTTTAAGGCTGAAGGCAGTTTGGGTCCTGGGGGGCGGGGGGGGAGTTAAAACCTGGCTGAGGGTGAGGTCTGTGGGGCAGGGGGGGTCTAATACAGTAAATCCTGGAGTTACCCAGGGGTTGTTCCTGCAACCCCTGCATAACTCAAAATTTCCTTCAAGGGGAATGGAGCCAGGAACTATCAGGGTTTGTCAGTCTCGTGGCTCCCAGAGTGGCAGGAGCTGGGAACCGGGAGCAGGCTGGTTCCAGTCTCTCCATGGCTTGTGGGGCTGGGAAACTGATCAGCTCATGGTTTCATATTCCTGCCATTGCAGGGGAGGAAACCAGACTAAGTCTTCTCCCTTTCTTCCCCCAGCCGAAGGGCTGTCAGACAGCTGCATGTCTGAGGGAAGGGAGGGAGAAGGCTCCAGCTGTGGGTCTCCCCGCCCACAGCCAGGGACTGCATGGCTGGAGCTGAGCCGGCTGTAGCGCTGCAGGTTTGCCCGCCACCCGGCTAGGGACACCACTCACATAAGCAGGGGAACTTCACTCATATAGTGAATACAGGTAGGTATATATGTTCCTCGTATTAGTGAGTACTCGTAAGTAAAGTACTCATTAAACGAGGGGTAAGTGTAGTTCATTCTGACCTGAAAGTCTGTAAATCTGGGATTTATAACCCAGGGCTGTGGATGAAATTCTGTCCTCAGATATACTTGGGAAATTCTCATTATAGTCAGGGGGCAGGATTTGGCCCTTCTTCCAGTATTACCTCTTCTGTTAGCTGGCCCAAGAACACGTTATCCCTTGATTATCCTAATCTTGAACTGTGTTTCTAATATGTTTGAATGAGCTGAGTGTTAACATTAAAAGTTCTGCTTTCCACTAGTGGTATCCATGCATGAATTTCTGGCCCTATTGAAGTCAATGGAAAGCTCCCATTGGTTTCACTGGGTGCCAGATTTCACCTAAGGCCACCAGACAGTTGCCCCTTTCTTAATTACAAGCTCTCCCCACAGCTGGAGCATTGTGCCATTGAGTTGTCATTTTCTTTGAAAGCATAGGGTGATGTTTCCTCTAACATGCCATGTTCTAAAACAATCAGCCGTTCTTGAATCAAAAATTGCCAAGGAAATCCTGAAAATTTTTCTCTTATTTAAAGCAGTTTGCTGTGACATTATGTTTATACATCGTGGTAGGCAGTGAAGAAAGTACTGTGATCCAAGTTTTAGGTTTCCCTCTCCCAAGTTCTCTTACAACCGTGTGAGGTACATATTTTTTCATCTTATAAAATACACCTGTTCTAGGCCCTGTACAAAAATAATACATCAATAAATCCATGAAATTACAGAACAAACATACATCTGTTATAATTCTTTTCTCTCCAGCCTCTCAACCTGTCCAGCCTAACAGTTCCATTACACTGTCCCCTACCTGGTCTGTTCTTCCTCAAAAACTGGGAGAAGGCGGCATCCTTGCAGCAGGTCCTGAAAATCAGAGATTTGACCTATGTGGAACCAAGGCACAAACCAGTTCCAGCAGTAAGGTCCCCTCTAAAATGCTTTCCTGCCAACCCTATTCCATTCATACCACAGAGCTATTAGTGGAGGTGCTCAGATCTCAGGTGCTGTGCCAGGGTGTGAGGAGAAAAGGGGGCCTTTCATTCCATGCCTTACAAAATCCAGTTACCTCAGTGCTTTAGTGAGCTCATGGAAAATGGGGATTCTAGATGTGGTTTGTATGCACAAGTCCAGTAAAAGGGAGTTTAAGCAGGGTAGCAAGTTGCAACTCAAGCCAGCAGACTTAAGCCTGTAGGAATAGAAGCAGCCAAAGCAGGGACTTGTGGGACAGGCAGAGGTTTCTCTGTTTTCCTCTGCTATGTGCTGTATTGCCATTTGCTCCTGATCACAGTCTCTTTACTTCACACCTGCCCCCTGTTCTCCTCTCTCTTTATGCCCTTCCTTTCCCTTTTATTTCTATTTACTTTATCTCCTCCTAATTAAACATATTTCTCCTATCCCCCCCCCCTCAATATTGTGAAATCAGTAGAACTTTCCCTGGCATCACATTGTTCCGCTCATGTGTTGCGTGACTTCCTCCAGCTTGTGTGTGTATGGGGACTATTTAGACTGTAAGCTTCTCAAGGCCAACACTGTCTGCTCTTTTGCCTTTGTACAGTGCCTACCACAGCAGTTCTTGGTTCACCTTGAAGCACTAACTATGGTGAATAAGAAAACACATTAGCAAGCTAAACGGATTGGGAATTTGGAAAGTACATGCCATTAAACAAAGTGTGTGGTATATCCTTACATGTGGTTATGTATGCTGGAAGAGCATCTGATTGCTTAATAAAATAGTTTCAGTCTTTAGCAGCACATTCAGAGACTCACATTAAATCACATTTGGTGCTAAAATTTGTTCAAAGTCTTCATTAAGAATACCCCACAAAACAAACACCCAAATTTCATCAAACCATATTCTTCTGGAAGCAAGACTAGCATCTGAAAATTGGTAAGCACCATTTACTGTCTTGTTCTTATTTGGGCTTCTTTTTTAGATACTAACAAAATTAATAATTGCAAACATTTTGTATTTAATAACTATAATATGATAAAGCATCTTCTTCTCACAGATTTTTATGAATGAATTATAAAGTCCTGTGGATTTAGTAAGGGAAACAGCCAGTCTCTGAGAGAGACGCTGGTAAAATTATGCTCAGTTCATGAGCGAGAAGGTGTGGTGGGTTATGAAACAGTGTTCCTAGGGTGTACTCAACTCTCTAGCATGGTACCAGTAGTCTAGCCCTTCAGATATCCATCTGGCTTTCTCTGTTTAACAAAGATATAGATCAGAGTTTTCTTTTATTCCCTACAGCTGATTTTCTGGGGAAGTTCTGGGTCTAATGAGTATGGTACCTGCAAAAGAAAATGTCTTACTAATCTCTGAGAATTTCTGAAGGATGTCAATAAAGTAAGTGGATAATTGAGATGGTTCACACAATTTCTTTTGTCTTTGGAAAGGCCCTTGACAAGGTTTTTCACAAGCAATTACTTAAAAAATATTAGTGAGTGAGAGGCAAAGTGTTTCTCCTCTTAAGTTTTCCATCATGGCAACAAAGAATAGAAATAAATACAGGTTGGACCTCCATGGTCCAGCACCCTTTGGACCTGATCAGTCCCTAGTGAGGGAGTTGAGCGGCCCATGGGAGGTCAATTCCAGCCCCTCTGCTGCTGGCTTCTAGGCTCTTTTTAGTGACCAACAGCCTCCTGGCTGTACTCTCCTCAGGGCTGCTGATCCCACTGCCAGTTCCAACCCCTGGATACTGCTGCAAGCCCTGGCTGGGCTCCTGTCCTGTCCGGACTCAGAGTAGTTCCATTTGCACCCCTGGCTGGGATCCTGGCCACCGGCTTGGTTCCCAGCCATTCTCTGCACCCAGCCACAAGGACACTCTGCTCCAACAACATCCTTTTGTACCATGTATGTTGCTGAACCAGAGATTCCCGGACCAGAGAGGTTCAAGCTGTAATAACTTCTCATCATGGCAGAATCTTAACAGGTTGCCCTGAGCTTCTGTATTAGGTCTAGTGCTGTTTACTATGTCTATTAAACATACGGAAACAAAGTTGAGCGCTAAGCCTGTTGTATATGACAGGTGAATTGGGTGATGTGAAAGACTGCTTCCCTGAGAGAGACACACCTTGTGTAATTTGGCATTTTGCAGTTGCAGGAGCGCAGGCAGTTCCCTATCAGAATGAGTAGCTTTTTAGAAACTGGTAAAACCTGACCTAGCTGATATATTTTTAGTTGGCTCTCAGCCATGTTATGGTCTGATTTAAGTTAATGGTATTAAAGAAAAAGAGATGAATATTTATTGGCATGCCAGAAGTGAACAGACTTTTGCACTAGGTGGGAGATGTTTTGTTACTTGCTTGATACTCTGTATCACTTTAGGCCATGATTCTATTAGATCTCACTAGCAAGGAACAAGGTTACAAGGTTGAGTCAGCACTTGGATGGCTCCAAAGGAGCGTAGGGTCTTAACGGCACTATTCCCTTTAAGTCCGTACTAAACAAATACTGCCTTAGTGGCACTGTGCTAATAGATGGACCATCTTTCCAATGAGATGCAAAACTGAAGTCTACTTTGCCTGTTGGCATTTGAATATTTCACGCCACCCCTATTCAAAAAATAGGTATGTTAATACCAGAGTCATGGCCAGATTCTGATTTGGCAAACTCCTGTCTTTCTAGCTAAATTTGCAGTGAAGTTGGAAAAGATTTTCTTCTTTTCCTGGCTCATATTGTTGTGCAGCGTGCTGGTTTGTGCTTTTAAACAGTTTGCCACATTTAATCGTAGAACTGACTGCATTTTCATGGTACATGTAGCAATAGCCTGTGTATAATTGCTGTCTGAGGCCTCAGCCTGCAAGTTATTCTCTGGAGGAAATTGACTGAGCCCTGTAGAACCTCACAGAGTTCAGTAGAATGCAGATCTGCACAGTCGAGGTCTAGATTTCCAAAAGTATTCCAGGTTGTAGGGCCATTTTATTTGCACAAAGTGCTATTTGACGCAGTACTGTCTGAACTATTTCAATGGCGGACAAGAATCTTTTAAAGAGTCTCTAATTATGATGTGTTTCAGAATTACTGATGCTGTGTCTATAAATGTAATCCATATTTTGGGCATCATCTTAGTTGGAAGTCTATTTTTATAAATAGAAATCTGCTTATAACTGTGTTTGCTTCGTAAGCAACATTCTAATTAATGTAAAAAAACTTGTGCCATAGGACTTCTGGAAGAAAGTTGGTAATTTGTAACATGCATACTTTTCCTTAGTTTGACAGGGTACGAAATATCGAAGAAGCTTGTTTAACCATCAGAGTAGAGTTACCAGGCATATGGTTTTCAACCTGAATGCCTGGTCAGAAAGGGATCCTGTCAGCTCTGGGAGGCACTGCCGACCAGCCTGTTAAAATTCTGGTTGTTGGTGCAGCGGGGTCAAAGGTTAAGACATGTTCCTTACCTGTCCTGGCTCCGTGTGGCTTCTGGAAGTAGCTGCCAAGTTGCTGTGGCATCTAGATACAGGAAGATTGTGCACTCTGTCCCACCCTAAGTGCTGCCCTTGCAGCACCTATTAGCTGGAACTATGACCACTGGGAGCTGCAAGGTCGGTGGCCCTGGGCATGAGGGCATCTCAAGAAGTCTCCCTGGCCAGTCAGCTACCTAGAGGCCACAGAAACTTGGTGACTGCTTCCTAGGATCTGAAACCCTGCACCCCAGTCCTCTGCCCAGCCCAGAGTCTGCTCCTAGAGTCTGCCACCCACAGCTCTGCACCCCTGGACTGCCTGCCCCTGCTTAGAGTCCCCCTCTTACACCCCACGCTGGTGAAAGTGAATGGGGGAGGAAGCGAGTCGGGGCAGAGCCTTGGGGAAGGGATGGGGCGGGGGTGATCAGTTTTGTGCAGTTACAAAATTGGCAGCCTTCAATCTGAGAAACTTTTGTAAATGCTCAGATACTATCACTGTATTATGGACAAAGCTATTTGCACCTGGAAAATTAAAGGCCACTGACCGTCTGTTTTGGTGACTTTCGTGGACTTGAACAGCTGATGCCTGATGCTAGTTCTGTCAAATGTAGGGTTTTGAAGCCTTGCCCTAAATTCCCTTCATTGTGAGGAACCCCCATGCCTCACCAGAGATGGCAGACAATCTGGAGAAGCTTTCAAAAAGAGCTTTTGGGAGGTTTGCACCAGCCCTACCAATTCCATGAAAGGCCCTTTTCTGTGGGTGCAGAGCTGGCTCGCCCAGCAACTCTGTTGGCAGCCCTGGCTGCTGTCCATCCGCCATCCCTGTCCACACACAAGTTCTCAAATTTACACATTGTTCTTGTTGGTGGTCTGTCTAGTCTGGTAGCTGGGCTTTTAAGAAGTTTTAGCTGTTGTTTTGGAGCTGACGATTTATCAGTAGTGGGCAGCATGAGGAATTGGGAATAAAAGTTAAGCAAAAAATGCCATTTTGAGACCAAAGGCGCATGGAAGATGTTAAGCTTGTGAAGATCACCTCTTTTCTCATGCAACATTGCTGTTTTCTAACTGACTGTACTCAGAAATTACTGCTGCAGAGAACTCGGTGCTTTGCATACATATGAACGTCTATGCCTTGCTTCATTTTGCAGGTAGAATTTAAAGTGCCAAATAGATTTTTAAAGGCTCATAGTCAAGCTGTTGTAGTTAGTCTGCATCTGTTTGGTTTTTTTTTGAGATCTGCCACTGTAATTTTACTATATTGTGTGCAATCCAAGCTTTCATTTCAGAAAAAAAATTAAAAAGGATGGGAAAATCGAACTATTAGCACTTCAGGTTATGGTGTTATCTATTGTTATACAAATCCGTGTGATTTTGTCAAGCCAGCAGCTAAGTGTGCTGAAAGGAACAGACCCCCCCCCCCCAAAGGTGTATAAAGTCACTGTCCAGTGCAGCTTGGCAGTAGAACCTGCCAGTGACTTGTACTAATGCACAAACATCCTGCTTGGATCACTAAAATGTAGCTAGGGCTATGTCTAGATTGCCAGAAACTGTCAGCAAAAGAGATGCAAATTACACAACACTTGTGTGTCTCTTCGACAGTTGTGTTGGGAGGGGCTTTTCTGACATTAAGTCCATCCACACATGGCCAAATGCCAGAAGAATACCCCATCGAGACATCCCTTCATCCTTGTGGAATGAGGTGTACAGGGATCTTGACAGAATGCTCTCAAGCAGCGGATCTCTGCAGTCAGATCTGCAGTCTGGACACATGATCTGTCGACAAAACTTCTGTCCACAGAAGCCTGCAGTCTAGACATAGCCCAATGGAGAGGAAAATGAGCCTGTCTTTTGTTTGATATCTTGAATTCTTTGGCAGTGCTTTTCTCCCAAAATAAAGCTGGTTCTCACTAGTGCTATTGGGGTAACCTCAACAAAAAAAACACCTGTTGCTTTCTTAAAAACTGCTTCTTCTAACCTTTTTTTCTGAAAAATCCTCATTTAAAAGGGCATTTTCAGGAATGACAGATAGTGTTATCTTTTTTTTTTTTCTGACATGTATTGTTTCCCATGGGAAACTGAACAATCCCCTCTTCCCTTTTGCCTTTCTGCACTGCATCTAGCTATCTAGACAGGAAGCAGCATCTGCAAGAACGGATCTGTGAATGTCCTCTCTGAAGAGGTATCTGAAGCATTTACATAGAGATCATATAACACCATGAATATATGTTCTCTCTTTATTAAATGTAGCAAACTTCATGCCCACAACATAAGTAGCAATGTCAAAGATTTACTGTCGGATATGACAATAAATAGATGGTTGCTAGTCAAACCGTGGACAGGAAGTGATACACAGAATAACTGCTTTCAACTATTGCACGTGTGCACTGCTGTTTTCTTCATGTTTCATGTATTAAAAAGCAAAATTTTGGAGGACGGTAGAGTTAATATGCTGTAGTATTCCTCAAAAAACTGAACAAGTGTTTGAAGTTAGGGAAGTACTTTATTTGCATTGTCCAAGGTAGCTCTTGTAGTATTTTTTAATAAGTACAATACACACTGATACGGTTGTGATCTTGCCAGTTGTCAATAGACAAGTTTTTAAGATCTGTCTCTGTATGTGATATGTATTTTAATAGCTGTTGCTGCCACTTCGCAATCAGCAGCATTAATGTTTTTTAAAATCACACTTTAGAGTAAAGGTGCATAATGAAGCAATTAGCATTCAGCCCTGGGTAAGCGGGGCAGATTTGCAGAAGATTCTGATCAGTTCAATGTGATCTCTGTAGTATATAACTTATTCTCTGAAGGTTGTTAAGTGACTAATAAAATGTTGAAAATGTACATCTTTAAAGTTCTTGCTAAGAGTTCATGGTGAATTTCAGCATCCCACTGAGTTATGGGACAATGCTTATTCAGCATCTATGTCCTGATTTTGGATCTAATTGTGTCAGGGGGGTAGCTGTGTTAGGCATATGCTGAAGCAGGTCTTTGCCCACAAAAGCTTATGCTCCAAAATACTGTTAGTCTGTAAGGTGCCACAGGACTACTACTTGTTTTTGGATCTAATTGGTGCATTGATCTTGTCTGGCCTGTGTGAGGAGGTAAATTTTCAAGAGGTCTGAAAAAAAAAAAAAGAAAAGTATGAGAATTACTGATTGTACTCCC
The DNA here is from genome assembly GCF_033958435.1 of Carettochelys insculpta. Taxonomy (NCBI): domain Eukaryota; kingdom Metazoa; phylum Chordata; order Testudines; family Carettochelyidae; genus Carettochelys; species Carettochelys insculpta. The sequence goes on from NC_134152.1 coordinate 20,042,335, forward strand.
CCCCCCCCCCCCCGGTGGACGACTTGAAACTTGCTGCGGGACCACTTAATGAGCTTTCCAAATTTTGTGTGTATCATTAGCTAACTGTTGTAAAGTCTCAGAGAGTAAGCCGTGCTAGTCTATACACTATCAAAACAAAATAAACTAATAAACTAATAATAAACTATTTTGCCAGTCTTTTAAGTGCTACTTGACTGCTTTTTGTTTTGATGTTGTAAAGTATATTCAATAAAAGCACAGAGTTAAAAAAATACCCTTAATAACAATTCACTTTTTTTTTTTTTTTTTTTTTTGTTCTACAATTTTAGTAGGGGTCTCTCCTCTGCCACAACAGCCACAAAACTGGAGTGAGGAAGGAGGAACCTTTCTTCCCAGCAGCCACAGCTGTGGAGCTGGGAAATGTTTGCCTCTTTCTCTGCCACTTTAGCCCTGCACATCCCAAATTCCATCCATCACCACTTCACACCCCACTGCCCCCTCCCAGCTAACCCCTATTCCTCCTCAAGGCCACCATCTCACTTTACATGTTCATCTTTTCCAGGGTCCAGGCCCCTAATTATTGGAGCCACGTCGGCAAGTCACTGTTTAGGTAGACGGCCCTTCACTGCCTTTTGTGTGGCCACCCAGGTGTGAACGTTAGTGAAACTATCTTTGGATCACCTGAAAGTGGTCTGCAGACCAGTTTGAGAACCTCTGGCTTAACGGATCTCATTTTCAATCAATTTTAATTTTGCTCCAGTTCTGGAACTGTTCAGTGTCACTTTTCCCATATTGTTCTTTTGCTGCTCCAACATATTTAGCTTCTTGCTGACCATTTCAAAATGAAATGTATTGTGTGAGGCTTGATTGCATGAATCTCATCCTAAAAACCATGATGGGCTGAAATAATTTGTTTCATATTTTATCTTAACACCCTTTCATCACATTCTTTTTGAGAGCTCCGTTTCGTTCAGTTTGGATCTGTTGTGATAAGAATATTTTACTGTAGACAGTTGCTAATTTCCTGATTTATTATTTTTTTTTTAAATTGGGCAGTGTGAGTTGTCTAGCACTTGTCTTCAAATGGATTCATTTACCAAAATTGATTGGCGTGTGTTGCTATCAAAATCCACAGTGGTGCTTAAAAACTGCGTAGCAGTTTGCTGGTTAACTATGGTAGTTAAATCAATCCTTTATCTTCAATGACATGGTAAACCTTTTAAAATGGAATCATATCTCATAGGTCCATTACTTTATGATGAGAAAATAAATTACTTTTCTATAACATTTTCTGCTAAGATGTTCTTAAATTGTGCCCTTTCGTGCTTTGATTATGCATTAGATTGTCAAACTTTTCATATTACCATTTCCTTTTTCTTCTGGATTTCTCATAAACATGGATAAATTTGCGTTATAATCTTCTTAGTTTAGAAGAGAACAGATAAAACTCCTTTGAACCTGTTGTTAAAATACACATTTCTAACAGCTGCTATGTCTTAAATAGTAATTCAAAGAAAAAATAGTAGTTTACTTTTCTTCTCACTGAATAATCTAAGATTTAAATCTCACATAAACATTTGAAACTCCTATCCACTCAGAACCATTGTGAATGCGTATAGATGTTAGTGTTGGTTTTAAAATGAACCTTTAAGACATTGAAAAGTTACTTCCCAACATCAGTGAATTTTCTCCAGGGATGAATCTGGCCTTTTATGCACATGGTTGCAGACAGAATAAACAAGTGCACATGGTTTCAGACTCTTGAGGGTGCAAAGTACAGACAGGATCCAAACAAAAGTTCCCATTTTAACTCCCTGGGCAATGTAAAGCTTAAAGTGGACTGTGCCAAAGGAACTGTTTCTTGTTCACTTAATTTTGACATGACTGTCAAATGGTTTCAAGGGATGGAAAGACACAGGGGAAGGTTTGCTAGGAAAGGCCAGAGCATGTAGTCTGCCTTTGACAGGGGCACTGCATTTCTTCTTTAGCGTTTTCTAGTGCTTCAGATTCTTCTGCATTCTGCCAGCTTTGCCTTTGTGTCACTTGTATGAGTGTACTTTGTTAAGAAATTCTGAGCTTTTGCTTTGTCTGAATGTGACGCTATACCTTTTAGTCATCTTGTAAAATAGCAATAATAAATATTGACTCATTCACAATGCCTCAAAAAACAACACTGTCAAAACTGTATCATTACAAAGCACAGCAGTAAAGAAGAATGACAGCAAACAGACACCTGCATTGTGTTAGAGTGCCCATTAGTATTCTGGCCACATGGACTTGCCTTGGAAAAATCATCTTAATGGGCTCTGAATGAGCCGAACTGCCAGCCATTGTTGGATGACGAGAGGCTGCAAACTCTGCTACTTGTGAGTTATAGCAATGACTGCCTAATACCAAGCTAGATCAGGGTCAGGAGGCAGCTTAACATGACATCAATCAACAGCAGCTACACAGAGGAGACCTGCTGAGGCAGGATAGAATTCCCAGAGCACATGCAACGGGGGAAGTGCAGTGTTAAACATTGTTTGCAGCGTCTGCTTTGGAGCCTGAATAGCAGTTTAAAATTAATAACAATTTGGATGTTGCCTGTAAAAATATTATATAAATAGCTGAAATCTATTTAACTATGTTTTTGTAAGTGTGCGTGCACCATTGCCCTGCACAGCAGTGTCTTCGTATCTCAGGCCTATCTTAAAATCTTGCCAGCTTTACCCAAAACAAATAAACTTTCCTTAGTACCTATAGTTTTGTCTTGTACAGCAATCCCTTGATTTACGTGAAGGTTGCGTCCTGGGCAACCTCCGTGTAAATTGAATTTTGTGTAAATTGAGGAGGTTGGGGGAACGGGAAGTTTGGGGAGGGGGCAGCCACGTGGCCCTTGGCTTCTCTGAGCTGGGGACCACACAGATGCTTGCCCAGTGGTTTCTGAGAAACTGCACTGCAAGCAGCTGTGTGCAAGCAGCTGGGGAGCTCAGTGCACAGACAGCTGCTTGCAGCAGGGTTCTCCCAACTGGGAGAACTGGTGCTGCAAGCAGCTGTCTGTCAGGGACCTCAGTCTGACTCGTGGCTGCTGCCCCTGACAGGAGCAGGAAACGCTTCCTGTCAGGGCAGCAGTTATGTTAATCTGAGGCACAGGCAATTTGATTTAATATATCTTGAGGGTTTACTCTATTTCCCTGAACTTTTTCACATACCTTGAAGATTGCAAAAAATGAGGTGGTTTAATGCAGTGGAAGGTCACAGCTGCAAGGATTATACCTTGAAAGAGATAGCTGAGAGCCCAAACTGAGGATCTTCTGAACCTCTTGTTTTTTAGCTACGCTAGTTGGAAATCTTTGTAACATTTTTGGCTTTAAGATCCTGGCAGGTTTATTATTTCAAGTAACACAAACAATATCTGATGGGGTCAAGTGGGGCCCTGCCAAGCTAGTTCTTGGCCTTGCACTGTTCAACATTTTTTATCGATGATCTGAAAGAAAACATAAAATCATCAGTGATAAAGTTTGCATGTGACACATAAATTGGGAGTGTGGTAAATAGTAAAAAAGATAAAGCCACTGATATACAGCTGTCTAAATTGCTTGGTAAGATGAGGGCAAGCAAACAATCTGTGTTTTATTATGGCTAACTGTAAATGCACACATTAGAAACAAAGAACACAGAGGATATTTGCTGATGGGAGAATTCTATCCCTGGGAAAATTGACTCTGAAAAAGATTTGGGGATTGTGGTAGCTAAACAGCTGAAAGTGGCTTAAAGAGTAATTCCTGGCCTTAATGTAAAGGGGACTCTAGACTAGAAGTATAGCGATTACTTTTATCTCTGTTGTTGGCATTGGTGTGACAGCTGCTGGAATACTGTGTCTGGTTATGCTGTCCACAAATCAGGAAGGATGTGAGAGTTTGCAGAGATTCAGAAAAGAGCCATGAGAATATTAAAGGATCACACATTCTCACTGTGGTTTTCAAACTGTGGGTTGTGACCCAGTACTGGGTTTCGGAATGTAAGACATCGGGTCATCTTGCCCAGTACTCAGATCGTGAATGCACTCTGAAAACCTCTTCAGACCCCATGGTGGACCCGGATGTGGCCAGCACCAGGTCCAACTCCTAGTCAGGGAGCCACAGAATTCCATGTGCTGCCCTTGCCCTGAGCACAGGGTCTGCACATCCATTGGCCAGGAGCCAACAGGAGTTGTGGGGAGTGGGGCGGGGCCTTCTGGCAAGAGCTATGTCAGCCTGCTTGGACATGTCAGCCGAGGAGCCAGACATGCTGCTAGCTGCTTCCGGGATGCAGCACAGTCTGTGGTGCCAGGCTAGGTGGGGAGCCTGCCTCTGCTGTGGCACTGACCAGGAGCTGCAGGAAGTAAGCCCACACCCCAACTCTGCCCCAGTCCCCTAGCCCAGCCAGAGCCACCTCCTGCATCCTAAACCCTCTTACTCTGCCCCAGCACAGACCCTGCAGCTCCAGTACGGAGCCCTGACCCCTCTGTGGACCCCAGCCCCCTCCTCATCCCAGAGCTCCCTCTCATACTCTGAACTTCCTGGACCCACTCTGCAACCTCACCCTCTGCCCCTCCCATACTCCAAACCCCTCAACCCCCAGCTCTGTTGGTTTGTGAGCATTAACTGTTTTCTTCAACTAGACAGCAAGTTTGAAACCGCTGCCTTAGAGTGATTTAGATTTGAGGAATTCAAATCTCTTTAGTTGAACAAAGAGAAAGTTAAGGGCTGACTTATTACAGGCTACAAGTATCTGTCTTCAGTCTAGCGGAGAGAGGGCTCCATAACGTGATCCAGCAGCTGGAATTTGAAATTAGACAAATTCAGACTGGAAATAAAGTGTAAATTTTCAGTAGCAACATTAATTAAAAACTGGAGCAAATTAAGTCCTAGTGGATTCTCCATCACTGACAATTTTAAAATCAAGCTTGAATGTTTTTCTGTAAGACCTACTCTAGGAATTATTCTGGGGATGTTTTATAGTCTGTGTATAAGAGAAGGTTAGACTAGACAATCACAATTGTTCCTTCTGGCCTTGAAATCACTTAATGTAATCTAAAATGATCAATGTCTAGTAGAGCTCTTATTTTGTTTCAGAATTACATATTTAACCATCTTTCATGAAAAGATAGGCAAGACGACAAGGTTTATTGGCAGGCGTTTCTGAAACATGCAGTTTTGTAGTCTTCTGTTTCCACCTGTCTGGCAAGAAACCAGCATCTGTCTTTTGCAGATATGTGGTATTATCCATTGGAATTCACTATGCAGAGCAGGAAAATCTACTCCAAAGGAGGTATTCATTTAAGGCTTACAGACTGTAATATGGGAAGGCACTTTGAAAAGGATTCCCACGTTTAATTGCAGGAACATGCAGGGTCATTGAATGTGTTTCTTATGAGCATGTTTATAGTGGGAATTTCAAGAATACATTAGAAATCTCGAAAGTTCCTGACTCCTAAGAGTGTGAATGAACTATCAGTTTTTGTATGCATTCCTATATTGGAAAATACCTTTTGTCTAGCAAATAGAAATCCTGTTTCAGTCACTGGCCAACACGGGATGGTTCAGAAAGTGTGTGCAGTCACTTTTGAGCATGCTGTTCATTTCTGACTCTGAATTAACACTCTGAACTATGCGAGCTTGAAAAAATGAATCTGACACATTAGCCAGAAGCCTGCACCTGATCTGAATGACGAATCAGGAGTGAGAGGGCAAAAAAGCTCAAGGGTCCTGGTGAAAAATCTTGGCATCTGGGAAGAGGAAGGTGTTGGCATCCCCACTAAGCCGTTCTTCATGGAGCTGGCTTGGGTGCTCTGTATTTTGTACTGGTAATCCAGAGGAACATGTCTCCGTTACTCTGCCCCTCTTACAACCTCTCTTTTGTGGTTACTCATCACCACCTAAATCTTGCCTCTGCTGTTCTTCATATGTTCCGGGTTGAAGCATAGTGGGGCCCGATACACTTCAAGTTTGCCCACGTGGTTCCTCATAAGCAGCCACAAACCTGCAGAGATCTAAAACAATGAGTACAATATTTTCACTCTCATGATGCTTAGGGAAACCACATCAGAAAGAGTAGTGCTATCATCATGGCAGCATTTCACATCAGAAAAGTGAGTTTCACAAATGTAAGGGCTGGACGGTTAACATTTTTCAGAATCCTGCAGCAATTGATGGTCAGGACCTACATGTCTCTAGCAAAGAGGGTGAATTTTTGATTGTTTGTTCTAGATTTAGTCACATATACCAATAAATGCACAAGATATTAAAATTTAAAAAATTAGCTATCCACAATCTGTTTCTTCATAATCTTCTGTGATATCGCATTTCCCAGGCTTTGTGGACGTTACATACAGCAAGAGTGGGTTGAAAAAAAGATGATGTGAATGTTTTCCATCTGAAAATTCTGTTTTGTCAAAATAGAAACATTTTGAGGCAATATATCAATTTCAATGGAATTTTTCAACAGAAAAATTTCATCGTGTTTGGAATCAAAAAGGAGTATTTTTTTATTTTATGAAGCCCTTTTTATTGTTTTGTTCAGAAGAAAATGTATAACACAGTATCTGTGTTCTTACCAAATGAAAAGAATTTCAGTAGGAAATATCTCCCCTGCAAATATGTACAAGTTTTCTTTACTGCAATCAATACATTTTTCATGGATTTCTGCTCTCAGTTCACTCATAGCTATATTTAACATATGTCACAGTACTTGGCTACATCGTTTTACAGACTCCTTTTATTGTTGTACAGCTGTGTGTTGCAATGAGATCAGTGTTGTACACAGCCACTGAATGTGCCATATAAATCTGTCTCCTATACTTGTAAACGTGAACAGAACTGCTTTGTGGTGATGGGCTTTGCTGATTGTTGATGTCTTTGGAAATTCCTGCAGAGGTTGAGGCCAGTTCAGCAGATCACCTTGGTGTGTTCTCATCAGCCTTGTAGCTTTGCAAAAAGAATTGCTCAGATTGTCTGTATAGCTAGATGTGGAGCTGAAAAAATAATTTGCATTAGCTGATGAGGAGACCAGCAGCATTATGTGTGATGCTTGTGAGGACATAGCCACCATTGACTGGAGCGATTTTTTTTTTTTTCTAGGAACTTTGGTTCTGAAATGACGTAGTGATTTAATCTTCAGTAATTAGTTCATTTTGAAGGTCTTCTGTACAGTTAGCATATGTTACTGTTTTAATTGGTAGGAATGAGTTAATATGCTACAGCATTTGTCTTATTAAAAATGTTCTAGCAGTCTCCTCTCTTTGTTGACCCTTGGTAGATTTTTCACTGAAATAGGACACCAGGTGTTAGGTTAATGAGAGCTAAAGCTAGTGCTTATTCTAGGCCAGGCATTGTTCTTTGGCAGTAGAAATGTGGAACCCAGTTTTGCAAGGGGCTGAGTACCCTCAACTCCCATCTAAGTCAATGGGAGCTGCTTGCACTTAAAGACCATTCAGATGGTGTTCAGAACCTTTCAAGGTCATGTCCAAGTTGCCTATTGGTGTAAGCTGGGATTTTCAAAAAGGGCATAAGGTAGGTAGGCACCCAAATCCTTTGAAAATCAAGGGGAGTTAGTGCCTAACTCTTTTAGACCCTCCTGAAAATTCCAGCTATTGGTCCATGATTAGATTGTATGTATTAAAAAGTGGAAGTCAGCAGTGATTCCTCTCCAGTATCATGGCAGGGATCCCCAGAGTGTGTCACATACTTTGTTCTAGTTGCTGTTGTTACCTGTCTAGTGTTTTTGTTATTCCACATCTGTTACAAGGTTCATCAAATACTTATATCAGAAGTGTTGGATTACAAACTGCATCTGATATGGCACATAACTCAACACCGTTTAGTTCCAAAAATGGCAGAGTACATGTCTCAGAGCAAAAGTGAAAACAGCCATTAGGCATGTCAGTACTTTCAGGAAGATATGCACTCCGGAGGTCAATCTTCAGTGGTTCAGTTTAGCGCATCTAGGAGGGCCGCACCAAGTTGATCGTTGAGAGTGCACCTGTTGACTTTGGTACTCTTAGTCAGGGAAATCAATGGTAGCGTTTCTCCTGTTGACCTCTTGCAGTGGGACTGTCCTGGAAATTCAACTTAAGGTATGTCAACTCCAGCTGTGCAGTTCTTGTAGCTGGAGCTGTATATCTTAAGTCAAATTTCTTTTATAGTGTAGGCCTGGGCATTAAATAGTAAACAAGCAATGAATAGTAAACCACAAACCTGGCTATGCAGTGTGCATTACGCAGTTGACAGAAACATTGCTAGTGCACTAAATATGATAATTATTCTCTAATATTTGGGTGCCTCGGAGCCACTTTGTTGTAATACATTAGAAATGTCATGAGCAATCCCAAACACCAAACATTCATGCAGCATCTCATTGTGTTATACTTACAAAGAATATAGATGAGAGGAAAACAGTGTTGATAAACATATGTCAAGTGACAATGATAAAGCTTCATTTGCCTCCCATATTCTGTTCTAATCAGATGGACAATTTATGAGAGTTAAAAAGCACTGGCTGGCTGGAAGCTAACCCTGTAGGGACATGTTTCCATCCAGATGTTGAACAATGAATTTTTTAAATTTTTAATTTTTAAATTAACTTTTTATTCCCTTAAAAGTTTTTTTGGAAATTCCGCAGAAGCTCTGAACTAATGGCAGCTTCTGCTATGAAGCTATATTTCTGTTGGTTTTCAAGGGTATTCCTCAAGGGTGAAGTCACTTCTTGTGTTTTGAAAAAGATGATAAATGCACACTTCTGAAATACTTGATGGACAAACAGGTTTTATTAGCTCAGCTGCTCCAGAGCATATGGTAACTTGTCAGTTATCTACAATTCAGGAAAGAGACAAGGCCTACCCAAGCTGCCTAGAGACCCTAGTTGAGCTCTTGTGTTGCACATTTGGTCTTACTCCAGGTATGGATCTAGCAGCAGGATTTTAACACTCCATAGCTGTGTCTACACGTGCACGCTACTTCGAAGTAGCGGCACTAACTTCGAAATAGCGCCCGTCGCGGCTACACGCGTCGGGCGCTATTTCGAAGTTAACTTCGACATTAGGCGGCGAGACGTCGAAGTCGCTAACTTCATGAGGGGATCGGAATAGCGCCCTACTTCGACGTTCAACGTCGAAGTAGGGACCGTGTAGACGATCCGCCTCCCGCAACGTCGAAATTGCCGGGTCCTCCATGGCGGCCATCAGCTGGGGGGTTGAGAGATGCTCTCTCTCCAGCCCCTGCGGGGCTCTATGGTCACCGTGGGCAGCAGCCCTTAGCCCAGGGCTTCTGGCTGCTGCTGCGGCAGCTGGGGATCCATGCTGCAGGCACAGGGTCTGCAACCAGTTGTCGGCTCTGTGTATCTTGTGGTGTTTAGTGCAACTGTGTCTGGGAGGGGCCCTTTAAGGGAGCGGTTTGCTGTTGAGTCCGCCCTGTGACCCTGTCTGCAGCTGTGCCTGGCACCCTTATTTCGATGTGTGCTACTTTGGCGTGTAGACGTACCCTCGCAGCGCCTATTTCGATGTGGTGCCGCGCAACGTCGAAGTTGAACATCGACATTGCCAGCCCTGGAGGACGTGTAGACGTTATTCATCGAAATAGCCTATTTCGATGTTGCTACATCGAAATAAGCTATTTCGATGTTGGCTTCATGTGTAGATGTAGCCCATAAGAGAGCTCTGTAGCTGAAGATCCCATTCTAAGCCTTATAGTTTGAACAAATACCTGATGGACTGTCTAACTATTTTTCCCAACAAGCTTTGAATAAATGCTGAAAAATGATGTTTAATTAGGATCTGGAGCCATAGGTGTAAGCCTAGATGAAGTACCTAGCTGTGTATCTCATTGCATGGGTGAAATTTGTAGCAATCCCTGTTTTTAGGTTGTCTAACATTTTCATTATAAAAGAGTCTCTTGCAACTTTCTTGAGATGCTCTTATGGTATTTTTTTAAAATTTTCTTTGAAATTTGGCGGAGAGACAGCCCTAGTTCTTGGACTATTGCACTGTCTTTTTTTCCTTTGTCCCATAAAACTCCATTCCGGTGTAGCTGAGCTGTAATCTTTTGAAAACCTCAATTTACCTTAGAAAGCGGAACCACTTGATCAATTTACCTTGTGTTTCTTGTGGTCCTCAGAAACAGTTTGGCAACATGGTAAAAAAATCCAAAGCCGTGTCCACTCCACTCTCAAAGCAATAGCAACAGACACTGCAGGAGCCCCTGAGTAAGTGCCTTCTCCTTGTTGCATGCCATTCAGAGCTTGCAGTGAATACAGAATTATTCATTCCATCATGATCTTTACTAAGGCTTGCTGCTGTACCAAAGGGCCTTACAAACAATAAGTCACCATATCAAGATGATAAAAGCATAATCCCCATTTTACAGGTAGGGAAGCTGAGACAAAGAAAATTGACCAAGCCCTGGCAATGAATTGGTGGCAGAGCCAGAATTAGAAGTCAGGACTTTCTGACTGCTAGCACTGTTCTCCTTTGCCCTTCACCACATTGTTTTCCTGCTAGTGGAACTGAGCCTCCACCCCACCCATGGATGTCAAGTGTGGCTAAGAGCACTCAGCATTACTGCAGATTAGTTCCCTGGTGCTCAGATGAGGCCCCAAGGGGTATAGTTCTGCCCACTTGCCAGACTGGTGGCTCCAGTGGCTTGCGCAGTTGGACATAGGAAGACTATGGCAGAGAGAGAGAGAAAATGGAATTTTCCCAGGTACCATGGATGCCTTCACAACAGAGGTATCCTTTCTCTTCCTGCCATTGCTTGCCTTTCCTCAACACACCTTCTGACTCATAGAAGAACGAGTGAAGAATCCTGTGAATAACCTCAAGCTACACTTACCAGGAATGTTGACAGCTGCTATGCAATTTTTGGTACGTGAATTACATACTTCAAATCGATTTTGCAGCTGTTGACATTGGTCCCTGTCCTCACTGCAGAGTGTCGAGGGCAGCGCTCCTCCTGCTGACATACCTTAATCCTTGTGGCTCACAAGGCACCTGGGTTTGACATTGATCCCAGAATGCGCTGTTTCGTGCATGTGCGAAGCGGCACCCTGGAAGATCGAACCTAAGCATTGGATCTTCCGCGGCTAGTGTAGACCTAGGCTAATTCTCTATACAGCTGTGATTCATTGTCCTTCCTGTGCACTGAAAGGGACAGGGCTCCTCTGGATTGTATAATCATGTTAGATCATGTAATTAAAGGCACTATTGTAATGTACATTCAGAAGGGGACAAAAATTAGGTTTTGTGAGCAGTTGAAATTCTGGTATTCCCTGACTTGGAAAGACTTGACCTTGTAATCTAAATAATGTTCCCGTAATGCAGCATTTTATGTGCATAGCAACATGGACAATATTATAAGCAGATTTTAAACAGTTGAGGTGGCACAACTTGGAAGAACCATTGCAAGGACACCAGCATTATACCTGGCCCTGGATACGGGCATTGCTGTGGTATCTGCCAGCCAGTGTCAGTGCACTATTGTTTGGAAGGCTGCTCTTGGTCAATGGCAGCGACATGGAGAAGTGCCACACACAAAAGGTGTCACCGGACAAAGATGGGTTTTGGCTTGCTACCCCAAGCTGCGCAGTGTGTTGCTTCTCTGTTTATGACAGCTGCCAGGAAAGGTTGCCTTTAAGTGTTGTCCAGCTGATTTTATCAGAGGGGTTGCCATGTTACTCTATATCTGCAAAAATAATGAGAAGTCTGGTGGCACCTTATACACTAATGGATTTTTGGAGCATAAGGTTTTGTGGGCAAAGACTCGCTTTCTCCATGTCAGAAAGTTCCCATTCCCAGGTACGACATGTACCGGATGAAGTGGGTCTTTGCCAATGAAAGCTTGTGCTCCAAAAAATTTGTTAGCCTGTTAGGTGCCACAGGACTTCTTGTTTTTTCAGTTGATTTTAGTTGCTTTTATTTTCCTGTAACTCGCATCTATCTAGGAGGCTATTTCAATTCATAGATCCAAGGAGTAGGGGCTCTTCATAGCCCCAACTAAAAAAAGTTTGGTCTGTGAAGGTTTAAGAACCAGGGAGGAAGAAAATCAGAAAGACTTTGTGCTGTTCAGCTAGACTAATGGGCTGCACTGGCAGGATGGATGACAGAGTAATGTGTTTTAGCTGCTATAAGAGAGACAGTGAAATTCAAGTCATTTGGCTTGGGTGGGTGGGTTGAGAATGTGTTGCATTAATTTATAGGCTCTGAATAATCAGTTGCAGCATCATGAATTTTTTAGAATGCTATCTTGGCAAGCTTTTGGCATGACATTTAAGAGGGATGTATGTTGCTTATTTGGTAGTGAAGACATTTTAACTATTTACTGCCTTCAGAAAGTACTCCCATGATGCGCCTTATGGCTTAGAGCAGCATTTCCCCAAGTGTGATACGTGAAAGGATTTCAGGGGGTACATAGCAGAAAATAAATTACTAAAAATCAGGAGATAAGCACTGGGATGGCACTGGGAGAGGGGTATGCTGATAAGGCTGAAGTCCCCAAAGGGGTATGCAAATGTTTTAAGTTTGTGAAACGCTGGCTTAGTTTTCCTAGTGCTGTGGGGTACTTTGTAAGTTCTTTGGAATAGCTTGCTAAAACCAGTATTGTGTCTCCTGTGCTATGTATGCAAAGTGTTTAACCCTTTGGCCCTAAAGGAAGGGAAGTGTGTTTCTAAAGAGACGTGCTGAGTTTATTATCCAGGCATTTCTATCATGCTCGTCATTGTAGTATTTCAGGATGCTTATACTGGTTCTTGGGTCCCCAACGTATGGCCCGCATGCTAGTTCAGCACAGATCTCTCTCTTTCCCTCCCCTATCTCTCTCTCTTTCCCTTCCAATCCACTGTAGCTATTTCAGGAGGCTCCTCCAGATTGGATGGCATGATGGCCAGAGTCATGATGTCATTCTGGGCTCCATGTCAGATATTGCCCATTCCCAGGCTCTATTGCAGGTATATATTGCTTTTACTCTTCTAATTCCTGGCCTTACGGAGAGGTACATAACCCAATGTTTCAGTCAGCAGCTTGCAGTCAGAAGGTCAGCTGGGAGAAGGATGCTGATTCCTTTTTAAAAAAATTTAAAAAAAAAATGCGTGACTGACCCCACCTACTTCTTCCATTAGCCACAGACTCTGCCATCTTAACACAGCACCACATATTATTACCCGAACCATTTAAGTTAGCCAGTTCCTACTTTACAAGTGTCTGTGCAGGCTCATGGCTAGTTTTTTAGGGGCGTTAAGTCCTGCTATGTCTATGCCTTTTTATACTACAATGGAATGTTTGATGCAAAGTCTCCCATGAAGCAAATGCTTTCACGTATTTCAATTCCGTCCTGCTACAGGATAAGTAACTAGATTATTTCATAGCATCTTAAAAGATCTGTCAGGAAAAGAATCCTGTGGAATAAAGCACCAACCAAAATAAGCCAATACAACACACATACATGTGGTAAATTTAATCTGGTATTTACTAATCACAATCAGTTATAGTGAGGAGATTATAGCTAGATTAGTAATATCTGAGCCCAAAATCATAAAATATCAATAGACACGTTGTAAGGTTGGGGTATTTAAGTTACATTTGATGTGATTCTCAAATTTACGTCATTGTCTTCACTCAAGTCCGTATGGCAGGGCATTTGTTTATGCATTTTCATTTTTCTTGTAATGGGTACAGAATATCTGAAAAAAACCCAGAGTATATATTACAGTTTAGGTGTAAGGAACAACTAATGAATGTGGTGAAACTATGCATGATAGTTGGAAAAATCAGGTCTAAAAATACAAACCTGGATAGATGTGTGGTATGAAACATAAATATATTTGTAAATTGATGGGGCCCTTATTTTAGGGTCTGCAAGCAACATGTTTTGAAAGTTTTCAAAGATTATTGGCCAAATCTTCAACTGGCATCATTCAGGGAGTTCTATGGGCTGCATTGGTTCCATTTATGGCAACTGAGGTTTTTGGCTCATGTGTATCAGTAATTTGAAGGGTAAAATCCTGATTCTCTCATTATTTGCGCTTGTGGTACTCCATGGATGTCATTGAAGTTATTTACACTGGTTTAAGTGAATGAAGACTCAAGCCCTATAGCTGTCCTAATTGCTTTCTTTACTGTTTCATGATCACATTCCCCCCATCCCCCACACTTTTTTTTTTGAGAATGAATTTGTTTTTATAAGCCAGCTAGCAGATTTACCCGGTGACGCTCAGGTTCTTAACTCAATAAATTTTTCATTTTTTATGGAAAATAAAATGAAAATGTACATGCTTCATTTAAATAATATTTCTGGGGTGGGACTGGTGGTAAGGGGTTCAGTGTTCACGTTGCCCCTGGGGCAGAGAGGACTAACCCAGCCCTCTCTCACCCCAGCAGCTTGAGGCCAAGTGAGAAGTACCTGTTCATAGGTGCTGCAGCGTCAGCAGGCACAACCAGGGGAGGGGTGCATGTTCCCCAGCTGGGACAGGTTCAGATTTGTCTGCCCCCTGCACTCCCCAGCCAAAGTAAGGAATGCAGCAAACTGTGCACTTTCTCCTCACCCCCCTGACAAAGAGGAACAGCCAGCAATGTCCCTCTACATCTCTGGTGTGCCTGGGGCAGGGGCAGTCCTGGGTCGGGGGGAAAAGGGGCAACCCTAGCCAGCCTCTTTCACCCACCTGGTGATTCTTTCTTCTATATGATTTTACGAGAAGCAATTCTATTTTCCTGGCACAACCAAGCCCTTACCTTGCTTTAAGTTATGGTAAGAGGAAGCTGTATACAGTAAATCCTTGAGTTACACGGGGGTTGTGTTCCTGTAATCCCCACATAACTCAAATTTTTGCGCAAGTCAAGGGAAGATGGGAACCAGGCTGCAAACTGGTTCCTGACTGTCTTGGGCTCACAGGAGTTGGGCAGCCTGGTTTCTGTCTCCCTGCCGCTTGTGGGACACAGGAAACTGACCGGCTATATGCTGGTCAGCTTCCCGGGTCCTGCAAGCAGTGGTGAGATGGATACCAGGCTGCCTCCAGGTTCCCAGCTGCATGTCGCTTCCAGGGCCGGGAAACTGATGAGGGCATGAGCCTTGGTCAGTTTCCTGGCTCTGCAAGTGGAGGGGAGCTAGGCTGCCACCTGATTCCCAGCTCCCCTCTGCTTGCAGAGCCACAGAACTGGTGAGTACAGCAGACTTGATCAGTTTTCTGGTTCCAGCCAGTGAAGGGGAGCTGGAAACCAGAGGCAGCCTCCCCTCCAATACTTGGAGCCAGGAAACTGACCAGGGATGCTGCCCTGGTCAGTTTCTTGGCTCTGCAAGCAGAGGGGAACTGGGAACCAGGCTGCCCTCAAGTTCCGAGCTCCCTGTCACTCTGGGGACTGAGGAACCATTCCTGTCAGGATGGCAGCCAAGAGTCAGGCTGCCATCCCTAACAGGAACAGTTTCCCCACTCCTGTCAGGGACAGCAGCCTGACTCTGGGCTGCTGCCCCTGCCAGGGGAGTGGCTGTCTCCCCTGGCAGGAATAGGAAACTGCTCCTGTCAGGGGTGGCAAGACTCAGGCTGCTGCCCCTGACAGGAGCAGTTTCCCCGCTGCTGTTAGGGGCAGCAGTCACACTAACCTGAGATACATGCTACCAAGTGTTTTGTACCTCAATGCTTTACTGTACTGAATTTGGTGCTCCTAGCTTTTACCCTTTAGGGGGAGTTCTTGAACAGTCACATAGACACAGAGAAGTAGCTGTGTTAGTGTGTATCGTCACAAAACAAAAAGCAGTCCTGTAGCACTTTAAAAACTAACATTTATTGTGGAATTTGCAGTAAGTAATCATCTTCACCATCTCCTCCTTTCTGCCCTATGAAGCTGGTTCATCAGTTTTTACGTAATATTTTTTCCATCTTTCACTTTAATTCTCTTCATGTCAATTTACATTTATCAGAATTTTCCAGCTCTGAAGAAGTGGGTCTGTCCCATGAAAGCTCTTCGCCTAATAAATTATGTTGCTAGCCTTTAAAGGGCTACAGGACTGCTTTTTTGTTTTGACTCAAATAGACTGACTCAGATATATTTTAGACAGCGTCAGCGTGTCACACTGAGCTGCACAGTTGAGTGCAGTTTTACAAGAATCCCTCTCTGTCTGCATCATACCTCCTGGAAAGGCTGCATGTTTGTATTTTGCAGGGGTTGGCAGGCATACTAAATGGCTCTCTTTCATGAGAAGTGTAAAACTTGGCTGTAAGATAGGTTTGGAGAGGCTCACTTCCAGGGGAAATGACCAAGTTAGAGCTGTAGTGCCAAATGTTACAGGAGGTAGTCCTGGGGAATGCTTGCCTGCCGAGAGATCGCAAACACTTGCACAAGGTCTCATTGTACAATGTATAGCTGGAAACTTTTGCATCTTCCTTATGCTTTCTGCAGTCACTGCTAGGACTCTCATTAACATTTATTCATTGCCTGATTTTTTTTTCCCTTAGATGTGCCCAGCCAGGGTGCCATGCAGTTTGTAATAGATTACTATAAAGGGATTCATGTTTTCATCCCAAAATATGCATATGAAAATAAGGAGCCATGTTAATCCTTCCTAGATGCTATGCAATGAGGAAATGGGTCTGGGAGGAGTTAAGGAGTTAACAGAGATGCTGTTTGGTCTAACTAGGGCATTTTATATTTTGTTTATTATCTCACAAAGTATTCTTTCTAGTACATTAGGTAGTTGTATAAATCACATTTTACTGTAATTGTAGCACTCTTTTGCATTATCCATCTAACTTACAGCATACGTAAATAATATGCATCACTGTGGTAACTAGGCACTATTATAACCTCCGAAAAACCAAGCCCCTCCCATAAAGAACAGTTGGGAAACATTGCGGTAAATCTCCATGCAGCACTAGTCTGAGATGTGAAGGGCTGTTAGAACCTGTTAATTGTCAGCAACTATATTATAATGCTATGAAATGCTCTCAAATTGAGAGTGCCATACCTACAGATGTGAATTGGACAAACTAGGATACCAGTAAATAGACATTGAGGGTCACTGGGACTTGGCTGTTAACCACTTGGATTTTAAAGATGCTGTGTATTGGACAATGTTTAGCAGAAGTAATGCTGTTTTTCCCATCAAGCACATTCCTTCAGTCTTGTGAAGTGCAAGTTTGAGAGTGACACAAGTTTTCCTCTTGTGTTGTATCAGCTATTTTGGCTCATCTTTACAAAGTAACTACAGATATATCTGTAAATGCAAAGAGAGGGTCACTGTGTCTCTGTGGGTCACAAATGAGGACACCAAATTCAGGACCAGCTGCTGAGAAACAGAGCAGACAGATCTCAAAACTGGTGATCTCTCTTCCATAAGATAATCTAACCCAGCGACAAAAGTTTCACTGGCTAACATTCCAGTACTATATACCAAAACCACTAGATTTAACAATGAATTTAACAGATTTACACATTAGATTTAAATCTAGATTTAACTCGATTTAACAACTCTCCAGTTGTGCTCTCAAACCTCTGTGCCAGTTGCACAGTAAAAGTCAAGAAGTAAAGTAAAAATTCAAGCTTGAGTTCTGATTTAAATCAGTTGTGACATCTTTCTGTTGTGCATGTGATAGTACTGACGGACAGCCTAATGACTCTTCAGCCTGACTCTGCAGGAGCCTAAATTCAGCAAAAGCACTCCCTTCCCCCATTCCCCAATGAATGATTATTTAAAACTAGTTCACCAAGCAAAAGTTTCTTCTGATCCTAAATAACTAGTCACATACCCAGGTCAATATATAATTCAGATCTTACCCTCTAATCATGCTGTTGCCAATCCTTTAAAGAGTTATAAATAGATAGATAGGGAGGAGGGAGGTAAAATTGGTTAAAGGTATCACATAAATCCAGTAATAGCAGAGTTCTTGGCTGAAATTTGTAGCAGTGACAATAAACTGGTAGCTTGTTTAAGTCTCTGGTTGTGTCCAAATCATTGGAAGGTCCTGAGTCCCTTTTTGTTAGCAAGCTCCCATTCGTGTAAGTTCATAGCCTGGAGGTTTGAGCAGGACACTGGCAACATGGAGATGTTTTAGCTCCTCTCAAGTGAAGGGAAACCCATTGTTTCACCATGTAAAATTACAGGTAGCAAGATGGTGTTTGGAGTCACATGGATAAGTCACAAGTCCATGCATGACTTCCCTTATTCATAGCAGAAAAATCTATTAACTCCAGATAAGCCTCATTCATCGTGAGTTAAGTATAGTTTAATGGGACATTCAACTTGAATAGCTCCTTCACAGGTGTGTTGGCTAAATATCTTGTGGGTGCTACCCAGGAGCAAAGTTTTGAAATCCAGGTATAAAGCCAATACTTACAGCTTCAGATACAAAAGTGATTCATGCGTACAAATAGCATAATCGTATTCAGCCAATCATAACTTTTCTATTGACCCGTTACTTGGCACACTTTGTATAAGATACATTGCAATTATGTAACAGTGGTAGCAATAATGATGTACGCAGACATATTTTAATCAGCTAACCATATAGACTTCTCAGATTTTTATTTAAATTTCTTTAAGTGTTTGAGGGCCAGCTAATTCATGGTGCAAATCTTTGGCTTCACATCAGGGATAAATATGGAAATTCTTTACAATGTTTGCTGTCCCCCTTTTCTTGCAAAACAGATTGAGATAGAGAGTGCTCACCAGATTCATTCCTGGAATATGCAAGTACAAGTGCATTATCTGCAGAAAAATTACCTGTTTACACTGAAGCTATATTTGGTTGAAAATCGTTACAACATACCAGTGCTATAAACTGCAGTGCAGAGTTTTCAGACTGTGATGCTCATCACTCTGCTTGAGTTACCTTCACTTAGTTACTCAGTGGTCACTCTTCTACAGTTTGGGTATTTACACTGGATTCCCTGCAAGGGTCTTCTGAGTGGTAAATTCTTATCTGAGTACTTGAAGGGCTATACTAAGTTTTCTAGCTGAGAATTTCCTGGAATAGAATGAGAGCTGTGTTTCTTCACACAGTTCTCTTTTTTTGGACTTTCATGTCCCTTCTGGATCTTGAACTTGCTTTACTTTTTGTTGCAGTGCCTATTACAACATCTCCCGTATATGTTTTTGACTTTAATAAGGCAACTCTCTGGTTGTGCTCTCAAACCTCTGTGCCAGTTGCACAGTAAAAGTAAAGGAGTAAAGTAAAAATTCAGGCTTGAGTTCTGATTTAAATCATTGTGATAGCTGTCTGTTGTGCATGTGATAGTACTGACGGACAGCCTAATGACTCTTCAACCTGACTCTGCAGGAGCCTAAATTCAGCAAAAGCACTCCCTTCCCCCATTCTCTCTTGTTAGGGCTCTGAGCTCACTGGCATAATTCAGCAAACTACAGGGGGCCTGTGTTTCATTTTCCTGTTGACCACAGCTGACTTCCAAGGAACCACTGATACTTAAACACATACTTAAGTGTTTTGCTGGATCAGGCCAGAGGGTTCTGTACCAAATGAGATTGAGTCCATATTGACCAAGTATTGAAAGAGCTAGCTTGTGGGCTCTGTTAGGCTATGTCCTACATGATAGTCCTATTTCGAAATAAGAAGTAATCTTATTTTGAAATAACATAACCAAACAAAAATGCATTGAGAAATAGCACTTAGTTATTCTGAAATAGCATTTCTGGTCCATAGCGCTAATTCAAAATAGTGTCATTGGACCCTGTTATAGCCTATTTCAAAATAGGTATTATATCTCAGAGAATGAGGTTTAGTGAAATGAATAACACACCCGTTATTTTGAATTTATTTGAAAATGATGTGTGCATTGTTCAGACAATGCCAAAGTTATTTCAAAATAAGTGCTGTTGTTTCGAGATAACTTAGCCGTGTAGCCATAACCTTAAAGAGGAAAGGTTGGGTACTAGCTCCTCTGGACCTTCAGATAGATATATGACATCTGCCATACTGGTTTGGCTTTAGTTCCTTTTTTAATAGAATCTGCTTTTTTGTTACAGCTTATGGTTATGGATGCCATAGACATGTCACTTAAGCTAAGATGTGTAACCTCTCCATTTTGGGGCTTTGTGTTGCTTTTATTTTGCCAGCTCTATGAAGGGAAAATCAATTCTCCTTCTTGGATTCTCATTTTCTTGTTCCATGTTTAGGAAATGAGTCTTTTCTTTCCTTCGGATTCTTGACAGAATTTGAGAGTAAGTTCCTAGAGGGGGAAAAAAATTGCCACATATGAAAGATAATCATGGAATTTCTTAACCTTCAGCCTTCTCAAAACAATGACTTTTTTATCTACCAAGAACTGTGGTTGCTTATACTTTGGCATCAAGTGAGCTAAGTACAATGGCATTTTTAGCTCAGTGGCAAACCCCTGACATCCAATACTGTGGACCTCAGCTTTCATGACAGAGACAACTGTCATTCATTCATGAGTAAATGAATGAATTTTGAGTATGTATTTTATAGCCTTCAAAAGCTTCTGATCTGAGGATTTGATGGCGTCTGTATTTAGGTTACTCATGTATTAGAAGCACGACACCAATGTCAACTGTGATGACTTTTATACCTTTTGTGTCCAGTCATATACATAGCCATTTTGGCCACTGAGGCTATTCCACCCCATGCAGCATAGAATGTACCTTTAAAAGAAGATTTTAGCTTCTGTTTCTGCTGAAGTACCTGGGCTCATTTTAATAAGAGTTAAAAAAAAATACAATAAACCCTCCATTTAATGGGGGGAGGGGTGTCCGCTATTCCCGAAAGTCCATTAAATGCCAGGGTTTACTGGCAACCCACCCCCACCAGGCTCCCCCAGCCCCAGTCCCCTCCCTCACAAAACAAAACAAAAAACAAAACAAAATTAGGGCCACTGCTACCAGAGGAGCTGCTGGACCCCACTGATGTGACTGGAGCCTTCTTGCTGCAAACGGCTGGAGCTGCTCTGCTGCGCATGGTTGGAGGGGCCACTGCCAGAGCTGCCACATGCTCCTCCTACCAGGGTGGGGGCATGTATGCAAATGCAAGTCTGCCCATGTACACCCCCCACCCCTGGTGGGAGGAGCGTGTGGCAGCTCCAGTGGAGGAGGTGGTGGCTCCTCCAAGCTGCGGCAGCAGTAAGTCTCTTAACCTTTTTATTGTGGGGGGAGGGGGGGGCGGGGAATGTGATTTTACACACCCCAGTGGACTTTGGGAACAATGACAGGGACATCCGTTGTTCCCAAAGTTTGCTAAATGAGAGTCCGTACAATCGAGGGTTTACTGTTGTATGAAAATCATATTTAAAAAGGTGTTCGTATCAGTACGGTACGAGCTTTATTCTTGTGCATCCCTGGGGAACAGGAGGTGCCAGATAATCAATGCATGGCCCTCCCACTTTACTGACTCTACCGATCCCACTATTGCCAGTCAGGCAGCTAACCCGGGGGCCACCAGCCCTGGCCCTGATCCCAGCTGGCCTCTGGCCCCTCAGCTGCTTCCAATGGCTGGGCAGCTGACTGCCCTAGACCTACCACCAATGGCCCTGCTTTGCTGGCCCCAACTGGGCAGCCGTCAGTGGAGCAGGTGCCAGTTACTTGAGCATGCTTCCAGATTACATGGCTTTGACTGTAGTTTAATAACGCCCCAGAGGAAGAATTGGGGAGTATAGGTTAACACTCTGTGTATTTGCTCTTGGAATATTTTATATTCAAATTAGTTCAGGGGAATGGAAAGCCAAATTGACATTTATAAACAAGCTGTTACTTCAGCCACAAGACAATTGGTTGAGAAAACTATTACTATTCAAATATATGTTCCTTTGTAGTTTACAGAGGTGCTGATAAATTGTCTTTACAGAAATTATAGTACGTGCGAATTGCCAATAGAATGAACTTCAAGTGTGCTTTTAGGTAAACTGAGTTCCCCATTCAACATTTTGAAGTTCCCGTTCTGCCACAAAATATTTATCACCTTGTTGTTTGTTCAGTGGTTTGGACAGTTACTAAAAAGGAATTCTGATGCTAGGAATTGTCTGCTTTTGTCAGAAAAGCCAAAGATGTTTACCATATCCTCAGTACATTGGCTAGATCTTTATTAGCATTTATTTAAAGAAGGTGAAGTTGAATATTACTTTGTGGAGGTGGGATGGAGGTTCAGGCCGATGTCTCACTAAGCTTGGGTGGTAAGCTTGTCAGGAAACTTTGTCCCTTCCATCTAGACAAAGGCCTGGCCACTGTGATTCATACAGTTTGTCATATAAAAAGCATAGGTGGCGACTTACATGGGCCTGTGCTGTGTATGCTTTGCCAATATTCCAGTTAAGAGGCCTGGCTCTACCAGCATTTGGGCTTATATTTTCAGAGCTGTCCTGTTCATTGGATGGTCTGGGACAACTTCCCAAGCCTCACGCTTAAGGGTGGTGCAGGATCCAGAACAGCCTGGGGGTTAATGGGAGGCCTGGTGACAGCAGCAGCCAGTGCTTGGTGGCAGCCAGCCACTGCTCTTTCCCTTTATTGTCCATATTCACCCCTTCCCCCAGTCCCCTCTCTTTCCAGATTGCATCCCTCCCCCAAGTGATGCTGGGAGCTGGCAAGGTGGGGCAGAGCAGAGGTGAGGCAGCTGGGGACAGCTGCTGGCACTTGGCCCCATGCTAAGTTCCCAGTCCACCTTGGACCCATGTCTCCTTACGTGTGGGCCCAGGGCAGTTTTCCAGGTCCTTTCTATCAATGGGATGGCTCTGCTTGGACCCATGGGAGTGCCAACAAAAATTATGCAAACCTGGCTCCCATACACAGGCTGAGTTACGAAATCACTGTATGTGAAGATGAATCTGAAGACCATGCAGAAGTGCAAGGTGGTGCAGAGTACAGCTGCCCCACTTCTCTCAAACTCAGACTGCTGCAAACACACAATACCAGTGATAGTCTCTCCCCTGGCTCCCAGTCAATGACAGTTGAATTTTGAAGCAACTTCAATGTCCATTTGAAAGCTCCTGAGCTGGTGTTTGATGATGATACTCCATTCAAGTTGAAGCATCTACACTGATGTCCACAGAGTTAGAATCTGGCCAAACACATATGTTTATTTCATTACTCTGTCATTGTACCAACTCACATGCTCTACGCACAGAGTGCTTATAGGATTCTTTTCCCCAAACATGTCTTGACTACTCAACAAGTGGGGGCCATTTGATTGACAGACTAGAGGAACTGTTCAGCCAACTCAGGTATAATTATCATTTATTATTGTCATTATCTGAGCACTTGGGCACCCCATTCATGGACCAGGATCTCATTATTCTCGGGACTAAAGATCTTGCAATTTAAATAGTAGTACCTGTTCCTGCATCTGGTTACACTTCCAGATGATAAGCATCTACTTATCCCTTAGGGCTGCTGATTATTCACCCCCCCAAGTCCAAAGTCAAATGTAGAGTGACAGGGGAGGAGGAGAGGGGAAAAGCCCTATCCCCATGGCAGGGACAGAAGCTGAGTCAGCCTGTATGCTGGTTCAGCCTTTTAAATGCAGAGCGGCAGAAGTGTGTATGGCGGAGGGGCGGCAGGAGAGAAACTGAGCTAGCCTGGGTGCCAATTCAGCCTTTTAAATACAGAGCAGCAGGGCTGGTGGGAGTCTGGTTAACTGAGTAACTGACATTCATTTATCACAGAGGTAGCTGTGTTAGTCTGTATCTTTGAGAACAGCAAGAAGTCCTGTGGCACCTTATAGACTAACAGATGTTTTAGAGCATAAGCTTTTGTGGGCAAAGACCTGCTTAATCAGATGCATGAGTGGTGGTGGAGGGGTGGTTTCTGAGATGAATTAAGAGTGGGGTCCCAGTAAAAGGGAGGGTCAGAGCTGACGAGGTCTATTCAGTAAGGGTGGAAAAGGCCCATCATCAGTAGTATGTATGGAAGGAGGGAAAAACAAGTCAGATAAGACAAGGAGGACATTCATTTAACATTTTCACGTAATGCCGTAGTATCTGTATTGTATTTTGTGTAGTCAGTAGACACAGTAGCTGCCCCAAAGCAGACAGACAGACAGGACATTACAGAAGTGGATATGAAAGGATTTCAGAACTTCATTCTGAGAACAGCTATAGCATATTTGTTTGATTGTATGGCTTTTCCACTTTGTATTCAAAGATGCTAAAATTGTAGACAGATTTGAAATGATGATTTAATTGTTTTACAAATGAGTGTTTTCTTCAGCATATAAAACAGATGAAGGAATCCCGAAAGGCCTTTTTCTGTGACTTTGACAGATGATTTCCTGACATTGTTATATTTCCTGGTTTAAGGCTATGAATAATTAGCTATTTAAGTAAAAAAAATACTTTGAGGACTAGATGTCAACAGAAAAGCTGTCAGTAAAATTGGAACAGCTTAGCATGTCAGGATGATTATAGCAGTGAATAAAAGGAATTACGAACAAATTGAACCATGCAATGTATGGTTCTTAACTTCAGCTTCCCCCACAGTTTCTCTGGCCTCATTTCCCTGCTTTCCTAGAGTGCTCAGGATGTTACCAAGCTGGGGAATTCCTCTTTGCAAAATCTCTTACTGTGGACAACTGTTATCCAGCATTTACTAAGTTCATCAGTGCTCAGTCACTAGAAACTTCACCTTTAGGGCTCCTTCTGAGGCAGCAGCTGCTCTTAATAATTAGCTCTTTTGTCCAATTTCCTGAAATGTCGAAAGCCACTTACTCCACAGCTTCTATTCCAAAATAGTGCCAGGAATCAAACTGATTTCTGTGTGCTTTCCAGGTAGTGAATGGAATCACTCCACTGCTTAAAAACACAGGCGGGTTCGGTGGTCAGATTCTCACTGCAAGTGTAGTTACAAAAGAGTTGTCACTTCTGTGAAATGAACAGTTGCAGGTCAGGCAGGGTGATGTCAAGTGAATGACCAAATAGGCATCTGAGTCATTGTAACTGGAGCATTAAAATGTCTTTAAGATCCAGATGGTGCAAGTACCTATGAACAAAAGGCTATCAAGGTCTTTGGAAATACAAGTGAATCAGGGCCACTGTATGGGTTTTACCCGCATAGATGCGATTGAATAACAATTCCTCCAAATATTCAACTTGAAAATAGAATCATATGTATTACATTATTTTTAAAGGAATGAAACGGGTCTGATCCCCGCCTCCCGCCCCCACCTGTACTGGTGTAAATAAATGACATCACTGTGGCAGCTGTACAGGTTGAACCTCTTTAATATGGAATTCTCATCCGGTGGCAACATCCGTAATTTGGAATGATTGTAGTTAGAGGAACGATCACTTATTGTGGGTATGCCCAAGTTTCTCTTGCTCTCACAAATTTTGTCCTGGCTCTCTGTGTTCTGTGCTATTATTTAGCTGTAATATACTGCTAAATGTCTTCTAAGACCCCAGTAAGCAGTGTGGTGTTTGGTAACATGCTAAACAATATTGACGTCCCATGGTCCAGCAGATTCTCTCATTTGATTCCAGTCAGGTCCCGAGGCTGCTGAGTGAGAGAAGCTCAACCTGTAGTTGCACTGATACTAAGTAAGTATAAATGCAAAAATTATCACATTGTGTATATATGTAAGCTCTTCTAGGGGCACCCATCAGCATACATCTGAACTCAGTTACCAACCAGAGATGTGATATGTGAAGATACAGGCAGATGGCTTTTGCTATTCAGTAACCCAAAGTAATTTATTTCTGGAGTTACAGATAGAATACGTCTGTCTCCCAACTCTGTTATCTGCTTACCTTTCACCCTGTCATTTAGTGTCAGGTTTCAAATCAAAACCTTGGACCTAATGCTGAACTTTGGAGGCTGAGGGGAGTGGGACATTCATAATCCAGATGTGAATATTGCAGCTTTGCCAATTTCTGGCGTATATAGCAGGTGTCTAATGTGGGGACACTCCCCAAACCATTAGAAAAGAAATAATGAAAGGAAATAAGAGATGGCAGCTATAGGCTCACTACGGGCAAGTTCAAATTTACCAACAATTGGTTGTACAAAGAGGCTGTTAGTTTGTTATTAAAAAGCATAATATATTCATTGAGTTCTTTAAGATTGTCAATTCCACTGTGGTTCTAACATTTCCCTGGCAGAAATGACGGAAGTTATTTTTCTCAAAGCTTGTGGTTTAACAATAAAGTTTACATGAGAAAAAATATTAGTTCTTAAATGATTTTTCAGGCGCTTTATCCCATAAGAACACACATTCATTAATATGGAGTGGTGAGAAGATGGCGAATAAATGAAAACCATCTTGGAGAAGTTTGAGGCCAAGTACAGGTTGAACCTCTCTAATCCGGAACTCTCTTGTCTGGCAACATCTGTAATCAGTCATAATTTTAGTTATCTGGATGAACACTTATCATGGGTGTGTGTGCAGCCATGTTTCCCATGGTCCCATGAAGTTTGTTTCTAGCCACCAGTCGTCCTGGCTTTCAGTGTTCTGTACTGTTATTTAACTGTAATTTACCCCTAAATGTCTTCTAATAGCCCAGTAATCAGTGCAAGTGTTGGTAATGCAGCTAGACAATATTGACCTCCCATGGTCTGGCAAATTCTCTTGTCCAGCACTGGTCAGATCCCCAGGTGCTGAATTAGAGAGTTTCAAACTGTAGCAGGTTAAAATAGTTTTTTTTAATCCCACTTGGGAAGCTTTATTTTTTCATTTGTGCCTGGGTATAGAATTGTGACTCTCTTCATGGATGTGGACCACAATGCTTCTCTTACCTGCCCACTGGATTTCTGCAGTGGTTTCCTCACTGGGCCAGTTTGAAGGCCAGTCAGAAACATCAGCTAAGGGAGAGTGTAATGTCTTGCTCCGTGGTGCATTCTTCAACACAATAGTCATTCATTTTCCATTGCAGTTCAAGGTGCTGAGTCTATTCATAAAGATCTGCCCTGTATTAATTTGTATAACAAATCTGGGGGCAACTAGATCTAAAAAAAAAAAATCTGTCAGGGATGGTGATAGGTCCTGCTGTGAGTACAGGGGACTGGACTTGACCTCTCAAGATCCTTTCCAGTTCTATGAGATAGTATATCTCCATATTTAAAAAATAAATTATGAAAGATGAGGCAGGATATAGGGTTGCACACCCCGTTCATGGGCAGCACACAGTTACAGTTCTTGCCTAGAGAAGTTGTCTCTCCCCTGCCCACCACATTGTGGCTACGTCTACACGTGAAGCCTACATCGAAGTAGCTTATTTCGATGTCACTACATCGAAATAGGCTATTTCGATGAATAACGTCTACACGTCCTCCAGGGCTGGCAACGTCGACGTTCAACATCGACGTTGCGCAGCACCACATCGAAATAGGCGCTGCGAGGGAACGTCTACATGCCAAAGTAGCACACATTGAAATAAGGGTGCCAGGCACAGCTGCAGACAGGGTCACAGGGCAGACTCAACAGCAAGCCGCTCCCTTAAAGGGCCCCTCCCAGACACAGTTGCACTAAACAACACAAGGTCCACAGAGCTGACAACTGGTTGCAGACCCTGTGCATGCAGCATGGATCCCCAGCTGCCGCAGCATCAGCCAGAAGCCCTGGGCTAAGGGCTGCTGCACACGATGACCATAGAGCCCCACAGGGGCTGGAGAGAGAGCGTCTCTCAACTCCTCAGCTGATGGCCGCCATGGCGGACCCCGCTATTTCGATGTTGCGGGACGCGGATCGGCTACACGTGCCCTACTTCGACGTTCAACTTCGAAGTAGGGCGCTATTCCCATCCCCTCATGGGGTTAGCGGGTTCAACGTCTCGCCGCCTAACGTCGATGTTAACATCGAAATAGCGCCCAACACGTGTAGCCGTGATGGGCGCTATTTCGAAGTTAGTGCCGCTACTTCGAAGTAGCGTGCACGTGTAGACACGGCTTGTTATGGACAAAGAGGGAGATGTCACCAGTGGATGGTGCAGCAGGAACATTCATTCACCCAGCACATTAGGAAAGTGAGGAGGGATTTGTGGTGCCTGAGGTTCCAAACTTACAAGACATGTTAGTGTCCATTGGACGCAATCTGGCCATTAATGTGATCTGCAGATTTGATTAGCATGCTGTTTGCTTCCTGCTCCAGATCATTAATGTTCAATAACATCTTCTCTCTGTTCCATCCAACGCCATTTATCTTTATCTTTTGTTTACTATCTTGTAGTCAGTTTTCAATCCACAGGACAGTGTGCTGGCCATTTCCAAGTCTCTTGGAATTAATTTTTCAATTAAGGTTTCATGAGCCACTCTATCAGATGATGTCCTCAAATTAAAAAAAAACAAACTGATATACTGTTTTCCTTTCATCCAGTCCTTTCATAACTCTATCAAAATAAAATAGAGCAATTAAATTTGTCTGGCAGGATTTATTTATTTTTTTTTATAAAGCTCTGCTAGCTGTTCTCATTGTTCTGCAACCCTCCAAAGTGTTTAGTTGTTGTGTTTTTTGTTCTTTCTCTTAATAAAATAGGTGCTCTTTTTTTCCCCACTCCCTCTTAAAAGATCTTGAGCCATATTCTCCATTGTGTTCTCCCTTGTTTAGTCTCTTGCCTTTGCAAAGTGAGCATAAAACTCCACCAAATAAAAAAAAAGGTTGAGTCTGGTTGTTCACTTGTGTGCATTTGTTTGCATCTGTGCAATGTGCATGTAAATCTCTGACATTCTGATAGTTTTTGTGGGCCTCTTTCTCTAATGCCCTTCATCTGGTCTGATCACACTCATGCAAGTTGCTACCGAAGCAGTGGCCAAGTTCTCTGCTGTTGTAACTTCAATGACTTCGGTAGAGCTTCACTAACAAAAAATGTTTACCAAAAACTGATACTGCTTTCTCTTCCTTTGCATTGGTGGAAATTATTGAACAAGCTGCAGGACAATGGAGAATTGAGAGAATTGGAAGCAAAAAAAAGCCACACCACTGGTGTTTTTAATAGTATATATACACATCCAAGATGCAGGGAGTGCATCCGTTTCTCTGTGCTGTAAAATTTTGGGCTTAGAAATATGCTCTGGGAGGTTACATAAAAGATTTCTGGTGTTTAGTAATGGAGCATTTCTATAGCACACAAAGAGTGGACCATGTCATCTGCTGGTACAAATTTGCATTGCTCCATTTCAATGGGGCAATGCACATGTACTGGTCCACCACAGTTTAAGCCTTCCGATACCCAACTCAGTGTGTCTGTATCTGTTTAACAGATGGTTACAAGGGAAACAAAGTGTGACTATTTTGCCATTTGGCTGTCATTCGTACACAGTGTAGTGATCTGTGACTCAGCCTTGTAGCTTGTTGTGGCTGGCGACTGTTTATTTGGTTGCTCACTGATGTATGGCTTCTTTTTTCTTTAAGGTTTTCTCTATCGTAAGGTTTCCCTTATTTTTATAGTAACATATTGATATGGAAACTTCAGAGTTTGCTTTTTGAAATTGATCAGGTCTTTCCCTAATGAAAATGTTTTTCCCTAATGTTTTTCAATGAACTATGTTCTGTTTCACAATTTAGCAAATTGCATTCAAGTTTGCTAGCATAGAACATGACCATATTTTTAAATGCTATGGTTATATACTGAAGTAGCTTTTTAAGTAACATCTGGTTATTCAGTAAATGTAGGTGGCCTTTGCTAAAATTTTAATTAGAAATTTGTTACCTGCAGGCCAGTTTCTGCTCTGTTCACCATTGTTAATTTGGAATTACTCATGATTTACATCTCTGTAACTGATTGTAAGTTTGCCCTACGTTAGCTGTTCATCCTTGTGTGACATAAAGGAAGAATCTCCGACACTGTGCTCTATTTAAGAAAATAGAAATGAAACTGCCTTATGTCAGATGGTGGAGAAGAATGAGGGTTTTTTTGGAGAACAAGTGGTGGGGGATGGAGAGAGAACATCTTTTCTAGTTTCACACAGTATTTTATACTTTCAGTAATCAACTTTTTTGAGACTAGTCACTACATTATTATTAAGCAATGGCATAATTCTTTTCATACACTCATATATGCAGAGCATGCTCAGACTTGAAGTATTTACTATGCAACACAGGGGTAAAAACCGCTTGTTTGCTAGAAGCAGCAGCTCATTATAGTAATACTTCTCCCTTGGCAGGTAGTTAATAAGAGACTTTCAGGAATGCAAAACAGTTCTGACCATTGCTCAGAATCAGTAGGATATTGCACTGTCATTCTTAAGCATAGGTTTGAAAATGTGGTGCCAAGGTAGCTGTAGTGCGGGGGTCAGCCATCCCTGGCATGAATGCTAAGAGTGGCATGTGATCCGATTTTCTTCAGCACAAGAGGGGGGAGCTCAACCCCTCCCCGCCCCTCCCATGCGGCTGGGAGCTTACTCAAAGCCTGTGTATTACCAGACCTGCTAATGCTACCAACCACCATCTGAATGGTAAAGCTCTGCATCTTTATTTGTTCAAGAAGCTGTTGTAAGTAGGACTATTAGTGACTTTAAAAAGTATCACCGGCACTCAAACCATTTATGCATAGATGTCTAAAGGTGAAATTTTGGCACTCAGTCTCGGAAAGGTTGCTGGCCCCTGCTGTAGCATGTTGTGTGTCAGCGCGGAAATAAAATCCTTCTTTAGTTAATAAATTTCTGCCTTGAACAGTTGGCCAACGTGTCTGACCTGTGTAGTTAACAAGTTCAAAATGTCAAACTGTTGCTTGTGTAGTATTTTCTACTTGGGCAGGCATATTTTATAGATTCCTCCAATGCAGCATCCATGCTGATGTAACAGATGCTGATGGACTGAATTTGTTAATCTGGGCTGAACTCGTAGCATCTGATGTTTTTAGTTAGTATCATACACTGAAGAGAGGAATTGTGCAAATCATGTATTTAACCATAATTTTAAGATTCAACAGATAGCAGTGTCTGCCAGTGGCTGAAATATTCAATACAACATTACAGATGTCTTGTATTATGGTATGCAGGAGTTCTCCTCTGTTTCTGAGCACTGGCTATTATGGGAGACTGGTAGAGGCTGTTTATGGCTTAAAGGTCTTACTGGCACTTCAGGTTTTGTAACTGGCTAAAGGCCTTTGTAAAACTCCAGCTGGTAAGCATCCAGTTTGTCTCTGCTGAAAGTCAGGGAACAGAAGCATTTAAATTCAACTCAAAACCCCTTTCCTCTGGAGCACCCAATTTTTTTAAAATTTACTTAAAATAATCAATTTTTGTGCACTCTGATCTTCTGTTTACATGTGAAGTTCCCTTCACGTTCATTGATGCCACACTCTACAAGACTGGTCTCTGGCCTGTTTTTCCCTTTTTCTCTATGGTCTTATGAACCATACACATACAAAATGGGGAATGTCTGCCAATGAAGGAGTACTGCAAAAGGGATCTGGGGCTTATAGTGGATTGCAAGCTAAATATGAGTGAACAGTGTAACCCTTTTGCAAAGAAAATTAACATTATTCTGCAACGTGTTAGTAAGGGTGTTGTAAGCAAGACAGAAGTAATTCTTTTGCTTTACTCCACATTGGTAAAACTTCAACTGAAGTACCAAACCCTGTTCTAGGCACCACATTTCATGACAAACATGGACAAAATGGAGAAAGTCCAGAGGAGAGCACTAGAAAAAAAACAGATCTCGAAAACATGAATTATGGGGAAAAACTGGTTTTTGTGGTGGTTTTGTTTTTGGTTAGTCTGGAGAGGAGAAGGATGATGAGGGACATAACAGTACCGTAGAACTTCAGACTTTA
The DNA here is from genome assembly GCF_033958435.1 of Carettochelys insculpta. Lineage (NCBI taxonomy): Eukaryota > Metazoa > Chordata > Testudines > Carettochelyidae > Carettochelys > Carettochelys insculpta. The sequence continues at coordinate 20,073,974 of NC_134152.1, forward strand.
AAAGACCCCTGGAATGGAAGTTGTTCATAATTCTGAAATGTTTGTAACTCTGAACAAAATGTTACAGTTCTTTCAAAAGTTTACAACTACACTGACTGTCTTCATATAGCTTCAAAACTGTATTATGGGGAAGAAAAATGCAGCTGTTAGCCATCTTAATTCAGATGAAACAAGAATAGAAAGAATTTCCTTGTCTAATCTTTATTTTAGCTTTCCCTTTATTTTTCATAGTTTAACACACTGTTTTTTTGTTTTGTTTCTGAAGCCTGATTGCATACTTTGATTCCAAATGATATGTGCGGTTAACTGGTCAGTTCATAACTGATATTCTTCTGTGCATAAAAGGTTGCTGCAAGTAGGAGAGTGAAAAATTGTTGTAAACCTCTGGAGGCAGGAAAAGAAGAAGTGGGCTTAAGTTGCAACAAGGGAGGCTTAGTTTGGATATTACAAATACTTCCTAACTGTCAGAGTACTTAAGCACTGGGACAAATCTGTGGAATCCCTTTCATGGGAGGTTTTTAAAAATCCGTTAGGCAAACACCTGTCAGGAATGGCCTGGTTCTTACTTAATCTTGCCTTGTAGAGGGCTGCAATAGATAACCTATTGAGCTCCCTTTCAGTCCTACGCTTCTGATTCTGTGAACACTACTTATGGAGTCATGCTACTTTTAATGTATGCTTTAGCACACAGTCTACATCCCATGGGCTGGATCTGGCCCACAAAGCCTTTGGATCCAACCTGAGGCACACCCTGCTGGGACCCTCAATCAGGCTCCCTTCCTGCCACATCCCCAAGACCCTTTCAAAGTGGCTGACTGCTCCATCTGCCATTGGGAGGGAGCGGGGAAGGCTTTGCACATTGCCCTGCCTTCAGTACAGTCATCACAGCTCTCATTGGCTGGTTTCTGGCCGGTGGGAGCTATGAGTTTGTGCTGGGGGCTGTTGCAGTTTGTGAAGCCACTTACCTCCTCCCCTCACGAGGTGCAGGTTGGCACATTGAGCAGCCAGTCATTTGAAAGAGGCCTGGGTTAGTGGCAGGCAGGGAGGGTCCCACTGCGCTGCTAGCTGGGAACCGCCTCGGTAAACACCTTGCACCTTACCCTCTCCCATACTCCAGTTCTCCACCCCCGGTCACCATCCCCTCCTGATCCAGGTCACCACCCAAGCCCTCTATACCTCTCTGGCTGTAGCTCACGACTCTCTCCCAGACTTTGTACACCCTCTTACGCCCTTCTCCTGAATCCCTACCTCCTCTTGGACCCTGCACCCTAATGCCCTGCCTCAGGTCACAGGCCCCTCCTTCACCCAAACTCCCTCTGACCCCTCACTCTCTCCTGCCCCCCAGCCCACCCTTGCTTTAGTGTCATGTAGGATGGAATTTTCAAGACATCTGGGTAATTTAGGAGCACGTATCAGTGAGACTGTTGCTCCTATATCACTTCATTGCTTTTGGAAAATCCCACCAAACTCATCTACTCATCTCATTGTACTCATGCCTTTTTAAGTGTCTGAATGATCTTTTTCTTTGTTTTATTTTGTAGGTGAACATTTTCTTTTCTATTTTCTTAGAGTGTAAAATACTGTAATAAACTTACACTCATCCACTCAACATCTGCTACATGGATTGAATGGTTGTTGGTTTTTAGTGGATAACCATGGTGTTGTAGCTTTCCTTATGTCTGCTGTGTATAAGAGTCCTAGCCAGTGGAAATATAAATGACTTCAAATTATTTTTAAAAATTCCTTAATTATTGGTTTCACAAGTTGCTGTTTTCAGAGTTGTTTGTTTTCTGAAGTGTGCTAGATTTTAATTACGCAAATCATTGTAAATAACTCATATATCTGCATCAAAAGGCTAGTGACTTTATCTCACTAGGACTACGTCTACACTAGCCCAAATCTTCGAAATGGCCTAATGAGGCACTGAAATACATATTCAGTGCCTCATTAGCATGCTGGCGGCCGCAGGTTTTTGAAATTGCCGTGTCTTGCTGCCGTGCGGCTCGTCCAGATGGGGCTCCTTTTTCGAAAGGACCCCGTCAACTTCGAAATCCCCTTATTCCTTATCTGCCAGCTAATGAGGCACTGATTCAGCACCTCATTAGTAATCTTCGAAATGGCCATTTGTATGGCCATTTTGAAGATTTGGGCTGGTGTAGACATAGCCTAGGTATATAGCTATTCTGTTCAGGGATGTGCTTTCTTGTATACTGTGCTGGTGGAAAATATGTATCAGTTCACTGACTACTGAGGAGCTACCCTGATTTACTACACCAGCTGAGGATCTAACCCATTGTTACTGAACCAGTAATTGTAGAAGAGATTTTAATTTTTTTTTTCCCTGCTGGTGAAATATTGCACAGCTGTTGAAACATCTGTTTCATCAACCGTCCACTTGTCTTTATATCAGGAGTCAGCTGGAACATTTGTTTCTCAGACAATTTTTTCTCACTGTACTAGTTATCAAGTATGGATGTACAACTATAGTATATGAGTGAACAGCTGCATGCTGGGTTCAGATACATTTCCTACCAGCTTTTACAAATTACAAAAACTTTACCAAGCTTGTAAAAAGCTACACGTTTCAGTAGCACTGAATTGCTTTTTTTGAACATTTCTCAACCCTCTACTGTCTTTTTCAGTTAAAAGAACTTACCAGTTTGATCTTTGATCTAAATGAACTGTAATTAAAATCAAAATAACCTGACTGTTTAAGCCCTCACCTTTTCAATACCATTATCACAGGCTTAATTCTTAAATGATTTCAGTGTCTAATTTTTTTTTTTTTGGTGGAAATAACCTATGTGTTTGTCGCAGACCTTTGCCACATTCTCAAATGTTAGTGGTGGTGAAGCTATCTATCCAAAAGGAAAAAATTGAAAATGGCACATTTGCATCCTCTTTTGAAAGGGAGTTATTTTTATTCAATCCTTCAAATCTGATTTTTTGAGTAGAAACATCTTGCAGAATTTTGCAGACTTTTCATAAGCTTGGAACAGTTTCAAAAGTTTTGAAACTTTATCAAGATTTTTCATGTTTTTATTTTGAATTTTTGATGCCTTGAATAGCTGGTGTCAATTATATAGTTACATGGGGAGGGAATAGCTCAATGGTTAGAGCTTAGGCCTTGTAAACCCAGGGTTGAGAGTTCAAACTTTGAAGGAGGCTTTTCAAGGGTTAGGGGGGAATGGTCAGGGATGGTGGTAGGTCCTGCTAGGCTCAGTGACCTCTCAAGTTCCCTTCCAGTTCTATGAAATATATCTATGCACTAGTCACCCTTTTCTTGGGTGCCCTTTCTACTCTTGTTACCAGCTCTGTTCCTACACCCTAGCCTCAAGTACTTAACTCTTCCTTTCTTATAACTGCATAGTTGATTAGTAGATGTTTATATTCCTTTTCGTGTCTTGATAATTTTATTACCTGTGAATCGCTAAAGGCATGCCCGTAGTTTATAGCGTGTCTCTCAACCCACGTGAATTTTCCAAGTGCACATAAACAGAGTTTGTCCTGTGCCACCAGTCAATGGGAATGTTGTGGTTGACTTCAGTGTATTGGAACCATAAATCCCCAGATCAGTGATTCTGAAACTAATTTAGCCACGGAACGCTTTTGGGTTTGAAATATTTTGATGGAACACATACATGCGGGTCCAGGAGGGGGAAGGAGAAGAGGAGGGTTTCATACTGAAAAACTGGCACACATAATCCTCAAAAGTTGATCTAATCAGAAAGTAACTAAGTGTAGAAAAGCAGTCAAAATTCTTTTCCTATACGGATGAGGCCCAAAATTCCTGTTTCCTTGACAATGACAAAAGTTTCTCCATTGCATTACAAATGGTTTGTTCCCATACTCTCTGTGCCCATGCTTGTGAGTGGGTCCTTGGAATACAAACTGTGGCTCTCCCTCATCCTTTGCTGAGGGAGCTCTCCTTGGATCTAAGACGATGAATGCCCTTTTAGACTGCTCCAGCCCTTTAGGGCTCAGTAATGGCTTCGGAAGTGGATGGGACTCACCCTTCCTCTTCATTGTTCTGTTCACTGTACATTTTCTTTCAAACTCGCTCTGCTGTATTCAGACTTGCACAGAGCCTTTTGCAATGGCTGATGCTGGTGACTTTAGTCTCTTAAATTTCAAATGCTGCAAATGGAAACCATGTCAGAAGGCTTAGTACAGGAGTTAGCAGACTCCAGCCCGGGTGCTAAGGGTGGCACACAAGATGATGATCATCAACACGTGAGGTGGGAGCTTAGCTCTGCTCCTCCTTCCCTACGCAGCTGGGAGTTTGCTGAAAGCCAGGCTGCCTGTGGATTAACAGAAGACTAGGTAGTGCTACCGAACACCACCTGCAGGGTAAAGTTCTGTGTCTTTATTTATTAATGAAGCTGTTGTAAGTAGGACTATTGATGACTTTAAAAAGTGTCACTGGCACTTGGCCCGTACATAGAGGTCAAAAGGTCAAATTTCAGTACTTTGTCTTGGAAAGGTCGCTGACCCCAGGTTAGTACCTAGTAGTGTAATTACCCTTGAGATGTGCTGTTAGTGTATAAGCAGTGTTAGTGAAATTGAACAGACGTTCCAGTCTCGGTTATTGAAAGCTCTCCTTTCACTGGCGTATTCCGCTGAGTGTGTAAGAGAGAGATTTTTCCACAGTCTCTTTTTCTCAGTCACTTGCTGAAGAAGAAAAGCTCTTCGATAATGGCTTGTATAGCTGTGTACCAAAGCTTCCTGGAGGTTTGTTAAGAGATCCAGCAGAAATAATAAAATTATATTTGACATGGCCTGTGATAACGAGCTGAGAAGCCCCACTGACCTTTCTATTTTTATCGAACCAGTATCTTTGCTTGAATGCACCCTTTGCAGACCAATTATTCTGAAGTCTCTGGGTGGATTAGCAAGGTCTTTATTTCTTTTCTCTTCTAAGTGAGCATGGAAGTGAAGCTAAGACAAAAGAAACACAACCTGCTGCTCTTCAGGCTAAACTGATGTCTACTCTTCTAATTTTGCTACATTGCGTTGATTCAGTCCTTTGTAACAGGGCCTATGTGCAAAGGCAAATGCATTATATGCCATCTGAAGCTTTGATTCTGGGTGCTGAGGTTACTAAAATGTTACAGGCTGTCATTTCTAGACTAGGGGCCAGAGTGTGGTTAATCCCAGTGGGGATGGTAGTTGTTACAAGGGCCTCTCTGCCTGTTTCATTGAAAGGACATCCCTCCTATTCCTCTGCCAGGCCAGCCACAATGACTTAAGGCCTGGTCTACACTAGGGAACAAAGTCAGTCCCAGATACACAATTCTAGCTGCGTCGTTAGCGTAGCTGGAATTGATGTATCTGGATAAACTTTGTTGGCTAGTGAATATCTGGGCTCTTCAGGCTCATGCCCGTGTCCCTTTCTCCACACAACAGCATGGAGTACTGAAGTTGACAGGTGAGCCCAAAGAGATCGCTTTTGCTGTGTCTTTACAGACACCGCAAAATGGAACTCCGTAGGATTGATTGTGATGTGTCAAACATTGGGTAAGTATAGATGTACCCTAAGGCACTTATTCCTTGCAGCATGCCGCACTTGCAGCTAGTCACGCTGGTTTTGGTTAACATGCAACAAATCAAGCAAGAGGCCAAACAATGAGGAGAAATCTAAATATTAAAGTATCGGAGGGGTAGCTGTGTTAGTCTGGATCTGTGACAGCAACGAAGGATCCTGTGGCACCTTATAGACTAACAGAAAAGTTTTGAGCATGAGCTTTCGTGAGCACAGACTCACTTCATCAGATGCTGGTCTTGGAAATCTGCAGGGCCAGGTATAAATAAGCCAGAGCAAGGGTGGGGATAACAAGGTTAGCTCAGTCAGCAAGGGTAAGGCTTACTACCAGCAGTTGATCTGGAGGTGTGAACACCAAGGGAGGGGAAGCTGCTTCTGTATTTAGCCAGCCATTCGCAGTCTTTGTTTAAGCCTGAGCTGAGGGCGTCGAATTTGCAGATGAATTGTAGCTCAGAAATTTCTCTTTGGAGTCTGGTCCTGAACTTTCTTTGCTGTAGGATAGCTACTTTTAAGTCTGCTACTGTGTGGCCTGGGAGATTGAAGTGCTCTCCTATGGGTTTTTGTATATTGCCATTTCTGATATCTGATTTGTGTGCGTTTATTCTTTTACGTAGAGACTGTCCAGTTTGTCCAATGTATATAGCAAAGGGGCATTGCTGGCACATGATGGCATAAATTATATTGGTAGATGTGCAGCTGAATGAACCCACGATGGTGTGGCTGATCTGGTTAGGTCCTGTAATGGTGTTGCTGGTGTAGATATGTGGGCAGAGCTGGCAGCGAGGTTTGTTGCATGGATGGGTCCCTGAGTTAGAGTGACTGCGGTGCGGTGTATAGTTGCTGGTTAGGATTGGCTTCAGGTTGACAGGTTGTATGTGGGCAAGGACTGGTCTGCCTCCCAAGGCCTGTGAAAGTGGAGGATCATTGTCCAGGATGGGTTGTAAATCCCTGATGATGCGCTGTAGAGGTTTTAGCTGAGGACTGTAGGTGATGGCTAGTGGCGTTCTGTTGGTTTCTCTCTTGGGCTTGTCCTGTAGTAAGAGGCTTTGTGGCACATGTCTGGCTCTGTTGATCTATTTTTTCACTTCCTCAGGTGGGTATTGCCGTTTCAAGAATGCTTGGTAGAGATCCTGTAGGTGTTTTGTCTCTGTCGGAGGGGTTGGAGCAAATGCGGTTATATCTTAGTGCTTGGCTATAAAAAATGGATCGTGTGGTGTGTCTGGGATGGAAGCTGGAGGCATGAAGGTAGGCGTAGCGGTCAGTGGGTTTATGGTACAGGGTGGTATTGATGTGGCCATCGTGTATTAGCACCGTGGTGTCCAGGAAGTGGATCTCCTGTGTGGCCTCTTCCAGGCTGAGGTTGATGTTGGGGTGAAAGTTGTTGAAGTCCCGGTGGAATTCCTCCAGAGTCTCCTTCCCATGGGTCCAGATGATGAAGATGTCATCAATGTAGCGTAAGTAGAGACAGGGTGTTAGTGGACGAGAGCTAAGGAAGCGCTGTTCCAGGTCAGCCATGAAAATATTGGCATATTGAGGGGCCATGTGGGTACCCATAGCTGTGCCGCTGATTTGAAGGTATATATCGTCGCCAAATCTGAAATAGTTGTGTGTGAGGATAAAGTTACAGAGCTCAGCCATCAGATGTGCTGTAGCATCATCAGGGATACTGTTCCGGACAGCATTTATTCCATCTTTGTGTGGGATGTTGGTATAGAGAGCCTCTACATCCATGGTGGCTAGGATAGTGTTTCCTGGTAGGTCATCAATGTATTGCAGTTTTCTCAGGAAGTCGGTGGTGTCTCGGAGATGGCTGGGAGTGCTGGTGGCATAGGGTTTGAGGAGAGAGTCCACATAACCAGACGGTCCTTCAGTGAGAGTGCCAATGCCCAAGATGATGGGGCATCCAGGATTTCCAAGTTTGTGGATCTTGGGTAGTAGGTAGAATAGCCCTGGACGGGGCTCTAGAGGTGTGTTGGTATAAATCTGTTCTTGTGCTTGTGTAGGGAGTGTCCTGAGCAGATGGTGTAGTTTCTTAGTGTATTCCTCGGTGGGATCTGAGGAAAGTAGCCTGTAAAATCTGGTATTGGAGAGTTGTCTGGAAGCCTCCTTCTGGTAGTCAGACCTGTTTGTGATGACAGTAGCTCCTCCTTTATCTGCCTCTTTGGTTATAATGTCAGGGTTGTTTCTGAGGCTGTGGATGGCATTGCGTTCCGCATGACTGAGGTTGTGAGGAAAATGATGCTGTGTCTCCACAATTTCTGCCTGTGCGTGTCGGCGGAAGCATTCTATATATAGGTCCAGACTGTTATTTCTACCCTCAGGAGGAGTCCATGTGGAGTTATTTTTCTCAATATTAAAGAGTTGCTCATAAAGTGAGCTCTGTGCACTGAATGAGGCATGATCCTGTGGGGAAAAATGGTATATAATCATATAATTAAATAGTGCATATGCACAAGGGGGCCAAATTAAGATTGTACAGGCAACCTTACTTCTGGCACTTCTAGCATTTGAGTCCTTGAATTTACAATTTTAATTATGCTCTTCTAATGTAGTTAGTGTGTTTGTACACTGCACATGAATGCGTAGGACTGTGATGTGAATAAGATGGTGTAAAGGGAGTGGAAATGGGAACCTAGAGCCAGTTGTCTTTTCCTCCTTGCTTTGAGTCTGGTTCACATTACTGGTGGCTAATGTTTATGATTCATGTTCTGTTTACTGTCTAGTTGAACAGACGTGGTCATGCCAGCGTGATTCTTGGTGAAGAAGTTTCTACCTCACACAAAGCCACATCTGTTAGGTTCAGCAAGCATTGAATGTTTTGCAGACTGCTTGCAGAAAATGGTCTGCTCTCCAGAACGTATCCAAAGCAAATTAGAGGAGCCATTTGGCCAGCTCACTGTACTGCATCTGCTCCGTGTACTGCACACCTATGGGCATGAGTTGACAGTGAGGTCTGCCTTGCAGGTTCCCTGGGTACAAATAGGCAGAAATGAAATGGGGAAATAAAAAAAAAATGGCAGTCAGTCTCTCCCAAAGTATGGCGTACTATTGGATTTTGATCTTCATTGCCACCAACCCAAAAGCAGGATGTACAAAAGGAAAGGTTTCTGACAATGGAGCCTTTGAACCTTTTAAGTCAAAGAGCAGTGTGTGAGCCCTCTGGGTTGCTCCAGCATTCCTGACCTGGCTGTGCAAAACATTCAACACTGCTGGAGGGACATTTTGCTAGTGTCCCACTGTAGTGTGGTTGTTCCGTCATGCAGCTGAGTGTGAGAGTTCATCGATTCTAAAGCCAGAGAGGAACATGCTGGTCAGCTGGTCTCATCTCCTGCGTAACACAGGCCATGGAACTTCCCCAAAATAATTTTTGGCCCAGAACTTTAATGAAAAACATTGTTTTGATTTAGAAATGGTCAGTGATGGAGATTTATGGCTGTTTGTGCAAAATTGCAGGTTATTCAATGGTTAACTACTCTCATGGTTAAAAATTTACGTATATTGCTGTTCGGAATTTGTCTAACTTCAGCTACCATCCATCCACCCAGGTTACACTTCTCTTTGCTACATTGACAAGTCCATTATCAAATATTTGTTCCCCGTGTATGTAGTTAGACTGCAATCAAGTCGCCCCTTAACCTTTGCTTTCTTAAGACAAATAGATTGAGCTCCTGGAGTCTCTCACTTTCAAATCGTTTACACATTCTCCTTTGTCAATCCTCCCCAATTTATCGACATCTTTCTTAAATGGTGACACCAGAATTAGACACAGTATGCCAGCTGACATTGCACAATAGCTAAATACAATAAACCCTGTCTTAACTGGCATTCTATCATCCTGAATTCTTAAATAGCCGGCATTTTAACCATAAGTAAATTTTAGTTACGTTCTCCATAAGTACAGTATAGTGCAAGTAAATACAGATAAATACAGCAAATACAATATAAGTTTACAGTGTACAATACTACTGTTAGTAAACAAATGTATGCAGAGTACTTTATTTGTTTCTTAATATCTAATCTTGTTTTTCTTTAGTTTTATGCATCGTTAGGTATACCTCTCTATTATCCAGAATATTTCAGTATCTGGCAACCTCCCAGTCCTGTGGCTGCCTGATACGAAACAGTTTACTGTATAGAAGTAAAATACTCTCTACTACTTCTTGAGTTTCTCCTATTTACACATCCAGGGATAATCACTGTTTCTAAGGATAGAGTACCCTATCCTATAAGTATAGCCTTTATTAGTTCTTCCTAGATGTATCTGTTTACTCATATTTGATATGTTTAATACACATTCTGTTTTGCTTGTGCACAGGGTGATCCAGATCATTCTGTATTAGAAACTTGTCATCTTCATTATTTAGCGTTCCCCCAATTTTTCTGTCATCTGCAGTCTTTATCTGTGGTTATTTTATGTTTTCTTCCAGGTACACTAATTATAGTACCAAGTGGCATAAGGCCAAGAATAGATCTCTGCAGAACCTCACTGGAAATATATATACATTCAATAATTATTCTCCATTTACAATTGCATTTTGGGCCTATCAGTGAGCTTTTAAGCTTATTGTGTACTGTATTAATTTTATACCCTTCTGTTTTTTCATCAAAATGTTGTGTGCTGCCAAGTCCAGTGCCTTACAAAAAAGTATATCAACACAATATTTTTTATCATCTGTGGCGTTCTTTGATCTTTATATCTGATGGCTTTTCTGTTACTGCCAGGTCTGTATCAACTAAACTCACTATCTCATCTGAAAAAGCTATCATGTTAGTGTGACTGGACCTATATTACATAAACCCAAATTGACTGTAATGAATTATAATACCTTTGTTAAACAAGTCCTATATTAGCCACTCCAGTGTTCTAGAGCTTCCTCATCTGCCAAGATTTATTGAAAATCAGCATTGATGATCCAGCTCTTTTAAAACTCTTGGATATAAGTTATATGCACTTGATGCTTTAAAATTTTGTAACTTTAGTAGGTGCTGTTTAAGATTCCTTTGATATGTTAGTGCAGGGCTGGCCAAACTTACTGAGTCTTTGAGCCACAAACAACGATCTCCAGACATTCGAGAGCTGGGACGCACCTGGTGAGGGGTGGGGCTTCAGCATGTGGGAGGCTCCTGATGGAGCTTGGGGCTTCAGACCTGCTCCTGCTGGAGGCTCAAGCCCTGGCAGTTCACCTTACTGGGGTGAAGCTCTAAGATATCCCTTCCTGCTGGCAGAAGCTCCTACTACACTTACCCAATGCAAGGCAGAGGTCCCAACCTTTGCTGTCCTCCCAACCCAGAATGTGGGGGGAGTGGTGGGGATCACTGTGACCTGCACTTCGGTGGTAGAAGAAGTGCATGTAGCCTGTGAACCACAGTTTGTCTAGCCCTGTACTAGTGGGCCAGAGAGAGTATTGTTCTAGGATATGGGTATATCATGTCTTGTTCCCCAAATTCAGAACAGAAATATTTTGAACACTCCTTTCTCTGTACTATTTTCGATAATTTTACCATTTCCATTTAGTAACGGGCCAGTGCCTATGTTAGCATTCTTTTTGTTCCCGAAACACTTAAACAACTTCTTGTTCTTAGCTCCGCTGGCCATAAATTCCAACTTGTGCCCACTCAACCCTTTTCGAGCAGGCTACCAGCATTCATTTTAACATTCCACTCATCACACCAGGATTCAGTAAGACCAGCTACATCAAACTTTGTCCCATGAATCAGCAATTCCAATTCTTGTTTGTTACCTAGGTTCCTAGCTTTGTAGTTCTTGTTACGTCTTTTGGTTCCTGGATTACTTTTGTTTTCAAAATTTCATTTTTGTATTGAATGCTCAGATCTTTCCTTTTGTTATCAGTGTAAGTTTCCTGACTACTCTAACCAGGTTATGCCTGGGAAGGTTGGAGGCCATCCAAACTCTACAACCCCTCCTTCCCAAAGAAGGTGGATCAGCATTCCACAAAATCAAAACCCTGTATTCTACACCAGTGGTTTTCAACTGATGTGCCATGACACTCTGGTGTGCCATGAGAACTGTCCAAATGTGCCGTGAAATTTCACCAATTTCCCCTTGCTGTGGCTCTTTGCAGAGGATGTTCTACTCTCTGGAGCCACCTCCTTCACCCCCCAGCCCCCATGCACACTCCCTGCAAACAGTTGAGTAACCACTGAAATTTTCAGCAGTTGCTCAAGTACTCGACATTCCTACAATTGCACATGTTCACTTTCCCACCCCCCGCCCTTTTTTTTTGACATGTTTAAGATAGTGTGTTCTGTGGTGGATCTGAAACATTAATGGATTTGGTCCTAATTTAGCTTGTTGTATGCCCTGCTATGTTGCAAACTTCTCTAGAAAGACTGTAACCACAGTAAATGTGATGTTCTGTGAACAAGTGATTCAGTTGAAAAAAGATGGGTGTGCCATGGAATTGTCTCATTGAAGTGTGTCATGTTGCTGAAAGCGTTGGGGACCACTGCCCTACACCATTTGCCAAAGCAGAGGTTCACTTCCAGAATCTCCTCTCGGTGGTCATCCTTTGCTTGTGAGTCACAGGAGAAACGCAGGATCTCAGACAAGGTTGCTTGGACAAACTACTTTTCCAACAGGCTTCTGAGTTTTTCCTGACGTCCAATTAACTTCTGTTGCTTCTGGTTTAAGAAGCAGAAGGTTTTGTGCCAGAATGGAACATAGGATGAAAATCATAAACTGACAGGCCTCATGTTTTTAAGACAGACAAAGCCATCGTGTTCTGGGACAGCTATATCCCTACACTTCTGCTTGTCAAGTAAGTGTCACCCACATGCCAAGGTATTTATTATTTGGACTCCCTTTTCACTGTCAGGGAGGCCAGGGCTGTCAGACCAAATGCTTCAAATCTTGTTACTAAGAGATTTTTCTCTATTATCTGAGATACCACAATGAAAAATTAAAAGAGAAGCCAGTTTACAGTATGGGATTGAGATCCATGATAGTAAATCCATGTAACCTAAGTGAAAATGGCCGGGTTACTTTGAAAAGGTGGGACTGAAGTGCAGGGTTTTAAAGTCAAAGTAGCTGAAAATGTGCACGTGACTGTTCTGCCTGGCACCTGAGGTCATATACAAGCTCCACATAGGCACCACTCCAGGGGCTCCTGATCTGACCCGTCAGCTAGTTGCTAGAGAAAACTTTCTGACAGCCATGCACACACCTGCGTGCACGCACACACACACACACACACACACACACACACACACGTAACTCGAATAGATATGTATACATGCATCTTGAAGAACTAGTTACAACAGTGAGTAACCAGTTTTTATATTTACTGTAAACTGTAACTTAAACTGCTTCAGATCTGTGGTGTTCTCTTATATTTGATGTCTTTTCTGTTACTGTTTGTGCATGAAAATAATTTGTATAGCCAACAAAGTTATATATCTTTAATAAAAATTGGTAGTCAAGTAATTTGAATGTATTGTGACTGCTGTGGCTCCTTTTGCGGAAGAAATTGATTTGGTAAGATGATGTGATAATATGAGGAGGCTGCTTCCCTACTGTTCAGGAAAGGAAAGTTGAAATGAGGGGTGTTGCACTCTCTTCCTAATACATATTCTGATTCTCCAGGTCATGTCAGTAGAGGCATTGTGCTTGCATGGAGAAATTTCCTGGATCTGGGCTTCAGCCTCTTATTCGTCATTTAACACAAATAACTTCAGCCAAAGTTTTCAGAAAGGTCTTTGAGTCTGTCTCTCTCTCTTTTTTTTGACATCCAAAATGAGTCATTTAAGGCTTATTTCAAGACGTGCAGAGCACTCCTAGTAGCAGCTGGAGTCGGTAAGAAGCGACAGTGTCCAATGACTCTGAAGCATCAAACTGTTAATGTTTCACGAAGGCCAAAGTGAGTCGGTTGGAATTAACGGACAGTTCCGTAAACACGGCCTTAAATGTTGGGCCAATGCACTAATAGCAGGTGTGGGGAATCTTTTTTGGGTTGTGGGCCACACAAAACTGAGAGGCCAAAAAAAAAAAAAAGCCCCAACAAAGACAAAAAAAAACCAAACAAAAAACCAAATAACCAACCCTCGCTGATGTGGCCCCTGACTCTGACACCTTAGTCCCCTCACACTTCAACCCCATAAAAAGGGGGTGTTGTGAGAAAAGGGAAGACTGAGAGTCAGAGCTTTTCTCAGGGCAGGTTAACTCTTCTGGGGGCCCAGAGTTAGTAGATTTTGTGCCCCCCTCCCAGCTCTGGTGTGGGACCGGAAATGAGGAGTTCTGTATAAGGTACAGGGCTGAAGCAGGTGCTGGTTCTGGGTGGGGGGTTGGATGCAGGAGTAGAGTGAGGTGGTGCTTGGTGGGAGGAGGATGCAGGAGCATGGTCTGGACATGAGGAGGGATGCATGATGGCAATGGGGGTCACTTACCTGCATAGCTCCCTGGGGGCACACATGACTGTGCCCAACACAGCTGTCAGGCACTCCTCCTGTCCACCCCCATTGGGGGAATGGCAGCATGCAGAGCTGCTTCTGTCTCCTGCCAAGCAGAGTCCATGGGCTGGGTACGGTCCTGGCTTGCCTTGGTTCAGCCTGAGAGGACTGGGGCTCCCTCCCCCTACAGCAGGGAGCCGGTGCTCATGCTGCAGCTTTGTTGATGGGCTGCATTAGCTCCTGACTGAAGGGGGGCACAAAGCCCAGAGCTTCTCGGGATGGACCCAGGCAAGCTGCATGCAGGATTTGGCCCATGGGCTGTATGTTCCACCCCCTGACTTATAGCCTGATTTGTCAGAGCTGATGAGCAACACCGACATTCATGAGTAGTGCAGATGCTCAGCACTTGTGAAGTCATACTGCTAGGCCCCTATGAATAGCTATAAACTGAAGCAAATAAACAAATCCACATCTATTCCTGGACCTTTCATAACTTTCTCTTCTTCCTGTGCAATGTCCGTATGTATAAATCAGCTCTCATAATACCTACGTCACAAAGGCAGAGTGATAGTCACCTCAAAATACACAGAGAAAAGTCTTTAGTCCATTGCTAATATATTCACTTTCAACTTTCTTTCAAAAACACTTTTTCATTAAATTTCTGTGCTAAGCATTTAATTCACCCTCTCTCCCTAGCCCCACATACACTAAGCAGGCAGGCTGGTTTCTAAAACAACGGTTGCACATTTAGGTAGCACAGACTGGAGCGTGGATTGCCACACGTTTGTTATTTCTGGCATGACTGTTGCTCTAGAAATCTCTCATGAACATGTCAATGGGTTCAGAGAGCTGAGCCGCCTTAACACCAAATTTTTACCTCTCAGAAACAAAAACAATTGTAGTACAGTAAAAGCAAAAATGTGCTAAGTGTTACAGATAGGAATTCGTTATGATAGAATAAATGTGCTTTTCCCATCAATGTCTGCTTCACAGTGGTGTTGCAGGAGGCTGTATTCTGAAATGTTTTTATTTTAGTCTTCCTGTCTGCAACAGGAATGAGGCCTCTTTGTTTAGATTAAATGTAGCATTCTCAGCAGCAGTGCAGATTGGTAAACTCTTGGCTGTTTCATTTCGGCCCAGTTATGCGATAACTTCCTATTTGACAGGCACACAAGTCGCTATACAATAAGCTTGCAGCACGCTGAGTTCGTGGACTGGTCAGGAAGTGTGCTATTGCTGCCAAGTGTATTTGTACTACCTTCACCACAAATGGCAAAGACAAGGCGTGCTGGGTCCAGAAAGAGAAGAAAATTTTTTTTGTTCTTGCTCTGTTATATGTTTTATTTCTTTGTCTTTCTGCTATTGTTTATTTAATGTCCAACTGAAAGTAAGTTTAGTGCCACACGGGCCAAGTGTTAGGTGGTGTTAAATGCCAGATTTACAGCCCTGTGTGGCGAATATCACTACTTATCTGCAGAAGAGGTGCAACCCAACTAGAAGCCAGGCAAATGTGTCACTGTGCCATTATTTCTGAACCCTGTTTAGAATGACCAGTTTGAATTAGAAGCTGCAAAGTGATATTTAAAAGGGCCCTTTCAGATCAGATGTCTGCCTGATAGTTTAAGGGGAAAGGAGGAGATGGTCATAAAAAAGTTAAGTGTAACTTGAATGGTGAAATCTGTGATCGTGTTTTGACAGTAATAGAGATGTGATGAGCTTACGAATTATGTACCTGATTTTTTTTATTGCCTTACTCTTTATGTAGCCATTAACACCAGTGCCAAGAAAGTATAAAACACTTTGTACCTATTTTACAGGTGCAAGGAACTGAAGAACTAGTCTTTTTATATCTTGAAAATGAGAGCTGATTGGAATATAGGAAATACTTATTGCAAAATACTTCGCAACATTTCTTTTCTTGTATTTTAATGCAGAGAGAAAAAGGCAGAAATTTTCCAACACCACACATGCTTGTTTTAGCAATGTTACTATAAGCACTTTGCATTATGAAGGTAGAATTTTAAAAATATATCCATGCCGATTGCTTACTTTCTGATTTTCTTCAACTTAGGGATGATCAGTGAAGTTGCTTGTTTATAGTAAATTTCACAAATTAGAGTCTCAGCACTACAGTATGTGGGTTACAGACACCACTGGTTTATTTCCTTAAAAGCAACTATTACTTTAAAGGATGTTTTAAAATAGCCATTGTTCTTTTGCGATGTGAAAGCTTAATTTTACAAAATCTAAACTTAGGCCAAATTGTAGAAGCATCCCTTTAAATTGCTTGTGCATTGTAATTTCTGTGGACTGATGTATGTCTGCCTACCTGATTATCTTCTTCCTAATTTTTGCAAAGCAAATTCTCAGGTGGTTGAAGTTATCAATATAAATTGCCAGTTTTTAACAGGTGAAGATCTGGCCCTGGTTCCTGTATATGACACCCAGTAATCATAGCATCTAGGCCAGCAGTTGTCAGATTGTGAGTTGGGACCCCAAAGTGGGTCATAACCTCATTTTAATGGGGTCGCCAGGGCTGGCTTAGATGTGCTGAGGCCCAAGGCTGAAGCCAAAGCCTTACTACTCAGAGCTGAAGTTGCACACCATGTTTTACTGAGTGGAACGGCTCAAGTTACAGGCCTCTTGCCTGGGGTCTGAAGCCCTTTGACTTATGCTTAGTTCTTTCCCCAGCTGCTTTGGCTTAGTCTTCTAATCACCGCAGCCTAGGGCAGTGGGGCTTGGGCCAGGCCCAGACTTTGGTTCCCCTAGCCGGGGTCATATAGCGATTGGCCTTGTCAGAAGGGTGTCACAGTGCAGTGAAGTTTGAAAACCTGTGATCTAGGCACCAGAAAAAGCATCAAGTATTAGCTTAGCAGAGGGAGATGAAAGGAAAAATCATTTAGAAATGTGCTCTTTTTATTTCCATCCTTCCTGCAAGTATGAGGCCTGACCACCTGGTCTTACTGAACATTGTCATCTTAGGAGCAGTGACTTTTGCCATTGACTTCAGTGGGAACTGAATGAGGTCCATGGCCATTCCTTGAGCAAAGAGGTCTTTATGTATTATTTGGTATCAGAGGGGCTTCACTTTGTTCCCTTTGCTGGAGACAGAAACTTTATTCCATCACTGTTCGAATGAGCAGTTTATTGGAAACTGGGCAGACTTTAAGCCTCACTAGGGCTTCCCGTTCTCTGGCAGCATGTTGTTTTTACCAATTTTGACTCCTGCTGCCTGACATCCAGTTACCTTGCAGCATGTTAAACTAACAGTTCTTTTATTGCATCAGGGTCATAGTGGTGAGACCCGAGGGAGGAAAAAGAACACAGAATGTTCAAAAGACATCGAATGTCTGTGTGTGCTCTTTCTGGATTTTCATGAGATCGGTTAGAATTACCAACTTGTTTTTTAGTTCAACAAAGTATATTTAAAAGGCAGAGCAGAACCACAGCAGAGAGATTCAAGTGTCAAAGTAAATAAGTAGCTGCCCTTTGAACAGAGGGGTCCTTCCATGTGACAGTGTTCATGTAGGGAGTAACTTAGTTATCAGCTTTTCTTTCCACAATGAGTGACACAGTTAGCAGTGGGGATGACACTTTCAATCTGTGGTACATGAAGCAGTGCAGAAAAATCAGAGGTCTAAACAGTTAAGGGGGTGGGAACATAGCTTTAGGAAGTACAGAATTCTGTTTGTGGACCAAACATGCTGTATGTCTTTTCAAGGTCTCAAAACTCTACAGAAGTGTATGTAGAATTGTCTTTCAAAGACTATCCAATTCAGTTTACAGAGTTGTGTTTTAGTTATGCTTGGAACCAGTGGAAGTCAGTGGGGGTTACTCTACAGGTACCCTGCTGTAACAATTCAGAATTGGTTCACAATTCATATTCTTTGACAGACATCTAATAATATGTAAATTATTCAAGGAGCCAGTTATCTCATTTAAATTACTGTTCCCTTGATGTGTGGGAACTTGATCATACCAGAAGTGGCGATTTTTTTTTTTCACATGGTAATGTTGTGCTGCTATCATATCCAATTTGTTTCTTCCAATTTTCACATATTGCCTGAGACATCTGTGAATGTGGCCTACGTAATTGTGGTGTGGGATAAAACAACCTTGTATGGTAGCATTTACTATATAATGTTTTTGCCCATGACTTTCAGCTGCAAGCAGCTGTATTCATCTCTTGGGATGAATCATTTGCCTTTATCTTCAGGGTCATTCTGTGCTTGCTTAAAAGCAAAAGGAATTATTTTATTTGTGAATGTGTGTGGTCACTTCAACAAGGCGGTTTGCTTACATGGAGAAATGCAGAGACCAACTCGGTTCAGTGTTAGGAGAGTGATACTGCCATATTGCTTTTGTAAGTGCTGGGCACTGGTTTCTCCTCCCCGCCATTTCCTACAGTTTTCTGGGGGCGGGGGGGGGGGCGGGGAATGTGTGGGGTAGGGGTGGGGAGTGTCCAGTTTTACATCCAGACACACAAGCAGGAAAGCAGTGTTGTCTTACTGCGAGGATGTAAGAAAAGGAGGGTGAACATTCACAGACTGAAGTAAATGTCTATCTGAGCAAGACTGGCTTATAAGAGAATTTCACATAGGAGGTGGCTATGGATTGATTTGTGTTCTTGCTGTTGACATTATCTGCGCTGAATGGATCTCTCTCCCTTTTTGCTGTTTCCTTGGTTTTTCATGAGCAAGTTGCTTTCAGTAACCTGGTTCATTTTAAAAAACAGACAGACCAAAACCAAGCAGAATATGGATGAAATTCTCCCATATGTGCATGCTGATATAAATGCAGTGTAACTGCACCGAAATCAAACTTAAATCATCGTAAAGTGGAAGCAGGACAGGTAGCTGAAAGACAAAACAGTGGGTTACTCTTTCAGATCTTAGTGTTGCTAGACAATTACTGACCTGCTTTAGTGAGGAGGAGTTGGTCCTGTATAGGAAGAGAACAACTGAAATATGTGGTTGTCTGTGTTCATTCCTGGTAGCCTTTGATGCAGCTCTGTCTGCAGCCCTTATCTCCTACACACCCTTGTAAGTCAGTTGGCTCTGATTTAAAAGGCAGGTGTTGAGGGATTTTGTAAGAGCAGGATCTAGCAGTCAAGCTAATCATTTGCTAGACTACCAAAACAGTTCGATTGCATGCGTTCAATTTACTTCTTATGTGTGCTACATGCTCTGATGGAGAGCACTGAATACATTTTTAAACAGATATGTTGCTGAAATATGTGTGAATTCAGCTGCATGGGAGAGCATTTGGCTCTCCCAGGATTTTTCTCCCTTTAAAACATGTACCTAGTATTTACCAGAAGGGACCTTCAGTGTGACAGGAGGTGCAAATAAGATTAGCAGGTTTGACACAGTGAGGGAGGGCATGTTGAGGTTTGTGAGCCAGATAGCATTTTTTTCCTGCTATCACTGTTTTAAAAACTTCGAAGTTTTGCTTGCATGATCATTCAGTTCTAGTGGGGAAGTCAGCTAGCACAAACAGTCCTCAAAGCTGAAGCCCTCTTTGCTTTTGTTTTTTAAGCCACAGTAGAAGAGAAAAATGAACTAGCTTATTTTCAAGGTAGTTATGCATTGTGTGCCTGTAAGCTCTATGGTAACGAGCTCTGTGAAACTGGTTTCATCTCCAATAATATTTATTACATCGTGGCAGGTAGGCACACTGAAAAGAAAAAAAAAAGATTTAAAAATACTGAAGCCTCCTGCAAATATTGGCAATTAAACTGTCAGGATACTTAGTGCGCCTAACCACACAATATTGTATTCCCAAATTGTCCTGAGCTGATCTTTGCATTTTTGATCAGTCTGTCATGTTCATACCACTATGCACTGAACCTACATGAGCATTTTAGGGAAGGGCGTCTTTTGAAAATACCCCAAACTTAACTGATTCATTTTACATGAATAGTAAGTGTGTCTCCCTCTGTGAAAGTGGATCCTTGCTGCTTGCTCTTTAAACCTATTGCAATTGAGTCACGTCTTAAAGATACCTTTGCTAGGAAAATGACATTTATTTTTATTCTAAATATTTTTGCCCTCTCAAAATGAAAATAGAAGAGTTTGATTATGGTGCTTAGTATTTTGAGACCCAACGAACCAGTTGTCAAATTCATAATCAATAGAGAAACAAAAACAAAAGAACCCAAAAGTGAAACTGAAACAAACAACCACTAAGAATATAAATGGTTCTATTAAATGAGGCACATTTGACACACAAAACCAAACTGAGTAGTTCAGCTGTCATACTGTCAGTTGATTAATGAGGGACAGCCTATCATGTGACCAACCATTTTGTTTCATTTTTAAAGTTTCCTTACCAACTCAAAAAATTAAGCATCAAAAATGTGCGCCTCTCCAGTCAAAGGTTTTGGGGAAAAGCACATGCAAGACAATATTCAAGAAATGCCATGGCAAAACACTATTTCATTCCTATATTTAAAATCAAAAGTAGTCAAGTTTCTTTTAATGTTTTCAAGCTCAGAAACTAATTTTATGCCATGTGAATGAATGTTAAGTGCTAATGATGGGTGTAAAAATCTGACCCCTAGTGGTGACATGTGATGACTACAGTGTACGCTACAACCACAGTAGGTAGTAATAGTTGAGGGAGTCTGTGAATTAAAATAAAGAAGAAACTTCCCTGATCTAGAAGTTTTTCTGACACCGCAGTTTCATTGATCTGCAGAGTGATGTACTGTATTTCACACACTAAAATCAAATTTTTTGGAACCCAATTTCAATGTTTATAATCATAGAAATGTAGGGCTGAAAAGAACCTTCGGCAGTCAGCAAGTCCATACCACCATGCTGATTCTTGAGGCAGAATCAACTGTACCTAGACTATCCCTGACTGGTGGTTGACTGATTCTTTACCACATACCCAGTTCAATATTGTTGGTGTGATGGGTTGTCTGTTCGCCCTTCAAGGGTGTAATGGAGTTCCACTGGGCCCACCCATTCCACCAGGCTGGGCACTCTCACCCTGTCCTTGCTGTGCTGGGCCATTCATCCGTCCCCAGCACAGACACAGGTAGGGCCACATCCAACAGCAAAAGGACACAAACTGAGATCAGCTCTGTGGGAATACTCACCTTAGGGGTTGCTCAGCATTCAAGCGCGTGCTTCCTTTGGATTCAAACTCAAAATTGTATTGTCTTGGGTGGCATGGAAATTTGTACAGCATAAGCTCATGAAATTCATCCCCTCCCTCAATGGGAAGAGAGAGATGCACAGATGCTCGCCTCCCTTATGAATTCTACAGACTGGTTTGAAAGAAAAACAAAACAAAACCCCAAACCAAGTTTATTTACTTCAAAGAATGGATTTAAGTGATTATAAGGGATGGCAAACAGATCAAAGCAGATAACTTAACTTATCAAATAAAACAGTCACACAAAGTAAGGGTATCCTTATTTCAAAATAAGCTATTCTGGAAGAGTTATTCTAAATAGCTTATTCAGAATAACATTGCTACACACAAAAATTCATTTCGAAATAGCACTTATCTATCTTGCAATACATGTCTACAGACATAGGGCCTATTTCTAAATAAAGCCATTGGATGCACTATGATTAAAAAAAAAAGTGGGTTATGCAGGAGACAATGAAGTTAGTCCAAGAGAAGAGAGTACTGCAGATCAGAAGGGATGTTTACATGAGGGTGGAACAGCAATATAAGGTGAAATGCAATGAGGTGAGGAAAGCAGCTAGAAAGGAAATGGCAAAATGGTTAGAGGAGCAGTGTGAAAATTATAGAGAGGTATTATGGTGAATGTAAGACCAGAGAGATGTATAAGACAATTAGGAATATTAATAGGTAGTAGCAGCCAAAGCAGATGGCGATCAAAGACATGAACAACAAGGTGCTCATGACCAAGGAGAATATTGTGCAGTGATGGACAAGGTATTGCACTGATCTGTACAAAGCACAGTTGGACCTGAGTGTCTCAGAGACTGATCAAAGAACTGAAAGAGAGATTGCTGCTGAGCATTTAGAGTGAGACCTATATTTTGAAGGAGGAAATAGAAAGAGCAGTGAAATGAGTAAAGAACAACAAGAGCCCTGGAAATAAGATCATGGGAGAGATGATTAAATATTGCAGAGAAAGTATGATTTGGGAAATACACTGATTATGTAACACAGTATAGAAAGAGGGGAGGGCACCTAAGAAATGGACAAGATCCCTGCTAGTGACAATACACAAGAAAGGAAGTGCATTGGAGTGCAAGAACTACAGAACGATTGCCCTAATGAGTCATCTAGGCAGGGTGCTGATGATGATACTGATGGAGAGACTAAGATCACAGATGAAGGAACATCTAGCAGACAAGCAAGTGGGGTTCTGGAAAGTAGTACCATGCAACAGATCTTGGCATGAAGATTGATATCAAAGAAAGCTTGACAAAAGAACAAGAACATCTACACATGCTTCATCCATTTTCAGAAAACATTTGACAGTATAGATCACAAAGTGACTTGGGTGGTGTTGGAGTCATACAGAGTGGATAGCAGACTGATAGATTGTTGAAGAATATCAATGGCAATGTGGAGTCAACGGTGAGAACATGCAGAGAGTTGGGAAGTTGGTTTAGAATAAGTAGAGTTACAAGACAACGAGGTTTGATATCACTGAATATCTTCATCACACATCTAGAGAGCAATGGACAAGATCAAGGAAGAAGTGGTAGAAGGGATATCTGTGCACAGGAAAAGAATTAATAACCTGAGGCTCGTGGATGATACAGTTATCTTTGAGGAAGATCAGGAGAAGCTAGTGAAGACAGTGTAGGTGCTAACCAAGGAAGGGAAGTGGTACAGACTGATTATGAACATTGATAAAACAAAAACAATGGTATTTGGAGATCAGTATAAATGGGATTGAACTAGAGAATGTACAGACATTCATGTATCTGGAGAGCAACATAAAGTATGATGTAGACTGTAAGAAGGAAATAGTGACAAGAATAGCAAAAGCAAGAGCGATTTTAAGGGTAATGGGTAAGATCTGGAAAAAGCATAGGAACAAAGCTGAGTGTCTTGAAGATGTGTGTGTTCAGCACCATGTTGTACGGATATGAGACATGGGTGATAATGAAAGATTCAAGAGAATAATATTGTCCTTCAAGAGTAGTTTTTAGAGAGAGATCCTGAGAATAGGATGGATGCAGAAAGTCACCAGCAAAGAATATATAGGAAGATGCAGATGAAAGAACCTTCTGCAGAAGGTTATACAACGCAAGTTACAGCTTTTGGGGCACATTAGCAGAATGAACGACAAATGAAAAATCAAGACCTTGGTTTTCAGCATAGTGGACGGTTTGAATAGGAGAGGCAGACCCCACAGAGAATGGGTAGATGATATAGTAAATTGGTGCAGAGCTAGTCTACAGAAACTAAGCCACTACATATTGGGCAGGGAAAGATGGAAGGAAATAGTAGGAGAGGCATCAGACACCAATGAGTGCTGAGACCATGGTTGATGATGATGCACTATGGCTTATTTTGAAATGGGCTCTATTCCCTGCCTTCACAGTGCCTGTTTTGAAATAGGTGCTCTTCCTTGTGCAGTGAAGCTTACCATTTCCAAAATAAGCCAACCACTATTTTGAAATTATTTCAAAATAGCAGTTGTGTTGTGTAGACACTAGGATAGTTATTTTGAAATAATGGCTTTTATTTTGAAGTAACTTTGCTGTGTAGACCTACCCCAAGCTTACTGAATTACAGAAACTGCCTACAAGTAGGAATGTTCTCACCCATAATGTTATTTTAAACATCTCCATCCCAGCCAGATGTCTTTCCAGCCTGGGTCCTGTCCCTTCCTCTGTTCGATTTTAGGCTGCTTCTACACTCGCCCCCTCCTGCTGCATGGCAATGAGGCAATTTATAGTATGTTAATGAGGCACTAAAATGCATATTCAGTGCCTTATTAGCATAATGGCGACCATGCAGATTTCGAAGTGTAGACTTCAAAACGCAGACTGGCAGTGTAGATGCAGGCAGCTTCGAATAACCACCCCACTTTGACGTTCCCTTACTTCTACCTAGTTTTGTGCCCACATCTACACTGTCAATCTACAGTTTGAAGTCTGCACTTTGAAATTTGTGCAGCTGCATTATGCTAACGAGGCACTGAATATGCTCGTTAGTGCCTCATTAGCCTACTTTAAGTTGCCTCATTACCGTATTCCCCTCCAACGGGAGGGGACAAGCATAGAAGCAGCCTTAGGTATTTACAGCAGTCCTCTTGGGTAGGGATTTGGGGATTCCATGAAGAGAAGAACCGACCTTGATTATTTCACATCCCAGTTTTAAACAAGATTTACATAATCCTTTTGTTTCTCAGTTTGATCCTCAACCCCTCCCCCCCACCCCCGAGGAAGAATACTAGCAGTCCGAGATGGAATCTAGTACAAGCTGACATGATTGCATGAATTTGCAGTGTCAAAACAGCATCCTATGAAGCTTCTCAGGAGGGGGCGGGAGATCAGCATCTTCAGAATTCTATTGTTCTCCCTGATGGCCCATCCAGGCTGATTGCATACTGTCTGTTCCGCATTCCTCAGGTGAAAACTCAGGTGTGATTGTTACATAGTCACTATTCGTAACTTTGGATACAAAAACGATTTATGCATACAAATAAGGTAATGATATTCAGGAAATGACATAAATTTGCCAATGATGCCTTAGACAGCCCATCTGCAATAAAACAAATCTTATTTATGCCAAAATCATATCATGATATTTCTATGAAGAGTATGGGAAGTAGCATCAGAGGTGGTGTCTCTGATTTGGTGTAGTTCAGATGGGAAAAAAAATCACAAAATCAAGACTCATTCTGCCCAAATGAACAATTAAGCTCACGAGAGAGGAGGAACTTTATGGTTTCTGGGCTTTCTTTCATCACTGGCATTGCTTCCTTAGAATCCAGTTGTAGAAGAAATTAATTTGATTTCCTAAATCCATAACAGATGAGCATGATACATGCATGTATTCAGTGTCTAGGTAACTTTTTTTGGAGCAAATACGCATCCAGTGTTCAGAAGAGCTCTCTCTACTAGATAAAATCCTTTTCTAATTTAGCTGACTGGAATAATTCATGAATACCATCCATGTTTTTCCACATCCTACAACTCTTAGTATCATTTGGTCTGTGGTTAGATAACATCCGTGTGTGTGGAGTAACTATACTCCAGTGTTCAAATATGTTGATAGGATCACTAGATGTTCAATTAGAGTTAAGACTTTGATACCTCTCAGCTGAGCATAAGCTGCTGGACGATATCACTTATTTATTGCTTGGGGAAAAAAGTGGCAGATGGCTGTAAGGCTTCTCTGTACTTGTCTGGTAGTCTTTATTCTGGGCTGAGTAAAAGGGCCCCTTTGTTAGTACAGTTACAAAAATAATACATTAAACCCAAAAGTGTGTATGGTCACATGTTAACTGCTATATGTATAGTCTTGAGAAAGAGAGAGAGAGAAAGGAAGTTATCTATTTGTTACACACTGTGCAGAAAAAAGGAGAATCACATCTAGGTGAAGTGTCCTGTGATATTAAAATTCTTACCCTCCAGGGTCTTGTAATCTGACAGACCAGAATTTACTCTGCTCTCAACTGAAGTCTTCTAATTTTGACAGACATAATGAATTAAAGAGAAAACATCATTGACCTGGTTCCACTTGGTTAGCTTTTCCAATTAAACAGGGTAACATAGAAAGTGAGACCCTGTAGTAATACTTTGGTCCATCAGGACTAAAGCTTTAAAAGTGTATTTTTGTACTTTGAAAAATGATTCCTTAAATTTTTTGTCTGAGAACTGTTCCCAGAACAGTAATTATTATGTTTGAAAGGATTAGATATTTTTTAAAAAAAGTAAATATTGCTAAGCCTCTTTTTTTTTTCACTGCACACACAAATGTATGAAAAAAACAATTTCCACCGATGATAATTAAAGTTTACAAATAGACAAAGTAAGAGAAAATACTAGGTTGATTTAGAGATATTTACTTTGTGTACTTTGACCATTTGTGTTCTAATGGCTAGCAAGCTTTACATTTTTAAATCTCTATACCTGCTAGCTACATCTACCCTACAGAAATCTGTCGACAAGCTACTGTCGGAAGAGATCTTCCAGCAGAACTTCAGTCAATAGATCACATCCACACACAAAGGCGGATCTGTCAATAAAATGGCCAACTGGAAGCTCAGCAAATAGGGCTTCCTGGTGAACCAGAAGCCCCATCTGTTGACAGAGCCGCCCCCCCCCACATCATCTACATGGCTTTTTTGTTGACACAAACTGTTGACAAAGGTGTTATTCCACATAGCAGAGAGGCAGAATGCTGTTGTGGACCTGCTGAGTTTTGTCAACAGACTGTCAACAAAACACTTTTTGTATATAGATTCTCTGTGAGTTTTGTCCACAAAACCAGGGTTTTGTGGACAAAATTCTCTAGTGTAGACATAGCCACTCTGTTTAGATTGTTATTGCGTGATCTCCCTGTAATTTTTCACAGATATGAAAAATTTAAAATTTGGGAGAAAATTCTTCCGAGTAAATGGAATAAAATACTTAACCCATAATTTTGCTCAGCTGTGAACATTTAAATCAATAAAATCAAAGCAAATGTTTAAAAATAAACATTACTATTATCTGCCCAAATTATATTAAAAAAAATCTACATCTAATTCTGCAAAGCTTACACCTTATGTAGCTTCTTCTGAAGATATCTCTTTCTGACCTGTTCATTAACTGATAACATAGATAGTTTTGGGACTTCAGTATTTAGGAGATCATTAAGTTTTATTCTTTAGCCAAGTTGAGATAAGGATTCCAGGCCTGTGCACAGGAATCTCCAGGGGTCTGGGGGGATCTTTTTTGTAAATGTGGAGACCCCCCCCCCACAACAGGCCCCTTCCCTTTTCCCAACCCCCAGTCCTTCAGATGGCCACGTCCCCTGCCACCTCCAGCTGTCCCTGCTGTCCCCCTGCTACCTCTCCAGACAGCGTGGCCCTTCCCCTCCCCCCTCAGCATCCCTGTTGCTGGTGGCCATGTCTGTGTGCATGGGGGGCCCCCTGCCCTACTCCTGCCCCCCTCCTACCTGCCCTGTGCACCAGGATGTTGGCTGCTGTGCACCCGGGTCTATCCTAGCTGTCCCGAGCCCTGCACATGCTCCGGTGCTGTCCTGATAGAGTGCAAGGCAGGGGAGCCGAGTTCCCACTACGATTTTTCCATCCTTGGCTAGGCTGAATTTGCTTTTGGGTAGGTTAAAATGTCTTATGTGCAACAGCAGTACTGGAGTAGTGAGTGGATGTTCACCTCCGATGCAAACAAATCAACCTAGATATAAGTATATATTTTAAACGCTCCATAGGTGTGAAAGAAAATATATTGAAATAAAACGTAATTAACAAGGAGCAATGCTTGTTTAATATGAAATCAAAGTGGGGAAAAAAAATGAATGCTGCTCTTTTCTAACACCTCAAGGTAGTGAACGCACCAAAGTGCATATTGTCCACACACGGGTCAGCTTTAAGGTGCAAAAGAAATCTGAGTCATTTAAAAGTACTCCAGAAATTATGGGCTGGAGTCAGGGAGGCTCAGGACACTGGGCTGCAGATGTGGGGTGCAGAGATCAGGGTTGGGGTATATGAGGTGCTGAGGGTATGGTACTGAAGAGTGTTGAGGGTGCAGAAATTAGAGTGGGATAATGGGAACATACAGATATAGGAGTCAGGGCAGGGAGCTGCAGTGTGTGGGGATGCAGAAGTTAGGGTAGGTGCAGGAGGTGTCGGGGTTCAGGAATAAGAATTGCGGTGTATGGGGGGCCCAGAGGCAAGACATCAGGGTTCATGAGAGGATCTTTGCAAGGTGATAAGGTGGGGGGGTACAGGAGGCAGGGAATGGGGGGTTAGCGAACAGTGTGTGAGGGGAGGGGGTGCGACTGTGGTTGGGTTATCTTACCTGGCCACTGATTTTAGATCAGGGTGGCCTTTTGAAGAATTTATTTTAAAAAACTGCAGATCCAAGCTTTTAAGGCTAAAGCTGAATCCTCAGACTGTGCACCGAAGTATCTATGAAGAGATGTTTTAGAGAGATGATTTTAGAAGCTTCAGCCACAAACTAATGAAATATTTAAAGCATACTGTAAACACAGTCTTGTAGACCTAATACACAACAGTTTTTGTCAGTAAATTCACAGATGGCACATACCTTTTTAAATGCGTTTAATTACCACTTAGCGTCTCTTTCAGAAACTCTGTGTTATGCTAATAGGTCTGAAAAGCTGGAATGGTTTTCATTTTTAACAGCGCCACTTTCAGGGGAAGAGTCATGAGTCTGCAAGCTGCTGTTGTGTGAGCCTTCAGGAATGGTCAGATTAAGGATAGGTTGAGCACTAAGACCTAGAGGATGCATTGCATCTGACGAAGTGGGTCTTTGCCCACGAAATCTTATGCTCCAAAATATCTGTTAGTCTATAAGGTGCCACAGGACTTCTTGTTGTTTTTGAAGATACAGACTAACATGGCTACCTCTCTGATAATTACCTCCCATTGCCTCTTATACCTGCTGCTGCTGCCTAGGGAAAAGGGGGGTGCCTTTTCACCTGCCCTGCTTAGGGATTGGGGTTCTAACTTTTCAGTTTGCAAAAGAAGATATATCCTTCAAAGCTAGAACTGTGCACTTAAACACAACACTATTAGAACTAGTTGGATAATGTCCTCAGAATGAGAATGGGAATGATCACAGATATTGTGTGTGAAAGGTTCACAGTTCTCCAGCCATTTGTAAAAGTTACCAAAGCCCCCAGCTAACTTTCTGAAAGAGCTCAACAACTTTAAAGGTGGCACAAGGTAATTGTATTGCAGTGTAACAATAGAACAGGGCAGGAAAAACAAAAACTGAAATAGAGATCAATGATGGGACTGTCTCATGTGACCCTGATTTATTCTGAAATCTGTGGTCTCCCTAATACTCATTTAATATATTTATCCCCCACAGACAAATATTTATAGCCACCATATAGTTTGTACGGGAGTGGAAGAGAGTTGTATTTAAAAGGAAATCTTATCTTATGAAGAGAACACATGAGAGTCCTCTGCTAAACACCTTTTATGCTCAAAACTTTTCTGTTAGTCTATAAGGCGCCATAGGACCCTTAGTTGCTGCTAAACACCTGTTTCTTTGGGGTTGTCTTGCTAGTCAGAAATTGCTTGAGAAGTTCCATCATCTTGGTATTCTAAACGCTAATGGTGATTTCTGTGGCATCCCCTGGGGATGCTGCTAATCAGCTGAATCCCCTTTGCTCTTGCACTGGGAGTGCCTTTTACACGACTTTTGCTTTAAGAGCCGCTATTCCTGATGCTGCTCACACACAGCGTTCAGCATGCAAAATCACTCCTTGCTATCTTATGTGGCTGCTCTGTCGGCTGCTCATGAATTGTATTGCACTCTGACGCAAGCAAATTCCCAGTCCCAGCTGTGTCCCCTAGAAACATGCATCTTGTACTTCTCAGCAATCTGCTGGACAATGAAATGCACAGACAGTCCCTTATTTCATCAAAGGAAAATGATATGCGCAGATCCTGTTATCTCAAACGGTGGTACAGATAGTTCAGTCCAACCACACATTGCTTTAGATAATGTAATAAAACAAATGGATCAACTACAAACAGATAAATTTTTAAGTGACTACAATTAAAGGCTGTGTCTACACGTGCCCCAGACTTTGAAATGGTCATGCAAATGGCCATTTCGAAGTTTACTAATGAAGCGCTGAAATGCATATTCAGCGCTTCATTAGCATGCGGGCGGCAGCGGCGCTTCGAAATTGACGAGCCTTGCAGCCGCGCGGCGCATCCAGACGTGGCTCCTTTTCGAAAGGGCCCCGCCTACTTCGAAGTCCCCTTATTCCCATGAGCTCATGGGAATAAGGGGACTTCGAAGAAGGTGGCGTCCTTTCGAAAAGGAGCCCCGTCGGGACGCGCCGCGCGGCAGCAAGGCTCGTCAATTTCGAAGCGCCGCTGCCGCCCGCATGCTAATGAAGCGCTGAATATGCATTTCAGCGCTTCATTAGTAAACTTCGAAATGGCCATTTGCATGGCCATTTCGAAGTCTGGGGCACGTGTAGACACAGCCAAAGAGTCATAAAAATCAGAATTAGTTACAATGAAAATAACAAGGTAAACTGCAACCAACACCTAGTTTAGCAAGCTATGTGAACTCAGAGCAAAGGTTTTATTTCCGTATGTGTTTACAGCAGTCCATACTGGCTGAAAGGCCTTCCAGCCAGCACCTTTACCCCAGTTCAATGATGTTTGTTTTATCTTTCAAACATTCAGTAGCTGCTGTGAATGGAGACGTGGGGAGAGTGGGTGAGATGTTTGTGTGTGCTATTTCTTTTTATACTGTTTTTGACTCTTTGAGAGAATTCTCTCCAGTTGAGATTCAGGTGACAGCCAATCTGTTTACACTGGACCACCACCCTTTTTTCAAAGATTATATGTGAAGTTCTTGCTTATACCCTTATTCCTGCTAAAGAATGGTAGCTAAATGTAATGATAGCCAATCATACGCTATGCTGTACCTCACTGTGGAATCGCTGTGTCTTTTGTGTCTGAAAAAAAATGGGTTGTGTCTGCTTTTCAAAACTTAGATCATGTTATACCAATGTTAAACAACAGAATCTTATATACATGCATATCTTTACATTGTGTTACCACACACAATTTACCAGGACAATACTGTCCAGCAGATTGTAAGTTTTCAGAATACATCGCAAGGCACACTTTGTACAAAATATCATATAAAAGTGATGAGCATAATGTTATAGACTGTCACATTTTCCTTCTGCTTTCTTTCTACAGGACCAGCCTCCAAGTCCCTACACAGGCTTAGAGACACAGGTTAGTACTCATTTTCCTTTTCTTTTGTTTAACGTGCAGGGTGTTCTGGAGCATACCTGCTTCCAGCGTGACAGGGCTGTGCCATATCCTCCAGTCTTGACAGAACTTAATTGAAATTTGGGCCACGTTATTTGTCAGAGTAGGGAACATCATTTTAAATGCAAAAATAACTGTTAATATATGAATCTCCACTCTTCCATTTGTACAGCTGAGCTTCCCAGATAGTGCATGATATATAAAGATCTTGGCTGCCAGTTTTTACTTTTAAGAAATACAGTGGTATTGGAGATATTTTTCTAGAACATAAGAATGCACAGTAATGAATCTATGGAGATGCTTGGCAGCAAAAGGTCAAAGTGACAGAAGGGATTTTACAAAGTCACCAACTCTTTGATTTGTGTTTCATAATAAGGGCAACAACATTGATTTCCATTTGCCATGATCTATGGGAGACAGGTAAGGTAATAGGAGTGACATATTTGAAGATGAGTCAAGTTAATCAATCCAGTTCATATCTTTTCAGTTTCTCCAAATAAAATAATTTCTAACTTGAATTTCCTTAGACTTTCCCAGTGGATTATTGTCAACTATTTTATGATATATGTGTGGCTGCACAAAGCATCTGATGAAGTGGGCCTTTGCCCACAAAAGTTTATGCTTCAAAATATCTGTTAGTCTATAAGATACCATAGGACTTCTTGTTGTTTTTAAAGCTCACTAGATTTGTTTTCATACCATCTTATTCAGGAACCAAACTTATAGGGTGCACTTGATAGGGATGGGTAGCACAAATGTGATTATACAAGGCTGGGAGTCTTGCTAGAACTGTATCAAAGTACACAGTAGCTTTGACAGTACAAGTCTCTTCATATCAGTGAGCCATAAATTGCATGAAATTGAACAAATATGCTAATTATCAAGGTCAGTTCATTACTAATTTGAAAATAAGTAAGTTAGAAATAATTTCTAAGACCCGAGATCCTACTTTTAAAGGGTTCTGTTAAATGCCATTGACAAAGTTAAAATCTTAGAAAAAAGTAATGAAGTATCTGTGTGTGTGTGCAGAATAAACATTGTGCATTGTATGCATTGTGTGTGTAAGTTGGACAGAATTTCATACTCTTGGGAAAAATTAAAAGAACAGTTCTACAGACTGAGGGCTTCCGTTTAGCCTCAGCACAAGTACAAATTTCCTCACACTGTTTTGCCAACATCTGTCTTCTCGAATCTGTATGTAGTTCATTTTCATGCCTATTAATTCCTTCCTAAAACTATCAGTGAGAGTGTGAAATTGTTTCTAACCTCGCTGTGGTTTTAGTGGGCTTTAAGGTTTCCAAGAGAGAGAAGGAAAAACAGTTTAATAATTAAGACAAATTAATTGTATTTTTACACATTGATCATTCTACCAATATCACTAGAGGGCTAAATAATTTTGGAATCCGTGGTATCAATTCACATAAAAAAACCTCACACTTTTAAGGGCTGAGAACATCTTTATGTGTACTACCTTTATTTCCAATACCACTATGAGCTGGCTGACATGCCTGCTGAGATCTACTGGGGCATGGCAGTTGGCAAGGCGAGGGAATAAAGTGATGGTATTTCTCACATAAAGAGAGAACTAACCCTGAGTGCCACCAATGTGAAAGCTGGAGGCCAAAGCACAGGTTGTGTTTGTTGCACTGTGTTTCTTTCTGTCGCATTCATGATCAGAAGGGTTCAGACTCTCAAAGACTACATCTGTGCTACAAAAGAGATTTCCTGCAAAATTTCTGTTGACAGATCATGTCCACGCATGAAAGCAGATCGAAAGAGCAATCTGCTCCATCAACAGAGAGTGGCCAGACTGCCCTGCTGCTCTCTCTTGACAGAATGGCCCATTGGAAACTCGGCAAACAGGGCTGCCTGGTGAACTGGAAGCCCTGTCTGTTAACAGAGGGTCCCTAGAGTGTTTCCATGGCTTTTTTTGTTGACAGAAACAGTCAACAAAAGTGTTACTCCTCATCATGGAGAGGTAGAATGCTGCTGGTGAAAGTGCTGAGTTTTGCCTCCTGTCAAGAAAATGCGTTTTCTGTGTAGGCACTCTTCAACTTTTGTCAACAAAACCCCAGTTCTGTTTTGTTCTAGTATGATAATTTTACACACCTCTGTTATTTCCTGTAGTCTTTTTTTTTTTTTTTTTTTTTTTTTCCTGGGGGGTTGAAAATAAGGTTTCTTCTGTGTGGATGCTTCAGTAGGTTGGTGTCCTCTCTAATCATGGGACAAACTCTGGTTGGACATCACCCTTTGCACCGTCCTATGATCCCTTCTTGGTCCTAGGTTGATTGACATTTTGAACAATCCCCCAACCCCTCAAAAATGTGTTGTCAGGTTTTGATGAAATTTTATTAAATATTTTTTCCTGTGGTTGTTTTGTGTTTTGTTGTGTTTATCTTTTATCAGCTTAAAGGCTGTTGCAATTTTTACAGATGTTGGCAACCACTTTTGCAAATGTAGATTTTTTTTTTTTTCTAAATAAGATGTCAGCCAGCTGTGCTTGGCCCACTCTCTCTTTTTTCTAACCTCACTGTGGTTTTAGTGGGCTTTAAGGGTGACTCTCTTTTTAAATTTCCCTAATTAAGAAGACGTTTTCAATATAAGAACCAGGATGGCTCTGCTAAAGGAGATGGGAGGTGAATTAGTGTGTGCATGAAGAGTGCTTGCAAGATGCTAGAGTAAACTGTCATGTGGGTGGTTACTGTTCTTGATCAAATTAAAGAAGATTTCAGTTACTTAAATTATTTTCATATGCTGCTGTTACATTGCTTTTTGTTCAGTTTTTTGCTCAGGTCTTCGTGTCAGCGACGAAGAGAAAAGATATAGTTGGGCAAAATAGTGTAGCAAGACTCATGATAGAAATGAATGGGTACACATTTTGTCAATTTATCTGTTGACAAGGTAAAAATATAGGGGTATAGTCCACCCTCAGTTATATATCTGTTGAACTTGATGGAGTAAATAGCATATACAACAGGAGGTCAAAAATTATCTGTTGACATTTTTTGCATTGTACCTGATGTCCAAAACCTTCTAAAGAAAATCTTATAGAATTTTTTCAAGTTCCCATATGAAAAGATCTAAATTTAATATTTCACTTCAGGTAGGGCTAACACTCATCAAAACATTTTCGGTTGGTTGGAACAGAATCTCGATAGCACATCTTTGTCAGTTGACATTAATCTGTATCTGTCTGTGCTGTTGCAGTGCCTCATGGGAATTGTAGCTAAGGTACCTTCTGCCCCTATTCTTTTCCTGAAGGTCAGTCTGCCTTGGGGGGATTCCATCACATGAATAAAGATTTTTGATCTCAGGATCTCTCTCACTGATGCATAATAAGTGCAAATTGTCAATGTTATTGACTTAGTGTAAAACATTAATAAAGTACTATTAGACAGTTGTCTTCAAGGGGATCCGAAGTGAGAGCTTTACTTCCACTAAGTGGCAAAATGATGTTCATATACGGTGAAATTCAGATGTAATGTAAGCAAGTGAAGTTGTCATGGATGCTAATGGACTAACCCTTAGGGTTATGATGGCTTAGGAAATGTTATTTTTTCAGTACCCACTGTATGCCAATTTGTTGCATACCTAATATTTGTATACCTAATGTAACCCTACTGTGCTAATTACACTACTATGTATATCCTGATCATCTTGGATTTTTATATCGATACATGCATTTTAGTGTTTTTAGGAAAAAATGGGACAAATTCATACCTCATTTAACTTGAACAGAAATAGAGCCAGTAATTAGCTTACATAATAAAAAAAAAAGTCTGTTTCCGATCTTTAACTCTGACCCAGACCATAAAAAAAAATTGAACCAGGTGGCATGAAACTAGGAATTGTTAGTCGGGATAACCAGGACTGGCAGATTTCTTTTAGAAAGATGCTTTATTTTTGGCATCATACAGGGAAGCCCTACAGAAGCAGTAAAATGCTTATCCATTGAGAGAGTCATACCCTTACATCTGAAACTGCTATGTCCTGAGAATGACACCATTGTTTAGGGGCCCTGTTTCTCATGCTCACCTGATCTTATTTACATCAATAAGGTGTGGCTGTTCAGTTTTTTCCCTTCATATCTTTCCACCTACACAAACACAGAAGGCTAAATGTACAGTCCTAAGAACAGCCATACTGGGGTAGACTAATCATCCAGGTAGGTCAGAATCCTATTTTCTGCCAATGGCTGATGCAAAATGTTTAAAAGAAAATGGAAAGAACAGTGGCTGAGTAATCCATGTTCTGTTGTTCAGTCCCAGCTCCCGGCAGAGTCAGAGGCTTAGGGACACCCTGGGCCTGGGGTTGCATCCAGGGCCATTTTGGGTAATAGCCACTGAGGGACTTATTCTCCATGAATGTATCTAATTCTTTTTTTGAATACAATTATAAGTTTGACCCTCACGACAACCCTTAGTAATAAGTTCCTAGGGTTGACCATACATTCTAAGAAGAAGTTCTTCCTTGTATTTATTTTAAACCGGCTTCCTGTTAATTTCATTGTGTGACTCTGGTTCTTTTGTTATGTGAAGGGATAAAAAACACTTCCTTATTCACTTTCTCCACACCATTTTTTTTATTTTATAGATCTCAATCATATCTTCCCTCAGTTATGTTGTCCAGGCTGAACAGTCCAGTGTTCTAACCTATTCTCCCTTTTCTGTACCTTTTCCAATTCTGTTATATGCTTTTCGAGTCAGTAAAGAATATGTGTTTGTTTGCTCTTCATTTTCATAAATCAGTTTTTCCTGATTGGTCTGTACTGGTAAGCGCAGTTGATAACTTGTATCCATACTGAAATGGCCAAAGTGCCGTGAATTGAAAATAGAGTCCCTGAACATCAGAAAGTAATTGAAGCTTAAAATTATTAAGTTCTGAAATACCTGAAATTACACAGCTAGAATACAGGCTATGGGAAGTGAATACGGCTGAGGTGCTGAAGGGTTGTGGAAGGTCATTTTAATTAAAAGAAAAAAAAATCCAGTGGTTTGATGTGCCCAGAGAGCTCAGATTGTGCATTAAGTGTCGGTGCTGAAGAAAGGTCACTGTGAGAGATGTAGTGGAAGTCTCTCGGTGTGAAACAGGAGTGGTCTTTGTGTTGTGAATCAGCTTCTGATGTTAAAATCTATGAAGCAACATGCTTGTCACAGTACTTGGGAGACATTTCCCCTTTCTATAACTTCCTGTAGCAGTGGGACATTCCACTTGCAACTCTCAGTTAAATGCCGTTCTTTGAGAAGTGAGTCTTTTTTTGCTCAGTTTGTATTATCATGGAAAACCAGCCAGCCAGTAATAATTTCCTGACAAATTTATAACTTAAGAGAGCAAGCCTGTGGCCTTGAAAATCACTGCAGTGGCATTTTGGTTCTGTGAGGAGGCCGGGGGGACGTTTTCTCAATTGACAGGATTCAGCAACAGGCTGACACCTTAGAGAGTCTGATTTACCTTCTAGGCTCCAAAGCCGCAGTCCTCTATCGGATTGGACTGTTTCTTCTAGTGTTGCTGACATTTTAAAATAGATCATTCATAGGTGGGACCTCTGCAAATAGAATGGTTGCCATCAGTAATAACTCTGTACTGGAGCTGGGCAGGAGTGTAGGTCTCAGAACAGTTCTTACTGAAAGTGCAGCCAATTGGCCATTATGGAATCTCTGGAACTCTTAATAAAGACCGTGTGAGAGAACTGCTTATTATATTCTTACCTGTTTATTTTTCCTCCCCTCCTTTAAGCAGAGAGTTAGTTTAGACAAGGCCATCCCTATCAATAAGCAAAATACGCAGCCACATGCTATGTATGGGATGGTTGTGGCCATCCAGTGGTTATTTTCCAACCTCCCGCCCTTGCTGCTCTGGCCTTGCTCTGCCCTCACTCCACCTGTTCCCCTAAGTTCCCATCCCTGCCCGCCCCATGCTGATTCCACTCCTTTCCTCAAGTCCCGTTACCTGAGCGATGTGGTGCAGGGGATTAGCTAGCAGGAGGTCTGGCCATGGCAGCAGGGGTCTGGTCTACCCCCTGTAACCAACCAGGCTCGGGTTCCCCAGAAACGAGGCTGCACCCAGAAGGCGAGTGCTATATTTGGTTTATTGAAAGCGCGTGACACCTGCGACGGGAGCCCCGGAAATGCCGCAGTCACCAGTGGGGGAAAACCCAATGTGTCGGAGCTTCGCTCGGGGAGAGGCTCTGTAACAGGCCTCCTAACACTAGCTGATAAAGCTTAACTCATTAACATAAGATTGCCTAAAATTGCCTATGCATTCCTTATCACTATCTCTTGTGGCCTACTGCCAGCGTCACCTCGAAGTGTTGGCAAGCGTGCTTTGTTTTGCAGGTGTTGCGATAGGATTCCTCTGAGGGTTCACAGAGGGGTTGGACTGGTCTTGTGAGACCGTTACAAAATCTTCTCACACCCTACACCCCCGCACTCACAGGTGGTGGCGGGGGAAGTGGAGTGACACAGCCCCAGCCCGTTCTGCTCCTCTGGCTCCCAGCTGTGGTGTTCTATTTCCTGTCGCCTCCGGTGAGTGCTAGGAGCACTTTCACCTATTCCCAAAGCCCCCTAAAGATACAGCTGTGAATTGGGGGAGTGGGCAGGCTGGGTTCGGATCACTCTGCTTCCTTCCACCTCCATTGAGTGTGGAGGTGGACCTGACCCCTGCGGCCTTCCTGCTCAGTCCTTGCCCCTCACAGTTCTGGGTCTTCCTCCCCTACCCTCCCCAGTTTCTGCCATGGCAGCCCTGAGCGCAGCCCTGCATCCTCCCTCCATCCCCCCACATGGAGTGATACTCCTCTGCAGGAGGCACCAGAACTTCTAGGGATGGCCCTAGTTTTAGAACTAAGCTAAGGTGCCCTGCTGAAAATGTGTAGGAAAAGAAATGTAATAAAAAGGCTATTTATTTTCCCATAATCCCTTGGAACTGATTGTTGTTTTAATAAAATACAAATTCAAAGTTGAGGCTTCTCGCTGTGGTGACATTGTTTTGTCGAAGTCTGCCTTCACAACAAATACTTGTCTTTCAGGGTTAAGTGGAATCTTTGAACAGTGGAAATACTCTCATGTTGCATTTCTAAGAAGATCACATCCTATTCCAGTGAAATCATTTCTGAATCCTGTAGCTTTTTTTTTTTCCCTATAAGTGCCGAACCCATGGACACTTTTGTTAAACCTGGAAGTAAGAACACTTAACCCCCACCTTTTTTGTAAAAAGACAGTGAAAAATCTGCAGGGAATACTTTGTGCGCCACACAAATGTGCTTTAGTGCAAGACTTTAAAAATGGTGCGTGTTTAGTATGTTTGATCAACGTCAGATTGACAACTGTGGATTGAATTTCTCTGCTTGCTCCTAGAAGAGGTAGGGGAGCATCAGGCAGCAGCAGTACAGGCTGCCCTATGCTGTCCTGCCTCGAAAATTACTTGGAAGGAACCACTTGTAGAGGTGGAAGCATTCTATGGCCACATTCCTATGTTAAGGTTGCTAACGTCCGTCAGTTGGTGCCAGTTGTGCTGATGATGGGTTTTGAGTCCTGGTAACTAAACTGAGGCAATCCAAATGATTTCTTTCATGGTGCCAAACAGCCGTCAGATACTGATGACTTACAGTTACTTCCGACTTGGGCAGGATTATCTTCAGCCTGGAAGTGTTAAGCTTCTGTGCATTGCATTACTAATCCCTTCAGAACTGAAGGTATTTTACATGGCAAAGCCCTGTTGCCAACTGAAGCATTCAGAAATACTGAGCTTGGCTTGAAATCATGTTTTTAAAAATAATCATTGAGTTTTGTGTTCATCATCTTTGTCTTCTGGATTTATTTATTTGTTTATTTTTATTAATCTTTAGAGTTTTATGTTTCCAGGCTTCTGTCTACAGTAATGAGGAATATCTGCTTACTTTCACTGGATGGGGGAAAAACAATGAACACTTGATCTTCTCAAGTAGTAACATGGATTTAGCAGACTGGGTGTTTTTCTTTAAGATGAACCTTACGAATTCCATAATTGAAAGTTGGCAGTAATAAATGGGGTTTTTCTTAAAAATAAATAAACAAAAGAAATGATGGTACTTTAGAAGGGTCTCTGCTTTCTGTGAGTCAGATAAATTTTTCTTTGTTTAGCTCAGAAACTTGGTTGAAGGGGAAATTTACAGGGCATATAAGTGAAGAAAAAGCTAACATTGTAGTGGGATACATTCTGTGGTGAAATATGAGATTCTTTGAAAGGAGTACATTTGCTTTTGATTAAGAATTTCTCATTATGCTGCAAAAGTGAAGACAAAACCTGCATGTGTTGCCTGCCAAGAAACATAAAGCTACTACTTGTAGGTTTGGATTGACTTTCAACTGGTGTCTTAAAAACACAGTCCCCATAAAAATGTTCAAGGCTAATGAAATTGCTGTGATATTGTCTCATAATCAGATAGTGATGCTCTGGAATGCAACAGTTTTAGTCAATACATGAGCAGAGTTCTGTCAACAGAAGTGCAGTGTAGACGCTTCTGTCGACAGAGAGGGCTTTTGGGTTCACCAGGCAGCCTTGTTTGCAGAGCTTCCAGTCAGCTGTTCTGCCTACAGAAAGCGGGGCTGCTTTCTCTTGACAGAGTGTATTGCTCTGTTGATCTGCTTTGTATGTAGATGCGCTCTGTCAACAGAGTTTGTCAGTGCAACTCTGTCGATAGACGCTTCTAGTGTAGACGTAGCCTATGAGTTAATCTGGTTCTTTTCTGAACCCTGATGAAGTCCTGGTCTTCGCAACATCCTCTGGCAAGGAGTTGGCTGGGTGAAGAAAATCTTCCTTTTGTTTGTTTTAAACCTGCTGCCGATTAATTTAATTTGATGACCCCTTGTTCTTACGGGAACAAGTCACAGAAACCTGTCATGATTTTATAGCTGTCTATCATATCACCCCTTAGTCTCCTGTTTTTTCAAGCAGAAAAGTCCTGGTCTTTTAAATCTCTATATGGCACCCGCTCCAGACCTGAAGTCATTTCTGTTGCCCTTTCTGAACATTTTCCAAAGCTGATATATATTTTTGAGGTGTCTTGACTACATCTGTATACAGTATTCAAGATGTGGGTGTACCATGCATTTATGTAGAGGCAATAAGTTGTTCTTTGTTTTATTCTCTGTGCATTTTTAAAAAGATTCCTAACATTTTGTTTGCATTTTGACTGCTGTTGCACAGTGAGTGACTGTTTTCAGAGAACTATCCACAATAAATCCATGATCCCTCTCTTGAATGGTTATGGCTGAATAAGTTCCCATCATTTTGTATGTATAGCTGGGATTATTTTTACCAACGTACATTGCTCTTCGTTTATCAACCTTAAAATTCATTTGCCATTTTGTTGCCCAGTCACCTAGTTTTGTGAGATCCTTTTGGAGGTCTTCACAGTCTGCTTTGTTCTTAACTATCTTGAGCAGTTTAGTATCAATCAGTTTTGCCACCTCAGTCTTGACCCCTTTCTCTAGATCATTTATAAATATGTTGAATAGTATTGGTCCCAATATAGACCTGTGCTGGATACCACGAGTGTACCACTCTCCATTCTGAAAACTGACCAATTATTCCTACCTATTTTTCTTTTAACCAGCTGTCAATCCATGAGAGGACCTTCCTACTTATCCCATGACAATTTACTTAAGAGTTTTTGGTGAGGGACAATGTCAGAGGCTTTCTGGAAATCTAAGCACGCTATATCCACTGGTTCTTCTACGAGTGTCCCCGTGGGTGCTCCACAATAGGTG
This sequence comes from Carettochelys insculpta, assembly GCF_033958435.1. Taxonomy (NCBI): domain Eukaryota; kingdom Metazoa; phylum Chordata; order Testudines; family Carettochelyidae; genus Carettochelys; species Carettochelys insculpta. Next base: position 20,114,625 of record NC_134152.1, read on the forward strand.
TCGGGCTCGCCCCGGTGCCGCAGATCGGAAACTTTCCAGCAGTTTCTCCCGGACCGCGCATGTGCCGGCGCACACCGCTCCCTTGCGCGTCCCCGGCCACGTGCGCGATCCAGTCCCCGCCAGTTCCTTCTCAACCACCATCGGCTGCAGACTGAATCCGCTCAGGCTACGGCCAGAGTCAGCTTAGTTAGAGTTTTTTTTAGTGTAAACTGTTGGGTTTTTTTCTTGCAAAAAAAAAAAAAAAGGGAGAAAAAGAAGGACAAAATATATATAAAAATATATAAAGATTTAGTAAAGAGAGAGAGGAGCGGAGAAGACGCGGGGACGTGAAGGCCAGTAGGCCTCCGGCTGTGGCGGGCTGTGGTCCGTGAAAGGGGAGCAGGCACAAATCTAGTGCTAAGTACCCTATTAACAACTCAAAGACTCACCGCGATGTCCTCTTCAGGATTCAAAAAGCGTGAGTCCTGCCGCGAAGATATGCCAGCCTCCGATGGGCATAGTTAATGCATTAGGTGCCTGGGGGAATCACACGTTACCCAGAAGTGTTCCCATTGTGCAAAGCTCACAGCCAGGGCCAGAAAAGACAGAGAAATGCGGCTGAAAATGCTGTGGTTTGATAAGGCCCTCCAGGCCGTCGTGCCGGAGAGGCCTCAATCGGAGGGACCCCCTGGGCTCCATAAAAGGAAGGCAGCTTCCCTCACTCCCTCGGTGCAGAAACGGAGGAAGCTCTCTCCAGCCCCATCCCTGCCGGCGGTCACAGTGAGCGGGACGGGCGTAGCACACAGCCCCCAGCCGCAGATCCAAACAAGCGGCAGCGCAGCAGTGCACGTGGCAGAGGCTGAGCCTCTGATTACTAAACAGCTGGCATGCGCAGCTCCCAGAGCGGCGGCCAGGCAAGCGCCGGAACCGGCAGCACCGCCACAAGCGGCACCGACCCCTGGGGCACCAGCGGTGTAGGGCCAGCAGGCACGCAGCCTGCAGGCACCGGAGGACGTTATCCGCACGGCACCGCAGCTAAGCATGCCGAGCGCGGCGCTGACAGCAGGGCCGAGATCCCCGGCACGGGAGGGGGCGGTGCCAGCCCCGCAGGGGAGGGGTAAGGCAAGAGCAAAAACCCAGCACCGCAGCCCTTCTCCGGACAGGGCTGCAATGCTACTCTCAACAAGCCCTCCCCTTATGCTGTGCACGCCACCCAGAAGACATGGGTCTCCTCCAGCCTACCCAGAGCCGCCTCCTCCATTCCTCCAACCAGCGTCACCATGGCTTGGGCCACCTTCGCCTTTTCTGGGATTGGATCCCTTGGAGTACTATCATAAACCAGTTTCACCACTGTCTGAATCATCGCGGAGATCTCGCTCTCCCAGACACCGGGGGTACGCACCCCAAGAGTGGTCCAGGTCTCCATCCCAGGAACCGTGCCCGTGCTGCCATGGTCGCTCTTACCATGCTGGACACAGACACCCCAGGCATACACCTAGGGGCAGGTCTCCCCCGACCGTCCAATACCCCTGCGGACACTCTCGGACGGGGACGGAAACACAGTTGTCTCAAGGGGAGTTGATTTTGGAACCCCGAGACTTTCCTTCGCAAGCCTCTAGCGAGCGGGTGTACCATAGACCGCAAGAACCTGAGAGTTCGAGGGAGGCTTACCCTAGTGGTTCCTCCTTGTCCTTACCCGACGAGGCTACGGCCCCCGGGGACGTTGCTCCACCGGACGACCTCAAACAGTTTCAGGAGCTGTTTAAAAGGGTGGCTTTCATGCAAGGCATCCAAACAGCAGAGGTACAGGAGAAGCATCACAAACTCCTCAAAAATCTGAGACCCCCGGCTTCATCGAAAATCGCTATCCCGCTCGACGAAGACATCATGGAGTCAGCCACCACCATATGGCAGACCCCGGCTTCCGCTCCACCTACAAACAAGAGAGTGGATAAGAAATACTTCGTCCCAGCAAAGGACATGGAGTTCCTCTTTAGTCACCCACAACCAAATTCATTGGTGGTAGAATCGTCTCAGCAGAGATCAGACTTCCCAGTACAAAGCAGGGGGTACGGACAGAGATGCCAAGAAGCTAGAGCTGTTCGGCAGAAAGGTATACTCCTCCTCCACCCTGCTGTTGAGAATGGCAAATTATGCAGCACATCTAGCGAACCATAATTTCGACGATTACTCCAGGCGTACTTCTCTCATGGATTCGCTTCTGGAAGATAAGAAGCCGGTGCTGAAGGCGATTGTGCAAGAGGGCTATGCAGCTTTGAGGACAGGAGTCCAGATCACCCCGGACGTGGCAGACACAGCGGCACGCTCAACGGCTACAGCAGTGGTCATGCGCAGGGAATCCTGGCTTCAGACATTGGGTATCCCAAGGGATCTGCAGGCGAAGATTGTTGATCTCCCCTTTGACACGCAGAAGTTGTTTGCAGATTCAACCAATTCGGTCCTTCACTCCAGTAAGGACTCGAGCTACACTCAGAACCCTGGGTATTTATACCCCTCCATACAGGAAGAAAAAGTATTACCCTCAGCAAAGACGATACCCGTACCAACCACAGCTTGCTCAGTACCAATGGGGCTACGACCAAGGGCGGCAGCAACAGCAGCAACAGTATAGAACTCCTAGGCAACGTTCTCAACAAAGCCGTGCATCCTCAGGGCAGGCCCAAAGGCAACAAGTTTGACGGGCAGGTCGAGGGCTGCACTATCACTACCATCGCGCAATGCCATCCCTAGCTAATATTCCATCATCGCCTCCGACCGTTCCACCCCCAATGGCAAAAGATCACCACAGACAAATGGGTACTGGAGATCATAGCCATGGGTTATGCGATCCCCTTCCAGTCTCTCCCACCGCCGAAACCTCCGCCCAGGCCCCACCTCAGGGATGCTTCCCACGAGGCAAGACTCAAACAGGAGGTGGACCACCTTATGTTCATAGGGGTGGTGGAAAGAGTGCCGGAGCGATTCCAGGGGAAAGGTTTTTATTCACGATACTTCCTGACAGAGAAGAAAACAGGAGGCTGGAGGCCCATCTTAGATCTTCGGGGCCTCAACCGGTACTTGCGCAAACAACGTTTTCGGATGCTCACAGTCACCTCTATACTCACGGCACTGGACGATGGAGATTGGTTTGCAGCCCTCGATTTACAAGATGCGTATTTTCATATAACGATCCACCTGGCACACAGACGCTTTCTCTGTTTTATGGTCGGCAAGGAGCATTTCCAATACAAGGTTCTTCCGTTCGGCCTCTCCTCGGCCCCCAGAGTCTTTACCAAAATCCTGGCAGTGGTGTCAGCCTGCCTGCACAGACAAGGGGTATTTATATTCCCATATCTAGACGACTGCCTACTGAAAGGAGCCTCGAAGGCAGAGGTACTACGCATGATACACGTCACAGCAGACACGTTTTCTTCGCTGCGCCTGGTCATCAACCTCGCGAAGTCCAAGACCGACTCCACACAAGACATAGAGTTCATAGGGGTACGTATAAACTCTATTACAGCAAGGGTCTATCTACCCGACGCCCGCTTTCGCGCCATCAGTTCGCTGGTGCAAGTCATTACATACAGCCCCATGGTGCTGGTGTTAACGTGCTTGCAGCTGCTAGGCCACATGGCGGTTGCAGCGTTTGTGGTGCAGAACGCCAGATTGCATATGTGCAGCCTGCAACATTGGCTGGCGAGCATCTACAAGCCAGCATCCCACACTGTCCGCAAGGTGGTGTCGCCCACGACAGAGGTGCGCAGATCCCTGCAGTGGTGGGTAAACCCCAAGAACATGCTGACGGGGTACCCTTTCACCAACCACAAATCTCTATTTTTCTGACTACAGACACTTCCCACGTAGGATGGGGAGCTCACATCAGCGACAAAGTGATGCAAGGACTATGGTCCCCTACGGAACAGTCACTGCACATAAATATACTGGAGCTCAGAGCAGTGTTCAACACCTGCAAACACTTTCGAGACCACATACAAGGCAAAGTAGTCGGGATCAATACAGACAATACCTCCACCATGTTTTATATAAATCGACAAGGAGGAGCTCGATCCCGTGCCCTATGTGCGGAAGCAGTCCGGCTGTGGAACTGGTGCATTGCCAACAATATAACGTTGAAAGCCTCGTATTTGCCGGGCGCTCACAATGTGAAAGCAGACCAGCTGAGCAGGCGCTTTGCACTCACGCACGAATGGCAGATCCGTTCCGATCTGCTACGACCGATCTTTCACACATGGGGGTTTCCTCAGATAGATCTGTTTGCCACTCAGCACAACAAGAAGTGCCCCCAGTACTGCTCCAGGGCAGGATTGGGGTGGGGGTCCCTGGGGGACGCATTCGCGATTTCATGGAAGGGCCCCCTACTTTACGCGTTTCCCCCCACAGTGCTCATCCACAAGGTCTTGCAGAAAGCCAGAAGGGAGAGAGCCCGCATGATTCTAGGAGTCCCAACGTGGGATCGATAGTTATGGTTCCCCTTGCTTCTGCGCATGTTGGACCGCCCACCGCTCCCCCTTCCGGTGGCGCCAGACCTACTCACGCAGGCCCAGGAGTCCATAGTGCACCCACACCCTCAAGGCCTGCGCCTACAAGCATGGCTAATCCATGGCTCAGCTCCCTAGAGAGCACATGTACGGAGGGAGTACAGCAAGTCCTGGAGAGTAGCCGAAGGGCCTCCACCAGGAAGACCTACAAGCAGAAATGGGCTCAATTCACTGCATGGTGTTCTGCCAAGCAGTTAGCTCCCCTTGATGTTTCTATACCTGTAATACTAGAATACTTAGTGGACCTCAAGAGGGGCGGGCTTTCCCTATCCTCGCTAAAGGTCCACCTCGCCGCTATATCTGCTTTTCGGCATGAAGAGGAGGGGCCTACGGTATTTGCCCATTCTATTGTTACCAGGTTCCTGAAGGGGCTGTTAAACCTGTACCCCCCCTTGGAAACCGCTTCCACCATCGTGGAACTTGGACCTGGTGCTTAGCGCGCTAACGGGCCCACCTTTTGAACCTTTAGCCACAATTCCCCTACGTCTCCTTTCAATAAAAACAACCTTCCTCCTTGCAATCACGTCAGCTCGCAGGGTGAGCGATCTCGCAGCAGTTATGGCAACGCCACCCTGCACAGTATTCTCAAAGGAGGCGGTAACCTTACGGCTGCACCCGGCCTTTGTTCCAAAAGTTTCTTCAGAGTTCCACCTTAACGAACCTATAGTTTTACTCTCGTTTTACCTGAAGCCTCACAGCTCCAGCAAGGAGACACGCCTACATCTCCTGGACGTGAGGAGGGCGTTGGCCTTCTACATAGACAGAACTAAGTCCTTCCGGAAAACGGACAGACTTCTAGTCTCTCTCGCTCCCAGGTCGAAGGGAGAGGGTCTCTCTTCACAGAGAATCTCGAAGCACATTGTGTCCTGTATAAATATGTGCTACGAACTTCGAAAGACTCCTTTGCTGGCCCCGCCTAGGGCTCACTCCACCAGGGCGGTGGCGGCGTCAACAGCCTTTTTCAAGGGCATCGCGTTAAAAGACACCTGTAGAGCGGCGACCTGGTCATCCTATGACACCTTCGCCAAGCATTATGCTCTGCACTGGGTATTCGAAGAGGATACCCGTCTGTCGACAGCAGTCCTTCCAGGGGAAAGCTGCATATAAACTGATTACCCACCTCCTTACTTGGGTTACTGCTGGGTAGTCCACCTATTGTGGAGCACCCACGGGGACACTCGTAGAAGAAAGAGAAGTTACTCACCGTAGTAACGATGGTTCTTCGAGATGTGTCCCCGTGGGTGCTCCACCACCCGCCCATCCTCCCCGCTTCGGATCTCTGTTTAGTGTTTTTCAGGAGCATCCGAGGCAGTTGGTCAAGGAAATGGCGGGTACCGGATCGTGCATGTGGCTGGGGACGTGCAAGGGAGCGGCGCGCGCCGGCGCATGCGCGGTCCGGGAGAAACTACTGGAAAATTTCCGATCTGCGGCGCCGGGGCGAGCCCGACACCTATTGTGGAGCACCCACGGGGACACATCTCGAAGAACCATGGTTACTACGGTGAGTAACTTCTCTGTCCACTTTGTTCACGTGATTATTGACCCTGCAAAGAACTCTAGCAGATTAGTGAGGCATGATTTCCCTTTACAGAAACCATGTTGCCTTTTTCCCAAGAAATTATGTTCAACTATGTAGCTGACAACTTTGTTCTTTACTATAATTTCAATGAATTTGCCCAATATGAATGTTAGACCTGCCTGTCTGTAATCTCCAGGATCACCTCTTAAGCCCTTTTTTAAATATTGGTGTCACGTTAACTGTCTTCCAGTCATTAAGAACAGAATGTGATTTGAAGGGTAGGTTTTAAACCAGAGTTAAAAGTCCCACAATTTCACATTTGAGTTATTTCACAATTCTTGGTTGAATGCCATCTGTATCCATTATGGTCCTTTTCCAAGGCTCATTAGTGTCAATGGAAATCTTTCCACTTATTCTGGTGGGTTTTGGATCTGGCCCTAAATCCGTGGTGTTTTGCTGAGTCAGTCAACCAGAATGGCAGCTTTTGCCATCGCCCTTTATCCTTTATATCTGTCATCTGCTCTTTTAACACTGATGGAAGAAAATAAACTTGTCCTGTCAATATACGTGTTTTGTCTTTTAATAAAAAAAAAAAAATACTGAGAGCCGTGATTTGCCAGGGTACTGAGACACGTGCATAAGGTCAAGAACAATAGTAGGCCTCTGATCTGCTCACAGCAGGGAGCACAACTGGCGGTTGCCCTGAAGCCTGGCATTTCGAAGGGGGCTGGAGCTCTGGAATGTGTTTACACCATGCACTGTCTCTGAGGGACCGTGGGGTCCCAAGTGGTGACTGCCCTAAGCCCCACTCCTTCTGCCTGTGGCCATGCCCCTTCTGGGAGTGGGGAGCTGGCCCCCCTCCCACCTTGCCCCTGGATCCACGGTAGATGTTGGCTCTGCTGGTAGGCTTTACTCGTATTTTTGAGGTTATTCGTGTACTTTTGGCCTTGATTCAGCTGGGTACTCAACCAGTTCTGAATACGTTTCAAGGTAAGGGGTTTTTTTTGTTTGGTTGGTTTTGCTTTTGTTTTTACAGGGGAAGAGATGATAAAGGTGTTTCTCTGCTGAAAGTGATAATTAAGCCAGTGGTAGTTGATCTTTATAGTGTTGGTAGTACTGTTACCAACACTTTATGGCACCAAGGGTGCGTCTACGCTAGCTGGCTACTTCAAAGTAGCCGGCACAATGTCGAAATAGCACACGTTGTGTCTGCACGCGCTATGTGCTATTTTGACGTTGAAATCAATGTTAGGCGGTGAGACATCGAAATCACTAATCTGAAGATGGGAATAGCGCCCTACTTCAACGTTCAGCGTTGACGTAGGGCGTGTGTAGATGATCCGTGTCTTGCTACTTCGAAATAGCGGGGTCCTCCATGGTGGCCATCAGCTGAGGGGTTGAGAGATGCTCTGTCCAGCCCCTGTGGGGCTCTGTGGTCACTGCGTGCAGCAGCACTTAGCCCAGGGCTTCTGGCTGCTGCTGCAGCTGGGGGTTCATGCTGCATGCATAGGGTCTGCAACCAGTTGTTGGCTCTGTGGATCTTGTGCTGTGCAGGGCAAGTGTGTCTGGGAGGGGCCCTTTAAGGGAGCGGCTTGGGGCTTTGCTGGCCCCTTATTTCGACGGGGAGCACTTGTGTGTTTGGATGCTCTGCATTTTCTTCCTGGGCGACTCCTCTCAATGTTCCCTGTCGCTACTTTGACGTTGAACGTCGATGGCACCAGCCGTGGAGGATGTGTAGACGATACGTGTCGAAGTAGCCTATTTCGATGTCCTTACTTCGAAATAGGCTACTTTGACGTAGTGTGCTAGTGTAGACGTAGCCCAAGAGTTAGTCTTGAATCATTTAACCTCATACAGAAAGTGAATTTTACAATTTTACAGTTAGTCTGGTCTCATCTACAGTAGCCCCCTTCTTCGAAAGCGGCATGTAAATGAGCCAGATCGGTGAATAGCAATGAGGTGCTGCGCTACATATATATCACCTCATTAGCAGAATTCTCAGTGTGCTAACTTTGAAGCACCGACAACCAGTCTAGCCGCAAGCACTTCAAAGTACCTGCGCTATTTCCCTTATTCCCAAAACATAGCACGGGTGCTTTGAAGTGCCCATGGTTACACTGCTTACCAGTGCTTCAAAGATAGCAACTTTGAAGTTCATGTGGCAAGAATTATGCCAATGAGGTGCTGCATATGCAGTGCAGCACCTCATTGCTTTTCACCAATCCGGCTCGTTTACTTGCCCCCTTCAAAGGAGGGGGCTCATGTAGACATGCTCTCTGTGTTGAACCTCTCTTATTTAGAGGACATGTTGACAGAAGGGAAAGTACATAAATAGTAGTAATTACAATCAACTTCCTTCAGTATCATTCTGTTAATTATAACCATGTCCCTGATGTACTGTGAAGAAACCATACCCTGTCATGCACCTTCACTTAACTTCACTATGAACAGCTTCTTATGAACTAGACAAATTCTTGGTTATTGAAATAACATGGCAAAGTTTTAATGTAGGATTTGGCTAATGGTTGAAATTACACCCTAAGCTAGGACAATTCTGGGAATAAATGCAGAATTACATCAAAGAAATCTTTCCACCAACAAGGAAAGAGAAACAAATGTAAAATGTACATATAATGAATATGTACTTGAACAAACTAGTTATTTTGATTATACAGTAACTGTTCTTTAAAGAGGCCTTTAGTAAAATTCACTCAGATTTGTGTGTATAAATACAGATTTTCTTAAAAAAACAAACAAAAAAAACCCACCAGCTTGCAAGTCACCAGCTTGCAAGTGTTTTTGATATATTGCAGTTTTAAAATTTGTATAGCAGTCAGTGACTATAAAATATGACTGTGATATAATATTGTGATTTTTTTTTCCTGCTTTGCATCTTCTCTTGTCAAAGTGGCAACCTCTGTGTACTTCTGTATGTCACATGCATTTTTGTTTAAGTGCTTTCCGAAATCAAGGCTGTCATTTATCAAAGACTCTTAGATATACATTTGGCCAGATACTCAACTGGCAGTAAATTAGCATTGTTCTTTTGTCTTTGGTGGCGCTGGGCCAGTTTACATACCAGAGGATCTGGTCCGTTGTATAATTTCACACAGTGTAAATAAAGTAAGTGGGGGCCTATCAGGCTGGCATGACACCAGGATGAATTCCTTGCAGCAGCATAAGGAGGTACAACACTTGAAGAAAAAAAAAAAGCTACTGGTGTCTGATTTTACAACTTGTGCTACATACTGCATGCACCATTGTCTCTCTCAAACATCTGGAAGGCATTCTGCTTTGGGGATTTATTTAAAATGGTTTCGGGACCTTGGAGCCATGTCACGTCTTATTTCATTCTCTGATTGTTACAGGTAAGCAATGCCATAAAGGTTCCTCCCTTCTACTTAGGGTTTCTGTTATACTTGTTTCTCTGTGATTAGCATACTATCATTTGAATCCCTGTTTGCGTAAATCTTAATCGTAAAGTTGACCTGTTGCTGTAGTTTTAAATTCAATCTGTTTACAGTAGTATTTGAAATTTGCCATAGGAAATCTGAACACATTGTTAAATTTATCATACTTAAGTGAAATGAGTTTGGCCATTTTTACTTCATGGGAAGAGTAAAATATCATGGGAGCATAAAAAGAGCAACTGAAACTACAATTTAAACCCATGTACATTGAAACAATCCTTCTTTTTTTTTTTTACAAGCCATTAGTTGATTATAAAATATTATGTATGTGGTCGTAGTCATCTCTAATAGAACACTGTATTTAAAATATTGACGATAAATTAGTAAAAAAGAGTATGGAGATAAATTTTTAGGACTATATTTGTGGGTGGCTCCCCTTGACAAGTACCGTGTAATATCTGGATTAATTATCTTTTTTTAAATATGCACATTATTATTTATACAATGTCCCCATACATGGATCAGGATGAATGGTATTTGGCATTGGAGTTTACCATGTCTTTAGTCCAGTTAATATTTCATGATATAACTAATGTACAGTTTACAGGTCACTCGAGTTCAAAAATTAAACAAAAGTCTAATTTGAAGCAATAGTAAGGATTAAATTCTACCCTCTTATGAAGTTGGTAGCGAAGCAAAGATATAACTGACGTCAGACTGTTATGACTTGAGACTATGAAATCCTGATAGTTCCAGAGGAGTTTCTGCTTTAAGGTGTTGTCTCCTGTGTTAGGAGTCTCTGAGATTAGGCTCAGCCCTGCTCAATAGGAAGCCACTGACAAGACTCCCATTGACTAAAAAGGAGGGTTTAGGTGAGTTCAGTGCTTCACTTGACATTGTAATTAATTATGATGACATTTGTGTTTGATTGTGAAATGCTTGTGTGTAAATCAGAGCTTTATACAGTTGGCCTTTATGGCTAGTAGAAACAGCTCAATGTGTCTTGGGATGGATTCAGAGTGGTGGAGATTGAAGTCCCTTCTCCATCTCTGTGGCTTACATACTTTTATTAGATCTCCCACTTTGCATGCAATGAGCCTCCTCTCCACAAGAGCTCCCTCATTGTGAAGCCTGCTGGTGTTGTTTTATAATCAACATACTCTGAACCTTAGAGTCAGTAGTTACGCTTATGTCTGTGGAACAAGGCTGTGGCCTAGGCTGGAAATAATGGTTTGTAGATAAGTTATCCCTGGAAGGGTCATCCCTTACACTTAGTGCAACGATGTCTCTCATTTACCATCATTTATATCACGCTGTCACAGAACAGATAGACATGCGCACTGCCTCATATGGCTTTGTCTTTGGACAAGAGACAAATAAGGATGGAAACAGCAAATAAGGCAACGTTATTTAAAGAGAATGATATAGTGACTCCATTTGTTACAGTACGAACAATTCAAAATTAAATTTTTGTAGCCTTCACAGCAGAGGTCAGTTTCTTAGGAGGGATATGAATGAGAAGTTGATTACAGTAAACTCTTTCATATCTGGCAGCCCCGGGACCGGGAGCTTGCAGGATATGCAAATATTCTGGTTAATGTAGAGCAGCTGGGGAAGCACAGGCTGGGGTCAGTGGCCCCCCCAATAATAAAGTTCTGCTCCCTCGTCTCACCCCAGTGTTGGCTTCTGCTCAACCGCTGCCCCTACCTTGTTGGTGGGGACAATGTGGAGCCTCTTGATGACAATGGGGGTGCTCACCTCGCTCCGCAGGGAGCCATTCTGGGTGGCAGATGCTGTCAAGAGAGTGGAGGAGCCTGTGTTCTGCACGCATGCAGCTTGGAGGGGTGCAGGGCAGGTGCTGAACAGGCCGGTCCCAAGGGGCAGAATGTTGCTTGCTTGCTAAGTAACTCTCAGACACCATCCGTGATGCCACTTCTTTGTCAGCTGTGATTTATGTTCTGATTACTCAAATACCAGATAAAAAGAGTTTACTGTATCTCAGTAAGTCAAGGCCTTTACATGCAACCCTGGCATTGATGGGACACAGCTTAAAACATCACTCTTCTCCCACCAGTATTTTTCTATTATTGTTGTGCATCGTATCAGGATTATGAAAATCAGGAGAGACTAGATGGGTGAAATTCTGTTTTTCCAATTTAATTGATTCACTTAATTGACATTGTGTATATTTGGTTTTAATGCTTCCCCTGTCTAGTCAGTCTGTTGGTTCCTATTGTTGGTTTCTATGGATTTTGTTTTCACAGGGCAACTGATAGAAGGAAACTAAAAATAACATTGGAAAATATGATTGTAAAGTTGTGACATTGGTAAAAGAAACTCAATTTTATAAATTACTTAGCTATCAAGTTGACAGTGTTGCTTTAACAATATCTGGCTTCTCTACAAATTGGGAAGATGCAGAATTTGATGGCTCTCTGACAAGCTCCTTTATTGTGACCTAACTATTGAATTTTTAATTGTTCACATTTTTCTTCTGATATATAGTAACTGGACAAAGAGTGCCTTATAAATTTGAGAAAGCTCAGTGTAACGAACAGAAAAAAGGTGAAAAACCAATTAAAACAGTAAATCAATGAAGCTTTATCAGTAAGTACCAGATCAGATTCATAGTAACCTTTCAAAGCATTCAGCCTATTCATTTGACATTGACAGTCCAGGAACATGATACTTCTGAGCTTGTATAATTGGAGGTCATTGCCTTTTATTTCTGGCATCAGCTTGTTGACTGACATAATTTACTGAGTTCATTTATTCCAGTCAAACAGATTGCACATATAACTGTATGTTCCAATATACATATAACTTTTGTGCCCTTGGTGAAGTCACTTAATCCCTGCCCTACCATACCTCATTTCCTTCATCTGTCTTGGGAGTATAGAATTTCCCTATTTTAGTTCTAGGGCAGTTTGAGTGCATGGACAGAGAACTGCTGAGGATATACAAAATATTATCATCAATGCCTTTTACCTGAAAGCCCTAGCACATTTATAACCTGATCTGGCTATTTATAAAGGTATTCATTAAACACCAAAGTGCTACATTTAGGAAGGCTCAGATAAATATATGTAGTTTGCTAACTGTGCCAATGAAGGAGATAAGACAGAAAATACACAATAGTAGTCACTGTAGGCATTAAATTTCCCTAGATTCTTCCCTTTAGGTAGCAGAGGAAGATGAAAAATACTGCTGTAATTTAACTGATCTAAAGCTAGCTGGTCGGTTCTCTCAGGGTAACCTCTGAAGGTAGGAATGTGAAAAAAGATCAGAGCAACATCCTCCTATTTAGCAGACAAACCAGAACTCTTATTTGTAACATTCTGGTTCAGATTGAACTTTAATATTGATCAGCTGCTACACCCTCTTTGTGCCCCATCTGAAATTAAGCTGTTATTGTCTTTGTTACAAGGCAGCAAACCCAAGGCCTTATTTTCATAACATGGAAATTTGACAGAAGAGCATTAATCATCATCATTACACCAAGATAGTGTTCCAAAAATTACAGCTAATCACATGGGAAGAGAAATCCTCTTGTTCCGATGAAAAATCTTAGTGTTTAGATTGCAAAATATCTAACTATAAGCGTAACTTCATCTTTCACTTCCTTTCTTCCCTGAAAAAAAATCACATTGGGAGCAATAGGTGTCACTGCATATAATGCCTCACTTTGTCTCCCTGTTAGTCTCTCTTCCTGCTATTTTCTGGCAATGTGTAACTAATTCATTAAATTACCTGGATTACCTGTGGGAACTGTTCTTGTATTTACAAGAGCCAGATTTTGGCAAGTCCCAACATAACTGCCTGAGTGTTTTACTTTTTCACTGTTGACCAAATTGCTGGCTGCAGCCACCTGCTCAGGTGCCAGATGTCCCCAGAAAATTGTCTTTTTTTTGCTAAGGGTGTTTCACATCATATAGCAGAACAGCATGCCAGCAGAGATCCAGGGATACCCAGTAGGGAAGCTTGGCACTGCGAAAAAAAAGTCAATCAAGAAGATGGCAAACCCTCACCTTGCAATTTTCAGCTTCATAGGGATCATCAGAAATGATGGTGCTGCATGTTATGAAAAGGTGATGTTAGCAAGCTTCTGGACTTCATTTGGGGAATTTGGGGAATTGAGAACTGACTTGTGGCTGAGCTGGAGGCTTGCTGGCTGGTACTGATGTGCTACACCCAGAAAAATATTTTGGCAAAGCTGAGGTTTGCTCATTCTAATATTATGCTGACTTTTCTCCCCTCTGCTACTTCCCTCTGTATTTTCAATGATGCAGCCCTGGAAGCTAGTGGCGTTTCTTCTAATGTTAACCAGTGGGGCTTGGTCTATACTGCAAAGCTGGGTTGATGCAAAACAGCTTGCATTGACCTGACTGTGGAAGAAGCTACACAAAAATTTGGGTCCTGCTGATATATCTGCCCTGGTAGGCTGACATAACTCCATCACCCTGAATGACATAGTTTCACAAAGATGAGGCATAGAATTGACATAGTTAGGCTAAGGGAGTGTCTGTGTAGAATTTGTTCCCTTAAAGCTGGTTACACACACCTCCTACAACTGGAAGGGACCTTGGGAGGTCATCTAGTCCAGTCCCCTGCCCTCTTGGCAGAGCCAAGCACCATCCCTGACATCTATTTGCTGCAATCCCCTAAATGGCCTCCTCAAGGATTGAGCTCACAACCCTGGGTTTAGCAGGCTAATGCTCAAACCACTGCACTATCCCAGTTGTTACTGACTTTCAAAAGCTATCCCAGAATGCATAACTCTGCGAGTAGCATCAAGTCAAGTGCTGGGGTTACTATATTTGACCTTTCCAAAAAAAAAAACACATTATAACACATTAATACAAGGTGAATTGGTGCATACTGTTACAGATACTCTCCCTTTCAGCAGTGTCCTATTTCTTATATGGTAATCTTATTGAGAAGCACTCCTGGAGCGGAAGTACACTGCTGGCCCAAGGAGCAATGTGTAGACGCACCCAAGCAATGTAATCTGTGTGGCAAAATACGCTGGTGTAAGTTAGGTTGATTTAATATTGTAGTGTGGACATACACTAAATTTCACACAGTTGATGATGGCAGATCACTTGCCAGCTCATGCCAAAGCCCCAGGCCTCAGTGAACATTTACAGCTGGAAAGCTGGAAGCCAGGCCAGTTTCATCTGTGTTAGAACAGATGAGGGATCTTCAAGCTTTTTGCATTGCAACCCCCTTCGGACAACAAAAATTACAATGTGACCTCTTGAAGGGAGCATGCCTGGCTTCTACCATCCCAGGCTAGTGGGCCAAAGCCAAAGCTCACAGGCTTCAGATTCAGGCAGGCGCCTCTAGCCTGAGCCCCATGGCCCTGAACTGAATTGAAGCCATTGGACTTTGACTTTGGCTTTGGCTCCAGATGGTGAGGTTTGGGCTTCAGCTGCAGGCGGTGGGGCTCAGGCTTCAACTTCAGCTTTGGGCTGTAGTATGTCTAAGCCAGCCAGCCCTGGTGTGACCCCCTTTGGGTTCTCGATCCATCGTTTTCTAACTGGTGTATCTCAGAGAGATACTGGTGTACAAATGCTGGTGTATCTCAGCAGGACTGTCAAATGCGTAAGAATGTATTTGATGTGTAAACTTAATGAAAATTGATTTATTTACATCCTATTATACTGTAATAGCAAACATATTGTGTGTTCTATGTTCCTGTAACTTAATACCCTGTCAAATAACAAAGAACCCTTGTGTAATTCATAATGAACTTTAAGAACAGCAAAGTCCTAATTTTTGTGACTTAGAAGAAAAGTGGTCATAGTATGTGATGATTAAAGGCTTTCTAAATACCTTGCTGTCGTCCTCCATCATGAAAGAAAAAGCCTGTGTAGGTAGTGACCCTGTCAGTTGTTTTGTGAGAGAAGCTATACAGATGAACAACCTGGGATCCGCCATTTGAATTGGCATTCTTGTTGAGATTCTCAGCAGAGAAGCCAAGACTGAATGAGGTTCAAGGCTGAATTCTCTTCTCCCCCTAACTACTCAGACATGATAGGGGAAATGGGCATTGAATAAATATCTTCTAGACAAAAAGAACCAGATCAATCCTTGACTCTGTCTACTTGACAGTTTAAGGGTTTGACAAACTGATCCTAGGGAAAGACACTGCATTGGAATCCAGCTTTAGATCTGCCCCCTTGGTTAGGACTGATACTCAGTGGTGGGGCAGCATGGATGCTGTGGATAAATTCTCATTTCTATCCTTTTCAGTTGTAGTAGGCATCCTTCAGTCTGCATAGACTATGGATCGCGCCCTTTAACGTTTCAATTGAGGACTTCATTTACAGCGTCTACTGTGACTATAAAGACCCACACGAGAGTGACAGTCCTTGCTGCATCTCTTGCAGATGTAGTGGGTGTCTGGCAAGTCCTTATTGTGCTTTCTGTGCGCTCGCTTCTCCTCTGCTAGCTGCCTGATCTTCAACTCGCCCTTCTGAAGGCCCTTGTGTAACTCCTGCCTCCATCTGCTACGGTCGTTTGCTAGATCTTCCCAGTTGTCCAGGTCGATGTCTACCTCTCTGAGGTGTCTCTTGCAGACATCTTTGTAACGCAACTGGGGCCGTCCGGGAGGTCTTTTGCCAGAGGCTACCTCAGCATACAGGGTGTCTTTTGGAATCCTTCCATCGTTCATCCTGTGGACATGGCCAAGCCAGTGGAGTCAACGCTGCCTGAGGAGGGTGTGCATGGTTGGGATTCCAGCTTGCTTGAGGACGGCTGTGTTGGTCACTCTGTCCTTCCATGATATTCCAAGGATGCGCCTGAGGCAGCGCAAGTGGAAGACGTTCAGCCTCTTTTCCTGGCGGGCATACAGGGTCCAAGTCTCGCTGCCATAAAGGAGGGTGCTGAGGATGCAGGCTCTGTAGACTTGCATTTTGGTGTGAGTGTACAGCTTGTTATTCCACGCTCTCTTGCTGAATCTGGACAGAGTTGTGGCCGCTTTTCCGATCCTCCTATTTAGCTCAGTGTCCAACGACATGGTGTCAGTGATGGTGGACCCGAGGTAAACGAACTCGTGGACAACCTCTAACGTATAGTTGTCAATGATGATTGATGGAGATTCAGCAACATCCTGACCGAGTACATTCGTCTTCTTTAGGCTGATGGTAAGCCCAAAGTCCTTGCACGCTTTGGAGAACCGATCCAGCAGTTTTTGAAGCTGGTCTTCTGTGTGAGACACTACAGCAGCATCGTCTGCGAACAGCATGTCTCTGATGAGGACTTCCCGCACCTTAGACTTCGCTTTCAGCCTTGCAAGGTTAAACAGTTTCCCATCAGATCTTGTGTGCAGCAAGATGCCCTCTGTTGAAGATCCAAAGGCATGCTTCAGGAGGAGTGCGAAGAAGATCCCAAACAATGTCGGAGCAAGCACGCATCCTTGTTTGACACCGCTCCTGATTCTGAAAGCATCCGATAATGCGCCATCATATTGGATGGTTCCTCTCATGTTTTCATGGAACGACTGGATCATCTTGAGTAACTGTGGAGGACAGCCTATCTTGTGGAGCAGTTTGAACAGACCATCCCTGCTGACCAAGTCAAAAGCCTTGGTCAAGTCGATGAAGGCTATGTAGAGTGGCTTTCTCTGCTCCCTGCACTTCTCCTGCAGCTGCCTTAGAGAGAAGACCATATCAACGGTAGACCTCTCTGCGCGGAATCCGCACTGCGATTTGGGGTACACCCTCTCAGCAATCTTCTGGAGTCTGCCAAGGATGACGTGAGCGAACAGTTTACCAGTGACGCTTAGGAGGGAGATTCCATGGTAGTTGTTGCAGTCGCTTCTGTCTCCTTTGTTCTTATACAACGTTACAATGTTAGCGTCACACATATCCTGTGGAACCTCACCCTCTTCCCAGCACAGGCACAGTAGCTCATGCAGGGGTTCCAGGAGTGTGTCCGCGGCACATTTGATTACCTCTGGTGGTATACCATCCTGACCGGGGCCTTTCCAGCTGCAATGCTGTCGATGGCTGTCTTCAGTTCATCCGCAGTCGGCTCTTGGTCCAGTTCGTCCGTTACTGGTAGGAGCTCGACGGCATGGAGGGCTGCGTCAACCACAACGTTCTCGCGTGAGTACAGCTTGGAGTAGTGCTCAACCCAGCACTCCATCTGTTTGGCTTTGTCAGCGATGACTTCACCAGATTTGGATT
Source organism: Carettochelys insculpta (assembly GCF_033958435.1). Taxonomy (NCBI): domain Eukaryota; kingdom Metazoa; phylum Chordata; order Testudines; family Carettochelyidae; genus Carettochelys; species Carettochelys insculpta. Next base: position 20,132,287 of record NC_134152.1, read on the forward strand.
TCAGAGGTGCCATCTTGTTCTGGGTGGGTCCTAATGCCTTCCTCATACCCTCGTACCCTCCTCTGAGATTACCAAAGTCGGCACAGGTCTGGATGCTGCTGCATAGCTGGAGCCAGTGGTTGTTGGCACAGCGCCTGGCTGTCTGCTGTACTGTTCTTCTGGCCTCTCTAAGTGCTTGCTGGGTACTCTGGCTCGGTGAGCGTTTGTACTCCAGGAGTGCAGCGCGCTTCTTTTCAATGACTGGAATCATCTCATCAGAGTTAGCTTCGAACCAGTCGTTCATGTTTCTAGCTCTTCTTCCAAACACCGACAAGGCCGTGTTGTAAACTGTATCCCTCAGATATTGCCATTTGGATGTCGCATCGACGCCCCCAGGGCCGCTGCGCAGATTTTCCTGGAGGGTCTCTCTGAACTTTTCAGCTTTTTCCGAGTTTGCCGTCTTTCTGGCGTCAATGCGGGGCCTTCCAGCAGGTTTAGAGCGGTACAGCTTCTTGGGTCTCAGCTTGAGCTTGGAGCAAACTAGTGAGTGATCTGTATCACAGTCAGCACTATGATAGGTGCGTGTCAGAAGGACGTTTTTGAGGTTATTACGCCTCGTGATGACCACATCTAGTTGATGTTAGTGCTTCGAGTGTGGGTGTCTCCACAACACTCTGTGCTGTGGCTTCGTTCGGAAGAATGTGTTTGTGATGCACAGATTGTGGTACGTGCACAGTTCAAGGAGACGCTGTCCATTGTCATTCATTTTTCCCACACCGAAGTGTCCTAAGCAGGAAGGCCATGAGGCCCAATCAGCTCCAGCTCTTGCATTGAAGCCACCCAAGATGTACAGTTGTTCACGAGCAGGTATTTGCGCTACAGCAGCACTAAGCACGTCGTAGAACTTTGTCTTTTACTTTTCAGTGCAGCTCCTTTGTTTAATACTATAGTCACTTTTCTAGCCCTTGCAAGGGGAAGCCTCAGAGATGGGGACAAAGGCCTGGCTGTCTTTGGAACATAAAGTACAGTCATGGGGGTGGGTTTTGTAGGCAGGAGAAGGTGTTGCCTGCATAAACAGCCTCATGTGACCTCGTCGATGCTGCATCGGAGTTCAGGCCCCCTCCTGCCTGCTGTTCCCATGCCAGAGGCTGAGGCAGGCAGGCTGGGGACTGCACTGCATTGTCGGTCTTCCTGTTGCTGGGGCTGTTCTGGCTGCCCAGAGTTGGGGATTGGAGACGTTCTGGCTGTGCCACCTGTCCAGCTCTGGGCCAGGTGGCTTGGCTTGGGGGGGCAGGTATCTTCATGGCTGGGGGTCCAACTGGCAGACACAGCCTGGGGAAGCTGATGCTGCACTGCCCAGCTTTCCTCGCCAGCGTACAGGGGTGAGGGCAGGCTGCAGCTGTGCCACCCTGGTTCAGGGGCAGCGGCCACATCGAGGGGGCTGGGCTGCAGTAAGCATGAGAAGCCTGGGGTGGAACGGGCAGAGCTGGTGGGGCTAACTTCCTCCAGCCATGTGTTCATCCACCACTCATGAGGACAGTGCTCATTTCTCGGATTTGGAAAGAAGGAGGAGGCTTGTGGAACAGCAACAAATGACAGTTTTCTTGTAGTTTCTTAGGCCATCATGTTTTTGTCACTGACCCCAACAAAATCAGTTGCAAAGGTTTAGACTCAAGCAATGATAAAAGTCTGTCTCAGCATTAAAATCATCACTAATGTGTATTTCATTTTAAGTGAATGCTTTGGTGCAGAGGCTGGGCGGCTGATCAAAAGCAATAGGTGGCATCTCTATAAATGCAAGTGCCCGGTACTGCAATCAGCAGCCAGGGGCAAAATGTTACACTGCGAGTTTAATTAAAGATTATCAGAAAATAATGTGCCTTGTCTGAGTGCTATAGCAGGAACTCTGGGTCAAAGTCAAAAATAACAACAAATAAAATATATTTATGCATCATTGGAATCTGAGTAATTCCTGTAGTGCTACAACTAGCCTTTATATATGACCTTATAAACTTCTGCAATATCTTCAAATATTTATGTGGTTAAAAATAAGTCTTCCTTCTCCTGTTAACCCACCTACATTTTTCAGGTATAAAACTCATTGAAATCTATTCTGGGAAGATAGAACTCTACCCCTCACATCACTTTGCTTCTAATGTAATTTACTTTCTAGGGAATTTTGAGTAACTTTTGCCTGCTTGCAGGTATTTTAAAATACAGCAGACCTGGCTAAGGAGTTGTGTTGCTGCGTAATACTTCACATTGCTTTACAAAGGAAGAGTATTTCATTTTACTAATGGGGAAACAGAATCGCAGCACTTAAATGATTTGCTGAAGATCATACACTAAGTTAGTAGCATAGCTGATAATTCAAGGTCTTTTGCCTTTCACCCTTGATGTAACAACTAGATAGTGATCATTCCCAGGGATCAGGTGGTTTTAAAGCAGAATTTGTAGAATTTCTTTCTTTGAGCACAGATGTCAGAATTGCCAAAAGATTTTTCCCTGTGACTGTCTGGAATGTCTACCAACATGAATTCTACAGGAATAAAACAGAACTTGAAAGTACATGTAGCATATTTTCCCAGTAACAATATCAGAGGTCAGAATATCACCACCCAGTAGAATAGTAACGGAGAGTAAGCCGTGCTAGTCTATACACTATCAAAACAAAAAGCAGCCAAGTAGCACTTTAAACACTAGCAAAATAGTTTTAGGTGAGCTTTCGTGGGACAGACCCACTTCTTCAGACCATAGGCAGACCAGAGCAGACTCAATATTTAAGACACAGAGAACCAAAAACAGTAAGCAAGGAGGACAAATCAGAAAAAGATAATAAAGGTGAGGAAATCAGAGAGTGGAGGGGTGGGGGGGAAGATCAAGAATTAGATTGAGCCAAGTATGCAGACAAGCCCCTACAGCGACTCAGAAAGTTCCCATCATGATTTAAACCATGTGTTAATGTGCCGAATTTGAATATAAAAGTCAGCTCATCCACTTCTCTCTCTAAAACGGAGCGATAATTTCTCTTCAGTAACACACATACCTTGAGGTCATTGACAGAATGGCCTATTCCATTAAAATGTTGACTAACTGGTTTGTGGATCTGGAGTGTTTTGATGTCTGTTTTGTGCCCGTTGACCCTTTGTCTAAGGGAGTTAGAAGTCTGTCCAATATACAAAGCATCTGGGCATTGTTGGCACATGATGGCTTATATGATGTTAGTAGAGGAGCATGAGGAAGTGCCTGTGATTCTGTGAGTAACCTGGTTAGGTCCAGTGATGGTATTTCCAGAGAAGATATGTGGACAAAGCTGGCAGCGGGCTTTGTTGCAGGGAAAGGTTCCAGGACTGGTGTTCCTGGGGTATGGGCTGTGGCTGTTAGTAAGGATCCTTGTGAGGTTGGGAGGTTGTCTGTAGGAGAGAACAGGCATGTCACCCAGGGCCTTCTGGAGTGTAGCATCCTGATTAAGAATAGGTTGCAGGTCTTTAATAATTTGTTGCAGTGGTCTGAGTTGGGGGCTGTGGGTGATGACCAGTGGTGTTCTGTTCTTGGCTTTTTTGGGCCGATCTTGGAGTAACTGGTCTCTGGGTATGCGTCTGGCCCTGTCGATTTGTTTTTTTTACTTCTCCTGGTGGGTAATTCAGGTTTATGAATATTCGGTAAAGTTCTTGTAGTTTTTGGTCTCTGTCAGTTGGATTAGAGCAAATGAAATTGTACCTAAGAGCTTGACTGTAAACAATGGATCTAGTCACGTGTGCAGGATGGAAACTAGAAGGGTGTAGATAAGTATAGCGATCAGTAGGTTTTCGTTACAGTGTGGTACTGATCAGGCCATCCTTGATTAGTACTGTAGTGTCCAGGAAATGTATCTCTTGCATGTTGTAATTGAGGCATAAGTTGATGGTGGGGTGTAGATTGTTAAAGTCTCTGTGGAATTCTTCTAGAGCCTCTGTACCATGGGTCCAAATCGTAAAGATGTCATCAATGTATCTTAAGCAGAGGAGGGGTAATAGGGGACGAGATCTGAGGAATCATTGTTCCAGGTCAGCCATAAATATATTAGCATATTGTGGGGCCATGCGGGTGCCCATAGCAGTTCCACTAATCTGGAGGTATAAATTGTCCCCAAAACGGAAATGATTGTGTGTGAGAACAAAGTTACAGAGGTCAGACACCAGATTGGCTGTGGTGGCATCAGGGATGGTGTTCCTGATTGCTTGTAATCCGTCTTTATGTGGAATATTAGTGTACAGAGCCTCTACATCCATTGTGGCAAGGATGGCGTTATCGGGAACTTTTCCGATGTTTTGTAATTCCCTCAGGAAGTCGGTGGTATCTCGGATATAGCTGGGAGCATTGGTGGTATAGAGTTTGAGGAGGGAGTCCACATAACTGGTTAGTCCAGTGGTAAGGGTGCCAATACCTAGTAGAATGTGTCTATGCTAGGATGTCTTCACTGTAGGTTCTGGTGATTTGGGGAGGAGTATGTTAGGATTTGTGATGACAAAAAAGACACGTTTCTGTGGACAGTGGGGAGAGGTTTAAAAAGCTGACGGGGAGATTTAGTCTCATGAAATCCTGCATCAGCTATAAAAATCCCATCCACAGTATGGCAATCTAAAAGAAGGTGTTTATAAAAAGAACTAAACCCTTTGATGAGACTTTAATGAATGGCCTGGCAAAGATACGTTTGTGCCATCCTGGTATTTTTGTTGCTGAAAGTACTAAGGGTGGTTTCTCTTTCTTTTGTGGCTGACTCATAATGATAGTGGTTAACATAAGATTGTGCTGTGGCTGCCCATCATCTGCTATTGTGAGAATAGTTTCATAGGAAATATAAGCAAATCCAGGATTTGTAACACCTGTATACCTTGGGCTTAGAGCAGCCAATCATCTCCTGAACACACTTTTGTGAACCCTAAGGTAGATTATTCACAAGGGCCATAATTTGCACCTTTCCTGTTCTTCCTCAAATCAGTTTGAGTCAGCCATCCAAACTGTCACCATGGCACACTGCCACAACTGTTGAACCAGGCTGGTTCTGTGACTTGGAGAGTGGGATACAAGTGGATGCTCAGTATTTTCGCTTTCTTGGTCCTCTGTGATGATTTTCCTGAACAGACTTGTGGCAGTTTATACCATCCTTTCAAGTATGCATTGTTCACATAAGCTGCAATTCAGGCCTGTCCTTAGCAAACTTTTTCCCCTGATCAGATGCTGGTTATGATAGTAGTAATTCCTCTCCCCCATGCACATTTCTTGAACAAAATGCCTGCGGTAATGAGGACATGAGGCAGACCTCTTCACTCCACTGTTTGTCTTTGCCTCCCTAGTATCAAAAGATAATTCTACTCTGGGGAAAATGGGATGAACTCCTTTTCTTTATGAATCTTGATTTTGCCATCATCCTTACATGATGGAAGAGCAATTATTAGAATTTTGCCAAGATGAATTAATGCTGACATTCCCTGCTGCATAACTAGATGAAGTAGCAGACACCTAGAATGAGCTTGAAGTGTCTAACTAGATCTCCTGGTTATTTGACCAAGTATTAAACCACAGACCCACGGGGTGTGAGTGGTAACAACCTTCAGGCAGATTCTTAAATGCTAAGGGAAACTTAAGGCAAGTAATTGGATATTCTGGCATAACCCTTCATGCCTCACCTTTCATGTTTGTGTATTCTGCTTGTCGGGTATCAATTTAAACATTAGCAAATCCCCAGTTCTTTTAAATCATGTGTGGAGAGTGCTGCCAGCATTTGAACTACTGAATGGCTTGTAGTTCAAGAAATACTTGATTGCTGTGACTGAAACAGAGTGGAGATGGCAATATATAGGCATAATCATTGAGACGTTGGTCTAAAAAGAGAGGACTCTTAATTATCAATATAAATAATATAGTTGTGTATCTACTGGGTTATCTGAACCTTTCTGTAAACAGCTGTGTGGTCTTTGTATATGTTTCTTGTAGTAATGAGAAATACAGGTGCTTGGTTTTTCTTTGGTCTGTGCCTATGCACACAATGGCCAATATTCTCTTTCTGCTCATTCTGATGACTTTGCCCTGCTCAGACAGGGCAGAGTGGTGGGTGGAATCAGGTCCAAACTAGAAAGTTGAGACTTTCTCTGACACAAAAGAGCTCTTAACTGGTATGAAGAGGTTTATCTGCCTTCTTTGCCTCCAGTCCTCCCCCTACATCCAAATGAAGGAAATGAGAGAGACTGGAGTGGAGCACTTCCATGCTACACTATCAAAAATTGAGATGGAGTACTCTGGGTGATGCAGATTAGATCAGCCCCATGGTTGGTCTGACACCAGTGATCCAGAGGTGGTAGTAAGGCACCAAAGAATCAGGAGGTGATGCCCTCTGCCCACTATGTACCAAGCGGATTTCAAGGCTAGAGTCTGTGTATATGTCTAATGATCATTTGTATTTGTAATATGTCTTGCATCCAAGGCTCTCAATATCTTTTACAAACCATAAGTTATGTGCTGGACAAGCATTGTCATACCATGCTATAGAAAATGAGTCTTGGACAAAGAGATGTTGAGATTTGTATTTTGAAAAGTGGTGTCTAATTCTGGTGCCTTCACTTTTGGATGCCTACTTTGAGACAACTCTAATAGTTTTTAGGGGCTTGGTGCTTCTGACAGGCAAGTTGTGGGTGTGTCAAGCTGACACCCCAAAACTAAAGTACAGAAAAATAGTGCTGTGGAGCATGTAGGTCTAAGTGACTTGGTGAACCTCACCCTAGAAAAATGACACAGAGCCAAAAGTAATCCATCCTGTTTCATGATTCCCAGTCTCATACTTTAACCACAAATCTCTCTCTCTGTCCTGAGAGATCTGAACTCTGTACTACTCTGTATTACTGTTTGATAGGCACATGCTCACCCCACATATAATTCCATTAAAGTCAGTGCTGAAAGTGTCCCTAAGTTTCTATTTTTCATTCACTTTTTCTGTTCAGTGCTTTACAACTCCTTACCCCATCTCCAACCAGTCCTTTTCTGAGCAGAACTTGGTACTATTAATGTTAAGAGTCTTGTCAGAGCCTACAATGACAGTACCTCTGGGCTTGTCTATACTAAGCAGAAGATAGACCTGGTCAAGGTCAGTCTTCTGGAGTTTGATTTTTCCGTGTCTGATGAAGATGCATCAAAATCAATTTCTCGGGGTCAGCAGCCAACCCCTGTGCTCCACACAATGACGTGGAGCAAAGGAGGTCAACGCAAGACTATAGAGGCAGATGCAGTAGCTAGAATTGCATATGTGAAATAGACTTATTTCCCCAGTATAGACTTACCCTCTGTTGTCTTCCAGCATTGTAGTCCAATACAAAACCCAGGCAGTCCTGTAGCCCCTTAAAGATTAACAAGTAATCTGAAAAAGTGGGTGTTATCCCTGAAAGCACATTACTTGATCAATAAATTTGTTAGTCTGGAAGATGCTACAGGACTACTTTGGTTTTGTGAAGCTACTCCTCCAAGAGCATTGTGTAATCCATTATTATGGACTGCTCTACCTTCCACAAAGGCAGCTTCCTTTTTTGCCATAATGCTTATGAAAATCTTGGATCAAGTTGCAGTGAGGTTTCATGGGATCACTCCCGACTGAAGAAAAATCTCTTTCCGAAGGAATTTGAGCAACTGGAGTGTTTTGCTGGGCTCTGTAACTCTTAATGTTCCACATACCGTACAAAAAGGTAGTGCTGGTAAGCTATGAAATAAATTCAGTGAAGGCTGTAAACCTGGCTTTAGTTACATAATTTGCCATTTACTATTTCTCTGTTTATGAATCAGTAAAAAGCCCTTTTAAGTGAAATTGGATAGACTACAAAGTGTTAGTTTCATGTGTTTTATTTGGAGTTTAATCAGTGTGATCCAGCTGCCAGTGCAGGGGAAGGCAGAGCTCAATTTTTAATTATCCCTGCTTTGCCTGAGTTAGGAATTCCCAATAGTGCCGTCTGAGAAAAGATGCCAAAAAAACGCATTGTTCTTTAATTAGCTGTTGTAATTGTTTCAGCCTAATCTCCATGATTAGCAGCAATATTAAATACAGCTGTAAGAATAGGCCTGCCCTCTTTGTACTGCCCTAGTAAACACGATATTCTCACTTCTGGTAAGGGATATAATATAAAATCAATTAGATCCCAACCAGTGCTGGTTGGAAAATGATAAAGACCACATACCATGAAGCGTAGACAGCTTTGTAAAGTTGGTGTATAAACAAGCTGCTGTAGTGGCCTTATTGCTCTAGTTTTGGGAGTGAGCATTGGAATAAATGACCTGTTACATTAAAGTATTTGAATATCTTAACAAGACTGCCTCCCTCATCAAGGCTGAATGGGTAGCAATAAAGAAATGGTAGAAGCGGATTTTAATGTTAATGCAGTCAGGGTAGGTGTGGTTCTAAGAAGGGCTTTTTCCTACCAGCCAAGCAGCTGTTTTGCTAAAAGCAAACAATTGCAGAACTGCTCAAACCAAAGTACTTGCTCATTGTTCAGACTGTAGTTGTTTAAAAAGAGGCAACCTAGAGGAATTAATAGAACAGACATGAGATGGTGAGGTTGTGTGTTGAAATTTTCTAAAAGCTATGCCCTAGGAATTATTATGCGTAAATTCTATGGCCTGTGTTATAAGGAGTTAGACTAGAGCCTGGATATCTGTCATGCTAGGGGCTGGCCACATGCGGCTGTTTGGCCAGCTGAGTGTGGCTAGTTGGCTTGACCAAGAAACACATTTTCAGAACAATGGGGCTAGTTTGCTGTAGCTGGTGGTTGTAGCTCAGAACTGGTTTAACACCGTGGGATTAAAGGGTCACAGTGGTCCTTTCTAGCTTTGGACTCTATGAATCTTTGAAAATCCCTGCAAATGCTGAAGGTATAAATCCGAGTATGTGCCTGAAGATGCAGCTTGACACCTTGGAAGTTAAGCATCCAACTACCCTTAACTTTTATGGGAGTTAACCGACAAGCACTCTGATTTTCTTAGAAGCTGGGAATGGGTGACAGAGAATGGATCACTTGATGACTAAGTGCTCTGTTCATTACCTTTGGATACTGTTGAAAGACAGGACGCCACTCTAGAAGAGCCATTGTCTGAGCAAGTATAACCCTTATGTTGACTTTTGAAAATCCCAGTTAGGTGTAGATAACTACCTTTGGAAATCTATCCTTTTCCTCCATTGTACAGTATGAGGGACAATTAAGAAAACAATTCTGTTGTGGAAATACTGATGGAAGAAAAGTCATTCAGTTCAGTCATAATTACAGCATCTATGATGGTAAAGTATCAGTCTGTTTATACAATTACGAATATTTTTTGCGGCTATTATGTCATTTTTGCATCAGTTCTGATGGTGTCTGCCAGAACCAATTGTAACCTGGTAAAATTTTAGGCCTTCATCATGTTCAAATGCTCCAGGAGGTGATGGCTGCTGCTTACATCAAAACATAGCTAGGAAGTGGAGAGATGGTGTATTTCTTAAGTGCGCATCCAGGGCAATTTAGAGTTATGTGCTCTTGAGTTAGAGTTCTAGAATGAGGTAGTACTTTTCCAGGGCTTAATGGCAATACTCAGGCCAGAATCAGTTCTTCTGAATAGCTTGTGGTGTCAGGCAGGGCTTTGCATTATAATACTACCATGCTTGAAGACTGAGAGTTAGAGTACTGACATCAGAGCACAGGGTGAAATTTTATAATTACTCGAGGAGCAGCAGCTGCAAGTTTCGCAGTCTCTGTGCAGTGCTGGACTGCTTATTGAAGTTATCATAATTGTTTTGCCCACCAGCATTTTTCCTATTTGTAACAGAAGAAAATAGAGGGAGAATTGGAGTTGGATTTCTCTTCAGATGGGATCTCCAAAACCAGTGTACAGGTTGAACCTCGGTAGTCTGGCACACTCTCGTCCGGCAACATCCATATTCTGGCATGATTTTACTTAGCCAGATGACCATTTGTCATGGGTGTAGCCAAGTTTCCTGTGGTCCTATAAAGTTTGTTTACAACCCCAAATCCTGGCACGGTTATTTAACTGTTGTTTACTCCTAAATGTCTTCCAAGAGCCCAGTACACAGTGGATGTGTTGGTAACGTGCTAGACAATATTGACTTCTCATAGTCTGGCAATGTCTGTCATTGTGCTTCAGTTAGGGAGTTCAGCCCATACTTATGTCTTTCTTTGGCAGCACACAGCTCTAAGGAAGCAAAGATAGATCCTTTGTCATCTTTAATATACAATTAGTAGGAATGGTGGTTGAGAAAAAGAACAGTAAGGTGAAGAGAGAAATGGTATGGATCAGATATTAAACATGTAAGCATGTGCAATACGTGTGAGAACATACTTTCAGTGAATTGGCAGTGTGGGAAAAATTCTTCTGTTGTTTACTGCATTGCCAATCTGAGCTCCATTAATTTGAAGGGATTCTAAATTTGTATTAGAGGAAATAATATATTGAAAATCCTGTTGCAAAGTCCTGTTAGTAGTAGTTGCTGTCAGGTATATGCTCAAGCAGATGAGTTTTTGTGTGATTACTGCAACTGAATGATAGAACAGATATCCACATATCTGGCCTCACCTCTAGGCTTTGCATAAGCCCAGTGGCGCAGAGAAGAATTATACCCATTCTGCAGATGGGAAGCTGCAGCAGAGGAATAAATAGCTTACGCAAGGTGATGCAGAGTCTGTTGAAGAGCCATAAACTAAAATGGGATCTCAAGAGTCTTAATCCAACACTGTGGGCTAAATTGAGATTTATTGACACTAAATTTTTGATAGTTTAAATGAAATTATGAGTGAATTAAAGTTAGATTAGAAGTGAACTCAGATCTGTTTAATGGGTGCTTTAGCTCATTTGGTGAGCCAGAAGATTTTAGTACTAACCAATTTTGTATTGCTAATTTTTCGTACAGTGTATTTTGTGTTCAGAATAATAGATCCAACTATGGGAAGGGTCTTAATACTTTAGGGCCAGATTCTGTTCACTTTGAATAGCTCTGGGTCACTGTGAGTAGTCTCACTGAAATCAGAATTTGCTGTGAGGAATTAGCCCTCATATTTCATAGGAATATCAGGCCCATGTGCAGGAATTTCTGTGGGGGGTTGCTTTTTGTAAATATAATGAACATTTTTTCAGCTATGAAGGAGTTAAGCATAGTTGTGCAGTGAATGTCCATATGAGAGGCTAGTGGAAAAACTTGAGTAGAAACAGTGAGTAGTAAAATGATTTTTGTTAGACCACTAAAATTTGTACAGTAATAAAGGTTTTATAATAATTAGGTCCTGGGATCTTGCTGGAATATCATAGTGGGAAAACAATATTCTCTCTTCCCCTTCCTTTCCTGTTGCTAGTGGACAAGGGCATTGGTGAAATAATATGGAGATATACATACTTATCTCATAGAACTGGAAGGGACCTTGACAGGTCGAGTCCAGTCCCCTGCCCTTTTGGCAGGACCAAACACCATCCCTGACATTTTTTTCCCTCACTCTGTGTATTCCAGATCCCAAAATCACCTCCTCACTGCTTGAACTCACCACCTTGGGTTTACAAGGCCAATACTCAAACCACTCTGCTGAAATGGAGCCCTTTCCCTGCGTTGGGGCTAGCTCTTGAGGCCGGGAGACAGCCAAGGAACTCCAGCTCCCAGGGTGCCCTATGTTTCCCCCATCATGCCCAGCAGGCTCTCCCTGCAGGGAGAGAGGCAGGGAGAGAAACCAGACATCAGGGTGGGAGTGTGTGTTTGCACCCTTCACACACCCCACCTCCCCCCATGTATGGGCCTCATATATTTATCAGTGTAAACAGACTCCATTAGAACTGCTCTGGTTTTACTCTTTTGTAACAGAAGCCTCAGCCCAGTGTTTAAAAATCAGGCTTCCATGGTTGTAACATATGGAACATAACTCTGTGTTTTAGAATATATTATCATCAGGCTTAAGTTTAAAATGTGTTCCTACAAAGCATAAGATATTAAAACTATCCATTGATTTAAATAAATCCTTTGAGATTACTGGATACTCTGTGCAAATACCTCATGGTATAAAACTGGTTATTACTGAACTCTTTGGGCTGGCCAAATGCACTAATGCATCAATTAAATGGATCAGGATTTATATCCACTCCAACTTTGTGTTATCCTGTCTGTCTGGAACATGTGTGGAAGGAAGGGAGAGAGATGCCATTTTTACGAGCTGTTAGTCTATACTGATTTGGCTTTTAGAGATAGCTAAAAATAGACTATTAATGCAAAGGAAGAAACTGGACATAATCCTAGTGAGAATGAAAACACATGTAAATATACTTGCCCTATTAAAATGTAGTAGTCAATAAATCTAATTGACTGCAGATTTTATTCAGTTTTCAGTAACTGTGTAAAAATTGATCAGCTAAAAGACATGTATACCTGATGATAATTGAAAACTACTATGCAGTCACATTATTGGCTCTAAAACGCTGTTGCCGTTCACATGTTGCTCAAATTCTTATTTCTGCATTGGAGCAAAGTGAGATGTCATTACAAGTGCTGGGCTTTTGCCTGAAGAATATCTTTTTGACAAAATTTTTCATGAATCAGGATTAATTTTGGTACGTTTTCTGACTTGAAATATTTTGGAAAAAAGCTTTAAAATTGGAAAGTCTCAGTGTTGTGAAGTGTTAGATTAGACTAGACCCAAGTTTGTTTTTGTTTTAAACAAGAAGTTCAAGATCAAAATGTAACATTTTGAAATTAGCAAAGGAAATTCGAAAGGAGATAGTGAAATCCCCCTCTCCTGGAGTTTTTAAGAACAGATGTGACGGAGAGGTTCATGCGCTGCTAGAATTGCACCTCCTCCTGGTTGCTCTCATGCCATCTGTCTGTCTTTCTCACGTGCGTTTCTCACTCAGCAAGTTGCTGTAGCCTTCATTAGGGACTCTTTCACTTGCACATCTACTAATATATTATATACCATCATGTGCCAGCAATGCCCCACTGTAATTTACAGTGGCCAAACTGGACAGTCTGTATGTAAAAGAATAAATGGACACAAATCAGATGTCAGGAATGGTAACATACAAAAACCTGTAGGAGAACACTTCAGTCTCCCTGAACGCTCAGTAACACATTTAAAAGTTGCAGTCCTACAACAAAAACATTTCAGAAATAAAATGGAAAGAGAAATTTCTGAGCTGCAATTCATTTGCAAATTTGACTCCATCAACCAAGGATTGAACAGAGATTGGGAGTGGTTGGCCCATTACAAAAGCAGTTTCTCTGCTCTTGATGTTCACACCTCCATATTCGCGTCTGACAATGGGCCACATCCCCCCGATGAACTGACTTCAGTTCTCCTCTCTTGATGTTCACAACTCCACATTAACTGCTGATATTGGGCCATTTCCACCCTGACTGAATATACCTTGTCAGGTCTGGCCCTCCCCTTTACTGAGACCCTCCCTCTTTAAACCTCCTCTGAACCCCCCCCCCCCACTCATGCATCTGACAAAGCAGGTCTTTGCCCACAAAAGCTCATGCTCCAAAATATGTTCATCTGTAAGGTGCCACAGCACTTCTTGTTTTTGAAGATACAAACTAACACGGCTGCCTCTTTGATACTTGTAGCCTCTTCATGACTCAGTCCTCCAGCCTGGTCACTGCCTGTGTTTTCCCCTTCCAAGGTATCAGTCTTTCATCCCAAGCAGTCCCAGAAAGTCCTCTCATTCGCTGTCTAGTTGACCATAGAGATGTTAATGTTAACTGGATGACTGACTGGTAAGCCTAATCCTGAACTGGTAAGTGTTACCGGTAATGGTTATCTGGTGGGAGCTGGAGCAGGGCCCAGCAGGGCCCACCATGGGCAGGGGCGTTCCATCTCTGACCAGAGCAGCCCTTGTCTGCAAAGGATTGGGCCAAGGAGTGCTGCAGGCGGGGGCACTTCTGCCCTGCTAGAGCAGCTGTGGTCTGGTGCACCATAGCCGGGGGCACTCCAGCCCAACCCGAGCAGCCCCCTTTTGCAGCAGAGTATGTGTGGACACAGCCTGTCTGGTCTGGGGCAGCACCCCCAGCCACCTCCCTCACCCACCCATTTAATTGATTAACTGGCTAAACTTAGTGTTTAACCAGTTAACTAATTAAACGGTATTTTACATCCTAAACTGGGGTAACTAGAGACTTTCTCAATAGTCCCTATGCTGCCAGTTTCCTGCCTTTATAATTCCAGCACAGATCTTTCTACTCAGCTGGGCTTCCTATTTCAATCAGAGTTTGCTTAGCCATCTGATTCCTTTCAGCTCTGGCCTGTTGGGTTAATTAGCCCCCTTCGCAGTTTGAATTAAGCCTGTCAGGGCAAGTGTGGAATGAACAGCTCGCAACAGATTAGACAACAAAAATGGTCCCGGTGCTAGGTAGGCTGCCTTAGTTCAAGGGGCTGCCCTAAAGGACCTCTCAAGATCTCCTTTCCACAAATGATCGTACATTCCCATGATTTTATTACTATGGGAACACTGTACTGATTTGCACCAGCTGGAGGACAGGCTTGGTGAGTAGAGTGCTTCCAGGCATGTCACTTTTACCTTCCTGTGCTGGCTAATGGTTGCATATCACACTGATAGAAACCCTTGAAATATTTTGGATGGAGGTATGGATGGATTGATGCTTTTGATTCAGCTCTGTAACGTTAAGTCATTCTAATCTCTGTCATTCCAGAAAATTGCCACTGTTAACTGATGCATCCTACAGCAGGAGTTTAAAATGCTGTGTTATCCTTAACATAAAATTACCTGCAACTTTGTCGCACTTACAGACTCCAACCCCTTAGTGTTAAAAGAGATGCGTCTTTCAATGTTTACTCCAATTACTGCTTTCAGAGATCCTATAAATATCTTCCCAGTGCCCCCAGAGGGGACTGGAACAGAAGGTTAATTTTGTACGGGGGGGGGAAGTAATGCAATAAAAAGTTCTGAAATTTGGGCATCAGTCAAAGGAGTTCCTATAGTCTAATCAAGCTTCTAGAAACAAACAGTATGCAATAATTGGGTATCCAAACCTTTGATAACTATACGATGTGAAGAGTTTGAATCAGCAAAAAGAAAGTGAAGTTTTCTGTTCTTTACTACTTTGGCTGCAGTGCAATTATAGTGCTGATATGCTCATTATAATTTGTTTTGGGTAGTCCTTGGGGATTCAGGAGTAGATTCCATTAAACTCTTACATTCAGGCTGTTTTGACTGTGTTGACTAGCAGAATATCTGCTCAGAGGTAAAATTACATTAGAATTAGAGCCAGTTTCTTTGTCACGCACAATGCAACGTGAATTTCTGTGAAACTGGTTAGGAAAGGAATGTTATGCTTTCATCTTTTTAAGCTAAGTTATTGAATTTTATTCTTTGTCTTCATTAGGTATCTTGCATGAGTTTCTTGCACTTTTCTGAGCACAGTGACTTTCCCAAGCAAATGAATAAAATTAGACTTAAAATTGCTGTAGCTTTAGAAGGATGCTTGCAGCTGAAGTGCCGTATAATGATTGCATTTGATGAGATAGCCACAAGGAGTTGGCATGTCATTGCATGAAGTAAGCAGCTTTCGCAAGTGTGTTAAATAGGTAATTTGCAAGAGCACAGGTTCAGGAAACTCAAAGATGATTTCCAATTCCAGATTAAAATCATACCAAATACCATAATGCCATGTGAAAAGTTCTGGGAATGAGTAAAAGTGTGACACTCCCTGTAGTTCCATAAATGTGTGTCAGTAATATGTTGCATATGTAATTAAACGGAAGGAAATCAAGAGACTTTGATTCTCTGCTTCTGTAAAATGGCAAAACGCAGCAGACTTCCCCAGAACTACTCTAATCTACACTAGTATCTGCTTCCGTAGGGTTTTTTTTTTAAATATGTACTTCATTTTGGTATATAGGGATTTAATAGAAAACAGTTAACAAATCACATTTCTAGAGGTATAAATTAAAATATTTTATTGCAATGGTTCGTAGTCTGTTTGCTTTCCTGAAATTATGAGGCTAGCAATAAGACCAGTAGTTCTGAGGCCATGCTTTGTTTCACAAAGCAGCTTTTTTCCCCAACAATGTGTGATTTGTACAGAGGAGACTGGCAGTAAACTACGTTTGGGGAGCTAACTTTTCAGGCTTCCTTGGATCACAAACAGAGCTCTGTCCTGCTGCTAACCACACATAGGGTGCTGAAAGCTGTAGTGTGCTGTTTCACAGGGCCCTTTTGTCTATATTTTGTCATGAAACTTCCCTGGCTTGTACAGTAGAACCTTTGCAAAGCTAGGTTTGGAAACATATATTACTACACATGACTACATAAAGTATCTGCAACGGCAAACAGGGACTTCTTTCTGCATGGTGGTTAAATGTTTCCTTATTCCTTAAGCAAAGCAGAGTTCACAGCAAAATCTTTTAAACCCTGTTTATAAAAGGATGCTATTGCAATAGGAATAAATGTAGTATTGAACGTCATTTCCTACATTAGCCTGGAAATATCTTATGGAGAGAATAAATCTTACCGATCTCCACTGCAGCAGAGGTGAAGGGAAAAGTTTTTTTTTTTTCTAACCCTGAAAATCTTTATATCTCATTGATAAAGCATTTCTACCTTGGGTGTTTTGTGAGTTATTGGTCCTTTTAAAATTACATCATTCTGATTACCATCTTGCTTCTTTTCCCACCCACTTTGATCTGGGTGTGATTGTAGTGGCTGATGTAAATGACTTATTTGGGAAATGGAGATTCCACGCTGGTTTGAGGTGGTAGAAAGCCTTGATTTCTACAGCTTTCGGTAATAAAGTATCAACTGCTAAAATCGTCTGGGAAACAAAAGGAGGAGCAGGGGAAAACAGGCAAAATGGATAACTGACCGATGCGAATTTAAAGGTGTATCATGCAACCTGCCAGAGCTAGGAGGGTTGGCAGAACACCATCTATGCACTGGCATATTTCCAGCTCTCATTGTTCTCAGGACCTCAGCCATGTATCACTTGCGTATCACTTGGTGCCCAGGGCTACGTCTACACGTGCAGCCAACATCGAAATAGCTTATTTCGATGTTGCGACATCGAAATAGGCTATTTCGATGAATAACGTCTACACGTCCTCCAGGGCCGGCAACGTCGATGTTCAACTTAGACGTTGCTCAGCCCAACATCGAAATAGGCACAGCAAGGGAACGTCTACACTTCAAAGTAGCACACATCGAAATAGGGATGCCAGGCACAGCTGCAGACAGGGTCACAGGGCGGACTCAACAGCAAGCCGCTCCCTTAAAGGGCCCCTCCCAGACACAGTTGCACTAAACAACACAAGATACACAGAGCTGACAACTGGTTGCAGACCCTGTGCCTGCAGCATAGATCCCCAGCTGCCGCAGAAGCAGCCAGAAGCCCTGGGCTAAGGGCTGCTGCCCACAGTGACCATAGAGCCCCGCAGGGGCTGGAGAGAGAGCATCTCTCAACCCCCCAGCTGATGGCCGCCATGGAGGACCCAGCAATTTCGACGTTGCGGGACGCGGATCGTCTACACTGTCCCTACTTCGACGTTGAACGTCGAAGTAGGGCGCTATTCCTATCTCCTCATGAGGTTAGCGGCTTCGACGTCTCGCCGCCTAACGTCGAAGTTAACTTCAAAATAGCGCCCGACGCGTGTAGACGTGACGGGCGCTATTTCGAAGTTGGTGCCGCTACTTCGAAGTAGCGTGCACGTGTAGACGCAGCCCAGGTTAGCAATATCGTACTTTGCCTTCCTTTTTGGTACAGTACAAGGACGAATATGGCCAATCCTGAGCCTCGGAGCAATGCCATTTTTCTCACTTCTGTGCCCTTCATACAAAGTTTAACAAAAGTAAACATATTTTGACTAATTCCTTGATTTTACTGACCCAGAGATTTCTGATTATACATCACTAAGTGGTTTCATTCTTTGATTAATGTAACTGCTGATTTGTAAAATGAACTCAGTGGGAAAACCCAGAATATGGACTGTAGGAAGAAGACACCTCCGGAGTCTCCCACATTACTTCCACCTGAAGGAAAAAAATTTCAGCATTGTCAAACCCCTTTGTCCCCTCCCTTCCACTTCTTACTCTTGCAGATTTCTCCCTAGTGCATTAACCTCCCTTCTGCATTTATTTTTAACTAACATTATTTGTTTTATCTGTGGAAGTCAGGCTCTTGGCAATGTGGCAGTGTGGTAGTCTGTGTTGTTGTGGTAGCAGACCACTATCAGTTGAATTTTTACGGCTGTCAGAAAAGCAAGCAGGTGTGACACAAAGATCTAGGTTTTGGGAAGGTAGGTGTCAAAAGAAGTGGAAATATATTATCTGAAATGCAACCTATTAGTTTGAATGCAGTAATAAAGTAGCATATTGATAAGGAAGCTTTGGAAGATGGTTCTCCTGCAGCCTAGCAGTTTTCAAACTGTGGGTCACGGGTTGGTTGTAATGCTGACCTTGGGCAGAAAGCTGTAGCCAAAGCTCTATCATGTAGGTCAGAAGCCCACATCCTTCAATAAAGTGACTGAAGCAGAAACCTGAGGGCTTCAGCCCAGGGTGGGGGGCATAGGTCAGGTTTTGGCTCCAGCCTTGCTGAACCTGGTGCCTGAGTCCCATCTTGCAGGGCTGAAGCCTGAGCAACTTAGCTTAATGGGGCCCTGGGCACTTCTCAGGGTTGCCACCCCTTAATGCCAGGCCTGAGTGTGGACTCTAACACAGTGGTGGGCCAGTATAGCATGACATATAATTCAGCTGAGATGAAGAATTTAGTACATTGGCATGTATATGGAATTACACACTGTTGCAGCACTGATTCCTGGGAATGTACAAAAATATGTAAGCTGCCTGCATACCTCTTTTGCCAAAACAGAGATTTTAATTTCCTTTTTGTGTATGTATGTTTTGATTTCCAATTCTTCAAATCAGCTGAGCAGCTGTGCAGGCCATGTTATTTTAGTGAAGTGGTCGAGCTGTTGAAAAGCTGTTAGGTCCTGATTTATATGTAATTGAATAAGCAATTTAGTTCACTTGACAAATCATTCCTTGCTGTTGATGAACAATCAGGATAGCATGGACTGGCAGACTCCATTCAGCAGTTTCTAAATTGTTAGAACCATCTCAGTACATCCTTTACCTCTGCTGTTCCAACATACATTTGCTTTACAACTGGATAAAACCAGCCCTGGACCATATGGGTCTTTCTAAGCTCTTTTGACTTTGCTAAAGTATGATTGAATGATCATATGCTCAGATGCCTGGCATTATGGTAACTATTCATTGACCTATAAAATGAGGGAAATAGAAGCAATCATCTGTTAGCATTCTATCAGAGACACTTTATGACCTTATCTAAATGTAATGGTATTGCAGATTCTCACTTCTCTTTATGTGCACTTCCGTGAGGTGTTTATGGAGCATCTTTTATGCAGAATGGAGTTCAAATCCAATATATTATCTTTTTGTTTAGAAAGACCCCAAGTTGAATTTTGGTTGGGAGATTCCCGCTGTGATGCCTGTATAGTTTTCTTCCAATTTGCAAATTGTGGAGGCGCTGTCTGGTTCTCTATGAGCCAGCTTTGAACACCCTTGTATTGTTTTAAAACCCAATGTGAGCAAGGGTATCTGGTTCTAGTCCAACATTTGTTTTAATGTGCATCCATGTCTCTTTACAATTTGTGGGTGTGTAACATCTACATATTCTAAGATATGCTGCCTCCAGTGTCACCAAACAAATCTTGGAAAGATATTTTCATTGCTTGTATTATTGTTACGGTTAAATATTTTAAAAGCATAAATTCTGTGCTCCTCTTTTGGTCTGTCCATTGCTAAAGAGGTTTAAAAACACAAAATATGGCAAAATGGTTTATTATATAGAAATATGCTGTAAATATACATATGACTTTATATAATGTGGTATAAAACAAAAATCCCTGCTCAGAGTTGTGGTGTTTATTTAGAGTCAAATTCTGAGCACCAAACAATAATATTTTTCATGCAGAACACGTATGAAATTTACTTCACTCATTTATGGTACTGGTTCCTCAGCAGTAGTATTTTCACTCAAGTCTGGCTTTTTAAAAAAGAAATGTAACTGACTCTGTTTACTCATATTGGTGGAAATAATAAATTCAATATATCATCACACGCCACGCATGCGCGTTGGCTGACATCGAGTAGCTGAATGACAGTGTAGCCACCACTCGAGTGTGGTACATGCCTTGCACGTCATTCCTAGTCGCTACTCTGGCATATAGATAGAAGATTAGAGAAGAGGGGAAGCTAACACAATGTCAGTCAACCTTATTGTGTTGCCAGACTACTACCACTGTTCTCACAACACATAGAAATACAATTGTTTCAGTGTTTTCCATTACTGTTACCATAAAATGGTTATTTTTTGTAAAACTTTGAATTATTTTTCCAAACACTTGTGGCACACCCACGAGTTGTTCATGGAACACGAGTATTCTGTAGAATATTGTTTAAGAAACATTACCCTAGACCATGGGGAATTCCAATGAAATTGTAATATCAGCTCTGTTCAGTAGAGTCATTGTGTAAGGCAGACAAATCTGGGTCGTCAGCAGGAGAGAATGGAACCTGTGACGTAGGGCTAAAGCCATGTGCTTTACTGCATGGCTTTTCAGCTAAGGCTATAGAGCAGAGACTCTATTAGTCTGTGCCAGTGGTCTCAGTGCCTCTGCAGTTAAAATTGTGTTGAGAGATAAACTGTCCCCCATGCCTATATTCAGTCTTACCTCCAGCAATACACCAAGTTTGCTAGATTTCTCAAGGAGTAAGGTGCAATTACCATGGCAGAATATGGCCCATGGAGAGGAACTAAGGTCCTTTCCCCATGGTGTTTACTATTTAAATGAGATACAGATAATAGCGCTTGGATATTTGGCATAGATTGCCATTGAAAGAGCAGGCATTATTAACATTACCACAAGTCTGGAATTCATTTTTATCACAAAAAAAAACAAACAAACAAAAACTCCTGTACATGTTGAAGTCTAGACAGCAATGTGTGTTTCTGAAGCACTTTGGAGCAGTGATCTGTTATTACATTTTGACTTGTCATACAAGACTTTCATCTGGTACCTTAATATATGGAAAATTCGGTTAACCAGCAGCTGCCAGGCTGGTGGACACTGGGCCGACAGACTGAGCAGGGTGGCCTAGTGGCAGCTGTGTGCCTGTATGTGGCTGGCAGCCCGAGTGGGGCAAATGGGCGGGCAGCTCAGCTGAAGCCAGTGGCAGCAGGCTTGGCAGCCCAATTATGAGTAACCAGCACATTGTTTAACCAGCAACCCCAATTCCCTATGCAAGCCCGATAACAAAGCTTGTACTGTATTAAGCGACTTGTAAATAACACATTTCCTGAATTTCACCCTCAAATTATGGCAAGATTTCCAAGAGAGTTGTGTCTGTTGTCCTCCCATCCCCTCTTCACTCCTTTCTTTTTTACTTTTTATCTTGTAAATCATTTTGCTCTTTTCTGTGCTTTATGTGGGCCTAGAAGCTAGTGTGGTATTAATATACTGCTTCGCTTGCACGTTTCTGGTCAGTGATCTCTAGATGTCACACTTCTTCTCCATACTGGACATAGATATGGCAACACAGATTCATTGTGTACCTCTTTCTCATTTTGTTTAGCACTAATTTGCCTTTCTCTTTCAATAGAGATGCCCAATTATGAATTTTCCCTTTAGGCTACATCAATATCCTTTGACTTCAAATGTGCTAGTTTATACCCACTGGTGCTAGAGTTTTTCATTAATATAGACATGCATTAGAGAACACGCATGCAACATGCCACTCTACGGTTGTCCCACTGTGCATGCCTCCAGTTGAAGAAATGCATTTGTTATACTCGTTCTTTTCATCTAGTGCCTCCTGAATTTGCTGCTGCACATGAATGGAGATCATATGGAATCTGACCTGTCAGCTGTCTCTAATTCTTTTGGATTGGTTTGCTGTTGCTTGTACCCATTTGTATTAATGGAATAAGTGGCTTCAGTATGATGAGCACAACGATCTGCATTTCAGTGAAAAAAGGGTAGCTGCTTGGCTTTTCCAGGAACTCAACTTCCAGGAGTAGTGAGTCACTTTCTGCTGCTTGCCATGGTGCATGAGTTGGAGGAAGTGCAGAGATTCTTCTTTTTGTTCCACTCCGTTTTTCATAATTAACAGCAGGGATCATCTTTCTTCCTCTTAGCAAATGTGTAGGACAAAATAATCACTGGAACATAAACAGTTTCCAACATGAGATATTGAAATTTTCAAACACAATCTTAAAATACCGGTGAAGAAGCTAGACCAGAGGCCAGCAGCCTTGCTGAGAAAGAGTGCTGAAATTTGGCCTTTTGACCTGTATGTACGGTCACAGTGCTGGTGACATTTTTTTGAAGTCACTAATAGTCCTGCTTACAACAGCTTCATTAATAAATAAAGATGCAGAGCTTTACCATTTAGGTAGTGGTCGGTAGCATTAGCTGGTGTTTTGTTAATCCACAGCCAGCATGGTTTTGAACAAGCTCCCAGTTGCATGGCGGAGGAGGGGCCTGGCTGAGCTCCCACCTCACATGACGATGAAAATCAGCTCACGTGCCACTCTTGGCACCTGTGCTGGGGTTGCTGACCCCTGAGTTGGACGTTTCGGCTACTGCCTTTACAAGGCAGAGTTACATTTTCACTTGCAGATGTTGAAGATATGACTCCCCCCCATCGTATCCAAACTGATTTGATTGTTACACTTGCTTTTGAAGACTGGATAAAAAATTGAGAGCCTCGCAGATCCTGTTTAAAATTTAGCAGCAACTGCGCTTGTGGATGTGTGAGAAATCTTACCAGGAAAGATTGGTTACAAGCTTTGCAAAAAGTGTTTAATGATATAAGCTGTGTTTTTTAAATTTTATCTGATATTTATAACAAATATTTCCATTTCAGGGGGTCTATAAGTGTTGTCCTTTTTTGTTTGTGATCTTAATGGGGAGTACTGGCTCTCTAAAGCTAATGAGAGAAACCTCCAAAGCCACACTGACTCATTGCAGGGTTTTCTGAAAGAAATATCTGTGGGATCGGACTTCAGTTGCTAAGGAAGAGGAGTTAATCTCATGAAGGCAGTTGTGTTTTGTGGAGAAAAACCTAGATTGCTATCTCTGGTTGGCAAGGTGATGTGAAGCTCCCATCTGCCCTTAGTAACTAGGTTTCAAATTAGAGCACTGAGCTCAGTGGTCCTCTCCTGCCAAACTAAGAGAATACGGAAGTTTGAGTGCTGTAGTTCCTAGTGTAGTTGTGAGTTGAGAGCCAGAGGTCTAGCAAGGCCTGCAGGGAGAGGGGCTGAAAGTGTATATACAGAACCTCCTTCCCTCAGAAAAAAAAATAGAGACTTGAAGAGAGTCAAAAAGACTCAGAAGCCCTTTAATTTATTTGGCGGTTGTGTTTACATGTACTGGACTTCTGCTATGGAAAAGGCATTTGGATTAGAATATTCTTAGAGTAGACTTCTCTGACAAGGAAGAAAGTGCTAACTTCAGTATTTAATCTGAAGAGGTCTGTTAAGAGAACGCCCGCTGGAAAGGACTGTGCTATCTGCAAAAAAGACTGTGGAAAGAAGAGATGGACCTTTTTAAATTGACAAACTCAACAGGAGCAGCATGTGATTAGGTTATTTTTCTTTGTATGTTCTTGTGGATGTAACTTGGTTGCAAACTATGCATCAAAGTTTCATAATTTTTTTCAAACAGGATGAGTTTAGTAAAATGTTCATAATTTTTCAGTCATAGACAAATTCTACCTCACCTTTAAGTACATCCAGTATCTTGTGCGTGTGTGTGTTTTGTTTGTGTGTGTGAGAAAGAGAGAGACTTGTTCAATTAGCTACTCCAATATCTTCACGTGCTTCATTTTTGCTTCTTTCTTTTCTATACCGTTTTGCAAATAAGTTTTATTGCTTGCAAAAGAGAATGATAAATAGCCCTGGCTGGAGCCATATATAGTGAACAAAAACACTGTGCCTGTTTCCCCTGATCTTTTTGTCCATGCACATCGCATTTCTGACCTGCAGCATTTCTGCTGCTCCAGTTTTGGGTCTCTCCTGAACAAAAAATTAACAGTGAGGACAATCTCTACATAGTGTCTTGAGAAAACTGTGGTGATGGGAGTGAGACCATCCAAGAGATTTTCATGTGTCAACTGAAGTCGGATATGAACTCAGCACTGAATTCTAAAAGCACTCACTATTGTATCATGTTGTTATGCAAGCTTCTTACGTACATGCAATCCTGAAGGAGCTTCACAAGTCTTGAAAAGTTATGTTTGCTTTGCAGTAGCCAGGTTACTCTTTCCATTGCAGTCACCTTTTACATGTATGAATGGTTTTGCTCTGTTAAATAATACATGCCGTTTATACCCACTTTTGTAGCCCATATCAAACACCTGCTTCCTATCTTTCTAAGGCAGATATCATATAAATGTGAAGGGAGATTGATAATGCAATTTTAATAAGGATCCTCTTTGTAAATGTCCAGCAAGATGGATAGTGTTACCATGGCAGGAATGTAACCTCAGAGTGTTTTACTCCAAATAAAGAAAATGATTACTTAGAACTCTTCAGTCTGCCATGTTTAGGGTTTCCTTCTGCTAGTGGGATGATTTATGGCTGTCAGATCTAATGAATTTTTCATTACACTAGTTCTCCGGTTTCAGGGCACCTGATCATACAAGTCTTGATGACTGAAGAAGGCTTAGGAAATTCTGTTAGATGTCCATTGACTTCAGTGGATATTGTACCTGCAGACCTTTGTGATGGGTGTGGTATGAGGACCTAGATAGCAACTCATTAGATGCTTTCTTTAAACTCTGGATTATGTAATCTTGAGGCCTGTTTGGAGATGGTGAGGAGGCTTACTGTAAAAAGAACCTTTCAGTTTATTGCTGTTTTGCAAAGCACATCTTATTGTCATTCTTACAGTTTATGTGCCAGTGCTAAGCAGTCTCCCTGTTTGAGAATAAAAACAATTGAACTCTGTGTTTAAAAGAAAAAAGCCGGGGGGAGGGGGGAAGCATATTCTCTTTAAAATAGTTTGGAAAAAAGAATTTCGAACAGTAAAAGCCTGTTGTCAAGATGAGTGTAATGCTGGTTACTTGAAAGAGGAAGAAAGCTGGATGCTGGCTTTTGCAAAGCAGGGTGGAGGCTAGACTAGATATGTATAATGAGGTGCAGAGAAGGTTTCATCAGTGTCCCAAAATAGAAACTGGGCTTTTAAAGGCAGTTCCTCTTCTCAGTTGCACTTGTGTAAATGTTTCTGTGAAGTCAACAGGGGCAAGGTTCTAGCTCCCAGGAAGGCCCTTTTATGTCACTGTAATGGGTTAAAAAGGCCTTAAAGGCAGTGTAAATAGCCCGCATGGAATAGGACCAGTACTGTATAAGCAATTCTTTGCCAGCAGCCTTTGGAAGTCCCTGACATTGGGACTTGCTGGGCAAGCAAGTGGTTGGGGAGTTCTGCACTTTGCTTACACTGGACTCTGGAGCAGCACTCTTGCAACTGTGGTGAAGCTGCTGTAAGTCTGAAGCATAGCCAACACTTCTCATCCTGGTGGAATACCGGAATCGATGGGAGAGCCCTCTGAGGTTGATTTATTGCATTTAGGCAGACAAAATAAATTGACTGTCAGTGGATCGATCTCTGCAGCATCAATCTGCTGTACAGCAAAGAAAACCCCTTAGTCACGCCTGGGGCTACTCGAGCATTCACCAGGGACCATGGGCTTTGGGGGTGACTCCCTTGCTGGAGGAGCAGCATGCACAATTTTGCCCACTGGCTGTGTATGAGCGCAAACAAGAGCAGAAATTTGCCCCTCAGTTACTTTTGCCTTTCTTCATCCACTTGGGGGAAAAAAAAACTTTTGTTCCCAACTTAGCAACTCTTCAAATCCACATAGCTTGGGAACTAGAGAAGGAGCAGCCAGTCAGACAATAGGTGACCTATCCAACACCAAAGTGGAAACTGAGAGATGTAAGAAGATTAAAGGAAAAACACACAAAGGTTATTGTATGAGGCAGGGAAGGCATCTGATGTGAAGATTCCTAACAGTGACAGGCTCAAGATTAGGTCAGAAATTAGAGTCTAAAAGAAACTCCAAGGCTCAATAGGAGTGAGGCACATTTAATCGTGGATTCATCTCTTTAAACTATGTGTATCCATTTTGGCTAGAAGAGAGATGTTAGTAATTTCCCCTGAAGCTTCTGGTCCTTTCTCTTTGTTTACGCTACACATATCTTAAGAGCAATTCCTTTCTTATTAATGAATTTGTTACATAGATGTTTTCATTCCATTTTCCTATCACTCCAGAGGGCAGTGCCTGATCCTGTGATATGCGCAGCTTTCTCCTGCATCCCTGTTGACATCAATGGTGCTGAGCATCTCACAGGACTGAGCCTTTAGTAGGGATGTTTCTTCCAAGGTTTTTAGACACTGGCTGTCTATCTTCATATCCCCACTTAAAAGCCTCATATAATTACTTGGAATCAGTTCTCTCTCAGCAAGAGGCAAGTGTGTTTATGAACCCCTGATAATGTCAACAGGCGAATTATTCACAGAAAAAGCCAGGGTCAAGTCCTGTGTTTTTAAAAGAAGCAATTGTGAATTGTTCTGATTATAAGATAGCCTGCAAGGTTCTGAGAACCTCCTAGAATTGCTGGCTTCCTTCATGTCACAGTGTCTTAAGCGTGAGCTGAGTATGCTCAGCACCCTGCAGGATTGAGCCGAGTATCCCAATCCCATTGTAGTCAACAAAACTGCCATTGACTTCACTTCATTGAGGAGAAAAATTTACCAGTAAGTAATGATTGAAATTCTTTTCCCTCTGACCCTCCTTTTCTTTTATGTATTTGGTCATTAAATTTGCCTGACTTTTTCTTCATTGTCTAGGAGTAGAATAGCTTCTGGCACTTGCACTAATCTTCAGTTTTCCATTATTTAAAAAACAAAAAACAAACAAACCAAAACTATGAAAGTCTGTACCATCCTGCAGCTTAGGGGCTAGATTGGGTCATCTAATGTAGTTTAATATAATGACCCCAAAGAACTGAATAAAGGAGTTTTCCACCTTCTTTTCTGGGGAAAACTAACCCTGTAAGGAAGTTCTGTTAAGCAAGTGTGGCAGGGAATCTTGTTAAAACTAGTCTGGTACCACTGTTTTTGTTCCCTTTGTTTCATCATCTTTGTAATGAAAAGTGGCAGTTCTTTAACATACTGGAAAATCTTGCATGATTGGTCCCAATTCAATATCTGCAGGGGGAAATTAAGATTTCACTACCCACACGTTACTGATGAAGTTCCCATGGCTTTTTAATGACATAATTCTACTCTAAATGCAGATGTGCTTTGGTGGTGAACATTAGAATGGGAGCCTTTACAGTAAAATTCTAAAGATATGATGAGATTGTATTTGTGGTAATATGATCAGTAATTAGAAGCTACTGCTCAGCAATAACAATTAAAACAATGTGTGGGGAATTAAATGCTGTCCTGTTAAGATTTTTTTGCCTTTATATTTAAGGAGTATCCGGTTGTGTAACCAGTAGAACAGGATTAAAACAACTGTATTTTGTGCAAATGTTTGTCAATCATTTTCATATTGTTAAATTATAAGTACCTTGGGTTTTTTTTCTGCCCAGTTTCACACTCTCTGCTTCTTATTTTGGCTTCTGCACTTAAACCACTTCTTTGTTTACACTGATTTGACTTTTGTTGAGTTTCATCTGATTTGATATTTGATTTTTATCTTGTATCAGCATTGTCATTTTGTGGTCTTATAAAAGCCCAGGCTAGAAGGACCTCAACAAAGATGACATCTATTATTTCTATTAACTGACTCAGGAGACCTGCACTCTTTCTTTTACTGGGGAAAGATTACACACCTTTGTTCTGTGTAGCATCTTTTGACCCAAATCATCTCCTCCTTTTGTCCAGATGGAGGGGACAGAATTCTTGTGAAGCCATGCAGGATACACATGGATATATGCATGCCACTTTGAAGACACCTTTCCTCTCCATCATGAGACCACTCCCACAGGATCGCTACAGGAAACTAGAAACAGTGAAAAAAGGCGAGGGTGTGGTTGCTGTTTTTTCTTCATCCATCCCTTTTTAATTTGATGAGAAAGAGCTGGAGCAGTTTTAAATATTTAATTTAGGTGCCTTTTTCTTCAGTGTTAATGCCTTAACAGGTCTTTCTGACACATTGAATGGAGGTTGGAGTCCCTGGAATCATTGGTTTGTCAGAGATACTTTGGGAGAGGGCCACAGCAGGCAGAAAGCCTGGGCAGAGGCACAAGGTCTTTGTCCTATTGTTACTGGTGTCCAGGGTTCTCAGGAAGCCAGTGTTTTTGTGGGCCCAGCTCCTTCCTGATTCAGTTGAGGGCACCATCCTGCCCTGGAGAGACTGTGCCAGAAAATGGCTAGGAGGGGAACTTTTGCTGAATTTCCAATCTCTTGTTGAGGCTGTTCTGGGAATTGTCTAGCTCCTGGAAATTATATGTTTGCAGATTCTCAAGGTGACATGAAAGGGAAGCACACCAAGATTAAAACCCTGGAGAACAACTGGCTCTTTAGTTCAGTATTTTCATAAGATATGTGTGTCACCTGAATATCAAAGATAAATAAGTATGTGACCGGCACAGTTCCCAAGTGACACTTATATAGATATCAAAGGAGTTCAGTTTATCTTTAGGGGAGGCCTTGGGCTAAATTAGAAAATGTGCTACTCACGGGAATAGGCAAAACCTGTGGTATGATTTCAAAGGTTATACTTCAGCTGCAAGGAATAGTGATGCAGGAGATTAGTCATCAGCTTTTCACTTCAGAAAACTGGGGCGTATCTTTGAGGCTCTGAGCACATGCAACCTCATGGGGCATCAAGATTGAAGAAGCATCTGCAACTGCCAGCATCCTGTGGCCTTGTTTGTCCCCTGCTGAAGTCTTCAGTCACTCTGCCTTTAAACCAGATGCTGCTTGCTGGCATTATCTTAAATGCCTACAGCTCTAACCCCAGAGAAGCAGTGTCACAGGTATACAGCTACACCCATGTGCAGATCAGGGATTTACCTCAGATCATTTGGAGCACCTCCTCTGGTGCAGCTTTTTCAAACACCAAGCACACCTTTTCTTGCATCAAAACATTGTAACTAAGGGGAACAGTCCAGAAAAAAAAAAACCCTTTTTTGTCTTCCTCCCAAACAAACAAACAACCTCTCTTCCCAGTAGAGCTAAAGAGCACCTGGACTATACCCCTTCATCCCCAAAGCCCACAACACCTTCCACAGGCTGAGTATGTAGAGGATTGGAGAAAAGCTGGTGTGGGAAAGGCAGGGGAAGGATTGAAAGGCTTCGCTTTTACTTGTAGAAGTGGAGATCGTAGGTGGTCGGAAGAGGATCCCCAAATGCTTTCTGACATCAGAACTAGTTGGATTGAACTGTAGCCCTGTGGATAGGTGCTTCATAAATTTTCTATGATTTCAGCAGTATGTGTTTACCTTCCATTTACACAGATTTTATGTTGGTGTAACTCCCTTGGAATTCTGGTATACTAGTCTGGAATAATGGAGTGAAAGATGAAACCTTATATGCTGATAAAAGTACAAATGCAAGAACCAGTGGCTGCAGATATGAGGAACTGGCAAGATCATAATCTTAGAGTACTGCATTCCAATTTGACAAGGAGATGAGGTTTTTATTTGTAAGTGTTAGTGATTTACCTGAACTTTGTAATCTTATTCCTTTCCAGAGTACCACAATCTAGTCTTGTTTGGTGCAACAGAAATCACAGGCCTAGCCATCTCCAACCTGGATCTCATTCTGAAATGTTGGTAGCTTGATTTTTTTTTTTCTTAAAGACAAATGTGGTTCCTTATTTGCATATACAATAGAATAGGGACATTGGGCAGCAAATAAGTGCTGCAAGCAACCAAAAATAAAAAAATAAATGAATACCCATAATTAGGATTTTGTGTGGCCTGAATAACTGGGCATTGAAATCTTAGCTCTCCAGAGATGAAATTCAGACCCCACTGAAACTCCTGGCAAAATTTGTATTAACTTCATCTGGGCCAGATTTTCACCCTAAAATCTGTCAATCTAACATTTTTCAGATGCATTGAATGAATGAATCCTTAAATATTAGAAAAATCTGTATATAGGTAAATAATCTTGAAGAGCCTCTGAGCTCTTCAGAACAAAGATGTTTTTATTATTGTAGCTATTATGTAGTATTGTAATGTTCATTTCTCAGTCTCACTGAACAGTTCATGGCAGATAAGGTAAATAGTTTTATTTTCAGCTAGAAAGACTTGTGTGTGTTGTACTGCACTTCCGTCTTTCCATGGGGACTTTTGGCTAACTAGAACACGATCACAAATAGAGGCAAAAAAGTCAAGTGACTTCCTTGTTTAGTTACTTATATACAGTTACTTCAAAACTATATGTTTACTGGAGGTAGCACAGGCTAGTACATTTAGATCAGAGAGATTATAATAATCTTTCCCCTTATCAGAGCATACATGATCTCAGAACTTTCAGGATTTGGAGAAAATACTGCCATCTTAACATAGCCTAATAAGCTGTTATGACTATTCTTTGTGTTTTTCTAGTGCCTGCCTTGGGAGCCAGTGGGAACCTATGTGCATGCTGACAGAGTCCTTAAAGCAGCTTTTACTATTATATTATTAGAGGGCCACAAAAATCTTAATTTTTTTTCTTTTTTTAAGAATATAAATGTGAATCTGGGCATTTAATCAGGTTCACACATCCTTTCTGTTTGTTACAGCTCTAATCATATTGCTGCAAAAAAAGGACAATGTTAGTT
Organism: Carettochelys insculpta; assembly: GCF_033958435.1. Classification (NCBI taxonomy): domain Eukaryota; kingdom Metazoa; phylum Chordata; order Testudines; family Carettochelyidae; genus Carettochelys; species Carettochelys insculpta. The sequence continues at coordinate 20,163,130 of NC_134152.1, forward strand.
TAAATATATAATTAAATGAGACATCCGGCTTTCAGCTTTCCTTGTGTGCATTATACTCTTTTCCCAACAACAATATTTACTGTGAGGATGTTAAGATCAGATTTGTTCAAATCTGTTTGAGAAACCTTATAATTTGATGCTAATAAAAATAATAAAGGCCAGGAATTTCAGATCTGCTCACAATAAAGAGCAGTGCTAGTTTTATAAGTGATAGCAAGGTGCAGCTCATTTTCTGACAGGACGCTTTGTTATCACAAGTGCTGATCACTGATATTTCCATACTCAGAATTGCAGTGGGGGGTACCTGCAGGGAAAGCTAATCTCTGGCTGTTAGTTCCCTCCTCAAGGGTTTTCCTTCCCTCCCTCCTTCCTGTGTGCTGTTAAGAGTCACTGGTTGGCTGCATTGGTATTCTAGCCAGCATGCTCTTGAGCAAACATCTGCAACGTCATGCTCATGCAGCTTTTGCCCGTGGCATTCAGTCAGGGTGAGAGACTGTGACAGAGTTCTAATACAAGGAGTTGCCTTGTTTTGTGCTGTGGGAGGGAGTGAGACAGGGATGGCAGCATGTTGTGGTCTCATGATCCCTCCTCTTCAAACACACCAGAGTTAGAAGGTGGCATAACATGGAACCCATGGGCAGCAGCTTGCATGTTTTCAGTGGTATGGAATGACCCCTCATGGGGATTTGTGGCTAGGAAGCTTCTGTCCATCTCCCTCCTGTAGGAGTTGTGGTAACAATGGGCCAGAGGGACTGTAAGAAACTCGAAGCCCATGCATCAGGCTGCTATGTTAATAGCTCTGTTCTCTGCAGAGTCTGGGTGCACACAGGTTTTTACAGGCCACTTTGATGGTAAGCTACCTACTCCTTGACCACTGTATGCAAAGGAAATACATTTAATTTGCCCTACCCTCCGTGGGAGTAGCTGTCGTAAAGGATGACATGGCCAACAGTCACCTTCCTGCCAGATTTTAAATAAGGTGAAGAAGGTGAGGTGGGATTTTTATTTTTTTATTGGGGCTTGGGGAAGAGGAATTCATTAAAAGCAGCACCTGGTAAGTACCTTCACTGGTCAGCCAGTTGAAATAAAGAAACAACTATGAGAATTATGAGGACTCTAAATATATGGCATTAAGCACCAAAAAGCTCATTTTATTTTCATTGGTCACAAACACTTGTTCAGTTGTGATGGTTTTTTTAGAACCATATTTACAAAACTTTGGATTAGCATTAACTTTATAATACTTCTACCATGATTGGGGTAATTCCTGACAGTTTCCTCACCTTTCTGTACCCAGGATGAGATTTCAAAAGGAGACTTTCTACCTCTCAAATCTTTAAAGTATCTTGGAGTAGTATTATTACGTTGGTAAACACATACCATTATACATGCAGGTGTCACTTTCCCTGATGGTTGACTGGTTTATTGCAGCAAAAGTGCTGATAGAGAGAAGGCACAGGCTTTTTGAAGGAGGACAGGTTCCATGCTATGAATATTTACTGTCCTCTCTGACTGTGGAGCAAATCCTGCAACTAGCATTTTTAAAGAGAATTACAGTAGCAGGGTTGCTTGGCATTATCAAGTGGGTTTAGTAAAAGACTGCTAGAAAGGTATAAAGGTAAATACCCAAAAAAGTGGTTACATTACTAAAATATTATTTTAAAGCAGCAGTACTAATAAAAATGAAGAAAACAAAGGAACTCTTTTGACTCTCTGGACCAAATGTATGTCCCCTGTAAGTACACTGACTTCACTGAGCTAATACTAGGGATTAATGTGATCCCATAAGGAAGGCTAAAGTAATGAAATCTGTGAATGAGCACTAAGTGCTGAGTGGAAATAGTAACAGCTTCTTTGGGCAGACAGTTCACTGAATGTTCCTAGGAGATAGGGAGCTGTAACCCATTTTGAAGTTGGAAGCAGTGATAGGTTATTATTTATGCTAATATGTTCTGCCTTTGTGAGATATTCCGTACCTGCATCTCTGTCTCTGCAGAGGCATCAGGCAGAGAGCACTATTGATGTGTGAATAGCTGTAATGCAAATCAAGACCCAGCGAATGCTTCAGATGTGGGAAGTCATTGGGCACTAAGTACAGTGGCCATTAATGCAGGAACATTTTATCATTTTAATTTCCCTGCATTCTTTGTGAAACAGATGATAAATTTCACCCCATGGATGTTGATGAAGCCTATTTTAGATAACCTGAAATACTGTTGATTACAAATAAACCTTTTGGGATAAGTACATGGCAAATGAGCATTCTTGCCTATGAAGTAAATTTATTACAAGTTAGCATCGTGACATTGCTTAAGACAGCTAGGTTTATTGTCCTTTGGGGTTGTTAATAGCTTCCTAAGTGAAATAATGTACATAGCATCTCACTGAATGAATATTACGCTACCCCCTTGCTCCAGTTCTGAAGTTAGCGTGTGTGAGAGAGACTGTAGCATGAATGTTGAGTGTTTATTTAGGCCAGATAGTGTGTGACTCTGACCTTGTGGAGGTGTGACCATAGTAAAATTGCAGATTGATTATTAAAGCTGCAATATAATTAAGGCATTAGTGAGGGACTGTTGTCTGGTTTAAGAAAATATGTTGTTGTATAATAAATATTTGAGCAAGTGTTGGCCAGATTGAATTGACTTAAATAATTTTAATTGTGTTTTGTATTTGTAATTTTTAGTTATTTTCATAAAAAAATTTGATCCTTATTGGTTGCTAATCGTTAAACATGTTGATTTGCCATTCAAATAATATTTATGCAAATTTGATGGTTCTTTTTGCAAGCTGGGCATATACAATATCTATGCACATTTAAGTAGCTATATACTTAAATTTATACAGTTTATTAATTTGACATTTTTATTATAAAATGGTATGATCTATTTCTTATAGACTAGATGATTATTTTTAGTTGTGGTTTCTTTCAAACTTTATTTGGATGCAAATTCAGATAAATTAAAATACATTCAAACTTTAACATTTTAGTAAAACTATCTTAAATGTGTAAGATACATAAAATTTTGCTTGAAATATTTTTCATTGAAAACTGATTTTGTAAGCAAAAGGAAGGATTATCCGTAATTAGTGAATTGAACTCTTTCTGGTCCTTTCAGATTTTAGAAATAGTAGATCTTGTCATCTCACACTTGATTTTTATTAATAGATTGGCAAAAGAACACAAGCTTTCCCTCCTTACTAACTTTCAGTTGGTTTCTTAGCTTTGAATGATTGAGCCATTGACCTGAGACAGCTCAATAAATGTGAAGTAATGAAAATGTTTTCTCTTCACCTAAAGAAGAGGCTACTGTTGTTAAAAGCTGGTTTATGCCATGTTGTAGTAACCACATCAGTCCCAAGATATTAGAGAGATGTCAGAAAGGTAACTGTTGGTGATTTCCACCAATCAGCAGATAACATAGTGCTTAGTTTTGTTTACAGATGAAATTATTTTAAATACAAAAGTCTGACAAACTGTTGAGATGTAATTTCAGATTTTATTTTAAACCTAATAAAGCATTCGATTTAAATAAAATACCTCATTCAAGTTTAAAATGTCAGGTTTCAAAAAGTAAAAGATATTTGTCCACACTAGCATACCATAAAACTAAGGGCCTGATCCTGTAAATCTTACTCAGATGAGTCAGGGCCGTGGACATCTTGAAGAGGTTAGTGGGGTTTGTTCATTTGTTTTTTGAAGTTTTTTTTTGGCAATGTATTTGTTTATTATCCTTTATTGTAGCTGGAGACAGTACAATTGCAATTTCTCAACTTTAAATTTGATAAATATTCATTCAGTTTCAGTAATATATGCTGTGAATTTCTTGTTTTTAAACATTTTAAGTTAAACTGTTTTTGTGATCTGTCACAAGATTATGTTTGGACTTGCCATTTAAAACTGTACTTCATTTACAATATTCTACGTAGCCTTTAATGAAAAGAGACCCCAGAAAACCACAAAGAATTCTGGAATACAGACATATTGGCAATCCTGACTCAGGAGAAGCCTTGGGCTATATTACTATGAAGGTTAAATTGTTGCCTGACAGTACAGATTGGGAGAGGATCAATGTGAAGTGAGTGCCTGAGCAGAATGTGACAGTAGGCAGAATATTAAGATATAGCTCTATGCAATAGGGTGGAATAGGACCAGTCTCTTCCCTGCAGGAAGCCTCAGGGTCCTGCCACCTCCATCACAGAGAGGAACAGAAGAGAGATCTTCCATTATGTCCTAGAGTTGTTGTGGGAAAGCAGCTAAAGAGGGAGAATAGAGGGAGCAGCTGGTTAGGATCCAATGGACTCACCGAAGAGGATCTGCAGGGCCAAAGTCAGTGAGCTGCTGTCTGGTCCTTGAGGAGTGAGGACTGTGTTCCTGTCTGGCTGAAAGAGCATCAGGACCATGGACAGATCAATTGGTGGCAGACTCTGATGGAGCAACGAGTTTCTTCTTGGCTGCTAGGACTGACCCCAGACAGTGTGTGGCTCAGATGGAGGGCTGAGGCTATAAAGACAATCAGAATTGATGTGGCCCATGGCTCAGAAGGGATGGCTGAATAGTTGAAAGACTTGCTGTTGTATATAGACTATGAGATAGATGAATGCTAAGGAGCCAGGAGCACTTTATTGAACTTTGGGGGGTTGCAGATACCAACACCTCATGAGAAACAAGGCAGAACTCATTGCAGCACCCCGTTACACTACGCTAGAGAGCATACAGTGGTACAGCTGCATCAGTGCAGGTGGGCCGCTATAGACTCTTTGGCTACGTCTACACTAGGACACTACATTGAAGTAGGTTATTTCAAAGTAACAACATCAAAATAGGCTACTTCAACCCGTATCGTCCACACATCCTCCAGGGCTGGTGCTGTCGATGTTCAGTGTCAAAATAGCAATGGGGAACGTCAAAAGGGGCCACCCCAGAAGGAAATGTGGAGCGTCCACACACACAAGCGCGCCCCTTCGAAATAAGGGGCTAAGAAAGCCTGCAGACGGGGTCGGGCAGACTAGCCCTTCTGGGGCAACAGCATGCCACTCTCTTAAAGGGCCCCTCCCAGACACACTAGGCCTGCACTGCACGAGCCCTGCAGTGCAGGCCTCGAGCCCGCAGACATGGACATCCAGCAGCAGCTGGAAGCCCTCCAAACCGTCTCCTGCAGAGCAGGCGCCCTGCTAGGCTCTGCAGGGGCAGCCACCCAGCAGCTCCTGACAGGGACTCCTCCCCAGGGGCACAAGGGGGACGCCCTGGACCATCGGGCCCTCCTGCTCTCCCCCCCCCCCCCCCCCCCCGACTGGGTGCCCCACTGGCTCTGGAGCTACTCCTCCAGCACCGAGTGGTGGGAACACCTGGTCATGGGGGAATGGGATAATGACTGGTGGCTGCGGAACTTCTGCATTTGCCGGCAGACCTTCATGGAGTTCTGCCAGTGGCTAATCCCTGCCCTGAGGCACCAGGACACCCAGATGTGGTGCGCCCTTGCTGTTGAGAAGAGGTTTTGCAATAGCTGTCTGGAAGCTCCGTTCTGTGGGCCATCAGTTTGGTGTTGGCAAGGCCACAGTTGGGGCTATTGTGATGGAGGTAAGGAGGCCTGGACCTGCACCCTCTGGGGATTAGGGGGTCAGGGTGGGGGGCCTTGGGAAGGGGGCCTGGCAGGGGGGGGTGTGCACTCTGCATATCCTCACAGGCACCCATGTCCCTTCCATGCAGGAGATGCGTGCGCTCAATGCCCTGCTGCTGCAGAGGGTCACTTGAGTTGGGGACCTGGATGTGGCCATTGCAGGATTCGCCACCATGGAATTTCCTAACAGCTTTGGGGCCCTCGATGGGACCCACATCCCCATCCACGCCGTGGACCACAGTGGCAGGCGCTATATCAACAGGAAGAGCTATCACTCCTTGGTCCTGCAGGCCATGGTGGATAGCCATAGCTGCTTCCATATGTGGGCTGGCCCAGCTGCACCCACGATGCTCATGTGTTCCGCAGTTCCAGACTGTGCTGCTGGCTGGAGGCGGGGACCTACATCCCCCAGAGGGAGATCCCTCTAGGGGACACCACTGTACCCCTCCGCCTCCTGGTGGATGCGGCCTATCCCCTCCAGCCCTGGCTTATACGCCGAAACACGGGCCACCTCAATGCCAGCCAGGAGCACTAAAACGCCCAACTGAACCATGCCCACCAAGTGGTCGAGCAGGCCTTTGGGTGCCTGAAGGGCCGGTTGTGCTGCGTCCTGGCCTGCCTGGATGTGGGCCTGCCAAACATCCCCTCACATTGTGGGTGCCTGTTGCACACTCCACAACCTGGTGGAAAGCAAGGGGAGACCTTCATGCAGGGCTGGGCGCCGCAGGCTGAACAGGCTACCCCCAGCCAGCTGCTACCCCTAGCCACCAGGCCCACTGAGATGGGGTCAAGGTCCAGGAGGCCCTGCAGGAGTACTTTGACCAGGGGGCGTAGTGAGTGCCACCCAAGCCCTCCCTGGTGGGTCCCCTGCATGCTGCCCCCACTGGAAGCACACAGGACATGGGTTTTTGACAAATAAAATTACTTCATTGCTAAATAACCAAAATCCTCACCTCTGTGCATAAAACTAATAACAAACAGCATCATAAGAAATAACTATATACAGGGGGACAACCATATACATGGGGGAGACGTGGCCAGGCCAGCCATCGGCCCATCATTCCGGGGCAGAGGTGGACGGGCATGACCCCCACCATGTCTGGGTGGCTGGTTCCCCTTTCTCACCCGGGGTCCCCAGCAAGGCCAGCTGGGGTACGGGAGGACGGAGGGGGCTATGACTGGGCCGGGTCGTCAGCCCGGTCATCGGCCCCAGTGGGTTTCTGCCCCACCAGAGCTGGCAGGCAGGGTGGCAGGGAGGGCAGCACAGAGGGCAACTAGCGGGGAGGGGGCAGCTGGGACAGCAGCTCCTTGAAGGTGACGGCCACTTGGTTGAAGGTGGCCATAAAGTCCCACCAGGCCTCCCAGCGCTAGGTAGCCTCAGGCTCCTCCAAGTGGAGCCTCCGCTTCATGATGTCTGCCTGGTGCCAGAGAGCAGTGGCCACCTTGGGATCATGGGTAGTGTGCCTCTGGTCCCAGCAGGGGCATTCCCATCCCAGTGTCAGCGGTGCCCCCGGGTGGTGATGATCTGGGGATCTCGGGCAGCTGTCTGGGACAACAAATTGTGCCATGCTGTCCTGGCCCTCGCATGGTGCGGCTGCGGAAACGGGAGAAGTGGGGAGGGAGGTCGTGAGTACCGAGCCCTGTCTCATGGCCCACCCCACCTCCCCCCATGGGCATCTGGTCCCTGTCCCCCATCCCCATCGGTGCCTGCAGTGGCCCTGAAGGTGGCCCCTTCCAGTGGTCTGCCCCCTCCCAGCTCCCACAGGGGGTGGGGCATGAACTGTCCATGGGTAAGGGTACTGACAAGCACTGGCAGCCGTGGCACCGTTCCTGGGCCATGGTCTGCCCGGGCCCTGGCAGGTTGAGGTCTGCTGGGGATGTGAGGGGCCCCCGGTCATGTGATGCCCCCGCTCCAAGCCCTGGGGGTGTGTGCTTTGTGGGGTATGTACTCAACAGTCCACCGCCATGGTCAGGGGAGGCCTGTTGGGCAGATGTCCAGCTGGTGCTGCGGGAGGGATGTCTAGCACCAGCTCCCCCTCCACGCTGGACCTCTCCGTGGCCGGGGCAGATGGTCCCGGCTCTGGCGCTGTGGGTGCAGGTCTGGGCTCTGGACCCAATGCCGGCTCTGAGGCCTGTTGGGGCTCCTTGGCTGTGGTGTCAAAGATGGCTGGGGGGAGGAGGTGTCCCGGGGGCCCATGATGGCTCTGAGCTCCTGGTAATAGGGGCATGAGGCTGGGGCAGCCCCAGACCGTCTGGCCGAGTCCCGTGCCCGGGCATAACCCTGCTGCAATTCCCTGACCTTACTCCTGACATGGTCAGGAGTGTTGGCAGGCCGACCCTGGGTGGCCAGGCCCTTGGCCAGCCGGGTGAATGCCTCTGTATTCAGCCACTTGCTCCCCATTATGTGGAGCACCTCCTCCTCACCCCAGAGCCCCAGCAGGTCACGGAGCTCAGAGTCAGTCTAGGAGGGGCCCCGCTTCCTGCCCCGCTGGCTGGAGCCCTGGGAGCCCTGGGATGGCCCGGGGAGGGGAGCTCTGGGAGGTCTCGGGGGGCGGGGGGAGGCTGGCTTGCTGCCATGGTCTCTCTCTGGGCTGTGCAGGGACACCTTGTGGCACAGTTGCTGCCTGCACAGTGACAGCTTCCTGCTGTGGGGTTTCTGGGTCTGTGCGGCTTTAAGAACCACTGGATGCAGAGATCATAGAGTCCCGCAGGGGCTGGACGGCATGTCTCTGCCTAACAGCTGATTGCCGCCATGGCGGACCCTGTTATTGCAAAGTAGCGTGACACAGAACATCTACACGTGTCCTACGTCGATGTTAGATGTCGATGTAGGGTGCTGTTCCCATCTTCTGCTAGAAATAGCAATTTCAACGTCTCATCGTCTAACTTCGATTTCAGTTCCGAAGTAGCATGTGCCACGTGTAGGTGGACGCAATGCTTGCTATTTCAAAGTTGGGGTTGCCCTGGGGGTGGCTAAATCACATCCCTGAGAAACATAACTTATTGTTTCCTTAAGTTGTTGTGTGGACGTAGCCTTAGAAGCTGACACACAGAAAAGAGCTAAATGTCCGGTGAGCAGAAGTGCTGTACTTACAGTGAAGTCACATAGAATCTGCATTGTTATTACTATAACTATTATAAAGTTCCATTCTCTAGCTGAAGCAGAAACTAGGATTTTAATGCAGGAACCACTGAGTGAAATTCTCCAGGCTATGTTATGCAGGAGATCAGACTAGATGATCAGAATGGTCTCTTCTGTCCCTGAATGCCATAGATTTATGAGCATTGTTTATTAGAATGTGATTTCTTTACACAAGGAAGGTCTGAGGAAAAACCAGTCCCAAATCTCTGCTGATGCTCAAGCCTTTCCAAGTAGCATAAAGGTGGGGCTGACCAAAATTTGGTCAGGTTTCAGTCTGTTGCTGCTTAGGAAGGTGAAATTTTGGTTTTCTGGGCATTGCCAAGAGGGTCAAATCAGGGTGATTTGCTTAAAAACAAGGCTATTTACAGCTCAAGACGGGTGATGCTCCACTGTAAAGCATGCTAAATCAGTCACAGAGAGCCCCGCTGGCCAGCAAGAAGTCACACAAGCAGTTCCCTTGCACACTTTGGTTCTCATAACCTCTCATTTCTGTAAGGCAGGATCCTGGTTGTGACACAAGAGAAGCTAATCTCCCCAAATCTGAACAGGTTCTTCCAATCCCAAAGGAGCAGTCACATTCCCAGGTCAATTTATACTTCAGATCTTACCCAAAAGAGCATGTTCATGTAAGAATCTAACGTTTAAATCCTGGATCAGCAGCCTTTCTGAAGCTGTGTCAAAATTTTACCTTTTGACCATTATGTACAGTCCAAATACTATTGATACTTTTTAAAGCCGCTAATAGTTCTACTTTCAACAGCTTCATCAATAAATAAAGATGCAGAGCTTTACCATTTGGGTGGTGGTTGGTAGCATTAGCTGATCCGATAATCTACAGGCAGCATGGCTTTAAGCAAACTCCCCACTGCATTGGGGAGGAGGGGTGAGCCTGAGCTCCTGCCTCATGTGCCAATGAACGTCGTCACACGTGCCACTCTTGGCACCTGTGCTGGGGTTGCTGACCCCGATCTAAAGGTTTATTAATAGAGAGCAAGGAAAGACTGAGAGTAAAATGGTTAAAGAAATTACAGTACATACACCAATGCAAAGTTTCTCGTGGTGGCTCTTAGCTGAGATGGAATAAACTGCCATTTTAAGAGTCTTTGGAAATCATCCTTTGTTCTGATGGGTCATCATTCCTTCTTGGATCAAGTTCATAGCAAAGATGCTTCTGAAGTGATGAACTGGAGTGAAGACATAGAGGGAGGAACTCCAGGTCCTTCTTTATAACTTTGCCCTTTTAGACGGAGTTCCATTGTTCTCCTGCGTGAAAGCATGTCTAAAATGAAGCATGTCACATGTGCATGCATGAGTTAGTTTTTTTTGACAGCCATGGATTACTTGCTAGTCTGAATGTTCACAACAAAATTCCTCAGATATGGATTGACATTATGTAAGGGGCATTGTCATTGCAGTACCAGAAGACATTTGTCTGGTAGTCTTTTCACAACGGGTGGGCCAAGCCTCCTGTTAAGGTCTCCAAGAAGAAAGAATTTGAAATAAAAGTACATAGCCAATACATAGCTTCAAATACAAAAATATTACGTGCATATGAGTAGTATTAATCATAAGCATTCATTCAATAGACCTCCACTTGGCCCACTTTGCACAAAATTTGGTGTAGATATAGAACAGTGGTAGCAACAATGTTTTGGTTGTTCATATCGTAATCCAGAGAGAACGTAATGAAGCAGTTTATGAGGGAGGAGGACCAACCCCCACCACACACACACGAGGTGAGATTGGAGGTTGGAACTATAGAGGAGAAAACTCCCTTTTCTTTCCATAAGCAAGAGGTGGTTTTTGATTTATTAGATACTGCCCAGAGGCTGTACATGTGGCACTATTGTAATCCCAGCACCATTACCTTCCCAGTCACTAGGTCCTGGAAGCCCTGTCTGCAGGGCCTCACATGGGCGGTGCCTCCTTAACTTCTTAAGGCTTCTGTCTAGTAGCTGTCGGATAAGTTGTTCAAGTCCTGTGATGCCAACCTTTGTACCTAAACGTACGCAGCTGGCGCAGTGTTTCCTTTCCTAGAGTCACCATGTAAGTGTTTGCTTTTCAATCTTGCCTGAAATGGGAGGAAGTGTGGAGACCTTTAATTCCTGAATGGCTTGTTTCAAAGAGACTGAATTAGGGTGCCCCAGGTAGATGAAAAACAGGTTTCAGGGACAGTCTATGTACTTCCTTACTGTGCATATTAATGGATGTTACTTTTCATGCGTGGGGCTTATTATAATTTCTGATTTAACAACATTTATCAATTTAAGATCACTGCAGGGCCTTTAAAGATTATAGTTCCCAAAACTGATAGTATGAGACTATTAAATAAGCTCTAATTGCTTCCTATTTATGCTGTTTTCCCACATGAATAACAAAATGTAATTTAGGGGTTCACTGTTATTCTTTGAATTGTATTTTATCTAAATAGATTTTCTACTAATTAAGACTGAACATATTTATAGTAAACTGCTGTGTGTGTGGGAGGGAGGGAGAGAGAGAGGCATGTTTTGGTTTCCACCATCCATATTTTAATAGTTTAATTGTCTTGGTTGCCTCCCTAATATCTATTACGGTAACTGAAGCCATGTTTCTCAGAATTGTTTAGATACAGGCTAGAATAGTCCTCCATGTGAGTCTAGTTGGACTCAAATTCCTAGCAGGCAATAGGAGTTTTTAAAAAAAAAGGCAGAAAAGAATCGGTGAAGGTGCTAGTCAAGGAATTGGAACTCCATAGCCAGTCAGATAAGTTGCATTTTTTATTGAAAAGCAGAGGGGAAGAAAACCCACCAGAAACTATACATTCAGTAAACAAATAAATGCACTCTGGTTGATAATGGCTATCAGCCAAGAAAATGGCTGAGGATGGCTATTAATGTGGCTCACTTTCTGAAAATATTCAAATGATCAAACTTTGCTCATGTACCAGGTGCCAGTAAGGAGAATTTATTTGTACATTGTATGTTTGCATTTTACAAGTATCAGAGATGTAGCCAAGTTAGTCTGTATCTTCCAAAACAACAAGAAGTCCTGTGGCACCTTATAGACTAAAAGATATTTTGGAGCATAAGCTTTCGTGGGCAAAGACCCTCTTTATCAAATGCATCTGGGACTCTTCCACCTCCCTACCCCAACATATCTCTCCGTTAGCCCTTCACAACTACCTAGTCAAACACCTGGGGATGACTCAAAAGGGCAACATGTTCAGGCTAATTCAGACAAAGAGGAGTGGTGAATTCGAAGCACCTTATAAACAGATCTGGAGAGCCTTCCTTGATGTCAGTTGGAGTAATAGGGCAATAGCAGACAGGCAGTCTCTTAGGATGGTCAGTCTCAGACTATTTAGGGCTCCTTGGAGCGGGGAAGCAAAGAGGAGCTACCACACAACAAATGATAAGTAAGATAGCATATGACTAACCCTTTCTAGTCGATCCAGAGACCATTGTACATCCAATGTGCTGTCGTGTGCTCATGAGCACCAGTAGTTTGCCTTCTCAGGGATGGCTTACATGGGGCTGGGCACTGATTTAAACAGCAGGGAGACAAAGTTTTCTTTCCCAAGAGCATCACACAATGGCAATTAAATGCATTAGGTGAAGAACTGACTTTACTGACTCTTTAGCTGATCCATGCCTATGGACACCTTTCCATTTGAATTTGATGAGGGAAAATTTCCCTTCAGTCAGCGAGTCAGCCAGCAGTCTGTTTGTAGGGATGATAACAGAGGTAACATGTGGGCTGCCTGAAAAGAAAAAGTTATTTCTGAAATTTCCTAATGCTGTTTGCTTCCTCCCTTTGAAGTGGAACTGGCTTATGCTTGAAAGAGTCAAAGCCCCAGAAGCTTATTCTAGTCCGCTTTCTTATTATAAGAAATATGCGTGTCCATCCAGAGAATAGAGTTAAGGTTCTGTGTCTGATGTGCCCAGTCACAACTAATCAAATGTAGCCTGTATTCGAAAATAGCCCTCCTCAAACACTAAATTGTTCCTGGTGAGAAAGTGAAATAGATATGTGGGGGACTGCAAACTTGGAATAAGTGGGATAAAGACCGTTCTGAGAAAATGGTTATCTGCTCTTCAACAAATCACAAGAGCTAGGCAAATAATTCTCATGGAATAACTTTTTTTTTCTTTCTGCTTGCAGAAAGTTGAAGTTATTCAAAGAACCAATTACAATACAGGTTAATACAATACAACTTAACGTGGGAAGAAATATATATGGGTATGTTTCAATAACTGTGCAGCATCCCTACCTACTAACTGGCTGAGTCTATTCTATCATTATAAGATATTCTCCTTTGTATGAATCCGGGAGCCATCTTAGTTGTCAGGCAAATAATGCAAGTTGCCAAATGCTTGTTAAAAAGTAAGTATAGTTTTTTGTTTTGTTTTGTTTTTTTTATGGCATGCAAAGCTATACATGGTTGTGTGGGGACTGATTTATAGATGAGGCCTTCAGTCAAACTCAGGAGCAAGCCACAAAGCAACAGATTTTCTTATACTGTACGGATTCATGATATACAAGAATAAATTACTGTTCCTTGTGGTGAATGCTGTCTGCCTTCTTGGGGTGGGGGGGGAAGTGGTTGCTGTTTCAAAGTACCCTCATTTTTCATCTTTCAGCTCTTCCTTGCAGAGTAATCTGATGAACTTCCTTCTAATGGAAAGGTGTAGGGCCCTTGAAAAATTTGTTGCATTTGCTCTGAGGAGGAGGTTTTTTGGTGCCGGGGGACTGGTTTCCCCTCCTCCCCTTCAGACCTTACAGTGAAATCAATTCAGAGATGTGGCTAGGTTGAAATAATTGAGTGGAACAGGGCTTTTAAAAAGCTAGTAAGTGCTCCAGGGCAAATTCTTCAAAGCGAGTGATCATTTGAGGGAGCTGTCTTTCTGGGAATGGACTGATGTGTCTAGACACACAAAGATAAATCCTGTTGTTCTTCCAGAGGCAAAACTTCAATTGGCTTCATGTCAGAGATGGGAATCAGAGATAAAATCTATGGGCCCAATTCCATGCTGATGAAGTCCATGAGATTACATCAGTGTAATTTAAGAAGAATTTGACCCAGTGGGAGGTTTACCTGAGTAAGGCGTTCACTGTCAGTGATATTTCTATGTTATTTGTGAAGGGATAATGTCAACATTTTCTGGGCAGTTATCGTCTGAAATTCTATTTGTTTATATGACATTGCAAAAATGTGACTAATTTATAGAATCTGTCCAAATTTTCTTCAGAGTTGCTCTGAAAGTCTTATGAAGGTCTGAATTAACCAAGAGTAGATTTTATTTTTAACTATTAAAAGTCATTATTACTCCCCTGGTTCTTAGGAGTAGTACTGTGCATTGTTGATAAACACAAGCCTGTTTTATCATTATGATTACCTAATTCAATAAAAATGTAGCTAAATTGATGGCAATGCAATGTAACTGAGAACCCCAATATTGTTCTGCTTTTCATGTGAGTCAGATTAGAGGGGGAAGGTCCAGTTGTTCCAGTCAAACAGTGAAAAACCTATTTTCATAAACATTTCTTCCTTTCAGTGTTTTCATTCTAAAACATACGAAATAAGCCAATGTTTTCTTTACACAAAATTGTCATGAATTAAAAATATATATAAAAACTTCAATGGTTGCTTTTAATACTAGTTTCCATTAAAATGTGAAAAATAATAGCTAAAATTATCTTTTACAAAAGAAAAAAATTCAAGAATGGTTACTGTTTTTGTGAAAAAAATTCATTTTCTAAAAGCAGTTTTGCGACTAAAATAGTGTATTTAAAAATGTTGCTCAAATCTGGTTCCTAAAGTTCTGTGTGGTGTTCTTACTCTATTTTGCAATGCATGCCTGGCTGTTATTTCAGAGCTGTTAGACCTTTTACAGATTGTGACAAATCTATTTGGAGTAGTCAGACTCTGTTATTTGTTAGCATTGGCTATTGAAAGGTGCTGAACAGCTCAGATTTTTTCCAAATGAAAGAATCACCCTTTAACAGCCAAATTATCATCCATTCCTTGTGCTCGTTTTACAAAGACTATTTTTGACAATGTATTCTTGTATCTTTCACCTTCCCCAACTTTCAGGTTCAAATTTTATGTATTTATGTTTTTTGCCTTTTACGTTTTTTTCCTTTATGTGAGACATGAGATTGTTTCTTTGTGTATTTCTCAGTGGCTGTCAGAAACCTTAAGAGGCTTAAGCTACTGACAGTTATTAAAGTACAATTTACTTATTACAACCAAACAGAAAAGCATATGGAAGAAGCAAACTGCATTAACATCTGCTGTCTTTTCTCCATCTGCTACCTTTGGCTTTGCTCCTGTCCAAGCCTGCCAGAACAGCTAGTTTTCCAAGCGTCTTATGGCATGTGAACCATTTCTTCCACTAAAGTTAATAATTTGTTCATTGTGATTGAAGTGCAGAATATCTGCCTTCTTTTTAATGCAAAACAGGCCTGAATTTTTGTTTTGTTGTATTCTGGAGTTTGAAATGTGTGCCTGTGTTAGAACACAGGAAAATACAAAGGGAGCTACATCCATGGTGGATGCAACCCTGAATGGTGTGAGGCATTTTAGTGCTTTTCTCTCTTGTCTTCACAATCGTGTGGTGAATATTTGAAGGATGTCAAAAATAGCTACAGCCAACACAAGAGATTATTCACATGCATTACACTCAGCATCCATGGACTCTAGCAGGTCTCTAGCAGCTTCAAGCATCACACCTATGTACCATAAATACGAGTACAGCATGTCATCCCTCAGTGCTTCAGCTGACAGGTTAGCTCACTAAGGATAATGGAGTCACTAATTTGGACAAGAGGGAAGGAAATTGACTGTGAAGCATTGTTTTTTTCTAATATGCTCAAGCTGTGATGTCTTGTAATTTTATTTTTCATTTATTAGTGTCTCATGATGATCATCATCTTTTCCTGTACATCATAACAGAGGTCAGAGTGCGCTTGGACAGCTTGAAACAAGTATGTTTTGGGTTTTACTCCATGCTGAAGTAGAACATGCCTGCCTTGTTCTTGGCAGCTGGTGTATTCTGAAGAGGCATGGAGCCAAATTGTATCTCCAGGGACGCTCTTACTGAGAGATGGCCACCAGCTCTTCTCAGTGTTTGTGGTGATCTTTGTTTGCAAATCATTCCTGCAGGGCATGGAATGTGAAGAATTCTGAGACAGGGCAATCCATTATGTGCATATCAAATGGAAGGGATAATGAGGGCTGCTCTGACAGTCCTTGATATTTAGAGAATCATCAAGTTAGGTTCTCCTGGAGTTATTGCCGTAGTCATCAGTATGTATTGTAGTTTCTGGAGCTGTACAGACAGTGGACTCTTGATAGTTGCCTTGGATTTTGATAACAACAAAAAGTCTTGTGGCACCTGATAGACTAACAGATATTTTGGAGCATAAGCTTTCATGGGCAAAGACCTGCTTCATCAGATGCATGAGTGGGCGGATGCTGTCAGAGGGGTATTTAAAGAGTGGGGTCCCAGTAAAAGGGAGGGCCAGAGCTGACAAGGTCTATTCAGCATGGTAGAAATGGCCCAGTATCAACAGTACTTATCAAAAGAGGAAAAAACAAGTCAGATCAGACAGGGGGATGTGAGCCATTGTCAGCGTCTAATGGGGAGCTATCAACATCCAAAGCAGAGAAGCTATCTTTGTAAGCTGCGAGCCACAACCAGTCTCTGTTTAATCCATGGTTAATGGAGTCAAATTTGCAAATAAATTGCAGCTCAGAGATTTCTCTCTCTCCATTTGATTTCTGAATTTTTTTTGTTTCAGAACTGTCATGCTTAAATCTGCCACTGAGTGTCCAGGGAGATTGAAATGCTCTCCCACAGGCTTCTTTACATTACCGTTCCTGATGTCTGATTTATGTCCATTTATTCTTTTGCGGGGAGACTGTCCAGTTTGGCCAATGTAAATTGCAGTGGGGCATTGCTGGCACATGATGGCATATATTATATTAGTAGGATGTACAAGTAAAGGAGCCCCTGATGGTATAGTTGATGTAAAGTCCTGTGATGATGTCACTGGTGTAGATGTGTGAACAGAGTTGGCAGCAAGGACTATTACAGGGGTTGGTTCCAGGCCTAGAGTCACTGATTTGCGATTTGTAGTGGCTGGTGAGGATTTGTCTGAGGTTGGCAGGCTGGCTGTCGGCGAGAACAGGCCTGCCTCCCAAGGTCTGTGAGACTGAAGGATCATTGTTCAGGATGGGTTGCAGATCACTGATGATGCGCTGGAGAGACGTTAGGTGGGGGCTGTATGTGATGGTCAGTGGTGTTCTCTTGTTTTCCTTGCGAGGCCTGTCTTGTAGCAGGTGGCTTCTGGGTACCCGTCTGGCTCTATCAGTCTGTTTCCTCATTTCCTTATGTGGGTATTGTAGTTTGAGGAAAGCTTGGTAAAGGTCTTGTAGATGTTTGTCTCTGTCTGATGGATCAGAGCAAATACGGTTGTACCTTTAGTGCCTGGCTGTAAACAATGGATTGTGTAGTATTCCCTGGATGGAAGCTGGAGGCATGTAGATAAGCATAGCAGTCTGTGGGTTTTTGGTATAGAGTGGTATTTATGTGACCATCGCTTATCTGCACAGTAGTGTCCAGGAAGTGAATTTCTTGTGTGGACTGGTCCAGGCTGAGGTTGATGGTGGGGTGGAAATTGTTGAAATCACCATGGAACTCTTCAAGAGCTTCCTTCCCATGGGTCCAGATGATGAAGATGTCATCAGTGTAGCACAGGTAGAGGAGGGGCGCTAGGGGACGAGAACTGAGAAAGCGTTGTTCCAGGTCAGCCATAAAAATGTTGGCATACTGTGGGGCTATGCAGGTGCCCATAGCAGTGCCACTGATTTGAAGGTATAATTTGTCCCCAAATCTGAAATAGTTGTGGGTGAGGACAAAGTCACAAAGCTCTGCCACCATTTGTGCCTCGGTCTCATCAGGGAAAATGTTCCTAACAGCTTGGAGTCCATCTTCATGTGGGATAGTGGTGTAAAGGGCCTCTATATCCCTGGTGGCCAGGATGGTGTTTTCAGGAAGGTCGCCAGTGGATTGTCATTTCCTGAGGAAGTCGGTGGTATCTCGAAGAAAGCTGGGGGTGCTGGTAGCATAGAGTCTAAGTAGAGAGTCCAAATATCCAGACAATCCTGTGGTGAGGGTGCCAATGCCTGAGATAATGGGGCGTCTGGGATTCCCAGGTTTATGGATCTTGGGCAGCAGGTAGAACAAACCTGGTTTGGGTTCAAGGGGGTGTGTCTGTGTAATCTGTTCCTGTGTTTTTATAGGGATGGTCTTGAGCAGATGCTGTAGTTTTGTTGTGTATTCCTCGGTGGGATCCTCCAACAGAGGCCTGAAGAATGTGGTATTGGAGAGCTGCCTGGCAGCCTCCTTTTGGTAGTCTGTCCTATTCATGATGACAACAGCACCTCCCTTGTCAGCCTCTTGGATGCCCAAGATCCATAAACCTGGGAATCCTGGACACCGCATCATCTCAGGCATTGACACCCTCTCTGATACTTGTATTTTGATGACATTGATCAATTCATAACTGTTTTTTCCCCCAAATGTCATAAATGTGTTTGGTAAAGCCACTGAAAAGTGATGATAAGTAAGGTTTAGTGCAGTAATCCTGTTAACACACTGGAGTTTTAGGTCAAGAAGAAGTCCTGTGGCACCTTGTAGATTAACAGATATTTTGAAGCATAAGCTTACATGGGCAAAGACCCACTTTTAGGTGTTCTTCAAACCACAACATGGAAACAGTTCTAGGAGCTTTGTTGAGTTATGCGAAAGCAAATGTGTTCCTTCTGTTCACTCTTTGTTATTGCACTCCAAACAATTATCCTGGAGCTGAAGTGGACACTCCATTGAGATGAAGGTAGCCACTAGGAAAATCCCCGCAGAATAATATTTGCTACCTGAGTGTTTACCATTTACAGTGGTTTAGAGAAATTGGTTTGAAATAAGGCACTTCGAACAGCTCTAGCACCAAAGAGGGATGGTTCAAAGGGATCTCTTACAAATCCGGAGCCTTAATAGAGCCATGTGGCTTTAAGAATGTTAATAATTTTTGCTCCTAAGCAGCAGAGCAATACATAATTTTCTGCAGTTCAGTACATGAGAGAGGTTTTGATCTAAACAAAGAAATAGTCCTCTCAGAGGTCAGAGGACAAAAAGGATTTAATTCAGAAGCTGTACCTCTTTGCAGAGATAATATCCTCTGACTTTTCTGGCAACAGGAAGGTATTATTATTGAATAATTACTGGCATTACCAAATAATATATGTCAGAGATATAATTAATATTAAATAGTGAGGAAGCCGTTTAATTATCCTCATTTTGTTGTTGAGTTTAAATGCTCCTTGGACAGAGGGTAATGATAAAATAAAAACTATTTTATGAACAGACCAGTTCTTTGGTGGCATTTAATATACTGAGCATGTTTTAAAGCTGGGTTGTGCTTCGCATAAGCTGGTCACAGTATGTGAACCATGCATCTGTCCAGAGTTTACAATTTAGCTTTAACAGAGTCACTGGGGAAAAAGTGGCAAGCATCATGATTTGAGTTCTGGGCTTCCATTTTATCTCCTAGACTTGTGCTATCTTGCATAACTTCACAGTAGTTGCATATGTGCAGATACATGGTCAGCAGTTGCTGGCATATGTTTTACTGTGTGAACAGTAAAAATGCCAATTCTCCAGAGAAGAGAGTTCCACTTTACATATTGGTCCTGGGGCAAGTGCTGTAATATAATATATAGCATGCAGAGAAGGGCAGTTGTTTGTGGTGGAGGTGATAGTGGTCGTGTTTTGAATGTATTTGTTTTTACTTTTTTTTTTCGCACTGTGCCACATTTTTCCAAGAGAAAAATCACAAGAATGTGCTTTCATTGTAAGATGACAGCAAGTTTGCACGTGCTGCAGAGAAAATCAATCATGTCACATAAACAGAAACAGACCGTGAACATTTGCCATTCTGGGTTTGATTGAATACAGTTTGTGCATCTTTGCAGTATTTAGAGGACTTTCCTGATACAGGAAACAGCAGCAAGAACCACTTTTTTCTGAGGGAGTAGCATTTTCTTATTGTTTGGAAGAAACGCACTGCACAAGAAAATGTGTACTGTAATGAGATAAAAACAGCTCTTATTATGTGCTTTTATAAAATTATTGGGAGGTTCTTTAAGTTGTCTTCTAAAGTCTATAAAAGGAGCCATCTAGTGGTGCTGCATTTGTACAAAATTGCAGGATCACGACACATGTTTAAATGCATAAATTATATACATGGTCAATTAAAAGTTGTAAGTGAAGGAGGGAGTGAAAATGTAGGGCCAGATCTCCAATTAAATTAAATCTGTATCGCTCCGTAGGCTTCAATTTTGTTTTACACCATCTGGTATTCATATATTTGTTAGTGTACATGGGTTAGGCTGCCTCTCCAATGACGGATTGCCTTGCAGTACTTTAGAATGTAAGACTATGGTAAATTACTGGTTCTTGAAGAGGAGACAAAATTGGTATGGAAGACTTCCCCTCAAGTCTCCAGTCCTGGTGGGATGGTTCAGTAATACATGAGAATGGACATTTATTTCAGAATTCAATTCACCCCTCAGATTTGAAATACAAAGTTTTTAAAGCATAAGGGAGAAACTTTGGGCCTTATCCTGCTTTTCTGTACGTTAGTGGCAAATCTTCCATTGACTTATTTGGAAGCAAGATGAGGCCTTGCCTCTACTAAGCTACAAACAGTAGCACCTGCTTCCCTTCAGGAGTCAACACTCGTCACTAGAAGGTTGACTTATCATGTCAGGGTTGCAAGAAGGGTATTTTGGGAATTGTACAAAGAAATTAATATTTTAAATGAAATATAAAGGCTACAGAGTTCAAGTTCATAGGTTAAAATTTTCAATTGCAAGCCTGAATATACTGTGTGTGCACGTGTGTGCACGTGCATTATATTTTCAACCAATGTTGATAATGAAGGAAGAAGTAGACCTGTTTCTTCATGTGTGAGGGTTAGAACAGAGCAGGAAGATGTAAGGGGCCAACAACCAGAAAGTGGGAGCAGAGTACAGCTTCCCCAGGTTGACCTTTCTAAGAGAAAGTTATGGTACTTTCAATGCTAGAAATAAAGCCTCTCTCATAACAATATTTTTTGCATGTACTCTGAATGGGGTTGGGTCTTTGAAACAATAAAAAGTAGCACCTTTGCAATCGTCAGGAAAATATCCCACTGTCTCCTTCATTTTGAGCCCTATTCAGTTAACGTTATTAGTACTCTTTGTGTTTTTAGTGTGGCTTTAAGCCTCTGGTACAACTCTCCATCTATTGAGTATTCCAGTTGATTTGCAAGTGCAAAGAAAGACAAAGATGGAAATGCCAACAGACGTGCAAGAGATGAGAAAAATGAATTTGCAAACAGAGAATCAGGTATCATCTTTTTGGGAAATGACTGGTTTTGAGATGATGGTTCTGAGATGATTTTTGGTTTTGATGTGAAAAATTAGAGATCGCCAGGAAATAAAGTGTGCAGTTAGTCCCACATTATATATTTTAGGGGGGCAAACAAAACCCTACTTTGTAGAGAAGGTTTTGAACAGGTTGCGTTGTATTCATTTATACCTTAACACAGTACCAGTGAATACAATTTACAGTCAACAAGTACATGGAGCCTTACTCTTTGGTTACAGAGCCTGATTTTCTGCTACCTGAAAATCATGCATAGGTCTGATACTGCAGTCACTAGACAGCCAAAATCAATACATCTGAGGTGCTACAGGGTTGCTTGTTTGTGAAGCTACAGACTAATGGCTAGCCCTCTGAGACTAATGGCTTCTAGGAGAGTTGTGCCTCAGTATGAACATTTTAGATTCAAATAACATGCATGTGAAATCGCTGCCTGAAGGGCTGGAATTTGGAGGGTCACACCCATTGGCTATGTCTACACGTGAAGCCTACATCGAAATAGCTTATTTCGATGTAGCAACATCGAAATAGGCTATTTCGATGAATAACGTCTACACGTCCTCCAGGGCTGGCAACGTCGATGTTCAACTTCGACGTTGCGCGGCACCACATCGAAATAGGCGCTGCGAGGGAACGTCTACATGCCAAAGTAGCACACATCGAAATAAGGGTGCCAGGCACAGCTGCAGACAGGGTCACAGGGCGGACTCAACAGCAAGCCGCTCCCTTAAAGGGCCCCTCCCAGACACAGTTGCACTAAACAACACAAAATACACAGAGCCGACAACTGGTTGCAGACCCTGTGCCTGCAGCATGGATCCCCAGCTGCCGCAGCAGCAGCCAGAAGCCCTGGGCTAAGGGCTGCTGCCCACGGTGACCATAGAGCCCCGCAGGGGCTGGAGAGAGAGCGTCTCTCAACCCCTCAGCTGATGGTCGCCATGGCGGACCCCGCTATTTCGAAGTTGCGGGACGCGCAACGACTACACGGTCCCTACTTGAACATCGAAGTAGGGCGCTATTCCTATCCCCTCATGGGGTTAGCGACTTTGACGTCTCGCCGCCTAACGTCGAAGTTAACTTCAAAATAGCGCCTGGCACGTGTAGCCATGACGGGCGCTATTTCGAAGTTAGTGCCGCTACTTCGAAGTAGCGTGCACGTGTAGACACGGCTATTGTCTGCCATCTGTCATGCATCATTTTATTTTACCACATTCCAAGCTTTTGGTTATCATCAGTGTTCCCTGTAAGCTGAGCGCTTGGGTAGCTGCACAGGAGAGTTTCAGGTGCCACCAAGCTGATTAGCAGAATGCCCACAACTGCATATGCCTTGGTACACATAATAAAATTGAATCGACTCAGAGACAGAAAAAAAAATTAGAGGGAATACTGGCTAGCACTGTTAATGAGTTTACAGTGTATCACTTGCTAGCCCATGTTGAAAAGCGTTAATGCCAACCTTAGGTGGTGGTTGTTATTATTATTATTATTGATGTATGTAAGGGAAATTTCTCTTTTTTTTAAATTGCAGAGGGAGAGCAGAGTGGTGAAAAAAATAAGTAAATGAGTGGAAGACACAAGTGTAAGCTTTCTGCTTGCATTCTTTTTTTCTCTATGAGGTTTCGTCACATCTGCCTACTACTGGTGCCTATGTCCTAACAGCTACTAGCCATCAAAGAACTTTGTTATTTAAGCTCTCAGAGATGGAATCTTAGCTGGTGTAAATCAACATAGCTCTGTTAAGATGGGTTGAGCTATGCTGATTTACACCTGCTGAGCTCCTGGCCCTCAGAGTTGTATTTTTGGTACAGCTCAAACCTATACTGGAATTACAAATGGGCTCAAGCTACAAACTGAAGGTTCTGAACCAAATATTACAAAAATCCATGTCTCTTCAGGTCTGAACTTAGATTCAGTCCTGTATATGTTATAGGATAGTTGGAAAATTCAGCAATAGAAATAAGTTTTCTGTGTTTTAGGATGATAAAATTCATCCAGGGGTTTCAGTTAGTCCCATCTGTAATCTTCAAGAAAAGAATTGCCACACAGAAAAATTCCTTAAAACAGATGACATTAGTGATCCCGTGTCTTTATCTTTTCTCCTTACCAGCTTGTGATTTGCTGTACAGTTCAGGGCTCTTTAATGTAGAGCATTGAGAGTGGGTTTTTTTTTTAATTTAGAGACAATCATTTAGAAACAGTCAAACTGTAAGATGGGATGTTGCATGGGATGTTGCCAAGATATCCAGAAATACCTTACTCTGGAGTTGCCATGAGAGACCTTTGGAAGACTTTAATGAAAAAGACAGATTTTTCCCCATCACTGCAACTAGGTATTGTGTCCCTAAGTGTTAAGTGATGGAATGTTCCACTTATAGGTAAAAAGTACTTTGAAATGTATTTAAAATGAAAACATACCTCAGGGATACTTTTGAATGCTGTAAAGTGGCTTCTCTGTAGGCTTACCTTCTGCACATTGATATTGTTGAAACTCAACAAATAAAGTTCTTGTTTGTTCTTTCACATTCTCCCCTGTAGTCTTCATTCTTAACTCCTTAAAGCTTAAGAGCTACATACTGTATAGAATAGTAACAGAGAGGAAGCCGTGCTAGTCTATACGCTATCAATACTATACATTATACACTAAAGTGCTACATGGCTGCTTTTTGTTTTGATACTGTATAGAGAATAAATTTGTGTGTATGGCAGGGGGTATGGCAAGGATTCGATTTGCCAGGACAATTAGTATTGTATGTTTAAACATCACATTGTTAAGAGATAAAACCAAGAGGTAAAGAGTGATGAAAATCCTGGTTCACTTTCAGAAATGTGTGCAACCAGTTCTATTGTGACCTGGGCATTTCCAGCAACATTAGTTTAGGAATTAGTGAATTTTAAGAGTTTTAGCTAGAAGGTGCAGAATGGCTGGATGGCCTTGTGGGTAATGAATAAGGATGTGGGTCATTTGTACCCTGCTCTGCCACAGGCTTGTCTGATCATAAGCAAGTCATTAAACTGCCCTAAAATTCACATTACTTATTGGTGAAGTGGAACTAAGAAACCTAGATCCTCAGCTCTGCCTGTACTCCATCTGGCACTGCTGAGAAGTGAGGGCAAAGGTGCCTTTAACTTACCTTTGCACTTTTCTAACTCCTATACCCTTTGGGAGCAGGCCTGGGCTGGCCTGCTGTATAAGTTAGAACAGCCTCAATTAGTTAGTTACCCATTTAGCCCACTTATATGTCTGCTGTGCTAAGGAAGTGGCCTGTAATGATATAGGACTTGCTTGAGCCCAGGAATAGCACTGGCTTCTCCTTATCACATCTACCTTGTTAAAGTACTTACCTATGTTATAACCACAGGCGCTTCTCTGTGTTCTCACTTGCACCAGACCATGCCATTTGTCATATTTAAGGCATGCAACAAGCACACTGTGCTTTGAACATGTAATCCTTAATGCATAATACCCAGCTCATTGTTCATTCTCACACACGATAATCTGATTTAACCGAGTATTACAAGTTAAAATATACATGCAGCTGTCTTTGTGCCTTGGTTTGATAAGCCTGCCTCTTTTGTCTAGGCAACTAGGTGATGTAGCCATTGTTGGACTCCTCCTATATCTGCTGTTTGGATTCCAGATTAAAGACAGTGGAAAATCCTCTGATAAGGCTGGGCGTAGTGAATGGCATTTTCTAAAATGTATTTTTTTTTTTTAAATTTGGATCCCACTAGAGTGCAATCCATACCACAGAACAATTATTCCAGTTAACATATTTGTGCCTGTTAGGAATTTGCTGTAAACATGCCTAAGGTCAAATAAGAATGGAGGACATTATTGTATTTAATTATTTTATGAGAATAAGTAAGGATTCCAGCAACAGCTTAGAGGTAATGTAGCAGCAAAACAATTAGAGTTTCTGAGCTACTGCGCAAATATAAAAACACAAGATCATTGTACTAAGTATATTAAAATTAAAAAATCAGAAGTATTCAGTGAGCACAACTATCCTGCAGTGATAATGATTGCTAAGAATAAAAATGTAGCCAAACATTTGCCCAGATTGTGTGTGCTTTTCCTGTGAGCTGTCCCAGCTCTCTTCAAATAGTTGGCATAGCGAATCTTTAGTGAACTGCCCAATGACTTCAAGTTCCCTTAAGGTATCAAGGCACACACTGATTTTAAGTAAAACAAAAAAGCAGTAAAGTAGCACTTTAAAGACTAACAAAATAATTTATTAGGTGAGCTTTCGTGAGACAGAACCACTTCTTCAGACCATAGCCATACCAGAACAGACTCAATACTTAAGGCACAGAGAACCAAACATAGTAATCAAAGTTGACAAATCAGAAAAAAAATTATCAAGGTGAGCAAATCAGAGAGTAGATGGGCGGGGGGGTGGGGGAGGAGTCAAGAATTAGATTAAGCCAGGTGTGCAAAAGAGCCCCTATAATGACCCAGAAAATTCGCATCCTGGTTCAAACCACAGGTTAATGTGTTGAATTTGAATATAAAAGGGAGTTCAGCAGCCTCTTTAGATAAGTAAAGGAGGGGTAATAGGGGACAAGAGCTGAGGTATGTTGTTCCAGGTCAGCCATAAATATATTAGCATATTGTGGGGCCATGCGGGTGCCCATAGCAGTCCAGCTGCCAGCTCTGTCCACATATCTATTCTGGAGATAACCGTCACTGGACCTAACCAGGTTAGTCACCGAATCACGGGCACATTCTCATGGTCCTCAACTGACATCATATATGCCATCATGTGCCAACAATGCCCAGATGCTTTGTATATTGGACAGCCTTCAAACTCTCTCAGACAAAGAATTAATGGGTACAAAACAGACATAGCACTCCTGAGTCACAAACCAGTCAGTCAACATTTTAATGGGGTGGGCCATTCTGTTAATGACTTAAAAGTTTGCATTTTAATGAAGAGGGATTTTCACAACAGTCTGCAAAGAGAGGCTTCTGAATTCTTTTATATTCAAATTTGAAACATTAACACGTGGTTTAAACCGAGATGTAAAATTTCTGGGTCATTATAGGGGATCCTTTGCATACTTGGCTTAATCTAATTCTTGACTCCTCCCCCAACCTCTTCTGCCCCTCTACTCTCTGATTTGCTCACCTCGATAATTTTTTTTCTGATTTGTCAACCTTGATTACTGTTTTTGGTTCTCTGTGCCTTAAATATTGAGTCTGTTCTGGTATGGCTATGGTCTGAAGAAGTGGGTTTGTCCCACGAAAGCTCACCACCTAATAAATTATTTTGTTATTCTTTAAAGTGCTACTTTACTGCTCTTTTGTTTTGATAATAGATAGACTAGCATGGCCTTCTCTCTGTTACTGATATTTTAATTGTTGATGAAGCATGATAATAACATCTGGCAGACTATAGGAGAATACTAAGGCGTGTATGCCCATGACAATGGACACAGCATAGTCAGTGGCAAGACCTTTCACTGCCCTCCTCTGCCCCCATTCCCTGTAGGCTGGACAAAGATACTACCTCTGAGATGCATCTTCATACCCCAGTACAAACAAGTTAATACTGCCCCTCTCATGTAGTTAGTGTCCCTCTCCACCCCCGACATTACTTTGTACATGATGATTCAATTAAAACATCTCTGTTATGTACTATCATTCTGACATTATCCTTCAGGAGGGGTCAGTGTGTTCCTCTTTTCTGTGGGAAATGGTTGTATACTATCCTTAATATCAGAATGTTTTGGTACCAACTTGCTATCTGGATGTGTTTGCGTAAGTACTTTGTGATTGGTAGTTCTTAGGAATGTGTGTTTTTGCAGTATTAGCTTTGTTTTTCCAGAGCAGGTCCTGTGGTATACCATGCTTCTGAGACAAGGGTTTACGTCTTACGCTCTCTTTCTACCACAAATGGAAACAAGACAACTATCAAACATATGAAATAATAGCCAGTTTGTCAAAGAAGCATCAGTTCAATAGAGATGTCTTCAGTAATAAGCTTTACATTTATTGCATTTGTCTTGCTCTGTTTGGTGCTGGCTTCTTTCTTGTTGAGTCATGTGCAGGACATTTGAAATGAAGACGGTCCTGGGAGCCACTTACTGATAAGGTCTAGGTCTGGCTTTGCATTGTTATTAAATCACCATGTGTCCTTGGGCAAGTTGCTATTCTGTTCCTCCCCTCACACTCTATTCTGTTTAAAAAATATATATAATTTCTTCAAGGAAGAGGTGTGGGAAATAATTACCCAGCATTTGTAAAGTGCTTTAACAATTAAATGTGACGTATAAGTGTTAAGAATTATTAACTTAATTAATTACCCTGAGTGCACTAGTCAAACTAACTAGGTTTAATTAGACTTACCAGAAGTGGCAAGAAAACTTCAAGAGAAGCCCTACAGGGAAGTCAGTACATATTCTTGAAGGTAGTTTCATACCAATTTCCCACCACTTCCTCTAGCTGCTGGTAGCATTAATAAAGGGAGACACTCTCTGTTCCTGGGGCTAAAAATTTTATTTCTCACCTACTAGCTTGAGGGCTAGTAGATATTAGGGTGAGAAATATCCACTCAGCCATAACCCATGCAAGCTAAAGGAATAAATCTGTTATGCTGTGTGTTTAACTGTACAGTAATGTACTGTCAATCAGCTTGCCATTTAATAATTGTATTAAGCTTACATCTAGCTACTGCATGTGCCTCACTTTTGTGGAGCTGTTATTCCATTCACTTCACTTTTTTTGTTTTCTTTCAAGGGATAGATCATCTTTTCTCTGTTATTCATTTTCTCTGATCACTTATTCCTCTTGTATCCCCTTTGCTTCACTTTTACTCATTACCCTCTGTAATGTTTATCTCACATGCATTGTTCTCCCATGTCCTAAATATATATATGTACACACACACACACACACACACACACACACACACACACACATCCTCTTTCTTAATCAAAGGACCTTGCTTCCTAGGAGAGATTATCCCAGAAACACTGGGGTGTTAAGTACCTCACTACCATAGTTGGCAGTAATGTCCCAAGACTGCCTATACCACCCAGCGACCGGGGAAGCTGGGGGATGCAGTATGGCAGATACTGCCCTTCAGGTGGCCAGAGAGGATTGGGCTGGAGTCAGGTGGCTGAAGTGGTGGGGCCTTGTGGGGGGGTGGGGAGGTGGGGAAGGGTGAGGCCTCAGGAGTGGAAGGGGTGGGGCTGGGGCTTGCTTTCTCCAACTGGACCATCACCCACTGCCCATGCTGACTGCCATGGACTTTTCATGGAAGTTGAGTGCCTCACTTACCTTCGTATTTTTGAAAATTTGGCCACCCACATCCGTGCAATATCTCTTCCTGTGCCTTTTCCGTCTATACCCACACCCATGCAGTGACTCGGTGTCTCAGACACAGAGCTTGAAAAATGTAGCTAGCTAGCAGCCAGAGGACTAAACTGTAACAAGGTCCCCACTGAGTAGGCAGCCATGTGCATAGGCACTGAACCCCCAGGTGCTCTGAAGTTCAGGCAATAATGTTAAAGGAAAGAGTGGGTACTCAGCACTCACTGTTGTTTGATGGTGCCTCTGATCAGCTATTTGGCCGTATGTCCCCTCTGCATTTCCTCTCACTGCTCCCGGTGCAGACTTACAGGCAGAATGGTGCAACAAGAAGGAGAGGACAACTGTTGGCAGAAGTAATTGCAGTAGCACAAAGAGAGAAGACTCCTTGAGCTCCTAACACCCACCCTATGAAACTCTAGCAGTCTCAGGCTCCTCAGCCACTTAGCTGATCCTGAGACCACCTCCACTGAAACTCCTCCATCCCCTTAGTTTACTTCTAGACAGCCATCACTGTCTTTCCAAGCCCCCTTCCTCCCCTCCCCCGACACCTTAGTAGCATCAGGCAGCCTCTAAATACCTTAGCACCCCAGGCATCTTCCAGCAACCTCAGGCACACATCCACCCACCTTCCCCTGTCATCCCAGCACACAGTTCCCAAGTTGAAACTGGTAGAGACTGGGTGTATTTGACCATGAGCTGAAGTGTACCAGGATTATTTACAAATATGCAAATTCATCATTAAATAGCTTCATAAATGTCAGCGTTGGTGCTGCACAGAATTTGGCAAATGTATTTTACTAATCAGCGTAACGAGAGAAGATACATCTATGAATGTAAATTCGATTTCGTCACCCTCTACACCTATTCACTTCTAGAAAATGTTTGTATGAATGTAGCAGTATATCATTTGGAGGAGGAGGAAGAGAAACTGGGTGTGTCCTGACAGCCATGAAGTAGGAAACACCCACCATGCATCACAGAGTTTCACTGAAGTTGTCTAGTGTGTAAGTGGTGCTCAGAATTCTACGGAGCTGGATAATTTAGCCCACCTTATAAGATCAGTACACAGAGGTTTGACTATTGAGTAATCAAAGATCAATACACAGGGTGTCAAGTGATTCTGATTTAAATGGTTCTTCCATCCATCCCACTGTGCAGTCGACCAGGTTCATTGTGATTCCCTAGTCTCATTTCCTGTGAATCATCAGGTTAGACAAACACCTGTCAGGGATGATCTAGTTCAATGCTCTTTGTAAGCTGAGGACTTGGGCAGCCAACCAGGAGACATTCAGGTGCTGCCTAGTTTGTTAACAGAGTGTCCACAGCTGTCAACAGCTGGCAGCATGTGTTCATGTGGTGGTGCACATCTACATATGACTTTATTCCCCCATGGATAGGAGAAATCAGAGGGACCACTGGTCAAGATAAAAAAAAAAATAGCCATAAATGTAAGATGGTGGAGAGGGTGACCTCCTGAGGTAGCTTCCAGTCCTGTGATTCTCTTAGCCAGAATTGAAGAAAGAAACTGGAATTAATAAACATTTATGTTGATCTGTGTTGACAAATTTTTTGTTCCTCTTTCCAGAGATATTTGCAATATAGAATACAAAAATGTAGGAGTTTTGGGTAGGTTGCATTAATGTGTGTCATTTACAGGCAGGATGGAGTTATGCAGCAAATGGATATTCTGTACATGATTAGGAGAGTTAATGATTAATGGCATCAAGAAGGCTGAGCTGTTTAATGCTTATTTTGTTATAATGTTCACTAAGGCTACATTTATACTAGAGCGTTTTGAAGACAAAACTGGGGTTTTGTCGACAAAAATCATGGAGCAGCTACACACAACCAGTAAAGGGTCACGACCAAATGTTGAAAACCACTGCTTTATTCTGTGCAGCCAATAGGACTGCCCAAGGGGGAAATCACCTCTGAGTGGTCCAGATTTTGGAGCACTGACTTTTGTGTAAATGTAGTCCCATTGATGTGATTTGAAGCTACTAAAGGATTTGACTCCTGGGCCGTGTTTACACGTGCCCCAAACCTCAAAATGGCCATTTGCGTGACCATTTTGAAGTTTATTAATGAAGCGCTGAAATGCATATTCAGTGCTTCATTAGCATGCGGGTGGCTGCAGCACTTCGAAATAATGAGTGTGAGCTCATGGGAATAAGGGGACTTCGAAGTATGCGGGGTCCTTTCGAAAAGGAGCCCCGTCTGGACGAGACGTGCTGTGGCAAGCCGCGTCAATTTCGAAGTGCCGCGGCTGCCCGCATGCTAATGAAGCGCTGAATATGCATTTCAGCTCTTCATTAGTAAACTTCGAAGTTTGGGGCTCATGTAGACGTAGCCCTGTTTCCTTTTAGTCAATTGGAGTTTTGATTATAATTTTAATGGAAGCAGAATCAAGCCCCACAAATATGTGCCTCCCCCCTGTGGCCTGCTGTATGGATTCCGAGTGTGTGTACTGCAGTCTAATTTGTGTATTTTCATGTCGTATGCCTTTTCCCTCGTCTTTTTAAGTTGACTTTACTCTTTAATGTAGAAGTTGCATGTAGCATGATTTAAAAAGTGTAGTAACATGCATGTAACTTTCCCCCCTTTTGTAGGATGGTTATTTTTCCCATCGGCCTAAAGAGAAAATGCGAACAGACAGCAATAATGAAAACTCTGTCCCCAAGGACTTTGAAAATATTGATAACAGTAACTTTGCTCCGAGGACTCAGAGGCAAAAATACCAGCCTGAGCTGGTAAAGAAGCCTCTTAGCAAGCAGCAGGAGCACTTGAAAAAGAAACTAGAGCAAGAAGAAAAAGTGAAGGAGAACTCACTCCTGGGGAAGAACTCCAATGAAATGCTTCAGTTTAGCCACCATGCTGTAAAGAACAGCAGCAATCTGAAGGAGATTCACAGGTCTCCTAGACAGCACCATTTAAAAAAGAGTGGAAATAGCTCCCCTGAGATAAGATATGACCAGCCACCGAAATGCGAAATATCGGGCAAGGAGGCAATCTCAGCTCTGTCTCGGTCCAAATCCAAGCACTGTCGGCGGGAGATTGCAGAGATATACTGTCAGCACAAGCAAGGAAAGCTGATGCCTGAGAAAGTGATGCGTTTCTGTCCCCTGGATGGTAAGTCAAATAGGTGTTAGTGTGGAATATGCTACAACACCACGGGGCGCGGGGGGTGGGGGGGCGGGAATTTTATACAGTTAACAGCCACTTGACTCAGTACAGTAAACCCTCGACTTTACGGACCCTGATTTAGTGGACTTTGGGAACTACAGATGCCCGTTTCCCCCCACCATTGTTCCCAAAGTCACTGAGGTCCGTAAAATCATCCCCCCACCCCAGCTTCACAGCGGGGTGTCTCCAGCCACACCAGCAGGGTCCCAGCCATGCAGCAAGGTGCAGCCGCTCTTCCAGCTTTTTCAGCTTTGGTGAGTGGCTCCTGTTTTTTTGGGGAGGAAGGGGGACTGGAGCTGGGGGAGCCTGGTGGGGTGGGCAGGCAATAAACCCTGGCACACTTAACGGACTTTCAGGAACAGCAGACACCCCCCCATTAGTCTGTTAAATTGAGCGTTTACTGTACAGTAAAAGTTACCATTATGCAGTAAAGTGTAATGTTACTTTTCTACTTTGGGTCAAAGAGTGAGTATCTAAAGATTTAACAGAGAATTACGCAGCAAGCACAAGATTCTTGTTAAGTTTATATTGGATGTTCTGCTTCAGTTTTCTTCCAATAGGCCTTTTCCATGCAGTTTTAACCAGTTTTCAAACTGTGATGCTAGCAGCATTTGTGGTGTTCCCTTATAGAGGCTTATCTGTGAGAGGATGTTTGTTCATTCCACATGATTATTCAACAAAGGAGATATATGTTATGTGGGGATCGGGGAGACAATCACAGTGAACTTTGGCACCTTCTGCCAGCCAACGAAGGGACAGGATTGCTGTCTGATGCCACGGAATGGAGAGCTGCTGGATAGAAGCTGTTAATTTTGAGGCAGGAAAAGGATAGCAAAGAAAGTATTTTGTGGCTCAGTTGTTTTTAGCAAAGTCTTGGTACAACAAATACGGTTTTCAAAGCTCATTAGTTCCAAGCTCCCAATCCAAACCCCGTAGCCAAAGACAAAGCTTTGTTTTGTTGTTTTTATTTTCATGTGGGATCAGATTTGTGGCTTGTTGCACACAGCTTGCTTTTGCGGGAGCGGGTGTGGGTGTGTGCACACTGAATTTTTTTTATGCCCTTCAAGAAGAGCTCCTCTCCTTTCACCATTTACTTAACCGTGAACTATCTATAGCTTAAAGGCCGTGTCTACACTAGCCAAAAATTTTGAAATTGCCATGCAAATGGCCATTTCGAAGTTTACTAATGAAGCGATGAAATACATATTCAGCGCCCCATTAGAATGCAGGTGGCCGCGGCACTTCGAAATTGACGTGGCTTGCCGCCTCGCAGCTCATCCAGACGGGGCTCCTTTTCGAAAGGACCCTGGCTACTTTGAAGTCTCCTTATTCCTGTCTGCTCATAGGAATAAGGGGACTTCGAAGTAGCCGGAGTCCTTTCAAAAAGGAGCCCCGTCTGGCTGAGCCACACGGCGGCGAGCCGCATCAATTGTGAAGTGCCGCAGCCGCCCGCATTCTAATGAGGTGCTGAATATGTATTTGGCTAGTGTAGGCATAGCCAAAATGTATTTCTTTACTGCTGATCTGCCTGTGAGCACAAACGTTGCTGATTGCTGCAGTAGTATTTCTATAACACTGCTAAGGCTCCTATCCTGTAATCCAGCACTTCAGTGCTCAGGGTTAAGCGCATGCTTAAGTTACGTGCTAGATCGTAGTTTAAAGTTGTAATGGTCAGTTTAGGGCTTGAGGGCTGCCCATGAGGATTTTATGAGGCCCATTTTGTTTACCATTGCCTACAGGTAAGGTTGCCAGATTCCTCTGGTTTTGTTTTGGAGTTTGTGGGATATTTTTTTTTTTGTAATTACTCTCTCACATTTGCAGTCACCATCATGGTCACACTATTGCTCATCTTCACTGAGTGGCAGAGTATAGGAAGGTAGGAGACAGGATAACAGAGCTTGTAGAAGAATCAGATTGTAAGGAGGTGTTGGAAGGAGAGAGTGGAAGCATGGCAGATGGGTAAGAAAGGAAGGTAAACTCAAGAGCTAAAGAGAGAAGAAAATGAACTAGAACTTGATTTCAGTGGCAGGCTGAATTATGTGGAACTCTTTCTCAAAATAATTCAAAAAAGCGTTCTGGCGCAGGTTAAGGCAGCTCTCTGCACACTGGTCATTGGTGCTCTATACCTAAACCTTTTCCTGATAAATCATACAAAAATAAATCTCAGATTCAGAAATTGTAGACTAATAGTGATTGTTAAGGCTTGTCTTCTAGTTTGCAGCAGGCTGGGATATGACTCTACCCCACAACAGTGTATTATGGATTAACTGTCATCGTTGGAACTTGCTGACGCCCAGTAACTGTTTATTCATGGTGACAAGTATCAGAGAGGTAGCCAGCTTAGTCTGTAGCTTTGAGAACAACAAGAAGTCTTGTGGCACTTTTTCGACTAACAGACATTTTGGAGCATAAGCTTTTGTGGGCAAAGACCCGCTTCATCAGATGCATGAGTGCAGGAGTGGTTGTCAGCTCTGGCCCTCCCTTTTACTGGGACCCCACTCTTTAAATACCGCTCTGTTACCACCCCCACACTCATGCATCTGATGAAGCTGGTCTTTGCCCACAAAAGCTTTTGCTCCAAAATATCTGTTACTCTGTAAGGTGCCACAAGGCTTCTTGTTGTTTATTCATTATTGTTGTTCGAATCATGCTTCAAAGAAGTCTAGCTCGGAATGCAATAGTGGACTGTTAATGCACTTAGCAGGAGGGGCCACGTGGACAGTTAGCATGGAGTAGAGTCATACCTCTGCTTGTGAGAAACTAAATGTTTGCATAGACAACCCCTTTGTAATGTACACAATCTCTAAGATAACTTGTGTCTTGGCATCTATATCACAATCAGCAATAAAATATTAGGGTTTCTCTGTTCGATATATGTTTCTATTTTCTGGCTTAATGGTACCTACCTGTGCACTTGGAGTTGTTCCGAGCAAAGAAACAGTGAGATCAGTCATTGCAAATGTCTGTTGTTGTTGTTTCCTTCTTTTCTTCCTTTCAAATGCACCTTTTGGGTGTGGCTTTGAAAGACAGCTAAGGTGGTTCAGCATCCTGAAGCACCCCACTGTGACTCCATCACCTGCTTGCTAATGTTTTTCCCTGTGACTTACTGTAACATTCCAACCTCCCACAGCAGCTTTAGCCAGCCAGCATTCTTATCATCAGCTAGCCCCTGGAATATTTCCAGGTTCAGTCTTTAAATATGGAATTTCCAACACATACTTCTGACCAAGGGTCTGCACAGGCATCTTTTGTCTTGGTCCAATAATAATTCTCTATACTCAGTTACCTAACAGAGGGTACGGATCTTGCAGCATATGAC
Source organism: Carettochelys insculpta (assembly GCF_033958435.1). Lineage (NCBI taxonomy): Eukaryota > Metazoa > Chordata > Testudines > Carettochelyidae > Carettochelys > Carettochelys insculpta. The sequence continues at coordinate 20,198,180 of NC_134152.1, forward strand.
ATAAAATTAAGCTTTATGTTTATAATACAGTGTAGTGAATGATAGCCACATGTTGACTGGTAATTGATGAGACTATAGGAAATACATCACTAAGATTCTGACAGTCAGTAAATCATTGGATCTATTTTTATTTGCAAAATGAGTGGATTCAGTATCAGCTCAGGCATGTTCCTGGATATCTACATGAAGAGACCCCCATACTCTCCCCCCAGAAAACCCCTAGACACCCAACAGCTTCATAAAAGAGGTGTGCAGGATGTATATTAAAATATAAGGCACAGACAAGCCATTGCTAGGCGTCTTCAGATTAGCAGGAATGCCCTGAAGATGTTTATTTGTCAGCGATGAAGTACTTTCTTGCACGTCTTCACCAAAGCAGATGGATCCTAGCAGGAAAAGCTGACTTTTCTTTGCCTCAAGATTGTTCCATCCCGCCACACTGATAGCTGACCGTAACCATTTCAAACCTTGCCAGTTTCTCCTTCAGATGGCAGTCCATGTAGTCTCTCTTACACATGGGTAAAAAGAGCAAGCTTGGCAGTACAGCAGTGAGGAAATGAGAGGAAGCGGCTGCATAACTGGTGAAATGCTAGGTGCTAATGCAGAGGGTACACACGTTTAATGAGTGCCAGAATTCCCAGGCAGCTTCTCAGCTGGGAAGTCACACACCTTTCAGAAGAGGAATCTTAGGGGTCCAGGAAAGACATTAGGCATGCGTCTACACTCGCATTCCTCTTTTGAAAGAGGTATGCAAATGAGGTAAATCAAAAATGCAAATGAGGTATAAATTTGTGTATTTGGCACCTCATTTGCATATTCTAATTTCGAAAGAGCTTCTTTCGAAAGAAGAAAGCCAGTGTAGACACTGCTCTTTTGAAAGTGAACCCCATCTTCGAAAGAATCCTTCTTCCCTTTAAATAAGAGAATAAATAAATAAAGGGAAGAAGGATTCTTGCGAAGACAGGGTTCACTTTCGAAAGAGCAATGTCTACACTGGCTTTCTTCTTTCTAAAGAAGCTCTTTTGAAATTAGAATATGCAAATGAGGTGCCAGCTATGCAAATTTATACCTCATTTGCATTTTCAATTTCCTCATTTGCGTACCTCTTTCGAAAGAGGAATGCAAGTGTAGACACACCCAAGGAGTCAAAAGTGTGGCCTCTCAACGCCTTATGGGATGTTCATTACACTGTGCAGGAATAGGACCTACTTAGATGTTCAACTGTTTGCATTAAAAAGTTAGCCTGTTTTTTTATGAAAACAAAATTCATGGTCTCTTGTATTTTAAAGCTTCATTTTTAAGATACATGTCCACAAAAATGTATTTGTGCTGTGATTTAATACACCAGTTAGATCAGACCTTTTCTTCCTTTTATCCTAAACTGGCTGTGTTGTGCCCTGATAAACATCTGTGCCATCCCTCCCAAGAGGGGGCTCCATGAACCCACCATAGTCCTTAAAGGGGTGTAAGCTTAATTACTTAACATTTGTAAAGTGGTAGCCCTGAGCTCTTTGAATCAAAGTATGATAGTGCTGCTATTACTGTTTGCTTGTGCAGAGCTCTTAACATTCACCACATCAAGAAAGCATTGTGCTGTGTGTCAGCACAAGTCAGACATCCTGGGGATCAGTCTAAGCGTTCAGCATGTCAAGTGATATATCCTTATGTTTGCATAGGACGAAGATTTGTTATCTGTTTACAAGAGAGCTGTGAACTTTAAATATTTATGCATTGGTCTCACCCATTTGTTACGTCAGTGCATAAAGTTGTTTAAGACCTATGGGTTCCATTGAGATGTCATCCAGAGTGCAGTTTTCTTGGATCCATCCATAGGTGCATAGTTGTTCAAAGCTGCAGATTAGTTAAATGTGGCCATCAATCATGGCATATGACTCCACTGAGCAAGACTGGCATAAATTCTAAGTGCTGTTTATCAAGACGAGCAGTATTTTAGAAACTCGTTTCTTATTTTGAAGTATTTCATTATGTGCAAAGACAAGAAGTATAGAAACTCAAATGTAACCATTTTCAGTGTATTATGGAAAGGACTGTTTAAATATACAGCGTCCTCCATTGCTACTTCTCTGAAATAAGTGTGTTCGCTGTGTGAGAACAGGAAGAGAGAAGCTCCATTCCAGCTGCGTACCATACGCTAAGGCTATGTCTACACTACAGCCATCTGTTGACAGAAGTTATTCATGGAAGGTATCTTCCGACAAAACTTCTGTTAACAGATCACGTCCGCGCACACAAGCGGATCGAAAAAGTGGTGCACTCTGTTGACAGAGAGCGGCCAGACTCTCTGGCCTTCTCTCAACAGAACGGCCAAAAAGAAGCTCAGCTAAAAGGGCTGCCCAGTGAACCGGAAGCCCTGTCTGTCAACAGAGGGTCCCCTGGAGTGTCACCACGGCCTTTTTGTCAACACAAACTGCCAACAAAGGTGTTGCTCCACGTCACAGAGAGGCAGAACACTGTCAGCCAAAGTGCTGAGTTTTGTCAACAGACTGTTGACAAAACACATTTTGCGTGTAGACGCACTGTGAGTTTTGTCGACAAACCCCGGTTTTGTTGACAGATGGCTCTAGTATAGACGTTGCCTTAGTATGACTGAAGCAGCAACATGGAGTATGAGACTTAACATGTCACTGAATTATTCAGCCCGGTTAGTGTGCATAGTGTGTCCCTCACTCAAGGATTACAAAGAATGGTGACAAACTTGGGAGGAGCATGGGGAGATGTCAGAAACTTGTGCTATGATATTATGCTGTTGTGGGGACCAGCGTAAGAGGCAATTTGAGGAGCGTGCGGCTGTGGTTTGTGCACACTTTACTTTGCAGGGAATGTTTAGACAGTACAGGGATGTGTTTTGATGAGGAACTCTCTAGGAACCGCCTAGACTTGCTGAACTCGTGCGGGGTTATGGTAATGAGCTTCAGGAGTCATGCCGTTCGCAATCCTGAGAAGCTCATTTTGCCTACGTCTGCTGGCAGCAGCGCTGGGTGGAGCACCGTGTAGATCTAGCCTAACTGTCAAAGTTGCATGTCCAAATACACAAAGAAATTATTCTTAAATTAACATATCGAGTGTTTCTACTCTTCATTCATAACCTCCACTTGTAAGAAGACTCCTTCAAAAGTCTAAATTGCTGAATTTTGCCTTTAATAGGTTCTCAAACAGCATTTTCCTTACTTTGCCTGCCTGTGAATCTTGACAATTATCCATGAAAATATTTTTTCACTAGCTTCTGTGTGTGTGTTGAAATAGATGCTGGTCAAACTTCAGTGCCTTTTTTTAAAAGGTGCCAGTACTCAGCCAGCTCCACGCCCCCTCTCCACAGCCAATTCCGTGGCTGAGGCTGCAGAGGTGTGTGTACACTCAGTACAACCTCAGTGCCGGCACAGAAGAAACACTGTCAAGATTTCTCAGTAAAATTCTAACCCTTCCAATCCCACACACAGATAATGCAGTTTCAGGCACCATAAAAAGGATAATTGTGGAAAGATTGAAACTGTGGTGTGTTTGTTTGTTTTTCCTTGATAATCTCTTCAGGTTTGTTGGATTCTGATAGTGTTCACGCTGATTTTTTCCCGTGCATGTGTGGAATAAATCTTGTTATGCACACAGAGGCGGCTGCAGATGTGTATCACCAATAAAACCCCATGGCTGCTGGCTGTGGTTGGCTGAGGATGCGCTGCTAGTCTGCTGGGCAGCATTTAAGTCTCCCCGGGTGGCTGCTCAAGTGCTCAGTTTACGGGGAACACTTGAGTCTGATCTATTTACACATCTACCATATAGTTTTTGGAATTTAAGTCTGAGATTCCTGTTGGTTTGCGTGTCAGTGTAAAAGTTTGCTTAATGGATGGCAGATCACTCCCTGCATGATTGACACCAGCTCTGAGTCATAAGCAAAGGAGTGTTGTCACATGGTATCTAAATAATTTCTTCTCTGGTCCATGTCATTCTTGGTGTGAGACTCCACACAGGTCTCTACCCTTGCTTATTGATTGCTGAAATTTAGTGCTCCTTGATCCTGGTTTTTGGCGGCTGAGTCCGGATGGACATGTAATTTGTTTCCGTTTCCCCTTAGAATTTTTTATCATGCACTTTCGATTACAGAGAAGCCCCTGTTAAAATTGGAGAGCTCAGAGCAAGGTTGGTTTATATCCCTTTGGCTCTTATGCCATCTTTGCTCAGTTTATAAGTCAGAACAGGTTTTCTTCTACCTTCAGCGCATGGGTAAACTGGCTTATAAATAAAATAGAAAAAAAATATCAAACTGACCTCTTTCTGTGTCATACATCAGCACCGAGGGAGTTCTTCCCAGATCAGGGTGTTTCTTAACTGGCTTCCTGACTGAAGCTGCTGCTCTGTCATGTATTAGTGAAGCCTTCAGATTTTTGATAAGATGCTAAGGAACAAAAGAGTCCAGTGCGCAAGCTTTGTCTAGAATGTGCTGATTGGGTACCATAAATTAATGGAGCACTTTCTGTTGAATAATATATAGGTATAACAACAGTTTGTACTTCTACAGTGACTTTTATCTGAGGACTTCAAAGAAAGAAGTAAAACACTTTGTGATCACATGACTTGCTACTAAGATTCAGCCTTTTTTTTAACTATACAATTGGAGATACACATCTCCTAGAGCTGGAAAGGACTCTGGAGGTCATCTAGTCCAGTCCCCTGCCCTCTTGGCAGGACCAAGCAACATCCATGACATTTATTTGTCCCAGTCGTGAAAAGGCCTCCTCAAGGACTGAGCTCACAACCCCGGGTTTAGCAGGCTTATGCTCAAGCCACTGAGCTACCCTTCACCAGGGAAGGAATACAGCAGCAAAGTCAGAAATGTTGGAACAAGTCTGTACAAGTGCTATGGGAGATGAAAGAGAATTCCATATCCAGTTTAAACTGAGGGAAAGTAAAGCTAAGAAGATCCATAGGTAGCTTAGTTAGCACTTTACCCTTTGACAATAAAAAGGATTCTGTTTAAATGCTAAATCCTTATGCTTAGTTGATACATACATATTGACAGCTAAATGGACAGCTTTGTTTCATTTTTACCATGTGCTTTTGACACCTTTGATTTTTTTACAAAATTTAAAGGGTATGGGACCAATTCCACAAAAATTACTGGATCTGTTTCTGGTTTAGCCATTGCAAGCCAGAGTCATTACCGAGGCTTCTCTTCACGCCTTTAATCTTCTAGGCAATGGTAAATACGTTATGAGGAGTGTAAGCTCTTTGAGACTGGCACAGATGAACCAGTGAGTATGCAAACCCAACAAAACTTTAATTTGCTGCTCCACAGATGACTCCTGTTGCAATCAATTTACTGTGAATAGACTAATTGCAAAATAACCTTAATTGAGTAGTTATCAATGAACAACATCCTGTGGAACAAAACTGCTTACAATTAATAGCATTTAAGCTATAAACTATTCTGTTGTACAGAGCTAAAGATGTAATTACACCACATATGGAGATTATGTTCATTTCTGGAAACCTTGATGCCAGTGTTTGAAGGGTAGTTTTGGCTTCAAATTACAGCACTTGTATTTTGTGCTAAATAAATTTATGACAAGATAAAGAATCTGAATCTCCTTTTCTTACATCAGAATGAAGTCAGTGGAGTAGCCCTTGTGTAAATATGGAGACGGTGGAGAAGAATCAAACCTCACACAATATCAACTGGACCATTGTGTGTGATAAAACCAACCCAATAAAACCATTTATCCCGCTATATGATAGAAGAAGAATATAATCATGCAAATAGTCTTCATCAACTCAGGATCTAATGGCCTCTTGTGCAGGAGAAGGGAGATAAAAATGGTGGAAGTGTTCTCACAGCTTGCAGAATGGGGCAGTGTTGTCTCTGCATGTTCCTTAGAGATTCCAGCAGCTACTCTGAGAGATGCCTGGGCATTTAGAGCTCAGCAGATCTGAAGGAGGTGAGCTTGTGGCAAGACAGACTTGGGAGTCTCGTCCCAAAATACCAGAAAAAGTACCACTCCACACACACATTGTGTCAGCACTGCCTTGTTTGGGTCTCCCCTTTCCCTTGTAGGAAAACATCCTGTGAGAGAGGGGAGGGCAGCTGTCACTGGCTAAGCAGTGGGACAATGAGCTTTGTAGGTCTTAGTCTCTGCTGGTGCTGGAAATCAATGCAGGGGTACACGGCCTCTGTACAAATGACCCTCTTCTCCTTCAAGTATTCAGAAGTACGTGTGGCTGATAGGACATGGGCAGGTTAAGGAAGCAGTGCCATGTTTCCTTACTATGAAAGCAAATATAAACCTTCAGTCTCCAGGAAACCACAGCTCCTCTCCCCCACAGCCAACTGAATGATGATTTTAAGCTTTTGGGTGGCATGGAAGTTTCAACATCAAACACCAGGAAACAGATTTTCAAAAATTGTTTCTTTTAAGGAAATGCTAAGAACAAGCAAAGTACGTTTCTAGCAACAAGAGCAGAGGGTGGAAATAGACTTAAGTTTCAACCACTGAAAATCCTGTTGAATTGTTGTTTTATTAAATGTCAGCTTCTTACAGAGCCTTGGCATCGGGGGAAGGGTAAATATAGAAGGGATATAGAAGGGAAAGGACTGTAAATGTCCTGGGGTAAACCTTAGCTAAGAGATGGGGGGTGCTTAGTGAAAACTTTGGTAAGAAATTACTGTGTACACAGGGCAAGTCCTAAATAATTGGAAGCCCTGGCAAATAAGGGTTGCCAGATGGGGCAGAGTGGGCAGGGGGTGTGCCTTTCCGGCTGCTGCTCCCTTTTGTGGGGGGTAGAAGTGGGGTATATCTTCCCGGCTTCCGAACCCTCCGGCCAGGCCCTACTGCACCCCCGCCTGCCCACAGCACGCCCTGGCCACCAGGCTACTCAGATGTGGCCCTGCCCCTCTCCCATTCCCACATGGCAAGCGCCCACTGGTTTCAGCCCCACACAGGCCAGTCCATTTCGACTGCTCCTAGAAGTAGGTGGGCCCAGGTGACCGCCCAGCTCATGCACCCCTAGGACTGGCTCTGCATGTATAGAAGACACAATGGCTACATCCACACTAGAGCAATCTGGTGACAGATGTTACAGTTGGAAAATATCTTCCAACAAATCTTCTGTTGAGGGATCATGGCCACACACAAAAGCGGATCACTCTGTCGATCCACACTTTCGACAGAGAACGATCAGACTGCCCGGTCACTCTCTTGACAGAACAGCCAATGGTAAACACAGCAGACAGGGCTGCCCAGTGACCTGAAAGCCCTGTCTGTTGACAGAGGGCCCCCCAAAGCTTCCACATGGGTTTTTTTGGTGTCAGATTGTGTTGAGGAAAGCATTCTGCCTCATGGAAGGAGAGACAGAAGACTGTCGGCGAAAGTGCTGAATTCTGTCGACAGTATGTCACCAGAACGCATTTTTAGTGTGGATGCTCCACAAGTTTTTGGCAACAAAAGTGTCTAGTGTAGACTTAGCCAATGAGGAAAGAGGAGATACTTCAGTCCCTAATGCCTCTGTATCAGAGAGGTAGCCGTGTTAGTCTATATCTTCAAACACAACAAGAAGTCCTGTGGCACCTTGTAGACTAAGAGATATTTTGGAGCAGAAGCTTTCGTGGGCAAAGACCCACTTCATTAGAATATCCTTTTAACATCTGATGAAGCAGGTCTTTGCCCACAAAAGCTTATGCTCCAAAATATCTGTTAGTCTATAAGGTGCCACCAGACTTGTTCTTGTTTTTAATGCCTCTCTGTGATTTTGAAAGATGCGTAGACTGAGAATAGTCAGTCGGCTGGTTGTAGAAACAGTACACTGGTGGTCAAGGCAAGAGCTGGGCAAATTTGGAGAAAAGGCTGCCAAGCAGAAGGAAACATACACATACACTCATTGACATAAAATTTGGCAGTCTCTTGTCTTGATGCTATTTAATGAAGAGAGGTCGGTGGTGAAACCTCCAAGGCTACAGTAGAACCCTGAGATACTCAAGTTGCGTGAATCTCAGGTTAACGTGACTCTTAGTAGTGGAAAGCTGGCGCCTGGCTCTGGGCTGTCTGCAACTCGGAGGAGCTGGGAAACTGACCAGTGCAGCAGTGTTGCTCAGTTTCCTGACTCCTGTGAGTGGTGGGCAGCGGGGGGCCATGCACCATCTCCCTGCCACTCACAGGAGTGCAAAAACTGACCAGCTGCTGTGCTGGTCAGTTTCTCCACTCCTCCTAGGGGCAGCGAGTGTCAGGCTCCCAGCTCCACCCTGCTCAAGGGAGACAGGAAACTGTCTAGTGCTGCTGCACTGGTCAGTTTCCTGCCTCCCCCAAGTAATGTGAAATTTGACTTATGCGCAGTTGCTCAGGAACGCAACATCTGCATAAGTCGGAGGTCTACTGTAAATACAAGGATTGAACTGTGCTATTTTTGTTCTGGGCTGATGGGTATCTCTCCCTGACCTGATTAGACCCTCAGGGTGGAGAAGTAAATGAAAACCCGTAGAAAACTGATCACTGCCAGCCCTTGATAAATTCTGATTGTATCTTGAGTTGCAAAGAAGCAGTGCGTTTCCAGGATTCAGCTGACAGGAGTCTGTCGTTTCTGCTATGAATCTGTCATTCTAAAGTCATAAATTCCTTAACATTCCATATACAGTGTAATGTGATTTATCCAGATTCTCAGGTGGATGGTAAAACTGTTGGCAAAACAAACCACTGGATTAAATGGGCAGCTTGTGGCAATTATCTGCAAAGAGTTTCCTCAAAGCTTCTACCACTGGTGCACAATGAAGAGATGGCTGGCGTGCCTGCTGTCAGCTGTAGAGAGGTTTTCTAGGATTCCAGCCCCTTAGTGTATTGAAGAACGCTATCTAATTTTTTTCTAACCGATTTTAAGAACTTGTCCTCCCAGAAGATTTCAGGCTGTGGCACAGATATTGAGAACATACTTTGCTTTTGCTTAAAGAGAATTGGGCAGTAATTGCTTAAAATAAAGTAAAATAAAACTAGTATGTGTAAGCTTTGATGTCTCATCCTGAAAAGAGATGAACTTTCTGAACCCCAGGGCACAAGGTTTTTCATTTGTTCTGGCTTCAGGAACCAGACATTTTTGATGCAGATTGTCCGAATCCAAACTTCCCTTGTGGAAAAGAAATCTCCCTCACACCATATTTGGAATATGTAGCTATAGAGAATGTAAACAACCCAAAAACTGCACAATTATTTTAGGACTCTCTGTACTTTATGGAGCAAGTGTTTGTTTTGTAATTACTTCACTTGGAAGTGAGAAAGAAAAGGAACTTCACCCAGTTAGAAGCCAACAACCTAGGCACGAAGGAAGTGTAAAGAGGAATTAGGGCCATTTAAGACTACAGGCCCCAGTTTGGCCATTTCCACTGCAAGTGAGTATTTTGTAAATAGAATATCCTTTTGATATAGCAAACTTTTTCCTTCAGTAATCATGGCTTCTATAGAAAAATAGTGTCGAAGTCTGTAGCTCAGCAGACATGGAAAAGATTTTGAAGTTATTCAACATTAATTTAGTCTGATGAACACACACTCAGCATTTGATGATAGTTGGAGGGCTTGTTAAAGTGAATAGGGCTTGATTCTCCACTAACACAGTTTTAGCATCCGTGAAATGCCATTGATCAACCATCCAATAATGTCAAAAGAATGATTCCTGATTTATACCAGCATAAGCAAGAGCAGAATAAGTTCCAACATCTGTCTTCTGTTCATGCCAGGAAGCTTTGTGGACAAGTAGACGTTCACAATAAGCTCTGAAGTGCTCTACATACAGATTTACAAACACTGTGTTTCTGGAAAGAGTGTGGTGAAATCCTTACTCTATACAAGTGAATGGCAAAAGTCCCCCTTGTTCTTTCATGAACCATGCAGGCAGAAGCATCGCTCCCTGGTTATGTATGGTGGTTGCTGAAGCCAGATTGTAACACAACATTTTATTTATTGAGTACTTATCCATTAATGCTGCTCTGACTCGTACAGTGAAATCTGATATAATTTAATCAAGAATTGTATCCTTTTTATAGAATTTAAACCAGCTAATGGAATTTTATTGCAGGAATATATCATTTTCTATTAAGTCAAATCATGTGGCTTGCTTAGTGTAATTTCTGTAGGCACTGGCTATGCCTATGCTAGAGGGTTTTGTCAACAAAACCCTGTTTTGGTAGAGAACTCAGGCAGCATCCACACTAAAAGTGCATTCTGTCGACATACCGTTGACAGAACCCAGCACTTTTGTCAGCAGCCTTCTGCCTCTCCTGCATGAGGCAGAAGGTCTTTCTTGACAGAATCTGTTGACAAAAATAAAACACGTGGAAGCTTCAGGGTGGGCCCTGTGTTGACAGACAGGGCTTCCGGGTCACCACACAGCCCTGTCTTCTGTGCCATTCTGTTGAGAGAGCAGCTGGGCAATCTGGCTGCTCTCTGTCAGCAGAGCAGATTGACAGAGCGATCCGCTTTCATCTGTGGCCACAATCTGTTGACACAAGTTTTGTCCAAATATATCTTCTGACAATAACTTCTGTCTATAGATTACTGTAGTGGAGACATAACCATAAAGATAATCTCTTTTGCCTTCTAAAGACTCAAAAAGGCAAAAAGTAGGTACATTTAGAGGATGCCAGGGGCTCAGTGTTTTGCTTGGGATCCCAGCCATCAAAATGTTAGCACCAAAGTCTCAGTCGCCTTATATTCACTAATGGACGGCCATTGTGGAGAGTGAATCATCTGATAGGGAGAATCCTCTCTGCCCCATATCAGACATCCACTTCACTGCTGGATTTCCGCATCAGGTTTGGGGTGTTTGAAAAGTTCCTCACTTTGAATTGTGAGGTCAACTATCATCCTGCCCCCAAAGAGTTTCTCTTTAGATGTCCAAGACAGCAAGTGAATGACCTACTCCGCAATACATGTATTCCATGGCTCTGCTATACAAAGAAGTTTCTCTGTAGAGAAAGTATCACCATCTGCCTCACTGTGGCTGTGTCTACATTTGCATTCCTCTTTCAAAAGAGGTACACAAATGAGGGAAATCAAAAATGCAAATAAGGTGCAGATTTGCTTATCTGGCACCTCATTTGCATAGTCTTATTTAGAAATAGCTTCTTTCGAAAGAAGAAAACCAGTGTAGACACTGCTCTTTCGAAAGTAAGCTCCATCTTCGAAAGAATCCTTCTTCCCATTAAAAGAAGGGAAGAAGGAGTCTTTCAAAGATGGGATTTACTTTCGAAAGAGCAGTGTCTACACTGGTTTTAGTCTTTCAAAAGAAAATATTTTGAAATAAGAATATGCAAATAAGATGCCAGATATGCAAATCTTTACCTCATTTGCATTTTTGGTTCCCCTCATTTGCATACCTCTTTAAAAGAGGAATGCAAGTGTAGACACAATCTGTGAATTACACCGGAATACAATTGTTCACTGTTTTGATCAGTTAATCTTAAAACATTTCTTCTTAAAGTTGAAGAGACATTTTGCATGTACTTTTTTCTACAAGTCTTCCTTATTGTGAATTGTGTTACTGAACTGTAATTGAAGCCTTAACTTTTATGTAGCTAGAATATAATTGCATGTATTTTTTGTGTACAGTGCATACTTTTTTCTGGAATATTACATAGTCCAAGGAACCGTGAGGAAGTTTGTTCATGGACTCTTGGTTCACTTGTGAAGCTGGTAAAAAAATAGTAAGAGTTACAGTTATCAAATTAGGATACGCCCTTATTTGTGGTTGCCTGTACATTTGGAGTTCAGCTGTCTGTTCTTACTCTTCTGTTTCTTAACTGGAAATAGTTTCCATCCAGCTGACACATATTATGCTGCAGAAGAATATTTTAAATCCTACTACTTTAAGATCGAAGGGGAGTGTGTATGTGTGTGAGAATGAGCAGCGAAATATTACTGAACTTGACAAGTAATATGACAAAATAGAATTAAAAATTTCTGCATTTATCTATTTGTGGGCTGTGAGTCATTCTGGGTTTTTTTTTTTTTGGTTTGTTTTTTTGTTTTTGAATTTACCAGATAGCATAGCAGGGAAGGACAAGATTTTAATTTAGCAATAAGCATGGACTGGGGAAAAAAGTGCAAGAGAAATGTTTATAAAAATCCTTCTTTTACCCATAAATTTTTTACTGTGAGACAGAAAGACATTTGGGAGCTTAAAGATGCAAATAGGCCCCTGTGGGATTTTCAAAATTGTCCTGTGATTTATAGCTGCTTAGGCACGTCTGAAGATTCCACTAGGCACAGATCTTTCTCTTTAGGCATCCAAGCACCTTAGTGAAGTCTGACCTCATGTCATTTTCTCTCCTGAGGAAAGAAAGTTTTGTTCTTTGTTTGTTTATTTAGGAGTTTGGCAAGGAATAATTATAAAGAAACAACACTGACAGAGAAAGCAGATGAGTTAACTGTGTTGGCTGTTTGTTGTTTCCCAAATGTAAATTAAATCTTGAATTACTTGATGGGCAACTAGTGATATTAACTAGGAACAGAAATTGCACAAGACAAACAATGCATTAGATGTTTGCCAAATTGCAGAAGAGAGAGGAAAGAAGATTGTATTGGGTAAGTGTGCGTTTTATGATTTTACTCTTTTCTGCGGGGAGTTGCAATAAAAACTGAGAATACTGTGAAGTATATTAAACACAACAGAGCAGATCTTTAGCTGGTGTCAGTTAACATAGCTTTTTTGACTTCACTGAAGTTATGTCAGTCTGCATTAGCTGACTATCTGGCCCATAGCTGTATTCCATATTACAAAGATATATATGTGAAGAGTTGTCCTCCCAAAAGTAAAGCTTTTAAAATTGAGTTATGAGCCTCATTACTGAACAGGGAATCTTTAAACATTCTGAGGAATGATTCCAGTTTTTTAAGAACAGCAAGATGTCCTGTGGCATCTTATAGACAAACAGATGTTTTGGAGCATAAGCTTTCATGGGCAAAGACTCGCTTCATTAGATGCATCTGACGAAGTGGGTCTTTGCCCACGAAATCTTATGCTCCAGAATATCCGTTAGTCTATAAGGTGCCACAAGAGTTGTTGCTGAAGATATGGACTAACTCGGCTACCCCTCTGTTACTTGATTCCAGTTTTTGTCTGTGTCAAGAGTGCTTCAGTGTTTAAAATTTCAGATTGTGACTGAAGAATATTTCCAGCACTGGGTCTTTTTTCTGAGGCTACATGTCTGCTACTGTTTCATTCCAGGTAAGAGGCTAACATCAGGACAAAGAATTCCCTCTCTGTTTTAGTGCAGAACCTCTAACTACTCAAAAGCAAAGTTTGACTCTCTGACAATGGGCTGTCCAGCTAGTGATCACTGGTATAGACCTTATCCATTGGGCCAGCTTACATAATAGCTTTTTTTTTTTTCTTTCTTCCTTTTTTTGCTCTGGGGTTTTCCTAATAGTCTAAATGAGTTACACATCCAGTTCCCTTAGGCTTCAGGCAATATCCTACTCTTTGTGAAGGACCCATTAAGTGCCTGGTCTAACAAACTCCTGTTGGAGGCAGTGGCACATCTTTCATTGACTTTGGTGAGACTTGGACTGGGCACTTGTAAGGATTTTCAAGTAAACCGTACAATCCCTCTGACTCTTGAGAATCAGGCATTCACTATTTTAATTTAGGAACATCCTAGAAGAGGCTAAGGAAGATATTTTGATCACACAGGCATGAATGGTAATTGAGACTAGTATCAATGTCCATGTCTGGAAGCATTCCTGTGTCACTACTCAAGAGAAGAACATGGTCCTACAGCAGGGGTCTGCAACCAAAATAGCAAGCGACACTTTTTCAGATTTAGTTACAAAATCAATACTTCAAGAGCCTCAATGCATGTGAATATGAGCCATGGACTGGGGAAAAAAGCCAGTCCTGAATAAATAAACTTTTTGTCACCCCTGTTTTTGAGAACAGTGCACACACTGATTTGTACCAGTTAGAAAGTTGTTACCCCCATCTCCAGGCTTTACCCATCTCAGCCCCCAAATCTGCTCCCCATCCCCAAGCTTTACCTCCCATCCCACAGACCTGCTCCCCTCATCTCCAGGTTTAATCCCTCTCAGCGCCAACCCCCCCCCCCACAATCTCTAGGCTTTACCTGCCTTAGCTCCCAAATCGGCAACCCACATCCCCAGCATTAATTCGGCTCATCTGACAAGCTCCTCCAGCCATGCATGCTGCTGCTGCTCTTCCTTCCCTCCCCACCCCCACTTCCTTCTCAGGGGGGCTGCACAGCTCCAGCAGGGGCAGACTCAGCCCCTCCCCCCAGCTCTCCTGCACACTTCCCCTGTCTGCAGCGAACTAAATGTAATTGGTTTAACAGCCAGATCCCTCCCAATGCCTTGCCCCAGCCATTAAACCAATTAAATTTAGTTCCATTATTTCAGCCACGGCAGGACAGGGAGCTGCAAAAGGAGTCAGCGATGGCAGCATCTGGAGCCCCTAGTGCCTCGTTAAAAAGCTGCATGTGTCTCTGGAGCTGCAGGTTGCTGACCCCTGTAAACTCATCCACCTTGTATTTTGAGCCCAGGAATAGTTTTCATGGCATTTCACTGATTTCTGAAAGCATGTCACCATCACAGCAATGAAAAACAAAGGAGCCAATAATTTACACCAAGCTCCAGAGCTGTAGACCTAGGAGCAGGGATGTTGCGCTGCTTGCTGAGGAAGGAACTCGCAGAAGTGACTACTTGATGGATCTCCTAAATCCTGTTAGATCTTGTACCATTTGTTGCCCCCAAGAGAGTGAGACCTGGCTGGAATCAGCACAAAGATCCACGTTTTATTTTGTGGTCATTTGTTTACAGCAGTGTGTGGATGCCCTTTCTCAGAGCTGGAGATAGAACCTTGCCTGTGTTTTTCTTTTTTTGGCCTATAATTACAGTAGTTTGTAAAACTTGGGGAAGAGAGGAACAAACTGAGTTGGGGTTCAGTGTTCACTGGACAGGGCTGAGAGTATTGTACATGGAACTGGTCCAGACAGAAATCTTCTCTGGGAAAATAAAACATGTTTGTGGGTTGCCCATAAGTACAGAACTTATTTTAAAGTATAATTATTGGACCAGCTCCTGCCATACCTCATAGAAATCAAGAGGAAGTTGTTGAACTGAGGGCCGACGTCATTCATTCTTTGGCATCACAAAAACTAGTAAAGCACTGGGATCAGACTTCAGACATTTGAGTTCTGCCCCTGGCCTATCAGGTGTCCTTTGGCAGATCACTTTCCCCTCTCTGCCTCATTTTTCTCCTTTGTGTAAAGATTTATACATGAAAAGCTCTGTAGAAAAGCTGGGTATAGCTTCTGTTTTAATCTTTCTAATCAGTTTCAAGACCTGCTTATCATAAGCCTGACAAAAATTTATAGTTTTGTTTTGACAAGGTTTTTTGGCTCTGAGTCTTCTATGGGAGGTGGAAACCTCAGCATGAGAGAACTTTTTTTTTCTCTTAAAGAAATAAGGTCATAATTTTGTCTCAGAAGAAATGCACTTTTTCTGAAGGGGAACATTAGTCCTATGTAGTGAAAGACAGGCTTATTGTGCCTGCTTTTGTTAATTTATTAGCAGATTGCAGTCGTGGCTCCTTCGGCTTTAGGCTGATGTGAGGTGTAAGCATGTGAACATAGGTGTCTGTTTTCCATTGTGTGTTACTCCAGTTGCATCTGTAAAACTCCCAGCTTTGACCTGTTACATGACCTGACCTACTAGTCACAACTGTGAGTTGTGGGAATGTTGATGAAATAGACACTTGATTAACTTTTGTTCTTGAGGCCTGATAAAGCAGGGGTTCCCAACTCTTTCTCTTTCTGAGCCCCTTCCACATGCTCTAAAAACTCCAGGTTCTGGGGTGAAGGGGACCCTCAGGCAAAAGCATAGTTTTACTTCTATTTGGAGGGAAAGCAGGAGAGGAGGAGAAGGTGTGTGGGTTGTGTGGAGCTGGCATCAGGACTGCCTGGCTCTGTGTGAGGAATTGTAGTAATGCCCCTTGTACTTCTAAACTCAGCTTAGGGGCTCAGAGCTTCCGGCCTCTGGATTCAGTCCCCTAGCTCCTGGCTGTATCACCGTGTCCGGAGCCAGGATTTGGGACTTTGAGGTCTCAGTGCGGTGTGGGTCCCAGGATCCTCAGCCCCTCTAAAAATAGTTCTAAGATTGCTGTGTACTGGCTTTGGTTCACATGATAAATTTCCTTTAGATAAAATGACAAAGCAGTATTTTTTCATTCTCTATAAGGTCCCCCTGACACACTGGATTTAGGTCACAATTTGTTACCCTGTGGATTTGAATCCAATATTTAACACGATATCAGCCATTCTCATACGAGAGTATTTTAATGGCCGTGAAATTTATAAAATGATAAAGTAATTTCAGTCATTTGTAGGACACATCTGAGACGATTTGTGTACAAACCCTGGGGTTGAAAATTGGATATGGGATAAACATGGAAAATGGTGATTGACTGGTGGAAGATTGCGATAATGTGTGCTTTGGTATATCCTTTAAAATTTAAATTATTAATCTAATAGATTCTTCTAAACTTTTAGAGGCCTCTAAGTTGGCATTAAATCGATTGTTAAATCTTCAAACACAGAAGGGTTTTGCAGTTCAAACCAACAGATACGTTTTATCCCATCGGGGGAATAGTGATTCATATTAATATTTTAGAGTGGAAAAGATATTAACTTATTAGGTTAATTACCGGGAATCCCTGTAAGGGGACTGAGCCATAAACCAGAGGGATAGAGATCAGGACACAGAGGTAAATACTAGAAAGCAAGGTAAATCCCTGTATTGGAAACTGGGAGCAAATTCTGACTGCATAACACTTGTGTGGGTACAAGTAAACACCATTGCAGAATAAAACAGTGTTATTTTATGCTTATATCCAGGTGTGTAAGGGTGAGATAATCTCTGTAAAGCTCTGTGTGTAGGTTGTTCAGCCTAGCAGATGTGTAAAGGACGCAGGTATATTGCTGAGTATTGTACACACTAAAATTCTTGGACCCCACCCTCTGATCCCTAAGAACAGCATTCTCTGGCTCAGGACGTGGAAAATGAATAGAGAATCCATGAGCTATAAGCCCCACGGGAGCCAAAACGAAGGCTGCAGTAGCAGCTGCTTGTATTTTCCCTTATGGGCATGATTATGTGGGAGAAAATTCACCATAAAGCCTGGGTGTCCACCCTCAATGTGGTTTGATTTCCTGCTACAGATTCCATCCACAGATTTTATCTGATCTAGTGAAATGGAGACTTGTAGATGACCTGTGCTCCACCTGGAGTACAAGGGCTTAAGTAAGTCATATGTGCCCTCGTGGCAGACCTGACCGCTTTGAATTTCACTGTCCAGGATACAGTATATAATGGGGGGCAGGGGGAAGCCTCATCCAGCAGCTTTCTCTAGGAAGGGGTTGGTTATATCAGGATATAGGGTAAAATCAGCAGGCATTGCTGTAGGAACACTTCCGGTGTCTGTATGCTAATTTAATCATGCCAAAGAGAAGTCCAGCATACTAAATCAAGGAAAAAGAAAATCCTGCTTCAGGCAGTAACTAAACCTGCTGAACATTCAGGGTCAGTTTTGGATGTGTAGTAACTGGGTATTAAGAGAGTGAAGTTCACTGTTTTGACAGGTGACCTGTGGGAAAATGAAGAAAATACATTCCAACTGTACTATGTATAAATTTAGCAAGACAGTCTGGTATGCAGAAAGTGTTATTTCCTCTGTGATTTACTGTCTGAAAAGACTCAGAAGCCACAGCCATAGACCTTAAAATGAGGACATATATGGGGGTGAAAGGAGCCTCTTAAACATGAATATTGAATTCCCTTTTTATTTATATTTGATGCAGAGGTGGGAAGTAGGATCAGCTGGTGAAATGGAATCACTAAACAAATTTTGATCTTCCTTAAGAAAAGAACCTTTCCACGTTTAAAATAATCATATTACTACAGTGGCACAACATTTTCGGACAGTACTTTCTTGGTCTTTAGGAGTTAATTACAAATCCAAAATTAGGCAGGACAGGGATATCTTCCATCAAACCTGGATGAGTTATTCAGCAGTGCACAGAGACCACCTCAGCAGAAATAACAGAGGGTTAACATTTCTATTGATTAGTTTGGCTGAGAGCTTTAGATGCCAGATTCTCAGCTGGGGTATGCCAATGTAGCTCCATTGAGTTAAAACTGATCCTCCCTACTGACAGTGCATCTTCTCTGAGATATCACCTTGTGTTTAAATTATATTAATGAGAAATGCAGAAAGTCGTGTGTGTCTTCAAATTAACTCAATTAAGATGGCATAATTTGACTCAGTAGGTACTTTAGCATGCTCTAGAACTTCAGGCTTTTAAGAACAGTAGCTGCATCTGAAGCATCCAACATGGACTTGTGTTCCCACTTGCAAAGGAGTAAACATTTTTACAACTCATAATCGCCTATGAAGAAATTTAACTGACATGTAAAATGTTCTCTTGGTAAGGCTAGGTGGTTATTAATTAAGAATGCATGAGTGCAGCAACTAAGAGGAGCAAGTAACTATACTTGATGGATCGGCAAGACCTACATGTGTCTCAAGACAAAGTTTTTGTCTCTGATATCCCTAGCCTTATCTCTTCAATGTACATCTAGTCTAAGTATCTTCTAACTTTCCATGAATACTGAATTATTCATGAATGCATCCATTCATTAAACATCAATCTAATCTTGCCTCTTGCAAAAACAATCTGAGCATGTTGGATGGTCAAGGGTATCAATAAACTGGTTCTTGAAATGGTTTCAATGTAAAATTCTATCTTAGCCTGATGAAGAGGAATCACAAACTGAAAAGTCAATTACATCCTTTGGGAGAAGAGGGTTTAAGGTGAAGAACTATAAAACAAAGCAAAAGCCCTATACGTTGGGTCACGTCTTGTTAAAATGTTTGCTAGAAGGAAATGGTGATTAAGGAATATAAACTTTTGCAAACTAATGGTGTTTGCATATAGAGAGCTTCTTCCAGTAATGGCAGTCTAAATGAGGATTAATTCAACCTGGTGTAAATTGGAGTTAAGACAACTGAGCATGGTTTCAGTATGCCAGTAAAATTCATGTAAACTCTTTGGAAATTTATCTTAGTAACTCCTGGCTATTAGATCCACACCTTTGTCTCACTGGTTCTGTGGAATGGCATGGAGAAATAAGATGTCTCTCTATGCCTCAGATATGCATTGTACTTGGTATTATTTATTAGCATTTCACTGTCATGCTAAGGGATTACTAGATTTTCAATTTGTCCTATCGTTCCGTTATAATTGGCAGTCAAGGGAATTTTCTTTGGGGTGCAAGATTTAATATTAATTCCTGTAGTCATGCGGATAGTGAATTAGCTTTTCTAGACTCCATCATATGTTCTCAGCAGGCACATATGTAATTAAAGTGAACACACATTGGGTTTCATATTAGCACTCAGAATCTGCCTATGGCAAAAGGTCTCTAGATTCCTTTGGGATTACATAACCAAGCAATGTAATTATAGTATCGTAATAATTTGCAGATTTTATATTCAGTATTTTATTTATTCCAGAGTAATGTTAACCCTTTAAAAACCATGTGGCTTTCAGATTTAGGCCACATCTTTGAAGAATAACCTCATTAATCCATAGTTTCTGGCAGAGTGGGTAGCCTAATGCATTGAACCGGGGAGTAGATTATAGAATCATAGAATACTAGCACTGGAAGGGACCTCAAGAAGTCATCAAGTCCAGATCCCTGCTCTCACAGCAGGACCAGGAACCATCTAAATCATCAGTGATGATACCCTTAAATCATCCTTCTCTTAAATACCCTGCTTCTAAATATCTCCCTAGATAATGTATTCCAGTGTTTAGCCACCCTGACAGTTAAGGTTTTTTTTTTCCTAATGTCCAACCTAAAGCTCTCTTGTTGCAATTCAAACCCATTTCTTCTTGTCTTATCAGAGTTCAAGGAGAGCCATTTTGCTCCCTCCTCCTTATAACCCCCTTTTAGGTACTTGAAAACTGCTATCATGATCCCTCTTTCTTTTCTTTTTTTTTCCAAACTAAACAAACCCAAGTCTTCCAGTCTCCCCCACAGGCAGTGTTCCCAGTAAGCTGAGTGCAGTGGGCAGCATGTTTTTCTCTTGGTGGTCCACATCCACATATGCTTTGGTGCAAAATTTATTCTGCCCATGGATGGAAACAATTAGAGAGGACTCTGCTCATAGGTCATGTGTTCTAGACCTTTTAAGTATTTTTGTTGCTCGTCCTTGGACCTTCTTCAGTTTCTCCACGTCTTGCCTGAAACATGGTGCCCACAACTGAACACAGTACTCCAGTTGAAGCCCGATTTAGCATGAAGTAAAGCAGAAAAAATTGCTTCTCGTGTATTGCTCACAAGACTCCTGTTAATGCACCCAAGAATTATGTTTGCGCCTTTTTTTTCCTACAATGTCACACTGTTGACTCAGACTCAGTTTGTGGTCCACTATGACCCCTATATCCCTTTTGCAGTATTCCTTCTTAGATGGTCACTTCCCATTTTGTATGTGTGCAATGGATTTTTTCCTTCTTAAGTGGAGTACTTTGCATTTGCCCTTACTAAACTTTGTCCTATTTACCTCAGATCATTTGTCCAGACTATTTTGAATTCTGACCCTATCCTCCAAAGCATTCACAACTCATCCCAGCTCGATATCATCTGCAAACTCGATAAGTGTACTCGCTATGCCATTATATAAATCATTGATGAAGATGTGGAACAGAACTGGTCCCAAAACTGACCTTTGTGGAGCCCCACTTGTTATACCCTTCCAGCATGACTGTCAACCATTAATACCCTCTCTCTGGGAATGGCTGTATTTCATAAAGCATGTGAAGAGTTAGGAGGATTACTTATTTTATTTAATCAATATATATGAATCAGTTATAAATTGAAACTTTTCTTTTTTAAAAAAAAAAGCCTTTGTCTCTAATCCTGTAGTCAAGGATGGAGTTTCTTTTATAATCCAGTTTCTTTTATAATCCAGTTTTCACACACAACTTTCTAAACCATTTACTTTTAAGGCTAAAAGTTTTGATACTCTGATTCCATCCTTGAGATTTCAATTTTTTTTTTTTACAGTTTAATTTTTTTGTTGAAACTCCCTTCATCTGTTTTTGATTTTTCATCTGTTTTTGAGAAAAAGTACCCACTTCTGATTGTAGAATAAACTTACACTTTTTTGGGGGGGAGGGAAAAAAGGGTTGCAAGAAAACCAGCTCAGATTTGAAAATCAGTATGAACTGAATCTTCTCTGAGGCATAGTGACTTTGCTTGGGAAAAAGAAAGCTGTGCATCTCTCAGAAATTCCAAAGTCATATGGTATAGTCCTCCATTATCAGAAGTTTAAGTAATTAAATCTAACCACATGTCTTGCTGCACATTCTCACTCCTTTGCTTCACTGTGGGACTAAAGATGTTCTGGGAACAGTTTGCAGCAAGGGAGATGGTGAATTACTGAAACACAATCCATAAAATCTTCCAAAATTAGTTACACTTAGCACTGACTCATCTCACTGTTGTGTGATTTTGACATTCTTGTCTATGAAGAGTGGGATCTATGCCTTAAATATAGAAACAGTTCAGCGTTTCACATTTCAGCACTGAATATATCAGAAATTAAGTTGCAGAACTTCTTGTAGTCTTTCTAAACGTTAAAATAAAAGTATCAGAAATGGGCTGATATTGTGAAATCTAGGTTGGCCAGATTGAAAGGGACAGTCCTATATTTAAGCCCTCCTGCAAATGACCTATATTTTTTTCCCCAAAATGGGCAAGTAGTCCTATATATTCTGTCTCCTCTCCCATGAAAGTCCTGAGAAGACTGAACTATGTGCAGAGGAGACCGAGGTGCATTGATGCCTGAAACATTAAGACCTACCAGCTTGCCAAATCCTTGCTCCCCAGCTGCCTATCCACCAGTGGTGAGTGGTGGATATCCAATGGCTGCCGATGAGGTTGGGCATGCAAGGCTGGTGGTTGGACAGAGTTGTAGTGTGCAGGGCCGGCCACTCCCCCTTCTGGTCCATTACTGCAGCCAGCACTCCTCCCTCTTCCCTCACCCTGCTTCCAGTCTGCACTGGCTGCTTGCTGCAGTGGCTAGTGAGGGTCGACAGGCAATAGCCACTTGTATGTCCTGGCTGCTGCTCATCCATCATCCTTTTATGTGCTCCCCCTCTTGCTGTCCTCTTCTTGCATACCCATTCACCCGCTCCGCCCTGCTGCTCCTCCATATCCCCCTCCACCTCTGTCAGCTAAACAGCATCCTAGCTCCTTCCATCCCCCTACTGGTCCTGA
Organism: Carettochelys insculpta; assembly: GCF_033958435.1. Taxonomy (NCBI): domain Eukaryota; kingdom Metazoa; phylum Chordata; order Testudines; family Carettochelyidae; genus Carettochelys; species Carettochelys insculpta. The sequence continues at coordinate 20,220,520 of NC_134152.1, forward strand.
CTAGACTGGGCTGGCACCCATGGAAAGCTCTAGCCCCATAATGCTGGCCTGTGTTTGCCAAAGCCCCACACAATTCTGGCAAAGAAAAATGTCTCCACCCCTCACCTAAGCTCTGCAGTCATAGGGAGGAAGCTGTTTCCATCCTCTTCATGCCCCAGGTCTTCAGGGTCTGCGGCAGCCCCCAAGGTAGGGTCACTCCCTGCCCCCAAGGAAGAGAGGAGCTCTTCTCTCTCCTGGGCCTTTTCCTCTGCTGAGTCACCGCCATGATCAAGTTTGCTGAGGACCTTGCAGTCATGTTCCCTTGGCCCTGGTGCACAATTTATCCTTAGGGCTTAGCACTTTTCTGCCCATGCTGTAGCCAGGGCACAAGAGGTGGCTGCTTTATGTATGCTGGTGGCCAGCAGCAGGTTGTGGATATAATAAGCTGCCTTTCTATGGGCAGGAAGAGACAAGCTGCTTCCAGCCAGAGGAGAGCCTGCGAGAGGGGGAAGAGGGATGGAAAGAGAGAACCTCTGGAGAGACATGGTCCATGTCATCCCAACCTCCCTCCTCCATCTCCCCATGGCTAGAAGCCCTTCCCTCCTCCACAGTGCCAATGGCTGCAGCTGACCAGTTCTGGTTGTGAACGCTTACAGAAATCTGGGTGTGGCGGGGGGATGGCCTGTGACGTTGCATATCTCCAACGTGTTGCCTTGAAAGGGTGCAGCATCAGGTATCAGGAGAGGCATGTCTGTCCCAGGGCCCCAGCCAGGCAAGCCCTGGGCAGAGAGTTTGGGTCAGTCGGCCAACCCTATCATCATGTGGGCAGAGTGTTTTGGAGTGTGTATGTCACCTCTCCCCATGCAGACCTTAAAGATAAAAAAGTAACCAGAATGATTCCAGCCTCACAACATTTATTTTCGACTGGGCTTAGTCAACCTGATATTTATCTGAATCTTTGTATGGTGTAGTTCTGATTTGCCACTGAACTTTCTTGAATACCAGGTGTCCTGTATTCAGCATAGGGAAATATGGTCACCTTAGTAAAATTGCAATTCACTAGCTTCTGGTTGCTTCTCTTAGCCCTGATGACAGATCCTCAGGGAAACTAAGTTATTACGGTGGAGCCAAAATCAATAAAAGGTATACTTGAATAAGGTGAGCTGGATTTGGCTGTGGCATCCAATTTCTTATTTAATACTGGTTTTATATTGGTGTCACTCCACTTCAGTCGAGTCACGCTTCCCTTACGGAAGTGTACATTAGGGGAGAGTTGGTCCCATATAGTTCATGAACAAATTCCTTGGCTAATTTAATAGGTGATAGGGAGATAGCTAACTGAGTCCTTATCTGTCGTTATTGGAGGTTTGGGGGTGACAGCTTCTACAGACCTCCAGCCAAGGTTTGTGGGGAGGGGTTCTCTGTCCCTAGAAGGGGCCGGACTTCAGGCAGAAGGAGCAGGGCCAGGGCATCCAGCCCTCAGCGCCACCTGGAGTGACGTGTGGTGCTCCAGCTGCAGTTTAAAGGGCCCAGGGCTCCTTTGAATCGCCAGGCTCCCTTTGCTCCTTCCCTGGCCCCCTGTTGGCAGGCGTGTATAGTTAATGCTATTTTTAAGTCTCAGATGTGGGATTCTGATTTTTTTTTCAGCTTTGATTTTATGAGGGAATAAAAAGACAGTTACAATATAACAAGCCTGAGTACAACCAGGTTCAATCCATTAACATAGGTTTTGAAGAGCCAAACAGTTTTCTTGTGATTTTAAAATGACCAGGAGAAAAAGATGAGGTGGGATAAGATTTCATCAGCAAGTGTGCCTTGCATTATGGTCAACTCTGCTTAAACACGTGCTTCAGTTTAATCACATGAATGGACCCACCCTGCTTAAGTCAAAGCCTGTAACTAGTCCCATTGAAGATGTTAAGGGTTCTACAGAATTAGGGTTGCATTTGCTTGTTCACAAAGAGCTTTGTGAAAACTTAGGGAACTTAGCATATATAGCAGAAGTTTTGGCCTAGCTGAATGATGTTTTTTCATATTCTACTTCCTGACCAATTAGATGGGGTAGTGTGTGCAGTAATGGCTGGACTGACGCATTGCAGAGTTATGATCTTGAAAGGTATCATGTTGCAACTGTTCCTTAAAATGTTTTTAATGGAAAATGAGATCAAAGCTTCAAAAAATATTAAATAACAGCATGAGCCTCTCAGGCTCACCACACGTTGTAGTTCCTCATAGAAGTTTGTTTTACATTGCATAGCTGCTTCATTGGTTGGTGCATAATATTGCACAATTAGTACCTTTTGCACTTTGGTGTGGAATCTGGCTGTGATGATGCATGATGATACTGCTGTATGCTCAGCTAAACCACCAGATGCCTGTCTTGATAACATAAAGTCTACACCTTCTGTGTGTGGTGCACCCTCTACTTCATGTGCTGAATAGATGAGGGTTTCACCAGTTGCCAGGTGTAGCTGCCCAGATGGTATCCATCTTCATATGTGTGAACTTCATATATCTTCACTGTATGAACACCTCAACATAATGGTGTTTTGACGGAATCCTTCAGCAGTGTCAGGAGTGCAACAAGGTCGCCTATCATCACCTTTCCTGTTTTTGATCACAATGGACCGGATTATGAGCAGGGCAACAGATGGCCATCAACGAGGCATTCAGTGGACCCTTTTCAAACAGCTAGAGGACACTGACTTGCTGATGATGTCACCCTTCTTTCCCAACATGAAAGCATGAAAGAAAAGATCAGAACACTAGAAAAAACTGCCTCAGTGACTGGACTGAGCATTAACAAGGCAAAGACCAAGGCAATGAGGATCAACCAGTCCAACAACTCCATCATCACGCTGGGAGGGGATGACCTGGAAGACATGGAGCAGTTCACCTACTTGGGGAGTATTATGGACATTTGGAGCTCTGTTCTGGAGGAACAGGTGAGGATATCAATGCCAGGATAGGGGAAGCAACAGCTGCATTCAAGATTCTCCATCCCATACGAAGTTCACAGATAATATTTGCGACGATGAAACTACAAATCTTCAACACAAATGTGAAGAATGTCCCTATCTTCCATGCACAAGATAGGGACATGATAAAGCCCTATCTTCATGTCCCTATCTTCCATGCACACAGGAGACAGAGCTCTAGAGGATCCAGGTTCAAAGGAAGGTTCTGGGAAATGCCAAATCTTCACAAAGCCAAGAATCTGTGGAAGATCTGGAGCTTCAAAAGCCTTCAAATGAATTGCTTGATACTGTTTTACATGTAACAGTCCACAGTTGCTCTTATTTGGAGCTCTGTTCTGAGAAGGATGAAGAATGTGCTCTTGTATGGATGCGAGACCTGCAGTACTAAAAAGTCTTCAAATCGCAAGCTACAGACATTCATAACAGATGCCTGAGGTACATCCTTCCCATGAAATGGTAAGACTTGGTCACAAATGAGGAACTTTGGAACAGAGCAGGACAAGAACTAATTGACATTGAAATCAAGAGAAGAAACAGGGTTGGCTAGGCCACTCTCAGACAACTGTCATTCAATGTAATCCATCAAGCTTTCGCATGGAATCCACAAGGAAGACACAAAAGATGACGACCTCGGACAGCATGAAGAAGATCTACTGAGATTGAAGGAGAACAACTGGGGTGCTCTTGGAGCCAGCCAGAAGTTTTGTCCCAAGACAGAGTGAAGTGGATGAGACTTACAGGTGACCCATGCTCCAAATGGAGTACAAGGGTTAAGTAGTAGTAGTAATAAGCCCCTCAAGGATCCCCGTACATGGATTGCTTGTTAAGTACAGATGTCATTTAAGGTCTGTCCTAAACAAAAGATTGTGTGTGCCTCTATTTACATACAAATAGTGAACAGGATCTTGAGAAACAAGTATGTGTGTGGGTTGGGAGAGGGAAATGGCAGGAGAGAAAGCAAATCTGCATGTCAGCATGCACAAGGAGAAGTAGCGTAGAGCTACCTACTCCATTAGACTCCATGTCAACACCTTACTGTTTGAATAACCTTCATTCAGAATTTTCCAGATCTGAAGAAGTGGGTCTGTCCCATGAAAGCTCATTACTTCATAAATTATTTTGTTTGTCTTTAAAGTGCTCCAGGACTGCTTTTTTGTTTCATGTTAAGGGGTACTCTGAGAAGAATCTACTTCAAAATTGGACTGACCTGTAAAAGTGAGAGCCAAACCCTCCTCCCTGGCACCTCTCCCTATTAATACTTCTCTCTCTCTCCTTCACCTTTGGAGGGGGAAGAAAGGAGATCCTGACTTGAGAATTTGGTCAGCCCAGTTGCTGGGATCATGCAGTAAGAACTTTACCTTGACTGAATGAAGTTTTAGCTACTATAAAGCATTTTTTCTTCTATTTCTTTTGTAAACATCTCTGTTTTTAATGCCTTATACTTGTACTTACTTAAAACTCTCCCCCGGAGCAGAATAAACTTTTTTTGTTTTTAAGCAGCACTAATCCAGTGTTGTGTTTAAACTGAACGGTTTGGCAACATGAGTGAAAGTAGGAGAATATTCACTCATTTCAGGGCCAACTGACCACAAATATCTGAACTGCCCAGGAAAGTACATATTTTGGGGAAAATTCAGGACTGGGAATGTGGGGGGTCACCCTGCAGGCAGTAACCAAAGGCTTCTGGAAGCTAGAGTGTGGTTGGTGTGCTGCTGATGGCCTGCTTGGTTCTGAGTTGCTGGATCAGTGCTGTACCTATACATTGACACCACAGGTATAACTCTCAAACTCACATGCTGGTGGGCTAACTGTGAGCAGCCTAGCTTGGCAGGTACAACAGCAGAGCATTTCAAGGCTCCCATGCTTGGAGGGCAGACAGTGACACTGGATTGAACCCCAGAGAGTGACAGTGTCATACTAAAATCAAAGTGTTCCCAGCACTTCGGTTGTCTGTGTGTGTGCAAAGACTGCAGGTTCAAGCCCATAATATGTAAATGTACTTTTTCAAGTGGTTGCTCAAGTACATTCCAATGCAGATGTGCATACACGCACATGCCTAGTTGCCAGAAGTCATTTTCCCCCCGTCGATAGCCATTGGGTCAGTGCAGCGCCCCATGGAGTGGTGCCATTATGGCAGCCAATATATACACCACCTGACCCTCTTCCCTGCTCAGTTCCTTCTCACCTCAGTTACGGTTGTCAGAATTCCCTGTTGCTCGTGCAAATAGACTTCTTCTTTGCTGGTAGCTTACTTATCGGTAGATGGTTAACAGTTATTCATAGTTCCTTAGTTGGGTAGTTAGTGCATTAATAGTTCTTTCTGTATATAGTTGTCAGGCCCGAGTTGAGAGGCTGGTCCCCCCTTCTCACGGCTCCAGTGTGTGGCATGCCAGGGTCACCTGGCTTTAAGGCCTGTGGAGCATGTGGCAAACGCATGCTGAAGAGCGATCCCCACTTAGCCTGTCTACAGTGCCTGGGTGAGAGCCATCAAAGGGATCGCTGTTTGATCTGTAGCACTTTTAAATTGAGGACTCCAAAGGACAGGGCACAATGCCTGAAAGTCCTCTTAATGGAAGCCATGCTTCAACTACAGCATTTGCCATCAGTGGGACCAAGTACAGCATCCTCATTGTGGAGTGCACCCAGTGCTGAATGCAACATCGGCACAGGTAATGGACAGATGGGCTCGGCACCAGGATGATAGGCCGGCACTGTACCCTTCCAGGAGACATAGACCGCAGTCCCTTGTTCCAAATAATCAGAAGCAGCACAACAGGGGCCAGTCCTTTGTCGTTCCAAGGAGAAGGGGTGAGCCCCAGACTGATGATTGAACCATGGCAAGGGCATGACTTGGAGAGCCAAGCATTGACACCAACTCAAAAACCCAGCCCTCGCTCACTAGAGATGCCTTTGACACCAAAGGCGTTCCAGGTGGCCCAAAGCCTCCTGCGGATCACAGTGCCTGCCTCACCTGCAAGGACTTTGGTGCCGTTTGTGCAGGTGCAGAGCCGGCTTCCGTCACTGGGCAAGCCAGCTGTGCCAGCACCATCTTCGACACTGGTGGTACAGGAGACAGCTGCAGTGCTGGTGCAGGCACTGGTGCAGCTGGTGTCAAAGCAGGCTTCTGCGAGTTAGGCACCTCCTTGGTCCTCGGTGTCAGAGACGTCAGGGTCGGAGTCAAACTCTTACTTTTCGGGATCAGACAGGAGCAGGGGGTGAACGTTCGTCATCTTGGCGGAGCCAATACTCCAGGCATAGACAGCCATCAAAATTGACAGGCATCTCCACAATGGCCCTTTTGGACTCCATGAGTGTATCATGAGTCTCCCAGGGTCAATTTCTTAGGCCACACTCTGGGGCCCTGTTGCTGCTGGAGGTGTCAGGGGTTCCCATGGTACCGTGCGAGGCACCCTCAGCAGCGTAGGGAGCACTGCCGCGGAAGGCACTGAGGAACCTGTTGCCTTCAGGGGACAGACCAGTCTGAGCACCATCCCTGAGTGAGGTGCCAACTTCAACATGCAGGTGCTGGTGCTGGCTTCATTGCTGCTGATTCGTTCGGCCTCAGTGCCGCATATGGGGGCCCCATTGGTGCCAATAGTCTCAGTGGCCCTGGCACCTCCCCCAGCATCATTAGCTTTGGCACCACCCCTTGTGGGGGCTATGGTGTCGAGACTATTCACCTGTTTCCCTCACAGCTGGTGGTGGTACAGATCCTGCAGTGGCCATGGACCCTACTGGTTTGGGGCAGGCTGGCACCTCCTCATCGTCCTCCCCAGATGAAGCAGTGGTGGGTTTCTCTGCTTCTCTGGGTGGTTGGGCACTTCAGCAGCTCCTTCATAGGGTTGCTCAGAACTTGGGTGTCCAAGCTGAAGTCAGCCCCTATGACAGACATTTTATCCTCCACAGGAACCTCTAGAGTGGCCGTACTGATCATAAAAATCATCCAAATGGCCAAAACTCTGTGGTAGGTGCCAGCGTCTGCCCAGCCAGCTGCCAGGAAGATTGAAAGACGGTATTTTGTCACCTCTGAGGGAAATGAACACCTGTTTACATCCCCGCCTCCCAACTTCTTGATTGTTGACACAGCCAACCACAGGGAGCGACAAGTTTTCCAAGGCCCTTCTCCTAAAAATAGAGAAGCCAAGAAATTGGACTTGTATGGAAGAAATGTTTGTTCCCTAGTGGGTTTACAGTTGCATATAGCAAACCAGCAGGTACTCTTTTAATACAGCATCTTCACTGAATTTACCTGGGTTATGGCATCAGGGATTACCAACAGACATGGGGCATGGCTGCAGGTCTCCATCCTACCACCGGAGGTGCAACAGACCATACAGGATCTGTCCTTTGAGGGACCCACTTAGTTTTCTGAGAAAATGGACAAGAGACTTCATAGTCTCAAGGGCGACCCTACAGCCTTTAGGTCAAGGCTAAGATTGATGGTAGGGTAACTTGACTATTCCACAAGAGAGAGACATCTCCTGGTCACGACCATACAAATCACTGATGGCCACATCGACACCACTCTACTGGAAACCCACTGACTGCTACACTTACCTACATGTCTCCAGCTTCCATCAAGTGCACACCACACTATCCATCATTTATAGTCAAGCCCTTAGATACAATTGCATCTGCTCTGATCCTCATGACGGAGACCGAAAACTTCAAGACCTCTACCAAGCATTCATAAAATTTAATTACTCACCAGGTGAAGTAAAAAGCAAACAAACAGATTGACAGGGCGAGACAAATACCCAGGAACCAGTTACTCCAAGATAGGCCCAAGAAGATCATTAAAAGAATACCACTTGTCATCACCAGCTCAAACCCCTGCAACGCATCACTAAAACCTTGTATTCTAGATCATGATGCTATGCTCTAGAAGGCCCTTGGTGACAGGCCTGTTCTCTCCTATAGACAACCTCCGAACCTTAGAAGGATTCTCACTAGCAATCACAGGTTACACCAGAGTAATATGAATCCTAGAACTTTTCCTTGCAACAAACCCCACTGCCAACTTTTGCTCACATATTTATTGTGGGGATACCATCATGGACCTAACCATGTTAGTTACAAGATCAAGGGCTCATTCTTGTGTACCTCGACCAATATTATATGTTCCAGCAATAACCTTCTACTATGTGCATTGGACAAACTGGGCAAACACTTTGCCAAAGAATGAATGGATTGAGTAGACATGAGGAATCTCGATACACATAAGCTGGTCAGTGAGCATTTCAATGGAGTGGGTTTTTCTGTTAAAGACCTGAGAATATACATCCTACAACAAAGAGACTTTAAAACAGATTACATCAGGAGATTTATGAACTGGGGCTTATATTCAAATTTGACATTTTAACGCTTGGTATGAACAAAGACAGCAATCACCTCACACATTACAAGGACTGCTTCCCTTCCTTTGATGTTCATAATTATCTCAGGCAAGACACTGAACATCCTCCACCCCTTATCCCCCTCCTGCAGTCCTATGTACTTGATTTGTCACTTTTTATTGCAATTTTTTTTGGACCTCCACTGTATAGATGTGAGTCTGTTCTGGAAATGCTATTGATCTGAAGAAGTGGGTATGTCCCACAAAAGCTTATCACCTGACAAATGATTTTGTTAGTGTTTAAAGTGCTACATTACTACTGGTTTGTTTTGTTAGAATACAGACTAACACAGCAACCTCTCTGTTACTATTCAACATCTTTTTATGATGCTTTTTCTTTTTTCTGAAAAAGACTGAAGAAGTTTAGTAAGGCATAGGAAAGTGTAGTTTATGTTGTCTTTGAACATTCTCTTGTTCTAATTTTGTTTTACCCTTCTAGCATATTAGTGTGATATCTATTTATGAAATAACGGAAAAGCATCAGAGTAAATGTTTTGTGTTGCACCACAGTAGGATTGAGTTTCTCCTTTGTGTTCCAGTGTGTCTGTAAACCAGCATATGAACATAATGGCACATTTGCTTAGGGCAAAATGTTCCATTCTCAATTTTCAGGGAAACTTTTAAAATGTTCAGGGTAGGGTAAAATGAGCTGCATAGCAAAGTTAAAATTAATGATATTCCTAACACTGGCACAGAGTATGTTAGGGACAACTTCTCTACTGAAGTAAATGGGAGAGAAGCTACCAGGTACCTTTATAGACACCTTCTAAAAATGTCACCCTAGATTTCTTATAAGCTGACTTTTCTTCAAGTTAGAGATGCAATGTAGTGTTGAAGCTATGGGCATCTTCTGTTCTGCATACTTGTTTAATTTTATATGTGTAATCTGAAATAGGTTATATATAGCTTATTTTATCCACAGAAACTTTTACTCAAATCAGTCTGCTAGTTGTTAAGGTGCCAGCAGACTCCTCCTCCTTTTATATAGTGATGTTATAAAATTGTTTTGCCTCCTTCTTATGAGTAAGGGGACACTGCACCAGACTTCACTGGTAACTTGAACTTAATTTATACAATTTGAATCAACAGGTTGTATGAGGACCTAGTGAGAATTTGAGACCCTTGAAATGCCACTGAGGCGCTAGAGATACCACTAATCCTGCTTTTTTCTGCCAGCCTGGGCCCCCTTGTACTCTGTCTTGCTGATCCAAGCTTTTAAGCCTCCTCCAGCGATACACATAGGCAGGGCCACGCCCAGTTGCAGAACAATACAGACACTGAGATCAGCCCTGGGAAGACTCATTTTAAGAGACTTTCTACAGCATCTGGCTATTCATCTGCCCCCCCGCCTTTGGGGTACAAACCCACACTTATATGAAGTTTGCCTCCTTCCTCAATGTGAACAAAAGTCTGACCAGCCTCTCGCCCTTCTCCAGTTAGAAATTACATAAAATGGGTTATGTTATAACCAGAAATAAGTGTAACTGTAAAAAGATGTATTTCAGGTGGTCAAAAAGGTAGCAAATGGAATAAAGCAGATTACTAAAAATACAAAGCACATAAACCAAGCTAGATTCACTGAAAAACTGGTTACAAATAATAATCCCTCACCCTAGGTAGAGTCCTTGCAGGCCAGATATATTTTTAGCTGGGCTTCAAGTACTCCCCTGCCTCCCAACCCCAAGTATTTTTCAAGTGTCTTTTTGTGGGGGAGTCAGAAGAGAAGAAAAGGGAAGGCCACAATGGTTTTCTTTCCCCAATGTATATAGGTTTTTCATAAGGTAGGAATTCTCTGTTTGATTTCCTCCCTGCCCCCCACCCCCGCATGCCTGGGGAACAGCTGAGTGGACCAAGGTGCAAGTCAGTCTGAGGTGACCAGGTCACTTAACCCTACTGCATACAATAGTTTGAAGCATGTGGAGCATCCGTAGGAAGGCCATGCCTATGCACAGTCTATTGTACAAGCTGAGAGGCCATTAGCCTTGTTTGACTTTTCCACTGTAGCCCTTGGAATGTCAGCACTGGACATGACGCATGCAGCAGGCAAGAAATAAAGATACACAGGTCACTATTCCTAACTTCAAATACAAGAATGGTACATGCCTATGAGTGGGATAATCACACCCAGTAAATCATAACCTTTCGAGGGATACCTTAAATGCATGAAGCACATATCAGTTGTGTCATATTCATATCCTACATGATACTCGACATTTCTTATGAAAACGTAAGAGAACTTTTTGTTTGTGTTCATTGGAGGGTGGACAACAGTCAGGTTAGATAACAGGCCTGACAGTGAGGAAAACGTTCAAGACCCATCTTATTAATGAATGGTTGGTTAATACAGAACAAATCCCAGAAAGCATGGAATCTAAGTTACTATTGCCAATGCACCCAAATTGAATTGGAAGGAATGTGTTAGAGATGGGTTGACTATGAAATGTTTAAAGGATTATTTAGCAATGATTTTCTAATTATATCATCTTGTCACTGGGTCCCCGCAATGTAAGTGGCGCCTCCTCCTAGCCACTCTGGGGATTAGCTCTTTCCAGGTCCAGGGCTCCTTCCTGCTGCTTGAGCCCACTTTCTGTCCGTTTCAGTGATTCCAGTTATTCCTTCTCTGTTCCTAGTAACCGATAGGGGGATGGAGCATCGCCCCCCTCCCCGGGTCAGCATGGGCAGGGGGTTGTTCTAGCTCAGTGGGGATACTGCAGGTGAAGGGTGCTCTAGCTCAGCCAGGTGGCACTGCCCCCCCTGCCAAGGACAGGGGCTTCTCTGACCAGGCTGAAGCACCCCCAACCCATGGCAGCACCGTATGCAGGGGAGCTCCAGCTGGGCCAGAGCAGACCCAGTCCTTGGCATGCTGCAAGTGGGAGTAATGGGGGCGTGGGGAGAGGGAGCGCTGCTTCTTCCCATTTACCTACCGTTTAATCGGTTAACCAGTTAACTGGGAGTTTTCATGCCCAGTCACTGTACATGTTTTCCCCTTCTAGGGTGTTAGTCTTTCCTCACTCCCAATCTATGGTGGTCTTCCCATACACATCTCCCTTCTCCCAGGGAGTGACTGCAAACTACTGCCCTGCAGCCAGCCCTTTTCTCCTATCAGCCTGTTCCCACACCCATGAGTTTCCCATAATTAGGACTTCCCTCTCAACCTTAATTGTCCCAGCTTGTAGCCTAATAGGTTAATTGGCCCATCTGGCCTTCAGGGTGAGTGTGGGGTGAACACCTTTTACACATCTTCACTACTCCTCTTGAACAAAAATAGCTATAGTGAAGGACTCCAGGCAGGAGGTAGGATATATAAATACCCTTCCCATCTACCTAAAGAATATCTCCCATTATAGAGCAGAGGAGGTGGACTGAAGTCTGTCCTATGACAAATATTTTTCCTGGCTTAAAAAGTTTTAAGTAGTTCTGGAGTGATAGCTATCACCAGTATTAGAAGCAGAACTGAGACGCAGGTTTAGTCTCCTTTAAACGTGCACACATTTTTGTATTTGAGCATGCCATTTTGCCAAATGAACACTCAGCAATGTATTGTTGAACCAGCCAATGATGGATTAATGGCCACCTAATAAATTTTGGTCATGAGTCTTGAGCAATGGGGATAAAATGTAATTGAGCTCAACTAGCATATTGGTATTTATTATTCATGTGTTATAGTAACTTAGCATACCATATGAGTAATCTGTTAAAGCTTGCCAAAAGAACCAATGTTAATTGTGTACAACAGAACATATTTCCTGCTGGAAATGTCACACCATAATTATATTCCATTTCTCTATCTGACAAGTAATATAATACTAAAAGAAAATTAGTCCTGTTTTTTTCTGATGATTATTCACAGTGCTTTTCAAGTAGTGTACAGGGCAGCATGTTTCTGAATTACAAGAAGTAATACAAAAAAAAAAGTTCCTACAATATTAAACAGGCAAAAGGTACCAAACCTAATAGCACTAGTGAAATAAACAGTGCAAAGTTGTGTACTTAAGTATTTAAATTGCACAGAAAAAGATGATTTATGACACCTAAACAAGTGAAAATAAAGTGGTTTGTTTAGTGGGCGGCTAAATCCAAAATCCTTTTTTTAGCCCTTATTAGCAGCAGTGGGAACTTTGGCTGAGTAAGGCACTGCATGATTAAGCTGTAGGTTGGCCATAAAAATAGTAGCAATAGAAAGGAAGTAAGTACCCTGTGTGGGCAATCTGCTCAATTGAATCCTGGAATCTTCAAAGCCAGGAGCAGAAGCATGACTGCTAGGGATAAAGGAGTAGCTCCACTATCTGGTAACTATAGTAGACTGTTGTCCTCTTACATGGATACAGCTAGAAGAGGCCAAAGTGTGCATTGTAGTGACTACAGGTGGACCTCCTTCGTTTGGCATGCTCAGGGCCTGACCGGTCCCAAAGAAGGGAGTTTGCTGGACCAGGGATGGTCAAGCTTCCGGGCTGAAAGGGTGGCGCCAGCATACCTGCTGATCTTTTCTTCCCAACCTCCAGGGCTGCTGGCCCCATGGGCTCCACTGGCCGCCGCCGCTGCCAGCCTTGCTGCCATTGGCCTCATGGGCTGCTGCTGGACTGGGGGTGTTGCCAGGCCAGAGAGGTACAACCTGTACCAACGAAACAAAACAAAAAGATAACACAAGCAAAATATCTCCAGAAATTTAACAGTTACACTTTGAAATCTTTCTTGTTTGCATAATATACTTCTTCGGGTTATCCAAAGGCAAACTGAGGTTCTCAGAAACTCTTAACACCATGCCAAAATTCTTTGCGATTTTATAAAAAAAAAAAAAAAAGGGGGGGGGCGGGAAGCAGTTATTTATGGGCATCCATTAGTAAAAATCTATGTGCCGTATAACAAAATAGAATTTATTTGCTTTCTTGGAAAACCTTTCTTTCACAGATTGGCTTTAGTTTAAACTAACATATATTGTGGTGCTTATTCAATGCCAAGTGGTTGTAGTGATAAATTCACTGTGACATAAGAATTAAGGGTGGGATTTTCCAAAGCTCTTATCAATGGTGTTAACTCCGCAGCTGTTGAAGACATTAGTAAATCTCCAATTTAACTTAAATAGGAACAGTGATAGGTCAACAGAGGGAGATATTGAAAATCTCTTCCTCTGTCTTGTGTTGTGTTTTGTTTGCATCAGAGGCTAGCTGGGAAATCCTGCCTATGTTTTTTTTTACTCGCAGTGCAACTTTATTAATATTGTCTTACAACTGAGTCTCCAAAGTATTGCAAAAACCAGCTTTTTGCATGTGTAAATCCGTCTTTCAGCCCTATCAATTTTATTATTTTGCATTTGTGAGCATATCAATGTTATTAGTTCTCAGTTCCTAGTAAGAGTCACATTGAATTGGCAATTTGAAATACTGTGACTATCCCAATTTTTCTTTGTTTTTTTTATTCCTCAGCAGTGTACTCAGAGCTGTACTCTGCACAGAATAATGGCGTCTTTGTCCCAGAGAGTTTACAATCCCAAAGAGAAAAGGTAGGATCTAAACGGAATCTGAGAGGAAGCTTAAGCTTGGAGCTAGTGCCAGCCCCTCAGCTGGTATAAATTATCATGCGTCTATTGATTACAGTTGCAGTATGCTGATTTACCCCAGTTGACAGTCTGGATCCTAATGTTTAATTGTTCACTCCTTATGGACATCAGGGAAGAAGTTAATCTTTAGGAAGGACTTGAAAGCCAACAGTATGATAGTTCGCTGAACAGGGATAAGAGGACATACATTGCACAGAATAAGTATTTTTTGCTACATACTGTTTATTCTTTACTTCACAGTCTCAGTAGAATTTTCCCTGGAAGGTCATGTAAAGGAGAGTCTACTTTAACAAGGTAATTGCTAGTGTTTTCACTTCTTGTTGGTTATGCATGCTGTGAGCATGACAGTATGAGACAGAGAGAAGGTTATGGATGTACCAAGCTCTGAACACACAAAGAGAATGAAACAAGATGGAATCAATAAAGATTATTTTCAGACACTAATTTGAGGGTTGAGCCTTGATAAATCTCTGTAACACCTTTGGGATTTGTTGTATTGATGTTGTTATCTTTCCATTTATTATATTGGCTCTGATGTACTAGAGCAACTGGTGAGCTTCCAACTGTTTCATTTGCTTGAAGGATTAAATCTTGTAAATGGTTTAAGAAGCAGAGAAGAAGACTTCTGAACTAGGAGTGTTTGTTGTTAAGTTTCCATAATTTTTTCCATTCCCACACAAGAGACGTAAATAGCTCCAGAGTGCAGAACTTTAAAACAGGTTAAATATTTTATTTAATAAAACCGTGAGCAATGATAATGTGTTTCTCATTCTTAAACCTCTTAGTTACCTTTTTAAAATGGTTCTATTTTAGTGCTGATTTTGGGGCTCAAAATTTCCATTGTCTAAAACTAGAAAAGTTCCAATTTGAAGCACCCTTTTTGTAAATGCTCTGTAATTTGAAAAACACATCAAACCTGTGCACACAGACTTCAATGTGAATGTTCAGATGAATTGGCTTTTTTGTTTTATTTATCAATCAAACCATGATAGCTAGACAGAAATGCAGAAAATAGGTATATGCAGTACACCATCACAATTCTAGGCCTATGTGATATATGGCCTTTATCCTTTGATGGTATTATTTTTACTCCCCTGGGTGTACTCATGTAAGCTGCCATGAATATAAATAGAATTTGAGTCTGAACAATGAAGAGGAGAGCAGACTCTGGAGGAAACTTATCAATAAGCATCCACTCCTAAAAAAGAATGTGCATTCTCCTTATTGTTCTCTAATCCTCAGAACTTTTTCTTTCAACTGTTGTGCTAAAATTGAACTCCAGTCCTAACACATTCTAGGTGTTCAATTGTAGAATTAAGCTGTGTGTATTCACAGTTTCTTCCTCTCCACTTAAAGTTTTGTTTGCTAGATTTTATAAAGCTTTATGTATAGGAAATGAAATAGACTTAAGCAATGAGTGCTCCTCAGCCCGTCCCCCTCCCCATCTAAAATGTCAAAACATTAAAAGTAAACTCAAAAATAACAAACTTTTTCCTCCTCCTGTCTTCATCCATCATCTGTTCTGGAGATGTTTTATCCCCGCCCTTCTATTTATATTCGTTCCCATTGTTCCATCTTATTTCCTTCTAAAAATGTGCAGTCTGGCAGCACTGGAGTCAGGGGGAGTTCTGCCTTTGACTCCAATGAGAGGAGGACCAGTGCCTAATTGTATAAATACTGGTTTACATCCTGAGGCACCGCTGGGGTTCCCCATTTCCTCCCCATAATTTCTTCATAATTGAGAAACTCTTGTCAGGCTTGATCGACTTGCTACACCTCACGCACTTTTGTCATGGTATGTACCCACGAGAGAGTATGTACTATATCGCTGGAAAATGTAATTCACTGATGTTTAATAGTCTTGCCTGAGTCATGTGCAGCATACATTCAAAGAGTTATAAATATGTGCTTTGCACTATGTGCTTAAAATGTGGTCAGCAAGGAACACATAAGCGCAATCTGTCGTAGACAAAGGAATGTGCGTTTGCTTTCCTGACCAGCCTGGCCATCAGGCAGAGACAATGACGCTAGATTCACATAAAAGGTAAATGAAGCTATTAAACTAATGAATGAGGGGGGGGAAAGATGGGCCCTGAACAACAAATTACAAACAAATGAATCAAGTGATTGTACACAGCATTACTGTGTTATGAAAGCCTGCGACATGTTTGTGTTTGTGAAATGTGTTTGGTGACACTATATGAGACGTTGTGGATGCCAACTGATAATATGTTTTAAAGTCAGTGACCATACACAGGAGGAAATAGATTTTCTCCCAACCTGGAAACTGTGACATAGATAGTTTGGGATAATCTTGGAACTGGGAAGGTGATGGGGGTCTGTGTAAAAAATGAACTAAGGCTGGTGGGAGCCAAGGTGAGATTTGCATGCTTGTATGTGGCATCTTGGTGTCCAGGCGGTGAGCCACAGGAGCCCAGCATCTAAAGTTTCCAGAGAGGCAGGGCAAGCACTGCCACAACCTTTGTCTGGTCTGGGTTGAAAGTATCACGTAGCCCAGTCACTGGTTTAAGATTAAGAAATGAGAAGTCTCAGGTTTGTTCTATACTAGGCAGGTAAATCAATTGCAGCTATGCAATTTTAGCTTCGGCAGTTGCGTAGCTAGAATCAACTTATCTGCAATTGACTTACTTGGCTGTACATACAGGGGGTGGTAGATGGGAGGAACGCTGACACCAATGTCTCTTACTTCTCACAATAGCAGGAGTACAGGGGTGGACTTTTGACCCCAGATAGGTTGACTTCACGCATCTTTACCAGATGCGCAAAAATCAGACTCCAGAAGATCTACTCTGAGTGGGTCAATTTTCCCCATAGTATAGACAGCCCTCAGGAGAACATGTGAAATCTATGGCCAAGATGCTGCATTACAGTGTAGGCCAGTGCTTCCCAACTGTTTCTTGGAACACTGGTGTTTCCTGTGATAAGAATGGTGTTCTATAAACATTTTTTGATGCCAGCAGTATTTTTCCTTCTCAGATATTAAATATGAAATTATGTGTATATCAAAAATCCTAAGGTATCTGAATTGTATTTAGATTGTAGGTATATTAATATTTATGATGCATACATAATTGTACAGTTATGCGACCTGTGCTGAAACAATCAGTGTTGATTTAGATTGTTTTGGCACAAGTCGTGTTCAGAGAAATCAAGTGATCGTGTACCTAACATGAGGATCCAATTCTCCAGCAGTGTTCCTAATATTAAGTGGATTTGTGATCAAAAGATGCAAAATCACTCTTCCCATTAAAAACCTGTCAAATATTACTTATTTTTATTTTCCAGTAGTTTTCTGTAAAAATAACAAAATTATTTAAAAAAATAGGATTCCATACCTAATTTGTTTTGCATTTCTTTTTCATAAAAACATTTTTAAGCTTCAAGGTACGATATTTTGAACAACATTATCTCTTCTATTTTTGTGCAACAGTATAACACTAACTATCCTCTTTTCAACTGTTTATATTGATGTTTTGTTTTGGGTTTGTTCTTAATTGTACTGAAACAAAATAGGAAGAAGGGTTCTTTCAAAGATGGGGTTTATTTTCAAAAGAGCCACATCTACACTGCCTTTTTTTTTTTCTTTCAAAAGTATCTCTTCTGAAAAGAGATTATGCAAATGAAGCATGAGATACTTTAAAAAGTGCCTCATCTGCATTTTTGATTTTCCTCATTTGCATTCCTCTTTTGAAGGAGGAATGCAAGTGTAGACACAGCCTAGTTGTTCATTCAGATGATTTTCTATTTTTTGTTCTTTGTAAAATAAAAGACATCTAAGAAAACTCCTTTAAATCAACTTTTGAACTTACATGTGGCACTGTTTCAATAAGAAACCCTCTAGCCTCCTGCTTGACCAGCATGTATGTGTTCTGTCAATATATTCCAAGCCCAAAAGTGTTCTGTGGCCAAATTTAGTTCGGGAAACACTGGAGTAGACTGTTGATTTTGTACTTTACATGATCCTGACCCACAATTTCTTGTATGTTAGCAACTGCTAAACGTGTGCTGAATCTTCATGAATTCAGTAGGGCTCGGTGCAAGTGTAAGAAGTAGCAGCTAAGTTTGTAACTGAAGTCCTGAGCAGAGGAGCATCTCCATAATCCCCTTGGGTGAGCAGTTAAGCAACATTTTAAAACAAACACCACAATAACAGAATGTGCGAGGGACACCTGGCAAGTTTAGTGAGTAGTTGGTTTCTAGCAGTGCTTTTTTTGTTTAAAAAAAGAAAAAGAAAAAGAAGCCAGTGCTCAGCTGTCTGACTGCCCCTCCTTCACAGCCAACCTGCTGGGCTGCTGAAGTGCTTAAGATAAGGCTGGGGCTGGTGAGGTGCCAGTACTCAGTACCGCACAAAACACTGCTTTGTAGGCAGCTCAGCAAAAAATATTTAAGCCAAGATAATACCCATCTGTAGGGTTTCACGTTTATTTTTAGAAAATTTGTGTGCAGCAAGAGCAACGCCAAAATACGAATCTCAAGGCTATAGTCCTTTCATGGTGATGCATTTTAAAACACAAACCTGTAAAAACAGGGGAACTTTTTTGTTTCTGGAGTGCTCTGCTCTTGGTTATTTACAGCAACCTGCCTGACAAACCTGAAACCAGCCCTGCTCCTCTTTACGTTTTTGGCCTAAGAAGGCTCCAGTGCACCTAGGTATTATCGTCCCAAGCTGACTCTGAAATCCTCTGCCGGGCTTCACCCTGAGTGGGTTTAAAAGAAAATTCTCTTTTATCTTTACAGACCATACCAAAGAGATGACTGCACACAGGCCATGTCTACACGACAGTAATCTTTTGAAAAAAGTTCTTCCAGAAGATCTCTTCTGAAAAAACTGCTTTCAAAAGAGCACGTCCCCACGCAAAAAAGTGGATTGAAAGATCAGTCTACTCTTTTGATAGAGAGTGTCCACACAGCCTTCACTCTTTCCAAAGAACAGGCCAGGGATCGAAAAATCCAGCACCATGAGGTCTGCTCTTTTGGAAAAAGGGCCCATGGGGTGTCTACACATGATGATTTTTTTTTAAACTAAAGAAGCTTTCCAAAGGAGGCACTCTTCCTGATCTGGGAGTGGAAGAGGGCTTCCGGAAAAGGAGCTGCGTTCTTTCCGTTTCGGATTGAAAGAGTGTGTGGATGCTCCGCATCTTCTTTCAAAAAAGGGCTGATTTACCAGAAGAACTTGCTAGTGTAGATGCAGCCACATTGTTTTTTCTCCTTCCACAGAATTGGCTTCTTTATCAGGACAGCATTTAGCAGTTCAGGTAGCGGCTGTGCCTTCAGTAGGTGAATAGTAGGTGACCATATGTCCTCTTTTGGGTGTGACAGACCTTTTTTTAAGCTCTGGCTGAGCCATCCCAGGTGTGGTTTTTTTTTTTGGCAAAGCTGAGCATGTGTCTCATTTGATCAGCTGGCAGGAAAAAACTGGACAAATGCCGTTTCATCAAAAAGTGGGGTGTTGACCCCCGAGTAGTGCATGACGGAATGTGGGAGAGAGATTTTGAGAGAGCAGTTTGTGCCAGGCCAGTCTCATTTGGAGAAGTGGCAAAGGGTCTTAGGTAGCCCCACACGGAGTGAGCAGAGAGGGGCTTTGGGCAAGTCCCTTATAGACAGGCAACAAAGGGGTCACATCTACACAGACAGCATCTGTTGACAAAACTCGGCTTTTGTCGACCAAACTCACTGAGCATCTACACGGTTAAAGCGCTCTGTTGAGCTTTGTCAACAAAACTCAACTGTTCTGCCAGCAGTGTTATCCCTCTCCCCGATCAGGTATAATGCCTCTCTCGACAGTGTTTTGTCGCCAGAATGTCCACATAGACATTTCTGCTGACAGAGGGGGCTTCTGGTACCCTGGGCAGCCCTGTTTGCAGAGCTTCCAGTCAACCATTCCATTGAGAGAGGGCACATCAGTCTGGCCGTGCTCTGTTGACAGAGTGGATTGCTCTTTCAATCTGCTTTTGTGTGTAGAAGCTATCTGTTGACAGAGATACTGCCAAGGTTTCTCTGCTGACCATGACCTCTGTCAACAGAGCCTGCCCTTGTAGATGTGGCCAGGGACTCTTTCTGGTCTCACATGTGGGCAGCCTCTAGCTGGTTCAAGAGGACCACACATTGTCCCATTTTCCCTTTGGGAAAATACAGTCACTGTAGTGCAATGTTCAGTCACCCCGGTGAACGGTGTTTTGCCGTTCTTTACCTGTTTCAAGGCAGTTGTCAGCACTGCAAAGCTTCACACTCAGGACCAGAAGGCCAAGGATAAAAAATTCAGTCTGACAAGATGAGAGAGAGGGTAGTGTATCTCACAGTTTTTTTTAATGTAGGGACAGAGGAATCAGATACTGGGTATTTTGGCAAATTTTGTCTGCAGGGAATGTTCCCAACATTTTGTATCCATTGTTAGACATGTTTAGATAATCCCTCTGGATTCTGGAAATGTCACTGGATGTTGCTTAAAATGAGCAGATGATCATTTAAAAGTAATTTGGTATTCACTGTAATAATGCTGATCATGATGAACTAATTGGCTGTTAATTCGTATGGTAGATATTAATAGGAAATTCATTCTAATTCAGCATTAATTATTGTATTGTTACTTAAAACTGTTTCTCATTATTCATGAATGAGAAACGGGGGCAGAATGCTTCACTAAACACTCTAGCAAAACAAGTAAATAATTGAGATTCGTCTCCCAGGAATGATCCTGTTCTCATAATTAGAATTGTCAGAAATGCAAGTTAGTTTTCAAGATTACTGTCCTGACTAGATATTATCATAGTAAATTAGATTCACTATCTGTGTCTATCTGTATGTGCACCAGTGTTCTGATAATTAGGCAGTGATTTGTAAAACATGAAAATGGTTTCAGTAACTGCTTGAGATTGACTGAGTCCAAATAAGAAGGTAGTTATTTAAAATACTGTATAGTTTAATTGCCGCCACTAAATGCTCCAGTCTCATATACATTATAAGTAAACTAGAAACAAAACTACATGATAGTAATCCTAGTATGTGCATAATCACATTAGAGTGGGTTTATAATTATACTTTAAGTTTGTAGTTATAGCTTGAAGTTGCCAAATCAAAAGAAATTTCCCAAATTCCTGGCAAATTCTCATCACTGTCAATATGTGAAAAACATTATTCTCTGATTTTGTGATTTATGTCATTGTTTAAATTTATTTACATCTGCCCCAATTGATTGTCTTCATCAATTAATTGTAAAAAGTCATGTCCTTGTTGCATTGTGTATGTGCATGACACCAAGCACAATAGGGCCCCATTCTATGACTGTGGCCTATACATGATACAGTAACACAAATGCTAAATAATAACAGAAGATATATTAAACAGTGATGGATTTTTTTCTTTCTTTTCAGTTTCCTATCATAGACAATCAGTTTGTTCCTGCAGAATGAGAGAAGAGAAACCACAATCTTCTCTTCAAACCTTGTGTGCTAACTGCAAACCTGGAATATATTTTTCCCTTTTTCTCTGATATAGGTAGGATAGAAATCCTTGGAAATCTGGGTTTACCATGGGTCTGCAGTCCAAGACAGACCCATAACTGTGGTGGCTTTCTCTGGTGGCCTTGTTAAGTTATAGGAATCCATGAGTGCCTTTTAGTTCAGAAAGTCACAGAAATGGGAACTTTCAGGAAATGTCAAGAAATTAATTGTCCTGCTGGAAAGCAGTAACTCTGGCACTCACACTGCCATAAGTTTATTCCGTCACCACCTTAAGGTGATTAAAGCAGACCCAGAATGTTAGTATCAGGAGCACCTTTATCCTAAGTAAAGTCTTTTAGCAAGGGAGAATTTTACTTAGAATCTTACTCCTTAATGTTAAATTGACTAGTCACTGAATTTTTGTAAATTACATCCTACTGCTTCTCACCCATGGGGCATTAATTTTTGCTTATAGGTTACTTAATGGTATGAAGTTGCAGAACACTGTTAATTGTTTTTATACACAGAAGGGTCTGAGAGCAAAATAGATTAGAGCAATGTTACAGAGTACTGTATAAAAATGGAATATCCATTTGTCAGTAGCACCATAGCCTGGACCTTTATCCACATTCAGCACCAGAGCAAAGGAAAAAAAAGCATAGGTGGCATCAACTTTAAAGTAGAATCTGCAGAGAGTAACCAAGAGCATTGAATGTGTAAGACACAAGCATTCCTCTCTAATCCAGATCTCTCACTGAAGAATATATATATGCAGGTGGTTCCAAATGTCTTTGATTTCTCAGCATGAAGCTAAACCCAGTTACTAGCTGCTCCCCAGCATTCATAGAGATTGGCTAAGTAGAAACTGGGCTTCCCTCTTTGGGTTAGAATTTGTCTCCTTACTGAGTGGCATACGAATATGCAGATCTCCTAATATGCACTGAGGGCTTGGTTCTCTACAGTGTCTTCAGCTCACTTGTACTTGGAAGAGTCACTCAACAAGGTTAGGATCAGCACCAGAATGAGCAGAATTTGGTACAGAGCCACGGGCGGAGGAAAGCCTACGTGTTATTAGGTCTGGATGTTTAGAGCTGCTCACAGGGACCATACGCACGGGAGTGAAAATCTGTATAAATGAAGTAAAGCCAGCCTTGCATTCACTAATGCTGTGGTGTCCTAGATCTCTGTCATCTGCACAGAATGTGTGGTTACAGCAGGGCAGGGTGCCAAAAGCTCTCCTTTTACTGGGATCTGACCATGTGCCTAGTTCTCCAACGTGATGGGATGGAAGGAAGGGCTGGGGCAGCCGAGGATACACGGATTCTGGAGATGCCACTCTCCGGAGGTTTTGTGCTGGTTTTGCTGTATGTGTCTATAGTTTTCCTTCCGTTTGTATGTTGGTGAAAACAGCTAAAAACTATTGCAGCCGCAGCAGCATACACTGTTCAGAGTTGCGATATACTGAGCCCATCAGCCTAATTGCAGCTTAGGGCAGGAGCAGACCTGTCAGTCACTGGCAGCAGTACTGTGCCTGGCTCCAGAATGTTCTGCCTCTGGGCCAGGAAGCAGGTTGTTTGGCCAGTCTTCGCAGTTGCAGTTTTTCTGAGGAAAAGCCCAGACTGTCTTGCACATTTCTGAGTGACTCACAGTTTGGCTGAAGACCGTGTCTGTCCAGTTCCTAGCTGTGTCCTTCTGAGGCATGTGCTGTGCCCCTTCAGAAGCTGGGGAGGGGAGGGAGGGAAACTAGGTCAAGAAAAGCCACAGGCAAAACGAAAGGGTCTGTGTCTCCTGTTTCACCCCCTTTTTGAATGCTACACAAAGGAGCCTGGCAGGCTCTGTGATGACAATGCAGCTTCCCTTCTCACAGCCCAGGCTGGATGGGGTCATTCAGCTCCTCGTCCCCAGGCAGCTAGGGAGCTGGGCAGCGAGAAGGGAGCATCAGTGACACTGCTTTAGAAGTCCACATTTAGAATGACTGTTTCCCATTCTGGAGACCGTGCTGCGAACATGCCATTGTACCAGATTTGTGGACCTTAGTACAAAGAAGAGCAGGGAAATGTCTCTGTGCTCACTTGAAGATTTGAGGGGAGAGGAGGGGAAAAAATAATGCCCATGCGTCTTCTCCGTGCTGAAAACAAACAGATCATCCAAAATAAAGATGGTATTGAAAGATTTGGGTTAATTTCAGTCAAGAGAATTTTTCCTATCCTCTGTAGGAAGAAAAATTGTGCTTTTATTCCGTGAAAAAGTTTGGGAACACAGCTGTACTTAGGAAAATAGATTTGAATTAACTTGGCAGTAGAAGCTGTCTCAAGTGGGGGCACTTCAGAGAGACAGACATTTCCCTGCTGTTACTGACTGATAGGTCTCGTTCTGGCCCCAAGCTTCAAGCAGGCTGGTGTACTTGCTGTAATGGATCTGTGGACCTTATTAATCAAAGAAAGGAAATTTTCATACAACCACAGATGAATTTTCATGTTATCAATCCTGCATAACTCAGTCATTTCTCATCAGAAAAACTTCTCACCAGAAAATGCTAATGCATGTCTCCTGAAGTCCTATTTCCCTGCCAACTTTTTTTCTTTTATCGCCAAGAATTTGAATACTAGAAGTGTTTCTAAAAAATTGCATTTTTTTAAATGAGAGAACATATATTTTTTTCTTCTCTCCTCTCATTTGAAAAAGGGTAAATTGTTTTTGCTCTACTGCACCAGAAGTAGAAAAACATCTTTAGGCAAATACCAGGGCTGGAAAATTTCAACCTACTAGATGTAAGATAGCATAAATTACAAGAAACTGAAAATGGGGAGTTGTTGTAGAATGCCACATTCTACAGACCTGAGTAGCTCTTTCTTGGGAGAGTAGTCCCATTCAAATCAATAGGACTATCTGTGTGAGCAAGTGCTACTCAGTATAATTATGGTTTGCAGAATTTGTGCATTCAGTGGAGTTATAACTAGCATTCTGAGTGTAATAAGAAATCCAGCTATTAATTTATTGGAGCAATAACAGTAAATAGCTTCTAAATCTGCAAAGCCATATCTTTTCTACTTTTCTCTATCAATCAGTCTGTGGTATCAATTTACACATGTGCAGCAGTGAACAGGAAAAGTAAGCAGCAGCAGATCTATTTACATAGACATAATGTATTATATAAACAATAAAAAGACAATAGAAGAGTATAAGCTGATGGATTGATTTACAAAATCAGTTCCTTGAAATAATCTGCATTGTAAAATCCTGTAGCTACAGTTTGTGGTTCCTGCTCTTACAAAAGTCTGCAACTATCATTAGTTGGCAGCTGAAATTAAAAAAAAAAAAAAAAATTAGTGTGTGAGTTACTTTGCTGGGTTCTGTACTGAGTCCTAGTCACTCTACAAATGAAATGATGAAATTACAGCTGTATTGAGTATTGCGGCACTTGTTAATGCTGTTGTAGTTAAGGGTCGGTCTTTCCATTAGGAGCTGATTTTTCCAGGATTAATAAAAGCTGTTTGACATTGTGGAGGCATTTTGCATGTACCTTGCTAAACCTGGTGTGTATTTTCCTAAAACAAATGTTGTAGAAGAAGCCAAAGTATGCAGATAGGAAATTTCAGATGTTTAACGGTTTAGTTGTAGAAGGGCAGCTGTTGTCAGCAGTTAGTATTAATCCTAAATGTAGCTATTTGTTTTATATTTAAAATGGCAAAATAGGCAAATCTTGATTAGCAGCTAATACATGGTATGTATGATTTTATTAAGAGTGTGCACAACACTTTGGGTGATATCTTGTCCCCATGTGTAGGGGTTGGGGGAGGTGAATGTTAGAAGTAGCTTCGCTCCCAATATTTCTGGATGGCACATAATGAAAACTGTGACGTTATGGGAAGTTTAAGGACCTCTCCCCCTCACTCCCTGACCCCGTGTGTGGCAAAATCCACCGCTTTCACTGTGTAGAGGGGTAGAACCGTAACTGAGCTCTCGGTCTTCACCCACCAGCTGATCTAGTCTGAGACTGTTCACTGAATCTCTCCAAGAGTAGAACCATGCCCCTAATGCATGGCTGTGGCTTTTAACCCACCCTTCCCCTTTTCTTATATCCCAGACTTGGTAACCTTAACATTATACACTCTATTATTACTGTTTATGGAGCATTGGTGTGTATGGCAGAGAGAGGAAATGGTTGTAAGTCCTTCAGAACATGAATTCTTCAAGTGGCAAGAGAATAAACGAAGGTAATGCGCTAGAGTTGCAAACCCAAAATTGGGTATGCTCATTGAGACCAAACTGCTTCCTAAAGGTTTCTTGTGGGACAGAAGAATGAATGGAACTCAATACCCATTAATTGAGAGGCTATTATAAGCATCGAGTGGATAGCACAAAAGAATGTAGGATGTCTCCTGTGTCAGCTGGGCCCATTGCACCCATGCGCTATGTCATTGCTTTGCAGATAAGGAGACCACCATTGAACAGAACCTGAGAAGACTTGGTCTGGGCAGTGGACAGGAAACAGCTGCATTTTACATTGTCTCAAGGAGGGTAGGATGACAAAGGGAGGAGGCCAATAGTTTCAGCCTACTCTGGGAATTCTAATCCGTGTGGCATGCAGGGGTATAATTGTAGTATTGTAGGAGCTATTAAAGTGACGTTTGCATTTCATCTCCTTTTTGATCTTTTATTGGCACCATATGGAATGTTGTTAATTGAAAAACAGTGATGTCTCTCACATTGTTCTTGGCATCCTAACAGACCAGAAGGGGGCACACTTCCATGTGCTAGGCAAAATGACTGCTAGAGAGACAATACAATATGTAAATTAGTTTGAGGTGCCTTTGGGTGAAAGGTTCTATGAAAATGCAACCGTTTATGAGATAGTGGAGCCATCGTAAGGCTGGTATGTCTTACAGAACCCTGCTTTTAATGCTTGATTTTTATATCTGACTCCATCTTTGGAGTTTTATAAACAGAAGAAAATACTGAGTTTCATCTGTCTTGCCAATATGGCCTTATTTGTAAACCAGTCTGGCCTCTCAGTGGGCAAACTGCTAAATAGAAGGTGCTAATCAACCACAGACTGAAAATGGACAAAAATATACCACAACTAGCTGGTATTTTGATATATGGAAAATATAACAGACTTAGTTTTATGGTACTCTGGGCAGCCAAGGAAAAGATTAGACTGAAGAAGCCATAATAGCATGCAGGTGGGAAATGAGACTATAAAGAAATGAACCAAAATTTTAAAAAATCAGAATGGGAAACGGTAAAATAGGAAGATTGCAAGAGGCGAAAATAAGACACTGAAGGAATTCAGTAGGAGAAGCCCAGTGAAAAAGGGACCAGATTCAAATTAATATTCTGGGAGATGTGATAGACCACAGCAGACTACAGAACAAGTATGTGGAGGACAAGTATGTGGGCAGTTGGGTCTGTGCCTTTGTTTCCCAGGGACGGAGGCTCGTCAAGGATCAGCCTGCAGCAGCAGGGGCTAATCAAGCACCTGCAGTCAATTAAAGGCTATGGAATCCTTTTAAAAGACTTCTCCTCAGGTAAAAGGGGCCGGGGGGAGAAGAAGAGGTGTGGACTAGGAAGGAGGAAAGATCTGCAGAGGGGAGCCTGCAAGAGAGAAAACTTGTTGCAGCAACCAGCAGACGGTTCTGGGGAAGTGGCCCAGGGAGGAAGCTGTTGCACTTTGGGCTGATGGAGACAGCCCCTCCTGCAGCAGCTGCCTAGGGTCCCTGGGCTGGAATCTGGATTGAGTGGGAGGGGACCGTGTTCCCCCCCCCCCAGACCGCCCCACACTCCCTGGGACAGCTTGGAAGGAGCAGGAGGAGATCCCCCACCCATGCAGGGTCTCCCCGCTGTTTATGACTCTGCCGATGATGAGAATAGCCCAATAGGCTGTGCCCAGCCCCTGGGAAAACTAGGAGGCAAAGAAAAAGGGACACAGTGAGCCTTTGAAGCATGTCTTTAACTGCCACAAAGCGCAAGACCCACGAGGAGTTGCTCAGGATTTTGTCACAGGCAGTTTTCGTATTTAGTATCTGCCAAAGACACTAAAGTGTTTTCTATTAAAACAAATTTATTAAAGAGCAAAACAATCAAAACACAACACTACCATTCATGAGGCTAATTCTAAAGTCCATTTCAATAATATTCTCAAGAAGAAACTCCACATATCAGACCAGGTTATTGAAGAAATGCCCTCCCTTTTTATTTGGAAAGCGCTCTCACCCAGGGCAACCACCCAGGCTGGCATGAGGAATGTTCGGACTATGTGTCAGGTGGGAAAGACAGCACAGATTGCAGTGGAGAGAAACAGTACAGGCTTGCAGTCTGGGGCTTGCGTGAGACAAGATGGACACAATCTGGGCAGCTGTGCCTGGCAACTGGTGTAAACCCTCATCTATTCAGGACATGAAGTAGAGGGTGCACCGCACACATAAGGTGCAGGCTTTATGTTATCAAGAGAGGCATCTGGAGGTTTAATGAAGAGGATAGCAGTATCATCACGCATAATCACAGCCAGTTTCTACACCAAAGTGCAAAAGGTACTAATTGTGCAAGGGCAAACACCAACCAATGAAGTAGCTGAGGAATGTAAAACAGACTTCTATGACAAACTACAAAGTGTGGTGAACCAGAAGGCAAAAGATATGTTGATTTTGATGGGTGACCTCAATGCAAAAATGGAAGCAGAGAACAGACTGTGTGGGAAAAGAAGGCCTAGACAACATGAATGAAAATGGAGAGCAGTTCAGTGACTTTTGTTCCTTCAATGGATTGGTGATAGGTGGTGGTGTTTTTCTGCACAAAAGGATCCATAAGGTCACTTGGGTTTCACTGGACCATCAGTCAGAAAACCAGATTGACCACATATATATCAGCAGTTTTTTCAGAAGGTTGATGAAGGATGTCCGCTCTAAAAGAGGAGCAGATGTAGGTTCAGACCACCATTTGGTCACAGTAAAACTCAAGTTCAAGTTCAAGAGACACAACACAACAATGACTAAGCCGGGATTGAGATTCAACACGGAACGGCTGAAGGATTTAGAGACAAGAGCCAGTTTCCAAGTGGAGCTGTCCAACAGATATGCGCTTCTGGCAAACCTGATCCTGCAAGATGATCCTGTAGAACAAATTTGGGAACACACCAAAACAGCCTGGAAATAAAACTGCAGTAAAACATTGGGAAAGAGGATACGGTGTCACAAAGAATAGATCACACCAGAAACACTGAGAAAAGTGAAGGAATGAAAGGACAGAAGAGCATCAGTCAACAACAGCAAAACAAGAGCAGACAAGGCTGAAGCTCAGCGACTGTATTCAGAAGCCAACAAAGAAATTAAAAAGGCTGTAAAATGGAGCAATAAGAACTTTGTGGAAAACCTTGCACAAGCTGAACATGCTACAGGATAGTAGTAGTAGGCATCCTTCAATCCCGAGGGATCATGGGTTTATGCCCCAGTTGGACTGATTCGAGCAGCATCTCCTGTGGCTGTGCAGTCCAATCCAGGAGTGACAGTCCCTTCCGCCCTGTGAGCAGCAGTGGGCAGATGTCGCTCTGGTATCACGGGCATGGATCTTCCTGAGGGCTCTCCTGTCTTCCGCTTCCTTCACCAAGGTAGTTTCATACATAGCAAGAGCTTTCTTCACTCACTGTTTCCAGGCATGCCTGTCTGAGGCGATACAGGATAGAGAAACTTGAAATAGCTCTATAACATCACGTGGAAGCTAGCTGTGTCCCAGCATACAGTGGATCAGCCTGTACATGGTAAGGAGGCGCGTGTGCTAGCAAACCCAAGTGAGCAGGTCAGTAGATGGAAGGAGCACTTTGAAGAGCTACTGAACCACCCTGCCCACATGGAATCTCCCGACTTACCACCTGCAAATATACTGCTGCATATTAGCAGCAGCAGACCCACGAAAGAAGAAATCAGAAAAGCCATTGCCCATCTGAAAAGCAGAAAAGCAGAAAAGCACCTGGTCCAGACAACAGCCCTGCAGAAGCAATCAAGGCAGGTAGTGAGACATCAGTCAACATGATGTATAATCTATTTAGGAGAATGTTGGACACTGAAGAGATCTCACAAGACTGGGAACATGGCTTACCTTATCAAGCTTCCAAAGAAAGGCAACCTGAAGGGATGCAAGAACTGAAGGGGGCATCATGTTAGTGTCTATTTCAGGAAAAGCATTCAGTAGGATTCTCTTGGAGAGAATGAAGACGGAAATCAATAGACAGCTCAGGGAAGAGCAGGCCAGTTTCTGAAGCAAGAGCTCCTCTACTGATCAAATAGAAACTCTCAGAGTAATCATAGTACAGTTGCTTGAGTGGAACTTGCCCTGTACCTAAACTTTGTAGACTTTGAAAAAGACTTTGGCAGCGTTGAGACTGCTGCAACCTCACGGCATCCCATCCAAAAGTACGAATTTGATTCATTCAACATATGAACGCTCCTCAACATGCAAGTTGTTTACAATGGTGTCTTGACAGAATCCTGTAGCATACTGTTGGGAGTGTGACAAGGGTGCCTTTGTCAACTTTCCTGTTCTTGATCACAGTGGACTGGATTATGAACAGGACAACAGATGGCCATCAACGAGGCATTCAGTGGACCCTTTTCAAACAGCTAGAGGACATTGATTTTGCTGATGATCTCACCCTCTTTTCACACCAACATGAAAGCATGAAAGAAAAGGTCACAATACTAGACAAAACTGCCTCAATGACTGAACTGAGCATTAAGAAGGGAAAGACCAAGACAATGAGGATCAACCAGTCCAACAACACCACCATCACCCTGTTAGGTGATGCCCTGGAAGATGTGCAGCAGTTCCCCTGTTAGGGGAGTGTTATGGGCATAGATGGAGGAATAGATAAGGATATCTATGCCAGGATAGGGAAGGCAACAGCTGCATTCAAGACTTTCTGTCCCATATGGAATTCACAAATAATGTCTGTGAAGACAAAACTGCGGATCTTCAACACAAATGTGAAGACTGTGTTCTTGTATGGATGCAAGACTTGGGGTACTAAAAAGTCTTCAAATCCCAAGCTACAGACATTCATAAACAGGTGCCTGAGGTACATCCTTCACATCAAATGGCAAGCCTTCATTACAAATGAGGAGCTTTAGAACACAGCAGGACAAGAACCAATTGACACTGAAATCAAGAGAAGAAAGTGGAGATAGCTAGGCCACACTCTCAGAAAACCATCATCCAGCATAGTCTGTGAAGCATCCATACAAGAACACAGTCTTTACATTTGTGTTGAAGATCTGCAGTTTTTTCTTCACAGATATTATTTGTGAAGATGTCCCAGCAATTGCAGTTGTCTCTGACTCCCCAGGCAGTTTTTCTGGCTTTACAATCATGTTTTACTGTTTTCCTCCTTTAAAATCATTTTTCTCCCTTCTTGCTGTGCTAAAGATCGAAACAAACGAGAGGAAACTGATTAACTGTGTGGGAGAAACAGTAAAACTAACTGTACACATATATCTAAGGTAGGCAAACTAGGAAAGAGAGATTTTGTTTGTCTGTTTTTGCTCTAGTCATGCAATTATTGTCCTGTTAGCCATTTCTTACTACTAATGGGAGGGTAAAAATAGAAGCAGTCAGAAGTGCAGTATTAAGTTGAGTATGTCTCTGTTAAAATTAAGGGATCAAAATTTTAGTTCTTCCTCGAGTGTCCCCGTGGGTGCTCCACGATAGGTGTGTCAGGCTCGCCTGGGCACCGCAGGTTGGATCTCTCCAGCAGTTTCTGCTGGACCGCGCATGCGCTGGCGCGCACCGCTCCCTTGCACGCTCCCAGCCACGTGCACGATCCGGTCCCCGCCAGTTCCTCTCTAACCGCCATCGGCTGCAGACGGAATCCGCTCAGGCTATGGCCAGAGTTGACGTATTTAATGTTTTTAAAGTGTTTAGAGTTTCTTTTTCAGTCTTTTAGCTTAAGTTAGCTTGTTATTGTTTTCAAAAAAAAAAAAAAAAAAAAAAAAGAGAGAGTAAAAAGTAAAGTTTTACAGCCTTAGTAGCAAGCGGAGCAGTGGAGGCCCAGGGATGTAAGGCCATTAGGCCTCCTGCTGCGGCAGGCTGAGTCCGAGAGGGGAACAGGCACAGAGAAGGTGCTAAGTACCCTATTAACAACTCAAAGACTCACCACAATGTCCTCTTCAGGATTCAAAAAGTGTGAGTCATGTCGCGAAGCGATGCCGGCCTCCGATGGGCACAGTCAGTGCATTAGGTGCCTTGGGGAATCTCATGTCACCCAGAAATGCTCCTTCTGCGCAAAGCTCACAGCCAGTGCAAGGAAGGACAGAGAGATGCAGCTGAAAATGCTGCTCTTTGACAAGGCCCTCCAGCCAGATGCACCGGAGCGGCCTCAGCAGGAGGGACCCGCAGGGGCCCATAAAAGGAAAGCTGCTTCCCTAACCCCATCAGCGCAAAAACAGAGGAAGCTTTCACCAACCCAATCCCTACCGGCAGCCACAGCGAGCGGGACGGGTGCAGTGCATAGCCCCCAGCCGCAGTCACAGCTGAGCGGCGGTGGCACGGAGACGCACGTGGCAGAGGCTGAGCCTCCGATAATCAAACAGCCGCCCCGCACCGCGGGCAGGGCGGTGGCCAGGGAAGCGCCGGAACCGGTGGCACCGCAGCTAGCGGCACCGACCCCCGGGGAACCGGCGGTGCAGAGCTCGCAGGCATGCGGCCTGCAGGCACGGGGGGAGACCACCCGCGCGGCACCACAGCGGAGCGTGCCGAGCGCGGTGCAGACAGCAGGGCCAAGATTCCCGATGCAGAAAGGGGCGGAGCCAGCCCCACAGGGGAGGGGAAAGGCAGCACAGAAAACCCGGCACCGCAGCCCTTCTCCAGACAGGGCTGCAGGGCTACTCGCTCTAAGCCCTCCACTTATGCTGCGGACTCCAACAAGGCGGCAGGGGTCACCTCCAGTATACCCTGAGCCCCCATCCCCATTCCTACAGCCAGCATCACCATGGCTTGGACCACCATCACCCTTCCTGGGCTTTGAACCCCTGGAGTACTGCCACAAATCAGTCTCTCCATTATCTCAATCACCCAGACGATCTCGCTCTCCTAGACGCAGGGGGTATGCGCCTCCAGAGTGGTCTAGATCTCCATCTCCGGAACAGTGCCCGTGTTGCCATGGTCGCCCCTATCACACGGGGCATAGACATCATAGGCATACTCCCAGGGACAAATCCCCCAGACAGTTCAATATCCCCGAGGGCAATCGCAGACGGGGACGGAAACGCAGATATCTCAGGGGGAGTTGATTCTGGAACCCCGAGATTTTCCCTCGCAAGTATCTAGCGAGAGAATGTATCACCGTCAACAGGACCCAGAGGGGTCCAGAGTGGCTTAACCGAGTGGTTCCTCGCTATCTTCCCCTGACGAGGCCACGGCCCCAGGGGACGTCCATTCTCCGGACGATCTCAAACAGTTCCAAGAGCTGTTTAAAAGGGTGGCCTTCATGCAAGGCATCCAAACAGCAGAGGTGCAGGAGAAACACCATAAGCTCCTTAAAAACCTGAGACCTCCGGCCTCTTCCAAAACAGCTATTCTGCTTGATGAAGCAATCATGGAGTCTGCCACCACAATATGGCAGACCCCTGCGTCCACTCCACCTATAAACAAGAGAGCAGATAAGAAGTACTTCGTCCCGGTGAAGGGCATGGAGTTCCTGTTCAGCCACCCGCAACCAAATTCTCTGGTGGTGGAATCGTCTCAACAGAGGTCGAAAACTTCTCAGTACAAGACAGGGGGAACGGACAAAGATGCCAAGAAACTAGAGTTGTTCGGCAGAAAGGTCTACTCCTCCTCTACCCTACTGTTGAGAATGGCAAATTACGCAGCGCATCTAGCGAACCATAATTTCGACAACTACTCCAGGCTGACTTCCCTCATGGACTCGCTTCCAGAGGACAAGAAGCTGGTGCTCAAGGCCATCGTACAGGAAGGCTACGCAGCCTCGAGGACAGGAGTTCAGATTGCCCTTGACGTAGCGGATACGGCAGCACGCTCAACAGCTACGGCAGTAGTCATGCGCAGGGAGTCCTGGCTCCAGACATCGGGTATCCCGAGGGATCTGCAGGCGAAGATCGTTGATCTCCCCTTTGACACGCAGAAGCTGTTTGCTGAATCAGCCAACTCGGTCCTTCATTCCAGTAAAGACTCAAGAGCTACTCTCAGGACCTTGGGGATTTACACCCCTCCATACAGAAAGAAAAAGTATTACCCCCAACAAAGACGATACCAGTATCAACCACAGCGTCCCCAGTACCACAGGGGCTACGAGCAAGGGCGACATCAACAGCACCAGCAGTACAGAACTCCCAGGCGCGTTCTCAACAGAGCCGTGCATCCTCGGGGCAGGGCCAAAGGCCACAAGTTTGACACACATATTGAGGGCTGCACTATCACTACCATCGCGCAATGTCATCCGAAGCTACTGTTCCACCATCGCCTCCGACCATTCTACGACCAGTGTCAAAAGATCACCACAGACAAATGGGTACTGGAGATCATAGCCACGGGTTACGCGATTCCCTTCCAGTCGCTCCCACCGCCACAACCTCCACCCAGACCCCACCTAAAGGACGCCTCCCACGAAGTGAGACTCAAGCAGGAGGTAGACCATCTTATGCTTATAGGGGCAGTGGAAAGAGTGCCGGAGCAACTCCGAGGGAAAGGGTTCTACTCAAGATACTTCCTCACAGAGAAAAAGACAGGAGGCTGGAGGCCCATCCTAGATCTTCGAGGCCTCAACTGGTACTTGCGCAAGCAACGCTTTCGGATGGTCGCAGTCGCCTCTATACTTACGGCATTGGACGATGGAGATTGGTTCGCAGCCCTCGACTTACAAGACACGTATTTCCACATAACTATTCACCCAGCTCACAGGCGTTTTCTCCGGTTTATGGTAGGCAAAGAACATTTTCAGTACAAGGTTCTGCCATTCGGCCTCTCCTTGGCCCCCAGAGTCTTCACCAAGACCTTGGCAGTGGTGTCAGCCTACCTGCACAGACGGGGGGTGTTTATATTCCCATATCTGGACGACTGCCTACTGAAAGGGGCCTCGAAGGAGGAGGTACTTCACATGATACGCGTCACAGCAGACACGTTCTCTTCGCTGGGCCTGGTCATCAATCTGGCAAAATCAAAGATAGACCCCGCACAGGACATAGAGTTCATAGGGGCACATATAAATTCCATCACAGCAAGGGTTTATCTACCAGATGCCCGCTTTCGCGCCATTGGTTCCCTCGTGCAAGTCATCACCTTCAGCCCTACGGTGCCGGTTCTGACATGCTTTCAGCTGCTGGGCCACATGGCAGCAGCAACGTTTGTGGTACAGAATGCCCGATTGCATATGCGCAGCATGCAGCACTGGCTGGCGAGCATCTACAAACCGGCAGCACACACCGTCCACAGGGTGGTGTCGCCCACGACAGAGGTGCGCAGATCCCTGCAATGGTGGGTGAACCCCAAGAACATGCTAACAGGGGTGCCCTTTCACCAACCCCAATATCTGTTTTGCTCACTACCGACGCCTCCCACATAGGGTGGGGAGCACACATGGGCAAAAAGGTGACGCAAGGACTGTGGTCCTCCACAGAACAGTCAGTGCACATAAATATACTGGAGCTCAGAGCAGTGTTCAACACCTGCAAACACTTTCGAGACCATATACAAGGCAAAGTTGTCGGGATCAGTACAGACAATACCTCCACCATGTTTTATATAAATCGGCAAGGAGGAGCTCGGTCCCGTGCCTTATGTGCGGAAGCAGTCCGATTGTGTAACTGGTGCATCGCCAACAATATAACCTTGAAAGCCTCGTATTTACCAGGCGCTCACAATGTGAAGGCAGACCAGCTGAGCAGGCGCTTTGCTCTCACACACGAGTGGCAGATCCGTTCCGATCGGCTACGACCGATTTTTCACGCGTGGGGATTTCCCCAGATAGACCTGTTTGCCACTCAACACAACAAGAAGTGCCCACAAAACTGCTCCAGGGCAGGACTGGGACGGGGATCTCTGGGGGACGCATTCGTGATCTCATGGAGGGGCCCCCTGCTCTACGCATTTCCTCCCACAGTGCTTATCCACAAAGTCTTGCAGAAAGCCAGGAGAGAGAGAGCCCGAATGATCCTAGTAGTCCCAACATGGGATCGACAGCAATGGTTCCCCTTAACTCCTGCGCATGTCGGACCGTCCACCAATGCCCTTCCCGGTGACGCCGGGTCTGCTCACGCAAGCCCAGGGGTCCATAGTGCATCCACATCCCCGAGGTCTGCGACTGCAAGCATGGTTAATCCATGGCTCAGCTCCCTAGAGAGCACGTGTACGGACGGAGTGCAACAACTCCTAGAAAGTAGCAGGAGGACTTCCACCAGGAAGACCTATAAGCAAAAATGGACTCGATTCACTGCATGGTGTTCTACCAAGCAATTAGCTCCCCTTGCTGCGCCTATACCTGTAATACTAGAGTATTTACTGGACCTCAAGAGAGGCGGACTCTCCCTATCCTCGTTGAAGGTCCACCTTGCCGCTATATTGGCTTTCAGACATGAAGAGGAAGGGCACACGGTGTTTGCCCATCCCATGGTTACCAGGTTCCTCAAAGGGCTGGTAAACCTATACCCCCCTCGGAAACAGCTTCCACCTTCGTGGAGCTTGGACCTGGTGCTTAATGCGCTAACGGGACCACCGTTTGAACCCTTAGCCACGGTTTCCCTCCGTCTCCTTATGATAAAGACGACCTTCCTTCTTGCAATCACGTCAGCTCGCAGGGTGAGCGAGCTTGCAGCAGTTATGGCAACGGCACCCTGCACAGTATTTTCCAAGGAGGCGGTAACCATACGGCTGCATCCAGCCTTTGTTCCCAAAGTTTCTTCAGAGTTTCATATTAACGAACCTATAGTTTTACCCTCGTTTTATCCAAAGCCTCATAACTCCAACAAAGAGGCGCGCCTACACCTCCTGGACGTGAGGAGGGCGCTGGCTTTCTATATAGACAGGACTAAGTCCTTCCGGAAAACGGATAGACTCCTAGTCTCTCTCACTCCCAAATCAAAAGGAGAAGGTCTCTCTTCGCAGAGAATCTTGAAGCACATCGTATCCTGCATAAAAATGTGCTACGAACTTAGAATGACTCCTTTACTGGCCCCGCCTCGGGCTCATTCCACTAGGGCGGTGGCGGCATCAACAGCCTTTTTCAAGGGCATTGCGCTAAAAGACATTTGCAGAGCGGCGACCTGGTCATCCTATGACACCTTCGCCAAGCATTATGCCCTTCACAGGGTATTCCAAGTGGATACCCGTCTCTCAACAGCGGTCCTCTTGGGGACAAGCTGCACATAAACCGATTACCCACCTCCTATCTTGGGTTACTGCTGGGTAGTCACCTATCGTGGAGCACCCATGGGGACACTCGAGGAAGGAAGAGAAGTTACTCACCGTAGTAACGATGGTTATTCGAGATGTGTCCCCGTGGATGCTCCACCACCCGCCCATCCTCCCCCTTCGGATCTCTGTTTAGTATTTTTCAGGAGAATCCGAGGCGGTTGGTCAAGGAACTGGCAGGGACCGGATCGTGCACATGGCCGGGAGCGCGCAAGGGAGCGGTGCGCGCCAGTGCATGCGCGGTCCAGCAGAAACTGCTGGAAAGATCCGACCTGCGGCGCCGGGGCGAGCCTGACACACCTATCGTGGAGCACCCACGGGGACACATCTCGAAGAACCATCGTTACTATGGTGAGTAACTTCTCTTTCTGGCTTTTTAAAAAGGTGTGCACTCTTAAGCCAGCACGTAGTTACATCCACATTTTTGCAAATTCACTAAGTTGTGGGCACTGATATAACCAGCTAGACATCTACACCAGAGGCCAAATTGAGGAAGTGTCTATTTTCCCATTCTGTTTAGCCTTTTGTGACTGTGGTTTAAGTGCAGGAATCGCTATAGTTTCTGTTTAATATCCACTGTGTACAGTAGTAGTGTTTTAGAAGCCCCAGTTCAAAGCATACTGAAGTCATTGGGAGTCTAGTTACAGAGAAGTACTAATGCTAAAATGTTGAATAGTAACAGAGAGGGAGCTGTGCTAGTCTATATACTATCAAAACAAAAAAGCAGTCAGGTACCAGTTTAAAAACTAACAAAATAATTTATTAGGTGAGCTCTTGTTGGACAGACCCACTTCTTCAGGCCATAGCCATACCAGAACAGACTCAATATTTAAGGCACAGAGAACCAAAAACAGTAATCAAGGAGGACAAATCAGAAAAAAATGATCAAGATGAGAAAAATTTTCGCACCGCTATTGAAAGGGAAACAGCTGGGCTGTCTTTTATATTCAAATTCAGCACATTAACACGTGGTTTGAACCGGGATGGGAATTTTCTGAGTCACTATAGGGGATCGTTTGCGTACTTGGCTTAATCTAATTCTTGACCTTCCTCCCCGCTCCACCCCATACCCCTCTACTCTCTGATTTGCTCACTTGATCATTTTTTTCTGATTTGTCCTCCTTGATTACTGTTTTTGGTTCTCTGTGCCTTAAACATTGAGTCTGTTCTGGTCTGGCTGTGGTCTGAAGAAGTGGGTCTGTCCCACGAAAGCTCACCTAATAAATTATTTTGTTAGTCCTTAAAGTGCAACTTGACTGCTTTTGTGTTTTAATGCTGATATGTCTGACTTCCATGATCTCATCAGGCTAGTCAGAGCAAATGCTTTGGTGAAACTGATCTGCTCCTTCTGCTAGAAAAAATTAAAATATGCCCTCCAGGAGCTCCCATTTTGAGAGATGTTGGTGTATGTCCTTCCCTCAGATGTGCAATTGTTGATACATTCGGGATTGCTATTCATTCTCTAATAAGTGCTTCTACAAGAGACCACAAAATTAACCTTTCAGAATAGCCAAAGGCCCTGAATTGTTTAGAGAAATGGCAGTAAAACAATGCATCCTCATATGCACATGGTTTGTCATTTTAAGGGCAAAGATTAAAAATAAATATCAAAAAAGGTAATTTTTCTAAGAATTTGGGGGTTTTATATTAATAAATGTAAACCTTTTAAAATCATTACAAGTGTGATGGCTCATACTGTGCATTGTTTATTTTATTTTTAACTCTATTGTTTGTCTAAAAACTTGCAAATAAAGTGTACTTTCCTGTCAGTTTTTTCTTTTCTAATTGGATAATCGTTAATTCCGCTGCTTCTTTCGTTGAATCAGACTGAAGTCACCATCCACTGAACTTACTTTCGTGATTATTTTGACATATGTGTTGAAAATGAAATGGACCCTGTAGTCAACATTCTCTCTAATCTTTTTCGTCTATCCATGGATGTTTTCCACCCATGTGCAGAATAAATTTTTATGTGCAGAGAGGCATGTATGAATATACACTATAAGTAGAAACAAACCTAGGTGTGGGTGCTTTGCTAGTCAGCTGGGTGACATTTGATTCTCTTCTGGGCAGCACAACTTACAGGAAACCCAGCCTGTAGTATTTGATTCTGTGCTGTAAATCTGTAAAACGTTCACAGTTACCTGTCTCTAAAGGTGTGGGGAATAGGCTTTGTTAACTAATTCTTGTAAAGTAGTAGCATGTTGATGCAGTTTGTAACTCACTGCAACTATGTATCTGAATTTTTATGGACCTTGTACATATATGTCTTTGAACATAAAACAGTTTGTCATTTGGCTAAAAGGTTCTGTGTAAATACAAAGTAGAATCATAGAGTACTTGAATTGGAAGGGACCACAAAAGATCGTCAGGTCCAGCCCCCTGCACTCATTGCAGGAATAACATCATCCCTGAAAGATGTTTGTCTAACCCAGTCTTAAAAATCTCCAATGATGGAGATTCTACAACTTCCCTGGGCAATTTTTTCCAGTGCTTAACCACTCTTACAGGAAGTTTTTTTTTCCCGAATGTCCAACCTAAACCTCCCTTGCTTCAAAAAGCTTCTTGTCCTACCATCAGAGGTTAAGGAGAATATTTTTTATCCCTCCTCCTTGTAGCAACCTTTCAAGGACTTGAAAGCTGTTATGTCCCCTCTGTCTTCTCTTTTCCAGACTAAACAAACCCAGTTATTTCAATCTTCCTTGATAGGTCCTGTTCTCTAGAGTTTTAATAATTTTTGTTGCTCTTCTCTAATTTGTCCCCATCTTTCCTGAAATTTGGTGCCCAGAACTGGATTCCATACTCCAGTTGAGGCCTAATCAACTCAGAGAAGAGCAGATGAATTACTTCTCATGTCTTGCTTACAACACCTTGTTAATACATCTCAAAATGATGTTTGCTTTTTGTTGCAACAGTGTCACACAGTTGACTCATATTTAGCTTGTCATCTGCTGTGACCTCTATGTCCTCCCTAGGTCATCACTTCCTATTTTGTATGTGTGAAACTGATTGTTTTTTCCTAAGTGGAGTACTTTGCATTTGTCCTCATTGTATTTCACCCTATTTTCCCCAGACCATTTTACCAGTTTGTCCAGATCCTTGTGAACTCTATTCCTATCCTCCAAACGACTTGGAACCCCTTTCAGCTTGGTGTCATCCTCAAATTTATAAACATACTCTCTATGCTGTTACCTAAGATGTTGATGAAGATATTGAACAGAACTAGTCCCAACAGTGATCCCTGCAGAACCCCACTCATTCTGTCCTTCCACCATGACCTTGAACCATTGATAACTAGTCTCTAGGAATGGTTATCCAACCAGTTATGCACCTACGATATACTAGCCCCATCTAGATTGCATTTCTCTAGTTTATTTGTGGAAGGTCCTGTGAGATTATATAAAATACTTTAGTAAAGTCTAGATAAAGTCTCGATATACCACATCTACCACTTCCCCTGTAGCCACAAGGCTTGTTTTCCTATCAAAGTAGGTACAGAATATTATCAGAATGTTTTGCTTACAAAGTTTCAAAAGCTTTACTTTTAACAGGAAGTACACTTTCAGACTTGCTGATGGGCATGGGGGAAAGCCCCGGTGATTTAAAAGGGCTTTGGGGTCCCACTAAAGTGACAACAACAGTGGCCAGAGCCCTGGGCCCTTGAAATCACTGCCAGAGCCACAGGTGGCACGTGATGGTCTGGCAGGGGAAGGCTACACCCAAGCTCAGCTCCTTCTGCCCAAGGTTCAGCCCCCTTTGCATCCTGGGGCAACCGCTGTCCCCACTTTTCCAAGGGCTGAGCAAAGTCTGTGGGCCACCCTGTACACGCTTCAGCTTTGTTCATGTTGAATTGTATTGCCAATAATACTCATTTTCAATCAGAATCAAAGCTTTAAGCCCTTTAAATGCAGCTAAATGGATTCGCTTTTCAGAGGGCAGAATCCAGAATAGCAACTTGGATTTCAAAGACCTGGAAAATGCTGATGTTTTTCTTTCTGGGCCTGAGGCACTTTTATCATAACAATACTCCACGTAGTGCTCCTTGGTATTAAAGGCAGCATAGTGAAAAAATTGAGTGGTACCTTTTTTTGTTTATTTAAGATGTATAAAGTTTTTTGTTGTTTTTAACTTAGCTATATGAGGCACTGCCTGTCCTGTTTACTGGAGGTTTCCTTAAGGCGGCAGGGGAATTGGGAGAGAATTTTATTAGAGGCAGCAGTGTTGCTGTTTAACAAAGATATTTTTCTTCCAAACTGTACATGAGGTTTCTGAGTTGAATAGAGGCTAACTAAACAAACAAACACACACAGGACAAAGCATTTGAAAACACCTTTGACTCCTCAGTTACTCACCACTTGTCAAAATATGATTGGCTTTCCAGTACCTCTAGGGTATTCGTAAAAAAACAAGTGAGGTGAAACATAAAATTGTCATGTAAAAACAAGCAGGAACAAACATTTGTATTTTAAAATAGAGTATTGTCAAGTCTACTTCTACATTTAAAAAAAGGGGGCAATTCAAACCCCAGTTTGATTTTCTTGTATTGTGCAGGTCACCTTTCAACTTTTTGATTTATGCTTCCTATTACAGATGACATTACATCAGTGCACATGCTATAGTTGTTTGATATTTTGGTTGTGCCCGTGGAATACAAGAACATTATTAGGCCATTTCTTGTGCAAACTGGCAAGGATTCTCTGACTTCAACAGAACTTCACTGATTTATTCCAAGCACATTTGTGGCTGAGTAGTTGAGGAGCTTATGCTACATAAGTAGTAGTTGTGCTTTAATTGTGATTTCTTGCAACAAAGGCTAAATAACATTCCAAATGTACCAGTACCTTAGAATTTTCTCTCATGGTACTGTATCCTCTGGATGCGGATTAGAAAATATCAAAAGATTTAGCAGCAACAGAAGTCAGTGGAGCTTGGGATATGCTTTCACAACAGGGAAGATTGACATTTCTGCGGTCAATCTTCCAGAATTCAATTGAGCATATCTGGTAGGGATTCACTAAATTGAACTCACAGGGTATCCTCATCAGCACTGGTACACCTGCTCCTTGCGAGGGTTAAGGGAAGTCGGCAGGAGCATTTGCTGCCATTGACCTCAAGCAGTGGAGACTGCGCAGAAGCACAGATTAAGGTGCCTCAACTCCAACTATGTAATTAACATAGCTGTAGTTGCATATCTGAATTGAACCTTCCCCTTTAGTGCAGAGCTGGCTTGGTTTGATTCAGTTGAGGGTCAGAAGCCTTTTGAATATTCCATGGTTATACCTCCTTGCCGTGGCTGAGGCACGTAAGCAAGGCAGTGTGAGGGAGACTTACATTTCTGCTGCTCATGCTTTCTGAAACCTGTGATTAAAAGAGGGGTTTCATGGCTAGGGCTATCAACCTGGCACCGATTACGAGTTCTCAGTTCTGTTCAAAACTTTAAAATTAAAAAAACAGCCAAATTTAAAACGAGGCTGCTCTTTGTGTCCCCTCTCTGCAGACGCACTCAGATGTCCTTACTATGTTTTATTTTCAAACAGGAAAAGCCAACAACAATGTACAATGGGATGAGGACTCCGTAGAATACATGCCTGCCAACCCCGTCAGGATCGCATTTGTCTTGGTTGTTCATGGCAGAGCTTCTCGGCAGCTCCAACGCATGTTTAAGGCCATTTACCATAAAGACCATTTCTATTACATTCATGTTGACAAGGTAATATATCACAAGTTATGAATTGCCTCTCTCATCATTTGTCAATCTGTCCCTCTTTGTCGCCTGCTCCAACATTCTTTTTATCTCTGCTGCATGCGGTATTATCACTTTTTGTTTTTCCGTCTGTTCTGTGTTTTATGCCCAACTGTATTTTTTTTTTTTTTTTTACACCTCTCCTGTGACTGCCGTCATATCACCTTGTGTGTCTATGGTATCTGTCCCTGTCTGCCTGTTGTATGTTTTGTAGCGATAACTGATAAGTCATTGTAGGTTATGATGTACATTTAAA
This sequence comes from Carettochelys insculpta, assembly GCF_033958435.1. Taxonomy (NCBI): domain Eukaryota; kingdom Metazoa; phylum Chordata; order Testudines; family Carettochelyidae; genus Carettochelys; species Carettochelys insculpta. Next base: position 20,263,299 of record NC_134152.1, read on the forward strand.
GTGGAATCAGTGCTTGCCAGGCCAGATCAAAGGCAATAAAACAAAGAGGCCTCTTGACACTTTCAAATTAGCTTACACTGAATGAAGGGATGTGTTCTTTAGCACGTCTTACCTGGAAAATGCCTAGCAAATGGTTAGATAAATTAATTGCCAAATTTCAACTGCTATTCATAATTCTCTATGTATTTAGAGCATTTTTGCTTAACACAAAACTGACCGCTGGCCATTATCAACTGATCTGAAAAAAACTGATCAGATTTTAAGATGTTCAGTTGTTAGAGAATGCAAGTTGGGGGGAGCCTTTTATTTATTTATCTTTTTCTTAGTCTGCTAAACATTTTACTTTCTTTCCCTGTAAAGCGATCCAATTACCTACACCGGAAAGTGCTCCAGTTTGCTAGCCAGTATTCGAATGTGAGAGTAACCCCTTGGCGAATGGCAACTATCTGGGGAGGAGCGAGTCTTCTGTCCACCTATCTACAGGCTATGAGGGACTTAATTGAGATGAATGACTGGCCCTGGGATTTCTTCATTAATCTTAGTGCTGCTGACTACCCCATCAGGTATGATGACCCCTTTTAAAACATGTATTTTACCTTCATAAATGAACAATGGAATTTAAATTATACATAAGCCAAAATTTCTGTATTCTAATGTAAGAAGCAGAGTAACATTCAACTGGGGCACCAGTTTCACAAGTCTATGGCAGGAAGTCCCACCCCATGGGGCTTTTAGTGCTGTAGCTTCTCCCAGTCTCAAAAACAAAAATATCACTTCATTGTCACTGTGCTGGCATCAGCACTTTTATTACCATGGTAATGGCACCACAAACACAAAACAATGTGTGCATGCCGCTGTAATACTTGCAACTGCCTGTAGCTATGGGACTCAGGAGAGTTGATTCTTCAGTTTGTGGACCTCAAACTTGAAAAGAAGTACCCCACACAGGACTCCCGTAAGCAGCTTGCTACAGCTGGACTCTGTATTTCGAAAAACTTGGCTGATACTCATATAGGTTCCTCAGAGAAACACTGTGGTATTTTGGATGGTTTTTCTGCGTAAGATAATGATGATAGGAGTGACAAATAAGTTGTTGGGAGTCAGTTGTATCTCAGCCTCAACTGTTGCCTGAATAACTTTATTTAGATGGTACCAAACATAGAGATTCATGGATCACCACATGACAAGGCTTGTGATTTTAAATGAAGCTATAGTCCCTCTGGGTTTACGTAACTCGTGCCTCACAGCTGTATTCAGTAATGTTTACTAAACTATGAAAAAGTAGATTCTCTGTTAAGGAAAAAAAATTAGATGTGTTTCAATGGTTATTTTTAGACTGCAAAAAAATATGAAGAACAGAAAATTCTCCTTTCAGTTTTTCCATCCCACCATGTCAAAAGAATTAACAAAGGGGAAGTGGCTTTGTTGGGTAAATCATCTACCACATGATCCTGACATCTTCAAGTTATGCTTGAACTCAGTGGAAGTTTTTGCCTCAATAGAGATATCGTGAAAACTCAGTAAGGGCTTCATGATTTGGGTATCACGTTTATCCACTACCAGTTAAATACAGATACCTCTGTGAAAGTGAATAGCAGTCAGGAAAATAACTTGAAAGATTAAGAATCTTAGAGAAAGTGTCTGTGGTCTGAATGTAGGAGTTCGAAATAAGAAGTCCAGGTGTTTTAATGTGAGATAATTGAGATCGTTTAAGTTTTGAGAAAGTCTCATAACAAATATGACTTGTCATTCCAGCTCTCAAGTGGAGACAATAATGAAAATCTACCTATATCCTTCACTTAGTTGTTTGGGAAGACTAAATTATTTCTTCATCTAGAATACTTTCAGGACATGGAGTGCTATACTAATCCCAAGCAATAGTGTAATGGAAAGCACCGATGGTGTGGGGAGATGATAGGAGAAATACAGCCTTTACAGGGTGGCAGATTCTAGGGGCCTGCCTGGAAGTATTAGGTGCTGGAGTTCTGCAAGTACAAGGTAACTAGTTTGCGGAGTTTTCTAATGGCTGCATCTTGGTCACGCTAACGATAATATATGAAGGAATGGGCAGAGAAACTAGAGGCTGGAATTATACTGGTGACATCTTGTCGGCTTGGGGGTCTGTATTAGTGCATCTGTTGTGCGATTGGGGTCGTATACTGTACTCTAGTTTCCTCTGGGGTAAGTTAAAATAGAGGTCCAAACTTGGCTAGTAATTTGTAAACATGACTATAAATTGTCCCATAATGTGTAACTGAGACTTTGGCCAGCCAATTTTAATAAAGTATTATTTTATCATTTTTTCTATAGAGGCAGCCCTAAACAAGTGTAGTTTGAGTGTAGACATTACAACATATTTTTCTTTGCAGCAATGGAAATTCTCTGGGAGTTCCACTTCTCTGCTGTTTTGAAATCGCATCTGGGTTCTCAGCTGTAGGTCACTGTTCTGAAGTGCACACTTCCCCTTTTCTGTGAAGATACTCTAATTTTGGAATTTATGCAAACATGTCAATGATCTAGAGACAGTACTTCAAAAAGCACTTCATTTAAATGCTTTTTCTTTAATAACTGAGATACAGGTATAGTGAAAAGAAATTCAAATACATAATTTTATCGTTATAAACCCTGTACAATGTTACCTCATCAAAATATAGAAAGATAACAATATATAGTACTGGCTTTCCAACATGAAGATACTATAAATTTGTGTCCTTCCCAATCTTTAGGAAGACCTTTTTTCCACAAATGTAGGCCATATAGGAACCTGAGTACAGGTTGCACCTCCCTGGTCCTGCATCCTAGGGACTTGAGTGGTTCCAAACCAGGGTTTTGTCAGGTCAGGGGAGGTTAATGCCCTCTGGCTGCCATTGCGGGCTCTCCAGCCACGTCTCGCCCCTACCACTTGCTCCCAGGCCCCACATGGGTGCTGGGGGAAGCTGGATGCCAGCACTCCAGTCCTGGCCTCGCATGACTCCCTGGTGCTCCTGCCTGGGCCCTGCAGAGCTGCCCAGGGGATGCTGGTGCTTTGGGCTCCTGCAGGGGACCTGGAGGACACCAGCCCCAGCATCACTGCCCCATCTTCAAATCCCGTGCTGTAAATTGTCAGCTAATAAATTAAAAGCGGTTTACGCTTCTTGCTCTGGTTAGTAATATTGCAATTGTTTTGTTAGGTTTCCCAGCATAAAACATATGAATTTTGTAGATTAACGTATTTTTCTAGGGCAGCTCCACATTAAGCTTTCACTTCCCATCTGCCATCCCATCTGTGACAGTAAAGCCCCTACTTCTCTTCTGATAGATGCACGCTATACCAACTTCAGGAGACAGAGCAACACATGCTAAAGAGCAGAGTCAGCGCTAATCTATAGTGTGTGAAGCTCAAATCTCTCTGACAAGTTGGCTAGTGTGTTCACAGGTTACATTACAGTTGCAAACATCTCTGTCTCATTTATCCCCACAAGGAGCATTGAGAGGTGAGTGTTGAAAATGATTAGAGGCACTAGAAGAGAGGTCAATGAGAAGCATGGAACTGCGTGATTTAAAGAAGTGACAACTAATAGGGAACATAATAGATATGTGTAAATTAGTGAATGTACTAGAAAAGGTAAATCAGGTATTCCTACTAACCCTTCCTCTTACACTACTATATAAACTGTATTCTCTTTGGGGGCAGCAACTGTTCTTTTGTTCTGTGTTTGTAAAATGCCCAGCACAACAGGATCCTGGTCTCACTTGGTGCACCAGTCTCATTTATAAATGAATACCATACAACAAAGAACATTTAGCCAAATTCATATGCAAAACACTTGCCTGTAATCACTGGTAATTTGAAGTCCGACATGAAATGATTTGGTAGTGTCCAGTTCTTAACAGCATGGACCCTCATTACAACTGGCCTGTGCTTTTATTTGTAAAAGAAAGCAGCTGGTACTCAGCCGGTTCCACGCTCACATCTCTCCCTGCCCGCCCCCACCGCCTGCTGTGGTTTCTGCAGGGCTCCCCTGGGTTCCTGGGGCTAGAGCTTCCAGTGGGGCTCCGCACTCCATCTGGCTCCCAGCCATGGGGTTGCTGGAGTCCCCCTGCCACCCAGCTAGGCATCCCATGGCTGAGGCTGTTGAGGTGTCAGTACTCTGTACCAGCACATACTGGCCCAAAAAAAGGCCTGCAACAGGCACTCTTGCTGTCATCCTGTGTGCGAGGCACAGGGATTAATTGTCAGGAAACTGAACTATATTCTCACAACTAGAAGTGACCCTCTTGGGACAGGAGTGGGCCAGTGTGGGAAAGCTGTTGTTGTCTCTCCTTGCAATTTAGGTTTTGTATGAGTAGAAGACATCCGTCCTTCCAAACCACGATGTGCACCCAGAGACCAAAAAACTCCCCTCCCCCTTTATTTCAGCTTCATTCCTATTACCATCTTGACCTAAAAATAATTTCCGATGGGAACCTCCTTTGGCAGAACCCAGTGGAAAAGCTATCGGTGCCCTTTACCTTTTGCATGGGTACCAATTTGCATTATTTATTGTTTCGGACAGACGACATCAGGCAATCAGCCTTATATTTGACTACTGAAATTTTGCTCCTGACAAGATGAGCTACAGCAGGGCATGGTGAATATCTGATGTATCATGCAAGAGTCCTTAGATCAGTGGAGTCCAATAATAATTCCGGGATCACCACACTTGTGGTTATGATCCTTGCATTTTCAGCACAGCGCCCCTACCCAGAGATAGGCAGCTCAGCCCACCCTCACGCACACTCTAACTGCATATTCTGCGACTCACTGGAGCCGCCACCACTAGAGCCAGGGCCACCGGGGTCCCAGGAGCCACACTGCTCCGGTCCGGGTACTCTGCAGATGTGTCAGGGCAGCAGAAGCCCTGCCAGGCCACAGCCACTCCAGGAGGGCAGGAGCCACGTTGGACCAGAGCTGCTGAGACTGTGTTGGGCCACCAGAGCTGCGTGTCTTCCGGCTGGAGCTGCAGGAGCTGCTCCAGGGCCAAAGGAGCCACGCAGCTCTGTGCAGGAGCAGCGCAGCTGTGGAGGGGCAAAAGGAGGCACACAGCAAGGGAAACTGCTGCAGGGGCTGCCTCCATCACTGCTGGTGTGCAGACATCCCACCAAGCAGTGGGGTGCGTGCGTGCGCAGCGCAGGCAGAGGGGATATCCATGTGTGCAGCTCTACCGAGCTGCATTTCGCCACACTCTGGTGCCCTGTCCTCCCAGGTGCCTTGCAGGAACCCAGAACACCAGCATCCCCTGGTTAGCTCTGCATGGCCCAGGCCAAAGCACCAGGGAGCCATACGAGGCCAGGACTGGAGTGCTGGCATCCAGCTTCCTCCAGCGCTCAGGACCTAAACTAACAGAGGTTCTTCTTCGAGTGTCCCCGTGGGTGCTCCACAATAGGTGTCGGGCTCGCCCGGCGCCGCAGATCGGATCTTCCAAGCAGTTTCTGCCGGACCGCGCATGCGCCGGCGCGCGCCGCTCCCTTGCGCGCTCCTGGCCACGTGTGCGATCGGTCCCCGCCAGTTCCTCTTAACCGCCGTCAGCTGCAGACGGAATCCGACTAGGCTACGGCCAAGTTAGCGTATTCAATGGTTTTAACTGTTTTTCTTTAAAGTTTTCAAGTTCTTAGGCTACTGTTAAGTTAGCCAGTTGTTATTTTCAAAAAAAAAAAAAACAACAAGCGGGACGGCATTCAGTCCAGTCCTAGTAACAAGTGGAACACCGGAGGCCAGGAGCCTAGGGCCATTAGCCCTCCTGCCGTGGCAGGCCATCGGAGAAGGGGAAAAACAGCACAGAGAAGGTGCTAAGTACCTGTTAACAACTGAAAGACTCACCAACAATGTCCTCTTCAGGATTTAAGAAATGTGAGTCCTGTCGAGAGGCAATGCCAGCGTCTGATGGGCACAGTCTCTGCATAAGGTGCCTGGGGGAGTCCCATGTCACGCAGAAATCCTCCTTCTGTGCAAAATTAACAGCCAGAGCAAGGAAGGACAGGGAGATGCGGCTTAAAATGCTGCTCTTCGACAAGGCCCTCCAGCCAGACGTGCCGGAGCGGCCGCAGCAGGAGGGACCCTCCGGGGGCCCATAAAAGGAAAGCTGCCTCCCTCACCCCATCAGCGCAAAAACGGAGGAAAGCCTCCCCAGTCCGATCCCTGCCGGCAGCAACAGCGAGCGGGACACGAGGAGCGCGCAGCCCCCAGCCGCAGCAACAGCTGATCGGCGGCAGCACGGACAGCCACGTGGAGGCGGCTCAGCCTCCGATAATCAAACAGCCGCCCCACACCGCAGTCAGGGTGGTGGCTAAACAAGCGCCGGTACCGGCGGCACCGCAAGCAGCGGCACCGACCCCCGGGGAACCGGCGGTGCAGAGCGCGCAGGCACGCAGCCTGCAGGCACCGGAGGACACTGCCCGTGCGGCACCGCCCATGAGCGTGCCGAGCACGGCGCGGATGGGGCCGAGATCCCCTACACGTCAGGGGGCGGAGTTACCTCCTCAAGGGGGGGGAAGGCTGCACACAATACGAGGCACCGCAGCCCCTCTCCAGACAGGGCTGCAGAGTTGCTTTCTCTCAGCCCTCCGCTTATGCTGCAGACTCCAACCAGAAGGCAGGGGTCCCCCCCTAGCCTACCCGGAGCCCCCGTCTCCATTTTTACAACCAGCCTCGCCCTGGCTGGGACCACCTTCACCCTTCCTGGGGTTTGAGCCACTGGAATACTATCACAAATCGCTCTCTCCAGTGTCCCAGATCTCTCGACAATCTCTCTCCCCCAGACGCAGAGGGTATGCACCAAGGGAGTGGTCTAGGTCACCTTCCCAAGAACAGTGTCTATACTGCCATGGTCGCCCCTATTACGCGGGGCATAGACACCACCGGCAATCTACCAGGGAAAGATCCCCACAGACGGTCCCGTATCCCCGAGGGCAATCGCGAACGGGGACAGAGACTCAAGTATCTCAGGGGGAACTGGTTATGCAACCCCGAGATTTTCCCTTGCAAGCTTCCAGTGAGAGGATGTACCATCACCAACAGGAACCGGAAGGGTCCAGAGAGGCGTATCCTAGTGGTTCCTCGCTCTCCTCCCCGGACGAGGCTACGGCCCCGGGGGACGTCCATTCTCCGGACGATCTCAAACAGTTTCAAGAGCTGTTTAAGAGGGTGGCCTTCACGCAAGGCATCCAGACAGCAGAGGTGAAAGAGAAACACCATAAGCTCCTCAAAAATCTGAGACCTCCGGCCTCCTCCAAAATAGCAATACCGCTTGATGAAGCAATCTTGGAGTCCGCCACTATGATATGGCAGACCCCTGCGACTATTCCGCCTGTCCACAAGAGAGCGGATAAGAAATACTTCGTGCCAGCGAAGGGCATGGAGTTCCTGTTCAGCCACCCACAACCAAATTCCTTGGTGGTGGAGTCGTCGCAACAAAGATCAAAGACATCTCAATTCAAGACAGGGGGAACAGACAAAGATGCCAAGAAGCTAGAGCTGTTCGGCAGAAAGGTCTACTCCTCCTCCACTCTACTGTTGCGAATGGCAAATTACGCAGCGCATTTAGCGAACCATAATTTCGACAACTACGCTTGGTTAACCTCCCTCATGGACTCGCTTCCAGAGGACAAGAAACCGGTGCTCAAGGCCATCGTGCAAGAAGGCTACGCGGCCTCGAGGACGGGAGTTCAGATCGCCCTGGATGTTGCGGACACAGCAGCACGTTCCACAGCTACAGCAGTGGTGATGCAAAGGGAGTCCTGGCTCCAGACTTCGGGTATACCGAGGGATCTGCAGGCAAAGATAGTCGATCTTCCCTTCGACTCGCAGAAGCTGTTTGCTGAATCAACTGACTCGGTCCTTCATTCCAGTAAAGATTCAAGAGCCACACTTAGGACCCTGGGGATTTACACCCCCCCATACAGAAAGAAAAAGTACTACCCTCAACAAAGATGGTACCAGTACCAGCAACAGCGTCCCCAGTACCACAGGGGTTACGAGCAAGGGCGACATCAACAGCACCAGCAGTACAGAACTCCCAGGCGACGTTCCCAACAGAGCCGTGCGTCCTCGGGGCAGGGCCAAAGGCCACAAGTTTGACACACAGATCCAGGGCTGCGCCATCACTACCATCGCACAAGGTCATCCGAAGCGGCTATTCCGCCATTGCCTCCGACCATTCTATGACCAGTGGCAAAGGATCACCACAGACAAATGGGTGCTGGAGATCATAGCCACGGGGTACGCCATCCCCTTCCGGTCGCTCCCACTGCCACGACCTCCACCCAGGCCCCACCTCCAGGAGGCCTCCCACGTAGCGAGGCAAAAGCAGGAGGTAGACCATCTCATGCTCATAGGGGCAGTGGAAAGAGTGCTGGAGCAACTGCAAGGAAAAGGGTTCTACTCGAGGTACTTCCTTATGGAGAAAAAGACAGGAGGCTGGAGGCCCATCTTAGATCTTCGAGGCCTCAACTGGTACCTGCGCAAGCAACGCTTTCGGATGATCACAATAGCCTCCATCCTTACGGCGCTGGACGATGGAGATTGGTTCGCAGCCCTCGATTTACAAGACGCGTATTTTCACATAACTATCCATCCGGCTCACCGGCGATTCCTCCGGTTCATGGTAGGCAAAGAACATTTTCAATACAAGGTCCTACTGTTTGGCCTTTCCTCGGCCCCCAGAGTCTTCACCAAGCCCTTGGCAGTGGTGTCAGCCTACCTGCACAGACAGGGGGTATTTATATTCCCGTATCTGGACGACTGCCTACTCAAAGGGGCCTCGAAGGAGGAGGTACTACGCATGATACGCGTCACAGCAGGCACGTTCTCTTCGCTCGGCCTGGTGATCAATCTGGCAAAATCAAAGATAGACCCCACACAGGACATAGAGTTCATAGGGGCACGCATAAATTCTATTACAGCGAGAGTGTATCTACCAGAGACTCGCTTTCGGGCCATCGGCTCCCTCGTGCCGGTCATCACCTTCAGCCCTACGGTGCTGGTCCTGACGTGCTTACAGCTGCTGGGACACATGGCAGTGGCGACGTTCGTAGTACAGTACGCCAGGTTACAAATGCGCAGCATGCAGCACTGGCTGGCGAGCGTATACAAACCGGCAGCACACACCGTTCGCAGGGTGGTGTCGCCCACAGCAGAGGTGCGCAAATCCCTGCAATGGTGGGTAAACCCCAAGAACTTGCTAACAGGGGTACCCTTCCACCAACCACAGATATCGGTTTTTCTTACTACAGATGCCTCCCTCATAGGGTGGGGAGCACACATGGGCGAAGAGGTGACTCAAGGGCTGTGGTCCTCCACGGAACAGTCACTGCACATAAATATACTGGAGCTCAGAGCAGTGTTCAACGCCTGCAGACACTTTCGAGACCATATACAAGGCAAAGTTGTCGGGATCAGTACAGACAATACCTCCACCATGTTTTATATAAATTGGCAAGGAAGAGCTCAGTCCCGTGCCTTATGTGCGGAAGCAGTCCAGTTATGGAACTGGTGCATCGCCAACAATATAATCTTGAAAGCCTCGTACTTACCAGGTGCTCACAATGTGAAGGCAGACCAGCTGAGCAGGCCTTTTGCACTCACGCACGAGTGGCAGATCCGTCCCCATCTGCTACGACCGATTTTCCACGCATGGGCTTTTCCCCAGATAGACCTGTTTGCCACTCAACACAACAAGAAGTGCCCACGATTCTGCTCCAGGGCAGGACTGGTATGGGGGTTCCTGGGGGATGCGTTCGCAATCTCGTGGAGGGGCCCCCTGCTTTACGCTTTTCCTCCCACAGTGCTGATCCACAAAGTCTTGCAGAAAGCCAGGAGGGAAGGAGCCCGAATGATCCTGATAGTCCCAACGTGGGATCAACAGCAATGGTTCCCCCTCCTCCTGCGCATGTCGGACCATCCACCGATGCCCCTTCTGGTGGCGACGGATCTGCTCACGCAAGCCCAGGGGTCCATAGTGCATCTGCACCCTCAAGGCCTGCGACTGCAAGCGTGGTTAATCCATGGCTCAGCTCCCTAGAGAGCACATGTACGGAGGAAGTGCAGCAAGTCCTAGAAAGTAGCAGGAGGACTTCCACCAGGAAGACCTACAAGCAGAAATGGACTTGCTTCACGGCATGCTATTCTACCTAACAGCTAGCCCCCCTTTCGGTGCCTATACCTGTGATATTAGAGTATTTACTGGACCTCAAGAGAGGAGGACTCTCACTATCCTCGTTAAAGGTCCACCTTGCCGCCATTTCGGCATTCAGACACGAAGAGGAAGGGCACACGGTGTTTGCCCATCCCATGGTTACCAGGTTCCTCAAAGGGTTGGTAAACCTATACCCCCCTCGGAAACCGCTTCCACCTTCGTGGAACTTGGACCTGGTGCTTAATGTGCTAATGGGACCACCGTTCGAGCCCCTGGCCACGGTTTCCCTCTGCCTCCTTACGGTAAAGACGACCTTTCTTCTCACAATCACGTCAGCTCGCACGGTGAGTGAGTTTGCGGCAGTCATGGCAATGCCACCCTGCACTGTTTTTTCCAAGGAGGCGGTAACCATACGGCTGCATCCAGCCTTTGTTCCCAAAGTTTCTTCTGAGTTTCACATTAACGAACCTATTGTTTTACCCTCGTTTTATCCAAAGCCTCAGAACTCTAACAAAGAGGCGCGCCTACACCTCCTGGACGTGAGGAGGGCGCTAGCCTTCTATATAGACAGGACCAAGTCCTTCCGGAAAATGGATAGACTCCTAGTCTCTCTCGCTCCCAAATCGAAAGGAGAAGGTCTCTCGTCGCAGAGAATCTCAAAGCACATCGTATCCTGCATAAAAATGTGCTACGAACTCAAAAAGACTCCTTTACTGGCCACTCCCAGGGCTCATTCCACTAGGGCGGTGGTGGCATCAACAGCCTTTTTCAAGGGCGTTGCGCTAAAAGACATTTGCAGAGCGGCGACCTGGTCATCCTATGACACCTTCGCCAAACATTACGCCCTTCACAGGGTATTCCAAGAGGATACCCGTCTCTCGACATCGGTCCTCTTCGGGACAAGCTGCACATAATCCAATTACCCACCTCCTATCTTGGGTTACTGCTGGGTAGTCATCTATTGTGGAGCACCCACGGGGACACTCGAAGAAGAAAGACAGGTTACTCACCGTAGTAACGGTGGTTCTTCGAGATGTGTCCCCGTGGGTGCTCCACTACCCGCCCATCCTCCCCGCTTCGGATCTCTGTTTAGTGTTTTGCAGGAGCATCCGAGGCGGTTGGTCAAGGAACTGGCGGGGACCGGATCGCACACGTGGCCAGGAGCGCGCAAGGGAGCGGCGCGCGCCGGCGCATGCGCGGTCCGGCAGAAACTGCTTGGAAGATCCGATCTGCGGCACCGGGCGAGCCCGACACCTATTGTGGAGCATCCACGGGGACACATCTCGAAGAACCACCATTACTATGGTGAGTAACCTGTCTATTTATTGAGTCAGAAATAAAATAGAAAACAGAGAGGGCCCAGTCACAGGGGTTGCTGTCCCTCTTAAGGGAGGTTCCCAGTCCAGCCCTGTCCTGTTCTTGGGTCACCCCCAAAACAAGATATTCTAAGAGCAGTTGTTCCTGGTGCTGATAGGAATTGTAGGCTTCACGGTAAGGAGTCCAGGGAAGGGACACTGGGTATAAAAACTACCTTTTATGCATTGTGATGCATAGCAATGTTAACATATAACTCGTAAGCCTCACGCTAAATGGGTGAGGCTTACCTGTTACGGTTAACGAGTAGCAACTGCAGCGGCCTCCCACCCACTGTGGGCAGGGGTTGCTCCATGGAGCTCACCATGAGTGTGGGATACCCCAGCACAACCAGGACAGTCTCTGTCTGCAGCAGGGTGTGGCCTCCCCTGCCACTCCCACCTCTACCCTTCCACAATCAGTTAACTGGCTAAACATTAGGTTTAACCAGTTAGCTAATTAAATGGGATTTTCCATCTCTAGTGAGGAGACACTTGAGGGGTATAGGATCTGATAATTTGTTTTTCCAGTCAAAGGGCCCATTTGGAGCTTTGAAAGAGCCTCGGAAAAGCTCTAAAGGTAGAGCCAAAATGCTGTGTAAAAGGTGTCAGGGAATGGGTAGTACATGGCTAGGACCCCGGGAAGGAAATTAAAGGTCTCTGATAGCTCAGAGGAAATAAGGGCACCACTTCGGGAGTACGGGGACCGGGGGGAGGCTACAGCCTTGTGTATGAGGATGCTGTTTGCTCTTCTTCCCCCTTCCCCACGCTACCAGACAGCAGGGAGGAAGCAGACATTTTTCTCATTCCCGTCTGGTGAGAGAAGGAGACAGAGTAGTACGTGACACCAACTGTTTAATTTCTTTTCACTCCCTGATGATGAGGCGAAGGGGAAGAAGAGTTAGCCGTGTCCCGGTACATGTGGCTCTAGCCCCACAACCCTGCCTTGCCCAAATGCTACCCTGAGTCGGAAATGGGAATAGTTCTGGGATGGCACAGCTAGTTGTTTCTATAGATCAGTGCTCAGCAACCTTTATGACCTCGTCACACTCTTCAGCCCTTGTTGTAATTTCACGGCACGTCCGATATAGTTAACCCAATCCCCTCCCCCTCCTCCAGAGCCCGGCCCCCCCAGCCTCCCACTCTGACCCATGGTGATAGGCCCTGCTGTGAGTGCAGGGGACTGGACTACATGACCTCTGAAAGTCCCTTCCAACTCTATGGGATAGGTTTATCTCCATATAATCCCTCACCCCTCCCTGAGAGCTGGCCACCCCCCAGTCCTCAGTGCCCCCCCGCTGCTGTGACAGTGACTCACCAGAGCCCCTCTACCACCCCAGGGCCACCAACACTCCTTCCCTCCATGTGCTTCTCCCACCAAGTAGTGGAGCACATGTGCAGAGTGGCAAACGGCACTCCCAGCACGCAGCTCTGAGGAGGAGCCACGTTTAGTGGCTCCAAGAGCCACGGGTTGGCCACCCCTGATTTATTCAATTAATTTAAAATATTTTTTATCAAAATTTGACAGTACATTAAGTGCTGCTTCGTGTCACAGCACACCAGTTGTGGAGCACTGCTACAGATCGTGGAAGAGGGTGAGAGCACTACTGTGTGTGAAAGATTTCCAGGGGAACTGTGATAACTCAGTAGGGGGAAGAGACTCCGTGAGGAAAGGTTGTGACCCAGGGGAAGAACAATGGAGTGAAGGTTTTGACCTTTTGTTTTTGTTTTACACTTCAGTTTCACTTGCACAGGGGCGGGAGGGTCGGATGTCTGATGGGATTGTTCACCTACCAGCCAAAAGAGAAAAGTGAGACATGGCCACATCGCTACCATGAGGTAAATCCACTGGTACTGGAGCAGCTGTGGCACAAGAGCCATTGTCTCTTGTATTTCGGCTTCTATCTGAAGCATTTGTATCTTATAATTTTGCACTTCTTGGGCACTGAGTAATCAGGAGGTGGCCGTCAAACTGAATATTTCTCTGAGTCAGCCCCCACTGCTGGCATATTGGACCGAGTGCAGGCAGTTTTTTAGTGTTTTCTAAAGCCTCTGTTAGAACTATATTCTTAAAGGCAACATTGATAAATAATATCAGTGAATCATGGAAGTACAGAACTGGTAACATTGCAATAGAACAATGGTTTTCAACCTGTGCTCCGTGGATTGTTGGGGGTCTACAGTCTATGCCTAAGATTTCCCAAGGGATCCATAGCTCCATTTGAGATTATTAGGAGTCTGCAAGTGAAAAAGGGTAGAACACCACTGCGGCAGAATATCTGTTTAGATGCTAATGCCTCAGGCTTTTTATCTCAGCATAGCTGCTGACACTATTTGCTCAGAATATCTTTATCAGGCAAGCCAGACATCAGCCCACTCTTAATTCTTCACAGGGAAATTTTTTTTTTTTTTTTTGGTCCAGAAAAATCTCAGCCTGTACTTTTTTCTTAAATCTGCATTCAGTCAGAATTTCAAATGTGTGCTTATTTGCCTTAAACCTTGTAAACAGCCCCCTTGATTTTTTCCACTTTAACAGCCATGCACTTTTGTTTGTACATGTTTTTCGTTTTGTTTTTCAGTCTGTCTTCTGGGTCCGCATGTCTTAATCTGCGAGACCAACAGTGAAGTGTTCAGCATTCTGAAAGGCTTGTTTTCACACATTCTGTTCTTGAGGGTTGGGAAGAGATGTTGACATGAGTATGTCTTTCCCGGTTTTGTTTGTGTCTCTTGTTGAAGTGCTTATGTCTTTTTAGAGCTGAAAGGATGTAGCAGCGCTAGTGAGAGTTTGGTCATTGTCCCCCCCACCCACCCACCTGTGCCATCTGTCCCCTTGGGTTGAAAATCATAAGGTCACTGCTGTTTTCAGAGGATTCCAGCACCTGCAGCTCCTGCTGAGATTTGGTTGGAGCTCAGCACCTCTGAAGACCACACATCAGGAGCTTAAAGTTCAGCACCAGAAAACTTAGGCATCCCAAATTAGAGGCCATTTTTTTCTGAGCTTGATGTGGGTTAGAGATGTAGTGATAAAGCACATTTTTAAAACAGCAGCACTGCTCAAAGCACTCTTGTAATTACAGTACTTGGCAGTACATCATCTTGTTGATTGCGGCTACATGCTCAGCCCTTCATCCTCTTTCTCTAGAAGTTTCATCATCCAAGCTGGTATCGGAGAGAGCACTCATAAGGCAAGCTTGGCAGAGCAAAGCCCCAGATGCCACACTTTATAGTTTAATGGGCATTGCAGCACCTGAGTACTTGGTTGTCTTCCTGATGGGCTGGTGGGTATCTTTTCTCTCCTCTTGCTTGGTTCCATGGCAGCTTACTTTTGGGTGGGATGGGAAGGCGTGAAATGCTGAAGAGCCATCGTTTGGATGCCATTAGCCTTTCAAATGTTGTGATTTCTTTTTGATTTATTTATGACAGCGAAAAGACCAGTTTTCTAAAGAGGTGTAAAATACTCGTCCTCACTGGATCCATACAAAAATCCAGTCTTGTACGTATTTAAAAAGCATTAATCCTGCAGTAATTGGCATTAATGGACCTTAAACACTGTAGTAACATTGTTTAGACTTTAGTTTTATGGACTCCTTCAGAGGCTGCATTAGTATTTTTCCAAGGGTAACTCATTCTTTTAGACTAGAGAAGGATTAGTAGAATTCCATAGGCTGTATTTCCTTCTGAGCTTTAGGGATTTTTATTAAACCCACACCTTACTTACTATGGCAGCCAAACTCTTCACCAGGAAGGTAGCTTCACTGAGGTTTGCTGGGTATAACTGGTAATGGAACTTGGCTCCTAGTGTTCCTACTCATTCATCATGCAGAAAGCTTCACAGGACGAATCTTTTTCCCATATGGAATCCTCAGAAGGTCTTTATGGTAAACCAAGTCCTTTGTTCCTTTTTTTTTTTTTTTTTTTTTAACTAAAGGGACCCTCAGAGGTGGCTACAGATAGATGGCCACCTTTTACCACATGCCATGTTTTCCATGATCCCTTGTGGCCACACAGTACCACAGAATGATAGTTTCTTTACATTATCTGGCATGTACATCACATAGCTGAGCATAGAATTTGGGAACTGGGAACCTGGGGATATATTTAAAATCTCATGGTATGGTTAAATGATGTATTTGATTGTCTTCAGTATTTAACATTTAAAGATGTTGTGTAGAGAGAGTGTGTATTTGATAAGGAAAAATTAGTGAGAAGAAAAGTTGTATATTTCAGGCAGGGGAGGGGCATTTCTGTGTCTTTGTCCTTTCACATATCACCAGTATCTGAACAACTTTTAACAGGAATGAAAATGTGTAATAAATATCATGGTTGCTATGTCCCAGCTGATCCAGGCTCCAGTGCATTCACCTTTTTGCTTCTCAAGTTGCCAGTTAAAGGGTATCATTGGCTGCAGCTCCAACTAGGTAGCACTCCTGGCTGCTCCTGCTGTTGCTCTCCTCTGCACTTGGCGGGACGGATGACATGTTTTTCCAGATGAGGTAGATCTCACTAAAGGAGTTCGGGTTTTGCAATACAGTATTCATGAGGCTACATCTACCTTTGGGACCACACTACAGGTGGTGAATGCTGAAACTCGTTCGAACTTCTTGCTGAGAGGATTATTACACTGGTGACGGGCTCATGATAACTTTTTGCATGTAATTTAAAATACTCATTTTCATTTCTAAACCTCTATGTAGCGTGTATTCTTTGTGGCTTGGAACCAATCCCTCTGTGGTTCTGTAGAAGCTGGTATCAGTTGAGGTGCTCAAGTTAACAGTATCTTGACATAGCTTTGCTGGGGTTAGAAGTAGGGCATTTCCCCTGACAGAGTCCTTTGCTCTGAAAGTTGCATCACTCCACTCCCTGCATCACTCTCACACTCCCTGGTGTGAGAACCAGAATTTAACAACATTCTGGTAACATAGCAGAGCCCATTTTTATTTTTCACAGGTTGCACTATGACTCATCTTCGCTTCTCTGGAAATCAGCAAAAATTTCAGGGTGTTAAATTGTGTGAACCAAACTGGCAAGAAATTTTAATGTATTTCCATTAAAAATGTCTTGCCTGTTTCTGAGTGGCCTTGATGCTAGGTTTTTCCCCCCCAACATTCAGGCTAATTTTTCTTTATTTTGCGTTTTCTTACTCTTAAATCTTCCCAAAGGAAATACCATAACTTGAGATTTATATTCACTTGACGTTACACATCTACCCCTAGATTCTGTAGCAGGATTTGTATGGGCAGATATATACCCCCTTGCTGAGTCCCATTGAATTCAGGAGGTTTCACACAGATGTCAGAGTCTTCCACTGGCTAAGTTGCATGCAGTAACAAAGCATATAATGCAATGAAGCCTTAGCACAATGGGGCTACGTCTAGATTTCAGGGTTTTCGTGGCAGAACTTTGTGTCCGAAGGTACCCTGGGACAAAACTTCTGTTGACAGAGCGCGTCCAGACACCAAGGCGCATTGAAAGAGCAATCTGCTCTGTCAACAGAAAGTGGCCAGACTACTCAGCCGCTCTATTGGCAAAATGGGCACCCAGAACCATGTCAGCCAGGGTTGCAGGTCACTGTTTTCTTCTGGTAGCCCTGCTGAGATGCACATCTAAACAGACAACTCCTCCCCATCACCTGTTTCCTGTCTCTGTTGTGGGTGTGCCTATTTTCCTCAGGGGACAGCACAGCTAATGCAGGGATTCATGTCTTTGTGGGTGACACAACTGGTGCATGGGGAGCCATGCCACCAGAGCTGTGCCTGGGCTTGCGCTGGCCCCACACCAACATGCTGCAGCAGCTGCTGAACTGTCTAACAGCCACACTCCTCTTTCTCACCGAGGATAATTCTAAGACCACCTTCAGGGAGATAGCCCTGGCTGCAGGACTCTCACACTTGCACACACACGCCTTCTCCCAGTGCACAGGCAGCTCTGGAAGCACTGTATGAGTTTGGACTGATATGACTGGCTAGTCATAAAGCAGTGTGATGATCAGCAGTGGCTCCAGAACTTTCGGATGCAGAAGGCCACCTTCCTGGAGCTCTTTGCCTGGCTTGCCCATTTCCTTCAGAAGCACGACACCAATCTGTGGCCCACCATTCCCATGGAGAAGTGGGTCACAATTGCCATGTGGAAGCTCAACACCCCCAACAACTACTGCTCAATGGGCAAACAGTTCGGTGTGTAGAAGTAATGGAGGTAATGCACTCTTGGGCTGCAGGTCCTGCATGGGCAGAGGATGTTCTGCCAAAGGGGAACCCTCGAGATGTGTGTTTAGTCACCTGCCTCTGCATGTTGTGATGGCATCAGCATGATCCTGCTGTGGAGGGTCATCCTTCTAGGAGACCTTGAGGAAGTCATAGCTGGATTTGCCACCCTGGGGTTGCCAAACTACATCAGGGTCATCGGTGGGACCCACATACAGATCCGTGCCCCAGAGCATAGCCCGGCCAACTACATCAAGCACAAAGGCAATTTCTCAGTGGTTCTGCATGCCTTGGTCAACCACCTTGAACAGTTCATGGACATTTACATCAGGTGGGTGGGCTGGGCATATGATGCCCATGTGTTCCACAACTCCTGCCTGTGCAAAGGCTGTAAGTGGGCACCTTCATCCCCCACCATGAGATGGTGGTTGGGGACATGCAGATGCCACTCTGCATCATAAGTGACATGGCCTACCCTCTCTTGCCATGGCAGATGAAGCCCTCAACTGAATAGCTGTGCTCCATTTGGGAACTATTCATTACCCACCTGAACTGGGTCAGGATGCAGGCTGAGTTCATCTTCGGCCACCTGAAAGCAAGGTGTAGGTGCCTGTTTACCTGCCTTGATTTGGGGGGATGCAACATCCACCAAGTTGTGGGGTCTTGTAATGCCCTGTACAACATTGTGGAGCGGAAGGGGAAGGCCTTCCTCCCAGGGTTGTGGGGCAGATGCCAGCTGCAAGGGGTATGCTTATGAACAGCTGAGCATAACCACCTTCCACCAGGCTCATCAGCATGGGTTGTGGATCCGGGAGGCCCTGAGGGAGAGCTTCTCCCATGGACCCCAGTAAATCTATCCAGGGCACCTTCAGTGGGGACCACGGCCCTACCCCATCCATGCCACGACCTCTCCCTTCACCTCCTCACCCCTCTCCTACCCCTGCACAATGAAGAGGGATGTGGATATGGTCAATGAATTTACTGTTTTACTGAATCAAAGGAAAACGTGTGGAAAAGAAACTGTGCAATACACAACTATGTACAGTAAAGCAAAATGCAAACATTATTGAACTATTTACAGTGGTGAGCGGGGTTGGGATAGGGGTCACTCTCAGTTGGCCCTGATCTGGTGCTCCTTGGTGCCCTGTATGGCCCACAGGGCAGAGCTGTGGTCCAGCATCAGCTCCTCATGCATGCGCCACCGGCAGCTGTGGACTCGGCCTGGTGGTGAGATGGAGGTGGTCCAGTCCTCAGATGGTGTGTCCAACTGTGAGGTAGACAAGGAGGAGAGATGTTGAGTCATTCATGCCACACAGCCCTTAAGGCCCTGCCCTGCACTCTGGGCAGTGACCAACAGCCTTGGGCCAGAGAACAGGACTTGTCCCTGGAACAAAGCCATGTGTGGCTCTGCACAGCAGACCCTGTCACACAGGGGCTCCACATTGCCTCTGGGACCATGCTGCCTACTGTGCCTTCCCTGCCCCAAGTCAACAGGCTGGTGGCCAACAGGGGCGTCCAGCCACAGAGGGGCCTGCTCATGGGTGGCAGGGGTACTGAGAGCAGCCTAGCCTTCCTCGGAGCCCCCCCACACACCTGCAACATGCAGCACTGCCGGCAGGAGCGGGTGCTGCCTTGCGCCTGCGATCATGCCCATGTGCTGGGTGCCGCACTACTGGGTGTGTCCCACTTCAGGCCAGCGTTCTTGTGGTTAACTTGCTTCCAACCACGGCAGGTGCTGGGGGGCCAGACCCCTGCACCCCAGGCTTGGCAGCAGGATGCTGCCCATGCCAGGTGACTGTCTGCTGGGTCTGGGTAGCACGCACTCCTGCTGCACATTGTTGCACGTGCTGGGAGCACAGTGCGGAACGCTCGCAGCATGCCACATCTGCGCAAGCCTCCCACACCCTGGGGTGCATGAGATTTGGGGTACTTACCAGTGGGACCCTCACCCAGCTCCAGTGACCAGGTCCGAGATGAGGATGAGGCGGCTGGCCTCTGAGTCCAGCTCCAGCTCGGCAGGGGTTGGGGCTCAGATGCCTCCTTCTGCAGGGGTTCCTGCTGCAGTGTGCGGGGCCTCAAGCCTGGTATCAAGGCTCAGGCTCAGGGGTGATGTGTGTGTCCCTGCCCCCACCAAGGGCGCTGTTCAGCTCCCTGTAGGAGGGGCATGTTGAGGGTCCTGCCCTGGAGCATCAAGCAGCATCCTGCACCCATGCATACCCCTGGTGGAGCTCCTTTACATTTACCCAGACAGCTCCAGGGTGCGGTGAGGGTGGCGCCATTCCGCTGGGGCAGTGGTGATTCTGTTATAAATCTCTGCATTTCTGCGGTGGGCCTTGGGGTCCTGCAGGCATTCCACCTCTGCCCCCACGTCCAGGAGGGCCTGGATTCCCACCCGGCTCCAAAAGAGGACACGGCATTTGGACCCCTGGAGTGGGTCCTGTTCCATCTTAGACTGCTCCCTTGAGGGCCTTGGAGGGTCTCGGTGGACCTCTGCCATCGCTGATCACTGTGCACGTGTGGCTGTGATGGCATGGGACACGGCAGATGGTAGCTCTGCCACTTGCATGTTCTGAGCTTCCTACCATGGGGTTTCCTGAGCACGCTGTGGCTTTAAGAATGGCCAGAGCCAGGAACTATAGCGCACTGATTGCTGTGGTCAGGGTGTCCACTGGAGCACCTGTCCAGCATCCTCGAGGCCTTTTCTGTCGATAGAAGTCCCTCCAGAATGTCGAGACTGGCATTTTGTCGACAGATCTCTGTCAACAGTAGTGATTTTCCTCACGGGGAGTGGGGTATCCACAAAGGTACTGTGTTCTGTCGACAGAACGCTCTTTGCAATCTGGATGCTCTGGGGAATTTGTCGACAAAACGACCACAATCTAGACATAGTCTGAGAATATTGTGTGTAAATTAAATTGCTAGTCTCCAGCAGAATTAACTTTGCACGCTCCAGTTTACTCAATCTTCCCCTCCTTGCTGTTTTCTCTTTTCTTGTGCAAGAAGACAGTTCTTTTTATAATAATCACTCAGTGAGAAAAGCATCTTTATTCTTTTATGTAAAAAAAAATCAGATATAAATTAAATGAATACATAAATCAGAGGGAAAAGTGAACCGTTGTCTTTAATCTGAGTTTATATTTTATTTTACTTTCAGCTCTTTCATTCCAAACACAAGTAAATTTAATTTGGAAGAGAATGACAAGAAATTGCTGAAATTCACAAATTTATTTATTTATTTATTTATTAAATTCTCAGCCCAGAATCTGGATCGATTTATATATGCATATACATATGTATTTATTTAACCACATCCCTAATATGAGTAATGGACTTGATCATTTTCTTTGCTCTTTCCACTCACTCATTTAATCAGTGATTATTGTTTTCATCAAAATGGTAGTAAAATGGGAAGATGATGATCTGTGTAAATATGCAACAGCTGTCAAACATGGAAACACAAAGTAGGCAGCATCTTCCTGTATTGTATGAAATCACAGTGCTTAGATAAACCTAAAAATCCATAATCTTTTGATTTTAATAATTAAATATCCTTGGATATTCACAGCTGTTTAGAAAAACACTCAATCTCTTTAACTTTTATTGAGATCTTTGTAGCAAGTACAAATATTGGGATGGACCCCTTTTAAAATTTAAACATACTCACTATTAACTCCTCCTCCAGTTGCCACACACTTGTGGCCAAGCATATCGTAACTTCCTTAAGTCAGAACTTAACGTTTGTGTGCTGGATGAAGGCTGCCACTCAGTCCCTTAAACAGGGTGGATCCATATTAGATGGAGTTGGAACCCCAAGGCATGCACGCATCTCTTGAGCCTCTGTCTGTTAGCAGTGTCTGTTTGGCCTGTGCATGTGCTCTGGAGAATGAAGAGAAGATGGCGCTGCACAGGCAAACAGCCCCTCGGTTCTCTGCCCTCTGCTGCCTCATCCTGTCACTGAGCTCTAGTGTGTCCACCTCATGTTTTGTACTTGTGGTTTAGTTAGTTTATTGTATCTGATTAATGTTGTTGGTATAGAATTAAATAACGGACTCATAAATAGGAGAGTGACAGGAAGACGCCCCACTCGTTCTCAAGATAGAATTAATTAGATTGCTGTGAGAAGTTTTGCCCCCCCACTTTTTTTTTGTCCTCCCCATTTTTTTTCTGGGAAGCTTTTCTGGCCTGGCTGGGTT
The DNA here is from genome assembly GCF_033958435.1 of Carettochelys insculpta. Classification (NCBI taxonomy): domain Eukaryota; kingdom Metazoa; phylum Chordata; order Testudines; family Carettochelyidae; genus Carettochelys; species Carettochelys insculpta. The sequence continues at coordinate 20,285,195 of NC_134152.1, forward strand.
TACCTGGCTAGCAAGGTTTCAAATGCTGCCTCTCTTGTCAGGCGGCTAACCTGATCAGCGATGGCCACTCTGAGTGTTTCCATTTCTTGGGAGAGCCCCACATCTTTCCAAAGTATAACACTAGCCTGATTCTAAAATCTAGAGCTAGGAAGAATCAAGAGACTGAAGTGAAACGGCTGCTGAGCAAGCACTCCCTCTGAATGGCTTCCGAGTCTGGTCACTAGACACCATCTCCGGTACATCAGTCTCCGGGCAGATCTAGTGCCCCTTTAATTTTGGCAGAGGTCTGGCCTAAGAAGCCAAGATCTGAGAGGGCTGTGAAGAAGAGGCACTTGGTCTTCCACAACCAGGAAGAACCAGTCTGCTAGTCTGCTGTGTCAGAGGCCTCCACCTTTAAGCATGGTATCACGGAAGCATAAGACTCTTCCTCTCATACCAGCAGATCAAGAACATCCTGGAGCACTTCAGGGAGCTGGTGCTGTCCCACTCTTGATCAGCACCATCTCTTTCAGACTAAACAAGAATTTCGACTCAGCTCCATCAATGCTGATAAAACAGAAGCACGCTCCTTTGGCCTTGGTGTTTACTCTCTCCAAATCCACTGCACCATTAGAATACACCTGCTTGATAGGGGTACAATATATACCACTAAACAGAAGCAAATCAACTGAAATCACTGATTGTCAGACATGAAAGAGGTTCAACCACTGATGTCACAATCTCTGAACCTTTTCTGCTTTTAGCCCCCTTGGATTAATTGCTAGATTTAAAAAAAAAGAGTTATCTATTAGTTTTATTAAGGTCCATCTCACTGGGATATCAACACTGCATTATCCAGCAGAGAGGTTTTCTGTTTTTGCACACCCTGTGTTCTCAAGATGTATTAACAGTTTAGGGAATCTGTTCTTCCCAGGTCAAGATTCTGCTCAGACTTGGGTTCTCAGCCTGATACTTACTAGCATGATGTGAATTCTGTTTCAATGTATGACAGCGTGCTCCTTGTTTCTCTTATTTATGAAGACAGCCTTTCCAGTAATCACCTCAGCCCACAGGGTTGGGGAGAAAAATTGAGTCTTAGTAGAAGACTTTCACCTCCACCATTTACAATATTTTTCAAGGTGTCCTTCTGTCTACACCCAAAATTCTTACCTAAGGTGCTGTCAGATTTCCATCCTAACCAGCCATGTTCATCAACCAGTATTTTTCCCTTATCAGCATAAACCTCTTTGAAAGATTTCCCTTTGAACATTAGGTGAATGATGGGCTTTAGCCTTTTATCTGCATAGGACCAGGCAGTTTCTCAGAATCACCTAGATTCTTTATCTTCATTTCAGAAAAATAAGTTGTTCATGACCTCTTCCCAGAGATTGTCAAGGTGGATCTCTGGGTGTATTACTGTTTCCCATGATGCATCTGATGCTCTGCTTTACCAAGTCGCTAACAACTTCCACAGCTTTACTCTGGAGCAGTCCAGTGTTTGAGATGTGCAGAACTGCTACATGTGCTACATTCCATATCTTTTGTAAAGACTGTGCCTTGGACCATGTGCTATCAGCACTGATGTGGCACTTGGTTCTGCTCTGCTGTGTTGTGTCTTGGACTTGATTCTGCTTTGGACTCTACTTGTGGGACAGTCAAATGAAGAAGGACCTGAGAACGTTTTGCCAACAGCCCTGTGTGCCAGCAGAGCATTGTGTGAGATTGCGTGGAACATGTGCACAAGTTGAATGGAAATAATGGAGAATCTCCAGTAAAGGGCTGAAGAGGTGCATGTGCACTTGAATTTGAGCACCCATAGCAGTAACATCTTGTAGAACCAGTTACTGAATAAAATAAGTAACCTTTTCTTCCTATGATGGATGTGCCACAAGTAAAAGGAGATTACTAAACAACAGTTATCTTGATGAATGTCTTTCAACAAGTATGTTGATGATGTAAATAAGACAGATTGGACACCATCTGTCAGGAATCCTGCTTTATATCCACTGGACATATTAATAAACTGTGGCCATAGAGGCAAATATAAGATTGCAAAGGGTCTCCCTGAGAAACTATGACCTATTTTGTGTAATAAATAAGCTAGGAAATACCATTATGCCCCAGAGGATGGTATAGCAGGGAACTAATTTAAGGTTGTTAACATGTGTTGACTAATGTGTTATCATCATACCTTCAAGTTCTAGTCAGACAAGGTCTGAGGAGACATCTGTTATGGTTTCTTTGGGCATACTCTTGGAAGATGGGGCCCTGTTCTTTTCTCACTAACATTGTAATCAAGATTAACTCTTTTGAAGTCAATGCACTTCTGGTAGTCTAAATGAGTCTGACAAACTTCTACAAGTAAGAGGGTTATGATTTAGGGAATGAAAATGTTCAGGTAAATAACAGGAGGAATGTAAAGGTTGTACTACCTCATCTGGCACCTTCGGGACCTGAGTGGTCCCAAGCAGGGAGATATGTCGGGCGAAGGGAGGTTGGGCCACTTCTCCAGGGCTTCCCCACAGGGCTGCTGGGCTTCCCTCTCTCCGCTCAGTCCAGCAGGGGTCCCTGTGGCTGATGATGGGGCTGCACACCCTATCTGGCTCCCAGCTTCAAGGCTACCAGTGTTCCCCCGCCCTGGGCCTGGGTCCTTGTGTCTGGGGATGTTGGCGAGGCTCCACACCACTCCAGCCAGCTCCCAGCCAAAGGGCTGCCACAGTTCCTCTCGCTGGGGTCCTGCAGCTGCTCTTGGGTCCAGCAACATCCTTTATCCTGCTGGACAAGGATGTTGCCATACCAGAGAGTGCCGGATGTGGGAGTTTGAACCTGTATTCTTCCAGAGAAGTGATGGGAAGAGAGAACACTATGCCTTTATATTATTGTGAAAGCTAACAGTATAAATAAGTTAATGGTCAAGATGCTGTATACTTACAAATAACTAGTATAGTCAGGTCTTCTTGCTGGATCTCAAGAGATATTTACTATAAAGCAGGGATAGATGGCATCTCTCAGTCCACCAGTCTTCTCCGTCTGTGGATAAAGCCTTTAATTCAGGAAAGCCAACAAATGGGCAAGTGCTAGGAGAAAAAAGGCCTACTTTTCAACAACATGTACTGAAGCAGTCCGTCCCCGTCCCCCCCGCGCCGGCCCTTGGAAGGTTAAAATTAGCTGAACAACCTCGTTAATTTGAGCAGCCCAAGGCACCAATCTCCTTTCACAGTGATTTCACCGTGAATAGAAATAGGATTGCTTTAAACTGCACATCTGACATCTTCAGGTGCAATATTATTCCCTTTTCTCGGTGAGGTTCTGTCAAACTCATCCTTATTTTGTGTGTTGCACGCAGATGATGAAAACCCAACTTCCATACCAAAGGTATTTAAAACATCACAGAGGATGAACAATATAATGTTAAAGTATCATTTCTGCATGGAAAACACCACAGATAGCTTGAGCACATTAGCTTCAAAATCTGCATAAAATCACTATGTACAATCTGAATAGAAAAAGTTAGTAACTTTCCTACCCGGACTCACTAATTTCGTCAGCCTGCCTAGGTTACTGTTGTTATGAAAAGCTCAACTGTTGTCGTCTATCTTTACCACAGCTTTCTTCGAAAATTGCTGACTAAAGCTTTAACACCAGCTAATACTGAAAGATTAGCTAAAGTGCTTTGACAGGCAGGACCTGTTGAGCTTCCTGCAAATCTACTTGATTACACGAGGCTAGTTTTCCATTATATTCTTCACAGTTATGCACACAGTCACTTACCAGTCTAGCTCTGATTGTGACATTAATTTGGACTGAAGAATTGATATTTTGGCCACAGCTGTGGTCTCTGACACTCTGCTCAGGAGACACGGGGAAAATGGAAAAGGATAGCTGCTCTCTTTGTGCTTTGCTTGGGGTAAAAGCAAAGGGACAGTGAGTTTAAACAGAGTACCACTTTATTTGCCCACATATGTCCTGGGAGAGATTCTCAGGTGTTTTATGTGATGCCTGGGCCTCCACTGGATGTATAAGGCATGTATGTTGTCCTTTGTTTATATGAACCGAGGATGTGGCAATCTGTTTGCAAGACATAATGGCATAATGTACATGTATGGTGGGGAAACTGAAGCATGAATTCAGCCCGTTAGACGTTATCAGTTTTCACCTTTATAAATTTTCAGACAGAATCAGGCAACGTCCCTGGAGCCCAGTGACTCAAAAGGGTCTGGGACTTCCAGCTGTTGCGTCTGCTACTGCAGCAGTAGCAGCAACTGGAGCTCTGGGGCCTTTAGATTGCCGCTGGAGTCCCAGGAGGTGTGCTCTGGGTGGCTCTAAGTGCTGGCTGTGAAGGGAGTGGGCATGGCATCATCGGTGCAGCTCTGAGAGCTGGGTAGCCCCAGCCGTACCCATTCCACCCAGGGCTCCACCCTATCTAGAACGTAGAGCCCCACACACATACCTTGCCTAGGGGCCCAGCAATTCTCTCAGTCTCCCTATACAGAATCATTGTCACTCTCCGATTCTGATCATACGTACATGCTAGATAACATCTCACATTACACCTACCACCTCTGCAGCTAGCCAGATTTTTAGAATTTGTTTTTCATTCTCCATTCTGTGTTATAAATTATTAACACTACATCAATATTACATCAACACGACTCAACATTAAGATAGCTAGCATAACTTAACCCTTATTTTCGGCCATTCAGCCTTTTCATCTTATTTTGATATTGTAACTCAGTATACATGGATCATCCTAAATTATTCATGAGCATACTCTTTCTATTGTATTTTAGTAGGAATGTTAAGGGGAACAATATGATCTTAATGTCAGCATATTCTTACCTCTCTCCAACTTGGATTTTCAGGGGACCTTGTGCTCAAAGTTTAGCTTCACATTTGTAAATAATTAAAAAGTCTGGGAAGTAGGTTTGCTAGTTGTGTTTGGAGGTGCTGTATTCAGTGAGTGGTCTCACAGCAACTCAGAACCCAGACTCCGGTCCAAACCTTAACATCTGCTCTGCAATTTTTTGCAGCCAGAGCCCTACAAACCCAAGTCAGCTGATCCAATTCAACCCTGGCTGAGCCAAGCATGTCTTACTGCAGTGTAGACATACCCTTACAGCCAACTTTTCTTCTGCAGTGGAGAAATGGGGTGCAAACAAGATGGCTTTCCCTATCCATCTTCACTGTTTCCTGTTGGTTCAGTCTCTTGTTATGAACTTCAGCAACTCTCACTTCTATTAGATCAGGGGTTTGCAATCTGCGGCTCCAGAGCTGCAAACATCTCTTTAAGGACTTCTTTGTGGCCCCCAAAGCTATAATTACAAAGTAAAAAAACCTTCTCATGATTATTTTGGTACTTCAGTGAATGTGTAAAAGCTGAACAATGAACAACTCATGTCTAAATAGCAAACGATATGTGGTCTTGAAACATTGGATAACTATCCCTTTAATATGCGCAGCGCATGGTAGGATACGTGTGTGCACTGCTTTTAAAGTAGGAGTTACAAAGAGTACGGTTTGACTTTATTTCTTAAGGTCTCTCTCGTAGTCACATGCCTTGCAGCTCTTGAATCATTGAGTATTTTAGTGAATTTGAAAAAAAAAATGGCTCTTCTTGCTCTTTTGGTTGCCAGCACCTGTATTAGATGCTCACTGCCAGGAGGGGTCTTTCTGGCATCTGTGTATTGCTGAGGTGCAGATACCCCGACCATACCTCCTTTTCCTCCTGCCACTTCCTCAGAGGAAGGCAGTGAGTGGAGCAGCATAAAACTGCACTAGCACAGGACAGAATCTAGATATCCATGTCACTCATTTATTATCAGCCATGGATGTATTTGTTTGTACGTACAACAAATTCCTCAGGTCTTATTTAAGCAAAAGAGACTTTGAGGCAGGATAAAATAGTCTCAGCAGGGGAGCTGTGTTAGTCTGTAGCCTCACAAAAAACAAGCAGTCCTGGGGAACCTTAAAGACTAACAGTTTTATTTATTAATTAATGAGCTTTCGTGGGTTAGACCCACTTCCTCCGATTGCCCACGAAAGCTCATTACCTAATAAATAAAAGGTTCAGGGGGCAGGATTAGCAAGTAAAAAACCCAACAAGGTGAAAATAAAATACCGTTAAATAGGTGAAAAGTCTCCCTCTAGAACAGCATAGAAAACATAACCCACTTGAAAGAATATTTCACACCAGATGACCACCCATCTTATGCAGATGCAAATGGATCCACGCCCTTTTGCCTTGATCTTTCTCTCATTTACCTCCAGATCACGCACATACATTATGCAAAGCAATATACAAATAACTCAACATAAGGTGAAACTTGTTTTGCTAGGCTTGTAAGTTTGTTTTAGTCTATCTTTTTGATCTGACTATCACTGTTTACGAAAAAAATTCCTATTGTGAGTATTCCTATTATCTCTTCTGTGATCTTCTTGCACCTGCATTTCACAATGACTTTTAAACCCATGCAGTCTCCAGGTTTATAAGTATTCCACTTCTCTAGTAGAAGACTAGAATTAATGTGGACTAGGCAGCGTTTCCTAAAGTTTGGTCCACAGCCCAGTACCAGTCCTTGGGGAAAAAAAATACCAGTACTTAGAAAATATACAGATTATCACTATGTACTATTATTTTTGTCAATAAATAATAAACAGTGAAAATTGATTCATTTTTCATTCTTTTTTAAATGTGTTTATATTTTTGGACTGCAAAGAAAGGTACTAAAAGAAAATATATCCCAACTGTATAAAGTTTGGGAAACCGTAGACTAGAGTATAAATGCTCAGAAGTATTTCCCATGTGCTTGGAGCTTCACCCCGTGGAGAGGAGCAGGTGATGCTGGAATTCAGAGTTTCTGCCGTGCTGGTTTGAAACTATTTACCAGAGTTCTGCTTCAAATAACTCTGGCTGAAGTTAGGCCTGACTGTGGGTTCTCTTACTTTGGCTGTCTGTTCATATTGTACTGTTGTGTAGACATTATCTTAGCAGTAGGGGAGTCAGTTCAGATTTAAAAAAAATAAATTAAAAACAACCAACCCAGACTGTTTTTTGCAAATCAAAACCTTTGAGGTTTGAAACAGTTCAGTGAGCTTTCAAATTTATATTGGCATATCCTCTGTGTCTCTCAGCTTTTCTGTCTATAAGAGGAAATGTCTGATCAGAAACAGGAAATACACCAATATCATAAGGCAGTGTATTCTCCTGAGTTTTACTACCCAGTTTAACAGATACACATGCTGGTGGGTCGGTTAGGGTTGAATAAGTACTAGAACTATGGGCTGTTGATCTGAAACACGCTGAACCTTTTTAGGTTTTGGATATTATAATTAGGAGCAGTCAAGTCCCATGTTCTAACATTTTTCACTTCACACAGATCCACTGTCAGTTTCATGTTTCCAATGTGATTAGGAATGCCACTGTGGATGCGCATCAACAGACTTGCCATCAATAATGAGATAATGCTTGGTTGAACTTGCTGTCTACATGGAGAAATCAACCAGAGAGGGAGGCCTTCCGTTACTGTGGAGGGAAACACATTTTACTTTATAATTAGCATGTACTTTGTACAGATAAAGAGGGTTTCCCCAGCCTTTATCTAAATTAGACACTTCTCTGCATTTGCCTGCTGTTGCAATTATGCAATTACAGACATTATTGGTTTGCAAAGGTCATATTCAATGCACTTCGGCCCTTGGATAGTAGGGTGCATAGAGAAAATACTAAAGCTTTAATGTTCCTGATTATTTGTTTAAAAAAAAATAACTTAAGGCTTCTTTTGTCACAGAGAAAATGGACTAATTTTCATCAATTACCAGTGAAATACTATTGAATTTAATGGTGCTGAACCCGGTAACTCAGAACTTGTAGTTTGTGCTTTCATTAGCTGGTATGCAGGGATGCTTTAGTGCAATGGTGTAAAACTTCTATTATTCAAGCTTTTTAATGATTATGCTATTTTAAAAAAATAAACAAATGTGCACATAACCCAAGCATTCCATAATGTGATACTAGGAAAGGAAGAAATGATTGTTGCGATTACACTATTCAGTTCTACTTTAAACACAGAGGTTACTTAAAAATGGGAAAATGTAGTGCTAATTTGCATTGCAGTAAAAGATAGCTGTTAAAATGTAATTTTTTTTCCTGCTGTCAAGATGAGCAGAGGCCTTTAGAACTGTATTTCAAACTTATGGTTTTGTAAGCTCCATTCTCTTTTTCAAGCTGCATAAAATTGAATTAACTCTCTAGTACTTTGCAAATGGCAATAAATTAAATCTCACGACATAGCTGAGTGAGACATTATCATTCCATACATTTTACAGACAGGCAAACTGAGGGGCAAAGAGAAAAGAGATGTGCCAGTTATGGGATAGTCTCCTGCTGATACTTATGCATATGAAATAAATTTATTTATGTGCCTAAGTGACTCTTAAGTCTCATTTCTGGGTTACAAGAAGTTAGTAACTAGAGTTTAAGATCTGTAGCTTTTAATCCTTTTTGGTAACCGCCATATACACTGTTGTCTGAAATATGAGTATACATGCCATATATATATCCAAGTACTTGTGGGTATGTGTAACTTCAATCATCTTAGTCTCAATAACTTCTGTAGAACTACTCCCATGCAGCACGTTTGAATCCAGGGAACTATAGGCAGGTCAGTCTTACATCAGTCGCTGGAAAAATCACAGAGGGACTCCTCAAGGAAGTCATTTTGAGGCTCTTGGAGGAGGGGAGAGTGTTCAAGAATACTCATCATGAATTCATGAAGGGCAAGTCATGCCTGACCAATCTGATTAGTTTCTGTGTTGAGATTACTGGCTCGTTGGATAGGGGAAAATCAATGGATGCGATTTATCTTGACTTAAGCAAAGATTTTGATACAGTCTCCCACAATATTCGTGTCAGCAAGTTAAAGGAATGTGGATTGGATAAATGAAGGGTAAGATGGATAGACAGCTGGCTAGAAGGTCAGGGCCAGTGGGTGGTGATCAATGGCTTGATGTCGGGATGGTGGTCAGTTTCTAGTGGAGTGCCCCAAGGTTCGGTTCTGGATCCTGTTCTGTTCAATATATTTATCAATTACCTGGATGAGGGGTTGGATTGCACCCTCAGCAAGTTTACGGATGACACTAAGCTAGTGGGAGAGGTAGGTACGCTGGAGGGTAGGGGTAGGGTCCAGAGTGACTTAGACAAATTGGAAGACTGGGCAACAAGAAATCTGATGAGGTTCAATAAGGACAAGTGCAGAGTCCTGTGCTTGGGCCAGAAGAATCCCAAGCATTGTTACAGGCTGGGGTCCGACTGGCTTAGGAGTAGTTCTGCAGAAAAGGACCCGGGAGTTGTAGTGGACAAGAAGCTGGACATGAGTCAACAGTGTGCCGTTGTAGCCAAGAAGGCTAATGGCATATTAGGTTGCATCAAGAGGAGCGTTGCCAGTAGATCCAGAGAAGTGACTATTCCTCTTTATTCGGCTTTGGTGAGGCCGCATCTGGAGTACTGTGTCCAGTTCTGGGCTCCCACTTATAGGAAGGATGTGGACGCACTGGAGAAGGTCCAGCGGAGGGTGACCAAAATAATTAGGGGGCTGGAGCATATGACCTATGAAGAAAGGTTGAGGGAGTTGGGTCTGTTTAGACTGAGGGGGAATTTGGTAACAGCCTTCAATTTATTGAAGGGAGGCTGCAAAGAGGCTGGAGAGAGGCTGTTCACAGTGGTCACGGATGGCAGAACATGGAACAATGGTCTCAAGTTGCGGTTGGGAAGGTCCAGGTTGAACATTAGGAAAAACTTTTTTTCACTAGGAGGGTGGTGAAGCATTGGAATGGTCTACCCAGGGAAGTAGTGGAGTCTCCATCCCTGGAGGTGTTTAAGTCTTGGCTCGATAAAGCCCTGGTTGGGCTGATCTGATGGGGTTTGGTCCTACCTGGGGCAGGAGGCTGGACTTAATGGCTTCTTAGGTCTTTTCCAGCTCTTGTTCTGTGATTCTATGATTGCAGTCATGGTCGCCATGCTTCAGAGTGCTATGTTCAGTGCATTAAACTCTAGATGAAACTGCATTGCAAAAAAACAATGGAAACTGAATTTATTATTTTCTACTTAGTAGATAGCTAAGCAGCAATAAGTTATAAAAAGGAGTTCTAATGAGTATATATGGTGAGGGTTTTTTATTATTTTAGAAGCCCCAGGGCTTATTAGCTACTACAAGGTTGGCGGTTTTCATTAGCCAAAGGCATTTCAAGGTTTCATGGGATATAACTGCAAAACATTCCAAACAAATGAATATTCTCTTTTAAAAGAATAATGAGACATTGAGGGTTTTTATAAACTACAAAGTTCACTAAACCAGTAGTTCTAATTAAATGGAGAAACCCTCTTCAGAGGATTTGCATCAGTGACTGTGCATACAGCAAATTTTTAAGCATTTACATATCAAATACTGCTGGCAGCATTTTGGCTGCAGTCCAGAGCAGTAGATAGTTTTAATCACATTTGTTCACTTAGTGTTGGTGGAATTCTCTTATATAGTCTGTTTAGGATTTTCATTTAAACTTGTGTTGTTTCATGTCATTGGTGTTTTTATTTATTTTAAATTTGACCCACGAGGCACTGAAATCTGAGAAACTAGGCGATGGAGTGTCGTCTTTTCTTCTCTGTAGTTTTCTTGGGGTTCCTAAGCCTTTATATACATTTTCTTGAAAGAGCTGTATTCAGCAATGTGATGATATTACAAAAGCAGCCATTCATTCTTCTGTGGATATCATAGCTTGGCTCTTTTTAAATAAGTAAATAAATAAAGGAATTGGGCTGTTCTTAAATGGGAAGCAGTCACTGAAAATACAGTCAGGTTGATCACATTACTCATAAAATATCTTGAAACACAGTCATTGCTGCTGTGAGAGTTAGCTACATCTCTTCTCATGACTGAGCGCCTGCTGATCTCTAAAAACTCTAGCTTGTGGAGCTGCTGAAGCAACTGTTTTTGTCCATTGTCTTGTCCTTGCATTTAACCAGACTTGAAAGGCAAAAAACAAATTTAAAACAACAGTGTTGTAAAGGTCAACACTGTTACAAGTCTCTTAGGGCCTTTGACATAAGGGTGGCTTCTGTTATAGTATCTTTCCAGTTTTTATAATATGCCAGTTTTATGAAAGACTGTCCTTATATGAGCTGCAGAAGAGCTCTATGTAAGCTCAAATACTGGTCCAATTGAAAAAAAGACAGTCTTTTGTTGTCTCTCTCGTAGATATCATCATCTTTCAGAAATACGTCCCATTCTAGGGTCTGTTCTTCTATAGATGTGGAGAGCTTCCAGATATCAAAATATGGCCTTTCTCAGTCCTTGCTTTTCCCGGCTGAAGAGTGTTTTTCAGACCGTGACCCCCGTCAGTGGTGAAATAGGGGGTTAACTTCATTTGACCTTTCTCTTGCATATGCAGAGGGCTCTAAACTTGCAGCTTGACTAGCAGGCAGAGAAAGACTATGGGAAGGTCAGGCTCCACACACAACATCAGGAGGTAGAAGAGGGGAGTTTTCTCCTTCCATTTTCTTCATATGTTAGTTTCTCCTACTGTCTTGCTGTAAACAGATTCCTTCAGGAAAAGACACTGAATGCCTCTTCATTTTTCTGCTGAATCATCAGCTTCCATTTACCTAATTCTAGCTTGTATACATATCATGGCAGCCTCATCTCTTCCATCTCTCTCTCTCACACACACACACCCCTTCGCCTCCTAGCCTGGGAGAGGATCACTTGCTAATTTTCCCCCACCCCCAATAAGAGCAGAAAGCTCACATCCAATCGCCCATGCAGATAGCTGCCAATTTCCAGAGCAAGGCTGGAGGGGAGCTTTTCTCAGTGGTAGCTGGATATTGTATAAGACTTGCAGGGGGATGGGGGCAGATTTTTAATATTTTCAGTAAAATTCCTTTAATATGGCATCTGATGGTGCAGAAATCCTGATGGTCCAGCATCTGGCAAAAGTAGTCCCTCTTAAAGATATGATCTGGCACAATTTGATGGTCCGGCATATAATAATCCCCCACGTTACGCAGCTACGCCTTGCTCAAAACTCTCTTTAGTGTGAGTTTCACACAGTGTGAAACTGCTGGGCTCTCAGCCTGCCTAGCTTCCTGCAGCTGAGGCCAGCTAGGCCGGCTAAGCACCCCTTCCCCCTGTCTTCCCAGAACACACCTGGGGCTCTCCTCCAACCCCGGTGGAACTGGCTCCAACCCCCATGTCCCAACCCATGCAGGCCCAGCTCACTCCCCGCGGGGCTGGCTCAGCACATGCAGGGCTCCAACCCTTCCCCCCCACTCAAGCACTCTGCCCTAGTGCACCCCTGTTCAAGCCCTCCCCCAACTGGCGCAGCCCTTCCCCACCCATGGGCCCAGATTAACCACCTGCACGCAGGGCGTCAGCTTCAACCCATACGTGGGGCTCCAGTTTCCAGCCCCTGGCGTGCTCTGTGGGACTCCAAACCCGAGTAAGTTGGGGGGCTTGAGTGGTGGGTTGGGGCCATGGGAGGGAGGCGGGTGGCATAGAGCTGCAGGGGGGCTGCAGGCTGGTGGCAGCAGGCGCTCCCAGCCCCAGGGAACCGGCAGCCAGGGGCACTCCTGTCCCTACCCCCAGCCTCCAAGGGCCTAAATATGGGACATTGGTCCCTTTTGAAAAATAAGTAAGGATGCCTTTTTGGTGTCCCAAATACGAGACAGATGGTCACCCTATGAAGCGGGGGGCGGGGGGGGCAGGGTGTGTGTGAAGAAACTGGGGACAAGTGGGGGTGGTGAGCTGCAGCTGGGCCTGGGGGTGGTGACGCTGTAGGAGCACAGGGTTGTGACTCTAATAGTCTGGAAAGTTTGGTAATCCGACACCTGTCCAGTCCCAGACATGCTGAATTTTACTGTCTTTTCTCTCTTGTTTTTGTTGCCTTTCTCACCCCTTTGTCGTTTCCTTTAATTCTCACAGCGGTGTGAGGATGATGACATGTCCAAGCTTGGGAGCTCCTTGCTCAGCCTGCAGCAGGTGCTCAGGCAGCTGACCCCAAAGCCTGTTTGTGTGTTGAACAAACCAAAGAATGCTCCCATATTGGGGCTTGGCTTCCCAATCTAACCATGTGCTTCAGGAATGAGTGTGTGAGTGGGGAAAAGAGAGACAGTAAATGGCCTGCATAAATAAGTGACGACTTCCCCTGGAACTGGAGGAAAATTAGAGGGGCCATTATGCTGGGCCAGTGGCAGGCCTGCAGTGTAGCCTTCTCCTTTACCCATAATAAATTCCAATAATGTGTTAATTTATATTGAATTTTAATTTTTTTATTTTAAATTAATGTATTTAACTAACACAGTTATAAACTTTACCGAAGAGGCAACAGCAAAATCAAATACCATCAGTCCTATCTCTGGTAAATCTTTTCCACCCCTAGTCTCTCAAACTGTTTGCGTGGGTATCATGTAAATAGGTGTATTACACTGTCAGCCCTGCAGGGCTAGTGCCCATTTGTTTTACGGGTTGTTACACCCTGTGGACTTTTTCTTCTCTTTCCTGTTTTCCCCGGGGGAGATGGTGGGAGGATTCTGGAGTTAATCCATTTTAAACATCCTACTTCCTCCCCTCTGCTCAAGACAGTTGTCTCACTGCCAAGTCCCACCATAATGAGGGCATACTGTCTCCTTTGTGACTATAGCATTTCTCTGTGCCAGCCACCAGGAGGTTATCTGGTTTCCGCAGGAGGTGCCCTCATTCTGTGACCCTAGAAATTTGGAAAACTGCAGCTGTGATGCTCAGACACCTGCTGGTCCAATTTTAAAGTTCCTGTGACTAGCCACAAACCCAGCACTCGAGCATAGTAGCATGAAGTGCTGTCAACAGAGTCATTGCAGCGTGGCAGTTTTGGGTCAGTGCTTCACTTTAGTTCTTGTAGGAACCACTCTCTTTGTCTTTATGAACTATATTCAATATATGAAAGAAAATTCATCATCACTGTTACAGAAAGATTATCAGCAAACTCAGCCTTCTTCTGTGTCTGCAGAGTATTAGCTTTTGCTTAAAGAGTTCAGTTGCATCTCCTATATAAATAACTTTCAGGGGGTCATGATCAGTATTCACATCAGTGAAGAACCATTAGGCATACAGCTGAATGCTACAGTATACTAAAAAGAGGAAGAATTGTGCAGCTTATAAAAACAAAGTCCTCCAGTTACACCACTCTTAGTTGTAAGAAAAAGTGTGATTAGCACGAGAATTACAAAACAAAAAAAAGCAGTCATGTAACATTTTAAAGACTAACAAAATAATTTATTAGAGGATGAGCTTTCGTGGGACAGACCCACTAATTCAGATCTGGAGATAGTGCTGTACTGGAAAGTGGGTCTGCTCCACCGAAGCTCATCCCCTAATAAATTATTTTGTTAGTCTTTTAAAGTGCTACCTGACTGCTTTTTTGTTTTGTTAAGATACAGACTAACACAGCCACCTCTCTGGTACTGTTCTTTCTGCTTTGATTAAATCACTGAAATTGGTTTTTTAATAGTAATCTATATGGGAACCCACAGGACAAATAAACCATTTATGTTGTAGGGGGCAAACTGTATATCCTCCCAGCCCAAAACTAACTCTTACTCTTGAGTCACTGGATCTAATTCAACTCCACAAGCAAGGAGCCACTCTGTGGCAAGTAATGTTCTTCCTCTGAAGTCAGGTAGTTTTCACAGTAGCAGTTTTTACATTGACCCTCTAAATGAAAGGATTAAATATTGACATTCTCTGTTGCCTTGTATCACGTGTAGTAATTGACACAAGTCTTAAATTGAGTATAAATTATTACCATTCTGATCTAGTGGGGTTTTTTTATTCATTTTGTCCTGGTATATGTGGTGACACAGCAGCCAGGGCAACTGGGAATTTGTCCTTGGTTTTTAAATAGCAATAAAATAAGTGCAATAATATATTTTTACCTGTCCAAATGGAAAGTTTCTAAGGTAAAGGCTCTGGAAAATGCTCTTCATTTAAATTTTCACAGTGACAAAAATATATTAAATGCAAAAAAAAAATGCATTCAAAGTAAATTGTGGCTTAGGGACAGAAACTTCCAACGGACAAAGAAATTGTCAATTGCAGCAGGCATTATCTTTCATATGAATGAAGCAGTAACCACTGTGGGCTATAGATGTAGCCACAGATGAACATTTGAGGAGTTTTTCCATAACATTAAGGCCTTGCGCTAAAAAGAGATCAAGAATTTTCAGAAACGTGTAAATCACTTTTGTTCAAATATTTGTTTAGCTTTGATATCTGTAGTGTATTAGAAGCAGGATAACTGTGATTGATGAGTGTAAACAGTGAAGTCCAGACCAGCAAGATAGATACAGGTATCCATTTGCTGGATTGGAAAGAAGACCCTGCGTCAATTTAAACTCAGACTGTTTGTCCAAAACTCCTTTCTTTGTCTGCTGGTCCCAGGAGGATCAGTTGGCAGTATTATATACAAGCCTGTTCATGTGTTGGGAGTTCTCTAGTGCTATGTCTGCATTCACCTGGAAGATCGATCCACTCAGGGTTGATCATCCAGAGTTCAATTTTGCACTTTTGGTAGGGATGCCTGAAATCAACTTCTCAGGGGTCTCTGTCAACCCCTGTACTCCTCAGAGGATGTGAGAAGTAAGAGAGGTTGATGGGAGAAACACTTCCATGGACCTTCAGTAAGGACAGCCACGTAAGCCGAGCTCAGATACTCAATTCTAGCTATGGCAAATGTGTAGCGAGAATCGATGTATCTGCAGGTACAGAGGCTCTAGAAGAATTCCACAGAGACTTTAACAATCTACACCCCACCATCAACTTATGCCTCGATTACAACGCGCAAGAGATACATTTCCTGGACACTACAGTACTAATCAAGGACGGCCTGATCAGTACCACACTGTACCACAAACCTACTGATAGCTATACTTATCTACACCCTTCTAGTTTCCATCCTGCACACGTGACTAGATCCATTGTTTACAGTCAAGCTCTTAGGTATAATCGCATTTGCTCTGATCCAACTGACAGAGACCAAAAACTACAAGAACTTTACCAAATATTCATAAACCTGAATTACCCACCAGGAGAAGTAAAAAAACAAATTGACAGGGCCAGACGCATACCCAGAAACCAGCTACTCCAAGATCGGCCCAAAAAAGCCAAGAACAGAAGACCACTGGTCATCACTTACAGCCCCCAACTCAGACCACTGCAACAAATTATTAAAGACCTACAACCTATTCTTAATCAGGATGCTACGCTCCAGAAGGCCCTGGGTGACATGCCTATTCTCTCCTACAGACAACCTCCCAACCTCATGAGGATTCTTACTAACAGCCACAGTCTATACCCCAGGAACACCAGTCCTGGAACCTTTCCCTGCAACAAAGCCCGCTGCCAGCTTTGTCCACATATCTTCTCTGGAAATACCATCACTGGACCTAACCAGGTTACTCACAGAATCACAGGCACTTTCTCATGCTCCTCTACTAACATCATATATGCCATCATGTGTCAACAATGCCCAGATGCTTTGTATATTGGACAGACTTCTAACTCCCTTAGACAAAGCGTCAATGGGCACAAAACAGACATCAGAACACTTCAGATCCACAAACCAGTTAGTCAACATTTTAATGGAATGGGCCATTCTGTCAATGCCCTCAAGGTATGTGTGTTACTGAAAAGACATTATCGCTCCTCTGTTGAAAGAGAATCGGACGAATTGACATTTGTATTCAAATTCGGAACATTAACACATGGTTTGAATCACAATGGGAACTTCCTTGGTCACTATAGGGGCTTGTCTGCATACTTAACTCAATCTAATTCTTGATCTTCCCCCCCACCCCTCCACTCTCTCTGATTTGCTCACCTTGATTATCTTTTTCTGATTTGTCCTCCTTGCTTACTGTTTTTGGTTCTCTGTGTCTTAAATATTGAGTCTGTTCTGGTATGGCTATGGTCTGAAGAAGTGGGTCTGTCCCACGAAAGCTCACCTAATAAACTATTTTGCTAGTCTTTAAAGTGCTACTTGACTGCTTTTTGTTTTGATAGTATCTAGACTAGCACGGCTTACTCTCTGTTACTTTGCCTAGTGTTAGTGTAGACATAGTCTAGGTAAACTCACTCAGGCTGTAACACCTCTAATCATCTCTAACTGTTCTCAGGTCCTAGAGGTCCTGAGTGATCACCCTCCCCCATGGAATTGCATAGAGTTCCTGGGCCACACTGATACATTAAGAGGTATAAAGAGTAACAAGAAGGTAATGTGGTTCAAATCCCTGGTCAATGCAGGATCAACCCTAACTAAATCATGCCAACCAGGGCTTTGTCATACCACTCACTACCTCCCTAGGCAACCCATTCCAATGCTTCACCACTGTCTTAATCCAGTAGTTTTTCCTAATATCCAACCTACATCTTCACACTGATACTTGAGACCATTGTTTTTAGTTCTCATCTGCCACCTTCATGAACAGGCTGGCTCCACCCTCTTTGGAACCCCCCTTCAGGTGGTTGAAGGCTGCTATCAAATTCCACCTCATTCTTCTCTTTTCTTAAGCCCAGTTCCCTCAGCCTTTCCTCATAAGTCTCGTGCCCCAGTCCTCTAAACATTTTTGTTGCCCTCTGCTGGATTGTCTCCAGTTTTTCCACATCCTTTCTGTAGCAGGGGGATCCAAAACTGGACTAAATACTCCAGATGTGAATAGAGGGGACTAGATGTGGATAAACATGTGAAGAATAGAGGGGAATAGTTACTGCTTTCAATCTGCTGGAAGTGCTTCTACTGAAGCAGCCTAATATGCCATTATCCTTCTCGGCAAGAAGGGCACACTGCTGAGTCATATCGAACGTCCCATCTACTGTAACCTTTAGTTCCTTTTCTGCAGAACTGCTGCTTAGCCAGTTGGTCCCAGCGTGTAGCAGTGCTTGGGATTCTTCGATCCTAAGTGCAGGACTTTGCTCTTATACTTGGTGACTGTCATCAGATTTCTTTTGGCCCAGTCCTCCAATTTGTCTGCACACTCTGGACCCGATCTCTACTCTCCAGCATGTCTACCTGTTCCCTCATCTTAGTGTCATCTGGAAACTTGCTGAGGGTGCAGTCCTTCCCATCATCCTGGTCATTAATGGAGATATTGAACAAACAGGCCCTACCTCTTCCCTCTGGCTCAGCCTGCCCTTGGTTCACTGTGTTAGAGAGCGGCATGTGACCACATATGCCCCTCCCACATATTGCCCCTGGTTTCAACATGGCTAAATTTATACATATACATCTAAGAATTGAATAGGGAGAGTTTCCAGTGGTGGTTAGTGTGTCAAGCATCATGCCAGATTCTCCATCACTGGCAGTTTTTAAATTAAGATTGGATGCTTTTCTACAAGATGCTATCTGTGCTATTATTATTTTTTTTGGAAGTTCAATGGCCAGTGTCATACAGGTCACACCAGACGATCACAGTGACCACCTAGAATCAGATATCAGAGGGGTAGCCGTGTTAGTCTGGATCTGTAGAGCAACGAAGGGTCCTGTGGCACCTTATAGACTAACAGATCTGAAGAAGTGAGTTAACTCACGAAAGCTCATGCTCTAAACTTTTCTGTTAGTCTATAAGGTGCCACAGGACCCTTCGTTGCTCACCTAGAATCAGAGTAGATCCTTGCTCCACACATAGTCTCTTGAAATCAGTAGCTCTGGTCCCAGAGTGAGGTGTGAGGAAGGATGGCAGAAGCTGGTCCTCACTGATGAAAATGAGGTTTAGAGCCAAAAACAGATGCCTGAGATGAAGGGGATGCTTTCTGACTCCAGCACACTGCAGAGAGCCCTCCTGATTTTTCAAAAGTGCCCCACATTAACATTTTTATTCTCATTGAACTTGATGGTGAAACTCCCACAGATTTCAGTGGGAACAGTTAGACCAGTGCTGAGAACATTTGAAAAGCCTGCCCTAAAAGCACAAAGGGCCCACTCACAGAGGAAGGAATTGCTCATTGTGTGCAAAGGAGGCAAGATCTAGCTCTTAGATAGGTGCCTATAATAATTATTCTGGCTTACTTAGTAACAACAGCGGCTTTCTTTTTCTGTGTGAATGAGATGTAATTAGATCTATTTCAAGCACTTGAAATGGGAAACTTCCTTCCATATTTTCTGGCACCTTTGTGTGTGGCAGAGAAGAGCAGCTTACAGCCAAGAAGAAGTGCTGAATTTTTAACTATTTCTTCCTATTTTATTCCTTCTGTCTGCCCCCTACTCCACAACATACTTCAGAGATTGCTGATGGCATTGCTTTTGACTCTGTGACAAAAGTAATTAAACAAGTCCAGGGATTAAAGGGCAGGGTGGGTGGTGGGGTGAGAAACAGAAAAACAACTCATAGAAGTGTGTTTAAAAAACAGTTGTGAAAAGAACCCATAGTCAGAATTATAAAACCAAAATTCACAGATTTCCATGTATTGGAATAAAGAGGACTTTCACACCAATGTATTTTTGAAAGTGGTTTGTTATTTTGCCACAGAAAATATATGCAAAGCAAACATGTAGTGCTGGAAACAAGAAAAAACTAGAATATTTTTCCCCAAGAGATTTTGGTTTTGGTCATGGGTCTGAAACAACCCCCACCCACACACACAGCCTGTTTTGTTTGTCTCTGGTTGGTAGACAATATTCCTATTTGCACAATAGCTGCTTTCTGTTGCAGTGGACAGTGCCTGTAACATTTATGTGTCAGAGGCATTTCTGTCATTCTGATCACTACAGTATCTGTGCACCTTGTATGCTTTAATGATTCAAGTCTCAGAACATTAGTGTTTCTTAAAATAGGAAAGTGGTATTGACAGGCAGGAAAATGGACAGTTTAATGCAAATATTTTCAAACTTGATTGTTGAAATATAGATCTCTAAATCCATTTTCAGGCACCTAAATAAAAATAGGTTAACATTCACGGGTGCTGAATGTGTGCCCTTCCCAGTAACTTGAACTGGAGCTGTTAGTGCTCAGCAAATCAGACTGCATTTATTTAAGGGCAGACTTTAGACACCCATCTGACATTGCATAGCATTAAGTGACTTGCCCAAAGTCAAAGCAGAAATCTGCAGTAGAGCCAACAATTAATCCCAGATCTCCTAGCTCCCAATCCCATGTGTTGGCCCTGAGATCATCCCCCCTCGCAGATGTAAACATCTCAGATCAGCCAATCAATATGATATTCCTCTTTGTTAGCAATAATTTCCTCAGGACAGAAAAGCAGATTATTAGCAGTGGCCAGACGATAACAGCATATATCTCCTAGTATTCAAGAGACCTGTGGGGGTAGTCACGTAATCCAAACTAATGTAGTTACAAATATTTCCATTAATCATTAATGAAACCCTGCACCAAGAAGTCTGGAGTGTAGCCTAGGATGGCTCCTGAAAAGGTATGGGTACTCCTGAATTTAAGTTTCTAAGAGCCATTTGGTTTTATTGTTGCAACCTATGTTGTCTTTTGATCCTCCGACTTCTTTTGTTATGTCACAGCTTTATTTAAATTGTAAGCTCCTTAAACTATGGGGTACTGCAAGTGGATGTAGTCATAAAAAATGATAATCATTCTTCCAGTGGGGCCATAAAGCCCCTGATTTCACCCATTCATCCATTAGATAACTAGAAGATTTAAGCTTCAAACCAAGATGAAAGTATCACTTCCAGTGAGAGTCAAGAGGAGTGAGGTAATATCTTTAATTGGACTTACTTCTGTTGGTCAGAGCGATGAGTTTACATAAGACTCTGTTGCTGAAAAGCATGTCTCTCTCGCCAACAGAACAAAAAAAGCAGACCTGTAGCACTTTAAAGACTAACAAATTTTATTAGTCTTTAAAGTGCTACAGGGCTGCTTTTTTGTTCTGTGAAGATACAGACTAAACATGGCTACCCCTCTGTGACTATTCATTAACAGAAGTTAGTCCAATAAAAGATACTACTTCCTCACCTTGTCTCTCATTAACCCTGAGACCAACACAACAGAGTTTCAGTGAGAGACAAATGGATGTCATCTGAACAGAAGTGGCATTGAATAATGCACGATTTCGGTTTGTCACAACCCTCTCCTCCACTAGCTTAGTTAGTAGGTGCGAGGCTTGTACTAGTTCTGGTGACGGTCGTCCCTGGCCCAGGTTGCATGCTGCCTTACTGCGATGAAAAGAATCAGTCAATATGGAGGCCACGGTCACTTGGTTGAAGACGTTATTCTGAATAAGGCCATGATTCTCAGTTCACCTGAAAGAGGGCAAGACAGAATCAAAGAGCACTAGAACAGAAAGGGACCTTGAGAGATCATCGAGTCCAGTTTCCTGTCCTCTCAGCAGGACCAAGCAACATCTAGACCATCCCCAATAGGAGTCTGCTCTTAAAAATCTCCAGTGATGGAGATTCCACAACCTCCCTAGGTAATTTATTCCACTGTTTAACCACCCTGGAAGTTAGGAAGTTTTTCCTAATGTCTAATCTAAACCTCTCTTGCTGCAATTTAAACCCACTGCTCCTTGTCCTACCCTCAGAGGCCAAGGAGAACAATTTTTCTCCCTCCTCCTTGCAACCCTCTTTAAGGTACTTGAAAACTGCTATCACGTCCCCTCTAAGTCTTCTGTTTTCCAGACTAAAAAACAAGCCCAGTTGCAAACACACAGAATGTGGCTTTAAGCTACTTTTGTGCCCTCGATCCCAAGGCTGTGAAAAATCTAATCTGCTTTAGTTATTAGTGACTCTTAACAGCAGCCAAAGATCAGCCAGGCCTCACCTTTCTTTTCTGACTTCTTCTGCACCACCATCGGTTGGAGGTGGGGTTTCCAGCCCTTCAGGATTGCCTTAGACTTTCTGGGAATTAAAGATTAATCTTTCATTAAAGATTGTATCATATGATGAATACTCTAGGAATATGTCCAAACAAAACTGGCAACCCTATAGAAGAGGTAGCCAGGAGTCCCAGTAGTAGTTCTAAGTGATTGAAGATACTTGTACCCAGAGGGAAGCCTTTGGGGTCCCATTATAAATGGGGTCTTAGAGCAGCCTTGGCTGATGGAGTGGTTCAGTTTGTCCCTAGCCAGAGGTTAAATCTTCCTTAATAAAAAGTTCTGCCAAGTGAGGCAGTGTTCTGTCATTTCTGCCGTATATCCAAGATAGGTAATCACTGTCCTGAATTTTGAATTAGCAAGACACTTAAGCACATGTATCACTTTAACCATGTGTGTAGTTACAGTGAAGAGAGTAGAAACTACACATGTGCTTAAATCCCTGGATGAATTATGGCCACACACCCTGATCCCCTCTACTTGCAAAATAACATTTGCCTTTGTTCCTTATTAAAAACACACTTGCTTCTGGTCAGGCTTACACAGCTAACTGACCCTTTGACCAAAGTTCCCTCTTTTTTCCATCCATGTGCAGAATAAATTTCATTAGTGCTCCAAGGCACATCTGGATGTTCACCACCGATAGAAACACAGGCTGTTGGTTGGAGGCTCCCTGCTAATCAGCTGGGTGGGATTTGAATCTCAACTGGGTGGCTGCCAAGCACTCAGCTTACAGAGAATGCTGCCTTTGACCCGGTCTGGTTTCTCACATTCAGGGATGAATTTGGCAGAATAAGACGGATCCTTTTCCCACTCATTTCCTGGGCAAAATTCACATTGGATTTCCAGGGAGCCGAATCAGACCAAATACTTTTAGCAAGCATTGCCAGAGGCATTAGAAAGAGCAAATGCTGGGGGCATCACACAAAGCTAACGGCATTACTGCTAGAGTGCACCTGGCAATGCTGTCGTGATCACTGCCGGAGGCACTTGAAAATACACCGCCACTGTCCTCTGTGTGCTGCGTAGGACTTTAGCTACTCTATTTAGCCACACTACTTAAAAATATAGGAGCTGGTGAGATGCTTCCTTTAAGGCGTGGAAAGTAATAATAAGGAGATGATGCTCAGCACCATTGCAAGTTCAGACTCAGAGGAAGTGGAAAGGAAGTTAAAAATTCTGTAATATTTGTGCTGCTTGGGCGAGCATAAGCTTGACTTGGGTGAACACATCCATCTAAATGTCAAATATCTAGAATATTTTCCAGATGAAAATGGGATGTCAAAACTTGAAAAGAGTGATATTTATTCTAAAAAACAAACAAAATGTGAATGTTAATTCTTTTCTAAAAATGTGCTCTGAAACACAAAATGTCACTAACTTATTTGAGAGATGGAGAAAATGTCAACAGATCTAAGGCTGTTCATTATTGTGAGAGCTAAAAATTATACTGGGAATTACAGGCAGTTGTTAAAAAGCAACAGCCGCTGAAAACTTTGTGCAGAAGGCTTGGTTTCAGTTATCTTTTCTAAAGCACAACTGAAAAGTGAAACTTAAATCAGTGAGCAGTTTATATTAGGGAAACAACTGAGGAGGATTGACCAGCATGAGCTGTTAATTTTGTTGGATTTTATTTTATACTCCTAGTAAATTAAAGTCCTAGCACCTCTCAACTTTATTATACTTTTGTAGATCATCTTTGCACGCTGGAGTTTGCCTAGATACTCACCCAAAGATGTCAGTCATTGAAACGATTTCATGTGGAAGCATTGCTAAGTAAATTCACTAAATGCCTATTCATCCCAGTAAGATGGAGAATCACTGAAGCAGCAAATGTGAAAATCTGCACAGTTTACTATACAGAAAGCAGTTTTCTGAGGATGCCAAATTGAGACACAGACTTGACCCTGGGAGACATTAAAGCTCACATGAGTGAACATGGAAGGAGGGTCTCAGACTCCCTCAGTCTAGCCATTTAGGCTGGTTGATAGACAGATACTCCAATTGGTCTAGACTCAGTCAGTGGTTAACTTGGTTTTATTCATCCAGTCAGTAACGAACAGTTACCTATGATAATGAGAGAGTTTGTAAATAAAAGGTACATAGATGCTTTATTAGTTCAATAAAGTTCCCAAGTTATTAGAACTGACTGCATAATTTTAAAAAAAAAATTATACAGGAAACTTGTTTGACTTAGTTGATGTGGCTTGTAAAAGTGGAATGTTTCTAAGATCCTGTACCAGCAACAACTGTTTTATCTCTGACTTGGCTAGTATCAGTTGCATTACATACCATTGCCAAAAGTTATCTTGTGTCTTTTATTTTTAATGTCATGTCTGTTGAATGTGAGTCTAGCTGAAGCTCTATTTATTAGAATGTTCTCAGTTTTCCTAAATATGTTGAAATACAAAAATAAAGAAGGAAATGTTATACCTTTATTGAAGTAATAGTGAACTCAAATATATACATTCTTGGACATTGAGGCTGAAAATTTGAAAACTATTTAGGTTTGGATGTCAGAGCCAATAAAGTCAGTGGGAATTAGCCATCCAAATTCCTTGATTTGCATTAATTTTACTAGGAATTTGGCAACCAAATTCTGGCTAATTTCAAGGTTCATCCTAAATCTTCAATAGCTTATGATAGCTTCAGTGTTCTGCTTTTATAGGCTACATTAAGGCTGCTTCTACACTATCACTCTCTCGTCGGAGCTGCCATGGTAATGAGTCATTCAAAGCAGGCTAATGAGGTGCTAATATGCATATTCAGTTCCTCATTAGCATAATGGCAGACGCACAGATTTCAAAGTGCAGACTTGGAATTTCAGATTGAGTGTGTGGATGCAGGCAGCTGTGAAATAAGTGCCCCACTTTGACATTCCCTTACTCCCACGGAACTAAATTGGAGTAAGGGAATGTCAAAATGGGGCACTTATTTCAAAGCTGCCCCCATCTTTATCTTCAGTCAGTAATTCCAACTCTGTTGGTGTGGCTGCCATTATGCTAATGAGGTGCTGAACATGCATGTTAGCACCTCATTAGCGTGCTTCGAATTGCCTCATTACTGTGACACCTCCAACGAGAGAGTGACAGTGTAGAAGCAGCCTAAGTCAAGTTAAGCAAGTATCCTGTATAAAAAAGTTGTACAGTTTGGCTTTGAAAACACCGGTCTTAACTTTTTTGCTTCTGGGGAGGTATTTAATGTGCAGAATTAGTGCCCCCCCACAGATTTTGCTCTTTGGGTCTTTTGTGGGTCTGGATGGAAGGGGTCGTGTCTGGATCAGGAGCAGCTGTGGGAGATGTAAGTCACCATGATGGGGGTCCAGCTGGGCTCCCTCTGTCCTGCTTATATGCTATCACAGTACACCCAGAACCAGGGAGGGGCTAGGCTGGGGACACCTCTGCTGTTGGCTCCAACTATGCGCCAAGTTCCTGCTGCTAGTCCCAGCTGAGCTGTGAGGGAAGGGAATTCCCCTGCTCCTGCAGAGCGGTCAGGGCAGGGTCAGTCCCACTCTGGGAAACTTCCCCAGCTCCAGGAAGCTCTGCATCCTGCCCCCGCCCCTTTCCTGCCCACATTGCTCTCCAGCTACAGTGGGAGGAACCACTTCACAGGGAGTTGCCCCCTCCCCCCCCACATCTACCCAACCTTCATGTATCTGGATCACACCACACCCAGATGTCCCCAGCCAAGCTGCCAATCCCCCAGCTGAGACCCCTGCACTTGAATCCCCACCCCACTGAGTTGCAACCAGCTGCATCGGGACATACACTCGCCCAAACCCCACTCCCCCAGCACCTGGTCACCTGTGCTGAGCATTCTGCACCCAACCCCGCTTGCCCAGCTGCTTTCCCCCAACACCCAGACCTCCATCTGCTGATCTTCCAACTGCCTTCACCTGGCTCCCCCCACAGTGTGCCATTCTCCCTGTACCTGGAACCCCACAACAAACCTCTGTGCATCCAGACCCCCACATACCTGAACCCCCACTGAGCCATCCACACAAAGATGGCCCCACATGGAACCCTGTCACCCACAGCTAGCTGGCTCCCCCACACAAAGCCTGTCCACATGTGGATCCTGCTGAGCTAAGCTTGCTTGTCTCACGCCTGGATCAGAGTGGGGTTGGACTTTCATGCACAGTTCTGTCCCTCAACCTCACTGTGAAGCTACAGGTGTTCTAATGTGTCATGTAAAGAATTTATTTCTCAGAAACCATTTCCTGAACCTTTTTTGTTATCTGTTGTTACCAAAATAATGGAAACTGGTGACGACTTGGGCAGAGAAAGTATTCTACAGTAAATGCTTGTCTGAATTCCCCGGGAAGTACTTAAACTCGTCCTGCACTATGAATCTAACATGTCAGTCCAGTAAGCTAACACATGAGAACTTTGGACAGAAATATACTTAACACATACCCAGTAATGATACTTAACACAAACCCAGGAATAGGGCCAAATTTGATACCAGCCTTTCTACAAGTTACATAATAAGCCTTGTTATAGTATGAAAAACAGCAGTAACAACAGATAACAAGAAAACATCAGGAAATGGTTTCTGACAACGAAATTCTTTACAACGCACATTAGAACATCTGTAGCTCACCAGTTTCAATTATTTTCATTAGGAGCACCCACAGAGAAAAATTAGTGGGTACTTAGCACTTCCCCCAGCAGCCAAGCTCCACTGTACTCCCCCTACCCAGATGCTTCCACCAATCACCTCCTGCCTCTCCCTCCCTCCCAGCACCTCCTGAACACTGCAGAGCAGCTGGTTTGCTGCGTGCAAGAGGTACAGGGAGAGGTGAAGGGGAGAAGCCTTATGTGTAGCGGGGATGGGTTAGGGTTAGGGTTGAATTGGGAGAATTGGTGCAGGAGTGGGGATGGGAAGAGATGAGCAGGCCCCCCCAGCAGGGGGTTAGGGGAACGAGGCAGTTGCAAAGGCATTTCAAAGAGGCCCAGAGCTCTGGCCGCTGCTGCTGCTGCTTCTCCCGAATCTCTGGGCCCCTTTGGAAAGATGTGGCCGTTCTGCTTTGCCACTCTGCATGGTGTAAAGGGGGAGAGGGCAGCAGTGCCACAGTCAGCGCAGTGATAAGGGCTAACTGCCCTGGACCCAACCCCTTCTGAGGGCACGGAGCCAGGCCCTCCTCCCACCTTGCCCCGCTGCCCTTACTGGCTGTTGGCCCTGCTGAAGACCCGGTAGGGGCTTATCAAAAGTGATAGAGTGGGGGGCAGGGCTGGGGGCTGAGCATGTCCAGGAAAATTAGATATGGGCACCTTCGTACAGATCTGAACCAATTTGTATATGTTCAAAGTCTGATCTACTGACTTCAGTGACAAACATAATTTTTACTGACCACTTCTTACTCCTGTGAGTGTAATTGAGCCAACATTCCTGTGAGTAGGAGCCCAGTTCTGTTCCTCTTTATGCCATCAACAAAACAGTTTGCTCATTTGACTCTCAGATCCCATGTTAGATTTTCGAGACTGGCAACTTTTTTAAAAAAGCAGCATTTTTGGGTATGAACTAAGCACATTTGAAGTAGAAATTACTGAGAGTTAATAAGCATGCCTTTTTTTCTGTGTAGTAGTACCAGTCTGTGAAGTTCAGCAAAAGCAACAAAACACTGTCAGCAACATCATCCTTTGTAAAGGAAAAGTCTGTGCTTAAAATAGTGTTACTGTAATAGTATCTTATGCCATGATGAGTCCAGTGGGTCTTTAAGATAATAAACAGTAAACATAACTCTACTTCTGTTAATAGATTTCTCTATCTGATGTGCACATTTTTTCTTGTTTCTTCCACAGGACAAATGACCAGCTAGTGGCATTCTTGTCCAGGTATCGCAATATGAACTTCTTGAAGTCACATGGGAGGGACAATGCAAGGTAACATGACTTCTTTTAAGTTAGTATTGTGCATGACAATAAAAGCTAGCGTGGCTTCTACCAGAATGTGTGGGTGAAGGAGGCCAAACGTCAGGAGACTGGCTTGAAGACAGTGAAACTGTGTCTTGGGAATATTCATGTCTCACTGTTGAAAGACCACTCCTGTGTGTTGTCTATGGAGGAGCATTAAAGAGAAAGGCTTATAATAGATTCTTGCACACTCCTAGGAAGGAGGAGAGTGGCAACCCTCCCACACCCTACCCCCGCAGGTGACTCCCTGTGTGTGTGTGTGTGTGTGTGTGTGTGTGTGTGTGTGTGTCGGGAGATGTCATGTGAAGAGGGAGGGGAAGAAGAAGGGGAACCCTTCCCTAGAGCTTGCTGTTGTCACTAGGGAGAAAGCTGATAGCAGTCCTCTTCTATGGCCCCATGCCCTAGCCCTGCAACAGCCTGACTGGTGCATCCCATACTCCTTATCCCAGCCCCATGTCAGGCCCCCCAAAACCCTTTGTGAACCCAAAGCGCCCACCTCAGATCCCCTTCTGCACCCAAATGCTCTCTCTGAGCGTTAGGCTACATCTACATTGCTGTGGAAGATTGATCTCTCAGGGTTGATCTTTCAGGGCTCAGTTTCATGCACTTTTCTGGGGTCAACGTCGACCTAGTAATTCCTCATGAGCCACAAGGATTAAGGAAGGTCTACAGGAGGAGCGCTTCTGTCGACCCTGTGCTATGAGACAGCAGTGGAAGTCGCCGGCTGCACAGTCAGTTGTAGGTACACAATTGGCATATCTAAAATTGCATAGCGGCTGTCGACCTTCCAGGGAGGTATAGACGCGGCCTTTGGCAGGTATGGGGAAGTTGGACTTAGACCCGTCCTGAGCTTTGGCAAAACTTGTGCATACCTGCTGCCCCTGTTTGGTAGAGGTGGGTTGCTGCATCGGAAGGTGTGCGTAAAGAAGGGAGCCAAGCACAAGAGGTTTCCTTTTGTTCTCAGTTGTTTCTCAAACAGCCCAAACAGTTTTTCTTGTACAAGTAATCATCGTCACTCATTTCTGTGTGCAGAAAAAATGGTATGCAGAGTTGTTGTTTCTGTGCTGGTCCCAGGTTATTAGACAGATAGAGTGGGTGGCCTGAAGAAAAGTCTGTATACGCTTCTCTCTTGCCAACTGAAGTTTGTCCAATAACAGATATTAGCTCACTTACTTTGTGTCTGTGGTAAAAATGATGTTTCCACCTACGCAGCTTCAAGCAGGCCTCTTGAATCTTGCTTAAGATTCAAGAATCCTGTGATGTCACGGGATTGGGAACAAACAAAGAAGGGCGAATTAGTCCTAAATATCTGCTTAGGATCATGGCAGTGCCAAACTTAATGTGTTTATTTGAGAAGTGTCTAGGAAATCCTTCTAAGACCTGGTTTAGAGCCCCAACAAAAACATGCTGCAAAGACTGACTTCCTTCATGCAGTAGAAGTTCACTGCCTTCTGCTAATCATTATCATATTGGAAACAAACCCAACACCCTCACGAAGGAAGTTTCTATAACACAGTCTTACAATTTTTTTTTCAAGTAGTGTAGAAGTCGCACACTGTTAATTTCATGGTAGGGTTCTATTGTGTCTACGGTTCCATAATGGATTCTTTAATAAAGTGTTTTACTCTATCAGTCACAATTTATTGGTTTTAATACAGTCTTGCAATTGCAAATGCCTGCTTATTAACATAACCACATGGCTAATTAGCATAGCTGTGCGAGATCTTACTGCCAGCAGCAAACAAACAGTGTAGGCATACCTCTGTTGGCAAAAACCCCCTTTGAATTTTTTTTTCAGGCCTAAGGGGCTGTAATTACTCCCACCTGTATGTCATAGCTTAATTTAGACCCCAATCTTGCAACCAGTTCCGTTAGGGCAGACCCCAGAGACTATGTGAAGAGTCATTGACTTCAGTCTTGTAGACTTGATTGCAGGCTTACCAAGCTAAATCACCAGGTCTGGGTCTTTTTCTGTGTCCTGTAAGGGGCCTACCACATCTTTGGTTGTGGCAGAAAACAAGTAAGACAGCAAGCAATGCGTCAAGGGTCACAGAGACAGCCAGTGGGTGAGTTAGGAATATAAGCCAATCCCTTGATTGCCAGCCTGCTTTTGCTGTAGACTTACAACCTCCCTTTTGTCCTTATTTAGATGAATTCTTCTTGAACATTATCATTCTAGTAGTGTTTTGTATGCCAGGCTTGTGTTGCATTTGGTACCAAAATATGTTTGAGAGGGAGTTATATAAAAACAAGTCAAAAATATAAATAGCTCTCCAAGCATATTCTCAGGTTTGGAAATGCAGCTCTGCAGTGTGATTGACATGCTTGGCTCTATCTGGCAGTCATGACAGGACGGTTAAATTGGAAAAGCAATAGAAAAGGTTAGGGAGATGCATCCCATCACTTCCATTTTCCTGCTCTTTTGGTGCACCTGATTACCCCCCAAGCTTGCAGCTAGCTAACTAAAATAACTAATGAAATGTGACATTTATGCATAAAGCTGGGTTTAAGATGCCAACCTCAACTGGGACAAGAAAAATTTAGATCAGTTAAATGCACTAATTTCTTATTGATTTAATAATAAAATGTACTCATGTGCCACGTGCCCTCTCAGAAGAATTTCCCATTTATTAGTCCAGCTGTTTCTTATGAATGTGTAAATATGTAAATACCTTTTAGGTTAATGTAATCACACACATTTTACTTTTACTCCTGACATGGTTGTTTTAATGTTCCAGTTCACTGCATGACATGGAGGGTCTTTGGCTTTGCAATCTCACTTGAATAGAGGGAAATAACAATAGACAATGCTTGAGTTCCTCTTTCCATCTTATGGAACAACTGAAAACTATATATAATAGGAGCAGGTATAGCATTTGCACCTGGAGAGTTGCATTATACATTTCAAACAGACTCAGATTGAGCATCAGAACAAAACAGGATCTCAGAAAATGAAAATGAGCTCCCCTGGCTTTTGGGCAAATCCTCATGCCAGAGCCCAGCTGGAGGAGTTGGGCTGGGCACTGGGCACAGGCACAGTAAGAGGAATACTTCCCCATCACACACAAGTGTGGAAGACTGGAAGATATTGTGACAGCAAAACATTGGCAGCTCCTTGGCTCTGCCTATGCCATCCCCTGAACAGCCTTCATTCTGGCTTCACTCCTTGTGTACTAGAATCCTGCCACTTCCATTACAGTAAAGCCTCATTGGGTTTGAAGAGGATTTGCCCTTGTGAATTGAGTTCACAGTCTTTGGGCTTTGATTCCTCATTGCCCTTTACTGGTGTTGTCATTGTAGCTACTGTTGGGATTGATATGGCCATGAGATTAGTGGGATTCATGAAGAGGATTAGACATTGTATGAAAAAGGGTAGGCAGAGTTAGAATAGTAAGGATTATCTCAAATAATAAAGAAGAGGTTTGGAAGCTTCAGATTTTAAGTCAAACCTTTAACTATTGAGGGTTGGAAGAAACTTCCTTTTCTGACCCATAACTGACCACTGCTAGGATTTTTTCCTCAGAAGCAACTGGTACTGGCCCTTGTATGAGCCAGGATACTGAGCTGGATGGACCACTGGTCTGATCCAGAGTGGCACTTACTGTGATTCTTGATGTTTCCATCAAAATATGAAGAACTTTTATACAAGAGTGCTGTATTTAAAATGCAGTTAGAGCAAATTATAACCCCTAGGGCTACCTTTGTGAATTCATGGGTGAATCACAGCTTCTAAACAACAAGTTTTTCAACTGCTTACATCTGCTTTGTAAACAGCCATCTACACTATGAATTTTTAAGTCACCATAGTCTGGTTTGTACAATGGAGAGTGAGGAAGAGATTTAAAAATACATCTTAAAACTAAAATGTTCATACCTCTCAATTACAACATGGTTTGTATGCAAGCCATGGAGACAATCTGTGCATGTTTTACTGCCAAATATGGATAGAGCAAGGCTTCCTTTTTATAGAAGAAGTTTTCTTTTAGTTATGCCAAAGTCATTAAAAAGTACATCACTCTGGTTTTCCTTTAGTGGCTTCAGAAGAGAAATGGAAGAGGAAGTGTCTCTTTAACTCAGCAGGATAAGCATTATTTCCTTAGAAAGCTGTATGTCTCTAAAATGAAATTGCGTACGTTGGGTAACGTTGTTACGGTGCACTTAGTGGGCAACACATACATTTTCTTCTCTTCACAGCATCTCGGGCTGTTAAGACAGAAGAATAACTCCAAAGCTTTATAAGCTATTACAACTTGCATTACCCAGAAGATTTTTTAACAGGAGCAGCACCTGCCCTGGTGTATTATAAAATACAAAGACAGTCAAATGTGACATCTTCACTGACAGTCAGGAACAGACTTTTTCTTAGAAACCCTCTCACAATAGTCATTTGGGGACAGTGTAAACATGCTGCGATTGTTGGATGCTGTTAGATCTTAAGTGCATTGGGAACACACAGCAGAATGCAAACAGTTCAGAGAAGTTCCATTGCATTTTTTCATTACTGTGTTTTGGTCTTCTTTTTGTTTTGGATCTTTCCCCTCTTCCTCATGTGACACAATGTGTCGATAGTCTTGAGTTCTAGAAAGCAAACAAGGCATCAGTTCTAGAGCTGTTTAGTAGGCTTGTCCTTAGGGTTTTCAGCATCCAGCAATAGGAGCGAATCTTATTCTCACTGACAGCATTAACATGTCGTGGTTCAGAACTGGTTCCCAAAACCCAGGAAAAATTTACATCAAACTGTTAGGCTGTACGCGGCCCAAAATATGCTAATGAGGCACAGATGCAAATTCCCTGTGCCTCATTAGCATACGGTTTCGTGATTTGGAGTCCAGAAGACCATTCTTCCGGACTCCAAAACACCGTGTAGAAGCGCAGCCCCAGGGGGTCTTCCAGAAGGAAGTCCTTCTTCCAGAGGTCCCTTCTTCCCAAAAATTTTTGGGAAGAAGGGGCTTCCAGAAGAAGGATTTCCTTCCAGAAGACCCCCTGGGGCCGCGCTTCTACATGGCATTTTGGAGTCCGGAAGAACAGTTTTCTGGACTCCAAATCATGTGACCGTATTCTAATGAGGCACGGGGAATTTGCATCCGCACCTTATTAGCATATTTCAGGCCGTGTATTACCATGCCACTTTCAAAGAAAGTGGCCTGTGTAGAAACGGCCTTAGTGAGGTAAGTGCCATTTTCCAAGATGGCACATGCTGCTTTGGACACTGTATATTGTGGTCAATAGACAATGCTGCCTTTATCTATTTCTAAGCAGTAAACCCAGATATTGGAGAATAGAACATACAGTAATTGCTGCGGTATTATTGTGCTGATGAATCATCTCTGTATCGCCCAGCACTACTAAATACCATACAGAAAATGCAATTTGCTGTGCCTGATGCCAAAATATTTTAACCACTTAGCTACTGGAGGCCCTCCCATGCTTCATAATTCTGAGGCACCAAAATATTTGTTTAATAGATTAAATTAGCTGAAATTTCACACCACATATATTTCAGTTAATGTAATATTGTAGCATCCTGAAATACAGTAGAAAGATCTATTCATTGCTAATTAGAAACAGTCCGATACTTACAAACACAATTTATTGACTGAAATAGTAACATTCTTCTTATTATGCAAAGCAAGTGCATTTAAATTTTTTATATCTTACAACTAATATTCAGATATTCCCCATTGCTTCATAATCAGTACTAGATGTGACATAAAAACTGCTTGCTCTTGGCATTTTGCCTTCTCAGAGATTTTTCATTTTGTTCTGTTTAGGAGACAATGATCAGAAGAGCCTATTACAAAACAAAACCAAGTAGGCTGAAAGTGTAGGAAAAAATAAAATCCACTCATTTATCCTCACAGGAGAATAGCCTCAGATTCTTTTTAGTGAAGTGCTGAATGAATTTGGCTTGCTAGAGTGTAGAAACAATGTCAGTCATCAGCCCAGAGATAATGGGATTTGAAGCCTTTCTATAACATATTTTGTTGTGCACACAGAAGAAGGGACAAGAAAAGTTACCAGTGGAGAGAGAGCAAAAAAATTACATGAAATCTTTTACACCCACTACTTAACTAGCTGCTAATTTTGTGTTTCTGTAGTGTCTTTTCATTCAGGACACCGAAAACACCATATAAAATAACTGAGTCCAGCAACAACCCTGTCAGGAAGGCAAATATCACTGTCACCATGTTACCCACAGGTAAACCAAGAGCTTGAAGCATGGAAAGTTAGCATGTGGCAAGCCAGTGTGTGAGCATAGTAGAATCATGATGTAGAAACAGAAGTAGAAATGTAGTGCATTCTACTGCATTATAACCATAGTTGCTGACTCTAGGGATGCAGGGCTGAGCAGCCACTGGCAGCCCCACAATCCAGTGTCACCCACCTGCCCCTCCTTCCAGCACCACCCACTCCCTGCCCTACCCCCTAGTGCATCCCACCGATCAGAGGCTCTGCCAGTAAGCCCCTCCCTCTCCTTACCAGTGCCTCCTGCCCACTGCAATGAGCTGTTTCATGATGCACAGGAGGCACTGGGGACATAAAGGCCACGTCTACACGTGCCGCCTACTTCGAAGTAGCGGCGCCAACTTCGAAATAGCGCCCATCACGGCTACACGTGTTGGGCACTATTTCGAAGTTAACATCGACGTTAGGCGGTGAGACGTCGAAGTTGCTAACCCCATGAGGGGATGGGAATAGCGCCCTACTTCGACGTTCAACGTTGAAGTAGGGAATGTGTAGTCGTTGCGCGTCCTGCAGCATCAAAATAGCGGGGTCCTCCATGGCGGCCATCAGCTCCCCGCCCCCTGCCTTTCTGTGCAGGAAGCTGAGAGAGCATGCAGGCGGCAGCATTGCCACGCGGCTAGCCTGCACGCTCCTCCACAGCCGCAGACACCCCCCTCCCCAGCTGCGATGGCCTCCCCCTAAGTGCCCCCAGGGCACCCCACCCCAAGGGGAGCCAGGGCTCGCAGGCTGGCAGCCAGGCAGGGAAGCAGCAGCGGGGCCCCTCCTGGACGGAGGCCGAGCTTCGGGACCTGCTGGGGCTCTGGAGTGAGGAGGAGGTGCTCCAGGTAATGGGGAGCAAGAGGCAGAACGCGGATGCGTTCGCTTGGCTGGCCAAGGGCCTGGCCGCCCGTGGTCACCCTGCCCGCACGCTGGATCATGTCCGCAGTAAAGTGAAGGAGCTGCAGCAGGGTTACACCCGGGCCCAGGATGCGGCCGGCCAATCTGGGGCCGCCCCCGTCACTTGCCCCTTTTACAGGGAGCTCAGGGACATCCTGCGCCCCCGGCACACCTCCTCCCCTCCGGCCACGCTTGATACATCGGCCGACGAGCCCCAGCAGGCCCCAGAGGCGGAGTTCACCCCAGAGGCAAGCCCCGCACCCTGGGGGCCCCCCCAGGAGCCCACCCCCGGGGCACCGGAGGAGGAGGAGGAGGAGGAGGGGGAGTCCTCCTCCAGCAACGCTGGCCTGTGGATCGTGCTGCCCTCAAGGAGCTCCAGCCGGGCGTCCTCCCACCAGGTGTACCCCGACCGTGGGAGTGGACCATCAGGTATGCACACCCCCGGGGTTGAGGGGCGGGGACAAGAGACATGACCAGGACCCTCCACATGCCCAGATGACCATGGCCCCAAGGACAGCAGTAGCATGTCCCTCAGAAGAGTGCATCAGCCCCTGCCCCCCAGCACGACAGTGCCACGCCCCATCCCCGGGGCTGGGGGGAGCGGAACCTCTAGGGTCCCCCGGGAGGAGGGGGTGGGACACCCAGCAGCAGCAGCAGCAGCAGCATCTCCCGGGGACGGGGATGGGGAACCTGCAGCAGAGGGGTGGTGGGACAAGGGCCACGGCTCGGGGCCCACACTAACGGCTGTCTCCACTCTTCTTTCCCCCCTCCTGTGTTCCGCAGCTGCACCATCGGAAGGACCGGAGAGCGCCGGCGAGATGTCAGTGGTCCCGGACAGCCCACCGGGGCCATCACTCCAGGCCAGCCCCATGGTGGGGAAGACGGCAGACCCAGCACCACCACCCGACGGTGACGGACCCCCAGCTGCTGGCCATCCACCGTCAGCAGCTGGAGGTCGCCGAGCAGCGGCTGCGGGTGGAGGAGCGCCGCCTCCAGCTGCAGGAGCGGGCGCTGGCCTGGCCCCAGGAGGCATGGGGGGCCTTCATGCGGACCTTCGACGGTATCGCCGACTACCTGGCCCCCCATGCCACGCTGGCCGCCGCTGCACCCTCCCTGCCTGCTCCACCCGCTGCGCCGACCGCCATCACACCACCACCTGCCACCAAGGGCCCTTCCACCGAGGGGGATCTGGGGCCAGCTGACACCCGCCGGCCATATCTACCGGTCCGCCCGGCCCCCAGCCAGCCCCGGCCAGGGCTGAGGCCGAGGCGTGGGTCGCGGCTGCCCCCCCCAAGTGCTGGACATTAGGGGGTGTGGGGCCAAGGACGTGGCCCTGCCCCCTTTTTATATATTCCCCCCAGTTTTAAGTTATTTTGTAAATAGTTTTTATATTAGACCCCTGTTGCTATGCTGATCCTTGCCCCCCCCCATGTACATAGTTCTCCCCTTCCTCGTCTTCCCCTTTCATCTTATCCTTATTTATAATACATATATATATGTTTGATTTTGCCTGTAAATAGTTAGTCTTGATAATAATAATAAGAGTTCTACAGATATTTGATTTGACGAACAAATGTCTGCTTTTATTTACAAGAAAAGTTGGGGGGTGTGCTCTTGGGTGCTCTGTGGTGTGGGCATAGGGGCAGAGAGTGTTGTGGAGGATGGGGGGGGGCAGTGGGGGGCCTGCCGGCATTCACCCCGCGGCCTCATCGAACTGGGCCCACAGGGCCTCCCGGACCCGGGTCACTTCGGGGTCCACCTGGCGACTGGGGGCAGCAGGTGGCTGCACATCAGCCCTGCCGGCCTCCACAGCCCAGCCCTGAAAGAAGGCCTCCCGCTTGCTCTCCACCAGGTTGTGTAGGGTGCTGCACGCGCCCACAATCTGCGGGATGTTCGTGGGGCCCGCATCAAGGCGGGTGAGGAGACACCTCCAGCGCCCTTTGAGGCGCCCAAATGTGCACTCCACCACCTGGCTTGCGTTGTTCAGGCGCAGGTTGAAGCGCTCCTGGCTGGCTGACAGATGGCCCGTGTACGGGTGCATGAGCCAGGGCCGGAGGGGGTATGCCGCATCTGCGATGACGCAGAGGGGCATGGTGGTGTCCCCCACAGGGATCTCCCGCTGGGCGATGTAGGTCCCCGCCTCCAGCCGGCGGCACAGGCCCAAGGTCCGGAATACCTGGCGTCATGGGTGCTGCCAGGCCAGCCCACATAAATGTCCAGGAAACAGCCCCGGCTGTCCACCAAGGCCTGGAGGACCACTGAGTGGTAGCCCTTCCTGTTTAAGTAGCATCCTCCACTGTGCTCCGGGGCGTGGATGGGGATGTGGGTCCCATCCAGGGCCCCGAAGCAATTGGGGAAGCCCAGGGTGGCAAAGCCCGTGATGGCGGCATCTGGGTCCCCAAGCCTCACGAGCCTGTGGAGGAGCAGGGCATTGATGGTGCGGACGACCTGCAGGGGAAGCACATGGGAGAGCACCAATGAGGGGTGTGCAGGGTGTGTGTGGCCCTCCCCTGCCAGGGCCCCCCTCCCCTCCCCTCCATTCCCCTGCCAGGGCTGCCTCTGCCTCCCCCCGTGGGTCCTCTTACCTCCATGAGGACAGCCCCGACGGTGGCCTTGCCGACGCCAAACTGCTGGCCCACGGATTGGTAGCTGTGTGGAGTGGCCAGCTTCCAGACAGCGATGCCGACCCGTTTCTCCACACTGAAGGCACACCGCATGGCGGTGTCCTGGTGCCACAGTGTGGGGGTGAGCCACTGGCATAGCTCCAGAAATGTCTGCCAGCTCATGCGAAAGTTCTGGAGCCAGCGGTCATCGTCCCACTCTCCAAGCACCAGCCGCTCCCACCAGTCGGTGGTCGTGGGGTAGCTCCACAGGCTGGGGGGTGGGGCGGGGTGCTGCAGGGTTGGGGGTTGAGTCCTCCTCCTCTGTGGCAAGGAGGTGATCAGCTGCATCCTTCATGGCATGGAGCAGGGCAAGCACTGCTCCTACAGGGGCGGCTGTGTGGACCTCTGGCGGCGGCTGCTGCTGCTGCTTCTGGGGGTCCATGACTGCGTCGCTCGAGGTGTGCATGCCTATGGCTCTGCAGACCGCGTGCTGTGCAGGCTGCGTGTGTCTGGGAGGGGCCCTTTAAGGGAGTGGCTAGCTGTTGCCCCGGAAGCGCTAGTCTGCCCTGTGACCCTGTCTGCAGCTGTTCCTGGCACCCTTATTTCAATGTGTGCTACTTTGGCGTGTAGACGTTCTCTTGCAGCGCCTATTTTGATGTGGTGCTGCCCAATGTCGACATTCAACGTCAACGTTGCCAGCCCTGGAGGACATGTAGATGTTATTCATCGAAATAGCGTATTTCGATGTAGCGTGCACGTGTAGACGTAGCCAAAGAGGGAAGAGGAAGGTCAGGAAGAGGTGGCGGGGAGGTGCTGGAAAGAGCTAGGGTGGGGGTCAGGAAGAAACAGTGAAGATGGAGGCCTGGAGAGAAGGGTGGGGTGGAGGTGTGGTAGAGTGTGGGTTGAGCGCACGCGCGTGCACACACACACATCGGCAACTAGGTAAGTAGGCAACTGTGACTATAGCAGATTCTAAACCACAAACTAGTTTGCGATGAGCTGGTGCTGCGTAAATTCAGACCCTGTATAAAATCAGTGCAGGAGTGCCTTGCACAAGATCTCATGGTGAGTCGTTTGGAGAGCTGCAAATGGAGCCCACATGTCCTCACTCCCTTTGCGCTGTTGTAATCATGAACATAGATAAAACAAAAACAACAATCTTCCTTTCTATTTCTTTATATCCAAATACCATTGTTTTTGTTTTATCAATGTTCATAATCAGTCTGTACCACTTCCCTTCCTTGTTTACCACCTGCAGTGTTCTCTCTAGCTTCTCTTCATCTTCTTCAATGATAACTATATCATCCATGAAGCTGAAGTTGTTGATTTTCATCCCGTGCACACACATCCCTTGTATGTTTTCCTTGATCTTGTCCATCGCTCTCTCTAGGTGCGTGAGGAAGGTACTTGGTGATATTGGATCTCCTTGTCTCATACCGCTACTCATTCTAAACCAACTTCCCAACTCTCCGTACATTCCCACCGCTGCCTCTGCATTGTCATTGATATCCTTCAACAACCATATCAATCTGCTATCCGCTCCATATGATTTAAACACCACCCAAGTCACTTTCTGATCTATAATGTCAAATGCCTTCTGAAAATCAACGAAGCAATTGTAAATGTTCTTTGGTTGAGCTTTCTCTGCTATCAGTATTAGTGCTAGTATCTGCTGTATGGTACTTCTTTCTTTCGTGAATCCCGCTTGCTCATATGCTGATAGATATTCTTCTATCTCTGATCTCAGTTTCTCCA
This sequence comes from Carettochelys insculpta, assembly GCF_033958435.1. Classification (NCBI taxonomy): domain Eukaryota; kingdom Metazoa; phylum Chordata; order Testudines; family Carettochelyidae; genus Carettochelys; species Carettochelys insculpta. The sequence continues at coordinate 20,324,426 of NC_134152.1, forward strand.
TCAGTATCATCATCAGCATCTTGCCTAAGTGACATGTTAGGGAAATCATTCTGTAATTCTGGCACTCCAGTGCACTTCCTTTTCTTGTGTATTGTCACTAGCACTGATCTTCTCCATTCCTTAGATGCCTTCAATTCTTTCCCTGCTATATTACATAGTTGGTGTATTTCCGGAATCATACTTTTTCCGACGTATTTGATCATCTTTCCCATGATCTTATTTCCAGGGCTTTTGTTCTTTAGTCATTTCACTAGTCTTTCTACTTCCCCATTCAAAATATTGTGCTCGGTGGAGGTATCTTTTTCGGTTCCTCGATCAGTCCTTCTAAGACGCTAAGGTCCAGCTATGCTTTGTACAGATCAGTGCAGTATCTCATCCATCACTGGACAACCTTCTCCTTGTTCATGAGCACCTCGTTGTTCTTGATTTTGATCACCATCTGCTTCAGCTGCCACTTCCTATTAATATTCCTGATCATCTTATACACCTCACTAGTCTTACACTCACCGTAATACCTCTCTGTATCTTCACACTGCTCCTCTAACCATTTTGCCTTATCCTTTGTGTCCGTTTTCCTTGCCTAGATGCATTTAACTCTATATTGCAATTCCACCCTCTCAGAAATATCCCTTCTTATTTTCAGTGCTCTCTTCTCTTGGACCAATTTCAGTAGCTCCTGCATAATCCACTTCTTATTGATCTTCTCTTCTTTGGAATACTCTGCTCAATTGCTTCTTCTACTACCGTGGCTATCCCTTCAACTCTCTTATCTAGGTCTTTCTCTGTGGCCGCATTCCTGATCTTCTCTTTGAGTGCTGCTCTGTATGCATTCCCTATTTCTTCCTCACCTAGCCTTGCCGTGCTCCTTCTTTTCTTAAACTGTGGCTTATACTTTCTCTTGAGTTTCATCTTGATGTTTGTGATCACTAGACTGTGGTCCAAGTCTATATCTGCTCCTTGGAAAGTCTGGTACTGCCGTACTGATGTTACCCATTTTCTTCTCATCAAGGTCATATCTATCTTGGTCTTGGACTTCCCATTATTCAATCAACACATCCACTTTCTACAGTCCTTTTGTTGGAATCTTGTGTTGCAGACCACCATCTCATGCTCCATAGCAAATTCTAGTAATTTCGTGCTTCATTTGTTTCTTTTTCCATATGCAAACCTTCCCATGACTCTCTCCCAACCTATATTATCAGTTCCAACCTTTGCATTCCAATCTCCTCCACTGATCAACTCATCTCTCTTGGGTATCTCCTCCAGCATGTTTTTAAAGTCTTTATAGAATAGCTCTATCTCTTCTTTGATACTGTCCAATGTGGGTGCATACACCTGAACAACCAAGATGTGGAATGGTTTTGCTTCAAATCTCCCTACCCTCATTCTTGCACTCACCAGTTTCTATCCTTACAATGCTCTTCTAGCTCTTTTGCTAAGAAGAAATCCAGCTCCTGCCTCATGCTTTGTTTAGTACCATGACCATATGACTTCACAAACTCACATCTTTCCCGATTCCATCCAGTGCATCTCTGCCAGTCCAAGTATATCACATTGGCATCTCTCCATCTCCTTTCAAAGCAGCTCTGACTTTCCAGTTGCCCACAGTGTTTGGAGGTTCCACATTCTGATTGATAGTATATGTCTTAGTTGTAATTTTCTTTCAGAAGCTAACTTATCGTTGCAACCCTGATCACTTGATTGGTGCCATGGACCTTGTTTAGCCAAGCGACATCCAAGCTGGCATCTTCTATCAGTCAGTCATACTAACATCAGATTTCATCCGTATTGTTTTACAATCAGCACATCGACACTCATCTGACCAGCCCTCCTCCTTTATTCAGGCTTAGGACTGGCATGGAATGCCTAGAGGCTTCGTGGCAGAGTTACTATTCTGTGTATGCCTCGGTAGTAGTTCATCGTGTCATTGTAGTGTTTATTTTTGGGGACATTTGCATTGTGTGCTCTTTAGAAAGAGGACAAGATTTTACTTTTTTTTTTTTCTTGTAACCGCTGTTGGTGTGTTTTTGAAAACAGAACTGAAGAATGGTGGAGAAAAGGCCACAGGATAAGAAAGATTTGGCGTGTTCCTCTAAGGCAGTATATACTGTGAGGAATTTTAGAAATCAATGCTACTACCAGTCCAGCTGCATCTGGTAGAAGCTATTGTGTAAAAAAGCTCTGGCAGTTTCTCATGTTTAAAAACATGTCTCTGAGGCTTCTTTTCTTTGCGTGAGGGAAGATTCTGCTCCTTGACCTGCAACGCTAAAATGTTGAGAAGCTATGAGCACTTGAAGAACTTCTTGCCTTTGAATGTTTAATTGCAAGAAGATGGAAAAAGAAAGTAAGAATTTTGCTGTACAGTTGGGCAAATTCAAGTGTAACCACACTGGTTTCTTATAAAGAATGGACTAAAGGTCTGTCCTGGTGAACACTCGATAATATTCATTACAGGACAATCTAAGCTCTATGGATATTCTGATGCCATTAACTGAGATGGGTCATGTGGACCATATTATTTTCACAAGCAGGGGGTAGGTTTGGTATTTTGAGGTAACATTACCATGCAGTTTTTGCCTTTAAGCAATGAAAATAAGCTAAGCATTAGGGCTATAGTTGTAACTACAACCATCTGTCAACAGATATTCCTGTTGGAATAGATTTTCTAACAAAAGGTCCATCGACAGAGTGTGGCCATACACTGACGTGGATTGAAAGAGTGAGCAGCTCCATCAACAGAGGGGCCAGACTGCCTGGCTGCTCTCTTGGCAAAACAGCCAACCAGAAGCTCACCAGATAGGGCTTCTCAGTGTCCTAGAAGCCCTGTCTGTCAACACAAGGCTCCCCAGAGCATCCACACAGCTTTTTTCTCAACAGAATCTGTCAGTAAAAGTACACTCTTCCTCATCTGGGAGATGCACAAGGTTGTCAGTGGAAGTGTGGACTTTTGTCTACAAACTGTAGATAAAACGCATTTTGTGTGTGGCGTATTTTGTCGACAAAAATCCGGTGTTGTTGAATAAATTCACTAGTGTAGTCATAGCCTAAATGTTCTGACCTTTGTAGCCTGGGACAAATGTCTGCCCAAAGCCCATTTACTCAATAAACATAGAATCATTTTAACCACGGGATGGAAGCAACAATGGCAAATGGGTGATTAGAAAATACACCCAAAAATCTGTTGGTTTTCTTTTTTTTTTTTTGTTTTTTAATTACAGTTCCAACCTGTTTAACTCAAAAAGTACTTTGTACTTGCATGCCATGCATTATTACGATTGATGTTAGGAAATAATTAATATTTAATCTCTAATCATTAAAACAGATTTCATTTTCTCTTGTGTTATTTTAAACTTGCATATTTATCAGTGTTTGGTTTTTTCCCTTTGCTTAATCCAATTATAGCAGCTGTGTCAAGATGATAATTAACATCACAGTTGGTATTACCCTCTTTGTCAAATCTGAGTGGAATGTTTTCAGGAGGCTATCTTTGGTGGTTTTTTTTTTAAACTTTATCTTTGCTCCTTGTTTTTCCTCCAATTTGTATTTAAAGACTTATCAAAATTAGCCAGCAAAGCAGCATTAGGTTTCTTCCAAATATCTGTTAATTTCAGAAATAATTTATTTCCTGTTATTGCACCCTAACCCAAAAATAGCGTAGAGACATATTGACATTTTGAAAAAAAAACTTTCTCTCTGGAGAAACTTTAAACTATATTGAATATAAAGTATAAATCCATGAGCCTTTCATGTATTTTTTCATAAATATTTTTGTTTCTTAATTCCCTAACTTTGTCCTGACAGCATGAAGCACTATAGACTGTTCCCATCTTAGCTAAGACTTTATTTTTCTCAACTATCAGCCAATCATTTTTTTGCATAGAAATCCCCGATTCTCATTTCTCTCTTTGAGAAATCAGCAAAATGATGATAACTTTGGGTAGAATGCAGGGCCAAATTTCCACGTAAGTATAGTGAGGTGGACATTGGGCAGTGGGAGATGGAGGCATGGAGGAGGAGGAGGTCTGTTAGAGTTGGGATGACGTGCAGTGGTAAGGATCTAGAACAGGGCACTGGGCAGTTGTGGCCATATGGGGCAGCTCATACCAGTTAAAAGTAGCAGGCTACCCCCACCACTGTCAGCAGTTCAGAGCTCCAAGCTTCCACCAGGTAGTGGGGGCTTCCCACAGTTCCCAGCCGTTGCAGGCTGCAGAGGACCCTGGAGCTCCAAACCCCTGTGATAAGTTGGGAAGAGCTTGGAGTGGGGGCCCTGCATCTACCCAGCAACTGGGGACGCATATGGACCCACAAGGTGTAAATCCAGCCCCAGAGGAGTTTGGATATTTCAGGATGGAGATATAATATGATCGTGTCACTTAATACTGTTCTTTTAACACAGTGACATATCTCGTGCAATATCTGTTGTTAGCAGAGCTCTTGGAGTCATGCTATCATGTGAGAATCTCAGTTTTTGTTTGAAAAACATTTCTAGCACTTGTGGCTGCTGAGAAAAGCTTAATGGGTCATCCAGTTTCATCTTAAGCCTCAGAAACCAGAAGACAAATAAAAAGAACCCAACATTTGTTAGGTTTTTAAATCTTAAATTGGCTGAAAAATAATCTCACGACTTTTGCAGCCTGGCCAGTAACTGTTGAATATTTTAGTGCTGGAATACCAGTGGTAAAATGTCTTTGACCATATATGTGTCTTTTTCTCTAACTCGTTTACCATGAAGTTTTAAACATTGGATGTGTGGCATTGCTGGGAGGCACATAAACTTGCTGGACCCATGGGCAAAGTTGCGGAGGGATGACTTCATGTTCCTGGAAGAGGTGGTGCCTCAGGCAGAAGGGGTGGAGATATGGGGGCAGCCAGCCCTTAGCACCTCTCAGAGCGGGCCACAGCTGCCACCCAGCCCTCAGAGTGCACTGCACAGTGCGCCAGCAGCAATTTAAAGGGCCTGGGACTCTGCACCTACCATCAGGTCAGCAGGTCTGAGCATTGCATAAACATTTTGGCAGAGTGATGCCTAAGGCTACCTCTACACTACAAGCTCAAGGTGTGCTTCCCCTGCTTGTATCTACCTACTTGCATGGGCTTTCTCAGCAGGCTAGCATGAGTATAAGTAGCACTGTAGCCACAGTAGTGGCAGCAAAAACACAGCTTAGCCATGCCGGGTATGAATCCACCTGAAGCTGATGAGTATGCACTCGATCCGGCTGGGGGTTTGGACTCCTATTTCATAGCTTTAGTCTTTATAATCAGGGACGAGCCCAGGCCGCCCTGCTCAGACCTGAGCTTCCCAACTTCCTTGTATCTTTATCTGGGAGTTTGGTTCAAGACCACCCTTTTTTTTAAACTGTTTGTGAGTCACACAGCAAGAAAAAGGAGATTATCGAGGAGTAAACCTGTATGTTAATACTTCCAACCACGCAGGTGTTTCTCCCCTCAACCTCCTTACTCCTTGCAATACACAAGGAGTACAGGGCTGAACTACCAACCCCTGATAGGTCAGGACCCACAAAATCGAACCCTGGAAGATCAACCCTGAGCAAGTCCATCTTCTGGGGTAGTGTAGACATAGCCTCAGTAACCGTTGTCTAGGACAGGAATAAGGGAAATTGTAGACAATTCTAATCAGAAGTGCATGCCCACGTTCCTCTCACCTTTGTTGTAAACTAGAGGGTGTTGCATAGGAATAACAGTGTCTATTTGGCAGACTCTCTTGGCTTGGGCTCCTGTGTAGTGGGTATATAGCTTTTAAAGTGCTTTGGTACTAATTTTTTTATACTCTCGGAGAGTGTTGCAATAATTGACTCTCAGAAAATATTTTCATCGTTTCCCATTTTTGCCCACATCATCTGGGATAAAATTCCCAGCCCATGAAAAATCGATGGGAATTGCAGCAATGGCCATTTATTGCTACAACATTAATTATCAGGTTCCTTTTGTGTATGCGTGATCAGTGTTCTTAAAATCAAAGGGTGAAATTCTGGTGTTACTGCAGGCAATGTCAGAGCTCCTGTTGTCTTCAGTAGAGACAGGACTTCATTTTAAAAGTTATTCATGGCATTGATTGTATGGATGGAGGCTAGCACCCTGAGGAAGCTGCTGGAGAACAAATAATAAGTAGTAATGGTTATTTTAAAAGAGATTTGGTTTCTTGTATTCATATTTGACGTCTAAGCATTGTCACAATTCACATTTCTACCAGAAATAGTTTTTGTTCACTTACATTTAGTTTTTACTTTGCGTATGAAATATCCCCATTCTCACTATAGAAAATTCATTGGGAGAAATACATTCTATGTCGACTATATAATTTTATTTGATGTTCATGCTGTTGTCCGTTAAAGTGCAAGGGATTGTGATGAATAGGATTGTATCATGTTTGTAATATTTATAGTATCTCCTTCAGAACACAGGAAGTAAAGCAAGAAATAATTCCATTTTGCCCTTGCAAGGACTGTCACCAGGATGCTGCAGTTTTAACACGATGTAAAAGGGGTTACATTTGCAGTTTTTGCCATCTTTTTTTCTCCCCACTGAGTTTTTCATGTTCTTTTCAAACAGCAGGGAATTCTGAATTCTGTACTTTTTTCACACCCAATTGCCTATCATACTGGGAGGAACTCTGACTAATCTTGACAGACTAAGTAGGTGCTATTTCTTTTTGACACTCTTCCCTTCTCTGTCATGTACTCTGTTTATTGTGGAGAAAAAATAGGGGGAAAAGGCTAAGTGTAAAGGCTTTCTGTACAGCAAAAAAGGTCTTAAGAAGTGTATTGCAAGACTTTATGTATGAACACAGGTGTGATTCTTCTTTGAGTGTATGGCCCTATAGTTACTGCACCAGAAGCTATGTGCATACTGTGCAGTCTCGAAAGGAAACTGTAAAACTGTCATAGGCCTGGGCCTGCACAGAGCAGCTCTTCATGCCTCCTATGCAAGGATGTACAGAGAGGCATGGACCTGCCCCCATTCAATTCCTTCTCAATTGCCAGCAGCTTGAAACAGAGCACTTGATGTCAACTATTCTGCATCTTGCCACCTGTTCTTACTTCCTGTGTTTTTCTTTCTCAGGAGTTTGTCAGTGAGCTCCATCAGTTTACTCCTGGGAGCTATCATAGCCTTTCACTTCCCCATTATGGCATATCAGGTTTTGTACATTCTGCTATGACCAGATTTATGAAGGGTTTACACAACAGCCCTGTTCCTGCATGAGACCTTAATTTCATTCTTGGTGCCTTAAGGAAACCCCCCTTTGAAGCTGTGGCTTACCTGTTCTCCATCTCTCCTTTAGCAACTCGTTCCTTAGAGCAGCGGTTCCCAAACTTTTTGCAGTTGTTGAACACTTGGACATCACGGTGCTCTCTGCGAAACACTTTATCTTTTTTACATCATCATACTAACTATGTGGAACCTTACTAGTGGAAAATATTTCATAAAATAAATTAATAAATTATTGTACAGTAAGCACAACTCAACAAATAATAATGAAACCAGACATTGACAAAACAAATGTAGCTCACCACCAGTCTAAGGCTTCTAAGCTATTAGCAGGCACAAGCGATGATTTAGCAAAGTAAGCACTTGCTGCCTATTAACAACCAGCAATGTTAAGAAAAATTGGTTACTGTACAGTCATTTCAAGAAAACAGTCAAACTGAGAGAATTCCATCCCAAAATTTCTTTTTTTCTCTGAGAATGGGGCTGAGGCCAGCATTACTCAATTTCAGTGACAGAACACTTTTCCATAGCTTGCAGAACATCTGTGTTCCACTGGAACATAGTTTGGGGGATGCTGCCTTAGAGCTATCCCTTCAGCAAGGTAAATGGCAGAATTTGGTATGCTCATGGCAGATCCACAGTTCACTATCTTCTACCTGGATATGGTCACACTATATTCCCATCCTTATTTCCTCCATAAGGGGTTTTCAGAATAGCTATTAGTCAGGAAATTCATCCACCAGTGTTCCATCGTGAGCCCCATCCTCCAGACAGGAATCTAACTTGCACACACCTGCATATCAGAAGATTCTTGCCTTCATGGCCTTTAGTGCCTCTCCTGAACTCTTTGTATCCTGTGTTGAAAGGAAGTAATGGCAGTCCATTTCCATGCAAAGACTGTCAAAGTGTGCCTTGAATTTCATCTTAACATGCTATGAGACTGCGTGATTAGTGTGTGACAGGATACTTCACTTGGGCATAATGCACATCTGTAGCCTTTCCAAAAGATGTTCCTATAGCAGTCATCTTGAGACCTACAACCTGGTTTTCCAGCCATGCGTTTGCCCAGCATTACCCTATCTCACCTGCTTTTAGACTTAACACTATATTTGGTGATTCAATCCTCTGATCTGCTTTGGATTTATCTCCTCAGTACCTATACCCGCATTGGATTGCTGCTTGGGAGTCTACTGTGCTGGAGCACTCATAAGGATATAAAAGTAAAGAAAAGGGAAAGTAACTTGAGTTCTCCCGGTTGTTTTGTCCCTGTGAGTGTTCCACCTCCTTCCCTCCTGCTCATCTGCTGCAGAATCTCTGGCTTTGTACTTGAGAAGGAATTGAGTGATGGCAGGTCCATGCTTTCCAATGTACCCTTTTAGAGGAGCATGGAAAGACGCTCTGGGCAGGCATGGGCCCACAGTTGCTGCTTTACAGTCTCTCTGTTTGAGAGTGCACAGTCATGTACAAGTCCTGTATGGAACACCTGTAAGGACAAAACATCTCGAACTCAAGTTACTGTACAGGGACTGCTCTGCCCACATATAGACACCAGCAACATCATTACAGGACCTAACTGGATCAGCCACACCATTGTGGGCTCATTCAGCTGCACATCTACCAATGTAATTTATGCCATCATGTGCCAGCAATGCCCCTCTGCCATATACATCGGACAAACTGGACAGTCCCTACGTAAAAGAATAAATGCACACAAATCAGACATCAGAAATGGCAATATACAAAAACCCATAGGAGAGCACTTCAATCTCCCAGGACACACAGTAGCAGATTTAAAAGTAGCTATCCTGCAGCAAAGAAATTTCAAGAACAGACTCCAAAGAGAAATTGCTGAGCTACAATTCATCTGCAAATTCAATACCCTCAGCTCAGGATTAAACAAAGACTGTGAATGGCTGGCTAAATACAAAAGCAGCTTCCCCTCTCTTGGAGTTCACACCTCCAGATCTACTGATGACAATACAACTCAGCCTGCCTGACTGAGCTAACCTCGTTATCCCCAGCCTTGCTCTGGCCTATTTATACCTGGCCTTGCAGATTTCCAGGACCAGCGTCTGAAGAAGTGAGTTAACTCACGAAAGCTCATGCTCTAAACTTTTCTGTTAGTCTATAAGGTGCCACAGGACCCTTCGTTGCTCTACAGATCCAGACTAACACGGCTACCCCTCTGATACTTGTACAGGGACGTAACCCCTCCTTTATTTGGCATCATTTGGCACAAAGAGGAAACTAAAATTGAATGAGTTGTTGGCATCTTCAGATTTTCAAAACACATGTAACCCTTGTTAGAGCTGCACTATTTGTAGGAAACAATGGATGAAATTGTGAGCCCAGTGAAAGCAATGGAAGTGTTGCCATTGACTTCGAGTGTCAGCATTTCACTGTTTTCAGTGAGTGTAGCCTCTCTTTCTGAACATTTTTAGATTTTTATACATTCTCTGAGATTATTCAATGAATAGTTTATTCAGATATATTTCAGCCTAAAGACTGCTGGCAAACTCTTCATTTTACCTGTTGCTTGAGTATTTGCAGTTTGCCATGGGATCAGTCAGCTACACCGCAAGTATTATATTCTGCTTCCTGACTGAACAATTCCTACCAATTGTTTTCAAGATAGTTGCATAAATATATCTGCGAGAACAGACTCATACGAATACCTGTTCACACAAATCTTTTCCATACTTTCTTATCAAAATTAGTTGGCATCTACAGATATTTGTTATAAGTAAATAGCAAGCTGTAGCTATAATCAAAGTAGGTAGGTGGGTTTTGTTCAGAGAGATGTTCACAAATACTTCTTTGTGCTATTATCTTGGCTCCTAGCATTTGCTTGTGATGAATTGTTTCTACAATGCGTCTTCAACTCTTTATTCAAAGTTACCATTATTATGTAGTGAATAATGTAACAAGGGGTCAGTAGGTGTGTGGCACATCTGAGTAACTGAAATCTAAGCAACAGACATTTTGGTCATGTCTGCATAGTCAGCCTCTGTCGACAGAGAAACCTTGGCAGTACCTCTCTTGACAGATAGCATCTACACACAAAAGCAGATTGAAAGAGCAAGCCAGTCTGTCAGCAGAGAGCAGCCAGACTGCCTTGCCCTCTCTCTTGACAGAATGTCAAACAGGGCTGCCCAGGGAACCAGAATCCCTCTCTGTGGACAGAAGTGTCTGTAAGGGCACTCTGTCGACAAAACACTGTCAACAGAGGCATTATACCTGATCTGGAATAGGGATAACACTGCTGAGTAGCTGAGTTCTGTTGACACGCTCTCGATAGAGCGCCTTAACCGTGTAGACTCTCAGCAAGTTTTGTCAACCGAAGCCCAATTTTGTCGACAGAAGCTGCCCATATAGATGTGGCCTTTAAGTAGTAGATCAGAAACAGGAAATACTTAGGAAAAGGAAACTGACTCTCCACTAAAAAATATACTACTTTGAGCCAAGGACCCTTTTGTGATAAATCTTATTAGTCAAGCTTTAATATCTGACAGCTTCCTCTGTTAACAGAAAAGCTTTGTTCATAGATGTTGAAAATACTTTGCAAAAACTGTCAGGAATATGCATCTTTCTGCTGTAGCCATTGCAATAAAAATAAAGGAGACTAAATTATAAACTACTTATTAATTACAAAATTAGCCAAACACTGGCCTTGACTTCCAGAGATCTTCATATATAAAATAATACATGGAAAGTGTACTATAATAATAATGATTAGTTGTTCATGTGAAAATGAAGTGCTGGTTAACAGATAATACTTTAAAAGAGCTATTTAAAAACTGAGTTAAAAGTACTTTCAGACAGTACATTTGTTTGTGTGTCCCTTTGTCATTTTTATGTCTTTGCAACCACATTTTCCTGTTTTTAATTGTTTTATCTCTCCTTTTGATGAGTCACACAAAAAAGGGAAAGTAACCGCCAAGTATGGAAAAGCAGTGAAACTTTCTATTCACAAAATGTTATCAAGTGCACAAAGTAAGAGACTGGAAAAATAGGGGAAATACTTTTCTCAATTTTTCTTTTTTGTGTACTGATTTTGCAACAATATTTTGTTTCTGACAAAAATTATTTTTAATTGAATGTGTTTCTTTGAAGTCCAAATATACATTTAGTAGAGCCACTACATACGTTAAATAATGTTTTATCTTAAATTTACTGATATTAAGCAAATGTGTAGCAGTAACTGTGAGCAGTTCACTTTAAGAAATATGTTTAAAGCTGCTTGGTTTTAGTTGTGGCTAATAGAGTATGTTCAGTGTAGAGTATCTGTCCTTATAAATGGAAATTTAGAAGAGGTAATGTAGCCTTGGTATAAACAGGTCAAAATGTGAAATTATTAGAATTTTTCATTGCCCTCTGACTCCAGAGAGAAATTGACCCAGTATGTATTTGAGAACTATAAACCCTGGTTTATCAATATTTGAGGATGAGTTTAGGATCTCATCTAAAACCTTCTGAAGTCCATCACTCTTTCCATTGAGTCAGACCTCTAATGAGGTTTGGAAATACCCTAGTGCAACATAAGTTGTTTTGCTTTTCTTAGTAATTGACAGAATGGTTTTTCTCTTATCACATGAACACTAATAGGCATGTTAAATTTGATTTCTGATGAGTGACATGAACAGGGGACAATAAGGAAGCATGAAAAAGTACCAAAGAGAAGAGAGATTTGCAGTGAGATGTGGGGAGGGTCTGTAATTCCATAAAACTATCTGAAATGAATTTGTAAAGATTTTCAAATGTTACAAAGTGAAAGCACAGTGTACAGACACATGTTGTATCCCTGAGATGTCTAGATTGCTAGAGGGCTAACTAAAGCGATTCGCTGTTGCAGAAGAGAAGCTGTGGGAGGTACAAGAATTAGAGACTGTAGACATTTTTACAAAGTATAAAAGATAACACTTCCAACTTGTGAAAGAATCCAAAACCAGGCTTCAGTTTTGCAGACTCTAGCATTGCGTCCTCAGCTGCCATTTACACATCTAGCTGCCTGGTTTGTGTACACAGTCAGTTGGAAATATGAGTAATATTTTTATGCTCACTGTTAAATCAGGCATAATTGTACGCCCTCAAAAAAAAATATTTTTTTTGAAAATAAGGCTCAGTGTCTGTATTTGCATGTAATTCCACCAATATAAAATCTTTGGAATTTTAAGAAAAATAGTTCATATACAAGTTTATTTTCAGAGCATTAAAATTAACTAGTACACTAAAACATAATTCCTTTGATGTGATAGTATATAGGAATGTTAAAAAGCAGGACAGTTTTCAGTCCAGTACAGGTTGAACCTCTCTAGTCTGGCACTTTCTCATCCAGCATGATTTTAGTTAAGTAGATGACTGCTTATCATAGGTGTGTCCAAATTTCCTGTGGCCCTAGCTTGTTTCCAATCACCAGCCCCAGCTCTCAGGCTATATCTACACTACAGTGATCTGTCGGCATAAGTTGCTGTTGGAAGAGATCTTCCCAAAACAAAAACCTCTGTCAGCAGTGCGCATCCACTCACAAACACGGATCAAAAAAGTGATCTGCTCCATCGACAGAGAGCAGCCACACAGCCCAGCTGGACAGAATGGACCCTAGAAATGCATCAGAAAGGGTTGCATGGCTGGCAAGCCCTTTCGGCAACCCTGGCCAGGTGCACCCTTAAAGGAACTGCCCCACTCACCTTCCCTGCCCATGCTGGTTTGGTTGTGCCAGAAGAATGGGATGTGCCTGGAATGGTATTGCTCCTCATAAAATCATACAGAAAAGATAAATGACTAGGGGGGTGAAAGGGACTGGCAGGGGAGTGCCCAAGCCCCAAATAACCATCCCCTACCCCTCAGGCACACTTTAGGGAGGGTAGACTGAAGCTTTTCCACACCCCAAGATGCCTACATAGACTTTGCTGGTAGGGATGCTAAAATGTTACAGGTTTACTGGCAGGGGCTGGAGAAGCCTCCCGCCCACCATGGGCAGGGGATTGATCCAACCTCACAGGGCCACCATGGGTGGGGGTGCTCTGGCTAGGTTGGAGTAGCCCTATCCACAGCAGTCCCAAGGGGGAGGGGCAGCTCGGAAGTGGGGAGGAGTAGCTGGGGAGTCCATTTGAGCTGGGCTCCCCACTGTAGAGTCCAACTGCTCCAGCCTGACTGGAGCACCCCCACCCCGTGGCGCTCCCAGGCCAGGATGCTGCAGACAGTGACTACTCTGTCTTTACTGGAGTGCCCCTCCAACCATGGCAGCCCCAGTGCCTGGCACAATGCAGGGTGGGGGTGCTCCAGTCAGGCCAGAGCAGTCCCAGTCCATAGCAAGGCCCTCCCCCTACACACCCGTTTAATCAGTTAACCAATAGAACCTAGCATTTAACGGGGTTAACCAATTAAACAGGATTTAACATCCCTAACTGCTGGTCGTTCCCCTTCATCAGGGAAAGTGCAGTTTGCTGCATTGCTCACTCTTCCTCACTCTGGCTGGGGAGCACAGGGGGCAGACGAACTATGTACTTTGCTTTCTCTCCCTGTTGTTGAAAAATATAGTCATTTAAATAATGCATGCACATTTTTTTAAATCCTCAATTGAGTTAAGGACCTGAAGAACACGGGGTAAATGTGCTAGTGTTATGGCATTTAAATTTCTGTATAATAAGTAATAGTTAATTACAGTGTTGTACAAAAGCAAGGGAGTTTTTGACAAAACACAGGTCTTTCGCCATTGACAACACAACTCAAGATAGACTGCAGCTCTTAAATCCAATAGTTTTTATGGGTTCTGATTAATGCATGGTGACCATTTGTTGAGTGTAGATGAACCAGATGGCCGGGCTTTGTTACTTCTCAAAATATACAGACAGGCCTTCATTACCAAAAGTAGAGATCTGCATCATCACTGGAAGACAGTCCCCATCCTAACATTACATTACTGGATCAGCCAATTTATGTTCCTCATGTTCTGCTTCCTAGCTAGTATCGCTTTCTGGGAAGTAATTCTGAAAATGATAAAACAAATAGAAACGTACTTAAGGCCATCACAAAGTCACCTGTAAATGTGCAGTCCATCTTGCTTTCAAACATAGCTTGGTTTTTCCAAGTCTGTTTCTCTTGCTGTTTTGGACTTAATCAATTGTCGACTGGATTTCAATTCTACCTTTGCTGCTTTTGTCTGTGGGTCAGCAAGAATCAAAAAACGATGCCCAGTGTTATTTATGCTAGGCTTGAAAATGAGTGGGCAGGGAGGAGGGGAAACAAACTCACTGTAACAAAAGCAATGAGGTTTTACTCCTGATTACATTTGCCTTTGATAGAAATGTTCCTGGAAAAATAATTCAGAAAGAAAATCACTTTTTTGAAAATAAATTATCTTTCAAAAACCATTATTGGACTTCTTTAAAAGCAGAAATTAATTGCATCTTAAATATAAACACCCACAATTTCTTAGTGATGCTTTATGTTACAGGTCTGTTTATATAGGGTTCATAAATGTAAGCATATTACAGACATGAGTGGCATGTGTAGTGGATATTTATAAGGACTTGAGTGTAAAGTGTTTATAAGCCGTTGATTGACTTTTAGACTCTCTAACAAAGTATACAAACTAATTCATTCTTTATTAAATTATTTATTAACTTTTCATAAACTATTTATAAATGGAACAGGCATGCAAATCATGACCATATTTTCATTTGTCTTTAATAGCTTTTTTTATTTTGAGTGCTATTGATAAGAAAACACCAATTACCTTTTCGCGGCTCCCTTTTTTTCTTCCTAGGTTTATTAGAAAACAAGGTCTGGACAGGCTTTTCCTAGAATGTGAAACACACATGTGGCGCCTTGGAGACCGGAAAATCCCAGAAGGAATCACTCTGGATGGAGGATCAGACTGGTTCCTACTGAACAGGAAGTTTGTGGAGTATGTCACCTTTTCCGATGATGATCTGGTGATGAAGATGAAGAGGTTCTATTCATATACTTTACTTCCTGCTGAGGTGTGTAGATTTACAGAAGCTTCACTCTTCAAAGCTGATCTAAAGATCACTGAAGTCACTCAGATTCTCTGTTTTGACTTCAGTGAGCTTTGGGTTGGGCTCCATATATGCTTAACAGAAAGTAATTGTATGACAAGTAAGCTTTTGAATGTTTTGACTACTTTTTTCCCTTTGGTTGGCTGCCTGAATTTTGAACCAGTAAAACTGTCACAGATTAACCAAAACCTCAAGTTCACTTTGCTTACAGATGCCACCGTATCTGTAATTAGCTTTCCTCGTCACATCCATCAGTTTTATTTAAGAAAATTAAGTGCGTTAAAATAAAAGGTCTGCAAACAAAGATTTATTGTTCAATTCAAAGCTCAGCTGGACGGCACAGTTGCAAATAATCTGGATCACTCAGAAATCACTCCCAACTGTAAGTGATGCAGGAGGGAGTGCAGACTGCAACTTGTTTAAGGCTAACAGGTAGCAGTTTGTCAGCAGGGCATGCTTGAGCTTCAAACAGAGCACACACACTGACATTTTCCAGGCTGTTTTACACCTGTGCTGTCAGGTACACTGTTCCCTTGAGCTGTCAGACTCTTTCTCCAAGGTATTAATGTGCTGTATGTGTTCCTAAGCTTCTCTGAGGAAGGATATCTAATGACTATCTTATAATGATATCGGCTTTCCTCAGTGGTGGCACATAAGGCTTTGGTGGATTGATGAAGCCAACCTTGCACATACAGACCTTTTATCATTCCGTTGAGCACAGTGATTCTCATAATTTGATGGGGTTTATTATTCCACACACGTTAAATAATCTTCCTTTAATCCTATTTCTGCTAAAATTCACTTCTTTTCTCAACTCTGATAACCTTTTCATCCATTATCCTGCAGAGAATTTCTGTATCATTATGAAAGGACACAGGGCAATGAGTAATTGGGTAGTAGGCTTTTTTTTTCCTCGCTTGACTGGGAATGTATGCCTTTATGGGTTTAACCAGACAATTCAAGCGTAAAATCCATATTCACTGGGCTGTCATTTAACATTAAAAAAGGGTAGGGGGATTACTTGGGGGTCAGCCATGCTAATGCTATGCCATGTATTTATAGATCTTGCTATAGTAGTTTTTAAAGATAAGTCACTGCTTCTAAAAATCATCTTTTGCAGAGCTAAATTTGAGTATGTTGCACTGCTGGGTCCATATGAAACTTCTAAAAATCATTCTGTCTTTGCTCACTTGTCAGCTTGCTACAATGGTTCCCATTGCATATGATTTATGTAGTAGCTGAAATTATGATGCTATAATTAGAAGAACCTAATAGGAATTCCTTGCTGCCCTGAGTCAGCAAATAAATACTCACACTTTCAGAAGTAATTACAGGAGACAGGATATCCTTCTGGTAGCAGGGGTGAGTGTTACTTTTCAGTGTGAGGTTGCTCAGCTAGCAGCACATTAGAAGTAATCCTTGGTCTCTGAGGTGGACAGACTAACAGAAGAATTGGCTGTGTGAGGCTGTTTATTTTTCCATCAGTAATGATAGGGAACGATACAGGCTGAGAGTCATCACAGAGAATGCTTTGAAATCGATCATCAGCATGTCTGTGAGGAAAACAGTTCTGAGCGTAGAAGACCACAGAGTAACTTCAGAAGGCAAAATAATGGGGATCACTGGGCACTGGAATTTCTCAGGCAACTTAAATAAATAGCACAGTAATGAGACTGGTGCCTGACAGTCTCAGGATTTCAAAGCCATTCATTCCATTCGCGAGAGCTGTAATGCTTGCAGCCAGTCAGCCTTTTGGAGCATGGCTTCACCCCAGACTGTTGTTGTTCGGCTGTGCCCGCAGTGCACTATGCATTCGATCCTATATAGACAGGTTCAAGGAAAAGCTGTAGGAGAAGGTAGGTGCTCTGTTATTTCCAAAGAGGATAGTCAAGGTTCAGGCCTGTAGACTAATTTTCTGAGCTGAAAGTAAAGATGACAACAGACGTCTGAGGCACTGAGTGTCCTGAACTCTTATTTTCTTGCAGTCTTTCTTTCATACTGTCCTGGAAAATAGCCCTCACTGTGACTCCATGGTGGACAACAATTTGCGCATCACGAACTGGAACCGTAAACTCGGCTGCAAATGTCAGTACAAGCACATTGTTGATTGGTGTGGCTGCTCTCCTAACGACTTCAAACCAGCTGACTTCCACCGATTTCAGGTCAGTCAGCTCGCTGCTCGCCATGTGTCAGAGGCCTGGTTTTTCACCTCTTTGGTGCTGGGAAGCAATCTCATTTTGTGGCTATACAATAAAAGGAGAAAGACCTCCCTTTGAACAATGGAAAAACTTCTGTCACTTTACGTATCAGTTTAAGCCCATAGTGAAGAATCAGAACATTTGGATTCAGCACTAATATCCAGGCACAAGTGGCTGCATTGTGTCAGTTTTAAATATGTGTCATCATAGGTTTAAAAAGTAGGTGAAAACTGCAGAGGGAGCTCTCATCACACCAACCAAGGAGGAGGGGGAGCTGTGAGGAATCATTGCCCCCACAAGCCCTGGCAAGGAAGGGGCACTGTGTGTGTTGATCACCCCTGAAATTCATCCCAACGTGGAGAGCTCACAGAAATCTCTCTACACCCATTTAAGACCAGCACATCTGCTATGTGGGTGGGGAGGCCCATGTGGGATTTCACATTGTTGCAATATCAACACTGGAAATGTTTATGATTTGATCACAAGACTCTCAGTGTCTGAAGGGTTTTTTCTTAGCGCCTCGGTTTCTGGATGGAGGCTATGACATAAGAGTCGTTTTCACATGTAAAAAGGAAGAATCTGACCCTCATGGTTTAAAGGGAGAGTCTTGGGAATGTGACCCAAGTGAATCCTGAAGGCTTAAAGGGCAATTTAAAAGACCTCAACATTCGTAATTATGAATGATTTATAAGATTTTGGGTTTTTGGACATTTGGAGTTGGGAAAATTGCAATATAGGAACCTTCAGAGATTTGTTTTTCCCTTTATCCTATACTACCTGGGGTGGGGTCTGCAACGTGTGGCTCTTTAAAGACTTTATAATTGCAAAAAAAAAAAAAAAGAAAAACCTACTAATTACTTTTGATAAGCAATGAACATCTAAAATGAACAACTTATACCTAACTAGCAAATGATATGTAATCTCGAAACTTTGGATAACTCCCCCAGCGTCCTCCAGATAGAAAGTTCGGGAGTGAAAGTCAGGAAGACAGTGGTACAAACACACATGAAGTGTGAGGAAATGGTATGAGAGAGGAGGCTGTGTTAGTCTGTAGTTTCGAGAACAAGAAGTCTTGTGGCACCTTATAGACTAACAGATGTTTTGGAGCATAAGCTTTCATAGGCAAAGACCCACTTCATCAGATGCAGATGAGGAAATAGACTATGTATGAGTTTGTGAACGTCCTGCAGTAAACATGTATTGCATTACAAATCATTGTGTGCGCGCTGTTCTTAAAATAAGGGTTAGAAAAAGTCTGGTTTGATGTTATTTATTAAGGACTGGCTCGTATTCACATGCATTGCAGCTCTTGAATTAATGAGTTTTTTACCAAATTGGAAAAATTGACTCTTCTTGCTATTTTGGTTGCCAGCCCCTGAACGAGGAAGTTATAAGAAAGCAGCATTAGATGGGCGGCAGGTGTGATTGGGCCCTATAATCGGAGTTTTATACTAATGATAAATTACAGTGTGATGCCAGTTGTTACCATCTGTATCTTTCTAAACATTTCATGATGCTGGGGGGCAGTGAAGCACACACAAGGGAGGCTACAGCTGGGCTAGAGACCTGCAGTTCCATCCTCCAGTCTCTCCGAGGCTACATCTACACTACGAGATAAATTTTATTTTTTTTAACCTCATTCTTATGAATTTGAATTTAAGTGTCCACAAACCTTCTTGAAATTCAAGCCATCGTTTTTCCGTGTCAGATTTCTTCGTCCCCATTGCCCTATGCAAGTTTGACAGCATGAACAGTGCATTGTGGGTACCTATCCCACAGTGCCTTAGCTCTGGTTGCTTGTGGATACTTCATGTTAGAATCCCAGAATGCAAAGAACGGTCCCAGAATTCAGAGCCCCCAGTAACAGAATTCAGACCTCCCCCAAACCCACCCGGGTTCCCTGTGCCACGCATCCTCTGTGGACATTGACATAGCGGCAGGAAGCTGTGCTAGCAGCCCTGCCCACTCCGACCCAGTTCTGTCAGCCATGCGTCCTCTGCAGACGTTGGCATAGTGGCAGGCAGCTGTGCTTTCAGCTCTCTCCCAAACACGCCCAGGTTCCCTATGCCGCACATCCTCTGTGGACACTGATGTAGCAGTGGGCACCTGTGCTATTAACCCTGTCCACCCCCTCCCGGTTCTGTCAGCCGCTCATCCGGACCCTTTATACGCTCATCCCTCGTTAAACGAGTACTTTATTTATGAGTACTTGCTTAAACGAGGGACACACATTCCCCCCCTAGTTCACTCAACGAGTGAACTCCCCCAGCTCATATGAGACTTACTCTGCAACCCACTGCAGCCTGATCTCCCCACCAGCCCCGCAGACACCAAACCCCCGAAACCTAAAGCCCCGCCGCTCCCCCGCCACTGGAACTGCCAAAATTTAAACCTCCCAGCGCACCCTGAACCGCCAAAATTTAACCCCCCTGTCGGCCCCACTCACCCCGATCTGCTGAAATTTAAAACCCCTCCAGCCCCGCGCACCCCAAACCATCAAAATTTAAAACCCCGCCGGCCCTGCGCACCCTGAACCGCCGAAATGTAGACCCCCTCTGCCGCCCCCACACACCCCATTATCTACTGAAACTTACCCCTCCACCCCCTGGCCAGCCCGTGCACCCTGAACTGCCGGAATTTAAACCCCCTGTAGCCCTGGCACACCCGAACTGCCTAAATTTAATACCCTCCTCCCCTCCCCACCGCCAGCCCCGCGCACTCGAACTGGCAAAACTTAAATCCTCCGCCGCCCCCGTGCACCCAAACCGCTGCAGCCTTAACCGCCCCACCGGCCCCACAGACTCAACCAGCAGCAGACTGAACCAACCCCTCCTGCCCCCGACCCAGACCCAACCCACCACCATGTTTTAACCCTCCCTCCCACTCAAGGCCCCAAACTGCCCTCAGCCTTTAACCCCCCACGACCCCAGGCTCGGTTACCTTTCAAAAGCAGCGCCATCTGCTGCCACTCTGAGCACTTGGAACCAATCAAAGACTTTTTCAAGTATTTTAGTAGGAATTTAGTGTTCCTCTTATGAGTTTTCGCCTACGAGCAAAAAGGTTAGGAACCAATTTTGCTCATATAGTGAGGGAGGAGTGTATTTGCAGGCCTGGGCACTGCAGAATTCAAATTCTAATTCAATCAAAAATTTGCAGGCTTCCTATGACCTTCTTCCTGTGCACCTGGATGGAGAGCAGCGTAGAAGGAAGCGGCCATACACAGGGGGTCACCGCATAGCTTTGTGGGATACATACAGGACACTTGTGGAGGCTAATAAATTCGAATGAAAGACATAGCGCTTCCACACTAGCCTTTATTCGAAATTTGAAATTGACGCTATCCCCATCCGGTAATATCGTCATTTTGTTATCAGTATTAGGGCTCACTAATTTGAGCTAATGATATTTGCAGTGAAGACAGTGATGTTTTCATATCGAGCTAACTCCTTTAAATTCAATATTCTCTGGTAGCATAGACGCAGTCCTCGTTTCCCTGTGCAAGTCTGTTTACGAAGACTTTGTGTGGGGTAGGTTGCAATGCCTCATGAAGCATGAATCACAGCCAGGCCAAAACAGAGATATCGTTTCTGCTGAAATATACCATCTACCAACCTTGGCTACCCTTGACAACAGAGGCACTTACCAAAATGCTAAGCAAGACATCTACCCTTAGATCAGGCGTGTCCAACCCGCGGCCCTCAACAGCTAGTAATGCAGCCCCACAAGATCGTAAACTTTTAACATTATTATGTGATTTATATACATTAACTATATTATATATTTTATATGCGGCCCAAGACAATTCCTGTTCACTCAGTGCAGCCCAGGCAAGCCAAAAGGTTGGACACCCATGCCTTAGATCTTCCCTGCAAACCTGTCGTCCCAAACACAGACCCAGTGTAGAGTTTGTCAAGGAGTATGTAAAAAGCCTTGATAAACTAGAAAGGATCAGTCTAACCCTGGGGTCAGCAACCCCCAGCACATGTGCCAATAGTGGCACTCAATCCAATTTTCATGGGAGCTCAGCCCCGCCCCTCCTCCCCCGTGCAGCTAGGAACTTGCTGAAAGCCAAGCTGCCTGTAGGTTAACAAAAGACAAGCCAGTGCTACTAACTACCACCTAAACAGTAAAGATCTGCATTGTTATTTATTAATGGAGCTGTTGAAGTAGCACCATTAGTGACTAAAAAGTATCACCATCACTCAGATTATACAAAGAGGTCAAAAGGTCGAATTTTGGCCCTTCACCTCGAATGGTAGCTGATCCCTTCATATCTCCAAGCTATGAAAACATGTGTTAGTGTATTTCAGAGAATAACCAGGCAAACTGAGCGGTAAAAGAAATCACAAACTGACATAAGCAGAAAGGGTGACTTCTGACCCACCACCCCTGCTGTACTCACTGTTCGCCACAACTGTGGCTCACAGTTCCCAAAAAAATACAATCATGCTACAGAGGGAGAGAATATCAGCGGGGAGAGCACATGTTCCGAGCAGTTGTGCGGGAAAGATGAGCACCCTCAAAAGAATTGCTTGTTGTAAGATCTGTAGCACTTATGCATTGTACCATTCCCCAAACCTGGCACACCCAACCTGAACAAGATAAAATAAAGCCAGTTTAAAAGCTAACAAAGTAGAACAAAGAGATGTATATGAATATATCCAACATTCTGTATAACACAAATCAGGAAATTTAAAAAGGGCTAATCACAACTGAAGGGCCTCTGCCCACAGCTAGCTCCTCCCTGAGGGTATGTCTTAACTTACTGGGTGCACAGGTTGATCTGCCAGAGTTTGGTTTCGTACATCTGGTAAAGATGCATGAAACTGATCTCTCTGGGGTCCACAGTTGACCTCCTGTACTCCTGCTCTTGTGAAGAATAAGGGAGGTCGCTCCTGTTGACCTCCATCAGAGAGGACAGACCTTACAGTTGATTGCAGATGCATAGATTCTATCTACGCAATTGACAGAGCTAGAATTGTGTATCTGCAGATGACTGTAAGATCTAGTATAGACCAAGCCGAAGAATCCTGTTAACGCTTTGAAACAGCAAATCTATACCTATAAACTATGCAGCTAAATGATTGGATATCAAAGGGCAAAAAACCAATCTCCCTGTCCTTCCCAGAGCCCGACCAGAAATTGTGAAATGTATAACCTAACAGAAGCTATGTTCAGCTGACACTGTGTAAAGGTCTGTTCTGGCTCCCCTTCTGGGCTTCTGCACTTGTGCATCTGCATCTTCTTTGCTCGCTGCTTGACCTTGTATAAATTGTTCCAGTGCTGCAGGGCTCCGTGTCTCATGCTGACTGCTCATGGTGAAAAGTTTGCTCCCTCTCCCCTGCACGCAGTGAGTCATCACATGCAGGAGAGACGGAATTGGCTCCCAGTTTGGAAAGTGGTGCGAGAGAAGGGAAATTTCAGCTTCTGTCCTGAGTGCACTTCACAAAGTGCTTTGTAGAGATTAAAGGTACTGCGTTGTGCTTAATTGATCTCCATGTAAGTCCACATGGTAAAATTGCTCTTCACCAAGCACTCTCTACCTTTTATCCGTTATCTAGTGGCCTAATTAGATACAATGGGCCTTGTTCTGTTTTCACTCACAGCAGTTCTCTACCTGGGGAGCATCCGCTGGTTTGGATAGAATTAATCCTGACTTACACAAATGTCACTGAAGTGGATAATCAGGCTATATATATGTGTATGTGTGTGTTCGCCTGTTCACTCGTACATTCATACATACATATAACTAGCTTGATTTGCCACCTGAGAAATGTTCGTAAAGCTCCTTGAACACTTCATTATCTGGGTTGATTCAATGAAGAAAAAAAACTGAGGACGTATTTAAAGAAGGAAGAAATGCAGAAAAGGAAAACAGCTTCATGACCAGTATGCGCTTCACCTCAGTGACCTGTCCTGTATGGCCAAAACTAGCTTATTACTTTCTATTCTAAATCACTTAAAACCAGTTGGGACATTTAATTAATTGGCTGAGGCACGTGATGGAAAAAAACTGGTTTGCCTGGTATAGCTTATTTAGCTTGGAGTGTGGGACGGGATGGCCTGCAATAACCCATATCAGCAAAAAAAAAATCCAAATAGATCTGAGAAATAGCCTCCTCTGTTACTAAAAAGAGTACAGTGCAACCTATGCTTGTGTTCCCCTGACACCTTCTGTTTTTCCTTTAATTTGATTAGCTTTTAAACACTATGAATTAATAACAAGCATTGACCCTAATTTGATTGCATTTTGATCCCCTAAACTGATTTAGCATGTTTCTCTCCTTGAAATGGTTACATTCTTTCAAAATTCATGAGGTGAAAATTGCTTATAATGACAATATGTTGAGAATAAAATGTAGGAGTAATACTGGGGAGGCTGCTGGAATTCTCTTCATTTAGGGCTCCATGCTACGGTAATGTATTCCTTAACATGTTCTGTGCCTACTCTACTAAACTTCAGTGTAATGCAGGTAGAAAGCTTTTCACTCAGGCCAGGAGTACAACAGGTCAAAAGCTGATCTAAAATACGCAGTTCCAGCTATGGCAGTTTTGTAGTTAGAATCGACCATTGTAGATCCATCTTTCTGGTCATCTTCACAGTGGGAGATCGATGGGAGAAACTGTCCCGTCAACCTTCCTTACTCCTCACAACAATGAGGAGTTCCAGGGCGAACCACAGAGCTCTCATGATACAAGTTAGCATGTTCTCACTAGGGCTGTGTCTGCATTACCTCCCTACTTCGAAGGGAGGATGGTAAGTAGTGTGCTGGGAGTTTGTTCATGAAGTGCTGCGGTACATATGCAGCACTTCCTTAAGCAAATTCCCCTCCGTAGCAACTTCGAAGTGTCAGCTCGCGTCTAGCTGGTACTTCAAAGTGTCGGCTCACCTGCCGGTACTTCGAAGTCCCTAGGGTACTTCGAAGTCCCTTTACTCCTGAGTTGTCCTTTGTTCTGAGCCTTACCACTGAAAGACAATGAGAAGTCCTATGGCACCTTATAGACTAGTAGATTTTGTGGAGCCCAAGGTTTTGTGGGCAAATACAAAAATGGATCTTTGCCCATGAAAGCTTATGCTCCAAAAAAATCTATTAACCTATAAGGTGTTACAGGACTTCTCTTTCTTTTTGTGGATACAGACTAGCACAGCTATCTTACTGACACAGTAAGACAGTGATTGAATATAAAAAAAATCGTCTTTTCCCATTTTTTTCCTTATTAGTAAATAGTATGTATATGTTTGTGTTGCGGTACTAGAAGCACCAACAAAGATCAGACCAGAGTGTTAGGCATTGTACATTCTGGCTACATCTACACTAGAGAGTTCTGTAGACAGAACTCGCAGAGCATCTACACACACAATGCTTTTCTTCAACAGAAACTCAACAAAAAAGCTGTGTAGACAATCTGGGGGGCCCTTTTGTTGACAGAGAGGAGCAAAAGATTGATCTGTTTTTGTGTTAGACGTGATCTGTCGACAGATGTTTTATCAGAACATCTCTTCCAGGTGCTTCTAGTGTAGATGTAGCCAATGGGATGGGGATAGTTTCTTGTAGACAGGATAGGCAAAAGATGAGAGGCAAAACAAGGACAGAAAGAGGCAACATGACTAACCCAAGGTCATACAGTAGTTCAGCAGTAGAGCTACCCTTTGACACTTCCTTTTCTCTGGTGCACTAATACTGCTACACTTATTTGCTGGCATTATGGCATTTGAATTCACTTAACAGCATTACCTAGCTAAGGGAATGAAACATGCCTCTTAGGTGTGTTCGGCTTTTTCTATATAACAGAAGTGTATTGTCTAAATCTTGGTGTTGACAAGTCTGTTTCTTACCGTTATTGTCAGTAGATTTTTCTTTTACTGTTTTCACTCTCTAGAGTGTGCTCACAATTTATATCTGTCTGCTGTCTACTAGCTTAGAGGAAACAAATTTAAATACAGTCTTTCCAGAAGGAAAGCCTGAATCCAAGTAAGCAGTAGGCTCTTGATTTAGCCTTTCCCCAGGTTCCATTACCCGCTTTCCCCAGAAGGCTTCAAATGCTTTTGTTTTTTTTGCAATGGCCACAGTCTTGTAACTCTTGTCCTTCTCTCTTCCTGCTGTTTGTCATGTCCTGTCTTTCTTTAGATTATAAGAACTTCAGGGTAAGAATTGTATCTTTTATAGATCCTTTAAAGTGCACTCCTGTGAGCTGTGAACAAATACATGTTGAACCTCTCTTATCCGGAACACTGTCATCTGGCAACATCCGTAATCTGCCATGATTTTAGTTAGCCAGACAACCACTTACCCTGGGTGTATCCAAGTTTCCCATGGTCCCATAGTGTTTGTTTACAACCATCAGTCTTGGCTTTCAATGCTCTGTGCTGTTATTTAACTGTAATTTACCCCTAAAAATCTTCTAGGCACCCAGTAATCAATGGAAGTGTTGGTCATGCTGCAAGGCAATGGTGACCGCCTGCTGTCCGGCAAATTCTCTCATTTGGCACCAGTCAGGTCCCCAGGGTGCTGGACGAGAGAGGTTCAACCTGCATTTAGAGTAAAATTATGTCTGGCCCTGGGCAAACAAATAGAAGGCTCAGGTATGGGGCAAAATGTTTCTGCTTTGTGCTCTAGCCTAGGAACCTTCTGCAGCATGGTTGAGGGAAGTGCATATATTTTTAATATAACACTTACTTGAGCACTACTGCTTAACTTGCCTGTGGCCATAGGTAAACGCTGCTTGTGTCCTTAACTCCAGTCCATTGCTTAGAAGATCAAGTGGTTTTGTTAATGAAACGGAAACTAACTCAGGTGTTTTTTCTTTTATTATCACCACAGCAAACTGCCAGGCCAACATTCTTTGCCCGTAAATTTGAAGCTGTAGTGAATCAAGAGATCATCAGTCAGCTGGACTATTATTTGTACGGTAACTACCCATCGGGCACGCCAGGCCTCAGGTCATACTGGGAGAATATATACGATGAGCCTGACGGCATCCACAGCCTCAGTGATGTCATGCTAACCATGTACCACTCATTTGCCCGCTTGGGCCTAAGGAGAGCTGAGAAGTCATTGCACACTGATGGAGACAACAGCTGCCGGTTAGTCTGAAACATCTTTCTTTTGCCCTGTGAGAGCAGGTGTCTTAGAGGTACAGGGCCTCATCCAAAGTCCGGCGAGGCTCTTCAGTGAGTGTTGTATCAAATCTAAATATCAGAATATGCTCTACAGTATAGAGTGGCTGTGCTGGACTAGAAAGGAGTGAAAAATTCATCCTCCCAGGGAATTTCACACACTTCACAGTATAGGCTGATGCACATACAGGGCTTGTCAGCTCTGGGTTTGATAAGCTGTGCAGATTTCCAAAGGTGTTTATACTTACCGATATATATTGGTTATCCAGGGTTGGCATTATGTTTGGGATTTGCTTGATACACTATTAAAGCAGCTCCCTGGCCTAACCAGTAATGGCATGGTGCCTGTTCGCTAGTGGGCTTTATTTATTCATTTATTGCAAGTGGATGTTGACATGCGCAGCTCCTAGATACTTAGTTTTGTTTCAGAGGAGATCCTGCTGACATTTATACTTTCCGGGCAGCAGAAGACAGAATTTCAATCTCTCAGCAACAAGGGTTAACGAGTCTTCCTCCTTGTCCCTCTGTGACCAGATTTTTCTGTGTGGTGCTCACAAGAACAAGTCACATGAGTTGAGTTTTCTTTAACAATTACAGTAGCCCTCAGTTGAGAGTGCAGCCACTGATATTTCAAAAAGCAACAGGCCACGATTCCATTAATGTGAATAAATTAATATTTCTTTAAAAGAACCAAAAATGTTAAAGAAACACTCTTATTAAAGGTTTCCATCAATAAATTTAATTAAAAAATCCATTTTATTGAATGCTTATAATTAAACATATTTACATTCTTTCATTTCAAAGTAAAGCTGGTCTCATGCTAGGTGTTTATTGTCTGTACTCACATGTTAAAGCTTTTTATTATCAAAGCAAGGATATTTCATCCTTTAAAGTCTTCCTTTAAATTGTACAGTTCCCTTTCAGCTCTAAAATGTAATTACTTATGCATTGTTTATTGTGACTTGTGTAACCTACTGTCTTTCCACACTAACAGAAAACACACTTAATCCAACTCTGAGAGTGCTAAAACTATTCCTTGCCATTTGAGAAATGGAGTTGGTCCCTCATGTTGTTGGGTAGGAACCTAATTCTCTGTAACCTTCTTACTCAGTCACCAAAGTGCTGAGTGCTGTCCCTTTTGGGAAGCTCTAGCAGTATGTGATCTAGATTTTCTTTACAGCCCTACCAGTAAAGTTTCTCAGTCCAGAGGAGTTAAAGGTCCATAGCAATTAGATATAAATAATAACTGGGCACATACCTTCCCTTGTTTCAAACAGATGGATTTGGTGAATTATAATGTCACTTGGCTTGTAGCAGTTTTACCAAAATAGGATATGAGAGCTACATGTGACTGGTAATAAAATCTTATTGTAAACTTTATATTCCTACTCCTTTTGCTAACATTCTGATGATTGTTTATATTGATAATTTTACTGCATTTCTATAGAGGCTTTCATCTCAAAGGATCAAAAGGTGTTTTGCACGCTTAAAGTAATAAATTATATGCAAGGCAATCCCTTCATCCACCATTGTAATGCATCCAGTTCTAGAGTGTACCATAGCTGTTTAACCCAACAAAGCAAAACTATGAAACAGTTTAAGGCAAGAAATGAGGACTGTCATATCCAATTGAAACATTACTCAGATACTTGGGCTAAACCTCTCTGAACATTCTGTGCAGGTTGTTATTAATTGATTATGTAGTATCAAGTACAGTTGAAAGTAAGACCCAATTTATGTTTCATAGTGATGGCCGGTGCTTAGCTTACCCAATACACTTCTTCCTCTTTTCTCTCCTCCTGTTAGTTTTTGCTCTCTCTTTTTCCTGGCATGTGCACTCGCTCTCATTCTTGCACTCTGTCTCTCTCATAATTTTTTTTCAAGTTAGCAGCAAAGGTAATAGGCTCATGTTGGGTTCCCTCCCTTTAGCTGTAGGGCTGGCAGCCATACGCCATCTGATGATGATGTGATCACAGCCCCAGTCAATTTCACACTGCTATAGGAACCACAAGGAAAGTTCTGCATCTTAAGATCATGCTCAGTGTCCCGTCCCCAACCAGATCCTATGGGAAATTGTTGCTATCGAACAGATTTCTGTTAAAAAATTGCCCAGCAGTCTTCACCTAAAGAGGGGTAGACCACTTCCTCAAAAAGATGGACCCCGTAGACTGTTCTTGAACTTATATTACATGTCAACATCCTCAATGCAAGCCACATGAGAAGGTGTTGGCATTTAATTTATTTCTTTTCACCTCTGAATACTTTTGCCAAGAGACATTTACTTAGACTGTTTCATGGATACTGTAAATATTTGCTGTCGCACATACATAAAGCAGGAGGCCTTTGTATTCAGGACAGAATTTAGTGTGTTGCCTGTATGGGCTGCAGTGTTTTGTTTGCTGCATTGTAGCAGAGCCCATCAATGTCAGCCTTGTTTGTATTCTGTCTTGCCACGTTTATTGCTCATGCCCTAGATATTTCAGCCCTGGTGGCACAGGTTTCTTACAATGCAACATTGTTCTTGGCTGGCTGACTGTTGCCAGCTTGACATGATATTGTATTATGGGAAGGCTGGTTTTTGCAAGCTAGGTGTTGTGGGCCCAGTAGGCTTTCAATAGGTCTGTCACATATGAGGTTCTGAGTGTCATCAGTAGAAAAAATAGTTAATTACAGGATTGTAAATATGGTAAGCTTAAGTACTGATGCCAAAACCATAAATTACACCTTTTAATATTGTTGAGAAAATCTTTCTCAGGATGAAAGAGCCAGTGGTGCATAAGTTTAGCCCATTTAAATCTGTGGTCAAGAGAGCTTAATGAGAAGCTATAGAATCTTCTGGCTAGTCTTTCTCAGGGCATATTGACATGGCAAGTTACTGTACAGCAAACCAGAGTGTGTTTTCACTGCACTTCTGTCAGCAGGCTGGGGTGCTGTAGATCCCCACCCTGGTGTGGGGCACAGGGCCTCGCTGTGTATAGCAGTCCTAACAGTAAGAAGTCAAGATGGTGATGATCTTGAGCACAAGCAATCCCAGCCTTCCACTAGCCAAGAGAGTTGTGTTAGAAAAGTTTGGGCCAGCTCTTCCTATCCATTTCACTCACATGGCCCTTCAGGCCTAAGTGGGTAGAACGTGTCCCTTTGTGAAGGAATCCCGTAGTCATGAGATGGAATTGGCCACTAGCTCAGCCAGAGCATCTCCGGTGCCCTGACTTGCAGTGCCTTCTACTGTTCCTCTGCGGAGGCTTTCTAGAAGAAAGTTTACCAATCCTTGTGCCGTGTGGCAATTTTTGATGTGAACCTAACCATCACTATGATGATTTAAGATTGGCGGGAGGTGGAGGAAGACACAGGCATGGAGCTGTGGTCATCCAGTCTTTGGCAATTGGAAGATAGAACAGCTTACTTGAATTTGTACTTTTCGTTCATTTGTGGCAAATATAATATTGGGATCTGGTTCAAATGACCATTTTATAATTGTAATGTAAGTATAAATGGGACAGTCCTGGAAGGGAGATATCCATTGTTACAGTAACAGTGGGAGGTACTTGGATGAGAAGGTGATGGGGGGTCATAAAAAGAGAGAGACAGATAATGAGATACAAGAGCCTGTATAGATAGGAAACGTGCCTCCTGCTTTAGCCTCCAGTAGTGGTTTCAGATATTCACAGGTTGGTTGTGCTGTTTGGTACAGTTACTGAATCACTACTCTTTTCATTTGGAGTCTGGTATCAAAGACTTCCTGAAGTCCCAAGGGTAAGAAATGTTATGACAGTAATTATGTAAACAGTGGGCATCTATTAATGGCATAGAACTTACCAGAGTATCTAGAAACTGGCCAAGCTTCATTTCTCTCTCTTTGGTTGGAAAGATTTTTTCTCTTTGGCCCACCTTCTTCACATTTTTCTTTTATTTTGTATTGTCAACCATGAAGATGAAAGGCCCCAACCCTACAAAGACGAACTCATGCTTAGCTTTACACGTTTTGAATAGTTCTTTGACAGCATTGGGGCTGCTTACAACACATAAGATCAAGCGCATGCAGAACCAGGAATAAAGAGAGAAGGGATTCACCCTGAAACTCAGTGCAGTCATACCTTTTGAATGGAAGGCCCTTCTGAGGCTAAGTCTATGCTATGAGATGAATTTGGATTTACTAATATCAATTTCGTAACTCTGAATTTGATAAATTCAGATTTGACTATCTTCAGCTCCCCTTGTGCTCCTCACAAAGTCAACTTCTTGCTGCCACACTCAATTGGCAAACGTTGACTGTTGCAGCAGTGCATTGTGGGAACCTATCGCACAATTCGCTCATCCTCATAGCAGTCTGGGTATTTTCGCTGGTATTTGACATCATCTTCCCACATTGCATTCTCCTCATTCCCTTCCCGTGGTAAGCGAACGTCCGTTTTTCCAGTCAGAAGGAAGGAAAAGTAGGGTATCAGCAGAGATTGCCAAGTTAACAGAAATCTTTCTGCCATAACTGAATTATCAAGGATTTTATAAAAATCAGCAGATGTGTGTCTTCTCAGCTGACCATCTACTGACTGTCCTCCCTCCCTTGATTGCATTGGATCCCTGAAAATAACACCGAGACAGTAAAAAGCATGAAGAAGAGTTGATAGTAAAGTTTTTGAAAAAACGGAGTTTCTGTGGGGGAGGATATTTGGCTTCCTAGTCCATAATACAGCTTGTATGCAGTCTGTATTCTCAACTGGCCCTCCACCCATTCTTCTCTGTCTGCAGGGATCCAAAGTTAGAAGAAAGAGGATAGAAAAGTGTAGGAGAAAAGATTTTTGTCTTCCCTCTTCACTACGCAGAATTTGCAACATGGGAGATGGGGCTGAAATCTCTTGTTCTTTGAGAAAACCAACAGGTTCTCAACTGGCCCTCCACCCACTCTTCCCTGTGTGAAGAAGACCAAGAAAGAGGACTGCACGGAAGCCAAGACATGGTGCTGCCTGGCAGCATGGTCAGCACCGAACGGCAGACACATAATTTTATTGGGTCAGGGGCAAGCCACGTGATGTGATTGTTTGCGGGAAAGACCCTGACTGTATGGCACCTGTGTGGGAGAGACAAGGGGACACACAAATGTAAACTGCTGAGAAGAAGTTTTTCGGCTTCTTATGTAAGCACGACCCCCACAGCAGCCTTGCTGCCATGTGGTGCGGCAGGGCAGCAACTGGCACCAGGCAGCACAGAAAAAAATAGCAAGTGTAGAAACAGAACTGTGACCTCCGTGCAGGGGCTATTTGTAACAGGCAGATGTGCTCACAGCACTAATAACAAAGAAAGACACATTTCTCAGGCTCTCATACAAACATGACCCCGCAGCCACAGGCTTCCTGGTCCTTTTTGAAATTCATGGTCTTCCTGTTACCTAACTCCTGGCACCTGGAGAGCAGCAGACAGAGTGGAGCACTGTGGGGCATTGTGGGTTACATATGGGACACCTCTGAAGGCTAGTGCATTCCATTTTAAGATGTGGCACTTCCATACTGGCCGTTATTTGAACTTTAAGTTCGAACTTGGTGCCATACCCAGCAGGTACCAATGATATTATAATATCAATATTAGTACTCCCTAAATGGAGCTAGTGGTATTTACAGCGAAGACAGTCACATATAATGTCCAGCTAACTGCCTTAAATTCCAATTTATCTGGTGGTGTGGATGTAGCCTCAGAGACGCATTGCCATTGTTAGAAATGTATTGCATCTGTCGACTTCAGTGCTGTGTAACTGTATTGACAGTAATGCTGCTCTATCATCACATTATTCAGAACCATTTGGTATAAACACAGTTCCCAGATTCTTCTCAGTAGAGTTGTCATGTTGACATCTGTAAATCAGAAAAGGGGGCGCTGGCTGAGATCTGTCTGTGAAAGGGAGTAACAGTCTGCTTGACTTTGTCCTACTCTCACTAGTGCTGTTAGGATTTGTTTAATGAAATCCAGGCTATGTCTAGGCTGCAATGCAAACCGTGTAGTACTGAGCCTTAAAGTCTGGGACAACTGACTGGGACTTTCAGGGCTAAACACAGCACTATAAACATTTATGCTCAGGCAGAAACCCACCTTTTCAGGGTCTGCGTGCAGGCACCAGCCCAAATTCACTTTTCTACATTGCATTTGTATAGCCCTGCAACCCCAGCTGCACACGTCTGAGTCAGCTGACATGAATGAGGCACCTCCATGCTTTGTTCGCGTCTTTTATTGTAATATACAGGTTGAATGTCTCTAATCTGTAACTCCCTCATCCAGCAACATCCATAGCCCAGCATGATTTTAGTTAGCCAGACGATCACTCATCATGGATGTGGCAAAGTTTCCTGTGGTCCTGTAAAGTTTGTTTACAGACCTGTCTCTCTGTGTTCTGTGCTGTTATTTAGCTGTAATTTACCCCTAAATATCTTCTAAGAGCCCAGAAAGCAGTGGAGTGGTGGTAATGTGCTAGATAACACTGACGTCCTGTGGTTTGGCAAATTCTCTTACTCAGTTCCTGGCAGGCCCTGGGGGTGCTGGAGAAAAGAGGTTCAACCTTTAGTTACATTTCCACTGTTCACCCACCCCCTCTTTCATGATGAAATTGGAGGACTTGAATGTGGCTTGAAATTGGACTCACTCCCCCATCTTTGTGCAAAGTTTGAATTTGGTTGACTCGAACCTCACTTTGGATTGGAATCCCAAATCTGAACACCACTAAATCTGAACTTGTAGATTGGTCTCCCCCCCGCACAGTAAAATATTATCTTCAGAGTTCAACTGTGCCTCTTGGTACAGGACCATTTCATCAGAAAGGATTAATATGGAAGTAGTGTTTTCTGGCCCAAAGAGAGAGCTTAAAAGGAATTTAGCTGTGGCTGCCTTTTAAATGAGAGCATGTCTTACTAACCATTCTGTGTTTTGGAATAGCTGAAGAGCCTAAGGATATCTAATAATGAGTAATGAACGCATTTAAGATGCCTGAACACTGAAGTAGCATATTTTAGTTGAAACAAATGTCCCTTTAAATCTGCAGCTCACTGTCAATGGTGTTTTCCTGTAACTGATTTTTCATAATTAATATCCATACACATATACTGTGTGTTTTCCAGGTACTATCCTATGGGTCATCCAGTTTCAGTCCAACTCTACTTCCTTGCTGATCGTTTTCAGGGCTTCCTAATCAAACATCATGCAACAAATCTGGCTGTCAGTAAACTAGAGACTTTGGAAACGTGGGTGATGCCAAAGAAAATGTTTAAGATTGCTAGTCCACCAAGTGATTTTGGAAGGCTTCAGTTCTCAGAGGTAAGTGTGGGAGGGATTTCTTCACCCAATGCACAGTCAGCTTGTGGAACTCCTTGCCAGAGGATGCTGTGAAGACCAGGAGTTTAACCTGGTTAAAAAAATTAGTTAAATTCATGGAGGATCGGTCCCTCAATGCTTATTAGCCAGGGTGGATAGAAATGTGCCCTAGCCTCTGTTTGTCAGAAGCTGGAAATGGGTGACAGTGGAGGGATCACTTGATAATTACCTCTTCTTTTTACTCCTTCTGGGGCATCTGGGATGGGCCACTGTCAGAAGACAGAATACAGGTTTCAATGGAGCTTTGATCTGACCCAGTGTGGCCATTTTTATGTTCTCATTTCGCTGGTCAGGGTCAGTGTTCCCTGTAAGCTGAGCACTTGGGCAGCCACCCAGCAGAGATTTATGTGCTGCCCAGCTGATTAGCAATGCGCCCACAGGTGGCAGCACAGTGGTGTGCATCTGCTCATGCCTCAGTACTCCAATAAAATTTATGCCATGCCTGGATGGAAAAAATTAGAGGGAGCCATTGACCAGGGTGCGTTTTTGGTACAAGCTCTCACTCCTTCCCCTTGTGTGGCGAATTACCCCTCACCCCCCGAAAACGGCCAAAAGTCTGCAATCAGCAGATCAAAAAAAAAACCAATCAGCCCCTGGAAGTTGGCACCCCAGGCAAATGCGTTCTAGAAGTCTGAGGCGTGGTGGCTCAGTGGGTTAGGACACAAGTCCTTCATTATAGGAAATATTGATGGAAATCCAGATTTATGGCCCAACTATGTGACATGCTGTACACGTCCTGCAACAATATAAATGCCCTCGGATCCCCTTGAGATCAGTTATCTCAGCACAGGTGGTCAGCCCCTTACAGGAATTAGCATCTGTGTCAATTTCCCCATCCAAGTAGACAGAGGATCAGAAAGAAAGGGGCACTGAAGCTCCAGACTGAGGTGGGCTGTTTGTGATGGAGGTAGTTCTTTTCTCTAGCCTGTGTTGTTAAATCCTCCATCTCATGAACATGCTGAAAAAATTAAAATTAGGAAAAGTCAGGGAGTAAAACTATATATGGATAGAAAATTGATGTAGTAACATCAAGGAGAAAATTACAACAGTGGTTGAGATATACCCACAAATCCTGATATTTCCTCATGGCATTTGACCCTTTATCTGCACACACACACACTATAAAAAATGTACCCCTGAAGTACAGCATGAGAGATGTACCAGTAATAGAACCTGACATCCATATTGTGTTTTAAACATATAACTGTCTGGACAGTTAATTTCATGATTTTTCTTATTAAGCCAGAAATTTCAATTAAAACATAAAATTGATTGAACAAATTTGTTCCCAGTCATTATGGCCTAGTCCATATATTATCATCATCTTTGGCAATTAAGAAAGGCGTAGGTAGGATTCAGTGTTTTGGTTTTCATTGCAAATCTGAGACATTAATGTCCCATTAAGAAGATGGATGTGGGATGCATTTTGTTTATCAATGTGCCTGGTGGTTGACTTGCCATTTCGTGCAGTGATAAATTGTCATACAAGCTGCATTTCTTGTGATTAGTAGCACTTCTGCTGTTTGGTTCTTAATTCTACTTTTGCATGATTCCTGATTTAAGTGCTTCTCAGTTTGAAAACACATGGGTGAGTAACAAACACAGTTAATCTGCCAGAGTTTGTGTTTAAAGTACTCAGGTATCACTCTTAAACACAATGTTCATAAGAAAAGAGAAAATTCTTGGCTTGTATCAGTTCCTGGAGAAGCTGTAGGGCCCTTAACCTGTTCTCAGATTGATGCCTCAACGGAAGTCATGTGAGCGTAAGCAAGGGAAGAATTGACACTTGGTGAGTGCCCCTCACTTCAGAAGGAAATTCTTCTTCAATTGGAAATAGCCATCCAGCAGTTTTCCCTCTTAGCAGAGCACTAGGGCAGCCACTCAGCAGAGATTCAGGGGCTGCCCAGCTGATTAGCAAAACTTGCTTGGCCACCCATAGTTGGCTGTGTGTGTTTCTGTTGATGGTGCGCATCTGCACATGCCTTGGGGCAGGGGTTCCCAACCTTTTCAGTAGCATAGCATGCTTCAATGACACAAACAATTCCATGGCCCACCCACTTGTTCCCTTGTGTGAAAGTCTGCCAATCTGATTAGCTTCTATGATGAGGTAACAAGCTCTGTGGACATGGGGAAGTCAGTGGATGTGATGTACCTTGACTTCAGCAAGGCTTTTGATACAGTCTCCCACAACATTCTCGTCCATAAGTTAAGGACATATGGATTGGATCCTTGGACTATAAGATGGATAGAAAGCTGGCTTGATGGGTAGTGGTCAATGGCTCAATATCTGGATGGCAGTCTGTTTCAAGCAGAGTGCCGCAAGGCTCGGTTCTGGGGCCGGTGTTATTCAACATCTTTATTAATGACCTGGATGAGGGACTGGATTGCACCCTCAGCAACTTTGTGGATGACACAAGACGAGGGGGAGAGGTAGATACGTTGGAGGGTGGAGAGAGAATCCAGAGGGACCTGGATAAATTGGAGGACTGGGCCAGAAGAAATCTGATGCTGTTCAATAAGGAGAAGTGTAGAGTCCTGCACCTGGGGCGGACGAATCCCAAACATTGTTACAGGTTAGGGACCAACAAGCTCAGGAGCAGTACGATGGAAAGGGACCTAGGGGTTATGGTGGATGAAAGGCTGGATATGAGTAAACAGTGTGCCCTTGTAGCCAAGAATGCTAATGGCATACTAAGGTGCATTAGGAGGAGCATTTTGAGCAGATCTAGAGAAGTAGTTATTCCTCTTTATTCGGCACAGGTGAGGCCACATCTGGAATATTGTGTCCAGTTTTGGGCCCCCCAGTATATAAAGGATGTGGATTTGCTGGAGCAGGTTCAGCGAAGGGCACAAGACCTATGAGGATAGGCTGAGGGATTTGGGCTTGTTTAGTTTACAGAAGAGAAGACTTAGAGGTGATTTAATAGCAGCCTTCAACTTCCTGAAGGGGAGCTCTAAAAAGGAGGATGAGAAACTGTTCTCAGCTAGTGCAGAGTTGCTCAGTTTCCACCCCCAGCCTCTGTGAGGGAAACTGACCCCCCCCCACACACACACCGCTAGCTGGGAATCAGGCAGCCTTGCTGCTTGAGCCCCTAGCCAGCCTAGGGTTGGTCATTTTCTCCTTTTCCCCGTTTGCAGCAAGAAGGAGGAACTGATGACCCTGTACCAGCTGGGGGCTCAAGCAGCAAGGCTGCCTGAGTCCCAGCTGGTGGGGGGTGTTGGTCAGTTCCCCCCAACCAGCTGCTTTGCAAAGCAGCCGTGGGAAGGAAATTGATGACCCCTCACCATCTGGGACTCAGGCAGCCTTGCTGCTTGAGCCCTCAGCTGGAGCAGAGTTCTCAAAGTGTGCTGCAGAATTTCACCCGTGCCCCCCTACCCCTTTGGCTCTGCAAAGAGCTGGGGGAAGGAGAAATTGATTAAATTTCCACAGCACGCTTAGACAGTTCTCGTGGCACACCGGTGTACCGGGGCGCACTGGTTGAAAACCCCTGCCTTAGTGAACATAACTAGATTTATTTTGCCCGTGGATGGGAAGTTAGAGGGAACACTGCCATCCAGATGTGCTTGGAAGAGTTTGGTTTGTTTGTTGTGTCTCACCTGTACACTCAGATTGTTCTCTCCTTTTGCAGGTGATTCATATTAAGAAACATCAGGAAGCACAAAGCCAATCATTTTAATCCTCATTTCTTATCATTTAGTTTATTTTGTAACTCCCCGTAGAAAACAGAAATCGCTGCTTTTGGACCGAACTTTGCTCTCAGTTACCTCCATATACATAGAGAATAACTCCACAAGGCTCACAAGCCTTAGAACTGATCCATCTTCATTGTAAGCATTTCTTGTTTCTGAAACATCTCATGACTGTAAAATAAGCCAACCCCTTCCCCTAATATGAGGACTACTACAATCTTAGTGTCAAAGGCTATGCGCTAAGCAACCAGACAAAATTCAGGGTGATTTTGATCATGCTGTAGCTGTTTTGCTTTTCCCAATAGATTTCTCCTTGTGACCAGGCAGTGAATGAGAATGAGCTTGGAGGTTATTGACTGGACATTGCAGTCTTTTTGGTAACTCACAAATGAGGCCAACAGAGAGAAGACAGACAGGCTGCTTCCAATTGTGCTTCAGATCAGACAAAGTTTACAGTGATTCTTGTGGTCCCTGCATACAACTAATCGTAAGGCTGGGATGATAGGATCACTACAGGGCAGAGTAGGCTCATGCTGTTCCACCTTTTTGCTCCTCAAAATCCTCTCCCTGAATAGCAGGTTTTGTACAACATCAGTACAACAGTCCGACAGAAAAATGAGTTTGATAGACATTACGAGGGGTACCACACTGTTGGCAAAAGTTTGTGGCAGAATTACAGTAGCACACTGGATTCTGAGCACACTCTATTGTATCAAATTTTGTGATTATAGGAAACATCACCGGGAAAAATTACTAGGGTTCCTCTCTCCTTCCTCATCAGAAGACAGCCCCAGAATCCTGCAAAATGATTTGTACATAACATGCAAATTGTGTGGGTGCTCTTGTCATCCATGAAAAATGAGAAGTCATGCTCTACCGTAATAAACAGAAGCTAGTGCACTTGGAAGGGAAAAGATTGATTTAATTCAAGGTATTAAAAGACTTCATCTCTCACTGTATCATTGGAACACTAAGTTCATTTCTGGCCTTGTTAAGAGTTGTGATTCATCAGAGAATAACATAAACCAGGTGGCAAGCAATTAGTGTCCATTGTGTGAACCTAATGGTCCTGCTTTATGAAGAACAATGAGACACAAACCTATAATCAAGGCATAATTACCTTTGGGCAAATTTTATTTTGGGATTGAACAGGAATGGGAACCTTATACCAATCAGACAAGGGAGAATTCCAGCTTCCTGAGTATACTCAGCACTTGCATCTTGTTCCAGGAGCCCAGAACAATCTACCAGAAAAGAGTGGTCTTGAGTATATGTCTGCCTCTACAGACTACTGTGATACAGTGTGATGTGGTATAAACTGTGTATTTGGAATAAGTGAGTTACTTTTGAATGTCAGAGCCTCAAGAGAGCTCCGCAACTCATCCCAAATAACTTCGAATGAAGCCTGGCTACCTGCTCACATTGTCATGCTGTCTCTGTGTTTTTACATATTGTATTCCAAAACTTACTTTAAAAATGGTTTACAGCAGAGCTCAGAGGATGTGAGGGAGGGATAAAAACTTCCTCAAAATTACTCAGAATCACCTTCTCTATAAAATGCCACAACTTAAGAGGCTCAGATTTATTCCCACATTGAAATCTGCTGAGCACAAGTGTGTGTATATCTGGGGAGGACATCAAGAACCTGGTTGTGATTTCCTGATTCTGTGGACTGATTGGCACTGGCCCTGAAACCAGTATTGATTAAAGCAGTCCCTGGGTGGCTCTAACATACATCATCTAGGTGAGGTCCCAAAGTAATGGACCACAGCTGGTGACTGCTGTGCAACCGTACCACCTCTCAGTCTCCAATGTAGCCCTCGCTCTTTGGCTACATCTACAGTAGAGAGTTAGGTAGACAAAACTAGGGTTTTGTCAACAAAACTCGCAGAGCATCTACACACAAAATGTGTTTTGTCAGCAGAAAATGTGGACAAAAAAGCTGTGTAGACACTCCAGGAGCCCTTTTGTCAACAGAGCAGATGGAAAGATCGATACTCTTTTATGTGTAGATGCGATCTGTGAACAGAAGTTTTGTCAGAACATCTCTTCCAACAGTAACTTCTGTCAATAGATGCTTCTAGTGTAGACATAGGATGGATCTACACTTGAATATCAACAGCTGCTACTCAATTTTTGATACACCAATTGCATACCAAAAATCAATTTTGCAGCCGTCAATATTCATCCCTATCCTCACTGCAGAATACCAATAGGAGTGCTCCCATCGATATTTGGCCCTGTCCTCACTGCAGAGTACCCACGGGAGTGCTCTTCCCATTGGCATTCCTTAATCCTTGCGGCTCACAAGGAGTTCCGAAGTCTACATTGACCCCAGAATGCACCATTTCACACATACACAAAACAGTGCCCCGCATGATTGAACCTAAGCATTGGATCTTACGCAGCAAATGTAGACCCAGTCTTAGCCTTTAAGCTGAGTTCTCCCTCATGCTGCATTTAGAGTGAGGTATGGGCTTTCAGTCTGTCATAGAGTTTTATGCTTTGGCCTGTAACTCTAGTATTTAACCACCTTCCACATATCATCAATGATGAAGTCCTTAGTGGATTCACTGGCATGTCTCCCTTCTTGGGGTAAAATCTCTGCTTGAGGTAGGATTTTTGTGTGGTTTTTTTTCCATAGGCAGGGATTTATTGGTCAGAAGTGGGAGTCAGTGCTGTGTGTATCATTCTGCTAGGGGAAAGCTTTGACAAAGAGGAAGGTTTTGCAGCATTTCCTAAGGACAATCATATTCTGGATTGCTCTGGTCCCTTCACATTCAGCTTAGATCTGTTGAATTACAATAATCCAGGCCAGAGATGACGAGTACAGGGTACGTTCACATTATACATGGGTACAGGCGAGCCATTAAATCCCATATTAAGAGCACTGAAATATGAAAGGCGCTAGGAAAATGAAAGGTCTATTAAATATGGTTTCTCTTCAGATCATATAAATCTTCCACCTTCTATTGTGGATAGTCACATAGAGGTAGCCATGTTAGTCTGTATCTTCACAAAGCAAACAAGCAGTCCTGTAGCACTTCAAAGATGAACAAAATAATTTATTAGTTTTCATGGAGCAGACCTACTTCTTCACATCTGGAAAATTCTTTTTACTGGGGGATATAAAACAGTTCTTTACGGGTAGTAAATTTAAAGAAAAAAAGAAAGCTTCCGTGGTATGACAGTAAGAATAAGGCTCATCTGTAGTTTCCACCATTCTTCCCTGCCCACACCAGTGCTCTGACTGCTCATGCCACAAGGGGCTTGGTCTGATCTGGAACTCAAGTAGGGCTTGTGTCAAGTTGCACTGAAGTCATTGACTTTGAAAGCACCTAGATTCAGCCCATGTTTTGTGATTCTTGTTGTCAAGGTTTACTATATTGTGTTTGGCTAATAAACAGTGCTGGGCAAAAGGATGGCTTGGGAATCTAGTCTGAGTCTGGGTTTTCCTTGCCTTCGTCTGATTATCAATTTTTCCAAATTGATTTTCCCTTCTCAACAGCAAAAACAAAACAAAATAGAGGGAACCTTTCCCATAGACATGGTGTCAAAGGCTCACTCGAAACTGTATCAAATCATTGGACTCATTATAGTCTTTGTTTTAACTTTTGAAAGAGGGGCATTCCAACAGCACATCCAGCTGCCCAAATCAGAAATTATGTACCTGAAATAAGCATTTCCTCTTCTACATGCTCTTTTTTAAGCATCCTACTCCGGGCTCAGGATTTCCTGCTAATGTGTCCATGTATAAAAATTAAGCTCCCCTAGCAAGCTAATTTGTGCTTAATTCTTATCGTGCTTTGAAAGGTTCTGATATCTCATTGCAAAGCCTCTCTACATCAATTAAAGATAAAAACTATGGCAATTAATTCAGTACCTGCATTTGGATCATAAATTAATCTTTTTTATTTATTGCTTAAACATTAAATGTTCTAAGTTTTCATTCTGGATCATTAATATGTAAACTTTAATTTTTGCAAATAGGCTTTTTAATTTTTAAAAATCTTACTACCAGATTTAAGTTTATATGTTGAATTTCCACCAAAAGTATGTTTTAATGCAAGTATTGTTAACACTGACAGAACCTGATTCCAGTCATTGTCCAGAGGCACTGTGTGTCTGTTTCCTATATAGAACAGATGTCTGCCCTGATTTTATAAGTATATTCACACATTTATAGCTTTGGACATGAGAATAGTCCTGTCAACAGGTTTAGGATAGAATTTACATAATCAGGACCTTCGATTTGTTTCTGGGACCACATTAGTAGTAATACCGTCTTTCATTTCAGATTGGCACAGACTGGGATGCCAAGGAAAGGATATTTCGGAACTTTGGAGGACTTATTGGGCCAATGGATGAACCAGTTGGCATGCAGAAGTGGGGAAAAGGCCCTAATGTCACAGTCACTGTGATATGGGTGGACCCTATCAATGTCATCGCAGCTACATATGATATCCTTATTGAATCTAGTGCGGAATTTACTCACTACAAACCACCTTTGAATTTGCCTCTGCGGCCTGGAGTTTGGACCATTAAGATTCTGCACCACTGGGTGCCTGTAGCTGAAACGAAATTCCTTGTTACTCCCCTTACATTCTCCAATAGGCAACCTATCAAACAAGGTAAGTGTTTTTTATAGGTATGGCAAGGGTTACAATTTTCAGAATAGAGGTAAAGTACTAATATCAAAGAATATTTCATTCTCTGTCAATGCTATGATTAAAAACACAGTACCCACTGCACAAGAAAAGTACCCAAAACAGTAATAGTTGAGATGTTAAATACAAAGAAGCTTGCGTTTGGAGATGAGTGAAAGTAGCTGAATCCATTCTGTACAACATAGGA
Organism: Carettochelys insculpta; assembly: GCF_033958435.1. Classification (NCBI taxonomy): domain Eukaryota; kingdom Metazoa; phylum Chordata; order Testudines; family Carettochelyidae; genus Carettochelys; species Carettochelys insculpta. The sequence continues at coordinate 20,366,884 of NC_134152.1, forward strand.
ACTTTGAACAAAGTATAATTCATTTCTGTAAAATAAAGGATTTAAAATATACGCAATTGAGAACCTAAATCACTTTAGACCTTTCATAATCCAACAGCTACTGTGCAAACCTTAATTTAAGAATACAAGCAACCAGGAATAGGTCATTTCCTTTCTTTCCTGCTGCTTTCACTTATTTGCTCAACAAGATTTACACAATTGTGTTGTTTGCTTTGCAAAGTCCTTGTGCATAATGGTAAGAATGTCAGTATATGAAATATTGTATTCATCAAATTATGTGTGATGTGTTCTGTATCCTACTGAAACAACTTTTCCAACCTTTCCCTAGAGCTGAGAAGACTTTTTTTGTAACCACAAAATGAGATCCTGTGTAGCTGAAATTGTAGGTGACCCTAAAATTCTTAAGATCAAAGCAAAGCTTATTCTCTGAAAAGAAAGATACCTCTTTCCCTTCCAAAGCATCATCAGTCTGCGCCAGCTATTCTTCTCTAATATTGTTAGAACGTGCTCTTTAGAAATCCTGACTGAGCCTCCATTACAAAATCCATTTGTTTGAGTATATTGGCCTAGAAATGGGGAAAGCACTTCCAAGTCACACCTGTGAGATCATAGCAATTCTCTTGCTGTAAATATCTTTGCAATATGTGATTAATATTCATATCTATAGCAATTGTAAAGTTGCCAGATACATAAACTTATCCTATTAAGTTTTCAAAAGTTCTCCATCTTTCTGACAGAGGAGCAAATAAACTGAATTAGGCACTTTACCTTACAGTGTAACATGTTGCTTAAGTAATGCAAACATCACAAGACAATTGCTGAGAACAAATGCAATCATAATCTTCCTCAACAAGTGCTGGATTCCACTCATTTTTCACCAGAGCAGCTAACTTACTGGATTTTCCTTCTAACATGTAGCAGAAGCAAACCCAGTAACTTGCTGCAATCATAATTAGCTAATATAAAATAAGTTTCTCTACTTATCAAAAAATGCACGTTTGGATAGTGTACGTTTTGGGGGTGTAAGTCAACCAGCCCCCTGAATGTGGGTATTACTGAGTTGTCTCATAAAAATTAAATTAATTTGTTCTATGTTTTTTGCTGAGTCAACTGTCTGAATAGGCTGAATAGAAGATGTGGCACATACCCTGACCATGGTAGCCATTACAAACTTGCTTCTTTTTGCCACATTGCTTTGCGTCCCAATGGACAAGCAAGCATCCCCCAGACTTTAGTCTCACAAGAGGCTTCTCCCTGTGAAGTGAAAAACACCACTCGCATTGGTTAAAATTCTAAATCAAGAATGAGTCCATTGATTTCAGTGGAGCTACTCCAGTTTTTCTCGGATAAATGACTCTCACTTTCTTTAATGGGCTTGATTCAAGTCCTTAATCAGTGTAAATATCACTGGTTAAAATTCTAAACCTAGAATGACTTCCATCGATTTCAGTGGGGTTACTCCAGATTTGCACTGATGTAACAGACAAAAAAAATGGCCCATTGATTTCAGTGGAAGAAGATCAGGCCCATATCGTTTTTGTTAAATAGACAAAGTTCCACTAGCAATTCTAATTTTCTGCAGGTGGTGGATGTAAAACTTAGAAGCAATATTGCTTGCTAAAGGCAAGCAAGTAAAAAAGCATGAGGAATGCTTTTCTAGTGATGTTTTATCTCAGAAATGCGATGTCAAAGTGAAAGAGAATGTAGTTCCTGGGTTAGGTAGAGAAACACCACTGTAGTTAAGGCTATATCAGCATTCACAATGAAAATCTCTTTTGTTTTCCCACTCAGCCACAATATTGTGCTCTAGGCAGAAAAATGTTATTTAGCTTTGATTTCTGAGCTTTTGTCAGTTTGTCTCCACTTTATTGGCATAGAAAACTGTTTGATAAGGATATAGCACAACTACGGCAGAAAAATTAGAACTTCTAAAGAAATAATTTCTATTACGATTACAAATACTACAAAGGCTGCCAAGAAGGCTTACAGAATCAAGGAACAATGCTATTAGTCTTAAGATTGAAAAAAAAAATTACATATCAGCATCATGTTCAGCAATTGTCAACAGAAGAGAGCAACTCCACTTTTCTTAAGAGGTTTTTTTTCTAAATACTAGAACATTTCTCTTTTGTTCTGCCTTAGAAAATGCATTATAACTCCAAAAGCTGGCTCCCTCGTACATTTTGGTACTGTGCATATTTGATTTAATGCTATACCTATTTTTCAAGCATTGTAGAAATAGGAGCTGACTTCCAAACAAAGGTGCATGCACAACTACGCGTCAAAAGTGTCTGCACAATTATGTGCATAAATGGCAGTTGCAAAGAATGTTCGTTCAAATCAGGCAGTGGCACATGCAAGGCCTGACTGACCGTTGATTGCTATAGAACTAGAGTGATGGGGTCCATGGTACAGCACTGCTGATCAGATCGCCTGATTGGTGCACAGTCAAGCTGTTTGTGCCTCTCGTGGGGGCGGGAGAGGGGAGCTCTATGCATTTCTGGATGCTTACTGTGGAAAACCAGGGCATCAGACTTTCCAGTCCTGAAAAAAATGTAGGATTCCTTCTAACTCCTCTCTGAAGGAACTTGAGTCAAGCCCACTGAAGTTAGTGAGAGTCCATCTATTTACTTCCAAGAGCTTTATATCAGGTTCTAGTTGTGATGGAGATGTGGAATAGAGGAGTGGGTAATGAGGAACTATTGAATTTTGGTCTTTACGCTGATATCTACTGAGATCTTTGGTTAATCACTTTCACCCCCATTTGCAGACAGTCACAATTCCCTATTCCTAATTTACAAGTGCAAATTCCCCTTGTTGGCAGAAATTTTCACCTGTCTAAGGGAAGTGGGTGGTGGCAGGATAACTTATTTGTCTAATTCAGAGAGGTGTTTTGAAAATTACTTCCTTTTGCAGAGTTCTTTGAAGCTGGAAAGCAATAGTATGTGAATGCAAAGTATTCTGTGTTACAGGGAAATGATTAAAATCTTTACAGTTCCCTTTGCAAGCAGGGAATGTTATCACAGCTTTGGCGGTGTTTCCTGGATAAAGTACAAGGAATACTGCATTTGCATTATCCCTTTACACAAAGTTGTAATGACTTTTTTGGTGGCCATTTAACACACTGTCGCAGTACAAATAACAAGCAGCCCTGTGGCACCTCAAAAACTAACAAATTTATTAGGTCATGAGTTTTCATAGGGTAAAACCCACTTCTTCAGATGCAAGACAAAAAGACAACTAAGTCATGCATCTAGCAGCAAAGCTAGGAAACTCTCTCAGAAATCACAACAGTTAAGTCTAAGCAAGGACTGGCATGGAATCTAGCAATTCCTGTAAGATAAATTAAAAGTTCAGAGCTTTTCTTGAAAGTCCTGCCCCCCCACCCCCCGCCATTTATCACCCCCATAAAGAAATAACAGCACACTCGGATCTCTGTATCATAATCAAAATAAAATGTGTTAATTTCTACATAGTGATTCACAACATTCGAATTGCATGGGAAAAATAATTCTGGCAAAGGTTGAGTTTATCCCAACATCTAAATGAAGAATGCCTTCTTACATTTGAAAATGATTAGTCCTTGTGAATAGATGAGGACACTTAGTTGCTAAGGGCAACCAGAATGCCATCAAGATTAAACCTCTGGGCAGACTTCCGGGTGGGAGGGGATGAGACAAAAAAGGAAGAATATGGTTCCAGAGCTGTTAGAGACAGTGAGATGACATAGAATACAAGAATCCAGGAGCCAAAAAACCTGCCAAACTCCCATTGCAACACACAGCAAAATTATAGACAGTAATATTACTTTTTGCATTCTAACCAGTTTTAAGTATGTCTCTCAAAATTATTTCATATGGCTCGGAAATATTGTTAAGTTCTAGTTTTAATCTCAGTTTTGGATGGGAGTAGAACACTTTGTTCATGTAGAGGTGCCAATTCTTTCACCCTTTGGCCACGTCTGCACTAGCAAGTCTTTTCAGAAAACCAGGCCCTCTTCTGAAAGAACAAGCAGAGTGTCCACACACAAATGCTTTGTTTTTGAATTCTTTTGGAAAGAAAGTGGCGCTTCTTCTAGAGGCCCTCTTGTTCTCCCAAATGAGGAAGAGAACCTTTTTGCAAAAGATTCTTTCAGGAAAAAAAGCATGTGTAGGCGCTCTGGGGATCCTTTGTTCAAAAGAGCAGTCCTCATGGCGCCGGATTTTTCGATCCCTGGCCTGTTCTTTTGAAAGAGTGGGGGTTGTGTGGACACTCTCTTTTGAAAGAGCAGATTGGTCTTTTGGTCCACTCTTTTGTGTGTGGATGTGCTCTTTGGAAAGATGATCTTCCGGAAGAGATCTCTCAGAAGATCATCTTTCAAAAGATCACTGCTGTGTAGACATGGACCATGGGTCTGCTGGGGGCACTCAGCATCACTTCATGCCCAGATTCATACGGTCTGTTATGTCTTGTTACTTACTACAGGTTGCACCTCCCTGGTCTGGCACTCTTGGGCCCTCAGTGGTCCTGAGCAAGGGAATTTGCCAGACCTGGACAGCTTAATGCCCCTACCCATCTCTGACCACCCCCACCAGCCAGCTCCTTGGCCGCAGCCCCCACACACCTGCTAGGGGGACTCAGAACACTAGTACTCCAGCTCTGGCCCTGGCCCTGCACGGCTACCTCGGTGACGCTGGTGTTCTGGCACTAGCCTCCCACAGGGCTTCTGGTGGGTGCAGTCTCCAGCCCCCCTGCTGTTCTGCCTGGAGGCCAGTTCAGCTTGCCCTGACAAGGAATGTTGCCAGACCAGAGTGCCAGTTTTAGGAAGTGTAACCTGTAGGACTGATAGTCTGTTGTTTTAAATACCATTTGATTGTTATAACCCCTTTTTGAGAATAAGCAATGTATGTTGCAGTTGCCCTGTTTCTTTTGTGATGTCAAAACTCTGGTGAATGTTAGAGCTGATCAAATAATTCACAGATTAAAGTACTCAGGTACCAATATTCCCCTGTGATCCAGCTTCATTTTTGGTACTCGAGAACTGCAAAGCTCCTCTGGCTACCTTGGGAAGACCTCTGTAAACAGCTCATTTCCCCCCCCTGCAGGGCCTTGTAGAGGATACACCTCTAGGGAGCAGGTGCCAGTGCCCTCTTGTGGTCCTCATCACCTGCGTAACATCACAGCACTGAGATATAGTTAGAATGGAAACAGTCATATGTTTCCAAGGTTAAAAAATACTGAGTGAGAATAGTAGAAATAGAACGTACATAAAACAACATCAATGCACGCTTTTTAGAGACTATGTTTCATTTGCCAGGCTAAAACTCTGTGTCTGATGAGCAGGATTATCTCACCTAAAGTTTACTTGCAACGTTTCCATCCTGCCCTGGCTTGGGATCCCATCTTCATATATGTATCACAGTGCCCAGTTATTTCCTCAGGTGCAGGATAAAGAGGTGTTCTTTTACTTTCTCCTCACAGCCAACCAGAATTCATTGTTTTGTCATCAGAATCAGGTTGCGTACCCAGGGCTTATTCCCCACTGTGCTAACTCTGCTTTGCCATCGAACCTTCATGTTAACCTCATGTTAGAATCATAGAATCCTAGGACTGGAAGGGATTTCAGGAGGTCCACGAGTCCAGCCCCCTGCCCAAAGCAGGATCAACCCCAACTAAATCATCCCAGCCAGGACTTTATCAAGCCGCGACTTTAAAACTTCTGGGGATGGAGAATCTACCAATTTTCTAGATAAAGCATGTTCAAACACAGTTTCCATTATGTTGGCTCACAGTACTTGACTTACACATCTACCAATGCAAAAGGATACATCTTATGACTGGCAAAAAACCTGTTTGTCAACTCTGCCTTGATTCAAACTTTAGGACCGTATTGCCATTTTGCATATATAACTTTTTCCAAAGTATCAATACCTACATTTCACATTATTAATGATCATCGTGATCCTGGCTCTCACTTAAGATCTTGGAATCATAGAATCATAGAAGAGTAGGACTGGAAGGGACCTCGAGAGGTCATCGAGTCCAGCCCCCTGGCCTCATGGCAGGACCAAGCACTTTCTAGACCATCCCTGAAAGCCATCTATCTAACCTCTTCTTAAATATCTCCAGTGATGGAGATTCTACCACCTCCCTTGGCAATTCGTTCCAGTGTTTGATCACCCTGACAGTTAGGAACTTTTTCCTAATGTCCAACCTGAACCTCCCCTGCTGCAATTTTAGTCCATTGCCTCTTGTTCTATCCTCAGAGGCAAGGAAGAACAAGTTCCCTCCCTCTGCCTTATGACACCCTTTTAGATATCTGAAAACTGCTATCATGTCCCCCCTCAATCTTCTCTTTCCCAAACTAAACAAGCCCAATTCTTTCAGCCTTTCTTCATAGGTCATGTTCTCTAGACCTTTGATCATTCTCGTTGCTCTCCTCTGGACCCTCTCCAATTTCTCCACATCCTTCCTGAACTGCGGTGCCCAGAACTGGACACAGTACTCCAGCTGAGGCCTAACCAGCGCAGAGTAGAGCGGGAGAATGAGTTCTCGTGTTTTGTTCACAACACACCTGTTAATGCATCCTAGAATCATGTTTGCTTTTTTTGCAACAGCATCACACTGTTGACTTATATTTAGCTTGTGGTCCACTGTAACTCCTAGATCCCTTTCTGCTGTACTCATTCCTAGGCAGTCCTTTCCCATTCTGTATGTGTGACACTGATTGTTCCTTCCTAAGTGGAGCACTTTGCATTTGTCCTTATTAAACTTCATCCTGTTTACCTCAGCCCATTTCTCCAGTTTATCCAGATCCTTTTGAATTATGACCCTATCCTCCAAAGAAGTTGCAGTGTCTTGCAGGACATTATTTTTGGATAACTACTGTGAAAGCATTAGGGGTTATTGTTATAAAACAGTGAACCCTTTGCTGGTGGAGTTGAAGAATTCACCCCGTCAAACACAAACATGGCTTCCTCTCAGTAAAGCCAGGAGGTAGCAAGCAACCTTAGGAAACATCACATGTAGCTTTCTTAAGGTCACATATGTTTTATGAGTTTATAAGGTCATTGCTCTAGAGGGCAGAGTTAAGGTTATATTTCTGGATACCTTGACTTTTTATTTCCTAGTTTTCAGAAGTTTGTATGTTGCTGAACTTGACATACCAGAAGGGCACAAGAAACTACCAGGCATTTTTAATTCTGCAATAACAAAGGGTTTTTTTTTCCAGTGAATTGCCTAATTATTTTAACTGAAAGAAAAATGTTTTGTGTAGGAGCAAGTGTTCATTTAAGCAATTTGAGTTATCACATAGGTTTGCAGTTAAGGTTCTAAGGTGGATACTTAAAGGTAAAAAAATTCTGTGTGATTACTCAGTGCTTAGCACTTTGCTATAGTGAGCTATGAAAGTCGTTGTGCTCTGAAATGTTTGGAGGGTGGATTTGCTCACAGAGCAGGAAGAGAAATCCCAGACATGGTCTGCGTCCCACAATCTGAAGGTTTTTGTTCCAGGTTGGGTACGGTAACTTTAAGAGAAGCCTGGTATGTCTCCTTTATTCTTCACCCCTCTCTCCCACTATTCCGTGCAAAGTATACGTCCTCCACGCATACCCTCTTTTCCACATACCGCCCCTTTTCCACCTCATGAAGCCATGAGCACTTCAGAATCCATTAGCCTGTGAAAAATGGCTCCTTGGTGTCTGGCACCCTGTGTTGCTGCATGTACGTGTTTCAGGCAGCAGCTTACTAGATCTTGCACTTGGGTCTGTAGGTTGACAGCCTCCTCCCCCCCATGCTCCATTCAGCACCTCCCCCTACATCCCCCTGGTTTTAGGTAGCATGTGCTTAGCTGTGTTTTACCTGGTTGTTAGATGTTTAAATTTGCGTTACCTTAAATCTTCATTTCCTGAAGCTCAAAGGCTTAAGTTTCACTTGCCACACTCTGAGAGGCCATCTGGGCACCACTGCACAGCTTTAATTGTGCTGTCAGTAAGTTTGGGGGCATTAAATTTCCTTGTTTTTAAACTATTCTCATCAAACCCATTTACTCTCTCTCCACCTTCCTGCCTCAGTTTCCTTGGCACTTACCAGGCGGGACACAGAATACACTGGCTGTAGCTTGATCCTTTCTGTGCCCTGAATCTTCTTCGTATTTCCCTCATGCTGCCTGTCCAGCACAGCCTGGTTCTCCTTCCTCACAGAATGAGGTGTCAGCATGGGACCCAGAGGTTAAAGAGCTGGGGGGAAAGGTTAGAATCAGTGCAAGGACTAGAATAGAATCAGTAAGGATGTTTGTTGCAGTGAGGAGGAGCATGAGGAAGAATGGTCCAGTGATTAGGACCTGGGCCTTATTCCGTGAGGGTTCAGTTCCCTGCTTTACAAGAGACTTTTGGTGTCAGCTTGGATAAGTCCTTTGTGTAAAGAGAGACCTGTGCTAACTCAAGCAGAGCTAAAACAAGGAATGTAGCCATAGCAGTGGGAGTGGTGGGCTGCCCCACATACACATGGCTCAGCTTTGCCAGCATCATACTCAGAGTAGCCAGCTCCTCGTCCTGCTGTGGGTGTATTTCTCTTTTAGCTCACTAGCTCAGCCAGTGCTCACGTGGCTTTGCCTGCTCAAGCTGGAAATTACACTTCCAAGGGGTAGACATGCCCAAAGTCTTGGGGTCCTTCTGCACAGGAGCTGGAGTTGTAATTTCCGGGGCAGGTAGTTGTATTTGCATGAGCTTTGAGCAAGCTCCCATGCTAAGAGTAACTGCATAGCCACAGCTGCACAAGCAGAGAGACAGGCTAGCCACCCCAGGCGCAGTCCTGTCTGAAACCCTGTGCGTGTACTTGGGGCAGCCGGCCCATTCTGCCGCCTTCATCGCTGATGTTGCACTGCAATAGTATTGTGCCCTCTGCACCTTGTTAAGTCCCACGTTGTGGCATGGTTGCTCCGCCATTCTGTGAGAGAGCTAACAGTAGGGGCAAGAGTAAAGCTAAACCAGTTTCATGTTTACGTTTGAACGTATACTCCTGGCAAGGTTTTTGAAGTGTTCTCCCAGCTGAAATGGTGATAGTCTGTTGTCATGTACAGATGTCACACAAGTACAATAGCTGATACTTGAAAACTGTCTTGCTTACAGTGAGCCCAAGGGTGGATTCACTACTAATGCAGTCCAAATGAAGCCCAAATGGTCACGTTCTTCCACATCCCTTTCCTCAGGGGTGTTGAAGACCCAAAAAAGAGCTCAGTTTACTAAGCAGCGTTTGGTAACAAAGACCTTTTCTTCTGTTCTCTTTCCTCTGTATACTCTCTAGAAAGCCCTTTCGAGGCTACTATGGAGAGATACTACATTTGTCATTTCCTCGAGCCAGCGTCTCACCTCTTTGCTGTTCCTGCTTAGGAGGCAGGAAGCTCTGTATCTGAAGGGAAGTTCTGTATCTGATTTCCTATAGGTCAAATGCTTCCTCTTCTCCTCATGTGCCCTGCAACCACAACTCCCTAGTTTAAAGCCCCAAGAGTCATACCAAAGAACAAGGAGTTCTGTGGCACCTTATAGACTAACAGATTTATTGGCACATAAGCTTTCTTGGGCAATGTTCCACTTCGTCAGATGCATGCAGTGGAAATTCCAGAGGCAGGTATAAATATATAGGCACAAGAAAGGAGCACTTTCTGCTACATGCATTTAACGAAGCAGGTCTTTGCCCATGTGTTGAGCCGCTGCTCTTGTTTTGAGCGCAACACGTTCCACATGCGCTGCCTTAGGCGCATACTCGGTATCTCACGGCGGGACAAGGTCCCCAATAGCGCAGTGCTTGAGAGGGCAGGCACCGCCTCCATGTTCACCCTTCTCAAACAGAGGCATATGCACTGGCTGGGCCACGTCTCACGCATGATGAATGGCCGAATACCGAAGGACCTCCTCTTCGGCGAACTGGCATCTGGAAAGAGGACGAAAGGGCGACCTAAATTGCGCTAAAAGGACACGTGCAAGCGTGACCTCAGCGCTCTCTATCAGTGTGAACACCTGGCATTCGCTTGCCTCAGACAGGCATGCCTGGAAACAGGGAGTGAAGGAAGCTCTTGTTATGTATGAAACTACCTTGGTGAAGGAAGCGGAAGACAGGAGAGCCCTCAGGAAGATCCGTGCCCGTGATACCAGAGTGACGTCTGCCTACTGCTGCTCACAGTGCGGGAAGGACTGCCACTCCCGGTTTGGATTGCACAGTCACAGAAGACACTGCTCGAATCAGTCCAACTGGGGCGGAAACCCATGATCCCTCGGGATCGAAGGATGCCTACTACTGCTCTTTGCCCATGAAAGCTTATGCTCCAATAAATCTGTTGGTCTGTAAGGTGCCACAGGACTCCTCGTTTTTTGTGGGTACAGACTAACACAGCTACCTCTCTGATAAGGGTCAGACCAGTGTCCTGAGACCATTACTGAACGTTAACTTGTCAATACTCCATATTTATAGGTCATCCAATTTAATGAATACTTAGAAACTTTCATTTTGCCAAGTCTTTTGGGAGAAAATGAATGGTCAATCTATGCAAATTGCACCAACAAGGGCTATGATGAGGTGACACATAGTGCCACAGGGGCTGTGAAATCAGATGTCTCGTGAGAAACCAGAAGAAATGTAATAGATAAACATAACAGCAGCAGGCAAACACATTGCTTCACAAGAACAGTTATTCACTAGTTGTCATTCGGAGAAAAACCCTAAAGGCAAAAGGATTTGCTTAGAAATTTAGTTCAGATCCAGTTGACAAGAAGCCGATTAGCTTCACAATGAGCAAATGCAACACTGTCTTGTTTGCTGCAAGAAAAGACAAACAAAAGGTCAATGAAAAATTACCTTTTTGCCCGAGGGATTCAGTGGAATTCAAGAAAAACTCCAATCTGTGTTGTTTTTAAAAATCACAAGCACTTTGTTGTTATGTACCAAGGTGGCCACACTTTCCACTTCTGTGCTCATCTCTCCAGTGTTTCTTTTCCCTTCTGCACAATGAAGAAAGCAAGAAAAGAGTGCTGAAGTTTTAATCTTTGCAACAGACTATGACACTTAAGCTTCTAGAGAGAAACTGAACTAGCAAAAGCTGCAGAGGAGTCAAGTGTGCACCCAGTGTTGAGAATCATCAAAACTTGAAGCAAAAACATCATTTTTCCCCAAGAATGTAATTTAGAATGAATAGGCTGCCATTTTGCACTGATGTTTAATGCATGCCTGCCACTGAAATCAAAGGAATTTCTGGGATCTATTCTGACAAAAAATGGGCTTAGTGACTGACAAATAATTAATTCTGAACAGTACATTATAAACATGATTGTATATAACATATAATGTATTTTATTTTTATGGGCTGGTCTTAGAATCATAAAACCTCAGGTTTGGAAGAGACCTAAGGAAATCGTGTCCAACCCCCTGCTAGAAGCAGGCACAATCCCAAGTAAATCATCTCATCCTGGGCTTTGTCAAACCTGGACTTGAAATCCTCTATAAATGGATATTCCACCATCTCCCTAGGTAACCTACTCCAGTGGAGATAGACTGACATAATAAATTACACATTGGTCATCCAGGAAGAGAACTGTCTACTACCCCAGGGAGCTGTCTTCATTTATATACGTTAAGCCATAGTTTTGAGCATAGATGCCTAAGTCCTTACATACCATGTATATGTACATCCTGCAATGATGAGGCTAACCAGTGCATTACTGGCTGTTAGTAGAGGTCTGTGTGCCATGCTTTGTGATAATCTGGTGCTCTGGTATAATGGAGATGCTAGAACAAGGGTGGGCAATAATTTTCACAAAGGAGAAGCGGGTGGGGTTGGGAGGTCTGCAAAGAGAGAGAATGTGTGAGTGTGAAAGAGAAACACTTCATATGTGAGAGACAGACTTTGTGACAAAGATTGTGTGCTGCAGTGTATATGTGACAGTTTGAGTGTGTGTGTGTCACAGACTGGGTATGTGTGACAGAGACACAGTGTGTGGATGCTGGCTGCTTCTGGGTAAGTTTCTGAGAGAAGCCACCCTCTGTCCTGCTTCGTTGTCTCCCCCCTCCCATGCTCTGCACTCCTGAGTCACTTACCATTCATGCTTCAGACTGGAGTAGGTCTGCTTTGTGTCTCCCTCTCCCCGATCCCTGTTCTGCAGAAATGGGGGATGGGGCAGGGGAGCACCCTCACTTCATCACTGTCCTCTCCCCTCCACCCTCTCCCCCTCTGCACAGCTAGCTGGAGAATCTGGCTGCAGATGGAACAAGAAGGGGGAAGGGGCAGCTGAAAACACGCTGTGGTTCTAAGTATACACGCTCTACGAATCAGCTGGGTGGGCCGTAGAGAAATGCTTGATGGACTGGATCCAGCCTCAGAGCAAGATTTTGCCCATTCCTGTTCTAGAGCCAGGAGAAGCTCGTGAACCCCTATGCACCCTATAGCTGTGTCTACACGTGCACACTACTTCGAAGTAGCGGCACTAACTTCGAAATAGCGCCTGTCGCGGCTACATGCGTCGCGCGTTATTTTGAAGTTAACTTCGACGTTAGGCGGTGAGACGTCGAAGTCGCTAACCTCATGAGGGGATCGGAATAGCACCCTACTTCGACGTTCAACGTCGAAGTAGGGACCGTGTAGACGATCCGCGTCCCGCAACATCGAAATTGCCGGGTCCTCCATGGCGGCCATCAGCTGGGGGGTTGAGAGATGCTCTCTCTCCAGCCCCTGCGGGGCTCTATGGTCACCATGGGCAGCAGCCCTTAGCCCAGGGCTTCTGGCTGCTGCTGCCGCATCTGGGGATCCATGCTGCATGCACAGGGTCTGCAACCAGTTGTCGGCTCTGTGTATCTCGTGTTGTTTAGTGCAACTGTGTCTGGGAGGGGCCCTTTAAGGGAGCGGCTTGCTGTTGAGTCCGCCCTGTGACCCTGTCTGCAGCTGTGCCTGGCACCCTTATTTCGATGTGTGCTACTTTGGCGTGTAGACGTACCCTCGCAGCGCCTATTTCGATGTGGTGCCGCACAACGTCGAAGTTGAACATCGACGTTGCCAGCCCTGGAGGACGTGTAGACGTTATTCATCGAAATAGCCTATTTCGATGTTGCTACATCGATATAAGCTATTTCGATGTTGGCTTCATGTGTAGACGTAGCCTTTATGTCCTGTGCCAGCTGGCATCAAGGGGCCCCTGGGTAACAGAATAGTGCATCTTTTTCAAAAGTTGCCTGTGAAAGGAAGTGTGATTGGAAATCTGAGTTCTGGTCTCACTTCTGCCAGTGACCTACTCTGTTACATTGAGCAAGTTGCTTTTCCTCTTTGTGCCTTAGTTTTGCTGTCTGTTAAATGAGGATAATGAGGCCCAACTTGATAAAACTGTTTAGGACCAGTGGATGAAAAGTTCCAGATCTGTGATTAAGGGGCTGGAGCACATGACCTGTGAGGAGAGGCTGAGGGATTTGGCCTGATTTAGTTTGCAGAAGAGAAGATTGAGCTTTCAGCTTCCTGAAAGGAGGGTCTAAAGAGAATGGAGAGAAACTGTTCTATTGGTGACAGATGGCAGAACAAGGAGAAATGGTCTGAAGTTACAGAAGGAGAGGAGTAGGTTAGATATTAGGAAAAATTATTTCAGTGGGGGGAGGTGGGGGTGAAGCACTGGTATGCGTTAACTAGAGAGGTGTGGAACCTCCATCCCAAGGGTTTTTTTTTTAAGTCCCGGCTTAACAAAGTCCTGGCTGGGATGACTTGGTTGATCTGCTTGAAGCAGGGGGCTGAACTCAATGAGCTCCTGAGGTCCCTTCCAGTGCTCTGATTCTATGTAGTAGAATTATTGAATTTCACAACTTGACTTTTAAACCAATGAAAAAGCTTTCCACCTTCCGCCAAGAGGACTTCTGTCAAATGGAAAATATGGTTTTATTCTCTTAAAGCAGAATAGTCTGTTAAGCAATTTCCTCTTGCACAAATGTATACTACTAATAATAGTTTGTAAATACCTTTCACATAACTAAATCTAACGAGGCATTATAAACTTTTATAAATCATATGCCAAAACTGTATTGCTCACGATTGAAATGTAGCCAGCCCTGGGACTCAACGTAGCAACTGATCACTAGTGCTGAGCAAAACAGAAGTTCAATGTTGGATGTGCAAAATATCAAACCACAAGGAGTTATGAAGTCAAAATATAATTTCTCAAATTCAGATTTGTCAAGGAACTAAAATGGGATCCTTAACCAGTGGCCAATACCTTGGCGTTATGTTTGAGTTGAAATTCAGCAACTCTGTCAGTGCAGTGTCACAGTACTGTATTGGTTTGGCTTTCTCTCTCTTAGATGCTCTTTTAATTAGTAGGTTTACAAACATTTTTGTATATTTAGTTGCTTCTGAAGCAGGAAATTGAATTGTGTGTTCTGGTTTTGTTTCCAACTGCAGTTCACTGTCAGGCATGCACTTCTGATAGATCTGCATGGCACAAGCCCATTTTGTCTAGTGAGTTTGGGGACAGACAAAATCTTAGCTAAGATCGTGTTTCAGATGAATAAAGGAGTGGCACGGACATGGGGCAGGAATTGTAGATGTTAGTGTGTAATTCCTGTCTTGTAGATAATATCCGAAGGCAGTGTGGCTTTCCTAGCACTGACATTGTGTATCTTGGGAAAGTTAGGCAAAGCCTTCCAGCAGCACTGAGTGCTGACAATATAAGAAGTGAACAGAGAACTGAAAGAAATAAGTGTTTAAACTGAGAATTCATGCCTGTGGGTGTTTTAGCTAAAGGTACATAGTGTATGTTTTCAGAGGTACATTTTCTACTCCTATATAGCTTATTCTATACATAGTCCCACTGAAGTCCATAAACCATATCTATGTCTTTCAGTCGTGAAAAATTCACACTTGAGAGGCATAGCTGTGCTGACCTAACACCTGGTGGTAGGCCTACCTATTGCCTCTCTGGGAGGTAATTACAATGACAACGTAATTTTTTATTTTTTTAATTAGTTAATTAAATAATTAATTGCAATAATTGTAATTATTAATTAATTACAATGACAGGAGAGCCCCAGGTGCCTACATGGAAGCAGCAGCTGTGCCACTGTAGCATTTTAAGTGTAGACATAACCTTAGAAGGTTTATTTGCCTTAAATAGGTTTATTTTTTGTTTTGTTTCTGTTTCTGTTTCTTTTTTTTTTTTAATATCATACATATGACTAAAAATCCAGATTTTGGGCAACGTGCCACATGTTGGCAAGTCAGAAGAATTAACAGCGAGAAAAACTACTGCAGTGCCCTGAAGGGTAGTATTAGGAAATGTGTTACTCATACAAGAGCATGAAATGTGATTGCTATTCAAAATAAATTTCCAATAAAAGTGGGTTCAAATGGAAGTACTTCCAGGAGCCACACCAGAGTCACTCATGACAGCAATCCCGTGGGCACCGTCCAGCCCAGATGTTACCTTTCCAAGTTGTGGGAATGCTACCATGCAGTCTTTGGCCAATAAAAGTAAGTGATTTATCATCAGCCTTTCAAAGATAGGTAGGAGTGAATCCATTCAGGAAAAAAGCAGCTCCGTATCTCAGCCCTTCTCCCAAATCAAACACTTTAAAAAATGTGGGGCAGCCTTTATTGTGCTAAATACTATGTAGCTATTTTCTCCTTTGATATACAGTCTCTTGAGCCTGTAGCTTTGAAATGATGAACCTAGTGGTTTTCTAAACCTCCCTCCCATTCATTGCCCTGTTCATGTCCCCATTTCAGTCTCTAACCCTCAGTCAGCCCATCTATGATTCCTGTTGGGATAGGTAACCTAATATTGCCCAGTTTAGGACCCAGTCAGAAATTATGAAGTCTAGGTTCAGAACACTGAGCACTGGTGTGCTAGATTTTAGTAAGGTGTTTGATATGGTCTCTCCTAATCTTCTTATCAATAAACTGGACATGTACATCTTAGATGGGGCTGCTATAAGGTAATTCTGGTTCTGAACTTCCTCCATTTTATCTGATTCCCTAGGTAGTCTTGTAATTGAGATACACTCTTGGGGCATAGATTGTTTTGTTCTATGTATGCACAACACCTAGTGGACTACGGTCTTGGTTCCTAACAAGGGCTCTTCCATGCTATGGTAATACAAATAATAATGATAATATTACTTGCAAACCAACTTCCTTATTATTCTGATAATTCAGCTTTGTCATGGTTTGAGATTTTATTTCAGCATGGGAAACCAGGGCCCAAGAGACCACGCATCCTAGTTATGCAGGATATTCTCAACATCCTGGTCAATCCTGTGGAAATTAGGTTTGGTGTGCCAGTAACCTTTGCCTTGTCGTTAGATCATAGAGCTATGTCCTAAATGCTGTATTTGTCACAGGGCTTTGTTTTTGTCTTTTCAGAAGAATCCATGAAGTTGCACAGTGGACCTCCAAAGAATGCATACATGGAGCAGAGCTTCCAAGGCTTGAATCCAGTTTTAAATATCCCTATCAAGGCAGCTCAAGTGGACCAGGCAAAAAAGAATGCTGCCCTCATAGGGACCAAGCTGGAGAACTGGGTGGACACATTGGTGAGCAGCATATGGTCAGCAGTGGATGTCTGTAGCACAGGTCCAACGTCCTGTCCAGTCATGCAAGCTTGCACTCAAACAGCTTGGAGCTCCCTGAGCCCAGACCCTAAGTCAGAGCTGGGTCCTGTTAAACCTGATGGACGTTTGAGGTAGCAGCTGGTATAGTCTTCTTTGGCACAGGTTTTAAAAGGGAATTTAACCTTGCTTATATATGAATATGATTGCAGAGTCCAAAACCTCGATGGAAATGTTTATTCCCTGTCTCATCACTATATATAATTTAAAAAATCTGGCAAGATCTTTGGCATTGTTTCTCCTTCAGCTCCATCAGTCTAAGCTTCAGTAGCACTGTGCATCTCCTCTGTATTGTTTAGAGTCACGGCCTTACCTCATTCACTTTGCGTCCCAAAGGCTCCAACATTCTCTTTTACCAGTTATGAAGCTAAAAAAGGAGCTGTTGCTGAAAATATATTCTTTCAAAAATACCTATATATCTCTTGAATATTTTGCATTTTAATTATTTTGTCAGTATAAATGGCTAGAAACTCCAATATATATTTCATGGGAAGAATGATCTATAAAATATAGTCAGAATGTTTGACAATATATAAAAAGATCGGGACATACCCTGGCTATTTGTCCAATGTTAAAAAGCTGCAGACTTCATTCATCATTGTGTAAACTCCAGTTTTGAACCAGAGAGCATCACTTTGCCATAGAAGGTGAGTTAGACTTCCCCTCTCATTTATAGAGGTCAGACATTCTAATCTACGTGAGGATCGCTAAACAAAATGAATGTGGTAACATTCTATTTTTATTGCTATGGTGATTAGCCATCGGTCACTACAAGGTGTGGACATCACTTGCAGTACTGAAAACAAAAATTCTTGTTATCCAAAAGCCAGAATCTTGGCCCCATTGAAATCTGCATTTCAAAATAATCCATACCGAACGCCATCAGTATGTAAGCAGATGTGCAAATTCCACATACATCAGGTGGTTTTGCATGCAGCTGCTCTGGGTGGACGCTCAGGGGCCAGGCTGTGATACTCTTATCCTTTTCTAGGAGTAGCCTGATGGGGTTCAGTTGGCCAACTGACAGCTGGAGGTTGTACTCCAAGTCAGTCAAAATGGTAAAATCTGGTCTTTAATGATTAAGGTTTGGAAGCTTTTCTGCTGATTTCAGCGGAAGAAAGACTGGGACCTGATTATGCAGCATGCTCATTCTGCATTAATTGAAGTAGTGGTTAACTAGTCTACCACTAATTGCCTTTGTTGGTCTCAAACCTGCCAGCTTTCACAAGAAGTATCGTTTTGAGATTACACAGCACATCTGGAAGGTTATGGTGGTGAGTGGCACCTGGAGTATAATGGAGATTCCTGACTGAAGCTATGAATTGAGTGAAGGAGACAATGCCATACTTCAGAGAGCTTTGATTTATTTATTTTAATCAGCTAGCTCTAATCTTGCTGGTATTGACCTTTTGACTTGCTGGAGGCTGTGTCCTGATTCAAATATGGATACAGTCTGTCGTTTGAACCTGAGCTTTCAACACTGACAAAAAAATCCAATTTTAAGTTCTGAGGACTTTTAACAATTTTTTTCTGATATGCAAATTCCTCTCTAGTGGAAGCATTTTACAGGTAATGTGCACTTTTACTTTGTGGTCCCTTGAGTACTTTAAGGAACTTTGATGGGTTTAATTATAAAATTTCCTCTTAATTTAATAAAGGAAGGGGTCTGTTTTCTCTTCTGGGGCATGCATAACTGTCATTACCACGAATGAGAGTTAAGCTCATGCATCAGGGAGGAAGTAGACCCTTAAATCTTTTCTTACCACACATCACAAAAAGGTTAAATTCTCTTTTAAATAATGGTTGCAAAACAACCATGAAGCAGAGATTCCTGATGGCTTCTTGTATTTTTCTCCATTTGGTTTAAAGCTCCTGCAATTTGCTTTGGACTTGAAATTGCAATGTCAGCTGTGCTGGCATTGAGGTAGAGCATTTAAATGTGAATCTGGAACCAAAGTGGATGCATTGGAGGAACTGTCTAGGTATTTATTTTTTATGTTTTAGTCAATGACTAATGAGTAGGTGCTGCTTTTGCAGCTTGAAGATTTTATCTTACTAACTGAAGCTGCCTTTATTAAGAAAAGGCCTTTCCCCACCCCTTCATGCCTCATTTCCTTTCTACCTTGAGTTTGACAGTCCTGAGAGCTGTAATTCTAGGAAAGCTTGTAGTGATTAGAGCTGGTAGGAAACTTTTTGTAACAATGTTTCTGTTTTTCAGCTGGCTCTAACGGTAAGTGTGCTCAGACCAATGCTGCCAATGGGTTTGTATAGTAGAAGCATGACAATACTTCTCTTTTAGTGTTTTTTTAAAAAAAAATAGTTTTTATCAAACATTCCATCACAAATATCAACTCTCCAGGGGACCATTAATCTCCACCATGATTTTAGGGGTTTAGCCACATTGACCCAATGGGAACTGCAATGGCTAAAGCCCTGCAAATGAAATGGAGATGATCACATTCAGTCATGGATTAGGATATAAATAAGATTGATCCACTGTGCTAGACTGTAGATCATTCCTGTTAAATCTGCTGATGAATTCATGAGATCTGAACTAAATTGACCACATGCCCCTTTCCTCTCTAGCCCCAACATAGATAACCAGGTTTTTAAATTTAATACCTTTTTATTATTAAAAATGAGTGCTTTTAATGCTTTGTTGGGAAGTTCTCATTGTTAAACTGCTCAAACAGAAGCTGGACACAACCCAATCCCTCTCTTATGGATAGAACAGAAACTGCCACTTGTATCATTTGAAATATAACAGATTCAAAGAACTTTGTTTCAGCTCCTATTTTACAGTTTAAAAGATTGTTGCTGGCATAGCTATATAAATTTTATGCTAGATTGTAAACATCTCAAAATAAATATTTTATTCTATTTTATTTTATAAGTGACAAAGAACTCTATGGGTGTAAGTGCTGTAGCAAGCCAGCAATACCAGTGCTGCTATGAAAATACTAGAAGTAAAAACAAACGGTCAAATTCTACAGCCCATCTTAGGCAAATTTCTGTGGATGGATGATTCCGAAAATGGCCTGTAGACTCCAGCCCAGCAGAAGTGGAAGTACAATATAGTGCTGGGAATAAAGTCTGTGGGGCCACATCTACACTAGCAAGTCCTTTTGGAAAATCAGGCCCCACAAAATGCACTCTTTCAAAAGAATGGGTACTTCTTCTGGAGGCCCCTTTTCTCTCCCAGATGAGGAAGAGCACCTTTTTCTGAAAGATTCCTTCAGAAAAAAGCATGTGTAGACACTCCGGGGCCCTTTGTTCAAAAGAGCAGTCCTCATGATTCCGGATTGTTCGATCCCTGGCCCATTCTTTCAAACTAGCAGGGGCTGCACGGATGCTCTCTTTCGAAAGAGCAGGTCACTCTTTTGATCCGCTTTTTTGTATGTAGACATGCTTCTTTGAAAGAAGAGCTTCTGGAAGATCATCTTCTGAAAGATCACTGTGCTGTAGATGGAGCCTATGTGTTCAAAACCCACAGAAGACTCTTTAAGAGCTTCTCAGTTCACAGTATTGTTTTCATTAGGTGTTTAGACCTTGGTCCCCATAGCTTTTAATGTGCAGATACAAAGGTGTATATAATGTATTGGACAATGTGTCAAAAAGTCCTATCAAAATCATGGCAAGGAAGACTATTTCTGTTTGCAGACGGAGCCTGCCACCAAATTATTGCTAGGGCAGTAGTGCTAAATTCTAGGTTCTGCCCACTGGTTCTTTTAGTTCTGAAACAGCATGGACTTGATACGTGTGATAAACGTGTCTTTTTAGAAGAGAATAACTTTCACAGATCTTACATTTGGTTAAAAAGGAGAATTCAAATCAGGGAGTCACCATTTACATGAAACAATCAAGTTAAACATGTTCATTTGAAAGTTCTAGTGTTATTTTCAGCATGTGCTGGCTAATAATACTTTATAAGATTCCATGTGAAATCCAGCTGTGACTGTATGCCTTCCATGGGAGAAGAGTGTAGACCCATATGCACACGTGGAGCGGAGGGTATTTCCAAAGGTACTGTGTGGAGTGCTGTGCTCAGTTAAATGCCAGGCCTTACTGCTAAGTAGACACATGATACTTGTGCAAGCAACCAGCCTGATGCAGGCTTGAAAGAAGTGTGGCAAAATTCAGAACATCTGCATACAATTTTTTTGTGAATTAAATCCAAAGTCAGTCCTATCGATATGCAGACCTGGAATCAAACCCTAGAAGATCAACCTCTGGAGCAAAGACCCTCTAGTAAGTATAGACAAGCCCTTAGTCTCTGCTTGGAAACCACAGTGGGAATGATTTCAGTGTTTCCCAGAAGTCCAGTGCTTAAAACAATTGACCAAACTAAGCATTGGTCTAAATCCTTTATCTTCAGCTAAGATAGCCTTCCTTGTACTAGGGCGTGATTTGAATTCATGCTAATCATAGCGTAGCATTTATTGTATTCTACAAGCAGATTACACTATGTTGTGTATCTGTATTGACTGGAGAAGTCATAAAACTGACAATATTTCTGTTGTTAACCTTTAGACTGATACAACATGAAGCCACATCAGAGTGGAAGTTTTTAAAAACTGGGAATTCTGGACCCTCCCCCTTTTGTATTTAAGACTTAAAGCATGATCATTTCAATGGAGCACTTAGCTCTTAACCAAAACCCTTTATGAGTTTATATGGGTTGAGGTCTATGAATCCTATTCTCTCCTCAACCCACAAATGAGAAGAGGGGTGGATTCTCCCCATAAGATGAAAGCAGGCACTATCCCATGAAGTCACAGCACAGCTTTTGTGGCTTTAACATATATCAAAAAGGTCACTCGTCCACTTGTGGTCATGT
Source organism: Carettochelys insculpta (assembly GCF_033958435.1). Taxonomy (NCBI): domain Eukaryota; kingdom Metazoa; phylum Chordata; order Testudines; family Carettochelyidae; genus Carettochelys; species Carettochelys insculpta. The sequence continues at coordinate 20,388,326 of NC_134152.1, forward strand.
GTGGAACTGTCTTTGCCAGAGGCTATGTTGTTTTGAGTGATTTATTATTAAACAAATGGTAGCCATAGATCAGAGTAATTCACACATCCATATAGTTTCGTGTATCATTTCTGAGCATATAGACAATTTTTCAAAACTCCCATTCCATGCGATCCAACTTCCTCAGGCATAAATCAGAAAAGTTTGCTTTTGAAAGCAAATCTATTGGCTCAGTGTGAAGATGTGTAAAAGACCCTGTGAACATGCTGGTGTTCATCAGGGACTGTCTTTCCCCCCCTGCCCCCCATTCTCAAGAGGTGTGGGTGTGTACCATATTCAGTAAAAACTTAGTTTATTTTAACAGAAAAGGACACGCACGTTAGGAAGTAATTAGCAGCATCTCCCAAGGTTCTCTACTTCAGTTTGCTATTGGGAAGTAACATTTTAATGCATTATTTCATTTCATCTATACTAAAGAAGGACCCTAGGATGCAAACGTAGCCCTCAGGTGCTTAGGGTGTTACTTCATAGCAACACTTCAAGCACCAGCAGTGTGATTCCACAGCAGTCTCCCCTCTTCTCAGGACTATACAAAGAGTGCTCTCGGGGGGGCTGGACTCTCTGGGGGGTGAGGGTTAGGCTTAGGGAGTAGGTGACCCAGTGTTAAGAAAGAAGCGGGTGCATTGATTTCCCAGCTACCTTTGCAGGAATTACGTGAGACTGCAGCCTCTCACCCTGTTACCTTTCAGACAGTCCATCACAATGGGTGGGGCTCCTTTGTTGAAGAGGTCACCAGAGCAGCCACAGATATTCCCAACCACAGTGAGGTCATACTACAGTGCAGAGCAGGAGAACCAGTGCTCCCTAGTCCATACAGTGTAGTTTCCGAGAGGGCCCTATCTCTCTCCTATCATTGCCAAGGGAGCTTCCTGCCCTCCCTTCCTCTCCTGCAGGTTTTGTATGGGATGGTTGATTCTGGTCCAGGGATAGTCCCATTCATTGTGCTCCTTGAGGATTCATAAATGTCTCATTATGTTGTAGTAGTTGGTGGAAGTAGTTATTACTGCATAGCAGCCTTAGCTGGTGCAGGGTCCAAAGGGAGATATGCACAGGTTAATTGCACAAGTCTGTGTTCTAGGAGTACACCACGATGGTCCCAGGTCGTCTTGTCTGCCTCTTTCCACTAGTTTGACTCCGTTGACTCACTGGGATGACTCCGGGTTCATAACTGGTGTGAAAGAGAAGGGTATCAGGCCCAAAATATTTTAAAATGAAACAACAAGACGTTCGTATTAACAGCTGCAACGGCTGTGGTAGCATTTAGGCTATTTTCAGTTTTCTGTGGTGTTTTGTGCAATGAATTGTGATGCTGTAATACTGCAGGTAACCTGTTTATTTGGTTCTTTTATACCAGCGATAGCATAGTTTGCTCTTTGCGGCTTTGGTTACATTCTTTTGCCCCTGGGTGCTATGACAGGTGCTACCTCACTATGTCTGCAAACAAGTTTACCTGACGTCATCATCTAAAAACAGTACCAGAAATCTCCTTGAGCTGAATGTACAATCTATGCAAATTCTCTCTCTGTTTTGTTACAACTTAGAAGTGTTACTTGTAACCTTGCCAAATAAACAGCAAGATATTGTACAGGTGCCTCTGATAACAGAGTAAGAATGTTCCACATGGATCATTGCATTTGTACATTGTAATGACTTCCTTGTCTTTGGTTTCTGTTGTAATTAACACCCTTGACTGAGAACATAGTAATTTCTCTTATAAGAAGGGCCCGTTCAGTTTGCTGGGAATATTCTGGAGGCGAAAGTTGACTGCATTTTTTTCTTATTTTTTCATGTTTACCTACATAAAAGGCTCAAGTCTAAAGGCCAAAAATTGAATCTTGGTTTAGATTTCTCAGATCACTTTGAATTTCTAAGTGTATGTTCACATTGTGACGTCTTGTGAATTGCTCAATTAAAAGAGCTTTACTTTCATTCTCATTTAAATGTGGCCTTAAACTTTAGTGGAAACTTAGATGTTGCCTATTTTTCTGTCTGTTGTCAACCTAATAAAAGGCAGCTTGCGATTTCTTTTACAATTCAAAGCTGTGTAGCTATCAGCTGACCCTTCACAAATAAAATTGGAATTGCTCGCAAATGCAGTCTTCAAGAAAAAAAACGACCTTCCCTTTGGGCAAAAGGAAGGCTTGAATGCTTCCTATAAATCTTAACAAATTATGACAGTTTTGTTTGATTTGCAACGTATTATCACTAATATAATTTGTCCATTTACTACAAAATGCTAACACAATGGCTACGTCTACACTAGAGTGTCCTGTAGACAAAATGGGTTTTGTTGACAAAGCTTGTGGATCATCTACACGCAAAATGCATTTTGTCTACAGAAACAAAATAAGCCATGTAGACCCTTTGGGGGGCACTTATGTTGACAGGTCCTGTGGCACCTTATAGACTAACAGAAAAGTTTAGAGCATGAGCTTTCGTGAGTTAACTCACTTCTTCAGATGTTGGTCTAAACTTTTCTGTTAGTCTATAAGGTGCCACAGGACCCTTCGTTACTCTACAGATCCAGACTAACACGGCTACCCCTCTGATACTTATGTTGACAGGGAGGATCAAAAGTTCGATCCACTTTTATGTGGTGATGTGATCTGTCAACTGAAGTTTTGTCAGAACATCTCTTCTGACAGTAACTTCTGTAGACAGATGCTTCTAGTGTAGACATAGCCAATGACTTTTTGTGTGTGCTCAGAATAGAGCAGCACAGATTTTGTCTGAGTTATACTACTGTGATTCTGGAGTAACTCCAGTCCCTCTAGTATGACTTCCTTGGAGTTCCTTACAGAAGTACACTCGTGTAAATGGGGAAGGAATCTGTCCCAATAATTTTATGCAATTCAATGAAGATTAAAATCAGAAAACGTTCTGGCATTTGGGGTTAGATTTTTACAGGTATTTAGGCTCAAAAGATGGAGAGAGGTGCTTTTAAAATTCCCATAGGCACCAATTCACAGCTTTAGATGCCTAAATACTTTTTAAAGCATGGTACTTTTTATCTCTTTCCTTGACTGGCATTGAGAACAGTAGAGTGTTAATAGCTTCTATATTCCCAGCAGGCTGGCAGCGCTTTTAAGGGCCCAGAATGTGGTTCTCAACCTGTATACTGTTGTGTGCTACATCCAGTATTACCTGCATGGCCGTGAGCCTGTGACATGGGCAGCAGGTATGTGCTGATTGGGCCACATGCTGCCCACAGGTTGGAAACCACTGGCACAGGTCCTATGTTTTTGTATTTTTCTGAGGCTGGTACAGCCCAAAAACCATAGAAAAGGGTTTACACAAAAACACGGTGTATGATACACACACCTTAATTTGAGGTAATGAAATTATCTTTCTAACTTTTTGTTTTTGTTCCATTGATTTCAATTTTTGTATTGGTTAATGTACTCCATAAGTTATTAATATTCCCACAAAGATTGGTAGTAATATAGTTTTCAGAAATAACTATTTTGTTATAGATCATAATATGCATAAAACTGTACAGAAATATTTTGTAATCTATTGATTAAAAAATGTATATACAGGAAAGTTTAAAAAATTGGACATTTCAAATGGCATACACTGAAAGATGTAGATATTTTGCTATTTATTTAAAGGAGTATTTTATGAGAAAAATAAAATGTCTTAAATTGACTGGTAATCAAAGTTCAGAAGTCAGAATGCTTTTCTTGTAGTAGAATGTGATTTTCAGCGATTATTGCACTACCCATTTTTGCACCCTTTTGTCTTTCATTTAGCAGAACAACAATGTGCCTTAGCAGTATTCTTTGTCTATGAGAGTTTGGTTTTTTGTCTGACAAAGCAAATTTTTTTGCAGAAAAAGAAATGGATGTATTAAATATTGTATTATACCAAAAACACTGCGGTTGTATGGAAATGCTTTCTGTCATACTGTGTTTTCAGATGCAGAATTTTAAAATAAAAGGCTGTCTTTGGAAATGATGGTGTGATGGCTCAGTTTAATTTAAACATTTTATTTGAAGAGAGAGCGAACCCAGGTGGTGATTACTGAAGGACTGGAAAGCAGGAACCCCAGAGTTCTAATGCCAGCATTTACACCACTTCCATCTCAGCTCAACTTCCCAATATCCCAACATGAGGATAATACATAATAAAGATATAGAGGTGTTTTGGGAAACAGGTACAGGCTGAGCCTCTCTAATCCAGCACCCTCAGGATCTGACTGGTGCCAGAGGTGAGAATTTGCCGAACCATGATAGGTTAATATTGTTTAGCAGCATTACCAACATTTCCACCACTCAGTGGTCTCTTAGAAGACGTTTAGAAGTAAATTACAGCTGAATAACAGCACAGAATGCCTAGAACCAGGACCGGTGACTGTAAACAAACTTTATGGGACCATGGGAAACTTGGTCACACCCAACGTAGTGGTCTTCCATCTAACTACTATCATGCAGGACTACGGATATTGCTGGACGAGAGAGTTCCAGATTACATAGGTTCAACCTGTAGTATTTGTAAAGGATTTGGAAGATGTAGATGCTATGGATTTCTGCAACCCTTACATGTGTGAGGAGTCCCAACTCAAGTAATACCCATTCACATTATGAATTAGTCAGAAAGGTGTTTGTAAAGCTGGGCTAGCCTCATAGCACTAATTCCAGCCTGTCATGGAAATTCATCAAGTATCTCCAGTGTAGAGATGCAGAGAAAGGACTCTGCAAACTTCAAAATATGATTTCTACATCTTGGACTCTAGAGACACTGCAGTGCATCCTAACTTTAGCTCTCCCAGCTCCCAGCTGTTGATCCAGATTATCACTGGCTTTTGTACACATGGACAAGGATTGGAAAGAGGCGCAAAGAATCATCTGACCTGCAGTGGACTCCATGTCCATGACCCATGAACAAGTTTGGAGGAGTGTAATAGCTGCTTCTTCTGTACGCTCTTGAGGCACAAATCATCCCAAAAGAAATAAAGGGCGAGAAGAGTATTCAGAGATGGCAGTTGGTACAGCCTGCAGCTGGTGTTCTGCAGCTGACTGGCTGCAGAGACCATGAAATGAGTATGTCCCACCTACATTGGTGGGATGTTTCCATTGGGCTGATTCAGTTCCCAAAGGAGCCAGTGCCTCAGTCACATCTAGTAGTTGTGCTTGGCTATTACTCTGCTCCAAACAGTGTCTGTCTTTTGCAGAACAAACATGAACAATGTATCTGAACAGGCTATTCCATGGAGCTCAGCACTGAGAAGTTCACAAACAGTGCACATACCTGTGGAGAAGGTCACTTGGTTGTGACTAAGGAGGGAAATTCTCATGCTGTCTAGCATGGTTCACAACTGCCTATCTCAGGGCAGATTTTGAGAAACAGGAAACCCCCAAACCAACTCAAATTACACTAACCCCGTAATAAATGTAACAGAGAGAAAGCCGTGCTAGTCTATATACTATGAAAACAAAAAAGCAGTCCAGTAGCACTTTAAAAGACTAACAAAATAATTTATTAGGTGATGAGCTTTCGTGGGACAGACTTCTTCAGATCGTAGCCATACCAGAACAGACTCAATATTTAAGGCACAGGGAACCAAAAATAGTAATCAAGCTTGACAAATGAGAAAAATATTACCAAGGTGAGCAAATCAGAGAGTAGAGGGGCAGAAGGTTCGGGGGAGTCAAGAATCAGATTACACCAAGTATTCAGGAACACCCTGCCCTGGAACTTTTCCTTGCAACAAAGCCAGTTGCCAACTTTGTCCACATATCTATTCTGGAGATTCCATCACTAGATCTAACCAGGTTATTCACAGAATCACGAGCACATTCGCATGTTCCTCAACTAACATCATATATGCCATCATATGCCAACAATGCCCAGATGCTTTGTATGTTGGACAGACTTCAAACTCTCTTAGACAAAGAATTAATGGGCACAAAACAGATATAAAAGCACTCCTGATCCACAAACCAGTCAGCCAGCATTTTAACAGAGTGGGCCATTTTGTTAATGACCTGAAGGTTTGCGTCCTACCGAAGAGGAATTTTCGCAACAGGTTGGAAAGAGAGGCTGCTGAACTCTCTTTTATATTCAAAATCAACACATTAACACGTAGTTTGAACCAGGATGGGAATTTTTTAGGTTATTATACAGGCTCTTTTGCATACTTGGCTTAATCTAATTCTTGACTCCCCCCTTCCTAACTGCACCTTCTGGCCCTCTATTTTCTGATTTGCACACCTTGATAATATTTTTCTGATTTGTCAACCCCTTGGTTACTATTTTGGTTCTCTGTACCTTAAATATTGAGTCTGTTCTGGTATGGCTATGATCTGAAGAAGTGGGTCTGTCCCACGAAAGCTCATCACCTAATCATTTTGTTAGTCTTTAAAGTGCTAAAGGACTGTTTTTGGGGGGATTTTTTTGTTTTCATAGTAATAAATGTGAACACCTTATCACTCTTTGATACTTTACACCTTGGTCTCAACAAAGATGTCAATTACTTGACGCATGACAAGGACACTTTCCCCATTTTTGATATGAGTAGTGATCTCAGGCAGCCCAGTTAACAGACACTTTCAGTAAGTAATTTTCTTCCCCCCTTCCGCTCCCATCTCCTTCTGTGCTATATAGCTGATTCGTCAGTTTTCATTTAATTTTTTTCTATCTTTCTGTTAAATTCTCTTTGTGTCAGTTTATATTTATCAGAATTTTCCAGATCTGAAGAAGTAGATCCGCCCCTGAAAGTTCATCACCTAATTATTTTGTTAATTATTTTGTTAGCCTTTAAAGTGCTACAGGACTGCTTTTTTTGTTTTGTTCAGCTGCAGACTAACACAGCTACCTCTCTGTGCCTTATCACTGTGACAGTTTTCTAATGAAGTTTGAGCACTCCAGTCTGCTATGCCACAGAGGAAAGCTGGACTTTGTGATAAATGGTCCCTAACACCAAAGATCGCAGAATTTTCAGGTTGCAAATTATTTCTTTTGTTAACCCTGGGTCCGTTGGTGCCTTAGATGCTCCCACCAAAAAACAGGCTTGTAGCCAGTCCTGTGATAAACTTTCAAAGGGTTTATTAGCTGGGAAAAATAAATGGGAGTTATTTTCAGGTTAGAGCAAGCAAGCTTTTATACAAAGACAAATTTCTGTCTGTGATTCCAAAGGGTGACAGATTTGTAGTAATCTGTCTTTCTGCTCTAACTCATGCCAACCAGCCTGGAGACCGCTTTGCTCATGTTTAGGAATCTTTGCCCCTCAGGGTACGTCTACACTGCAATTAAAAACCCTCAGCTGGTCAGTGCCAGATGACTTGGGCTCATGGGGCTCAGGCTGCGGCTGTTTAATTGCAGTGTAGGCATCTAGGCTTGGGCTGGAGCCTGGGTGCTTAGACCTTGCAAAGTCTGAGGGTCCCAGAGCTCACACTGCAGTCCACATAGGAACATCTACACCACAATTTGACAGCTCTTCAGCTCCACCCCCGCAAGCCAGAGGCAGACGCAGGGGTCGAATTGTAGTGTAGACGTACCCTCAGACTTCAGACAGCATAAAAGAGATTCATTGTCTCCTTGTGGCCTATTTTTATCCCCTCTACTCCAGGCTGCAAACTGATGTCATAAGTCCATGCCCAGGTGTTTCCTTCCTAGGAGGAGTTATGAACACAATCCCTTTTTGATAATATATGGCATGTTTTTTGCCTTCAATGGGGTACTTTGTATGCAAGCTAAGACTTCACCTTGATTAAAACTTCCTTTCCTGTTTGGTGAGTTACAATATTACAGAGGTTTACAATGTACAAGCTCAATAGAAGTTACACCCCGACCTATAAAGGTTACCAGGCTGATCAATACACACAGCATCCCACAAGCATTTTACAAAGTCTAAACACATTCTGATCAACTAAACAGTTAGTATCTATTCTGATAATGCTAACACACAGGTAAGTAAGAACCATGAGAAGTCCTGTGGCACCTTATAGACTTAACAGGTATATTGGAGCATAGGCGTTCATGGGCAAAGACCCAGTTCGTCAGATGCATTGAAGTGGAAAGTCAAAAGGCAGGTATACCAGCTGCTGGAAGTGGGCCACATCCTCCCTGACTGACCTGACCTCATTAATTCTGGGCTTCTTGATTGGTACTCTCATCTTTTCATGTCCCTGTATATTTATACCAGCCTCTGGAATTTCTGCTCCAATTCATCTGACAAAGTGGGTTTTTGCCCACAAAAGCTTCTGCTCCAATGTGTCGGTAAGGTGCCACAGGACTTCTCATTCTTGTTGTGGACACAGACTAACACAGCTACCCCTCTGATATCGGTAAGTAAGACTGGCTTCCAACTGTGCATGTGTAAGTGATCAAAGAGGCTTTGGCATACGCTGACAACTGGTCTCTTTTGGTTATTGCATTGGTTCAGGAGTTGGTGACTGGTGTCTTTAGCAATGTCACTGACTATACTGAGTGTTTTGGATTGACTCTGGTGCAGTTGCCTGATACAGCGTTGCCCACTCAGAGAGCATGTGAGGGCTGAACACCATCTTTGACGTAAATAATAGTAATCTGTAGCTTTCCCGTGCACCCAGGAGCAAGGCGGAGAGTTTGCTTGGCAGCCAGTGGTGCTTTTGAGGATATGTTTTCTTTTTAGTAGCAGTCCAGGAATGCTTTTTGTTTGGTTGGTTTTTTTTTTGTTTGTTGGCTCCTAAGAGCTGAGTTTAAACATAGAGAACACAGCACCACTATTTTAGTCCTGGCACGTTTTCCTGTGGGTTCCATGTGAAAGCTTGATAGACTATGCTGGATGATGGTTTTCTGAGAGTGTGGCCTAGCTATCTCCACTTTCTTCTCTTGATTTCAGTGTCAATTGGTTCTTGTCCTGCTCTGTTCTAAAGCTCCTCATTTGTAATGAAGTCTTGCCATTTGATGTGAAGGATGTACCTCAGGCATCTGTTTATGAATGTTTGTAGCTTGGGATTTGAAGACTTTTTAGTACTCCAGGTCTTGCATCCATACAAGAACACAGTCTTCACATTTGTGTTGAAGATCCACAGTTTTGTCTTCGGGATACTTCTGGAGCCAGCTAAAAATTTTTTCTCAAGACACAGTGAAGTGGAGGAGACTTGTAGATGACCTATGCTCCACGTGGGCTACGTCTACAAGTGAAGCCAACATCGAAATAGCTTATTTCGATGTAGCAACATCGAAATAGGCTATTTCGATGAATAACGTCTACAAGTCCTCCAGGGCTGGCAACGTCGATGTTCAACTTCGACGTTGTGCGGCACCACATCGAAATAGGCGCTGCGAGGGAACATCTACACGCCAAAGTAGCACACATCGAAATAAGGGTGCCAGGCACAGCTGCAGACAGGGTCACAGGGCGGACTCAACAGCAAGCTGCTCCTTTAAAGGGCCCCTCCCAGACACAGTTGCACTAAACAACACGAGATACACAGAGCCGACAACTGGTTGCAGACCCTGTGCCTGCAGCATGGATCCCCAGCTGCGGCAGCAGCAGCCAGAAGCCCTGGGCTAAGGGCTGCTGCCCACGGTGACCATAGAGCCCCGCAGGGGCTGGAGAGAGAGCATCTCTCAACCCCCCAGCTGATGGCCACCATGGAGGACCCGGCAATTTCGACGTTGCGGGACGCAGATGGTCTACACGGTCTCTACTTCGACGTTGAACGTCGAAGTAGGGCGCTAGTCCGATCCCCTCATGAGGTTAGCGACTTCGACGTCTCGCCGCCTAACGTCGAAGTTAACTTCGAAATAGCGCCCGACGCGTGTAGCCGCGACGGGCGCTATTTCGAAGTTAGCACCGCTACTTCGAAGTAGCGTGCACGTGTAGACACAGCTGTGGAGTACAAGGGTTAAGTAGTAGTAGTACAAGGGAAAGACAAAAAATAATCACAAATTTTTATTCAGATGTCTTTAAAACCTGTTATTCTTCTTTATTGGTGAACCAGGGCCTGATTAACTATGCCCTTAAGTTCTTTGGTTAACCAGGGCCCCCAGTTTGGTTATGGAGAGCCTCTGAGGAGATGAACAAAGGCTGTCTACACTATGAGCTAAAATTGATTTTCTTAACATCGATTTATTAATGTTGGGTTTTATCAGTTTGATTTGGAGCATCCTCACATTCGCACTTGTTCCCCACAAAATCAACTTTTTGCTGCCACACACAAGTAGCTTAAATTGGGTGCTGTAGCAGTGTATTGTGGGAATCTATCCCACAGTTCCCTGAACCCCATGGCATTCTGGCTATTTTCACTAGTGCAGCATGGGAAAAAATGCCCCGCAAGTAGATGTGGGTATCTGATGACATCTTTCCACTCTTCATTCCCCTCTCCCCTGCCATGTTAAACAAACTTCCCTTTTTCCAGATGGGGTCTCGCTTGCTTTTATAAGAGATGTGCTTTCTATGATTGAGGGGAGGGGAAGAGAGGAGTAATAAAGTGCTTAGGAATGGTTAGAAAAAAGATTTTGGGCTTCCCAAGTGGCAGGTTTTTGAAAACGTGATGCAAAAGCACTGGATCTTTGTGGCTCGTGTTATCTTCGTGCCATGCGATCAAGAATAAAGGGTCATGTTGTTTAACCTCTGTTTGATGTTCGTGTATACTTGTGCCCAATTTCCTTCCCATTTGTCCAACATAATTCTTAGAGCAGCTTGAACACTGTATTTTATAAATCACATTTGTTCTACATGAACTTTCAATTGGGTCCTTTGGTTTAAATAAATATTTCTCAATGTATTTGTTGGTTTATGTGCCACCTCAGCTCTCTGTGGTTTCAATAATCTTGATGTTATCTCAGAAATATTTATCCTTGATCGCATGGCATGAAGATAACATGGGCCACAAATTCGATTTTAATAACGTGGAAGTTGTAGGAAAATCAGACCTTAGACAAGGAAGGGAGTTTTTAGAAGCATAGTTTTCGGGTAACGATTCAATCAACCGGCATGTTGATTTGGATCTGGTGTATGAGCCCATGAGATTAAGAGATAATGGGAAAAGATCTTGTAAGAAAACTGTGGTTAACAATGATAGGTCAAAGGTAAACAATTAATCAAGACCGACTATTGGTCAGGTTCACTCAAAGAAGGACTATATAAAGGGCTAGTTGGGGAGAACTGTATTGAATCAGATTGTGCACTGATGATGTTACCCCGAATGGTAATGAAACATTTGCATTTTAATTGTCAAGCTCAGTAAACAGCCGTATATTAAATCAATAAAGGTTGTTCTGCTTTTTGCAAACTTATTTGTGATGCAGCTGCTAATTTTGACCTCCTATGACACACCAAGCTTTGTTTCCTTCCCTCAACTTATGAAGTAAATAATGTCTGGTCTAAATGTAAATTTTAGTTGGTGCTTCACTAACTGTCTAATCTTGGGGAACCATTCAGATTCATCATAGTTCATGTGAAATTGGAAACAGAGCTAATACGTGCCAAGAGTTCGTGACAGATCTGACTGTGTGGTCTGTGTCACACATATATTCAATTTGTCCAGATCCAAATATTATGGTATTTGAAATGCGGGTGGAATAAGATATCATGTTTAATTCAGAGCTGTTTACTCTCCTCTTACCTGCTCAGAAAATGATGGATAACTTTGGTCACCTAGCAATTGAAGACAGGAACCAGACGTTTACACCTCATTCTCTGAGCTATAGTAGTACTGTGTATATACTAGATATTTCGTAGCCATATAATAAGAGAGGTAGCCATGTTAGTTTTTATCCTAACAAAACAAAAAAGCAGTCATGCAGCACTTTAAAGACTAACCCCACAAAAGCTCATCACCTATTAAATTGTTTTGTTAGTCTTTAATGTGCTACATAACTGCTTTTTTTTTTTTTTTGAAGCCATATAGCTACAAGCTTTCATTTATAGCCCGATATACAAATGCTTAGCCACTTGATGCCGAAATGAATAACATGAAGATATGCGTGTAGGATCAAAATGGCAGAGTTATCATCAAGCTGTTCCAGACGTGATGGTATAATTTCTTGCTTCTTCTCCTGTGTGACTATGTTGCTATTATGTGTTTGTTACGGAAGATATTATGATCTGCCCCCTGGTACTGTCATAGAAGGTGTCAGAACTCAACAGGCTGATCTAGACCTTATAGGAGAGTATGCAAGACCATTCCGTCGTCTTATTAAGTCATATGTTAGTAGCAGCATATGGTCCAGCCAAAGAGCAGTGGAAGATATTGAAGGGGTCCATCAGCCAGGCTGTGTCTAGACTAGAGGGTTTTGTCTGCAAAACAGCCATTGTGCTGACAAAACCTGCAGCGCATACAGATTCTCAAGGCGTTCTGTCAACTGTAAGTCAACAGAATGCAGCACTTTTGCCAACAGCCATATGCCACTCCCCACAAGGAATAGCATCTCTGTTGACAGAGATCTGTTGACGGAAAACTGGTCTGGACATTCTGGGGCACCCTCTGTCAACAGAGGGCTTCTGGGACAGCGGGCAGCCCTGTCTGCTGTGCTTCCAGTTGGCCATTTTCTTAAGAGAGCGGCTAGGAAGTCTGACCATTCTCTGTTGACAGAGCAGATCACTCTTTCTATCCACTTGACAGTCTGGCCATGATTTGTCAACAGAAGTTTTGTCAGAAGATATCTTCCAACAAAACCTTCTGTCAACAAATCTCAGTAATCGAGACATAGCCCCATAGATGGAAGAAGAAGACTATCGGGCTACCATGTCCAGAAGGCATTTAATATAAGAAGGGGTGCACCCAACTGATTGCGTGGTATAAGGAAGTAGAAAAGATGCTTGGGCAAAAAGGTGGGACATGGAAAAGTCTGCTCTGTGGCGTTCCCTTTGGAGTTTGAAGTCAGTTGAATTCAAAGCACAAATTCCCAACTTCTGTAGAGGTATCTTGAAGCTGCAAGTAGACACCCACAGCGAGCTGTGCTAGGTCAGGCTAGGGGCTGTTTAATTGTAGTGTCCTCAAAGTGTCCATCTGCAGTGTAGACATACCCTCCATGCAAAACTGTACAGCTGACTGCCCCAGCTACCCACAGCGAGAAGAGAATTGAGCCCATTGGAACTGCAACTTTAAATTACTTTGTCTCTCTGCAGGTAAGCAAGGTATAAATTCCATGGTAACCACAGTGACACCCCACAGCTGCCAGTGCCTCACATTTCCAGTCTGCTGGAGCCCTCAGGCTGCTTACAGCTGGAAGATAACTCTTTCTATAGCTGTGCAAACAGGTGAGACCATTAGAATAACATAGGATTCAAACAGAAGCTTTAAAATGAGAACTTTATAAGCAGCAGAACACCATAAACCATGTGGGCTCCGAGGGAGAAACCTTTAAATGAATACACTAAGGCAAAGCACATAGTAAAAGCTTTCTTTGTAGAGACAGAGAACTGAGCACTGATCAGAGATGCAAGTCCTACCACTGGCCTGCTGTGTAAACCATGGGTGAGTCCCTTAATTGTTCTGTGCCTCTGGTTCCCCTCTCATTCTCTGTCTAGCTTGTCTAGTTAGCATGTAAGTGCTTTGGGGCAGAAGCTGTCTGTGCTGCTCAGCCCAGTGGGTCCCACGATGGTATTATGATTCAAATAATGAGCTATGAAGGAAAAGTAGGTCACATGAAGGAATTATTCAATGAGGAAAAGAAGGTGAGAGACTTGAGACTTTTATTCTTAATGTTCTTATTCTTTTAGCTACTTGAGGAACTTGGCCTTTTAACTTTCGGTCATGCTTATTGATGCAAATTAGTCTTACTCACCCCAGCGAGCCTATGCTGCATATAATAAAAATTGCAGCTGGCCAGAAAACAGTGTTTTTCAAAGAGTGTCAAGAGTCAGAATTTGTGTTGTGCTGCAGGCTGAGACCATTTGCAAGTTTTTCCTCTCACATGTGCAGAGACAGAGAGAAAACATGCACATAGGTGGTGTCTGTCCCACACTGATAGCCCAGTGGCTCAGGCTCTCATCTTGTAGGTGGGAAACCCAGGTTCAAGTTCCTGCTTTGCTTAATTGGATGCAGGGCTGTGAACCTGGGTCTCTCAGAGGTAAGGCGAGTGGCCTGCTTGCTGGGGTTCCTCTCCAGAAATTCCATCCTGAACAACTGAAAGCAGCATCCTCCTTTGAAGGATTGCTTGTGTGCATTCCAGCAGGGGTTGTGTGCAGGATCACCAGCAAGCCAGTACCCTAGTGATATGCACTGGGTCAGCTGTGTAGCCCCCTGGAGTGGTGCTGCCATGGTGGTGTATGTAAGCCTGCCAACCCCTGCACTTTTGGTTCCTTCTTACCACCTATGATGGTTGTTGGAACAGCTCCAGTCTCTTGCTTCACAAGCATCTCAGTACCCTAGTTGCAGTTAGTTGTTACAGTTCCTATAGCTCGGGAGGGCAATAATTTCTGATGTGGGGCTACTCCCAGATCTTGGGAAGTGGTCCAGGGATTTGGACTGCAGCAGGCAGAGAGCCTGCCTCATGGTCCCAGCAGGGTGGGCCACAGGCCAGATCAATAGGCTTGGTGGGCTGGATGCAGCCCGCAGGCCACACCTTGGCTACCCTGCTATGGGCAGTAGTTAGAGTTATTGTAACAGTGTACTCTTACAGGGGTCTCCCCCACAGAACTTAGCACCCTTTACCAGGGTATTTTGCTCTCGTAAGGTTTTAAGGCAGGGGTTGGGACCCCCTGCCTGCAGTCCAGGTCTGGCCCGTGGCTTCCCTGGATCTGGCCCCCGAGGCTTGGGGCTCCCCTCCCCAGCATCCGTCTTGCTGAGGCAGCAGGGTGAAGTCTCACAGGCCGGAGTCAGGCAAGCCACACACTGCTGCCGCTCTTCCTCCTGTTCTGCAGTCAGAGCTGTGGGGCATGGTGCCTCGGAACCGCGGGGGAGTTGTGCCAGGTAAGCACCTTCCCAATCACACAGACTACCAGCCCCACCCTGCTCCTGCACCCCGATCCCACTCAGGATCACCCCCCATCTGTAGCCTGCTTCTGCTACCCCTCCTGCTCAGCCCCCTCCTACCCATACCTCCCACTCCTGAACCCTGTCCCTCTCAGACCCCTCACCCCCGTCTGTTCCTGCACCCTGCCACCCTCACAGACACCCAACCCTGAGCCCATTCCTGCACTGTCCCTCCCACCCAGACACCACCCCTCAAGCCAGGTTCTTGGCAGCCCCTCCCATACGGAACCCCTCATTTTGTCCCCACTGCAGAGCCCAAGGAGGCCCACCAAATGGACTAGCTCTGGGTGGTGTGCGAGGGGGATGAGGGAATTGTCTTTCTCTGTTTGCTTGTTTTTCTGTCAGGGACCATATCTGTGAGGTGGGGGTGGGGAGCGTTGTTTTGTTTTGGGTTTTTTGTTGCTCATGGGTGCAGCATCCAGCTGATTTTTCTGTGGGTCATTGGCTCCCAATCTGAAAAAAAAAGGTTCCCCACACCTGGTTTAAAGCCTGCAACAGCTATGGAAACATATGTCCAGGGGTGACCCTCACACCAATTGTCTTAAGTTTTTGTGTGAGGGACATCAAACCAGCAAGTGCCCCATTTGTTCAAGCTTCCAGAAGGAGTGAGATCACCACCTCAGTCTCCTCTTGATGGAAGCAGCACTCCAAACTTCAATGGCACCAAAGCTGACCTTGGCGCCAATGGTGCATAATGCTCCAGCTTCTGTACACAATACCTCAGTATGGAAGAACTCCACCCCAGGCACCGCTGCTGCTGAGCTCACCATAAAGGATCAAACACATGGCCACACTTTCAATCAAGGGCATTTCTCAAATAGAAGCCAAGGAGGGGCTGATGGCCTGCTAAGGTACCACACAAAGGCTACATCTACAATAGAGCTCTACTTCAAAGTTGTGCCTGCTACTTTGAAGTAGAGCTCTAGTGTAGACACACCTAAAGAGTCAAGGGGGGGTGCACTCAGTGCAAGGGCACCCACAGTCAGCATCACAAGTCCCTGCACTGTTGGCTCTGGCTATGCCATTGAGCTAGGTCATCCTGGTCTCTCTGGAAGGAGAAGATTGGAGTAAGACACTGACCTCTGTTTTATACCTCAGAAACTCAGAAACTTGAGGCACTGATGGATTTTATAGCCATGATGGCATGAACATATGGGCCATCACAAGCACCTCTACCCTCTGGCACCCAAGCAGCATCAACCTTGATGTTACAATGGTGGCACCGATGATAATCAACTTAGGGCAAGCCTGTAATACTGTTCCTTGGCTCTACCATACCATGGTACCACCCTCCAGCACATTCAGGCTCAGCCCTCCTGTGGTCCAATACAGAGTACTCCTCAGGCTCTGGGAACGACTCTTCACCGTCATCTCACTGGTGGTATTGATCCCACTCTCAGCATCATTTGTGGCACTTGAAGAAAAAATGGTTAACTACCTCTCATGAGGGTTGTTTGTCGAGATGTGTTGCTCATATCCTTTCCAAATCCCATCTGCTTCCCTTTGATTGGACTATTCTGAAAAGAAGGACCTGAGAGGGCAGGGAATTGGCAGAGCACCATGATATGCACCATCAGAGCGACACCACTACAAGGGCTCCACAGCCGACCTGGCAGATCCCGCTAGGGTAAAAGCTTTTCAATGATTGTGCATGCAGTCCACAAACACTCCTGTTGGAATGGAAATGAGCAACATACCTCAAAGAACAATCGTTAAGAGAGGTAGATAACCTTTTCTTCTGATTTTAAAATAAATCCCGACCAGCTCTGCTTCTGTATAGCCCTTTTTACTCGCAACGTTCAAAGCACTTTACAAAGGAAGCTAAAAGTATTCCACCCCTTGTAAAGATGAGGAAATGGAAATACAGCAAAGTGACTTGCCCATGATCATGGTATAGGACCCTGGTTCCCAGTCCTGTGCTTTGACCACTCCTTTAAACACCTACAATCAGTCCCTAACTTTGACTTTGTCTTCCAATTTCCACCCCATGTTCTTGTCCTTTCTGAAGAAAAGTTGCTCTGCTCTCTTGTTCCCAGGCCAGGATGAATCCACTCATTAAATTTGCTCCTTTGCTGTGACTCTATGTGTGTCTCCCTAGAAACACCGGATCACATTTCATTTCCCAACTTTAATTGGCTTTTTCTTAGAAACGTAGATGGTGACAGCAGAGTGTTAGCTACTGAGGTGATACTGACAACTGTGACCAGGCTGAAGGAAACAAAGCATAACCTCTGCTATGTAAGAGTGAAAATAAAGGCAAACTAAAATAGTGGCTCCATTTACAGAGTACATTTATTTCCAGAACAATATTATGGGATGGTCCATATGTTTTAATGGCATACATGGAATGGAATGGACCAGCTTGTTTCTGGCTCACCCTTTGTTAGCAGGGATGGGGACAAAGGGCAAACAAATGAAAGAACTGCTCCCTCCTTGCTGTCCTAGGCCACAAACCACCTGAAAGCAGGCAGGGCCTTTGCTTCTCCCTCCATCCCCACTTCTCCACTCCACCCAACTGACTCCTGTGGGACTAGCTTATCTCAAAGAGGTGCATGGGGGTGAGAGTGGGGTAAGAGGGCTATACCATTCAAAGGAATGGTGGGACAGACATGGTCCCATGCAGTCCAGGGAGCTCTGGCAAGTTCTGTTGTCAGCATTTTCCTGCTCAGGCTAACCAGTAATTCTCCATGTAGCTTCCACTTTCCCTGCACATCTTATCAGTCAGGATTCTTACATCTTCACAGCCACAGCCGTGTGGGAGAGGAATAATCATTGCTCACAATAACCCTGAAGCTTTCTCTGCATTACGGAGTAGCAGGCCAATCCACAAACATCTATTCACAACAAATCTTTATTCACCAGAATAGTTCCATTCATGGAATACTCCAGAAAGTGTGAATTACTGGCCTGGGTAAAATTTGCTGTGTTGGGGGCCTAGCATTGCTCAGATGTAATAAATAATGGTCAGCAATCCTGAATATTTTCAAGTGCTTGGGAAATGACTAATTAGAAGTGGCTGCAGTAACCCTTACAGCCCTGCAGACAACACCACAAGACCCCACCATGGTGATATTCCCGAGTTTGCTAGGCTGAAACAATATCCTTAAAGTTGTGTTTAAACACAAATCTCCAGCCTGACCGGTGCTAGCTATGATCATAGAGCTATATTTTTTGGTGCTGGAGTGCCCAGAATGCTTTGAAAGATAGACTGGTTGGGGCCACACAGACCCAGTAATTAAAAGAGTTTTCCCAAGCCTGTAATTATATTCAATAACTCCAAAGACCACAGGCTGGGAAGAAAGATAATACCTCCGAAAACTAGCTTTATTGCTAGAAAGGAATTATGGCTTTTTCTCTCTTCAAAATTCCTTTCTTAATTAAAGCCATTGTACTGACATACTGTATTTACAATGCCACATTCACAAGGCTTGGCAAATATTGGGTTATCATATCCAAGCACATGCTTTCCCAAAGAAGAATCACTTTCTTCTAAGCTGTGTTTGCTCTATCAGTGGTTCTTTCTGTTCATGTTACTTCAGCCGGAATCTGAATTTACTTCCCTCCATTAAAATGGCTTCTACAAGCAGCTCCATGCAGAGGTAATAAGACAGCTTGTCGGGTAAAGAAGCTCTATCAATGGTTCTGTAAACCCATGTTTTCTACAGGCTCCTTCTTACAATAAGCCCAATGATGTCTGCAGTGCCCCTCCCCTGAGACAGCATCACACTGTGATTGTAGCTTGGTAAAGGGTGCCACTGACTTCTCAGTATGGTGATGATCGGGGAGAAGCTAAGAAGCCTTTGTGATTATCAAAATAAGTGACTTTGCATTAAAGCAACTGTTGAAAATACATGACTTTATTTACCAAGCTGCATCAGGAAGGCTCACATTAAATAAATACATATCTATAAAACTCGCCTTTTAAAGGCAATGGGGCATCTGACAAAAACCCATAAATGAGATCTAACCCATACGAACATTTCATCTGGGCTGAGGGCTTCCTCTGGAGTGTGCTCGTAGGCTCACCTGGGTCATTAACCTGACTGCACCTTCTCTGAGTGAACTTCTGGAGGAGCCCAAGTTTCCATGCCTGCAGACCAGGCCCTTACTTCCATCCACCCCTTGTTAGTCTTGGTCCATCAGCCCTCTCTGCTGCTCTTTTCTGTTTCAATGGGAAGCAGCTGAGGCATTCCCTCTTCCCCTACTCCATTTCTAACCCCAGAGAGTGCTGCAAAAAAGCATAAATAAAAGATCTTGTCAGCTCACTTGACATGACTCAAAACGGAGCTCAACAGCCAGCAACAAACACTACTTCCAGAGAAGTACTTCCACCAACAATTTGCCCTCCACCAAAGGTGTTCTGTGCTGTGTGGGAGGAGCAGAAGGAGGGTGTCTGGGTTGAGCGATTAAAATCTAGGGGGGTATGTGAGGCATCTGAGGGGCATGTAACCCCCCCCTCAGTTCCCCCAAGTAAGAATGCCCAAGGCTTTATATTTTAAGTTTAGGAGTGGAAGAGAGAAGCGAGCAGCAAACTCAGTAATGTTCTCTGTGCTTCAGTGCCAGATTTACAATAGTATCAGTGTCACCATTCTCAGAAGGGGCCACAGCCTGCTTTTCTTGCATGAGCCCTAAGCCCCTGCTAGCTTACCACTTATCCCTCTCAGTGCACCCGCTGGAGAGCCCAGGGCTCCTGTCCACCAGGGCCCCACCTGCTGGCTTCTCTCTGCTTTCCCATCTTCCCCAGAGACTTCCTGGTAATTCAGTAAGTGGTTGTAATGTAAATAAACCTTCCTCTAAAAAGTGCCCCTTTCCTGCCTGAACTCAGAGGCTTCCGCGTTCTCTGTGATGTCCTTCTCTGGCACTAAGACTTGCGAAGCTGTTGCCTTTAAACAGAAGGGTCTCCCAGAGCTCAGTCTAAATCCCCAAATGGCTTTGAAAACCTCAACCTTTGTTAATAACAAACAAAGGAAAATAAAATAAAGTCTGGCTTGACTCTGGGGTTCTGGACATTGTCTAAACTCAGGATGTGGAATGGGCATGGAGTATTATAGACCAAGTCTGGCTTTATTTTATCTTCGCATTATTACGATTTACTGGAGCATACCAGCAATATGTCCCTGAGTCTCTTTACTATTACACAGGGGCTATTCTCCAAGCATGGGGCCCTAACTATTTTTACCCATACATCTAAATGAACGAAATTAATTTATTACTAATACTGTACACTGACTCCAGAATTGTTTTCTTAATTCTCCACAAATAAGTCTTGTATAATAATATAGAAAGATTTGAACTGAAATAGGAAGTTCATTTTAATTTGATCTCATTTATGACCGCACATCACGGTGGTACATATGGTGAGGAAATGAAAGCACTCTTATAACAGATGAGCATTCAAGATTAAATATTACACTTGTTGATACATTCTGCCTATATGTGCTTTTAATACCCAAACTGCATTTAAATTTAGGTTTTTAGTACATGGAGAGCAAGTTGCTGCCTGTCATGTAACTCCTGATTTTTTTTTCCCATTACTGTTAACTGGCGATTTTCATTCATTAGTCTACCATGGTCCTGTTCTTTTGGAAGCGAGGATGTGACCTGTGTCTTGTAGCCTCTGGGATAAGTGTACAGTTAGATTATTTCAGGCAGACCTACCTACTAAGTCTACATTTACCCCCATGCCTAGTGCACAACACATGGATTTGCCCACTGAAGTCAGTGGCATGCCAGGAAATGCTGGCTGGGATGAGACTGGCATTCTGCACTGGATGTGGGAAAAGCGCTAAGAGGCAACTCAACAGTTTAGGCCTACTTCTTGGGTGGCCTGGTGCTAGCAAGGCAAAGCCCCTATTGCATCGCTCAGGACACTGGTCAGATCTGTTTGGAGTGGCTGCATCAAGTGAAACTGTCTAGACATAATGGAAGGGGGCCACAATCTCACACCATTCATTGTCTGTTAACTCTAGAATTGGAAATGAATCTGAAAAGTCCCAAACTAAATCCTTTAATATCCCCCCTGCCTACCCCCTCCCCCCATTTAATCTGTATCAGTCTCCAGTTCTGACTCTTGTCTGGAATCCATGGCTACCTGTGATCTGTTGTTGTTTGTACTTTGCTATGTACAATCTGGTTTTTGGCTTCGTTATAGAGGTAATTTCAGAGTCTAGGTTGTAAAGTAAATGATGTAAACAACAGAATGGACTAGACATGAAATTTTGCTGGCAAATTAAGTAGCCAGGAAGTATTGCAGAGATATAGCTAGTCCATTTATTACACTGATAACACGTCAGAAGGGGAGCTGGAATATAGCACACTGAAACCCATTGTAATCAACTAGAAGACAAATGTAAAGGTGGGCAAATGTGACATCCTTACACATGTGTTAAGTGCTGAAATGTGCTGAGGTCTGAGTACTCTCAGAAGCCAGTTTATTGCGGGTTGGTATTTAGGTGTGGGTGAGTGTTTATGGTGTGTTTGCTGCTTGTTCTTTTTCTTAGTGGAAGAAGTAGGTCTGTCCTTGAGGGGGTTGCCAACTCTTCCACTTTCTCCCAGGACTGTGCCAGAATTGGGCACTATCTCCCAGAGGCTTCTATAGACAATTGAGGAAATTTTAGGCTGCTAAAAGTCTGGCAGTGCAGTGGGGCTTAGGCAGGCCTCCTGTCTGCCCTGACCTTATGCTGCTCCTGGAAGCACCTGGCATGTCCCTGCAGTCTCATCTTGAGCATTGGCTCCACAGCTCCCATTGGCCAGGAGTCCTAGTGTACTGCCAACCAGGAGCCACCTGAGGTAAGAGCCACATGGCCAGAGCCCTTCCCCATCCTCCATCCTGCCTGCCCTAGGTCCCCCGAGGCTCCTCCGGCACCTAAACATCTTCCAAGAGCCTGCATCTCAACCTCCTGCTCCAGCCTGGTGAGGAGGTTGCAATTTGTTTTTCATGGTATCTGTCTGCAGCCAGTGTTACTAGTTCCTCTCTTCCATGTAAACAACAGTGATTTCTAAGCCAAAATAATGGAAAGATAAAGGGTGGGACAGAGGGAACTGAGAGAGAGGACAGGCAAAATCTTGAAGGAGCTAATGTCAGAGGAGACAAAGCGTTGGTGCTGGGGCAATTTGCAGGGTGGGTCAGGACAGCCAAGGGCGGGGACAAAGGGGCAATTGCCCCAGGACCCAGAAATTCAAAGGGACCTGGGGCTCTCAGCCACAGCTACTGCAGCAGCAGTAGTAGCAGCTGGAGTCCTGGGCTCCTTAAATCACTGCTGAGCATCACACTGCAAACCACATGAGGCTCTGAGGGCTGGGGTAGCGGGTAGCAGAGCTGGGCTTCGGACAGTGCTGGGAGCTGGATGCTCTGGCCCCACCCCTTCTGAGGGCATGGAGCCAGCCCCCCACCCAACACCTTTCCCCACGGGTCTGCCAGAGATGTCAGCCCTCTGGGAGCCATTGAATCAAACTGCAGACCCTATATATCAGTGTTTTCTTAAACTGTGTTCTGCGGAACACTGGTGTTTCATGAACAACTCACAGGTGTGCCATGAGCACCTGGAAAAACACTTCTGTTGTTAAGTGCTGGGGCTATAGGGGAGGGGATCCTACGGCATCCCTGGATTGAAGTGGTTTCAATCATTTAAAGCAGTGGTCTTAAACTTTTTGAGACCACGGAACACCTAACAATCTTATTTTTTATTGAGGAACGCCAATGAATATTTTCTTAAAAAAAAAACAAAACAAAATACATCAACATATACCACAAAACCAAAAAGTAAGTTAGTCAGATATCATAATAATGAAGAAATAACACCATATCTGGTTTTAATACCAGAAAACACATACATGTGCTACACTACACGTTGCTACTTGTTATGCTGTCCTGGCATGCCTGTGAGTTGTTCACGGAACACCAGTGTTCCAGGGAACATAGTTTAAGAAACACTGGGGCAGTATGTATGGCGGACTTGCTCACTCGCAGAAAAATGAAATGTGGTGGTGGTGGTGGCGGCACTTGTCTTGCTTGCTCTCCTTGAGAAGTTTCCAAAGAATGCTCTTGAAACCTGCAAGTGTTATTTAAAGCTCCTCTTGTCTCCTTCCTCTTTGTTGTTTCTTGGGAGGGGAGAGAGGGGAATGTTGAAAACTACTGTTCTGATACTCTTCCATGTGGGGTGTGGGGCTACAGAGGGGGTCCCTCATGAACGGCGAGGGAGCCGGGAGCAGCCTAGCCCTCCCCGGGGCCCACTCACATACATGTGGGAGTGGGTGCTGCCTCGCACCTATAGGCATGTCCATGGGCCTCACTCCTTGGTGTGTCTGGGATCAGGCCTGCACCCTTGCGGTTAGCCTGCTTCGAGCCGTGGCAGGTGCTGGGAGAGCCAATCCCCGCCTCAGGGCCTGACGCTCGTCTGGGTTCTCATGAGCCAAGCAGCAGGATGCTGCCCATGCTTTGGGGCTGTCAGCTGGGTCAGGTGGTGCACACGACTGCTGCGCATGGTTCCACGTGCTGGGACAACAGCGCAGGGTCCCACCCACACCAGCCAGTTCTTCCTTGTGGCGACTGGGATCTGGCTCTTGAAAAAACTGCTCCATTCTGTCAACCTGCTGTTGACAGAACGCACTTTGCAATCTGGCTGCTTCCCTGGTTTTGTCAACAAACCACTGCAGTCCAGATATGGGCTGTGTTACAGAAGCTGATTAGAGCTGCCTGAAAGGCTGCGCTACTGTACCAGATGTGGTTTTCTGGTGTGGTGCTACCTCTTACGAGAACTCACCTGCCCTCTGATGTGACATTTGCAATGGGATGTGGGGGCCTGGGAAAGAAGTCCTATAGCTATCTTCCACAGAGCTTGTGCAAAGGGAACTTGTCTCTAGCCAGAACAGAGTTATGCTCACACAGGGCACTTGGGAATATTATATCCGAATCAAATATTTTTTTCTAGGCACTAGACATATGATGTAAATGGAATTTACCATCCAAATCCCTATGAATTTGCATTCACGTGAATCTGATGAAGCGGGTCTTTGCCCATGAAAGCTTATGCTCCAAAATATTTGTTAGTCTGTAAGGTGCCACAGGACTCCTTGTTGGTTTTGCAGATACAGATGAACACAGCTCCTGCTCTGATGTGAATTTCAGAGCGCTGTCAATTTTACTTCCTGGTCTTAATCTGTCTGACTCCAGTTAAATTCAGATTTGCAAAGGGTGGTGGTGGGGCTGGGGGGTAGCGCGTGTTTTGTTGCTGTTTCAAGTGACTGTGAAATCTTGTGATGACAGCCCATCCCATGAGGCTCAGCTGGTGTGCTCAGCTGTCTGGCCCTGGGCTGGTTAAATATCGGAATGCAAATGTGCAAGAAGCAGGGAGGCTAGGGTTCATTTCTGAGCCTTTCTGTTAGCAGACGCTTGGTAGCCTTGTGCACTCAGACACATGCATGTGTATTTGACCTGCTTAGCGTTACCAGTTTCTATTTTCTGTCTTCTTGGTTTTTATGAGTCGATGGACAGCTTACCACCACCAGTGATGAATGCACAGCAGTTCTCTGGTTAGATTTGAAGACTCTGTTGAGTCAAGTTTGTCAGTAACTAGAACAAAATATGATGTCACTTTTAAGATAATCATTACTCTTAAAAGCTATGCTTGGGATGGGCAAACTTTGAGATGTGAATGCTTTTTTCCTCTCCTGAATACGGGTGAAAAGTTACAATTTAAAAAATACTAGTGAACTGGCCATTTGGGAGAAAAAGAATCAGCTTGATTCAAGTGACATATTTCATTTGAATAATTCTGAAATGTTGCATTTTGACTGTCACAATTTCTTTTATGATACTTAACTTACATTTCTAGAAAAAGCCATTTCAATGGAAAGGGTTGAATTTTAAATTTAGAAATTGAAGCTAATTATAATAAATACAGCAAACCCTTGATTTAATGGACTAATGGTGCGGAGGGGTGTCTGTTATTCCTGAAGATCCAGTACCTGCCCACCCACCCCCACCAGACTCCCCAGTCCCAGTCACACAAAAAAAGCTGATGACTCACCAGAGCTGCCAACGCTGGCGGAGCCGCCAGAGCCCACCATGTGGCTGGGACCCCACTGCATCGTTGGAGCTACCAGACTCAGAGCTGGGACCCTACCAAGTGGCTGGAGGAGCCACTGCCACCACAAGAGCCACCACTCCATCCTCCTACCCTGGGTGAGGTGCGTGCATGACTGCTGCCTGCTGGTGTACGCGCCCCAGCCCTGGTGGGAGGAGTGTGTGACAGCTCCGGTGGAGGAGATATGGCTCCTCCAGTCAAGCCATGGCAGTGGTAAATCCCTTAACATACTTTTTTCTGGGAGGGAGGGGGATTTAGGGTTTTATGGACCCCCAGCAGATTTCGGGAACACCGGGGGAGGGGAGCTGATGGGTGTCTGTTGTTCCCAAGTCTGCTAAATTGGGGTCCATAAAATTGAGGGGTTACTGTATTTAATAGAGCGTTTCAGAGCCAACCTAAAAGTGTCAAAACAATCAAAATGAAACAGTTTAAAATTTTTCATTTACAAAATATTGAAGAGGGGCCTTTCAGCAATTTAGAAAAACCCAACATTTGTTTTTGTCAAGATATTTGTCTGTCGTGATCTTTCCCTATGGACAGCTTCACTTTCAATCAGCTGGGCGAGGGCTACACTGTAGCCGTAACCCACGACAACTCTTGCGTAAGTCGCTTTGAAGTAACTGATTTTGAACTTCCCTTACACCTCTCACGTTACGGGGTAGCAGGAACAAAATGCCGTGCTCGACATAGCAAGGCTATTTCAAGCGTGATGTTTAGCTGCAGGGTTTCTCGAAATGGAAACCACCGTATAACATAGCTTAAGTAATTTCTAATGAAAAAAACATTTCCATTGAAGCGTATCTTCAAAAACAAGAATTCCTGTGGCACCTTTTAAACTAACAGATATTTTGGAGCATAAGCTTTTAAGCTCGAACACCCACTTTGTCATCTGCCAAAGCGGGTCTTTGCCCACGAAAGCTCAAGCAAGTGGGTCTTTGCCCATGAAAGTTTATGCTCCAAAATATCTGTTAGTCTGTAAGGTGCCACAGACTTCTTGTTATTTTTACTGAAAATTTTCCAATCAGCTCTACTCAAAACTTTGGTGATGGGACCCAGTGATTGCAGCAGAGAACTCCTCAGTAGGCTCTGGTGAAAAAATACAAACAAATCAAAGCAAACCAGAAAAGAGGAAAGCTCCTGTTTTATTTCTATTGTCTTGCTTGTGAATGCTGAACGTGTTGCTCATGTTTGTTTTGAGTATTGTCCCGTAGTTAAGTGCTGCATTGCCAGCCATAATTATAGAGTGAGCAGGATGCAAATGAACACATGCTATTTCCTTAAGAATTGAGCCCTCCTCCACCCAGTACATTTATAAGTGTATTATTATTGTTATAGGTACATATATAGATACACACAAGCTCTCGCCCCTCAGTGTGTGAGCTCATTAGCTAAAGTACAGAGTGTCTGCAAACAGAAGAACCCAACATTTAGCAGTGTTTACTTGCCAGTTCCTTTAATTCATCATTAGTGGAAATGGGCAGTTCTATTATTGCTATCATAGGCTTCATTTGAGCATGCTATAATAATGCAAAAGTAATAACTACTTATGTGCTTATAGACTGCCTCACAATTAGAGATGCACACATACTTAAGAATGCCCTTAAAAGGATCAGAACATCTGCACTCCTTGCCTTTTTAGCAAATAAGAAATCATTAGAGAAGCAGCCATTTATTTCTCCTTTCTTGAGCTTGTCTCTACTTGGTGTCACTAAAAATCCATTCACAAAAATTATGAATGGTAAATATGTCATTTCTAAACTGTGCTGAAAGGTTACAAGATATAGTGTATTTAGGGCACCTTGGTGATTATGATGCCTAGTTTCTATTAAAATTAAGATTTGTTAGAGCGACTGTGATGTCTGTCCTGGTTAAAAAAAAAAAAAATGACTGGACAACCCTTTGTGTGGGCACATTGTTACCAAATGTGCACCTGATCGTCTGCTGACTGAAGTCAGTTGGAGTTTTGCCACTGACTTCAATGAATGCACAAACAGCCTTGTGATAGCATACTACGGGTATGTCTTTGTAACCTCTGACAGGCAAACTCAGACCTGGGACCTCTGGAGCTTAGTGTATGAGCCTCCGCAGTTTGAGTTAAAAGAAACCTGCCCCTCAACAGTGGCTGTAGAATACTTGGTGTTTCTCTCTGTGAGTAGTCTAGGGGCCACTACATGGGACAGTGAACCACACCCAGCAGTGTGTGCATTACATCTTCACGACCAAGAAGATTTGTGTTGCTGCTGTGTTGTTGTTCTGGAGTTCAATTTAGCACACCTGTTAGGGATGTACTAAACTGAAGTCACAGCGTGCCCCTGTTGGCGCTTGTGCTCTTTCCCCTCATGAGGAGTACAGGAAATCGACAGGAGCGAACGCTCCTGCAGTGGGTACGGAGCAGAAATTACGGTACATCAAGTCCAGTTACATAACGAATGTAATTAATGGCCTCAGTGAGTAAACCATGCTCTTGTCAGAACATGTTGGGCACCCACTTCTCACTATGGGGTGATCTTTGTGTAGCAGCTATTGCTTCTTTGCCTTGGATACAGCTCGCTCCTAGATTTGTTCTTGCTTAGTGTAAGAGTGTGTCACCACATGGTACAGTTAGAGATGGAAGCAAGCAAGTCCCCTCCTGAAGGTGGGAAGTGGTTTTGGTAGAGTCTTGATTGATTTCTGCCCAGGAAACAATCTTCTAAATATGGTACATCTGAAATAACCTCACTTTACACTGGATAAATTGGCATTTCACATGTAATTTTGAAACATTTTCAGTTCAGCATATCCCTAACACCCTTCTATTTATTTTCAACACCCTTCAATTTAAAATCAGAACTATCCCATATTAAGAATCCCTTCCCCTCACTCTCTTTTCCAGAGATACATTCAGCTTTCAGTTGAATATCAGTCACCATGCATTGGTGAGAGCAATGCAGTTCTGCCTGGCTGTGGCTCAGGCTCACTCATGTTTCAGACCCTCCCGAATTCACAGCCATACAACACACATCACAGACCATGAAATCTGGCCTTTTGTCTGTTTTTACCCTATACTATGGTGGAGACCAGCGTTTCTCACTTTGGGCAGTCCTTCAGAGCTGGGCCGCCTGAGAACAGTGGTTGTAATGTTGGCTGTGCACCCAGCTCTGAAGGCAGCGCCCCAGCAGCAGCAGTGCAGAAGTAAGGCTGGTACCCACGTCACCCTTACTTCTGTACCACTACCTTCAGTGCTGGGTGGCCAGAGAGTGGTGTCTGTTAACTAAGGGCCCATATTTGCAAGCAGCAGCACAGAAGTAAGGGTGGTACTACTCTGCCATGCTGTTGTTACTTGTGCCCAGCTGCTGGCAATAGCGCTGCTTTTGGAGCTGGATTCCCAGCCAACAGCCACTGCTCTCCAGCTACCCAACTCTGAAGGCAATGCTACTACCAGCAGTTGCTCAGAAGTAAGGGTAGAAATACTTCAACCCCCTGAAAATAACCCTACAACACCCCGAGTCCAGGACACCTACAATTACAACACTGTGGAATTCCAGATTTAAATATCTGAAATCATTAAATTTACCTTTTTTTAGAAATCCCATGACTGTGAAATTGACCCAAATGGAACATGAATTTGATAGGGCCCTATTCTTGCTTGATTTAGAATTAGTAATCCATCTGAATTACTGTTTTGTAGTGTCGTAAAGGAAAGAAGACCACCTCATGGTCATGATATATTACCCCAAAAATTAGACTGGGTGAATCCATACTTGAAAGAAAAGCAGAAGACTTACATCTTTTTTGTTTCAGCTTACAAATTGCAATTTGTCACCAAGAGACTGTAAAAAGTGATGCCCATTAAAGCACAGCAGAATCCACATGTGGTTATATAATACCAATGCCATCTATAGAAATGCAAATAAGGCATGTGCTAAATATGTCTGCAGTAGGTGCTGAAAGCGATAAGGGGATTTCTGTTGCAACTCCAAAGTAGTCTTGTCTTTCCAGAGGGGAGGGGAGAGTCTGAACTGATTTAGTTTTTCTCTTGATTTCATTCCCGAACAATTTTAATATTAGTTTACAAGTGGTTCAATTCCCACTTCATAACTAGTTTGTGCACAATTAGCACCCAAGCTAATTAATTTAATGATATTGCGGTGTGAGTTTTAACCGTAATTTTTTTCCTGACAATTTTGGAGAGCTGTAGTGAAATGAAGGGTTCTTATCACTCAACATGACACCAAAGTGCTGTTTTTTAATAGAACAAAGAGGAGTCCTGTGGCTTCAGTGGTGTTAGCTGTTGACAAGGCACATGTAAGTAAAGATTAATATATCATGCCATTTTTCCAATTAAAAACACCCTGTATCTAGTCGAGAAGGACATGTGGAATTCTGCCATAAATCTGGTAAATAAGAGTGCCTCTTAAAAGGCAAAACTCTTCTTTCTCTTCTAAGCCGTGTCTACACGTGCACGCTACTTCGAAGTAGCGGCACTAACTTCGAAATAGCGCCCGTCACGGCTACACGTGTTGGGCACTATTTCGATGTTAACATCGACGTTAAGCGGCGAGACGTCGAAGCCGCTAACCCCATGAGGGGATAGGAATAGCGCCCTACTTCGACATTCAACGTCGAAGTAGGGACCATGTAGTCGTTGCGCGTCCCGCAACATCGAAATTGTGGGGTCCTCCATGGCGGCCATCAGCTGAGGGGTTGAGAGATGCTCTCTCTCCAGCCCCTGCGGGGCTCTATGATCACCGTGTGCAGCAGCCCTTAGCCCAGGGCTTCTGGCTGCTGCTGCGGCAGCTGGGGATCCATGCTGCATGCACAGGGTCTGCAACCAGTTGTCGGCTCTGTGGATCTTGTGTTGTTTAGTGCAACTGTGTCTGGGAGGGGCCCTTTAAGGGAGCGGCTTGCTGTTGAGTCCGCCCTGTGACCCTGTCTGCAGCTGTGCCTGCCACCCTTATTTCGATGTGTGCTACTGTGGTGTATAGACGTTCCCTCACAGCGCCTATTTCGATGTGGTGCTGCGCAACGTCGATGTTGAACGTCGACGTTGCCAGCCCTGGAGGACGTGTAGACGTTATTCATCGAAATAGCCTATTTCGTGTCACTACATCGAAATAAGCTATTTCGATGTAGCGTTCACGTGTAGACGTAGCCCTACAGGCCAGGCACTGACTTATCCCAGAAGAAAACGCAAGGTGCAGTGCAGTAGCTGTGTCATTGGTCTGTCAGGGAAAGCTGGCATAGAATGGGCTTTAGTCAGTCATGCTGCCATTGACTTCAGTGGGAGGTGTATTTGAGTAAGGGACAAAGTTTAAGCTGGAAGCTATATCGTACCCCCATATCCTCTCATACAGCATTTGGCTTCTCAAGTGGTAATCCCGCACAGAGGCCTCTCACAACGGTACGAGCTACTCATTGCAGATAGGAGTGGAGAAATGGGTGAAGTAGGAGTGGGCCAAGGCTGGAATGGAGATTCTCTGAAACATATAATCCAACATGTGGCTGTAGCATCATTTCTGGGTTCCCTGGCTCGCTGGGGTTGGAGGAGGAAATCATCCCTGGGAATACACAGCTCAGTAGCATCATGCTGCTAGGACCAATACTTCTGTGGGCAAATGTACCAGGCTTTGCATGCAACCCTAGGGAGCCATGAGGTTTGGGATCAGGCCCAGTAGCCTATTCTCCATTCTGTAGCACAGAGGTGTCCAATAGTAATTCAAGGATTGCCACGTTGTCATCCTTCCGCATTTGCCATTTCCCCACTCCAAATAAATGCCTTCCTGTCCCCCGAGAGCCAGGCACCTCCAGCTCCCCCTGCCCCAGCTGAATGCCCTCCCTCTCCCCTACAGCCAGGCACCCCCCAGAACCAGGCATCCCCCCCCCGACTGGTGACTCACTAAAGCCACTCTGGCAGAAGCCACACTGGGGCCACATGGCAGCCAGAGCCAGAGCCATGGTGACAGGGGGCCTGAGCCACAGCTAGGCCAGAGCCAAAGCAGAGCCCAAGCCAGGAGCTGCAGCAGTGCAGGTGCTTCAGGAGCCACCACTGCGGCTGCCATCATGCACTGGGGTGGAGGGCATTCACTCGTGCGGCTCTGAGCAGCCGCATGAGGCTCCAGAGACCAGATGTGCCACACTGCGGTGTCCTGTTCACCACACGCGGCGAATGGCCAATGTATAGGACCCTGCGTGGGGGCGGGGGGGCGGAAATCACTTCAGCTTGTTCCATGATGAGCCCATTAGCCATTTTCATGGGAATACCCTGTTGCCTGTAGGGCTGACCTGCTCGCTCAGAGATACGTAGGTTGATTATTTCCTCAGGGTTTTGATTCTCCGTCTGTTATAAGTTAGAGTAGGACTGTACTGGCAGCTTGGCAGTAACACAAGGGCCCTAGGCAGGGCCGTCCTTAACAGTTTTGGTGCCGTAGGCAGGTGAGCACCTGCAGCCTCCAGCCTCTGTGTGGCGGAGGGAGGGAGAGAGGCCACTCTGTGAAGCAGGGCCGTGCTCTGCGCTGTGACGGCAGGCGCTGTGGGGGGGCGGGCAGGAGGAGGGCCGGGCTGCTGCTGGCAGAGCAGGCAGATGGGGGGCACCAGCCAGCTGGAGATGCGGTGGTGGAGCAGGTGCTAGGGAGGCTGGGGGATTGGGTCCAAAGGGGTTGGGAGATGGAGCAGGGGCTGGGAGGGATCAGAGGATTGGGTCCGACAGGGCTGGGAGGTGGAGCAGGGGACTAGGGGGATTGGAGCCCAATGTAGTTTGGAAGAGGAGCAGAGGGCAGGGAGGGCTGTGGGGGGGGGGGTTTGACGGGGCTGGGAGGTGAGTCCAATGGGGCTGGGAGGCAGAGCGGGGGCCAAGGACTAGGGCTGCCTGAGCTGGTGCTGCCCATGGCCAGTGGTGGCCCCAGGCATATACAGCACAGGGCACTATTAAAGTTGGAGCCCAAATTTAGTGGTGCCCCATGCAGCTGCCTACCCTGTGTATATCTAAGGACAGTGCTGCATACAGGCCACATCCTGTAAGTTGAGCTGCCCCACAAAAGCTCATCACCTAATCAATTATTTTATTAGTCTTTAAAGTGCTACATGACTGCTTGTTTGTTTTGTTAGGATACAGACTAACATGGCCACCTCTCTTTCACTGCTTAGGAACACCTGAAACAGCTGGTTAAGACCCATCTAAATAATTGGGTAGAACAAAAGTAACAAATGCGATAGACAACCACAAAAGGCCCATGGTAACGAACTGATGTATGTGATAATAAGTTGAGATTAATTAAATACTGACCTACCGAAAAAAAGGCTCCCCCGGCAGCCAGGGGAAGGAGTTGGAAGGTGCACAAGGGAGAGAAGGCTGGAGCAGAGCAAAGCAGCACAAAAAGGTACTGGGGGAAAGTGGTAGGCAAAGTGGCCCAGGGCGAGGGCAGGGGCAAGAGCCACACTAGCTGCTTCTTGTCCTCTTAGGGACCCTGGGCTGGAGTCCAGAGCAGTGGGCTGGTCTGGACCCTCCCCTACCTTCCCCAGAGGGCTACCTCGTCAGAGCAGGCAACAGCCTGCAAGGGGGCCTGTTTCCCCCCCACACACACACACTCAGGACTTGCCTGTGATGAGAATGGCTCACTAAGCAGAGACCCTGCCTCTGGAAAGACCTGGGCAGTTAAGGGGTCACCGTGAGTCTCTGAGGCACAATGGGAAACTGCCAGGAAGTGCAGGGATGCCAGGGAGCTGACAGGGGAATTTGTCACATAAGTATATTCACAAACTATAAGCTCCTATAGTGTAAGTGCTACAACTGTGCACATCAAGATTCCCAGTCATAGAATAACTTAAACACTGGGCCTGATCCTGGGACAAAGGACCTCTCAACCCTGACGGTGGTAACAGGAAATTCATGAGTAATCTAAGGTCAGGCAACCACTCATGTGATGTGTATATCTCGAACTCATGCCAACTATACTGTGAGCACCAAGGCACTAGTTAGAGAACATTAAGCCAAGCAGAAAAATGAGCATGTGAAGTACCCAGATGATCCTGAACTGCATGCGATCCTCCAAGTTAAGCTTCTGATCCTCTTGGGCGTAGGTGACGTGTGGGGCGGCAGCGTGGCCCAAAAGCGCTATTCCGATGCTGTGCTGCTCCAGGGGAGGGAGGACTGCCCCCTCACCCCCCCAGAAGTGGTGCAGTGCTTCTGTGGGTAAAGGTGGGAAAAGGTGGGGTATGGGCAGAGCCGGGCAGGAGGAGGAGCAAAATGCTTTCATACTTCCCCTCCCCTTGCAAACCAATTCTTCATACCTTTTGTCTCCGCAATGAATTAATCACCTGCTTCAGTTGCAGCCCATCGCGGTGTCCCTGGCCTTCCAGAAGCATATATAAGCTCCCATTCATTTTAAACATGCCTGCTCCTGTGCTGGAGCGTGTTCCAGACCTTCAGGCAGTGTGGTGGGGCTGCACACCCACAGTTCATTGCATCAGCCCAGGCCTTTCTGCAGGTTGTCGTCTTTTTCATAGGCTGATACAAATTGTTGGAACAAAGTTTGGACACCGTGTATGAAGCAAGGAAGAGGGTTTATTACATACAGCGCTGGTGGAGTGCCACTTCTGGTACCATAACCTGCCTCAGAAATTTCCATCCTACACAAATATAGCACTACCAACAACTATGATTTAGCTGGTTGATCCAGACAGTTGTTCTGTGTTCCCGGGTCTGTTCTGGGTGACCACGGCCACTCACTAGGGAGTCTTTTACTTTCCATTTGTGCGGCACGCATTGGTGTCTGTCAAGATTTATATGGATGCAGTTCAGGTTTGACCATAAGTTTTGTGGGAAAGTGAAGTTAGGGAACCTTTGGTGTTGCATCTTTCGTTGGGTGTTTGTGACTTCTCCTGAATTCATTCGGCTTTCCAAACTTCTTTCCAAGGGCTGCGAGTTGCACTGTTGAAGATAAAATATGTGGGTGCAAAAGGGCTTATATGACTTCAAGCAGTGGTGAGAAATGTTGTTAATGTCCTGGTGGGTAGGAGGAGGTTCATTTTCAACGAGGCTCTGGAATTCCTGCCTCTCTGTGACTGATCAGCTTTTCTCTCCCGTTAAGGGAGGGTGCTGCAGTTTTGGCACCCATTTTGTGACAGGTCTATGGATCCCTGCTAGATCGACATGCAAAACCAGCTGACCATGCTGAGCTAGATCGTGGCCTTTTGGCTACTGCCTTGGGGACCAACAGTGAAGTTCCATGAGGGACACCAGTGACATTGTACGTCAAGCAGGTATACCTGTGTATGGAGGGCAAAGATTGCTGATTATAATTGCAGAGGTTAGTTGGGGTAGCAATGCAGCCTATGCACTTGGAAGAGGTGAAAGACAATGTCATAGTTAAGGCTGAACTGTGCATCAGTTCCATGGGACACCATTGTGAATTACAGTTCCTTGTGCTTCCCTCCCAACACTGGGCAAGGCGGACGATCGTTTGCAGCTGTTCCATACAAGCACATTTTCCTGTGTCAGTTCCCTGAATGCTGACAAGAGTGATGGAGTTGTGGAGTCAAAAAGCCCTGGTCATCCCTCACCCGTCTCCAGCCTCCCATTCTAGGAGACAGGGGAGTCAGCGGGTGTGTAGTGCCCATGGCTTCTGTATGCTAGTACCCCAGGCACAGTCTGGGTAGAATGGGATTCTTACTTCCCTGATTAGCTATGCATCCCAAGTGTGATGGGCTGTATTTCTCAGGATGCAAAGAGGGGGTCTCATTTTCTGGGTTCCCCATGTCCCTTGTTTCAGTGTTCCTTATACACAGGGGAACCTGCCTATCTGACCAGGTCTACACTATGGGCTAAATTTGACCTAAATCACCTAACACCAGCTACATGATGCACCTTTCATCGACTACCACAGAGGATTTACGGGAGAAACTCTCCCATTGACCTAGCTTATGTGTCTCAGTCTGGTGGAGTTTGGTTGTTGATTTAGTAGATCTTCATTAAACCCACTATTTCAACTCCGATGGATCGATCACCACAGCACCTGGTAGTGTACATCAGGGATGAGTGAACTTCTAATGCCAGATCCCACTTGCTGTCCCTGCGATTAACAGGGCCTCCCAACCTGTCTAATGTAATCCAAACTGATGGAAATTTCTGTTATGGTCGTATAAAAAACAAACCAACCAACCTTTCAGTGCATGGAAGAAAATAAGTCTAGAATGTAAAAACTATTTGTCGGTATATAAATATGAACACACCTACACAAAAACAGTAAGATAGCTCAACATTTTTAATTAGATGGATGAGCCTGAGACCCAGCAGCCGATTGTGCTGTGCCCCCCTTGCAAAATTCCACGTCTCCCTGCGGGGGCCTGCCCCTTACTTTATGCACCCCAGAGCTACATATAAAGTAATCAGTATTGTGCTAGATTCAGCTGCTGTTCTGGGCACGCCAGCCTTCCATGCACAGAAGGGTCTATCAGGAGCGTATGTAGAGTTTGTGCTTTGGATTGTTGATTTCTGCATCTGAACAGCCAAGACCATATGGTTTGACATTTGTTCCATTGGCCAGCTGAGAAGAAATCTGCAGGCCTTTCTATGACAAGAGTTTCTTGTCTTTGCCTTTTAACTGGGTCGTGATTGCTGTTTGCAAAAACAGCCCTTGTATTTTTAAATCTAGACTCCCTCTCACATCATACCATAGCCCTATTTTTGTGACATGTTAGAAAGGAAATAACTCAATCCTGGCTCTCTTAGCTCAGTCTCCTACTCCTAATATACAGTGTATGGGCAATAGCAGAACAGCTTTCAGTGTATGGAGGGCATCATAAAATATAGGACAAAGAACTGGCTGGAAAGTGGGGAGTGGGTATGATTTCAGTTACATACTGGAAAATATTTCCCAGCCGTAACACCAGCATTGTTCCAGGAACCAGATGTTGAAAATTCTTTTCACTACCTCTCCACTCACCCCTACTCCAGGGCGGCAATATCCAAGTACATATTGCAGTCGTCTGGCTCTTTGGTAGCCCATGTGAAATTAAGTGGCAGACTCTACCCATTTCTTTAAGGGAAAGTGCTCCTATGATATAACCTAACTCCATCACAACACTGATTCTCAGCCTGGTTGGCAACCTCAGCAGTGGATGAGAGGTCCCCTCACCTGAGAAGCTGATCTGTCCAGGTCAGGGTTGAAGCGTATGGGTGTGGGAGAAATGCAAGCTACCGCAGTCCTTGTAAGATGACGTGTCTCAGCAGTGGGGAAAAAAGAGCATCGCACCATCTGACCTACGCTGATGGGCTGGCAGGGTTTCCCTTCTCAGGGCATTCCCCTCCACCTCCTGCACATTCTATAGGCGTGCATGTACAATGGAGACTTTCTTTAGAACATGGTTTCTCAAACTGGGGCGGCATGAGGTGACCCAGCTCCACCCCCCTCATCGTCTCCCCAGCCCAAGAAAGACCTGGCCTTTGCTTCCGGCTCTCAGCCCCTGCCATTTTGCGTGTGCAGCTCAGTGCAGCCACTGTAAAAAGCAGGCAGCCAGCGAAGACCCACATGGAGCTAGCTGCCTCCTGCAAAGGTGATTGAGTGTGGATTGTAGGGGAGGAGGAGTAGGATGGGGCGAGATGGGGGTGAGGGGGTGCCTGGGTCAGGGGAGGGGAATGGGGTAAGAGCAGGGGGCTGGTAGTGCCTGGCTTTGGGGGAGAGAAGGGGATTGTGGGGGCAGGTTGCAGGTCTCAGGCGGCTGACCCAGGCATCACAGGGCTTGGGTGGCTCAGGCTGATGGGCAGTTTGCTGGCCCTGGCAGTGTGGGGCTCAGGCAGGTGGCTCAGGTGGCTGGCCCACGGCTTGGGTGGCTGGCTGGGGCAGCTGGCTGGTGGGTGGCTGGCCTTGGCACCGTGGGACTCTGGCAGCTGACACCCTCAAAGGGTGGGGCTTCACCAGGCACCCGCAAAGTGCCAAGAAAAACTATTTGTGCTTATTTTTAATTTTAAATAACTTTTTTATATCAAGTTTTTGGGTTTATCTTAAATTACAAATTGAATTTTTGTTACAAGCGGGGTTGGATGGTGGTAAAAAAGAGATGGGGGGCCTAAGGGTTTCTCAGAAATCAAAAGGCGGGGTGTGATGCCAAAAAGTTTGGGAACCACTGCTTTAGAAGAACCCAGAGGGTCGCTGAAATGTCCCCAAATGCTTGTGTGCTCTTGTACCTGCCGGGCTGATGCTGAGCAGGGGCAGCTGGAGACATGGAAGCTTGATGTGCTGCTCAAATATGCTGATTGCCAGCAGGTTTGTTCCACATGCTAGCTTCTATTTGGATAATAATTGCTTCCCATTGAAGACAGCTGAGCTTCTATAAGAAGGTAACCAAATCAATATGCTAAGCATCACTGCTGTGATAACAGGCGCTCCTTTCTGTTCAGGAGGGACCTGCGGGTGGAAGACTTTGGCCGGACTAACTGCTTATCAGTTTGACTGATGAATAAACTTACTTAGTGTCTGTCAGGTAAGCTCTAGAGGGATGGACTCATCTGCTAGCCTTGCTTTTGTAAATCATGCTGATGCTGTAGATATTATGTACTAATTGTTTAATCATAAAAGCCAATGAGTGATTTAGGCAGAAACTTGGAAAGAGAAACCTGTCACACATTCATCTGGCAATTAGTGAAATTCTGTCAGTACATGGTCTGAGTCAGAGCCGATTACCTTCCAAAAAGCCATGGTGAGGGTTAACAGAGTACTAGATCATTCATTGTGCTTCCCCAATGGGAGGAGTCTTGCTAGGCATCCCAGGCCAGTGTTCCCTGTAAGCTGAGCACTTGGGGAGCTGGCCAGGAGAGGGTCAGGTGCTGGCCAGCTGATTAGCAGAGTGCCCACAGTGGGCAGCATATGTTTCTATTGGTGGTGCACATCCACCCATGCCTTGCTGCACATG
Source organism: Carettochelys insculpta (assembly GCF_033958435.1). Taxonomy (NCBI): domain Eukaryota; kingdom Metazoa; phylum Chordata; order Testudines; family Carettochelyidae; genus Carettochelys; species Carettochelys insculpta. Next base: position 20,426,247 of record NC_134152.1, read on the forward strand.
ACAAAATTTATTCTGCCCATGGATGGGGAAAAATGAGTGGGAACATTGCCTCAGTTATAGGCCTCATTGTGTTAAGAGTAAATGCGAAACACAAAGACGGGCCCTGTCCCAAACGGCTTGTGATTTAACAGACAAAAGAGACAACAGGGTGATGCAGCCAGAAGGGTGGGAGAAGACAACAAAACTGAGGGGCGACACAGTCAGAAGGACAGCCAGGAGGTGCAGCAAACCAACTGCCTAATCAGATCAGTGGATTTCCCATGATGTGTGTGGAAAGAGGAAAAAGCAGTCCTGTAGCGCGTTAAAGACTAACAAAATAATTGATTAGATGAGGAGCTTTTGTGGGACAGACCCACTTCTTCAGATACAGCACTTCATTAGTAATCTCCCATCAGTCTGATTACCATGCCCCCTTTGAAGAAGGGGGGAAGTGTAGACATAGCCTTAGGGTCATGGAGGTTTGGATCTGGCTTGTATTTTGCAACTAGATAGCTGCTCTGAGAGAAGATGAATGCCCCTGCCCACAAATTGAAACTTAAAGCATTACTCCCAAGAAAAGAAAATATTCTTTACTAAAGTGCCATCATTAATCCAGGTTTTCCTCCCATTAGAAATGCACACCCTGAAAGTTAAACAGCACTAATTCAGGCCCGGCTCTTGCAAACACTTAAACCTATACATAACTTCACTGACCTCAGGTAGTCCTGACATTTTGTGAGGAATTTTCTGATATCTGAAGTCATGTTTAAGCATTTAAATAGCTTTTCAGAGGAACTGAGTACACTCTGTTCCCTTTGATTTTGACCTAAATCCATACATTCTGTCTAACAGATGCATAGAGAGGGTATTGCGTGTTCTAGGCCAGGGGTCAGCATCCCAGGGTGCTTTTCATTGGCATGTGAGGTGGGAGTTCAGCACTGCCCCTCCTCTCCCAGGAAGTCGGGAGCTGGCTCAAAGCCGTGTCACAGGTGGATTAACAAAAGACCGGCTAATGCTACCAGCAACCACCTAAACAGCAAAGCTCTGCCTCTTACTTTATTTATTACTGAGGCTGTTGTAAGTAGGACTATTAGTGACTTTAAAAAGTATCATTGGCACTCAGGCTGTACGTAGAGGTCAAAAGGTCAAATTTTGGAGCTCCGCCTCAGACAGGTTGCTGACCCCGGTTCTAGGTCAATTATAGATATGCCTCCAAACTTCTCAGTAGCAATAGACTGAACAATAAGGCTAGATATTCTGTAGCCCTTCTATTGGAGTTTACAGTGATGTGATTTATTTTCGTATGCTAGCTCCTACGCAATTTAAAAGTAACTTTGCTAATGCATCTCCATCTCAATATATTTGGTAATACAATATGGTATCTTAACAACCGTCACCCAAAGTTTCAACCCTCAGCAAGAGTTAAATCAAGCAGTAGAACACTGACATTGCTTATGGGCATCTTAAAAGATGAAGAGTGGGTTTATGCAATCCTATTTCCCTTTCTTCTTAAAGGCATATCCTTCTTTGTCCCAGTCATGCACACTGTACTTATCCTACAGTCAAATCTACTGCCAATTTACCTAGAAGTGTGTGTACATGGAGGTTGTTTGGTCTAAGGACTGAAGGATTTGGCCAATGTCTGAACAGCCATGTGACCCATTGCCCCCTCCTACCTATCCAGTCATTGCTGGGCTGGAGATAGCAAAGATGTGATAACTCATCTACGCTCATGTGTTTCCTGTCTTATTATGTTCGTTGTCGCAACCTGTTATGATTGGATATCAAATATTTATTTACCTGAATACACTACATTTTTTGTTTTCCTTCTGTACGTTGTGTACAGTGACTATTGCAAACATGTCCCAGCTATCAAAATAACAGGAAGATTCTCCTCTCTGGTAGCATCTCTGGTTATTTGTATTACTGAGGATTTTCCTTTGTGTTTATTTGGAGATGACGAAGAAGAAGCTGAGTCCAATGACAGCATCTGGCATCAAAATTACCCTATGATAAGAAAATAAATGTTATTTGCCAGGGAATCTAAAAATAAAGGTCCAAATCGTCACCTGTGTGTGTGTGTGTGTGTGTGTGTGTGTGTGTGTTACAGTTTGGGCAGTGACTGTTACCCCTGTCTGGCAATGTGCCGCCACCCAGTTTGGATAGCTCAGAAATGCTGCTGACCAGGCTGTCCTCCAGCACAGCACATAAGCAGATGTGTAAGTTGAAGCATATAAACAGTTCCAGCTGACTGCAGTGCAACTACTCAGATGTCAAAGTTACACACATGCGTAAGTCCTGGTCTACGTGAGAAATGTACACTGGCATAACTGTGTTGCTGAGGGGTGTCATTTTTCAGAGACCTAACCTCCAGTGTGGCCAACATTGTGTCTACAGCAGGGCTCTTCCCATTGACATAGCTACCATGTCATAGGCCAGTTTGCACTAGACCTTAAGGCTGATTGTAGATACACAATTCCAGCTCTGGCAACTGTGTACTTGGAATTGACTTATCTACAATCAGCTTACCTGACCATCCTCACTGAAGGAGGTTGATGGGAGAAACTCTCCCCTCAATCTCCCTTACTCCTTGCAAGACTGAGGAGTACATAGGTCGACTGTTGACCCATGAGAGTTTGATTTTGTGCATCCCCACTACGCATCAAAATCGAACCCTGGAAGATTGGCCCTGAGCATGTTGATCTTCCAGGTGGTGCAGATGTACCCTCAAGGAGATGGCAAACCTATGTTGATGGGAGGTGAGGATAATATTTCCACCTGGGAAAACAGACAGAGAAAGGGAAGTTACTTGCTCAAGATCACATAACAGCAGAGTTGGAAACAGTTCTTGGCTTTCCAGTTTTTCAGTCCCCTGCTCTGTCTGCTGTACCATTCTGCCTCCAATAACACAGAGAGTTTATTTTAAAAAGCCAATCTCATTTGGTTTGAGTAAAGAATCATTTAAAATGGAAAGTAATTTCCTGAATTCTGTGGTTGCCTGTGGAAATAGCTTTGATTCCAAACCCTGCCTTTTTTGGGTCCAGTCACAATGAAGTTCTAAAACAAAAAAGGCCAATTGAAGAAAGAAAAAAGAAAAAATTCCTCTGGTTTTGTTACTGAGTAGATCTGAGCAGTCCTATGTGAAAACACTTAGCAGAAGATTTGTTTGCTATGGTATGCCAGGTCACTGTGTTCGAGGAGCTGATTCCAGCGTAAGTCTGTGGAAACTCTGGAAAATTGTTGTTTTTTATTGAGTGCTTTTTTTCCCCCATACAACATACTGCTATTTGAATTGTTACTGAAATGAAGGGTCTTTGAGATTAATACAGATAAAAGTAACCAGAAAACACTTAAAAAAAGCAGCTGGAAAAATAATATGGACCAAATTCTGCCCTCAGTTAGTCTGTTTCAGAGGGGAGCCTGCTAGGGTACTAGCCAAAGAGCTGCATTCCCTGTTCCTCCTCAGGCTTCTTGTGTGGCCATGTACAAGTCATGTTGTGACTTAGTACCTTAGGAGGGATGATCTGAGATTAGGAGTCTGGTGAAGGGCCTGCATGAGAGAAGTCAGTCTTTTTCTGGCTTTGTGTTAATCTGAGGATTTGAGACCTGTTCCTTTCCCAGAAGAAACGTGGTTGTGGAAGCACAGCTGGGGAGAGTCTTCAGCCTACCTACCTGCCTCTGTTCTGCAGGAGGGGGCCTAGTGCTGACTGGTGCAGTCCAGAACAGTGGTTCCGACCCTTTTTCACTAGTGCGGACCCCCAATCACCCTTCCAAACCACTTGCAGGCCCCCATAAAAGCCAATTCTAGCCATGACGTGCACTTCATTAAACAAAAAAGGAAGCCACAATATGGATTTTTGGACAGCAATTCATAATGCTATTGGAAGATGCTTAATTTAAAAATAATTGATTTTTTCTTTGCAATTTATTTAAAACTTATTTTCTATGATCGTTTTTATTTATCTTTTTTTTAATGGACCCTCTGTGATGCCCTCATGGAACCACAGCAGTACGTGGACCCCAGGTTGGGAACCACTGGTCTAGAAAGAGAGCAGGCCCGGTCAGATAGGTGCAAGGCCAGATTTCAGGCAGCTTCTGGAGTTTAAAGCTAGTTCTTCTTTGCCAGAATGGATGAGGGAGAGAGAGTAGTACCTCTGTTTATCATCCTCCAATCCTGAAATCTGTCTCCGGCACAGCAGTCCCATGGGTGCAGTGAATTGGCCAAGCCTGGAGCACTGTTTGTACTTTCTCAATGAAACAATTCTAGCATGTTGCCAAGCCCTTTTGACTTACCAATATTGTCCCCTGGTGGAATCAGGAGAAGTGAACAATATGGAAGAGTTAAGGATGTACTCAGTGACCATTCTAGAGTGGGTTTTTCTCTGTAGCCTTGGTATCACTGGAACACAAGAGGGTTATGAGTCTTTTCTGTACTAACTGTTGTAGATGCTTTGTTGTACTAAAGCAAAGTAGATTAAAGAATTTCTAGCTGCACAAGCTAAATCTCTTAGTAGCCTCAGGCCCCATGGCAGGTTCAGTGCAAACAAATATATATTTTAATAGTGCAGGCACTTTTTCTCCATCTTTCTCTTTCATTAAGCAGAACATTCAGGCATGAATGTCTAAAGCAATATCTTTATTTTATGGCTCACTTATGCATAGAGGCAAAACACCTTCCAGTTTAAAACAATACAACTTGGCTCAATGGTATTTTGTAAATATTGAGCCAACACTTAAAGGCACATTGTTTTAAAAAAGCAGAAAGAAAATCCCAAGCCACACATTTTCTGTAGCTTAGTTCTCTTTTAACTGCACATTCCTGAGCAACTAAGTTTGACCTTCACATACATTACATGAAATCCAAATAGCTGTGGCTTTTGAGAACTAGAGTTTTGGGGGAAATAATAAAAAAATCTTCCTGTAAACGATGACCATGGAGCAATTGCCTCTGTCATACTCAAGGCAAGAATTGACATTTTATACATTATTGGCCACAGTTAATGTACCTTCTAGTAAGGCCCTTCCCAACATTCAGCGTGTAAATCATTTGTATGTGTAAAATGGATGAGCTCTCTTACTTATGGTTTAAAGCACTAATTTCTTGGCATTTATAGCAGGTTTTGAATTATTGCATAGTGCTTTTGAAATATGCTTTGTTTACCCCCACTATATCTTTCAGAGTCTTTAACTTCAGGACCTTGAGGATGATTTGAATCTTGTGCACAATGTTCTTCAGAATCCTATACTTGAGTTATTCCTCTTCGGATGGAAAAAAGTGAGGACTATGAGTTGTCTCTTGACCCTGTTTGCTATCAGCATCCTTGCAGATTTTAGAAGATAGTCACAAATTGCTCATAAGATCATTGGTGTGTGGAAGGTAAGGAATGGAGGGAGTATGCCCTAACACTATGGAGAAAACAGCATCCCATTCCTAACACCATGACTATCTCTAGATTACAGGGATTTGTTGAGAGAAGTTTGTGTGGGAAGATATCTTGCAACTAAACTTCTGTTGACAGAGAGTGGCCAAACTGCCTGGCTGCTCTATAGGGAAAACTGACACCTGGAACCAAAGTAGATAGGGTTCCACCATGTTCTGGTGGCCTTTTCTGTCAACAGAAGGGCCCCTGAAATGTCCAGAGTGGAGTTTTGTCCACAGATCTCTGTCTTTGTAGTGAGGGGGTTCAGTTGTTGACAAAAGTGCTGCATTCTGTCAACTTACTGTCTACAGAATGCATTTGGCAAGCTGGATGCTCCATGGGTTTGTCAACAAAGTGGCCGTTTTGTTGACAAAACCCTTTAATTGAGGCATAGCCCATGTTACGCTAGTGGTTTATTAATCTAATCTACTGCATTTGCTAGTTATTAATATACAATACTTCAGAGTAAAAAAAATCCTTCATAAAGTGTTTATCCAACTGTTTGCTGCAGTTCATGTATGTGTCAGAGGAGCAGGAGGGAGAGATTTCAATTTTTCACTTGCCCCTTGTTGCAGATAAATTACACTTCAGGCAAAAGATATGATTAGTCTGGGATTTAGCCTTGCTTGCTTTGCATAGGTGTAAATATTACTGGTTCTAACCTATCTGACCTTGACCTGATAATAAAGGGTATCTATTTGTGCACCGCACAGAATTAATCTTGTTCAGGAGGCTTCCTAAGAAAAGACATATTTGAGGCTGACACCAGATTGATGTACCCAGTGCTCTTTCCTGAATGGGTGGCCCAGGACAGTGTCAGTCACTCCCTGTCTGTATTGTTATTTGAAGATGTTCTGGTAACATTGCCAGTTAATATCGTTGAAAGACCCACCTCACAGCTTTAGACAATATTGACTGTGGTGATATGAAAAGTAGGCAGTGACCAGAGGTAGGTTAGAATTCAGGGTTGACCACTCCCATTATTCAGGCTTTTCTTTCTGCTTGTACTGTGATATCCAGTTGATCTATGGTACCAGATGCTACCCTAATTGGTGAGGATGCTATTCCTGGAAACAAAATATTAGAGGCCATAGTGATCTTACTCACTTGAAGACATCAGTGTTCTTTATGCCAATTGAGTCATGCATCAGTTCTTTTCTTATCAACACATCTGCTTCCCCTCCCCACCCCCCCGCCCCATTTCAGTGCCAGGAATAGTTACTTTACTTTCAAGAACAAAAAGTGAAGAAAGAACTGATATCCGAATGACCTTTCCTTCAGTCAGGAGATATTAACATTGTTATTTATACTACCGTAGTGTCTGAAGGTGCCAGCCGAGGTGGGAGCCTGATTGTTCTAGTCACGGTACATTAATGCAATAAGAGACAGTTCCTACTCGGAAGACCTGACAGTCTAAATATAGAAGATTGTGACAGAGTGTACCAACCCTGCACTAGACGGCGGGAGGGGGCAGTCTTGCTGGATGGAAAAGGCCCCTCCCCCATGACCCTGCTGGGCATGCTGTAACTGCAGCCCCAGTGTAAAGGCGAGGGAGGCCAGGCAGCTGGGGCTGGCCACCAGGGGAGAAGGAGCTTCTGCTACAGGTTGGGAGCAGCATCTGCTGGAGGTGGGGCTGGCACCATCTGAACAGCAGCAGCAGCTCAAGGAGATGCAGCCACAGCTGGGATTGGGCATTGCATTTGGAACAGGGTAGGAAGGAGGGAACCAGGGAGCTAAGTGTGTTGCAATGTGGGATCCCCACTTAGGTGGTGGTAGGGGAGACACACCCACCACCAACAGGGGCCAGGGCTGGAGCTCAGTGAAGAGGGAGTGCCCAAGCTCCCCTACTGCCACCCTATGACCTGAAGAAGCTGGAGCACTGGCTAGGCCACTGGGTCTGCTGTGGCCTGACTAGGCTGCTGGGCCTGACTGAGGGGATACAGACTAGGCCATGGGGGCCTGTGGGCAGCAGAAAAGTCCTCTGAAGAGGTGTGGGGCTGAAGGCCCTGTCACAAAGGCAGACAAAGGATAGGAGAGAAAACAGAGGCGAAATGACATGCCCAAGATCACACCGTCACAGAGGGTTTCCTGAATCCCCACCCAGTGTCTTAGTCACTTAGATCACACAGGCTCTGCAAGTGTCTGACAAAAAAGCAAACATTCTAGGTCAGGGAGAAAGAATCAGATATGCGATTTGATCACATCCCTCTCCACAATAAAAGCAATGCCAGGTTTCTGTGTTCTTGGATTGTTGGCTCCAAAAATGGGGACTGACACATTTCTCCTGGAGGTCTTGACGCCTGTGTTTGATCCAAGGATGAGGTTTACAAAACGCAACATTAAACTGTCTCCTGATTCACTTGGAACAAGGCATATGACAGCTTTATCAACACACGCACAAAGAGTGCAAATTCTGAACTTTGAAATACTCTAATCAGTCCCATCGAAAAAAATTAAAGCTGCACATGACATTTATTCTAACTAATTCTAACTTGCTATGTTGCACAGTTAGAACCTGATTTTCAAAATTTCTCAGACCTGATCTAGCTCCCAGTAACGTGAACAGGAGCCTTTCCACAGAGCCCAGGAAGTGTTGGCGCAGGCCCGTTACACCCGGAGCCATGCACAAACACCGGTGTGCGGTTGCATGCTGAATTTTCCCACGTTTTTGTAACTGGAACTCAGTGATTTGCAGGCACAAGTAGGCTGTTAATATCCACTGGGCATTTGTGTATACAAACACTTGATTTGTTTGCAGAGCTGTGTATGCAAATAAGGCACATACCTGCAGAGACAGTTTTGTTTTCAGCTTAGGTCTCTGATGTTTGGGAAATCAGGCACTTATCCAAGCCAAGCACCCAGGCCTGCATTCACATAATAAAGCACATGAATAGTCCCAAGGAGTCCAAGTTGTACGCATGATTCAGTTCTTTACAGGATTAGGTCTTTGTTGTCCGGATAGCTTGAAATAAATCATTTTAACTAGACATATCACTGTAGGGATAAACAGAATAAGAATGTTCTTTGTGCAAGAAGAGAACAATAAAAGGCAGACACAATGAAAAAGAGAATCTGCATGAACTCTGATATAGCATCCTTCCTATAAAGCTTTGTTCAAGGACAGAATGAAAAAGAGTTACAAGATTGACAGGCAGGTGACAATGGGCTCCTGTAAACTCTTCTAGCCCCTTATGAGTGGTACAAAAAAAGGTGCGTTGCTATGCTCTGTCTCTATTTATTTGTTGGTTTTTGCCTAATCCATATGTGCATTTTCCAATAATTCAGTTGAAATCTCCAGATGTAAATGATCTAAATATGACTATTTTCCTGTGATGAGCACTGATTCTTATGTCTGCGCTGGCAAAGAGATTATGGCATAACATGAGACACAGATTTTATTGATTTAAGGTCCGAGACTTTATGTTCTCACAATAACTGGACTATGTTAATGTTAACAGGAGATTTCAGAGAAGAAATGTTTTTCCAGTGTGCTTCTGTTACAGCATGTCCCAGATAACCGCACATATCCTGCATCATAAAAGTGATAAGAGCCACAGGGTTTCGTCAATTTACAAAGCTGTGTGTCTTGCACCCAGCTGAAGAAAATGGGCAGAGGAGTTTCATACTATGCTTTCTCGAGTGGGCAGTTCCAGTCCTCATTCTCCTGCATTGTGGATGTGACCAATAAACAGGCATTTGCCCATAGTTTTGGTTATCATGAATCTTCAGGTTTTCCCTCATCCCAGCAACCTGATTGTCCATAGAGTAGTACCCCAGCGTGATTAGCGGGCAGCTTCCCTGCAGCTCTTGGAATACCTGCAGTGCTTTTACTGCTGCCTTTGGACTGGGGGTAGCGCATGTTGCTTGTGTACTTGCTACGCATGAGGGGCTTGTGAGTGTATATCTACCTCTCCCTTTCCCACTTTTCCAGCTGAAGATGGATCCCAGACTGTCTGGGCTGTGCACAACCTGTGGGCTGGGCTTTCCAAACCCAGAGCCAGTCTGTGCAGTGAGGCTGCACCGATTTCACTGCAGGAGAGGCCTTCCTGATTGCAGAAGGAAGGAAGGGCAAGTTTCATTCCAGACTTGGGGGCGGAGGGAGCATGTGTGTGTGTGTATATATACAAAATACCAGGCCTGCCAAGAAAGGGGCCAAAGGGGGCAGTTGCCGTGGGGCTCGATGATTCAAAGGAGCCCAGGGCTCCTGACTGCAGCCATTGATACTGCAGGGCCATAGTGGCTGGAGACTCAGGCCCTTTAAATTGCCACCAAAGCGCTGCCTGACACAGTTCTGAGGGCTGGGGTGGGAGCTCAGGACCACTCCTTCTGTACAAGGTCCTACCCCTTGAGGGACACGGACCAGGCTCCTCTATGCATTGCCTGGGGACCCACAGAAGCTATCAGACCCCCTGCAAAAAACATTACCACATTCATTGCATGAAACTTTAATTCCCATCTGTGTGCTAAGCTGTGTAAAACTTCATCCTAAATTTGGTAGCTGGTGTGAAATGGAGTGAGGCCCCTCTGCTCCTAGCCACAGTTTTACTGGTTAAATCCAAAGTTTGCTAGCTGGCATTCATGCCTGCCTGTTCGCAGTGGCCACCACTGCTTCCAAGTATTGGATGTGCTTTGGGATCTGAATGATCCTTTCGCTTCTGGTGGCAAGGCATTCCATCCACTTTTTTTTTTTTTTTAAGAATAATTGGATATACAGGTAAATGTGTCCTGCTGATGGCCAAAGGGCTTTACTGCCACCCTTTCCTCCCACTCAAGAGTGCAGAGCTGTAGCTGGGGGCAATTGTCTGAGCACAATGGACTTCTATGAGGGAGCGACCTTATTTGAGACTGCTTGGGGCAGCCCCTCAGCTATTGATGGATCATTTCCTTCTAACTAATTAGGCATTTCTGCTTTCAGAGCTCTTGTATGCAATATTGTAGCTGTGTTGGTCTCAGGATATTAGAAAGATAAGGCGAATGAGATAATAGCTTGTATTGGAGCATTTCTGTTGGTGGTCAGAGAGTTATAGATGGTGAATCTTCTGGAGATGATGATTGCATTTGCTCAGGAAGTAAATGTAGCTGTTAGGTTTCACTTCCTCGTCCTTCTTACTGTGGATTATGGTATTTGGATCTTCAGAAAGGCACATTCTGTCCTTTATTCTTTGTTTTGTATTCCTCCATTTGATGCCAACATCTTCAGACCATAATTGCTGGCAGCAATCTCTCACGTTTTGTTTCTCAGATGTAAACATGTGGGGAGGGTGCCATGGACTTTGGCATCGTGATTTTCTCTAACCTTGTCGTCTTCTTCAAATAGTCTCTAGATTGTTTGTCAAGTCAGTTAGCAGTCATACATCTCAATTAGAAAAAAAAGGAGCTTCATAGCACTGAAACTGGTTTCAGACACACAAAAGCTGTTCCACTTTCAAACAGTACACTTCCCAGCCCTCCTTCCCCTGTCCCTCTCCCATCCGCAGCGTGGATGTGATTACACTAGTATAAAAGTGCTTTCTACCAGAACAAGCATTGCCATATGGGAAGTGGATACCATGTAAGATGCTGGTGTGACTGTGTCTACATGGATGCGGTTGGAGAGTGGGATGTGGGGTTGAGTCATTACTATGTAACTATTTTAGTTTTTAACAAATCACCCCACTAACAGAAGAGGTATGACATTACATTGAACCCTTATGCTGTGAGTAGAGTACAGGTCATGTACAAGGCTTCCCCCGACTGTGGGAGCGGACCGTCAGGTATGTACCCCCCAGGTGCACACCCCTGGAGTTGAGGGGCGGGGACAACAGACATGACCAGGGCCCTCCACATGCCCAGATGACCATGGCCCCAAGGACAGCAGTGGCATGTCCCTCAGAAGAGTGCATCAGCCCCTGCCCCCCGCCAGCAGGACAGTGCCATGCCCCATCCCTGGGGATGCGGGGAGTGGAAACTAGGGTCCCCTGGGGGGGGAGGGGGGGGACACCCATCAGCAGCAGCAGCAGCAGCATCTCCCGGGGACGTGAATGGGGAACCAGCAGCAGAGGGGTGGGTGGACAAGGGCCACGGCTCGGGGGCCACACTAATGGCTGTCTCCACTCTTCTTCCCCCCCGTGTTTCACAGCTGCACCATCGGAGGGCCCGGAGAGTGCCGGCGAGGTGTCCATGGTCCTGGAGAGCCCACCGGGGCCATCCCAGCAGGCCATCTCCTCGGCAGAGCACCAACCAGCCCCAGGATGGGGCCGACGGCTGAGCCACCACCACCAGAGGATGGCCACGGACCCCCAGCTGCTCGCGACCCTCCGGCATCAGCTGGAGGTGTTGGAGCGGCACCTGCGGGTGGACGAGCGGCGGCTGGAACTACAAGAGTGGGTGCTGGTCTGGCGCCAGGAGGCATGGGGGGCCTTTATGCGCACTTTCGAGCGCATAGCAGAATACCTGGCCCCCCATGCTGCGCTGCCCACCGCCCTGCCTGCCGTTCCACCCGCTGCTCCGACCACTGTCCCACCGCCGTCCGCCACCCTGGGGCCGGACAGTAGAGGGGTGCGGGGCCCAGGACGTGGTCCCCCCCTCCCCCTTTGTACATATCCTCCTTCATATATTTGTGTATATAGTTTGTGTTAGACCCCTGTTCTTTTATGGTACCTGCCCCCCCAAATAAATAGTTTCCTCCTTTTGTTCTTACTATATATATATATTGTTAGTGTTAATATAAGAGAATTCACTGTTTTTTGGTTTCAAAAACAACAGCTCCATTTTCATTTGCAAGAAAAGTCGGGGGGTGCTCTTGGGTGCTCTGTGGTGTGGGCGTGGGGGCAGGGAGTGTTGTGGAGGATGGGGGGGGTGCAGCAGGGGGCTTGCCAGTGTTCACCCCGCGGCCTGGTCGAAATGGGCCCGCAGGGCCTCCCGGACCTGGATCCCCTCGGGGTCCACCTGGTGACTGGGGGCAGCGGGTGGCTGCATGTCAGCCCTGCCAGCCTCCACAGCCCAGCCCTGAAAGAATGCCTCCCCCTTGCTCTCGAACAGGTTGTGGAGTGCGCTGCATGCGCCCACAATCTGGGGGATGTGGGTGGGGCCTGCATCAAGGCGGGTGAGGAGACACCTCCAGCGCCCTTTGAGGCAGCCAAAAGTGCGCTCAACCACCTGGCACGCAGGGTTCAAGCACGTGTTGAAGCGCTCCTGGCTGGCTGTGAGATGGCCCGTGTAAGGGTGCATGAGCCAGGGCCGGAGGGGGTATGCCACATCTGCGACGACGCAGCGGGGCATGGTGGTGTCCCCCACAGGGATCTCCCGCTGGGGGATATAGGTCCCCCCCTCCAGCCGGCGGCACTGGCCTGAATTCCTGAACACCCGGGCATCATGGGTGCTGCCAGGCCACCCAACATAAATGTCCAGGAAGCGGCCCCGGCTGTCCACCAAGGACTGGAGGACCACAGAATGGTAGCCCTTCCTGTTCAGGAAGCGTCCTCCGCTGTGCTCCGGGGCATGGATGGGGATATGGGTCCTATCCAGAGCCCCAAAGCAATTTTGGAAGTTCAGGCTGGCAAACCCCGTGATGGCAGCATCCGGGTCCCCAAGCTGCACGAGCCTGTGGAGGAGCAGGGCATTGATGGTGCGGACGACCTGCAGGGGAAGGACATGGGAGAGCACCAGTGAGGGGTGTGCAGGGTGTGTCTGGCCCTCCCCCCCGCAGGGTCCCCTCCACCCCAGGGCTCCCCCCCCCGTGGGTCCTCTTACCTCCATGAGGACAGCCCCGATGGTGGCCTTGCCCACACCAAACTGCTGCCCCATGGATCGGTAGCTGTCTGGCCAGCTCCCAGACAGCGATACCAACCCGTATCTCGACGCTGAGGGCACGCAGCATGAAGGTGTCCTGGTGCCTCAGTGTGGGTGTGAGCCACTGGCAGAGCTCCAGGAATGTCTGGTGGCTCATGTGAAAGTTCTGGAGCCAGCGCTCGTTGTCCCACTCGCTGACCACCAGCCACTCCCACCAGTCGGTGCTCGTGGGTTAGCTCCGCAGCCAGCGGCATGTGCGGCGGGGTGGGGGGTGAAGGACAGCAGGGTCTGGGGCTGCTTCCTCCTCCCTTGGGGGCAGCTCCTCTTCTGTGAATAAAAGGTGGTCAGCTGCCTCTTGCATAGCATTGAGCAGGGCAAGCACTGCTCCTGCAGGGGTGGCTGTGTGGACCTCTGGTGGCTGCTGCTGCTGCTGCTGGGGGTCCATACTGCTTCAAAGAGGTGTGCATGCCTGTGGCTCTGCAGACTGCGTACTGTGCAGGCTGAGTGTGTCTGGGAGGGGCCCTTTAAGGAAGCGGCTAGCTGTTGCCCTGGAAGTACTAGTCCGCCCTGTGACCCTGTCTGCAGCTGTTCCTGGCACCCTTATTTTGATGTGTGCCACTTTGGCGTATAGACGCTCCCCTGCAGTACCTACTTCGATGTGGTGCTGCCCAACGTCGACGTTGAACGTCGACGGCACCAGCCTTGGAGAACATGTAGACGCTATTCATCGAAATAGCTTATTTCGATGTCGCTACATCAAAATAAGCTATTTCGATGTAGCATACACGTGTAGACATAGCCCTGGTGTCACAGAGACTTGGTGGGATAATACATATGATTGGACTTTTGGTACAGAAGGGTACAGCTTGCTCAGGAAAGATAGGAGGATTAAACAGGGAGGAGGTGTCCTATATATTAAAAAAGTGCACACCTGGACTCAGGTGGATATGGATGCAGAAGACAGATGTACTGAGAGTTTCTGGGTTAGGCAAAAAGGGGTGAAAAAACAAAGGTGATATCATGCTCAGGGTCTACTACAGATCACCTACCCAGCTAGAAGATGTGGATGAGGCTTTTTCTAAACAACTAACAAAATCATACAAAGCACAGGATTTGGTGGTGATGGGTGACTTCAATTATCCACACATATGATGGGAAACTAACACAGTAAGGCAAAGATTATCAACCAAGTTCTTGGACTGCACTGATTACAATTTTCTGTTTCAGAATGTGGAAAAAGCTATTAGAAGAGAGCAAATTTGATTTTAACAAATAGAGAGGAACTGATTGAGAATTTGAAAGTGGAAGGCAGCTTGGGAGAAAGTGACCATGAAATCATACAATCAGGGAATACTAGGACTGGAAGGGACCTTGAAGGGTCAAAGAGTCCAGCCCCCTGCCCTCATGGCAGGACAAAGTACTGTCTAGACCATCACTGATCATAGAGTTCATGATTCTAAGGAATGGTCAAAGAGAGAACAGCAAAATAGAGACAATGGATTTCAGGATGGCAGATTTTGGTAAACTCAGGGAACTGGTAGGTAAAGTCCCATGGGAAGCAAGACAAAGAGGAAAAACAACTGAAGAGAGTTGACAATTTTTCAAACAGACATTATTAAGGGCCCAAAAGCAAGCTATTCCACTGTGTAGGAAAGATAGAAAGTATGGTAAAAGACCACCTTGGCTTAGCCAGGAGATCTTGCATGATCTCAAACAAAAAGGAATCATATAAAAAGTGGAAAAGGATGAATATAAACAAACAGTACGTGTATGCAGGGGCAAGATTAGAAAGGCAAAGGCACAAACAAAGCTCAGACGAGCTAGAGACATAAAGGGTAACAAGAAGAAATTCTATAACTATATTAGAAACAAGAGAAAGACCAAGGACAAGGGAGGCCCTTGACTCAGTGAAAAGGGAGAAACAATGTCAGAAAATTTGGCAGAGGTGCTTAATGAATTCTTTGTTTTGATCTTCATGAAGGGCTATGTCTACAGAGCCAATATGCCATCAGTGTGATACAAAGGAGGGCTCTTGAAAATGAAAATTGCTGCTCATTTGCATAGTTACCAACTAATTTGCATACTCCTGCAGGATACCCCTGCCACCAGATCCTGTTGTCATCAGAAAATGCACCGTGTAGATGTGGTTCTGTCAAAAAAAACAAAAACCCTTTGTCAGCAGCCCCTTATCCCAGAGCGAGGTACCCCCAGACCCCTACTCACTGAATGCCCTCCTCATTCCCCAGAGCCAGGTACCTCCAGCTCCCCCACTCACTGAATGCCATTCTCCTTGACTCAGGTACCCCCCTCCTCCCACCAAGCTGGAGCTGCGTATGAATGAAGCGTGAGGAGAGGCACCTTCAAAAATGGTGGCCCTGGGGGAAAAAAAGTGCCAGAATGGCATTCTCCAGTGTTTCAGCAGGAAAAAAAGCCCTGGGTAACAGCCAACAAATCATGCCAGACCAATCTGATAGCTTTCTTTGATAGGATAACAGGTCTTGTAAACAAGGGAGAAGCAGTTGATGTGGTACACCAAGACTTTAGTAAGTAATTTGATACGGTGTCACATGATCTCCTTATCAATAAACTAGGCAAATACAATTTAGATGGGGCTACTATAAGATGGATGCAGAACTGGCTGGATCACCATTCTCAGAGTAGTTATTAATGGTTCTCAGTCATGCTGGAAGGGCATAACAAGTGGGGTTCTGGAGGAGTCTGTTTTGGAACAGTTCTATTCAATCTCTTCATAAACAATTTAGATCGTGGCATAGGGAGTATGCTTATTCAGTTTGCAGATGATACCAAGCTGGGAGGAGTTGCAACTCCTTTGGAGGATATAGTGAGAATTCAAAAAGCTCTGGAAAAATTGGAGAAATCGTCTGAGGTAAACAGGATGATGTTTAATAAGGACAAATGCAAAGTACTCCACTTAGGAAGGACTAATCAGTTTCACACACAAAAAATGGGAAGTGATTGTCCAGCAAGGAGTAGTGCACAAAGGGATCCAGGGGTCACAGTGGACCTCAAGCTAAATGTGATTCAACAGTGTGATACTGTATCAAAAAAGCAAACATGATTCTGGGATGCATTAACAGGAGTGTTATGAGCAAGAGACAAGAAGTCATTCTTCCGCTCTACTCTGCACTGATTAGGCCTTGATTGGAGTATTGTGTCCAGTTTTGGGCACCATATTTCAAGAGGCATGTGGAGAAATTAGAGAAGGTCCAGAGAATGATTAAAGGTCTAGAGAGCATGAACTATGAGGAAAGACTGGAAGGATTGGGATTGTTTAGTTTAGAAAAGAGAAGACTTTAGAGGGGACATGATAGCAGTTTACAAGTACCTGAAAGAGTGTTACAAGGGGGAGGAAGAAAAATTGTTCTTCTTAGTCTCTGAGGATAGGACAGGATGCGATGGGCTTAAACTGAAGCAAGGGAGGTTTCAGTTGGACATTAGGAAAAACTTTTTAACTGTCAGGTTGGTTAAACATTGGCATAAATTTCCTAGGGAGGTTGTGGAATCTCCATCACTGGAGATATTTAAGAGCATGTTAGATAGACATCTATTGGGAATGGTCTAGATGGTGCTTAGTCCTGCCATGAGGGCAGAGGACTGGACTGGATGACCTCTCAAGGTCCCTTCCAGTTATAGTGTTCTGTGTTTCTATGATCTGAACATTAAGAGTAAATCCAAGCAAGCAATACTTAATCTATGAGCCAAAATTTCCAATATTTTATATTCAAACTAGTCAGGTATTTACATAATTTATTTACCTAAGACTAGTGCCACGTTCAGTCCACTGGGCAGAGCAAAGCTATTTATGTGGGTCAAAGTTTACTTTAATACTAGAAGACTTACCCAGCATTGCTTGGATCCTTCATAGCAAGCTGCTGGCCAGGGGTGGGGATGGACGGGGAGTGCAGGAGTCTGGACAGTGGGTTGGGTGTGGGGCGGCTCATAGCGGGGGCGGGGGTAAGGGTGCTGGAGTCAGGGAAGATGGGTTGGAGGTGTGGGGAGCTCAGGGTAGGGAAGGTAGGTGCAGGAGTCAGGGCAAGGGGCTGGGAAGTCTGGGCAGGGGGCTAACTGGGGCAACCAGTGGTAGCAAGAATGGCGCTGCAGCTGCTGCCTCCCATCTTCTCCTTGGGGTGGTGGAGCTGCTGTGCCCAGCCCTAGCCCCCCACAGTGCTCCTTTGGGGAAGATGGCAGGCTTGTGCAGCCCAGGCCCAGCCCTCAGTGGGGCTTGCCTTAGGGCTAGGGCTGTGGTTTCTGTGCTCTTCTTGAGAGAGAAACTGGGGAGCAGGCCTCCAGTGATGCTCCTCAGGGGGAAAGGGCCAAAGCTATGATGCCCGGCCCCATTCCTCACATGGCGCCACTCAGAGGCAGTGGGGTTGCTTTCTTCAGGGACTGGTGGGGCCCCTGCTCCCCCATCTATCGTTGTGGCTGAGGGTTCAGGGGTAGGGGTTTAGAGCAGGCAGTCCGCTTACCTGGGCCACTAGCAAGAAATATGGAGAGTGCTGATTCCACCTGGCCATTCTCTTAATAGTATATCTGCCCCCTTTGATAACTCTGCAGTACAGCTGTCCCATCCTTCCCTTTCCCTGTTACGGAAAGCAATCCCATTCCAGGCACATCCTGTTTTTCTGGCGCAACAAAACACTGACCTTGCTTTAAGTTAGGATAAGGGGAAGCTATATACCAAATTTGGTAGTCCTAGCTCTTACTGTTTAGGAGGCATTCTTGAACAAAAGGATTTACTGATGGACAGACAATCATTCTCATGGAGAAAGACAGATGCACAAACTCTCTAAACTATATACATATAAATATAACCAATTTTGAAGGACAGCTAGCGATCATAATGTGACACTTCATTACATTGCACTGACGCTTCGTTACATATAACAACAGCATATTTATGCATAAGAAACAAATTCATAACAATGTTGGCAGCAACCCTGCTGAGATGCCAAATCCCCGTTTGAAAGCTTAGCTTACTTCTGTTTAGCTGAAATAACAGCAGTCAGTTGTGAAGAAAGTATTGTGCACAATAATTCTTGTATGAGAGGAAAATAAACCCAAAATTACCAGGTTAGAGAATTACAAGTAGGAAAACACATTTAGTTTGGATTTTACAGGTGAGGATAAAATCACCACTATTGCTTTATCAAGCATAAAAACTTGACAGCCATACTGGGTCAGGCCAAATGTCCATCTAGCCCACTATCCTGTCTTCTGACAATGGTCAACGCCAGGTGCCCCAGGTGGAATGAACAAGACATATCATCATCAAGTGATCCATTTTTTATTGCTTATTCCATTTTCTCACAAATAGAGGTTTGAGACACCATCTCTATCCATCCTGGCTCATAGGCATTGAAGGACCTATCCTTCATGAGTTTATCTTGCTCTTTTTTGAACCCTGTTATAGTCTTGGCCTTCACAACATCCTTTGGCAAAGAGTTCCACAGGTTGAATGAGCATAGTGTGAAGAAGTACTTCTTTTTATTTGTTTTAAACCTTCTGCCTATTAATTTCATTTGAAATCATGAGACATAAATAGCACTTCCTCATCTATTTTCTCTACATCAGTCATGATTTTATAGAGCTCAATCATATCTCCCCTTCTTCATCCTTTTTTCCAAGTGAAAAAGTTCCATTCTCATTAATCTCTCTTTATTTGGAAGCCATTCCATGCCCATAATAATTTTTCTTATCCTTTTCTGAACTTTTTCTAATTCCTGTATATCTTTTTGAGATTGACAGACCACATTTGCACCCAGTATTCACGATGTGAACACACCATGGATTTATATGAAGGCAATATCATATTTTTCTGTCTTATAATCCATGCTTTTCTTAATGATCCACAGCAGTCTGTTTGCTTTTTAGACTGCCACTGAAAACTGAGTGGGTGTTTTCAGGGAACCATTTACATTAAGTCCAAGATGTCTTTCTTAAGTGGTAACAGCTCATTTAGACCCCATCATTTGATAGGTTTAGTTGGGATTATGCTTCCATATTCACATCACTTTACATTTATTGTCTTTAAACGTCAGCAACCATTTTGTTGCACAGTCACCCACTTATGAGAGACGCTTTGGAGCTCTTTGCAGAATGCCTGGCACTAAGCTATTCCCATAGTTTTGCATCATCTGCAAATTTTGCCACCTCACTGGTTATCCCATTTTGCAAATCATTGAAGAATATGTTGAATAGTGATGGGCTCAAAACAGATCCTCAGGGGATATTTCTGTTTACCTCTCTCCCTACTGAAAACTGATTATTTATCTTACCCTTTGTTTCCTAACTTTTAAGCAGTGCTAGTCTAAGAGAGAACCTTTCCTCTTGGCAGCTTACTTTGCTTAAGAGCCTGTGATGAGAGACCTTGTCAAGGCTTTCTGAAAATCCATATACACTATAGCCACTTGAATCTCCCTTGTCCACATGCTTGTTAACCCCCTCAAAGATTTCTAGGAGGTTGATGAGACATGATATCCCTTTACAAACCCCAGGTTGACTCTTTTCCAACAAATTATGCTAATGTATATGTCTGACAATAATGTTCTTCAATCAGTTTGCCCAGTACTGAAGTTAGAATTGTTGGCCAGTAATTGCTGGGATCACCTCTAGATCCCTTTTTAAAAATTAGCAGCACTCCAGCTATCTTCCAGAAACGTCTTTAAATGACAGGTTACAGACTACAGTTAGTAGTACTGCAATTTCACATTTGAATTCCTTCAGAACTCTTGGGTGGATGACATCTGGTCCTGATGACTTGTGACCAGTGCTTTTTTTGTGCTGGTACTTGCTGGTATTGAGTACTGGCACTTTCACAACCCCAGCCGAGTACCAGCATCACTTTTTTTAACGATAAAGGCAATGCTTATGACTGTTTAATTTACCAATTCATTCCAAAACTTCCTCTAATGACACCTCAGTCTGGGACATTTCCTCAGATTTATTACCTAACAAGAATGACTCCGGTCTGGAAATCTCCCTCACATTCCCTGCCATGAAGACCAATGTGAAGAATTCCTTTAGGTTGTCCCCAGTGGTCTCGTCCTTCTGTGCTCCTTTAGCATCTCAATTGTCCAGTGGCCCCACTGGTTGTTTATCAGGCTTCCTGCTTCTTGTGGACTTGAACATTTTTTGTGCTATTACTTTAAGTCTTTAGCAAGCTGTTGCTCAAATTCTTGTTGGGCTTTCCTAATTAAATTTTTACACATTATTTTCCAGAGCTTATGCTCCTTTCTATTTTCCTCACTAAGGATTTAACTCCCACGATCTAAATGATGCCATTTTGCTTCTCACTACTGCTTTTACTGGGTTGTTTAGTCATGATAGCACTTTTTTGGTTCTCATATATGTATATTTTAAAATTTGAATATAAATGTAAGTTAAGCCCCTATTAAGTTTTCATGCAGCTTGCGGGAATTTCACTTTCGGCAGTGTGCCTTTTAATTTCAGTTCAGCTAATCTTTGTTGTGTAGTTCCCCTTTCAGAAATTAACAGCTACAGTGATGGCCTGCTGTGGTGTTTTTTTCTGCCATGGGATGTTACATTTAATTATGTTATGACCACCGTTTCCAAGACATCCAGCTATATTCACCTCTTGGACCTGATTCTGCTCTCCATTTAGAACTAAAGCAAGAATTGCCTCTCCTTTTGTGGGCTGCAGGACGAGCTGTTCCAAGAAGCAGTCATTTAAGGTGTCAAGAAACATTTATCCCTGAATCCCATTCTGAGGTGACAGGTAACCAGTCACTAGGGGAGTGGTTGAAATTCCCCATTATTATTGATGGGTTTTTTTGTTTTGGTTTAAATTTTAACAGCCTCTCTAATCTTTCTGAGCATTTCATGGTCACTGGCTACGTCTACACGTGAAGCCTACATCGAAATAGCTTATTTCGATGTAGCAACATCGAAATAACCTATTTCGATGAGTAACGTCTACACGTCCTCCAGGGCTGGCAACGTCGATGTTCAACTTCGATGTTGCGCGGCACCACATCGAAATAGGCGCTGCGAGGGTACGTCTACACGCCAAAGTAGCACACATCGAAATAAGGGTGCCAGGCACAGCTGCAGACAGGGTCACAGGGCGGACTCAACAGCAAACCGCTCCCTTAAAGGGCCCCTCCCAGACACAGTTGCACTAAACAACACAAGATACACAGAGCTGACAACTGGTTGCAGACCCTGTGCCTGCAGCATGGATCCCCAGCTGCCGCAGCAGCAGCCAGAAGCCCTGGGCTAAGGGCTGCTGCCCATGGTGACCATAGAGCCCCGCAGGGGCTGGAGAAAGAGCGTCTCTCAACCCCTCAGCTGATGGTCGCCATGGCGGACCCCGCTATTTCGAAGTTGCAGGACGCGCAACGACTACACGGTCCCTACTTCGACGTTGAACGTCGAAGTAGGGCGCTATTCCTATCCCCTCATGGGGTTAGCGACTTCGACGTCTGGCCGCCTAACGTCGAAGTTAACTTCGAAATAGCGCCCGGCGCGTGTAGCCGTGACGGGCGCTATTTCGAAGTTAGTGCCGCTACTTCAAAGTAGCGTGCATGTGTAGACACGGCTACTATGTCCATCCTGGTCAGGTGATCAGTTAATATATCCCTATGGCTATATTCTTATTATTAGAGCATGGAATTATTATTAGTAGAGATTCTATGGCAGAGTCTGGTTCTCTGGCTCATTTAAACTTTTTTTTATCACATTGAATTCTATGCTCTCATACACATAGAGTGCTACTCCCTGACCACCACAACCTGTTCTATTCTTCCAATATATTTTATAAGCTGGTATTGCTCTGTCCCATTGGTTATTCTCATTCCACCTACTTTGTGTGATGCCTATTATATCAATAGTCTCATTTAATATAAGGCACTCTATTCATCTGTCTCATTATTTATGCTTCTAGCATTAATATATAAATACTTGTCACTTTTTAGCTGTCTGCCAGTACGGGATGTAAATGAATGTCAATCTTTCATAGAATACTAGGGCTAGAAGGGATGTCAGGAGGTCACTGAGTCCATCTTTCAAGAAGGTAACTGTTCCACATGGGGCTTGAACCAATGACACTGAGATTAAGCATGTCATGCACTACCTACTGTGCTAGTCAAGTTATGTTTGTGCCTGAGCAGATCCTGCCTGTATTTTTTTTCCACCCTCTTCTCCTTACTCGGACATAGAGTATTTCCATTAATATAACTCTTTCCCCTGCCCCTGCACATAAGGATGTCTCTATCTGAACCACGTGCTCTCTTGCACTTGTCAGCTTTTTCCCAGGCATTTGTTTAAAAACTGTTCCATGACCTTTTTCATTTTAAGTCCCATCAATCTGGTTCCCTTTTGGTTTGGGTGGAGTCCACCTTTCATCTATGGGGTTGCCCCTTTCCCAAAAGTTTCCCCAGTGGCTCTGTGAGGAGAACAAGAAACATTCAGAGGATACTGTGGAAGTTCAGGATTTTAATCTCTTACACAACAGCCTAAATTTGGCCTTCAGGACCTCTCTCCTATCCTTCCCGATGTCATTGGTACCCCTGCATGTACCATGATCACTGGCTCATCCCCAGCACTACATTTAAGTCTGCCTAGATGCCTTGAGAGATCCGTAATCATTTCACCAAGGAGGCAAGCCACCACCTACTTCTCTTCACATTCCAAACCCAGTTATCTATGTTTCTAGTGATGAAATCCCCCATAACTCTGTCCTGTCTCTTCCTAATAACTGGAGTCCCCTTCCCCGGAGAGGTATCCTCAGTACAAGAAGATAGCACAACATTCATCTGCAAGGAGGGTTCTTACTATGGGATCATTTCCCTCAGCTCTGGTTGGACGTTCTCTTTCCCTGAGACTTTTATTCTCTTCAACAGCACATAGACTGTCAAACCAGGTTTGGGACCATTCTACAATGCCCCAGAAAGTGTCAGCTATGGACCTCTGTCTCCCTTGGTTCCTCCAGTTCAGCCACCCTGGTCTCCAACAAACATCTGTGGGTCTAAGAGGCCCAGGTGCTCCTTGTACTGAATGAACATATATGCCACCTGGCCATAGGACAGGCAGTCATTCATGTGGCATTGGATGCAATAAAACAGAAAGTCCCACTCTGTTGCTTGACTTCTGCCTTCAGGATCTTTTCACTCCTGAAGCTCATTCTTTGTTGTTGACTTCTTTTTATCAGGGGCATTTTTGGCTTTAAATTTAAAGAAGGTTAAGTGTATGTAGCCCGCTTCCCATCTAAACTCTCACAAAACTCCCTAGGTATCCTGTCTTCTTCAGTGGGTCCGCTGGTAAAAACCTAAGAGAAATATCTGTTATGAACCTTGTGCAAAATAGTTATACTAACCTAAACCCCCATGGAGACAGTGCTCTGTTGATGGTAGAGCTTCTACTGTGGACATAGCAACCTCTTTTTGGGGAGGTGGATTAACTGTGCATTACGAAGTGTACGAGTGTCTTCACTGTTGCGCAACAGTAGAGCAACTGCATCAGTGCCCCTCTTCTGATTCTGCATTTTAAAGGGAAAATGTTCCCACGCTTAGTTTTTTAAAAACTGTTTACTGAAGTTTGTGAAAAATCACAATTCCCCCGTATTTGCTTTTTGTGCAAAACTTTGTTTCCTGAAACCCTGGGCTTCCTGATTCTCTAGTTTTCCTTTGAGATTTGTGATATAAAAATTTGAAAGAAAAACATCTTGCACCAGGACTTGAGACATTCAACCAACTGTAGAAGTACAACGGAGCCCTTGTGAACGATTCAAAAGTCAGGAAGCAACCCAGGGCATGAAAGCACATCGAACCCAGAAGTGTGAGCTTGAAAAGTGCTGCTAAGTGCTTCTAAAAGCTTTTTTAAATTGAAAATGACAGAACCTCTGAAAGGACCTGTGTCTACAACTGAGTGGCTGTAATCAGTAAGTTCAAGGAGGCTAAGCTGGTTGAAAGAAAAAGGGCACAATTTGATTGATAGCAGTTCTGTGGCTTATTACTTCTGAGCCATTTCCCAGTTTGTTCATAAATATTTTTAGTGATTTTCAATATGGGAGTAGTTAGAAAGATGTGAAATGATTAAGATCTGAGAATAATGGAAATGAGGAAAAGTAAGGAGGAATGGGATTCTACCAACACCTTTGTTATAAATGCTCAGGCTGACTCCTGACTCTACTAATCAGTCAAAAATACTGTATTAAAATAAATGCTTTTGTTTAAGATATCCAGGAAGCTTAGATACAAATGGTTAAAGCCAAATTAACCCCTTCTGGACTGGGTTGTTCTTAGGGTTGGCAAGACCAGATTTTTATTAATAAATGTTGGTCAATGTCAATTTTAATGTATGTGCACAAACTGATGAAAAATATTTCAATTGATGATAATCAAAAAGTACAGAAAGGCCGAGTAAGACAAACACCATGGGAACTAATTAGTGCTTGATTTATGGATATTCACTTTGTATATTTTGACGTGTGACGTGGACATTTTGTTTAAATGGCTATAAATCTTTAACTTTTTGAATTTCAACATCCCATTTTCATTAGTTATTGTCTTGTAGCTTCCTGCATAGTGCAAATAAGTGGATAAAATAAAAAATGTTGAAACCCATAATTTTGCCCAACTAAACATTTCTATGAAAATAGAAACATGTTTAAAATAAACATTTATAGCCATTGACGTTATTAAAAATCACTGAATTCTGCCACGTCTGGTTAATTCAGTTTGATTGGCTCTATTTTTCCTTTAATATGAATATTTTCTTAAAACATTGGTAAAGATGCAGGGGAGGGAGTTGTCTCCAATATGCCTTTCTGTTTTCCCTGACTGCTTTTCAAATTGCTTTTTTCTTCATTTAGATATTTCAAATTCCTTTCCCAGTTTACTTTGGGTTTTTTTCAGCATGTTTTCTTGTGTCCCCCTGTATAGGCTCTCAACCTTCCCTCCAACTTAATGATATTCCCACCTCAGCCATGTTCTTAGATTTTACTTTTGCTAAAAGTTTGAAAAGTTTATGTTCTTCACAGAGGGCAATGTAAATCAGGAAGCACACCACCTTGTAGAGTCATGGAATGATATCAAGTACAAAGGGGAGCTTAGGTGCACTGCATGACCTTGGTTCCACAGATCTTCCAGCTTCCTTCTGATTCACTTCCTGTTATTCTTCTGTTCCTCTGCATACTGATTTCCATTTCTCCTCTCCTCTTTAATTCCTCAGAGGGTAACCATGTTAGTCTGTAGCTTCACTCAAAATGAGGAGGCTTGTAACACCTTAAGAACTAACAATTTTATTTATTAGGTAATGAGCTTTCACTGGTAAGACCCATTTCATGCGACTTGGAGCAAAAAATAAGAATCCAGGGTTTATATAGCAGGGATGGGAGGGAGTAGGAGGAGAAGAAGAAAGGGGGAAAAAGAGGGGGGAGGGAGTTACTTGTCATTAATAAGGCCTGTGGAAGAAGTAAATTAAGTTAAGTGGGATGAGTGCCATTCCTGTGAATATCAAAGGTGGGGAAATTATCCTTGTAATATGTAGTGTAATTGAGGTCTCTGTTAAGCTCCAGGTTAAATGTGTCAAACTTGCAAATGAATTCCAATTCAGATGGCTCCCTCTGTAATCTGGTGGTAAAATCTTGTTTTTTCTGGGTGCCTCTGTAATTTGGGAGCTGATGAGAAAATGTGAACATCTTCATAAAAAACCTATGCAATCATAGCAATTGCTGCTGTTGTTGTTGTTAGCATCACAAAAGCTTTTGTGAGCCCCCCTCACTGACCAGGACCTCCCAAACACAACACAAAAAGATTGAAAAAGCTTTCAATTTATGTACATGACAACAGGTGGATACAGAGAACCAGGCAGGGGCCCAGGGAAACAATGAGATATATTGATCACAGATTTCTGCACAATAACCGCCTATGTGTGTGTGTATACACCTACACATGCAGAGAGATATATAATTATTCCTGTGCTGTCTGGTTTATTTAGATCACTGTTCTATTCCCTTTTTGATGTATTTTTAAAGCAATGCAGTTTTCACTTTACAGGATGGCAAATGTCATTCTATGAGAGAGTGCCACAATATAAGCATTCAAAAGGTCAACAGCCTCGTAGTCTGGCTTAGAAATCTTTTATTTTCCTTTTTCCTTATGCCATCTGACCTCTTTTGCCATGTTATAGGAAGGAAAGTGGCTCTGCAAAGCAAGAAATAGTATCAATGTTACAATGAGGGCCATTTAATTGTATTAGCAATTTTCTACATAGTTAGCAATTTCACATTGCCTATTAGTGTTTGTTTGTATGTTGTTAATGTTTACCACAAAAAGCTGATCCTATTAGAACTTACCATATTGTATTACAGAAAACAAAGAAGAATCCTTCAATGATGATTCTTCACTATGCTATTTTCATTTATTTATATACAGCATTTCAGCGCACAAAAACATCAGTAGGACAGGATCATGGCATAAGCCAATATTCACAATATGCTAGCACATAGGGGAATGCAAGGATGAGTATGTATTTTCTCCCATGGAAATAATTGCATCATCCTTCTTTAGACATTTCTCCAGTTATGGAAATGTTCTATAGAGTTTAATAGATCAATGACCTTTCCATAGGTTTTCTTTTCCAGCCATCGTATGGAATTAAACAAGAGTGAAATACTTTTTTTCCCAAATACCCTAGGAAAATGTCATTAAGCCTCATTCGCTTATATTTTAGATTAACTTCTAAATTACAAATAATGTAGAGTAATTTCTATATAGGCTTGTTAAAATGTCTATAGAATCCTAATTGGTTCATTCTTGTTAAATTCTGTAGGATTTTTCCCATCAGAGATATTATGAGCATTTATGTGACAATGTAAATGTATGCGTAGTATATAGTATGCAGCAGTAAAATGTGCTGCACTTGTTCCCTGTAAACATAGGGACATAGGGCACGTATTTGGCTATCAATATCTGTACCTGTCTCTATATCTATTTATATGATCGCTAAACTCAGTTTTTCCACCATCTGGAATTCATGTTGAGGGGTGAAACTTCAACATCAACAATTGCCAGTTAGCTAGCTAGACTGTAATCTATTTAGGACATAAACAAAGAGCTTGGGACAGCCTTCAAGACAAGAATGTCGCACTGTCCCGTATTCCTTAGACTGTGCAGAGCACGATGTTAACAAATCAGTAAATAATAACCTCACATCCCACAAGGGTATATTAATGCAGGGGGTATATGGGAAGAACAAGTTCATTTTACCTCTAAATAAACCCTCACATGCTTGATCTTCAATAGCAAGGTGAGCTTTTGCATACAAGTATTACCTTTACCATGTATTTGCATACATAGTATTTTTTTGCTTTTATAATCCTGTTTTTTGTTTTCAACATCTGGTGCCATGTTAGTATGGCTTCTGTGTACTTAAAGACTATCAGAAAGGGAGGGGGTAATCTCCTGTGTACAAGCTGTGAAATCATCCTTATCCTTTGATATATTAAAATTGAAGTGCTATAAATTCCTGTTGTCATAGTGATATTTTCCATGCTACTTTCTGATTGGCCAGCTGAGTACACTTTCCTTTGGGTGTTCCAGCCTAATTAACTGTCATTTTTGCCTGTGTAGGGGAGAAACCCACATGAGCCATTTTGGACTGTGATGACATCCCCTATGGTGTGAATTCATTTTCATATACTAAGGCAAAAAAACCACTAGCCTTGTTCATATTTATAGTATGAAACAAGTGGGGGTGGGAGTAGTGCTTGAACATATTATTAACTTCCATTTCTGTTGCACTTTGTTTTAAAGTCTAAGTGTTTAGCAAGGAGAACAGTCATGGAACATAAAACCAGGGGAATTGCACTTTTACTGGATAGATTGTCTCGAAATTTCCAGATGGCACAGCTGACTCCTTGACTGCTTATAGTACAGTACAGGGTTTGGAGGAAAAGTGAGGAATAGGGCTTAGAAATTCCCTGACGCTTACCTTCTGAGGATTTAAAGTAGGTGGAAAACAGCTGGGCTGCTGTGCTAAAAGAAAAAAAATGCGCATTTAATTTGCATTGGCCCATACCCCATTCTGCAAAGGTTCACCTCTGCCCCTGCAAATAAGTCAGTTCTGCCCTCATTAATTCCATTCCACCCAAAGAAGTCAATTTTTTCCTCCATAAAGATGTTCCCCCTCCCTTCCAATTCTCCTGTCCTGCTCAAATAAATTTAATCTGGACCCATAAACAATTCCATTCCCCTAAATATACTAATTTTGCCCCCAATAATTCATCAAGCAGTCTTCCCTTCTACACAGCCAGCTCTACCTCTTACAATCAAATCCATCCACCCAGCCCAAATAAAATCAATCATTTGATCTTCCTTACCTCTCATTCTGTTGATGACTTGTACCTCCTTCCACCCAGACCTACTGCACTTTGCTCTTGTTCTCTGTCTGCCCCCTTCCATCCTCTGAAAACAATCTTTCCTTGGGCTGCTCTGTTCCTTTCCCTGCTTTAAAAAGAACTAATGGTGTCTAAATTGTTTTTTTTTTTTTTGCCTTCCTCTTCCTCCTCCTGTCTAGAGAAGGAGCTAAGACTCCTGACTGGGCAAAATGTCTGCTAGGACAACTCTGCAGTCTTCTGTGAACCCTTCCCAACTTGGTGCTCCCTGCCCCAGCAAGCTGTTCAGCCTATGTGAGCCAGACTTACTTCTGTGCTCTACTTGTGGCTGAGATGTACCCCAACAATCTGATCATAAGATGAGATGAGACCCTGCCTAATCTGATCTCCCCATCTCCATTGCCATTCTGCTAAGGATAGGTAAGTTTGTTTGGATTCAAAGAAAAGGTTTGCTCCAAACTCCAACCACATCTTCTTCAGAGTTGAAAAAGGTGTTAACTGTGTCCTTCATTTGCACTTGCCTTTGCCCTGCTGGGTTCTTCAGGCCTTCAATTCCCCCATAATGACTCTGCTTGTCATCGTTCTAGGGTAGCCAGATGCAGGGCTGGCTGGAAGTATCACTAATTAAGTCTGTGTCCCAGAGAGATTGTGATAGAAACCCACTAATTCTGGATCTTAGTTTCCCAAACTGGGGCGGGGGATGTGTGAAGAAATTCCAGTGGGGGCATGAGGCAAACCAGCCCCTGCCATAACTTCCCCCACCCAAAGAAAGAGCCAGCCTTTGCTTACAACTCTCAGCCCCTGCCATTTTACGTGGGTGACCCAGCACAGCTGCTATAAAAAGCAGGCAGCAGGTGAAAACCCACATGGAGCTAACTGCCTCCTGCAAAAGTGAGTGTGTGTGGATTGTGGGGGAGGAGGTGGAGGGGTTAGACGGGGGGCTGGGTGCCTGGCTCAGGTGATGGGCATGGGGTAAGAGCTGGGGCCTGGTGGTGCCTGACTTTGTTGGAGGGGAGGGGCTTGAGCAGCCGGACGGCTTGTGGGACTCACTGGGCTTTGGCAGCTGGCTCTGGCATCGTGGGGCTCAGGCAGCTGGGGCTGGCAGCTGGCCCTTACAACGCATGGCTTGGGTGGCTGGCTGGCCCAGGCAGTGCGGGGCTTGGGCTGGCAGGCAGCAGCAGGGGGTTTAGGCAGCTTGGGCTGGTGGATGGGCAGCTAGCCCTGGCAGCGTGGGGATTCGGTGGGCGGCTTGGGCAGCTGGCCTGCAGCTGGGGTGGGCGGTTGGTGGGTGGGTGACTGGCCCCAGCAGCGCGGAAATCATGTGGTCGGCTGTGGCTCTAGCAGCGCAGGTCTCAGGTGGGTGGACGGCTGGCATGGGCAACTCTGGCCTCTGGCACAGGGCTCAGGCAGCTGGGGCTGCACCAAGCACTTGCAAAGGACCAAGAAGAACTATTTGTGCTTATTTTTAATTTTAAATAACATTTTATATCAAGTTTTTGTGTTTAAGTTCTGGATTGATTTTTTTTGTTCAAAGGGGGTTGGATGATGGTAAAGAAGAGGTGGAGGGGGTGTGAGGCTTTCTCAAATATCAAAAAGAGGGCATGATGCTGAAAAGTTTGGGAACCACTGTTCTAGATAGAGGATTGAACTAAGTATCCATCTTTTGGGTGCTTATCTAGGATGAACTCTGATATTTCCCATGGCTGCTAGCAGTGTTCCTTGTAAGCTGAGCACTTGGTGGTCACCCAGAAGAGATTCAGGTGTTGCCCAGCTAATTAGCAGAGCACTCAAAGCCACCAGCTTGTTTTTCAATTGGTGGTGCACATCTGCACATACCTCGGTGCCCATAACAAAATTTATTCTGCCCACAGAGAGAAAATAGTAGAGTGAGGCATGCTTAACTAAACATGTCTTTAACATATTTCCCCATATGGAGGGCATTCAAAGTCCATGGACAACAGACAGCATGATTTGATACTCAGCATAATCATCCCCACACAAAAGAGAATTAGTGTCAGATCTTAATTTACTAATGGAATAAACATTCATTAACATAGTAATTAATTCAGTGCTAAAATGCCTGTGAGACGAACCCATGCTGAGTGCATAAGAGAAAAAATTAGTAGTGATGTCTTACAAGTGGGCCTCAGGAACCAGTGTTTTGGTGGACACATTAATCTAACATAAAAATAATGAGGTGCCTTACTCCTTATCTGCAGCTGTGCTCCTATTCATAGTGTTTGACAATATACCTGTGCTGAATTTTTGATTATTAGGCAATGATCCATCTTCCCCTGGTTCAAAATCTTAGCATTGAACAAATGCAGATCAATGTAAACTATTGCAATTTGTTAGCTATCTAAGTAATGGCCACATTGAAGAGTAGGTTAGTGTGGCCGTTGCATCCTGGTGGATACACTAGTGATTGAACCAGGGATCTCCAGAGTTAAAAATATGTTGGAAGGTCAAGGATGGCCAGGGGTAGCTGTACCAGACATCTGTCTATCAATGTAGACAAATGCATGTAGCACATGCTCAATAGATTGCATCAGAAGAGCGACCTGATGTGCAACTACTACTGGCTGTTGAACAAGATTCAGTGGCACCAAAAGCAGCTCTCATTTGACCTGGGTTTTGGGAGCTCCTTGGTGATCTCCAGAACCTGACAAAATGTGCCCTTCAAAATTAGCTTTCCAAAATGAGACTTTTACATGACATCAAAGACAATATGTGGATCTGCGAGTTATTTTCTTTTTTATGGAAACTGCATTAGGTGTTCCAGAAAGGGAGCTCAGTTGTGTTTTCCACCATCCCCCATCTTCACTACCTCCCTCCCCGCTCTTTGCTGTCACCATCGCATAGTGACAGACAAGTCTTTTTCCATGGAAACAAGCACATTCGTTGGCAATTATTACAATTAAATAGGTTTGTGGTGATTAGTGATGCCCAGACCATACTGAGTGCCAATACGTCATGAATGAGCCTCACTGGAGCTTAGTGAGAAGTAAGTCTTGGTTCACAAATAAAACACCTTTTCAACTGTGTTTATTTGCAAATTATCCATTCCAGCCAAAATGACAGAGCCATGAGAGAAAAAGAGAACAATGTCCATGCACGGCCATTCGAAACACTATGAAAGTAACCAGAGTTCCTTCCTCTTGAAGAGCTACAGACTTAGGAACAGTTCAATCAGTTTAAATCATCTAAACTTAAGAAAGTAACACAATGTAACAATTACATTTATCCTTGTAAATTAAAAGCTCTCTCTCTAATGTTAGTTTGCATATGGGGATCATTAATATTTTATGCCTTTGAGGTCAGAGTTTAAAACTTAATGCTAATCCAGGCCAACTCGGTCACCCTTTGTTAAGAATGCTTTTATAAATAATTGATAGACCTATTAATAAGTGGTTAATCTGTTGCTGAAGAGTCCAACAGGCCAATAGATTGCTTATTACCATGGGTTTTAGCACTTTCTACTGATGTGCTTATAATTTATAGCACACATTAATCATGTCTATAACTTATTTATAGCACCTATTACTCATTTATTAACTCTTTATAAATATAATCTTAATAAAAAATATGATGGAAAACTGTCTTTCCATTTGCATTATACCATGAGCTTCAACTCTAGGTTAGTGTAGGAAAAATTCTTAGCTCTCTTTAGCTGCTTCTTTAAACATCTGGGATCCCCAACCCACATTATAAGCTAGCCTGACTGTGGACATGGAAGCAGGTCTGCCAAGACTTCCTCACCTGTACTGGTAATAATTGGTGGCTTTTCCCTGATTCCCCCACCAACCTTTAATTCCTCACCCACCTGCTAGATCCATCAGCTCCAGATCTCTGTTCAGACAGGTTTGTTCTGCTTTGTCTGAGGGTTCCCTTCTCACTGATTCTCATTTCTGAAACATATACCCAGCATGGGGAGTTGAGGGAGATTTCTTGCTCTGTGAACATGTGATTGGTGCTCAGAACCATTTCTGGCAACATGAGGGTACCCCAGGCAGGAACTTGCACATGAGTTCTCAATCAGTCTTACCAAAATCAAGTCCTCTGTTTAAAATAGCGCACTTCACTATAGTATCTGAGTGCATAGTCAGGGATACAAAATTACTCTGTAGAATTAAGCCTGGGCATGAGATTTCCAGTGGGTCTTACGTGAGGTTGTTTTAAACTGTAGCGAAAAGCTAGGCACTGTAGAAGATGCTACAGTCTCAAAATAAATTACAGTGAGTTACTGTTGGTAGTTACATACGTACTGCTGATTTATACTTGTTTTTTATTACCACTTGTATTTCAGCACATAACAGCACAAAAGTGTTCTTGTAATGAATAGGATTACAGTAACACTGATTGCTCTTTAACTGTTACAAAGTTGTATACAGTGGCAATGAAACACAGTTTGATTGCAAAGAGATGATAAGGACAATAATTTCATAAGGCATTCTCTTGAAATATTTTGAATCTGAAGAAAATGAGGTGGGTACTTAACTCTTATTGAGTTTCATTAGCAATTAGTCAAGCAGAATTACAGAATCATATAAAGACAGAGACAAAAAGAAACGTTGGTTATGTACAGTATACACATTATATTACAACTTGCTCAGCCCCAGGTATTGATGATGAAATGCCTCGTTTTCCTTAGCTTGCCAACTGAGTGAACAGTGCAATCTACAGCACAGGAGTGTTTTGTGAGCAAAGTAGAAATTTCTTTATTAAGTTCAGCCTGGTGACTGAATTTCATCCAAGGCATGAGCTGAATATAGAATCATAGTGTTTACAGCCAAAAGGGGTTACTGGCCCATTTATCTGACCTCTTGTGTATCACCAGTTCCACCACACTAAAACTAACTGGAAGTGCACAAAAGTATTGCAGGCCCGGAGAAGACTATGTACGGGAGGAAAAGAGGGATCAAGGTACACCATTGTTTGAGGCCCCTTCACTGCAGGGAAATATTTAAACGAGATAATACCCAAGCAATCCTGGCAAGTGATTCGCATCTCAGCAGTGATGTCAATCTGCCCTGGGGGAAAATCCCTTCCAGACCACATATATGGGGATTGATACATCCTTGTTTGCTGCCCAGGGCAAATCCTTGCCTTAGCTTGTAGAAGGAAAACCTTCCTAAAGAAAAAAGAATAGGCCAAAGGAGCCTGTGTATTTGCCCATGTATATGTTATGTGACTATGCACTTGTGGTTAAACTGTAAGTGTGAAGGAAATTATAGTTTGAGTCTTGGGATACTAAGCATCAGTCTCAATAAAGAGATTCAATGTAGGCCTTTTACAGAGAATAAGGATTTACAGGGATCACAAGAGAGACCTGGAAGAGAAGAAGAGGACTTCTTTTCTCAGAAATGAATAGTGCCTCTTAACGCTGGCATTTGGCTCTTCCCACAGGGTGCTCCGGGTGCTACAAATAATAAATACCAATTATACCAATAGGAGAATTCCATGTGTGAGGCGACCAGAATCCCATGGTGAACAACACTGTGTGGATCTGTGTGGAGGTTTTTGCCTTAAAGTTGAGTATGTCCTGCCTACTTTCTTCGTATTTTTTTGAAAAAATTAACCATATCACAATGGATCTTTTTTGGGCTTGGACCTATGCACCTTCCATTATCCCAACACTCAGATGTTTTGCAGTGGCATCGGAACCATTTTTAGGATGGGGAGGCTGAGCTGTCCCCCCACTCCTGTTTATGCCCCTCACTGCCCTAGGCTGGGGTCATATCCAGGGATGTCAGCTCTGCTGGACCAGATGGACTGGACACCTTTTGCTGCAATAGCGTCTGGGAAAGTTGGCAATGCAGCCACATTTGGTGATGGCTGTGGAGGCCAGGAGTAGACCCCAGGGACCTGTGGCCTGGACCCTGGGGCCAGCAGGCTGCAGAGCCCGCAAGGATGGTGGGTGGCAGGACACTGGGGATGGTGGATGGAAGAGCCTGTGGGGCTGGTAGCCTGGATTCCCCAGTGTTGGCAAAGCCACTGGGATCCCAGAGGAGCCACCTAGAGGCTGGATGCAAAACCTGAAGGTGCTCTAGCTGTCCCATCCCCCACACACCTCCATTCCATGCCTCTGATGTTTTGGCCTGCAGACACATCAGCTCTAAGAGGGACTCGTTTAACACCGTTTGGAGATCTGCAGGTTTTTGTAATTCTGCCTTTTTCTTCCAGGGAAGAAAAGCTTCTCGGCTGGTCTTGCTGTTGGTTTGTATGGAACGTGCTCTTGAATGCACATCTGGCCTCCTGTTGATCTGCTGGCTAACTGCAATGGGGCTAGGCACATTTTTAAGTATTTGGAATTGGAAATTGATCATAGCGCTGTCAACAAACTGTGATCGTACAAAACACACCGGGAAGCTGGAAGGTTCAGTTCAGTTTATGCACAAAAATCAAAACAGCCAAGATCTTATAATGGCTTGTGTATGGGAGGGCTGGGGTGAGAAGAGTCTGTGCGCGACTACGTACTCGCAGAGGCATTATGTATGAGGCAGGACCATGCCTCTGGGTGATAATCTGCAGTTCTTAATTAACCTGGGTGATCACTGCCCTGCTCTGAGCTACAGGGTTAGCTCACCCTATGCGCAAGCAGCCACAGTGTAAAGCCAAATCCCAGTTACTGTGTTCTCACAGGTGGTGCGCATACCTCTGTAACTGGGACTCTTTGGGGCATGCCTCATGGTTCTCTGTGCTCCAATAAGTTGAGCTGCTCTATGATTCTTTCCCAGTGAATTGTGGGAAAACATGTCTGTCCTTTTTGGCTTGTGGAGAGTGGTGGGAAGACATTAGAGGCCCATTGGCA
Source organism: Carettochelys insculpta (assembly GCF_033958435.1). Classification (NCBI taxonomy): domain Eukaryota; kingdom Metazoa; phylum Chordata; order Testudines; family Carettochelyidae; genus Carettochelys; species Carettochelys insculpta. Next base: position 20,461,603 of record NC_134152.1, read on the forward strand.
CTTAAATGATTTAGCTTGAATTCTCACTGCAAAGTTGGTGGATTTCAGCCTGAGTGTAACCTTACCTGGGCTCTAACTTGTCACCTTGGGCAGCCATTTAGCCTGGCTACAAACACCAATAATCTTGAGTGGGAGGGTTACGAGTAACACCTGAGTGCAAAGGTCTGGGTTAAGTCTTCAGTGGAGACATTCCAAGGAACATCTAGAGAGCATGGCTCCCCCATTCCAGGATAGGCCTGGTGGCAACATGGCTCTACCTTGATTTGGGAATCTAGCACCATTCATGCATCTTGCATTATAGAAGCACAAAGATTATCTTGTGGTATCTTTATCCTCTTGTGTAAAGGCAGAAGGTGGCAGCCTCTGGGGTGGGATCCATGAAGAGATTTAAGCATCGCAATGCTGAGTGTCATGCAGTGCCTAATGCTAAGGTACCCAGAAAAATTACAGGAACAGTTACAGGATCCACAAAGCTGTGTTAGGTGCCTAGGATCCCTATACAGAGAACAGGGAGAGAGAAAATCCTGCCATCCACAGAAGCCAGAATGCTAGGCAGGGAACTGCCTCAGCTAGCCAGTAGAAGATGCTGGGTAGAGGAGGCTGTGCTAAGCCCTGCTTCTCTCTTAGAGGGAGAGGCTTAAATCTGGAAGGCAGGGAGTGCTTAATCATCCACAAATAGGAACCTGCTGTCTGGAGGCAGGAGGCGTAGTGCCTAGCGTGTTTCTTGAGAGTCTCCATTAAATATGGCTGGAGAAGGTAATGCCTGCCTTATACCTTTGAGCACTCATCTAGCACATGGCAGAGCCAAGGACCAGTCCCCCTCCTCCAGTCACACTTTCATTAGTTATTCATAGTACAACAGTTTCAACTGGAGAGTCTGAGGGAGCTCCACAGGTCAGTGGCAGAAAGCTTTTCTCCCCCCACTGTCAGGGTGTGAGGGATGGCTCCTGGGTCTCCCATATCTCAGGCAATGATCTAATCACTGAGAAAACATTTACAAAGTGGGCACCTCTGACACCTTCTCCTGGGGCTGGATTTGAATGGGACCCAGTCCAGTAGCTGGCTTCTGAATGTGCCTACCTGTTTGGGCCCTGCACAGATTTAGGGGGTTGAACACCTGTCTTCCCCTGGTTCTAGAATCACGCTGACCTGCAACAGGAGGTAGAAGTCCAGATGCCAAGAGGGAGGCAGCAGCATGCATGTCCCAAGATAAGAAAGTTGGGCCGATAGGGAAATTTTACTCTGAAAACTTAGGTGCAAATTGAGTTTAGTCACCTAACTACCTTTATAGGTCTCACCCCTTTTTCCCTTTCCTCCTGCATAGAACAGAGCACACTCTAGCCCTCAGAAGCTTTTGTGCCGTGTGTATCTGTGGAACAGGTTGAACCTCTCTAGTCCGGCACCCTCGGGAACTGACTGGTGCTGAATGAGACAATTTGCTGATCCACAGGAGGTCAGTATTGTCTGGCACATTACCAACACTCCCACTGCTTAGAGGGCTCTAAGAAGACATTTAAGGGTAAATTGGAGCTACGTAACAGCACAGAACTCTGACAGCCAGGACTGGTGGCTGTATGCAAACTTAATGAGCTTGTGGGGAATTTGGCCACACGCAGGCCCACCAATGTGGGAGGCAAAGGGAGCAGTTGCTCCTGGACATGGTATTTCAGAGGGTCCCGGAACTCCAGCTGCTGCCACACTAGCAGCAACCACAGCCAGAGCTCCAGACCCTGTTTAGATGCTGCAGGGTGCTCCTCAGGGCTGACTGCCCCAAACCCTGCCCTCTTCTGCCCTTGACCCCACTGGGCCCCCTCCCAACTTCCTCCCTGGCCCATGGTGGCTGTTGGTGCCACCAGCCACACCCATCAGTGGACATCCAGCTAACTAAAATCATGCCGGACCATGGATGTTGCTGTATGAGAGAATGCCAGACAAGAGACGTTGAACCTATAGTTTCTATTTCAGAATCAGAGAGTGTTCCCAGTGTTTTTCAGGAGCCTGGCCTCATATGTATTATCAGCTACTAAGTGTCATCCAGCAGTGGAGGTTGGGGTGGGGGGGAGAAAGCAGGTACCTCTATCTTTATGTTATACCACAACAGAAGGAGCTCAGCCCTTCACAATGCATTTGATTTCCAAGCTCTTGTGATCTGTTTGTTAAAGACATACATTAGATTAGAAATCCATTTGTCAGTCAGAGCTAATAATGGTGCTTTCTACATAATGCATAATCTCTATCAGGAGCTCATTTATATTATGAATATGCATGTGTGAGAGAGTGCTCACGGTTTGTAAAACGTTTACCTTAGAAGGGTTTAGCCAAGGACTTCATGTCCTAAATTAAAATGTGTCTCATTAACTTCAAGCTCTGCAGCAGCATAGACATGTTGGTCCAACCACAGGTGGGGGCAGATTCTATCTGGTGTAAATCAGAGTAACATGTTTCCACTCCCATTTATACCAGCTGAGGATCTGGCCCCACAATATCATTTTTTATTAGAATACATGCTAAGGCATTGGAATAGTTTTGAAATTTTGCAAGTAAAAGGGGTTTCTTTTAAAGCCCCATATTAAAAATAAAGAAGCAGAGGAGGTTTTTGCAAGTGCCTCTGCGGCCAGATGGGAAACTATATTTGACTGTAAAGAGCAGATTGAAGGAGATCGGAGATGAGCAATGCCTACTAATAGTTTCATTAAACTCCCTGCAAACAGAAAGGGAAAGCACAACGAGATGAAGGTTATGGTTACGCCATACGCCACCCATAGTAACAGTTGGACGGGCACAGAAAGAGGAGGACAGGCAAAGCTCCCTGGACAGCCCTGCCCAACAGCTTCAATGTGTAATTATAAAGTACCATTATTTATTTGTATTACTGGAATGCATAGGAGCCCTAAACATTGTGCTAGGCACTGTAAGAACACAGAGGAAAAATTATGGCCCATTTTACTGAGTCTCTATACTAAATGTTTTAATTGGCTTTTATGTGGTTTTTAATCAGTCTCTTGTAGTACTTTAACCTTTTGCTCCAATTAATAAGCTATATAGTTGACCAATTGGAGTCAGGTTTTTATGTCATGTTCTCATCTAATGTTAGCAGGAGGAAAAAGTTAAAACCAAAACAAGGTAATGACACTGGATTACTAACAAGAGGTGCTTTGAGTTATTTTTCCTGGTGTTTGGTACATTCTTTGGCGTGGGGGAGGGAAATCTAAAATCTTAAATTGAAATGTGAGACAGTTTTCATTAAATCTGATTGGATATTATTTTTTCCTTAGCTTGGACTTTAACTTAATAAGTAGTGACTCATGCTTTTAGTAACAGAGAGACAGCCGTGTTAGTCTGTGCGCCAACAAAACAAAGCAGCAGAAATATAGCACTTTAAAGACTAACAAAGTGATTTATTTGGTGATGAGCTTTTGTGGGAGAGACCCACTTCTTCAGATCAAGCAATCGATATGAAGAAGTGGGTCTGTCCCATGAAAGCTCATCACCAAATAAATAATTTTGTTAGTCATGCTTTTAGGTCCATTTCTAATAGGCGAGATCCCTGCTAATGACCCATCTGAGAGGAATGGTCATACATGGCATTAAAGTAGTTTTAGGAACCAGTTGTCCATTTCTATTAGACCACTCGTTCTCACAGTGTGGTCCATGGACCACTAATGATCTGCGACCATCTTTCAGGTGGGCTCAGGACTTCCCCTCTCCTCACAATGGGGAGCCTGCCCTGGCTCTTCAGGCTTGTGCCCCCACCCTGCCTGTGTTACAGCTGCATATCTACGTTTTTATGCTTCAGTATATACAAATAATTTAGTTTTTAAGGTATGTAGAGATAAGCAAATGCATTTTGTCATCATGGGTGGTTGCCCAACAGTCCACGGAAAAGTTTACTTTGAGTGGGGTGGGCTGCAGGCCAAGAAGCTGGAGAACCACTGTTTTAGACCATCCACAACCCTGGCCATAAAAGACCCTTTGTTTACTCTCCTGTCCCTAATGGTGCCCCCCGGCCTTGTTCTATGCTCCTGTCAAGCCCAGCCTTAAGACAAGGTGAGCAAGGTAGCTGCTTTGGCCCCTGTGCCTTCAGGGCCTGTGCTCCAATTGCAAACAGCATATGCCGCCCACCAGCCAGGCCTTGCTGTTAGCTAGCGCCTTGGGGCCCACCTACCATCTGGCCCCTGCTGGACTGGCTCTGGCTATTCTGATCTTGAGTCTAGGACTAGGAGCCTAAAAAGACACTAAATTCAACATTGCACAGCAAACCTATTAAAGGATAACTCAGCCCATTTTGGTCCTGGAAGAAACCTACTTTATTTATTTGTTTTAAGCCATTTGAACTATATCCCTGAAGGCACTTTTGAAGAGCAGCAGCGGCCATCTTGCCAAAAATTAGATGCCATTGAGTATGGACATCATGAGACTTCTGCATACTGCAGTGGACTATGAAGAAGTTTCTCATCTGCTCTGCTACAAATTCAATGATCAGGAAAGAACCCTTTACTGATAAAGGGTGAAATTCTACTCTGTGCTACTCCACTGACCTCAGTACATTTACTGTTGCTGCCTTTTAAAAATGTGACCATTTTACTGCAGCAAATCAATGTGACTACAGGGCTAGGACAAGAAGCAATGGGCTTATTTGCAGCAAGGGGAGTTTAGGCTGGACATTAGGAAAAAATTCCTAACTGTCAGGGTGGTTAAGCACTGGAATAAATTGCCTAGGGCTTAATAGTTTATTAAACACCCTGCAAACAGAAAGAGGAAGCACAAGGAGATGGTGGTCATGGTTACTCCCTATGCCACCTATAGTAACAGTTGGACTGGCACAGAGAGAGGAGGACAGGGAGAGTTCCCTGGATACCCCTGCCCAACAGGGTGGTTGTAGCATCTCCATCACTGGAGATATTTAAGAACAGGTTAGATAAATATCTAACAGGGATGATATAGATGGGGCTTGATCTAGCTGTGAGGGCAGGAGACTGGACTTGATAACCTCCTGAGGTCCCTTCCAGTTCTAGTATTCTATGATTCCGCTGGTGTTTGTCGTATTGGTCACACAGTGATCTTTGGTTATGACTGATGCCTGCATCCATAGGAAATGAGGCACCTACTCTTTGTCAAGAAGCTATGGGAAAACAGCTTTTAAATACGGACAGGTTGAGCCTTTCTATCCTGGGACTCCCTGGTACAGCAACATTCATGGTCCAGCAGACCAAAGACATTGGAAGACAGAGCCTTCATGGCAAGGGTCCAACAGCTAGGAGCCCCACTGGGCCAGGAGCGTAGCTGGGCTGGCAGCAGGGAGTCAGTGCCCAGCAGCTCAGCTGGCCCTGGGTGTGAAGCTAGACCAGTGGCAGGGCAGTAGGCAGCCTAGAGATCAGCTGGGGCTGGAAACCAAGCCAAACTGGCAACAGCGGGGCTGGCAACCAGGATCTAAGCCCGGCCCAGCCCTGGTGTGAACCTGTGCTGGCAGCAGGAGCCTTGTGGCAGGGACCCAGGACAGAGGCCAGTAGCAGATCTGATAGAGGGCAGGGGAGCCTGTGAACAGGGGCCAGTTATGAGGAGGGGAGCCTGGAGCTAGCAGAGGGCCAGTAGTGACATGCCATGATCCAGCAAATTTCTTGGTTGGCGACTGGTCAGGTCCCAAAGATGCCAGACCAGGGAGATCCAACCGGTACCTATAGAAAAGACCGTGTGTAACCTAATTAAGTTGACGCCATCCACAACAACCCACGTTAACTCGATAGTGAGCCTCATGAAAAATCTTTAAAACCACCCAGAAAAGCCCTCGTATTCCTTCTTAACTAAGTCAAAGAAATGAGCCTTGCAGCCAGGAATGTATAACTGGAGTTCTAAATAAAAATGACCCGTTAATTAAAAGAAAAATTAGTCAGCTGTAGGCTTCTTTGAACAAAATGTTACCATGTTTTGCAGTAGTGACCTTAACTTTTGCCTGGAGGGTACTACAATGTATAGAAGCTCCAGTCATTTACTGTCATCAGCTTCCGTACAACTGCCCTCAGATCAGTCAATGTTTGTTAAGCTTGGAAAATATTTCCTGTTTTCATGTCAGTTTGAGTTTCCTCCATGAGATTTCAATTCCTTTCTTTAGTCTGTGCCAAAGTTTTATCGACTACATTGTTTGCAATGTTCATATCTGTTGTGAACTCTCATCTTTAAGGAACTCACAACTCCTTGCTGAGGGAAAGAAGAGTATTTTCATGTCACATGCTGCAGTAGAATCCCCGGTCGTGTGACAGTGCTGTAGACATTAGAGATGGACCTGAGATTAGAATGCAGGAGTTCCTGCCTCCCACTTTGTTCTCAATACACCCCAGCAATTATTTGAGATAAATTCGTGCATTCAAGGACGTTTGACACGAACCACTGTTTCTAAACATATTCAAACATCCTTCCACAGACCAACAAAGAAATAAGTTTGTATGCTGAGTCTACTGCCCTTCATGTCGACCAGCATTGTCTCATGGGGTCCTTGTGCTCCATTATCTGTGCCCCCTTGACGTCTCTAAACCAGAGAGATGGAATGATCTGAAGGCAGGGGCACTCTGAGGATCTTACTCACTAACTTTTCCACAGGCCAGAGAACTAGGGCTGGAGGAATGAGGGAGGCTTGTTTCCCTGACAAGGATGCTCCAAGCAGGGAGGCTGGAAGGTTCCCTCCAGGACCGGTGGAGTGGCACTGCAGTTGGAAGGGCAGAGGTGGCTGTTCTGGGCCAGAGGAACGGAAGAGGGCAGACAGAGAGCTCAGGTATGGTGAAGACACAAGGGTGTGGCATGTGGAGCATCATTGAATGACTAGAGCGACCATATCTCCCTGTCCCTAATATGGGACAGGGAGATATGGGGGGAGGGGCCACTCCTCCCAGCTCCGCCAAGCCCCAGGGAGCAGTGAAGGAGGCAGCAGCCACTGGCGCACCCCACTTCCACTCCAGCTCAGGGGAAGCTGCAACTGCCAGCACTCACTCCCACTCGGGAGAAGCAGCAGCCACCGGTGTTCTGCCCACCAAGCCCCAGGGAAGTGGCAGCTACCCATCCTCCCCGCCCCACCCCGGAGCCTGGGGGAAGTGGCACAGACAAGGCAGCCGAGTGCTCTCTGGCCAGTGGAAAAGTTGGCAGGGGCCCAAATATGGGCCATTTAGGCCCTTTTAAGAAATAAGTAGGGACACCTTTTTTGGCGTCCCAAATACAGGATGGATGGTTACCCTATGAATGAAGCATTGGGTGACATAGCTGACTACTTGCACTGGGGTGATGATTGGATTTTCTGTTTGGACCTTTGCTATGGACTGTTTTTCATGATGTTTTAATAAGAAACCAACCCCAAGTAGGAAGTATTACCGAGAAGACAGCCTGAAGTGAAGTTAGTGAGCTGTCTGAGGGTTTCTCTACACTTTTCGGAAGATTGATCCAGTCAAGGTCCATATTCTGAGGTTTGATTTTTACATGCCTGGTAGAGATGTGTGAATCAAACTACCTGGGGTCAGCAGGTGACCCCGTACTCCTCAATATTGCGAGGAATAAGGGAACTCGATGGGAGAAACTCTCCCTGCGAGTTCCCTCTGTGTGGATGGCCAGGTAAGGCGATTGCAGCTAAGCTGATTCTAGCTATACATTTGCCATAGCTGGAAATGCATTTCTGCAATCGACTTAACTCCCTAGCATAGACCAAGCCTGAGAGGGAATACAGAAGCAGAGTGAACATATTTTGCATGTCATGCCATAGCTTGCTGCAGGGGTGCTCCAGGCAGGGCTGCTATATAGCACTGACCAATTTATCTATGGTTCTTTTGCCGCTATGCCTGTGCAACAGTGAACACAGCTCCTAGGATGTCCGTTAAAGACACTTTAACATTTCCTAACATCCAGCCCATTCCACTGCTGCCACCTAGTTTTGTAGCAGTGTGTCTGTCAAGCAGAGACATGCAGCTAAAATTCTATTGCACATACTAAGGGGTATGGCAAATTGCAAAGTGGACAAAGAGCAAATCATATTCCATGAAGGGACGCACAGAGCAAAGTGCTCAGCATACACACTGGAAGAAACCAGAACATCACAGTCATGGTGAGTGGGCAGCAAAAACAAAGAGGGCAAATGCTGTCAGGAACATGGAGCCTACCCTATGAGGCAAAGGGAGGGGTAGTAAACTATACCTTAGTGAGCTGAAGTAGCAGCTGTGTGCAACTTTAGAGGGTATCCTACTTTTCCAAGACAAAATGCCTTCCCTTGCGCACTTCCCTCCACCATGGGCAGAACTGGTCCGCACCATACCATTCTCTGGACTTCATATTACAGACAGAATCTAGCCTGAGTGACTAGTACAAAGCTACAGAACAAGTAATGGTAGAGCCAGGATTCATACTTATGTCCCTGTCCCAAGCTCTGTCCAAGGGGATCCCGATAAAACTGGGCAATTTCACCAAGGGCTTATTTGTGTTGATAGAAGAATAACATCATGTTTTTAAGAAGTCAGAAAATACAAAGAAAACAATCAAGAAGATTTGGGGTTGTTCTTACAGAAACTGTTTTGAGTAGGAGGGTGAGAGGTCATTTTTTTCTGCTTTTATGTGTCAGTTTTTGTGAAAAATATGCACCTTCCAGCAACCCATCGAAAATTCCAAGAAAATGAGACTGCAACTCCAGATAAAGCATCTCCAGGAATGAATTAGCCCTAAGTAGCATTGCTCTTTTCTTCTACATTCATATTTGTATGAAACTCAAGGAACCAAGCAACTTGACAAATCATGCAACCACTGAAAATTACGAACCATAAAATATTATGTCCCCCAGGTGAAAGGGAGACCATTTTCAGTGGTGAGATAAGGAGTCCACACATCTTTTTCAGCCTGCCCACACTTGCTTGTGTAATTAAATAGCCTGCTGTGGGTTTTGTTTGTTTCTTTGTTTGTTTTTCCTCTTGTATGGTGTTTGGTTTTTTTCCTGTTGCAATCTTAATTGAAACAGGAAAAGCAACGAATTGTCAGTTTTTGTTCTGCTCTTTGCTCCCATCTTGGCTGAAGTTGGACTCTTTAGTTTTTAATGGTTCCCAGTATTCCTAGGGACCAAAGAGCTTTTGTCTTCAGGAACATCATATGGTCAAACTGAATAGTCTGGCTTTAATATAATCCCTCTCTGCTAAATGGCAGTTTGGAAAGGCCCACTCTGTCTTTGATGAATGCAGGAACTCTCCTTCTATCTCTTTAAGCAAATATGCTAAGCCTACCAACATTATTTGCACAATTCTCAAAATGGCATGAAGGGCTTTAGCTTCATAATGGCCATTGATTAGGAATGATGTGAAACCCTGTCACCAGGCAGCAGGTTTAAAACAACAAAAGGAAGTACTTCATCACACAGCGCACACGCAGCCAATGGAACACTGTGCCAAAGGATGCTGTGAAGGCCAAGACGCTAACAGGGTTCAGAAAAGAGCAAGATAAATTCATGGAGAATAGGTCCATCAATGGCTACTAGTCAGGGTAGGCAGAGACGGTCTGCCTAGTCTCTGTTTGCCAGAAGCTGGGAATGGGTGACAGGATGAAGGACTGAATGATTATTTGTTTTTGTCATTCCTTCTCAACCGTCTGGCCTTGGCTCCTGCCTCTTCCTATTTCATTTTATTTACACAACTATATTGCCCACTCTAGGATCTTGGGATCCTGGTACAATTGTCCCATCAGCCCCTGAGCTCTGCTTGAAGGAGATGTACTTCTCTGTGTCCCAGATCCACATGTTCCCTCTAGGACAGTAGTTCCCAAACTTTTTGGCATCACGCCCCCCTTTTGATTTTTGAGAAACCCTCATGCACCCCCACCTCTTTTTTACCTCGGGCCAGACACCCCAGCTGCATGTGAGCTGCCTGTCTGAGCCCTGCCCCCTCAAAAGCCAGGCACTTCCAGCCCCTCATCTAAGCACATCCTCCTCCTTCCCCCGCAACCCACACTCACTCACCTTTGCAGGAGGCAGCTAGCTCCATGTGGCCCTTCACCAGCTGCCTGCTTTTTATAGCGGCTGCACCAGGTAGCCCACGTGAAATGTCAGGGGCTGAGAGCCAGAAGCAAAGGCTGGCTCTTTCTTCAGGTCAGGAGAATGACTGGAGAGGGGCTGGGTTGCCTTGCACACACTCCTGGGATTTCTTCATGCCCCCCTGGGGGACACGCCACCCAGCTTGGGAAACCATGATCTAGGAGTTCATGTGTGGGAATGGAAAGCATGGAAGTTAATGCTGGGCAGACTCAACAGTACCTTAGCCACCAATGTCATGCAGGGTGGAAGGGAGGCCAACATTAGGAAGTGCAGGTTGCCCTCAACTTCCCCGTCTCCTCTTGCTCTATAGGCTTCAACATGGTGTGGCCAGACTCTGGGGGACAGAGGGTCTTCTGCAGTATTTTGTGACTCATGCTACGAATGCTGAAACACCCACTTTCCATCTCTGCCCTAGCCATGTTCCAGAATCACAGTCCTCCCCATGAATGCAAGTAGAGCAATGAGTGTGACCCTCTAGGTATCAGTGCAGGAGTGGCCAACCTGCACCCCCTGAACTGCACACAGCTCTTTGAACAGCGAAATGTGTCTCCTACCCAGAGCCAGGAGTCCTTACTGCTGCTCTGCACGCATGCCCAGGAGCTTGGAGGACACGCACATGGCAACAGTGGCATTGGTTCCCGTGACTTGCCGGGACTGGGTTAGAGTGAGGGCGCGCAGAGCGCCTGGTTCTGCGGGAGGGGGAGCGTATTGGGTTAGACCTGGGAGGCTTGGATGCCTGGCCCTGTGGGAGGTGCTGTGAGCTATGTATTGTATAGTTATTTTTATCTGTCTAGATCAACAGATATAGATATATACTAGGTAGATATACTATATTATATAGCTATAGATAGATAAAATAAATATATCATACATGGCTCTTTGCATTCTACCCATAGCTATTTTGACTCTTAATCTCTGACTGGTTGGCTGCCCCTGCAGTAGTAGGGTCAGAAATGACTTTGGTCTATTTTGTGAAATCTGTCAGATTCTCTCATAGAAACAGAGAGGAAAAACCATGGAGCTATTGCTTCTCCATTTGATTTCAAACTCAAAGAGAATCTCTGTCCATTTAATTAAGATCAACATCTTAACCTGTTCTGTGGAGCAGGAATCGTCCCTTATTATGTGTCTGTAAAGCCCTGAGCACAATCAGGCCACATGGATTGGCACTCCAGTATAAATGCTGAATAATAAATGGTCACAATAGGCAGATGTTTTTCAAATGGATAAATGGCCGTGTGAGCAATCAGACCAACTAGCTAGTGAACTGTGAGACTGGCTCTTGCAGATCTGCAAAAGCAGCACAAACTGTCCCTATCAGGACACAGGCAAAGCATCGGAGTGGCACTCTACATAAGCGCAGATTGTGGGCCGATCATGTTTGATTTGCTGCAGTCTTTCAACAAAGAGTCTTTAATATTGATCTACTGTAGCTAGATTTTGACTAGCTTTATGTGGGTATAAAGCACTGGAAAAAATCTCTTCCCCAGCATTGATCAGAAGAATGAAATTTTGGAAGCACTAAACCTGAACAGTGATTGCTTTTTTCCTGCCCCCTTTTTTTCTTGTGCACTGTATAACTAAGTGCAGCTCTTCCTCTATGTGTGCAAAAATCCTCTTTCTGGTTCAATCTTCTGCTATAGACCTCAATACATATTGTGGTGCAAGTATAGCTATCTGCTTAGCCGAGAATTTTTAAAGGTGAGCAATTCAAGTTTCTGGTGTAATGTAGCTGCATTGTAAGAGCGCTTTCTTCTACTCTGGGAAATTATTTTTCACACACCGGGAGCCTCAGCTGGCAGATAGTGGGTAGCTGGAGGCTGCAGTGGTCATGAGCTGAAGCAAAAATATGGTAAATATCTGGCCTACGAAGCCAGAGTTAGTTAGGGTATTGTATGTGGGAAGTGAAGAGTTGAAAAGAAGGTATTTGAGATGCTTAAATAATTAATCATAGATTTGGTCCGTTTTGTTATTCATTTACATTAGAAAGTAGCATTCTCTTTTAGGCTAAAATGAAACATGTTGCTTTTTTTTCTTCCAGCAATCATTTAAGAGGCCAGACAACATTTTCCTCTTTGCTTCCCTCTAGTAGCCTGATTCATATTAGATGCCAGAGGCCAGTGAATATGTATTATCTAAATATAGAGCCACAATCCATGGCTGGATTCCCTACTGTCAGCCATCTGTGCATAAGCAGCACTGGGATTCAGATTTGGACTGAAGCCTTCACCCCATAGATGCAGGGGCAGCTTTACTTACTAAATCAATGGAGGCAATTAGATTCCTGAACAGTAGCGGGGCAGGGAAACACAAGAGCAAGCTCTGATTTATTGTGCATCTCTGCATAACTATTTATGTTCTGTTCTTTCAGGCTTCTTCCATGTCCCACCTCCCCACTACACACATTCATAAGTTTCATTTTATTTTTGTCATACTCTCTATAATTTCACCTCTACTTTTTTCGAAGCAGCTAGCTTTGGGTTGAAAAAAAGCTCACAGACCAGGAAGGGTGTGAGTCCTAATATAGGCTAAGTCGAGGTGAGCAAAATACAGCATGCAGGCCGGATCCACCCTACCAGCCTTTCGGATCTGGCCCTCCACTGTCTCACTGTCTGCTGTGTTCCTTCCTACTCCTCCCCCTTATGCCACTGCAAGTGTCTGGCTTCTGGGAGCATGTGTTCACTGTATGCCATGTGCCCATGGTTTTGCACTTGTCACTCACTTCCAGCACAATCTCACAGCTCCCAATGGCCGGAAACCAGCCCATGGGAATTGCCTGTGCCATGCTTGTGGTGCAGGCAGCCATGGAGGGCCCCCCTCCCAGCACAAGGGGCATACAGCACACAGAGATGCACATGGCTCCTGCAGCCAACTGTTTGACTGGAATGTGGGGATGCAGCAGCAAGAGATCCTGTGTGAGGATGCCACTGGGTTGCTGGCTAGTAGCTGCCTAAGGTAAGAAACCTCCTGGCCAGAGCCTGCACCTGGCATCCCACTCCCTCCCTAACCCTAACTCCCTGACTCTGGTCACAACCCAAACCCCCTGCTCCCCTACTTGTGTACCCATACCCACTTCTAGACCCAAAGGTTTTTTTTTTTTTAAATTAGCTCAGTGAAATGTCTAATGGACTTTCTAAGACACTAGCATTCTCCCCAGGGGAGCATGGCTCCAGCTTGTGTTTTAACACAGGAAGAGGTATTTTGACTTTTCACTATGCGATCAAGCCGCTGCTCACCATGGCTACAGCTACACTGCAGCCCTATTTCAAAATAAGATATTTTGAAACCTCTATTTTGAAAGATCACATCTACATACAAAATGTATTTCAAAATAGCACCCCGCTATTTCAACATACCATTTCCCGACACATAGCGCTATTTTGAAATCATGCCACTAGAGACCATTATGGCTTATTTCATTATAGTGCTATTCCTTGTTGTAATAGTGCCTATTTCAAAGCAGCATTTTTGAAATAGGCATTATTCTTCTCACCTTGGCTGCTTCTACACTAGCCCTGTCCTTTCGGAAGGGGTATGCTAACGAGGGATTTTGGCAGATGCTAATGAGGTGCTGCCATGAAAATCATAACTCATAATGGCGGCTGCACACGATTTGAAAGTGCCACTTTCAAAATGCGTGCTGCCCATGTAGACAGGGTCCTTTTGAAAGGACCCCATGATTTCAAAAGCCCCGTCTTCTCATTTGATTTTGGGAGGAAGGGGCTTTTAAAATCAGGAGCTCCTTTCAAAAGGCCCTCATCTACATGGGCAGCGTGGGTTTCGAAAGCAGCACTTTCGAATTGCCTGCAGATGCCATTATGATGATGAGGTGCTGCATATTCGTGTCAGCACCTCATTAGCATCTGCCAAAATCCCTTATTACCATGCCCCTTCTGAAAGGAGGGGGGCAGTGTAGAAGTGGCCTTTGAGGATTATCAATTTCAAAATAACATGCCCACTATTTCAAAATAGTTTGTGTCTAATGTAGATGACATCTATGTTATTTCTAAATAACAAGGTAATGCAGCCAGAGCCAAAGGCTGGAATTTTCAAGGTGACCAAATTTCATAAATGTTCTTGTGCTCCTAACTCTCTTTGGCCCCTTTTGAAATCCCCAGCTGATTCTTCATAGTCTTGTCATTTCCTCCATGCACTTCGCCAGGTTCAGTAGCAGAATTGTTCTAGTGAGCAGCCTGCAACCCCTACTGCTCCATGAACAGGAATCAGCTTGAATGCTTTCCCTGTTCTCTTTAGTGATCCAAACGTGTTGTTAATTGCAAACCTGATACAGCTCAGAGTACTAATGGGAGATTATTCTAGCTTTACAATGTTGCTGTGCTTGATGAAATTATCTCCAGGAGCAAATGCCTCAATTATTTTTGTTAACATCTGTTTACAGGAAAGTTCAAATAAAATGGAGCTGTGTATCGGCAATCTGGAATAACTGGAATACTTACAGCTTTCTGTCCTTGCAAAGGCAGACCTTCTTTCACAGCAGCCACTGCAGGTAACTATTAACCACATTAGTGGTCTCACAGAAGGCTTGTAGAAGAGCAAGTGCCAGCTGACAGCATACAGTGTCTCTGTTCAGAAGGGAAGTCTGCTTCCTATCTTAGGCTCAGCTGTCACTTCTGAAAGTGCAGCATATGGGAAGCTAAAACTCATGCTGAACAACTAGGAAATGTTCAGCTCTTTAATTTACCAAGTCCATCTTCCTTCCACAACCCCACCCCTTTTGGGAACATTATTGCTTAGGTATGCACTACTCATTAAGTTGAGTAACACAGCTCCTCAAACAATTCCATCCATTTCTGGGCTCAACTCATGTGTTAAACAAACCCAGAAAAAAGAGCAGCAAAACTATGGTATTGCACTTCCTAGGGAGTTGTTTAATTTGTGATGTGTCACGTAAGCTGACACAAGTATGTCTAGTACCCAGAAAGAGCCAGTACGAGGACTTATTCTTTTATTACTGTGCAGATGGAGCCCTTGGTTACAGAGTTCCATTCTGGGGCCTCTTGCAAATCCCATATGTAGATCTTCCACTGCTCGGAGAAAAGTTCAAGTCTAACAGTATTCAAAGTCTAATTTCATTTCATCCATCTGAGACTTGACTCTTGAGAAGAACTAGAGTGTATGCCCATTGGGCATGAGGACTAAAACGAGGTTAGACACAGAGATTAAATTCAGGACTCGGGGGAAACCTGTGGTAATAAAGCTGGTTCTGTGCCATCTGCTCCCATCCTCTCCACTTCACAGGGGTTTGGGAGAGCAGGGAGAAAAGCAAGTGGGGCAGGGCAGTGCTCTCTCTCTCTCTCTCTCTCTCTCTGATCTTGAGCTAGCACAGGGCTCCCTTGGCACAGCAGCTGGTGGTGTACCCTAGAGCAGCTTATAATGACCTCTTGACTAGTCCAAGATCAGGGGGTGGGACCTTAGGGTGACTTTTCTCCCAAATCTTTGTAGAAATAATCTTAGGGAGCAGTAAGGAGCCAGTGAAGATGAGGAGTGTTTACTTGGTGGGCAAGGACCATTCTAATCTCATTGCTGCTTTCTCGGGTGACCTGGAACACTTTTCACACAGCCCTTGAATGAGGAAAACAATACTTATGGCTTGAATAGCCTTGGATTCCGTGTGCCCTAGGAGTGCAAAGTACTGCCGCTTTTATTTCAATATGTTCAAGCCAAAGGAGCACTCAGGCCTCAAACTTCAGGGTGTCTTAGTCAGTCCATTGCATAGTTAAGGAGTTAGATAAGGGAAGCATCAACCTGTTAGTCTGTTTCAACAAAAGAAATGAGTAGACCTGTGGCACATTAAAGCCTAACTCATTTATTAGGGCAGCTGTCCTGGGCTGCAGCTCACTTCATCAGAGGCATGAAGTGAAAGCTTCAGTGGACAGGGACTGATGCATAAAGAGGTGGGCGTGTTACATCAGCGTCAATGGGGCTAATTCAGTCAGGGTGAATGTGGCCCACTTTAGCCAGTGATAAGAATGTGAGAATATCTGAGGGGGAAAAATTAATTGTTGTAATGAGCTAGCCATGCCCAGTGTCTATTCAGACCCAATCTAATAGTGTCAAATTTGCACATGAATTAAGGAGCAGTCACAAGGTTTAGAACCGGGCATAGCTCTGGTTCAGATATGTTCCCAGCTCAGACTCCCCATCAGCCCATCTCTGATCGGAACGCTGAAGATGATTTGTTGTTTCTGCAATATTCCACCTGTAATTATGAAGCTCCTGTGGGGCTGGGTTCTGACATCTTCCTCCCCTCCCCACCCCTCCCCACTCAACAGCACCTTATTCCATGGATGGACTCACTGGGAGTAGGTTTGAAGTTTAAGGTGCTCCTGAGTCAAAGTAAGGGCGTCAGAATCTGGCTGAGTCTTTGTCTGAGCTGCTGGCATACCCAGTGTAAGTATTAGAATTGATTGGGTAGATAAGGATAGTAGTCAGGAGCCACACTGTTTATCAGAGGAGAGCACAGATCTAAAGGTATAAAGAGACACTTCCATTTTATTCATTTTGTCCTTGAGCCTGTACAGAGCACTAATGGACCACTTATTGTAGAAGGTGCCTTTCTCTGTGATAGTGTTCAGCCAGGGTTAGAATACTGAGTAATACAGGGACCAGGAATGGAAATGATATTTTTAATGGGGTAAAGCATCATTACAGGGATTTTTAACCTTCATTTTACACTGGCAAGATAATGTACAAACTTTGGTCCTTCCATTTGCCAGCTGTTTTACTTCATAATAACACAAAGGAGGGAAAAAAACAAACAGTAATGCACCTTGCTTTGGGTCTACACTGCACCTGAGATCATTTTATGATGTACAGTTGTCTCACAGATGTTGTCTGCTTTGTATTTGTGTCAGGGATATGATTTCAAAAGATAGCTTTTTGTTTTAAAGTCAGGAATAAATATGACACTAATAGTCGTTATCTCTTGTAAATGAGCTGCCCTTGTGGGACTGAAACTTGTAAATTGGTGCTGGAGTTGTGTTGTTGCATGCTCTGAAATAGGCATTGATATTTAAATTTACCTAAAAACCGATTGTTACTGGTAGATTCAAGGAAGAATTCAAGTGTGTGGTTCACTAAAAATATGGAAATCTTGATTGCAGCTGGTGACATTAGCACAGTTGTTGATATGTTTGCAGCACTAATTTCCTGGAACAAGTGCTGAAGGAACTAACTAGAGGTCATGCACAGCTTGACTTGCTGCTCACGGAGAAATAGTAGGAGACATGGAAGTGGGTGGCGCCTGGGCTGCAGCGATCATGAAATGGGAGATTTCAGGATTCTGACAAAAGGAAGAAAGGTGAGCAGTAAAATACAGACCCTGGATTTCAGAAGAGCAGACTTCGACTCCTTGAGAGAACTGATGGGCAGGATGCCCCGGGAAGCTAATATGAAGGGAAAAGGCATTCAGGAGCACTGGCCGTATTTTAAAGAAATCTTATTGAAGGCACAGGAACAAACCATCCTGATGCACAGTAAGAAAAGCAAATATGGTAGGCAACCAACTTGGCTTACCAGGGAAATCCTTGGTGAGCTTAAACTCAAAAAAGATGTCTAGAAGAACTGGAAACTTGGACAGATGAGTAAGGAGGAGTATAAATATATGGCTGGAGAATGCTGGGGGCGGGATAATCAGGAAAGCAAAAGCACAATTGGAACTACAGCAAGCAAGAAATGTGAAGGGCAACAAAAAGAATTTCTATAGGCATGTTAACAATAAAAGGGTTATCAAGGAGGTTGTGGGGTTATTACTGGATGAGGGAGGTAACCTGGTGACAGATGACGTGGGAAAGGCTGAAGTACTCAATGCTTTCTTTTTTCCTCAGTCTTCATGGACAAGGTCAGCTTCCAGACTACTGCACTAGGCAATGCAGTATGGGAAGGAGTTGAACAGCTCTCGATGGGGAAAGAACAGATTAAGAGCTATTAAAAGCTAGATGCACACAAATCTATGGGTACAGATTTAATGCATCCAAGGGTACCGAGGGAAGTGGCAAATGTCATTGCAGAGCCTTTGGCTATCATCTTTGAAAATTCATGGAGACTGGGAAAGGTCCCAGATGATTGGGAAAAGACAAATGTCGTTCCCATCCTTAAAAAAGGAAAGAATGGCAGTCCAGGGAACTATAGTCCCATCAGCTTTACCTCAGTCCTCAGAAAAATTATGGAGGGGATTCTCAAGAAAACCATTCTGAAGCACTTGGAAGAGGGGAAAGTGATCAAGAGTAGTCAACATGGATTCACCAAGGGCAAGTCATGCCTGGCCAATCTGATTAGCTTCTGTGATGACCTCTGTGGAAACAGGGAAGTCAATGAATGGGATATACCTTGACTTTAGCAAAGCTTTTGATACAGTCTCCCACAGCATTCTTGCCCATAAATTAAGGAATTATGGATTGGATACATGGACTGTAAGATGGATAGAAAGCTGGCTTGATGGTTGTGCCCAACGCATATTGATCAATGGCTCATTGTCTGGCTGGGTGGTCCATTTCAAGTAGACTGCCCCAAGGGTCAGTTCTAGGCCAGGTACAGTAAGCCCTTGAAATATGCACCTACAAGTTGCATGTAACTCGCTTTAATGTGAGTTAAGCACAACTTGAAGCTGTTCTCCAGCTGTCAGCCTGCCTAGCTGCCCGCATGCAGGCAAGCAGCTAGGCAGACTAAAAACCTTCTCCCTGCCTTCCCTGCAGCTGCATGGCTGTCAGCCTGACAGTGGCGCCACTGGGGGAAGGCAGGGAGAAGCAGCCAGGGAACTGACCAGCCCTGGTGGGGCTGTTCAGTTTCCCAGGTCCAGAAGGTGGTAGGGAGGTGGGAAGCAAGTGGCAGCCTGGCTCCCAGCTCCCCTCCACTTGCAGAGCAAGGAAAACTGACCAAGGCTGCTGCCTGGTTCCCAGCTCCCCACCGCTTGCGGGAAGCGGGAAATTGACCAGCTCATGGCTGGTAAGTTTCCCCGGTCCCACAAGCAGCGGGGAGAAAGGAACCAGGCTGCTGCCTGGTTCCCAGCTCCCTGCCACTCTGGAAGCCAGGAAACTGACCAGCCCTAGTGGGCTAGTCAGTTTCTTGGCTTCTGTAAGCCCAGGGGAGCTGGGAACCAGGCGGCAGCAAACCCCATGTAACTTGAGGGTTTACTGTATTGTTCAATATCTTTATTAATGACCTGGATGAGGGGGTGGATTGCACCCTCAACAAATTTGCAGATGACACTAAGCTAGTGGGGGAGGTAGATATGTAGGAGGTTAGGGATAGGGTCCAGAGTGGCCTAGACAAATTGGAGGATTGGACCAAAAGAAATCTGATGAGGTTCGAGAAGGACAAGTGCAGAAGAACCCCAAGAATTGTCACAGGCTGGTGACTGGCTGGTTAAGTAACAGTGCGGCAGAATAAAGACCTGGGGATTACAATGGAAGAGAGGCTGGATACAAGTCAACTGTGTGCCCTTGCAGCCAAGAAGGCTAATGGCATATTGAGGTGTATTAGGAGAAGCATTTCCAGTGGATCTAGAGAAGTTATTATTCCCCTCTATTCAGCACTGGTGAGGCCTCATCAGGAGTATTCAGTCCAGTTCTGGGCCCGCCCCCCTGTATAGAAAAGATGTGGATGCATTGGAGTTGGTTTAGTGGAGGGCAGCAAAAATGATTAGGTGGCTGGAGTGCATGACCTATGAGGGACTTGGGCTTATTTAGTGTGCAGAAGAGAAGAAAGAGGGGCCCTTTGATAGCAGCCTTCAACTTCCTGAAGTGGGCTCTAAAGAGCATGGAGAGAGGCTGTTCTCAGTAGTGACAAATGGCAGAAGATGGAGCAATGATCTGAAGTTACAATGGGGGAGAAGTGCAGGTTGGATATTAAGAAAAACTATTTCACCAGGCGGGTGGTGGAGCACTGGGATGCTTTACCTAGAGAAGTGGTGGAATCTCCATCCCTACAGGTTTGTAAGTCCTGGCTTGAAAAAGTCCTGGGTGGGATGATTCAGTTGGGGTTGATCCTGCTTTAGGCGAAGGGATGGACCAGATGAACTCCTAAGGTCCCTTACAGCTCTAGGATTCTATGATCATGTGACATTGCTACTGAAGTATGGGAAGAAGTGTCTTATGGCCAATACGCTAAACCAGGTCTCAGGAGATCTAGCTTTCACTTCAGGCTCTAGTTCAAACTTCCCACATGACCTTTGGCAAATCATTTAATCTTTCTGTGGCTCAGAACTTGTCTCAACTATGGAGGTTACAACTGCATAGCTCCAGCACTGCCACTACAGCTTTGTGAGCCCTTAGAGAAACACACTATAGCACTACGGAATTCTTCTGTCTGTAGTAATTTCAAGTCCCTAAGCTGCAGTAGCTATGTCCATGGAAGAACGCATCTGTTGATCTAGCCATGTCTACAATGTGGGGGTGAGCTCAGCGTAGCTGCGGGGCCAGGGGTGTGGATTTCCCACACACATTTTCCGTACGTAAAATGAAAATAGTGATGCCGTCGTTTCACCCTCATCTTTGGTCTATTTATATTGCAAGATCCTTGGGGAGGGGACCATTTCTTGTTGTGTGTAGTGTATAGTGGAGTGGCACCATGATTTTGTTGGGGCTTCTACTCACTATTCTAATATAAATAATGTTTTTCCTTAGCGTTGAGCCCTGTGGATCAATGAGTGTCATTAACTTGAAAGTGAGCTAAGGCTGTCAGCTGCTCAAAGGTGCTCAGTACCTTGCAGGAGTGGGGTCTTCATGATTACTCTGCTGTTTCCACTGTCTCTCTTCAATAAAGGAAAAGTTGGTTTGCTTAGAGAAGATGGAAAATTGTGCCACACACTCAGAACTGAATAACAAATTACACATCTCAGTGAACAATGACAGTCATCTGCTATTTAGTGTGAGGATGTTTTGCAGAATGTGTTTTTCATCAGATGTGTTCATGTTCTGTATCAGATGTCAGGAGCTCGGAAGTTGGGTATTGAGAGTTTGTAGAAATCTACTGTATGTTTTAGAGTGTGTGTGTTTGCCATTCTGCCTCTCAAGAGCTCCTCTTAAACCATAAGAGCTACAGCCATGAAATTTGGTAAGCAGCTTCCTCTTCCTCTAACTTAAACCAAAGTCAGGGTCCTGCTGCACCTGGAAGGCGGGAAGTGCCTGTACACCAGGATTTCCCAGAACATGAAGGGGCGGGGGGGTGCCAACAGGAGAGCTGACATCCTATATAGACTCACCACAAGGGGCAGCGAGTTCAGGGAACAGCAATTCTGCAGAGTGACCACTGGGGGGCAGCCACGGCCCCCCACACAGCTAACCCCCTGCCCTGAGTCCCCTCATAACTGACCTGTGGCACCCCCACTCCCTGCCCTGAGCCACCCACCCATTGCCTGGCTCCTGCTCCCTCCACTCCTTGGTGTGAGCCCCCTTACAACCTCTTCCCCTGATTCCTTCACCCCACACTCCTTTCCCTCACCCTGGCTGTTAAGTAAAACATGAGGCCATTAAACATGTACATTTTCCTGGTTTTTTGTTTTGTTTTATTTTTCTTTGTTTCAAATAATTTCAGTTAAGGACCTCAGCAACCCCAGGTACATCTGCTAGTACTGTATAAATATAAAAAAAACACACCAGGGATGAGCAAGGTTTTAGATCTATCATCTTTCAGAGCATCATACTCCTACCCTTAAGTACTCTTAACAAAGAGAAGGTTGAGGAGTACTTGATCAGTGTAAAAGTAGCTACATGGTGAACAAATATTTAATAATTGCTCTTCTATCTAGCAGAGAAAGGGAGGCACAAGCCAGGGGCTGGAAGTTGATTAGAAACACATTCAGACTGGAAACAAGACATAATTTTTAAATGGTGAATGTAATGAAACATTCAAACAATTGACAAGGGTTGTGGGTGGGTTTTCCGTTACTGGCAATTTTAAAAACAAATTTTGATGGTTTTTGTAAAAAATGTGCTCTAGGTTTTATGGCCTGTATTGTACAGTTGAGCTACGTCTACACTACAAGGATTTCCTGACAAAACAAGCATTTTGTTGACAAAACCTCCAGACCGTCTATACCTAAAATGTGTTCTGTCGACATACTGTCAGCAGAATGTGACACTTTTGTCAACAGAGATCTGTCTCTTCCCCATGAAGCACAATACCTCTGTTGGTGTCAGATGGCAGAAGAAGGAGTAATGGTCTGAAGTTGAACAGGGAGCAGTGTAGATTAGATATTAGGAAAAACTACTTCACCCGGCAGGTGGTGAAGCATTGGAATGCGTTGCCTAGAGGGGTGGTGGATTCTCCATCCCTCGAGGTTTTTAAGTCGCGGCTGGACAAGGTCCTGGCTGGGGGTGACTTAGTGGGCGTTGATCCTGCTTGACGCAGGGGGCTGGACTAGATGACCTCCTGAGGTCCCTTCCAGCCCTGTTATTCTGTGATTCTGTGAACTTATAGGATAGACATCTGGGGCTGGGTGGGGGGACTTTTGTCAACAGAGGAGTCCTCCATGGCGCTGGCCAGCTGGAGCCGGGAGATGCCCTGTCCACTGCACTCACAGCTTTATGTCCTGTGCGTCCAGCTAAACTTAAAGGTACTGGGAGCCCTGGAAACCTTGTAGCAGGAAGCAGGCGGCATATGAGCAGGAGAGGCAGCACACTGTGTTGCCTGCTCCCCGGCCACTCCCTGCCACCGCAGATGGCACATGGTGACTTCACAGCCACCCCATGACCTCTCTGGCCCCTCCAGGGAGTGGGAAGACCCCAGGACCCACCCCAAGGCATAAAGAGGTGGGCCCTGTTGTAGGCAGAGCCAGAGATTTGGGACCTGCTGGGCCTCAGGTCCAAAGAGGCCATCTTACTGGACCCGGCTGTGAAAAGGCAGAACACCCCGGGCTACAGCTGGGTCACCACTGCCCTAGCGGTGTGCAGCCACCCTGCCCGGACTGCGGAGCAAATCTGGGCAAAACTCAAGTAACTCTGGCAGGGCTATACATGGGCCCAGGACATTGCAAGTGCCCGTACAGTGCTGAGCTACACGAGCCCCTGCAGGCAGAGGACACCTCCCTTCCTGCAACCCCCCTGAACACAGCCAAGGAGCCTCCCCCATCCCCCTCCGCCCTGGAGTCCCACCCAAGGGACCAGCGGCCGGGGACCCAGGGTGAGCCGGAGAAAGAGGGACACATTGCCTCTGTCAACAATGAAGGGGCCTTTGTTGTTATCTTGGAGTCAGGCCCCACCTCCAGCCAGGGCACCTCCAGGGATTCCCTGGGCCTATTTGAGGGTCACACCCTGGGACATGGGGAGGGGAGTGCCACAAGCCCCACTGGTCTGGTTCAGGTGGGATCCCACCCTGTGGGCCCAGCATCTGCACATGTGCACAAGGTGGCGTGTTCCACTGGGTCTGATCAGCAGCCTCAGGGCATGGGCTCCGGCCACATGAGCCCCAAGGCCCCAGGGAGGCAGAGCCCACCTGCACCTGCCACAGCTGGGAGTGGGACAGCTGCACGGGTGAGAACCTGACTCCAGACACACTTCTGGGGGCTGTGGCCTTTGGTTTGTGGACAAGCCTGCGGGCAACAGATAACACCCCTCCCTGTGGACAGTGCCCCAAGCACCTGGCCCACTCACCAACCATGTGGGGACCCCACAATGGCTGGATAACCCCCTTGACTCCTGTTGAGTGGGAGGGCAAAGGGACCGCGGGGATCAGCCCAGTCCCTGGGACACTGTGGACCCTCCCCATGCAACAGGGCCTGCCTGTGCTCCTGGGACTTCCCTGTCCCACAGCCCAGGGATGGGGGCTGCCACTCATGGGGGTGGGGAGCTGGGCCTTGGGGACTTTGCAGCTGGAAGGATTTACACTCTCTCCTCCTTGTCTCCCAGTGAGCCATTTTTATGCATAGATGCCATCTGTCCACAGAGGTTTTTGTCAGAAATTCTCTTCCTCCTGTTGACAGATTGCTGTCGTGTAGACATAGTCTAGGTCTTTAGAATCTATTTGCCATCCATAGAGAATTCAGAAGTAAGCTACCACTTTTTCCTAATCCTAAATCTCTCCTTTCCCTTTTTAAGAGGCAACGCTCTTTGTAATTAAACCTTGACATGTTTAAAGAAAAAATGTTGCAGATTGGTGAATCAATCTATTTGGATCAAATGAGAATTGACACAAACTTTTCCATCCCTAGCACTAAAGCTGATGCCAGTATTTTAGGACATTTCAAGATGTTTAACTTTTGTTTCATGTTTGTTCTTTGTTTCCACAAGGGAGGGGTCCAGAGCCAAATGTTTGCAACTTTCATGGATGTTCTGATTCTGTGTTTTGTTTGGCTTATGCGAGTCTTTAGCCCCAAAAGCAGATGTTTCAAATCACCATGAGCGATGCTGCTTTTGTGGGGCTTCCAGCTTGCTTGGGAGAAGAAAGCACTGGAAAGTTTGCCAGAACTTTTGCTCTCATTAGATTTATAGATCAATTTTTGAAAAGCTGATGGGTTCAGATAATTTGGATACTGGTTCAAGGCAGTGATCCTACTCACACATATGGAAGAAGGCATGACATAGCCACCCCCAGCCTCAAATAAGTCTGCTGGCTTTCCACGCGTTTCCAGAATCAATTCCACTTCTTTGTTCCAGTCTGTCAGAGGGACATTCTCACTTGCTTCTGGCTTCTCTGGCTCCTTCCATATGCCTTATCCTGGCCTTCTGTGCCCCCTCCCACTATCTGGGCTGGTGATAGTTAGAACCTTTGCTGCAGCATGGACTGTCTATATCCTTCTCTCATTGATTCTCCATCTAGTTTCCAGTTTCAGTCAAAGACACTTTTTCCTCCTTTGTCTGAAATTCTTAATTTCTCTTTCCCTCTCTGTCTTTATTCAACATTTAGCTCTGTAAAGCGCCTCAGGGAACCATTTGTATGAAAGGCATTAAAGAAACTGGTGCATTGCAATGTCCAAATGCAACCTACGAAGGAAGAGCTCATTCATCTCTGTAGGAAATTTCTCAGTAGATCAGCTCACAGCTGGAGTGCGACTGGTACAGTTGTTCTGTAGTATTTACAGCACTGATAAGGCTGTCTGATGAGCTGGCCATTTTAACTCTTGCTTTTTTTGTTTTTTTTTCCGTGACCTGGTGTCAGCAATGTGTCTAGTAATTGATTGTCTCTGGTCCATGGTAACTTCAATCCCTTTGAAGACCTAAGAACTGTCAGGCTATCACCCAGGTAAGTTGCCTTCTTTTGAAAGTAGTTACCATTGATAATTGAGATGATTAATATTAAACTACTGTGTTTTCTGTGTCTTGCTAATCAGAAACTGCTGCTGAGAAGCTAAAGACTTACACCACACAGCAGCAAATTCAGGTTGGGGGAGTTAGCAGAAGAGGACACACCCGCACCAATGAAATTAAAGTACCAGAGAGGGTAGAACAACAAATATTGGGGAAAAAAGAGACTACAGGAGGAGAAAGGGAAGTGATAATTTCCAGTGTTTTGATTTAAAATTACCAGCTGACTGGCAAGAAACCCTTAGGTAATACCAGTGTGTGCACTGGAAGGAGAGTTCTTTTGTTACCTTGTACAGAACATAATGACAGCCTGTCTTACAAAACTAGAAGTGGCCTCTAAAGCATCTGTAAAAAAAAGGAGAAAGCCACGTTCCAAAGAACTATTCTTCATGTGCTTTCACAAGCATAGGTAATATGATCAGGAATATTGCCCGTGCAGTGGTGCTGGTTTAATTGACTCTGAACAGACAAGTACCTACCAGCTAATGCCTACAGTCCACATAGTTGTCTTGCCCGGTCCCCTGAAAATGACAAAATAAAGGGACCTGGTGACATGTAGCTGAATTTAAAAGGAAATGTTGCCATTAAGGCATCTCATTGTCAGGAAATCACCTTTTTTACCTTTTCTTGGAAACAAGCCTTCTTTGTCCTCCTCCCTCAGCTGAAATGGTCAGGTAGACAGTGTGAAATTCTGACCCTACGTAAGCTCAGAGCACCCACTAAGACCAGGTCAGAACTTGGCCCATGATCACTTCTGAGATCAGCAATAATATCACTTTTCAGAGTAGCTGGTGGAAGCGAGCTGTGGTGGTGAGGTCACCACCCTTTCCTCAATGGTAGCAAACATAGAGCTGCCATGATGGCCCCACTGGGCCACAGGATCAAGCTGGATCACTGTGTTATTGCCAGAAATTTTAATGGATCATTGACGTTGTTTGGGGTTCCTTGGAAAAATAAGATTTGGAAATGTCACTCATCTGTCACCCCAGAAAACTGGGATTTTATTCCCCCACCACACACTCCTATGCTAGTCCACAATTCCGTTTCTCAGTAAGGCTTTCTGTACATGGGAGGGAGCACTGACCACTTACGAATAAGCACATGAATACAATTAATTTAACCTCCCTAATTTGGTCTGATAGATAGCATGTGCTCAAGGGAGCTCCAGGGCTGGAGTGCCCAAAGTGTTGCAGGTCACTGCTGAGAAAAGTTGGCAGAACTGCCTGGAAGAAATTATGGCATGGACTGGCAGACTTCCTTATGTGCTCTTGGCCTCTTTTAGTAAACACTAAAAATCTCACTAAACCAACCAACTACATCAGAGGGAAAGAGGGGAGGAGGGAAGGTGGTCCCTACTCAATGAGGAAAACGTGGCACTTATTGAGATAAGTTCAGCATGAGTCCAACATGGAACTCAGACTGACGGGGACACCTGACTAAAGTCAGTGGAGTTACATGAGGGGCAAACCTGGCCTCTTTATGTAATCCTGAACGGCTGTAACAAGTGGAACCAAGCTGTCCATTTGCCAATAACAGAAAGTGCAGAAATCCTGTGTGAGTAATTTATGAGGGTGATTTTATGTCCTGGAGAGATGCCCTCCTTTTTCCTGATTGGGACGCTGGAAAAACATAAGTAAAACACATTTCCACAGCATTCCTCTTGGCTTGTGCTTGAGGAAAAGAGCGTGCAGGACTGGGTGTCCTATCTTTCCAACTGAAGTCAGGAGGATGGACTGCTGCCCTGTTGGTTTGAGGGCTCTGTATGTGTGTATCACTTTGCTACAGAATCAAGGGAATACTTAGCTTATGAGCAAGTTCCAGGTCTCCAGTAGGGTGTGGTATAGTTAATAAACAGCTAAGTGCTTACCTTCAGATTTAATCTTAGCGCAGAGTTTCTCAACTGTTGTCTATGGTTCCTGGAAACTTGGTTGGGCACATTTTACTGGCTCCTCCTCTTTATTTTTACCTGCTAAATGTCATTATGATGACAAATAAAAACCTTTCCTGGTATTAATTTTCTCTGCAGACACACAGTGTACTTGCCCTGGGGGTGTTATGCTAACGGGAGGAGAGGTGACCTGTATGGTCACAAATGGGAAGGTGAATCTCAGTGTTAAAATGTGGAAAAGTTCCTTATAAGAGCTAAGGGAATAACTGAGTTTTGAGTTCACTGGTAGTTCTGAACAATTGGAAAAATAATTTGGTTTCACCAGAATATAACTGGAAAAATTGAAAGAGAAAATCAAAAGAGTTAATAAAAATCCCAGTTGGGGTTGAGCTGAACATTTTGTTCAATGTAAAACAAATGATTTCCTTCCGGGGCATTGTTGTAGAAATGAATGGCTGGAGGAGGCAGCAGTAGGGGCAAACTTGTAACCTTTAGCTCAGTAGTTAAGGCTCTCCCGTGAGATATGGGCAGGTTCATTTCTACCCCTTCCCTGATATGGAGCAGGGCTTTGCAACTGGTTCTCCTGTATAGGAGAGTTCCACACCCCTTTGGCTATGCTGGTCTTGGTCTAGCTGAATCCCTCCTGTTGAAGCTGGCTATAAATAGTCATTAAAGGTGGCCCATGAGTCAGGGCTCCCACTTACCCAACAAGTGTCCTAATCAGCAGCTCTGCTCCTTCTGTCACATGCTTGTCTTGGGGCCCATGACTTTTCAAATATTTCATACACAGTGGAACAATTTCAACAGGATAGAGACCCACACCCCCTACTCGATAGCCCGGGACACGCTTTAGTAATGTCAGAGGCTGAAGTTCAAATCTCTGCACCACAGTAGCCATAGGGGGAGCTGACCTTGAGTCTTCCATACCCTGCATGAGCAGGGGTGCCAACAGACTCCACAGGCCATTGGGCAATGGGGGGGCTGACTCTACATTCCTGGAAGGGGCAGGGCCTCCAGCATAAGCGAACATGTTGCCTAGAGCTCTGGAGTGCGCTGTATGACACTCTGGTGACGATCTAAAGGGCCTGTATCTCTGGCTACCTCCACTGTTCCACAGTAGTTGTGGCAGCCAGGACTCCAGACCTCTTTGAATCGCCAGGCCCATGGCAGTTGTCCCCTTTGCTCTCCTTCCCAGAGATGAGCCTGCACGTGAGTGCCCTAACTGCCAGGCTAAAGGTTATAAGGATGGCTCCTCCCTTGGGCATTTTGTGAATGGTGCCTGGATCCCAAAAATGCTTAGTCTTGTCTGGAACTTATCTGGAGAATTTGTGTTGAGTGAATGTATCAACAGTTTCAGGTTGAGCAGCATTCACATTTTGGTGAATACGCCATAGTAGTCACTAGAAAAACTTGTGCTTAGTTCTAGTCCAACTCATGGAAAAGTTTGGTAACTCTGATCTCAGAGCATCACTTAAGGCTGTCAAGGTATACCTTGAGGTTACCCTGAGAAGGCCTTCGGTGCTGCAAGTAGGACTGTGAGGCTGCTGCAGCATCTCCTGGCTTGAAGGGGTTTCCATGGTATCCAGGGTTTAGGCTTTTATTCAGCGGCTCTCGCATACCCCACTATGTTCCAGCACCCCAGAGAGGGTGATGAAGAATTGAATAATGTCTGGGATGGAGTCAAAAAGCTTCTCATGCTGCAGACAAACCCTTCTACTTTCCACAGCATAGCAGTTGTGGTTGTGAACCGTGGGGCGTATGTGGTGGCTAACAGCAGACCTTGTGACTTGTAAAAATTACTGTCACTTGACAGATTTATGTTGTCAGGACTATGCCGTTAAATGTCATGCAGCTCTCCAGATAAGTCAGTGTTGTTTAAAAAAATAAAATGAAAAGAAGATAAATCAAAGAATGTAACCGACATGTAGCTGGGGTCCAGCCATCTGGGCATTACTTGTGAAGCAAAGTACATCAAAACATCTTGTTGTAGTGAGAAAAGTATCTTTCAGCTGTGGTACTTCACCAGAAAAAAATGATTAATTGCAGGCCAGTGAAGCCACTAAAGCCTCTTGTGTCTGGTTTGTCTGTGTGGCGCTGAGCAAGCCAGACCCATGCCAGCCCAGATGACACCACAGCCAGAGCAGTGTGGCTCTCAGAGTGTTGCCAACTCTTGTGATTTTTCTAATGATTCTCATGATGATTATTGTTTTCCTTAAAGCCCCCTTTTGAGGGGAACTATGCTCATCCCCTTGTGAGGCAGCATTGGACCCTTTGCAGCCCTTCGCTCTGTATTTAACACCTTTTTTCTCAGGGCAGTGACGCTTAACAGTCAGCATCCAATCTGTGTCCCTTTCTTTCCAGGTAGTGTGACCTAATGGCCTGAAAATCAATGTAATTCCCCCTTCAGTCAGGGTAGCATGGCCTAGTGGCCAGAGAGTCACTACAATTCCCCATGCAGTCAGGGTAGTATGGCCTAGTAGCCAGCAACCAAACAACAGCCATCAATCTCCATATGAGGGTTGGTGGGGAGGGGCTGGGGGATCCAGGTCCTCCCTCTTCACTGAGATCCAAACCAGGGACCTGTCAGCTGTTTCTAGCCCCTGTGACTGTGGAGAAAGGTTCATAACGTGACCCCTCCCCCCAGTGCATCCTAAAGGCTCAAAAAAGCAGAAGACAAATAAAACCCTGACAAAAATGTATGTATTGTCTTTACATAATCTCAGGATTTGAAATCCAGTCTCTTAATTTTGGGAAGCCTGCTTCATGGTTTCTGAACATTTGGCTTGGCAATGCTGGCGACAGACACTGAAAGCTCAGTGTGATGTTTTTCCAAGCCAAAAGCTACAGGCACCAAGGCACAGGCTCTCTTTGAATACTGAGGTTTGCTTATGTGGAGTTACACCTCCTTTGGAAGCAGAATTTGGCACAGCCCATGTGGGTTAGGTCATATAAAATGGACGAATAGGATGACTGCTGCTATCACGTGTGACAGAGAGACTTTTGCAAGCCTTTAACGCTGTGTTCCAACTTGTTGGGGGTTTGCTTCCTTGTGGAGGAAGAGGAAGAGGAGAAAGGAACTAGCTGCAAGCACAATAGAGTGTTGTGCTCTGATAGGAAGAGGGAGAGCAGGGAAAGAGCCAGGAAGAGGGCTCAGCACTGTGGCACGTGCATACTGTGAGGAGACGGCAAGGTAAAGCTTAGACATAGATGAGGAATTTTCTTGGTGGTCACCCAATAACTAGCAGGGTATCTTCATGTCACCATCCTGTTTGTGAGTCCGTTGCTGGCTGACCAGCCCGATTCTGGAGCCGCAGGTCTTATCGCAGAAGAAGCAAGTGTTGGTATCTGTTGGACAGGTGGGGGTCAGTTTTTGATGCTCTTTTCTCCTTCTCCGCCTCTCATTGTCTGCACTGCACTGGGACCTCCCAAATTGCACCCTCACAGATTACTGCTGTCCACTGGCGACAGTTCTTGGCAAGGTTCTCCCAAGTGTCGGCACTGATGTTGCACTTTTTCATGTGTGCCTTCAGTATGTCCATAAATCACTTCCTCCGCATTGCAACACTACTCGATCCTTACTTCAGCTCCAAAAACAGAATCAGTTTTGGGAGGCGCTGATCAGCCATCCGGCCCACATAACCAGGCCAATGAAATTTTTGGTGAATGATAATGGTGTCAGTGCTAGCCATGTTCAATTCTTCCAGAATGCTAGTGTTCAGGTACCTATCCTCCCAAGAGATATTTAGGAGTCACCCATGGGGAATAATGAGCCTCAGAGGATTCAGCAAGTGGTGGTTTTCAACTGAGCAAAAGGTTCCAAAATTCAGGCCCCTTAATGTGAAAACCACCATGGGCAAATAGAGAACTCAGGAAGAACTACCACTTTTGAAGAAGGCAAATGAAACAAAGAACCAAGAATATGAATGGCCAGATTCTGATCCCCCTACTCAAACCAAGTGGCACCTGAATTTGGCTTCAGTCCCATAGAAATCAATGAAACTGCTCAAGCTTCTGTGTGAGTAAGAGGGCTGGAATCTTCCCCTATGGCTTGCCTCAGAGAAGTAGAAAACTGAGGTGTGTGGCCCTGGGAAGCAGACAAGAAGATGGGTTTAAGATAAATTGGTAGACAGCAAGCCCACAGGATGGAGCGACTTATCCTGTTGCTAAAATTTCTGACTTTCTTCTGCAGTTAGGCCCTGCATGTGGGAACATAGGAGGCAATAAAAAAGAAAAATGGGGCTTCAATATGTATTAAAGCCAGAGCTACTGCTGTGCCAAATGAGATTGAAGCCGTGCTGCTAAAGCTGCATCTCCATAGGGTAGTATTCCCAGTTACCCTGCTCTTGTCATTTACCCAGCCTTTCCTCTCCAAGTTGTAATGAGCCACCTGTCTCTTGCTGCTAGAACCAACAGAGGAAAGAGAATGGCTGACAAATACATTACTGTATGTAATGCTTTGATTGTTTTTTCTTGAGTTGTATGCCATCACTGTCACCATTTTTAATGGACAGGATCCTGTTGGCACTGGCCAAAGCAAGGAAAAGAGCTGCACAGAGGGTAATATGTATCTCTAATATGTTTAAATTTAGTTTGAGAGCCTGCAGAAGATAAGGGATTTGAGGGAAGACGTTAAGTGTAGTAGCTGCTGTATTTATACTTAGGGGAGGTGGGGAGTTGGAGACGTGTATTCCTGTTATGCTATCTGCATAACTTCTTGGTGCCTTATAATGAATTAAAAGCAAGCATGTATAGGAATGAATGAATCACCCATATGAATATCATTTCCCTTGATCTGGCATATAAAGCTCTGTTACTGTAAAGTAGGGTTGTGATTTAAAGCCTTTAAGTCTTGAATTGTGTCCAGAAGGCTACCAAACTTGGGTTCTAGTGATGCAGGTAAAACCCTTCAATTAAAAATGCTTCCCTGCCAGTCCTCATCATTTAAGACCAGGAGGGATTATTGACCCACCTAGTCTGACCACCTATATCATTGTTCCTTGAACTTTTTGAGACCACAGAAAACCAAACAATATTTTTAATATGGAACACCTATGAAAATGTTCTTCAAAAAATTATTGTCAGACCAAATAGCTAAATAAATAAAAACTCAACGGCAACATATACAGCAAAACCAAAATGAAGTAATTTAATTTGGTTCATAGCAACGAAGGAGTAACATTGTGTCTGGTTTTAATTACAGAAAATATATACCATCAGTGCATGATATCAAAAAAGCTTCAGATGCTCATGGCATGCAATAGAATTTCGCAGTTACTCTGCACTGAGTCAAGTAATTTTTGTTTGATTCCAGTTTTGGCTTCACATGCAGTGCTACAGAATTGCAGCTGTGCCACTCTAGTGCTGGACGGGAAGACACTATTACACCAGTGGGAGAGCATCTTCCATCCATGTTTTTAATCCACCGCCCTGAGAAGTTCTCTTGTCGTTGTGGCGCTGTCTACATGGGAGTTTCGGCTTGTATAATTGTATCACTCAGGATTTTTCAACTCCTCCCCCAACTCCCAGGTAACATAGTAATACCAAGATAGGTCTGTAGTCTTGTATATCTTCCACAAAGACATTCACTTTTGACTTGAAGAGCATAAGAACCGCCATACTGGGTCAGACCATATGCCCATCAAGCCCAATATCCTGTCTTCCGACAGTGGCCAATGTCAGGGGCCCCAGAGGGAATGAACAGGACACATAAACATCAAGTGATCAATGCCCTGTCACCCATTTCCAGCCCCGGGCAAACACAGACTAGGAACACCATCCATGCCCATCCTGGCTAACAGCCATTGATAGACCTATCCTCCCTGAATTTATCCAGTTCTTTTTTAAACTCTGCTATAGTCTTGGCCTTCACAGCATCCTCCAGCAAGGCGTTCCACAGGTTAACTGTGCATTGTGTGAAAAAATATTTCCTATTGTTTGTTTTAAAGCCGCTGCCTATTAATTTTGTTTGGTGACCCCAAATGAAATTATGTTGTGAGAAGGAGTAAATAACATTTCTTTCTTTACTTTTTCCACAACAATCATGAGTTTATATACCTCTATCATATCCCCCCTTAATCGTACTTGTCCAAGCTGAAAAGTCCCAGTCTTATCAATCTCTCCTCATATGGCAGATGTTCCACACCTTTAATCATTTTTGTTGCCCTTTTCTGAACCTTTTCCAATTCCAATATATTTTTTTTGAGACGGAGTGACCACATATCCACACAGTATTCCAGATGTGGACATACCATGGATTTATATAGAGGTAATATGACATTTTCTGTCTTATTATCTATTCCTTTCTTAATAATTCCCAACATTTTGCTAGCTTTTTTGGCTGCTGCTGCACACTGAGTGGATGTTTTCAGAGAACTAACCACAATGACTCCAAGGTCTCTTTCTTAAGTGGCAACAGCTAAGTCAGACCCCATCATTTTATATGTATACTTGGGCTTATATTTTCCAATGTGCATTATTTTTCATTTATCAGCATTGAATTTCATCTGCCATTTTGTTGCCCAATCACCCAATTTATTAAGATCCTTTTGTAGCTCTTCACAGTCTGCTTGGGACTTAACTATTTGTAGTAGTTTGTGTCATCTGCAAATTTTGCCACCTCATTGTTCATCCCTTTTTCCAGATCATTTATAAATATGTTGAATAGCACTGGTTCCAGTACAGACCCTGGGGGACACCACTATTTCCCATTCTCCATTCTGTAAACTGACCATTTATTCCTACCATTTGTTTTCAATCTTTTAACCAGATACCAATCCAAGAGAGGATTTTCCCTCTTATCCCATGACATTTAACTTTGCTTTAAAGCCTTTATTGAGGGACCTTGTCAAAGGCTTTCTGAAAATCTAAGTACACCATATCCACAGGATCCCCCTTGTCCACATACTTGACTCTTTCAAATAGATTGGTGAGGCACGACTTCCCTTTACAAAAGTGGTGTTGACTCTTCCCCAACAAATTATGTTCACCAACGTGTCTGACAATTTTGTTCTTTACTCAAGTTTCAACCAGTTTGCCCAGGACTGAAGTCAGACTGACTGGTCTGTAGTTGCCAGGATCACCTCTGGAGCCCTTTTTAAAGATTGGCGTTACATTAACTAGCCTCCAGTCATCTGGAACAGAAGCTGATTTAAATGACAGGTGACAAACTGCAGTTAGTAGTTCTGCAATTTCACATATGAGTTCCTTCAGAACTCTTAGGTGAATGTCATCTGGTTCTGGTGACTTATTACTATTTAGTTTATCAATTTGTTCCAAAACCTCTTCTAATGACACCTCAGTTTGAAACAGTTCATCAGATTTGTTACCTGAAAAGAATTTCTCAGGTTTTGGAATCTCCCTCACATCCTTAGCCATGAAAACTGATGCAAATAAATCATTTAGTTTCTCTGCAATGGACTTATCAACCTTGAGTGCTCCTTTTGCATCTCAATCATCCAGTGGCCCCACTGGTTGTCTAGGAGGCTTCCTGCTTCTGATGTACTTAAAATTTTTCTTGCTATTACTTTTTGACTCTTTGGCTTCAGATTCTCTTTTGGCCTTCCTAATTACATTTTTACACTTCACTTGGCAGAGTTTATGTTCCTTTCTATTTTCCTCACAAGGATTTAACTTCCATTTTTCTAAACGATGCCTTTTTGTCTCTCACTGCCTCTTTTACTTTATTGTTTAACCAGGGTGGCACTTTTTTGGTTCTCTTGCTACATTTCCTAAATTGGGGAATACATTTAAGATGAGCCTCTATTATGGTGTCTTTAAAAAGTTTCCATGCAGCTAGCAGGGATTTCACTTTAGGTACTGTACATTTTAATTTCCGTTTAACTAACTTCCTCATTTTTGTGTAGTCCCCCTTTCTGAAATTAAATGCTACTGTCTTGAGACATTGTAGTATTTTCCAAGCCATAGGAATGTTACATTTAATTATATTATGGTCACTGTTACCCAGAGGTCCAGATATATACACCTCTTGGACCAGATCCTGTGCTCCACTTAAGACTAACTCAAGAATTGCCTCTTCTCTTGTGGGTTCCAGGACTAGCTGCTCCAAGAAGCAGTCATTTAAGGTGTCAACAAACTTTATCTCAGCTTGCCTTCCTGAAGTGACATGTACCCAGTCTATATGGGGATAGTTGAAATCCCCCCATTATTATTGGGATTTTTATTTTGGTAGCCTCTGTAATCTCCCTGAGTATTTCAAAGTCACTATCACCATCCTGGTCAAATGGTTGGTAATATATTCCTACCATTATAGTCTTACTATTCAAGCATAAATTCTATGATACAGTTTGGTTCATTTATGATTTTTACTTCATGTGATTCTACACTTTCTTTAATGTATAGTGCCACCCCCAGTCCAACATGACCTGTTCTGTCCTTCCGATAAATTTTTTACCCTGGTATTATTCTGTCCCATTGATTATTCTCATTCCACCAAGTTTGTGTGATACCTACTATATCAATCTCTTAATTTAATACAAGGCACTCTAGCTCATCCATCTTATTATTAGACATCTAGCATTTGTAGATAAGCACTTTAAAAACTTGTCACTCTTTAGCTGCCTGCCACTACATGATGTAATTGAAAGGGAGTCTGTTTTACTTGACTGTTTCTCGTCAGATACTACCTGTGTTTTATCATATTTTTCATGTTTCATCCTCTCCTCCTTACTAGGACATAGAGAATCCCCAATAAGAGATCCTGCCCTAAGGGATGCCACCATCCAAACCACATGCCCCTCTGCACCTGCTCTACAACCCTTTTAATTTTAAGTACCAGCAATCTGGTTCCAGTTTGGTTTAGGTGGAACCCATCCTTCCTGTATCGGCTCCCCCTTTCCCAATATTTTCCCCAGTTCCTTGTAAATCTAAACCACTCCCTCCTACACCATTGTCTCATCCACACACTGAGACCCTGCAGTTCTGCAGTCTAACTGGCCCCGTGCATGGAACTGGAAGCATTTCAAAGAAAGCTACCATGGAGTCCCTGGACTTCAATCTCCTACCCAGCAGCTTAAATTTGGCCTCCAAGACATCCCTCCTGTCCTTCCCTAGGTCACTGTTACCAACATGTACCACAACCACCGGCTTCTCCCCAGAACTGCACGTAAGTCTATCTAGATGTCTCGAGATATCCGCAACCCTCGAACCAGGCAGGCAAGTTACCATATGGTTCTCCCGGTCATCACAAACCCAGTTATCTATGTTCCTAATGATTACATTGCCCATCACTAAAACCTGTCTCTTCCTAAGACAGCAAGAAGTGGAGAATTCACCACTTCCCTCACTCATCTCTGTGACAGATTAGATAGGATTTGTATCTGCAACATTATAAAAGAGATGTGACCACTTTGAAAGTTATACTTCAGGAAGTGAGATCATGCCAGGAAGTAACTCCATCTTAAACTGTTTGGTCTTGGAGGTAATTTTCCCCTCCCAGTTTACATGTTTTAGACTGAGTGTTATCCAATCTATTACTGATAGTACAATACTGAAGGCAGACACTGAAAAGATGGGATACACCTGGTCAGAACTGGAAAAGATCACGCAGGTCAGGGGATGCTGGGGAATGGTCATCAATGGCCTATACTCCAAGGTGTAGGAGTGGAAGAGGCTGACTACACTACTACTGATAACAGCCCTACCATCTAATGAATTCAGTGCCTGGTGATACTTAAAGGGACAGCATCAAGGTAGTTTGTCTGACATTTAGCCTAGTCTGAGAATTGCTGCATTCTGAAATTCATGCTTAAGATACCATCTCCACTCATTTTAATATATTTTATTTACAAAATAATATTCAGGGCCTCTCAGCTGTTTGGCTTATGATAGATAAGCAGAGCCACTAGGCTGTCAGAAGAAATCATCCCCATCTATGAGTTTGTTTATTGTGAATCTAATAACTAAATCCATGGATGGAATCCTGAAGGCAGGAGGCCAAAATCTGCCCTCGAAAAGGCCTGCACAGCTCACATTGTCAAGGTAGATCAATGTTTAATGCTAACAGCCTTGACAGGGTGCCTTTAATAAAGATGCAGTAGGCAAGGAAAGAAAACATGTGAAATGGCAAGGCCACGCGGTGTAGCTTGTTGCTCAGGTAACTGAAGTTGCTTGCTGTGAATTTTTAAAATGCAGGATTTTAGGCCTGATCCTGAGCTGCTTGCTCAGACAAGTTCTTCTTTGATGTCCTTGGACATTGTGTTTAAGAGAAGGATCCTTTGGGATCAGATCCTGGTTCTAGGCTCTAACATAAGCAAACAGTGCAGGTACTCTCCGCTAGCTGTCAGTGCACAGCATTGCTCCCTGAGCTAAATTGATGCTCACACCAGTTCATTTAGTTTGGTCCTGCTCCTGCTGAATGCAACAGACAGGAGGTCTTTCTGTCCTAGCTGGCCACAGTCAACTTTTTAAAAAGTACTGCAGAATAAAGGCCAGTTTGTGACCCTGACTGGGTGTGTACACTGAGGAGTAAGGAGATGTACAAGCACTTCCTCACTCCTGTTCCTGCTGCAGCGTGGCTGAGAAAGTAGGCTCCAAGGGGCTGATGGACCTTTTCCCAGGGGACAAGGGGGTGGAAGGGTGGAACTCTGGTTCTCTGCATTCCACAATAGGATAACCAGTACTCAGGGGACCAGCTAAGCCAATAGCCTCACTGTTCCTGAGCAAGGGGTGGGGTGGCCAATCCTTTGCACCCTTGGAAGAGATGGGGCCTCAGCTGGAAGAGGCAGGACTGAGGCAAGGCAGCCCTAAGTGCTCCTTGCCCTTTTGTATTCTCAGGCTCTGGGGCAATTACCCCTCTGCCCTCCCCTACAGCCGGCAGGCCTGGAGGGAGATGAAATTTGTGCCAAATGTCAGGTTGCTGCAATTGACACCTTGCCATTCACCAGCAGGAAAGGGATTTTCAGGGGTCATGTTGTAACTGAATGACAGTACAATCCCTGCATTGCTCCTGGTCAGCATGCACTGCCCTTTATGCAGAAGTGGAGGGAAATTTGCCCTTGAGAGCTAATAGAAAATCAGCTATCAGCACCCAGCAGTTCTGAAGCAAATCAGTCTGTTATTGGCAGTGCTTTTTTTGTAAACAAAAGAGGAGCTGTTACTCAGCTGTCTCCATGCACCTGCCCCTCACCCCGCCCCCAGCCAATCCCATGGCTGGGGCTGCTGAGGTGCCAGTAGTCAATACCAGCAAGTACTGGCACAAAAAAAAAAAACACATTGATTATCAGTCAAAATCCCTGATAATTCCACATGTCTCATTTGCTACTTGAGTAAAAGCAATCAGACACAATTTTTTTTTATAATTCACTGAATTATAAAAGCACTCAAAAGAAAAGGGAAGATTATCTGTAGATGGAAATGAGATCAGATGAACAAACTGATAGATAATGTGATATTTCGCTCTGCATTTTATCTCACCCACTCTTGTGGTTGCGTAGTTTATTGTCTAGAACGAGTTGCCTTTTCCAGTCTTGCTGTTCAGCTAACTGTCAAAATGAAGACTCAAAAATTCTAGGGCTAAATATTCAAAGTGGCAGTTAGGCATGCACAAATCCTGTTAAAAAGATCTACACAATCCAGAACAGGGGCTAGGAATGCTGCGTTTTGACCCTCTTAACTCATAATGTGATTTGTGCATGGAATTTCATCTCACTGCTTTGAAAAATGATCCCATAGTGACTACCAAGTGAAGTTTAATGTAGAGTGTGTGTGTGTGTGTGTGTGTGTGTGTGTGTGTGTGTGTGTATTTCTAGACAATAAGTCAGCCTTTCTCAAGATGAGCATTGTATACCTGTGACTCTGTAGTGCTTTGGGCAGATACCCTGGACAATGACATCATCATCATCAACAACAACCAGGGGCTGAGTGCCCATTGGTGTCCGATGTCTCCCTCGCTATTGCCTTCCATCTTTCCCTGTCCCATGCAGAGTGACTTAGATTCTGTAGACTATCTCGACACTAATCTACTATCTCATTTACCCATTTTCTGTGGATCTGCCTCTCTTATTTGAACCATCCATTATGCCGACTACCAGGGTCTTGACTCTTTGTTCATTGTTCATTCTGCAGATATGCCCGAATAGCTGTAACTTCCATTGTATAACCTCCTGCAGTAGTAATAGAGAGGTAGCCCTGTTAGTCTGTATTCTAACAAAACAAAACAGCAGTCATATAGCAATTTAAAGACTAACAAAGTGATATACCAGCAGTCATGTAGCTCTTTAAATCATATTGTTAGCCTTTAAAGTGCTACATGACTGCTATTTTGTTTTCTTCTGCAGTAGGTTCTTGTTTGGCTGTATCTTCCTATGTAATTCCTCATTGGTGACGTTCTGCATCCATCTTAGTCTCAGGATCTTTTTATAACAACTCCTCTGGAACATCAATATCCTTCTCTTCAAATCTTTTGTTATCGCCCATGTCCCACATCCATACAACAGATGCTGAATACACACATTCTGAAGACACTCAGCTTTGTTCTCAAGCTAATCACTTTGCTTTTCCAGATCTTATCCATCACCTTCAAACTAGCTCTAGCTTTTGCTTTTTCTAGTCACTATTTCCTTCTTACAGTCCAGATCACACGTCATGTTGCTCCCAAGATACATGAACTTCTCTGTGTTCTCTAGTTCGATCCCATCTACACAGATCTTCCTTCCTATTAGCGTATCTCCCCAACACCATTGTTTTCATTTTATCTGTGTTCATAACCAGTCCATACCTGAGCCCTTCCTCCTTTAGCACCTGCATCATTCACGTTAGCTTCTCTTCATCTTCCTCAGTGATAACTATATCCTCCACAAACCTCAAGTTGTTAATTCTCATCCTGTGCACTGATATCCCTTCTACCGCTTCCTTGATCTTGTCCATTGCACTTTCTAAGTGTGTGATGAAGATACTCAGAGATATCGGATCTCCTTGTGTCATACTTCTACTTGTTCTAAACAGCTTACCAATTCTCCGTACGTTCTCAACGCTACCTCCGCATTGTCGGTGATAACCTTCCACAATTGTATCGGTCTGGTATCCACTCCATACAACTCCAACACCCCCCAAGTCACTTTCTGATCTATACTGTCAAATGCCTTCTGAAAATTGATGAAGCAATTGTAGATGTTCTTGTTCTTTCATTGAGCTTTCTCCGCTATCAATCTTAGTGCCAATATTTACTCTATGGTACTTCTGTTTTTCCCGAATCATGCTTGCTCATCTGTTAGATGTTCTTCTATCCTCAATCTCAGTCTCTCCATCAGTCTCATCAGTACCTTGCCTAGGTGACTCATTAGGGAAAATATTCTTTGCACTCCAACATGCTTCCTTTCTTGTTTATTGTCCCTAGACCTGGATCTTGTCCATTCTTTAGGTGCCTTCCCTTCTTTCCACACTGTATTACATAGTCAATGTATTTCCTGCATCATACATTCTCCACTGTATTTCGTCATATCTCCTCTCAGCTTGTCATTTCCAAGGCTCTTATTGTTCTTTAGTCATTTCACTGCTCTTTCTACTTCCTGCTTCAAAATATTGGTCTCTCTATGCTCAGTGGGGAAATCTCTTTTTGTTCTTCTATCAGTCTCTCTGAGACACATGGGTCCAACTGCACTTTAGATAGATTGGTGAAATATCTCATGAGCACTTCATTGTTCTCGCCTTTGATCACCATCTGCTTCGGCTGCCACATCCTATTAATATTCCTGATCATCTTATACAGCTCCCTGGTCTTACACTCACCATAATACCTCTCTTTATTTTCACACTGCTCCTCTACCCATTTTGCCTTATCCATTGTGGCCTCTTTTCCTTACCTTGTTGCATTTCATTCTATATTGCTGTTCCACCTTCTCAGAAATATCCCTTCTGATCTACAATGCTCTCTTCTCTTGCACCAACTTCAGGGTCTCCTGCATAATTCACTTCTTATTGATCTTCTCTTCTTCCGGAACAGTCTGCTCAATTGCCTCTTTTATCACCATGGCTATCCATTTGACTATCTTATTTAGGTCCTTCTCTGTGCCTGCATTCCTGATCTTCTCTTTGAGTGCTGCTTTGTACGCATTCCCTATTCTTCTTCGCCTAGTCTTGCCA
Source organism: Carettochelys insculpta (assembly GCF_033958435.1). Taxonomy (NCBI): domain Eukaryota; kingdom Metazoa; phylum Chordata; order Testudines; family Carettochelyidae; genus Carettochelys; species Carettochelys insculpta. The sequence continues at coordinate 20,502,890 of NC_134152.1, forward strand.
CATCTCTTCATTTCTTGAACTCTGTCTTATACTTTCTCTTGAGTTTTAGCTTGATGTTTCTGATCACTAGACTGATGTCTGACTCTATATCTACTCCTTGGAATGTTTGGCACTGCTGTGCTGATGTTACGCATCTTCTTACCAAAATCATATTTATCATGTTCTTGGACTTCCCGCCATTCGATTGCCATGTCTACTTCTTACAGTCCTTCTGTTGGAATCTCGTGTTTACAACTAACATATATGCTATCAGTTGGAACATGGAATGTCTGAACACTGCGGGCGACTGGAAAGTTAGAGCTGTTTTGAAAGAAGATGGAGAGATACCAATGCGATATACTTGGACTGGTGGAGATGCATTGGGAGAGATGTGCGGTTGCAAAGTCATTTGGTCAGGGAACGAAACAAAGCATGAGGCAGGAGTCAGATTCCTTCTTAGCAAAAGAGCTAGAGGATACAAACCGGTGAGTGTGCGAATTATGGTAGCAAGATTTGTAACTAAACCATTCAACATCTCAGGTGGTCAAGTGCATGTGCCCACATCAGACAGTACAGAAGAAGAGATTGAGCTATTCTATAAAGACTTGACAAAGATGCTGGAGGAGATACCAAAGAGAGATGTGTTGATCATTGGAGGAGATTGAAACGTGAAGGATGGAACAGATAACAAAGGTTGGGAGAGAGTCATGGGAAAGTTTGGATACAGAGAAAGAAGTGAATGAGATGAGAAACTACTGGAGTTTGCTACGGAGCATGAGATAGTGACCTGCAGCACAAGATTCCAACAAAAGGATTGTGGGATGTGGACATGGTGATCGAATGACAGGACAATGACATGCAGTCATTAAATAGCCAGTTAAATCCTGACCATGCTAAAGTCAATGGAAGTGCTTACAATGACTTGAAAGACGCATCTACACGTGCCGGCTACTTCAAAGTAGCCGTGCCAACTTCGAAATAGCGCCCGCCACGTCTACACGTGGTAGGCGCTATTTCGAAGTTGAAATCAACGTAAGGTGGCGAGATGTCGAAGTCGCTATCCCCATCAGGGGATGGGAATAGTGACCTACTTCGACGTTCAACGTCGAAGTAGAGCACATGTGGCCGATCCGCGTCCCACAACATTGAAAGAGCGGGGTCCGCCGTGGCGGCCATCAGCTGAGGGGTTGAGAGACGCTCTCTCCAGCCCCTGAGCTCTATGGTCACCGTGTGCAGCGGCCCCTTAAAGCTCCCTGCCCCCTGTGTTCCTGTGCAGGAAGCTGAGAGAGCATGCAGGCGGCAGCACTGCCACGCGGCCAGCCTGCACACATCTCTGCAGCCCCAGGCCACCACCCCTGCAGCGATGGCCGCCCGCCAGCCCCCCAAGCGCCCCCAGGGCACCCCCCCCAAGGGAAGCCAGGGCTCCCAGCCTGGCAGCCAGCTCAGGAAAAGGCAGCAGGGCCCCTCCTGGATGGAGGCCGAGATCCGGGACCTGCTGGGACTCTGGAGCGAGGAGGAGGTACTCCAGGTAATGGGGAGCAAGAGGTGGAATGCGGATGCGTTCGCTCAGCTGGCCGAGGGCCTGGCTGCCCAGGGTCACCCTGCCTGCACTCCTGACCACGTCAGGAATAAGGTGAAGGAGCTGCGGCAGGGTTACGCCCGGGCCCAGGATGCGGCCAGCCGATCTGGGGCCACCCCCGCCACTTGCCCCTTTTAGAGGGAGCTCAGGTCCATCCTGGGCCCCTGGCACACCTCCTCCCCACCGGCCACTCTTGACACCTCGGCTGACGAGCCCCAGCAGGCCCTGGAGGCGGACTCTGCCCCGGAGGCAAGCCCCGCACCCCAGGGGCCCCCCCAGGAGCCCACCTCTGGAATGCTGGAGGAGGAGGGGGGGGGGAATCCTCCTCCAGCGATGGGGGGCTTCACATCACGCTGCTGTCCCGGAGCTCCAGCAGGGCGTCTGCCCAGAGGGTGTCCCCCGACTGTGGGAGCAGACCGTCAGGTATGTACCCCCCCGGTGCACACCCCCGGGGTTAAAGGGCAGGGACAACAGACATGCCCAGGGCCCTCCACATGCCCAGATGACCATGGCCCCAAGGACAGCAGTGGCATGTCCCTCAGAAGAGTGCATCAGCCCCTGCCCCCCAGCAGGACAGTGCCATGCCCCATCCCTGGGGATGGGGGTAGTGGAACCTAGAGTCCCCCGGGGGGAGTGGGACACCCATCATCATCATCAGCATCTCCCGGGGATGGGGATGGGGAACCAGCAGCTGAGGGGTGGGTGGACAAGGGCCACGGCTCGGGGCCCACACTAACGGCTGTCTCCACTCTTCTTCCCCCCTGTGTTCCTCAGCTGTACTGTCGGAGGGCCCGGAGAGTGCCGGTGAGGTGTCAGTGGTTCCGGAGAGCCCACCAGGGCCATCCCGCAGGCCAGCCCCTTGGTGGAGCACCAACCAGCCCCAGGACGGGGCCGCCAGAGGAGGAGCCACTACCAGAGGACGGCGACGGACCCCCAGCTGCTCGCGACCCTCCGGCATCAGCCGGAGGTGTCGGAGCGGCGCTTGTGGGTGGAGGAGCGGCGGCTGGAGCTCCAGGAACGTGCGCTGGCCTGGCGCCAGGAGGCATGGGGGGTCTTCACGTGCACCCTCGACCGCATAGAGGACTACCTGGCCCCCCATGCCACGCCACCCACCTCTCTCCCCACTCCACCTGCCGCTCCACCCGCCGCTCCGACCGCCGTCCGCCACCCTGGGACCTCCCGCCGAGGGGGATCTGGGGCCTGCTGACACCCACCGGCCATACCTGCCGGTTCGCCCGGCCCCCAGCCAGCCTTGGCCAGGGCTCAGGCCGAGAAGAGGGTTGCGCCCGCCAATCCCGGGCGCTGGACAGTAGACGGGTGTGGGGCCGAGGACGTGGCCCTCCCCTCCCCCTTTGTACATATCCCCCATCATACCTATTTGTTGTATATAGTTTGTGTTACACCCCTGGTCTGTTTTATATGGTACCTGCCCCCCCATGTAAATAGTTCCCCCCTTTTGTTTTGCGCTCTCTCTCTCTCTCTCTCTCTCTCTCTCTCTCTATATATATATATATATATATATATATATATTTGTACTATTAATAATAAGAAAAATCACCAGTTTTGGTTTCAAAAACAACAGGTCTATTTTTATTTGCAAGAAAAGTGGGGGGGGGGGTGCTCTTGGGTGCTCTGTGGTGTAGGCGTGGGGGCAGGGAATGTTGTGGAGGATGGGAGGGTGCAGTGGGGGGCCTCCCAGTGTTCACCCTGCAGCCTGGCTGAAATGGGCCCGCAGGGCCTCCCAGACCCGGATCCTCTCGGGGTCCACCTGGCGACTGGGGACAGCGGGTGGCTGCATGTCAGCCCTGCCAGCCTCCACAGCCCAGCCGTGAAAGAATGCCTCCCCCTTGCTCTCGACCAGGTTGTGGAGTGCGCTGCACGCGCCCACAATCTGGGGGATGTTGGTGGGGCCCGCATCAAGGCGGGTGAGGAGACACCTCCAGCGCCCTTTGAGGCAGCCAAAAGTGCGCTCAACCACCTGGCACGCAGGGTTCAAGTGCGTATTGAAGTGCTCCTGGCTGGCTGAGAGATGGCCCGTGTAAGGGTGCATGAGCCAGGGCCGGAGGGGGTATGCTGTGTCTGCGACGACGCAGAGGGGCATGGTGGTGTCCCCCACAGGGATCTCCCGCTGGGGGATGTAGGTCCCCGCCTCCCGCCGGCAGCACAGGCCCAAATTCCTGAACACACGGGTGTCGTGGGTGCTGCCAGGCCACCCAACATAAATGTCCAGGAAGCGGCCCCGGCTGTCCACCAAGGCCTGGAGGACCACAGAATGGTAGCCCTTCCTGTTCAGGAAGTGTCCTCCGCTGTGCTCCGGAGCATGGATGGGGATATGGGTCCCATCCAGAGCCCCAAAGCAATTTTGGAAGTTCAGGCTGGCAAACCCCACGATGGCGGCATCCAGGTCCCCAAGCCGCACGAGCCTGTGGAGGAGGAGGGCATTGATGGCGGACGACCAGCAGGGGAAGGACATGGGAGAGCACCAGTGAGGCGTGTGCAGTGTGTGTCTGCCCCCACCCCACCAGGGCTCCCTCCACCCCAGGGCTCCCTCCCCCCCCAGGGCTGCCCTCCACCCCAGGGCCCCCCCCCCGTGGGTCCTCTTACCTCCATGAGGACAGCCCCGACGGTGGCCTTGCCCACACCAAACTGCTGCCCCACGGATCGGTAGCTGTCTGGAGTGGCCAGCTTCCAGACAGCAATGCCGACCCGTTTCTCGACGCTGAGGGCACGCCGCATGAAGGTGTCCTGGTGCCTCAGTGCGGGGGTGAGCCACTGACAGAGCTCCAGGAATGTCTGCCGGCTCATGCGAAAGTTCTGGAGCCAGCACTCGTTGTCCCACTCGCTGAGCACCAGCCGCTCCCACCAGTCAGTGCTCGTGGGGTAGCTCCACAGCCGGCGGCGTGTGCGGCGGTTGGCGGGGGGGGCAGAGGACAGCAGGGTCTGGGGCTGCTTCCTCCTCCCCTGGGGGCAGCTCCTCTTCTGTGAATAAAAGGTGGTCAGCTGCCTCTTGCATAGCATTGAGCAGGGCAAGCACTGCTCCTGCAGGGGCGGCTGTGTGGACCTCTGGTTGCTGCTGCTGCTGGGTGTCCATGACTGCGTCGCTCGAGGTGTGCGTGCCTATGGCTCTGCAGACTGCGTGCTGTGCAGGCTGAGTATGTCTGGGAGGGGCCCTTTAAGGGAGCGGCTAGCTGTTGCCCCGGAAGTGCTAGTCTGCCCTGTGACCCTGTCTGCAGCTGTTCCTGGCACCCTTATTTTGATGTGTGCCACTTTGGCATGTAGACGCTCCCCAAGAGCGCCTACTTCGTTGTGGTGCTGCCCAACGTTGACATTGAACGTTGATGTCACCAGCCCTGGAGGACGTGTAGAGGCTATTCATCGAAACAGCTTATTTCGATGTCGCTACATCGAAATAAGCTATTTCGATGTAGCATACACGTGTAGACGTAGCTCAATTGGGTCAAGATTGTATCCCCATCTGCCACTGTGGGTAGTCAGGCGTGGGAAATCCCTGTCTCTTCATGCAAGCTAAACTATGGAGAGTGACCAAGCCTCACATTTTTATTTTGTAGATGTGGATTAGTCAAAAAGGCCCTTTTAAAGAGAAAAATGCACGGGTGGCTGCAAAATTAGGTTGAAGAGTGGGGTGCTATTTATTTTCTCCAAAATCCTGGTCTCTTCTATTGGAAAAGTGTGGTGATGTATCCTTGGAGTCCAGCTCACAGAGGAAACTGTGAACATGAGCTGCTCCAGCAAGAAGATTCTATGGCTCTATATTCAAAATGGTTTACTTTGGTTTTCATCTGAAATATTTTGTGTTACAGATGGGGTGGGGATTAATTTCTTTTTTTAAATTGCTATAGAAAGCCAGCACATTTTTATAAAAAAGATCGTTTAGCTAAAAATTCAATTTACCAGCAAAAGGTAATTTTGTCAGAAAAATTTTGACAAGTCACAATCCTCTGTTCTGTTGCTTCCCTTGGCTTTTCTTTAGACTGTCTCTTGTCTTCTCTCTGCCATGACTTCTCACATTTGTTCAGCTCCTGATACTTGACATATCCTTCTCCAAACACCCTCCTGCCGCTCCTTCACATTTCTATTTTACCCTTGCTAATTCCATGAATCATTAATATATTAATCTCCACAATAAGGATTTTTGTATAACCCCTCCAAATTGCATTTTACCTGACTTGTTCCACAGTTTGGCTTGTCTGTATTGAACATTGGAATAGGTAACTTGTCTAATTCTGTGTTTTGTAAGTACTGTGAGTGTTACAGAGTTTATTATTAATAACAATAATGTCTCTGTATTAGGGGACCTCAGAAGCTTTTCAGTTCACAGGACTATCCAGACATTTGGATGCTTATATGAAGCTTTTCCAAATTTCCATGGCCTTCATGCTGAGCTGGAAATCATGCAGTTTCCACTAGGATCTTGATTTTGGTCCAGTTGGAAATGCTGCAAGAATCATTTTCCCAGGTGTTTCAGTCTTTCCAGTTCTTGTCTAAGCTGAAACCAGCTTACGTAGATGTGCATGAAAAAAATTATTAACATGAGCTGAGCAAACATTTTGAATTTTAAAAGTTTCCATTTGGGATGAAGGTTCTAATTAACTTTTCATTTCTCTGAAGCAGTGATACCTCGTCTTATTGTGTGGGATGGTATCTGGTGGAAGATTAGGGCTCAGTGTCATGGTCTAACGGTTTAGGAATTTGATACAGCCAGGCCCATCTCAGGCTGAAGTTTCCCAATCTGAGCTCTGCGGGTGCTGGGTGACTGACTTGTTCATTCCTGGGAAGAGAAGACTTGTATTATTTCAGTGGTTTCTGGACCATTGGCATCTCTATGGGGGAGCTTCACGAGTCTATTTATTCCAATCAGCCTGGATAGTGGAAGGGAGAGGAAAGGAAGAGGAGGACTCTGCTCTGCGAGAGCTTTTCCTTTCCTGTCATCCAAGAAATAGGGAGAAGGGTGGGTATAGCTAGTGTGACAGAACATAGCCCTCAGCAAAATACATTAGCTTCATCCTATCGGGATAATCGAGGGAGTGGGTGGGCACAGCCTGCCCACAGCTAAAAGGTCCCCCTTGTGAGGGGGATTCTTTAAAACAACACGGTCAGCAAATGAATATGGGGGGCAACTAAAGAGAAAAAACAGGAATGGGCGTGGGGGTCAAAGGGCTAAAATAAGGGAGCCAGAGGGGGATACTGAGCAGAGAGCCCTGGACAATGTCCACTGCTCCTTGAAGTTGTTGAGGAAGCCAGAGGAATGCATTAACTCCATGGAGAGCAAGTATGTGGGCAGTTGGGTCTGTACCTTTATGTTTCCCAGGGACTGAGGCTCATCAAGGATCAGCCTGCAGCAGCAGGCTAAGTGAGAACCTGCAGCCAATTAAGGCCAGTGGAACCCTTTAAAAGGTTCCCCCTCAGGTAAAGTGGAGGTAGGAGGAGAAAAGGAGACGGACTAGCAGGAAGAGAGGAAAGGTCTGCAAAGGAGCCTGCCAGAGGGAAGGCTTGCTACAGCTACTTGGAGGAGGTACTGGGGGAAGGTGTCTGGGGAAGTGGGCCAAGGAGGATGCTGCCACACTTAGGGCTGAGAGAGACAGCTACATAGGGTCCCTGGGCTGGAACATGGAATGGGTGGGAGTGGACCAGGTTCCCTCCCAGACTGCCCCACATTCCCTGGGGCAGCTCGGAGGGAGCAGGAAGAGACCCAGCACCCTGGTGGGGTCTTCCCCATTATTGGCTGTCTGATTGATGAGAATGGCTTGATAGGCTGTGCCCCATCTCTAGGAACACAGGAGGCAGAGTAAAAGGGATGCAGTGAGTTCCTATGGCATTTATTTGACTGCTGCGAAGTGCAGGACCCCCCGAGGAGTTGCATGGGACTTTGTCGTACTAGCTAGGCAAGGGTATAATGAGTATAGCTAGAAAAGCAGACACTAGAGAGGGAGAAAACCCTGGGAAGGGAGAGGTTGAGAACTGGGGTTTTCAGAGAGGCGGTGGGTGGAGAGAAGAAATAAGAATAATAATTTTAAAAACCTGGAAAAATGTAGGAAAGCAAAGAGCCGAGAAAGGGAGGGGAAAAGACTTAAAAGAAAAAACAGGAGGAGCGAATGGACAGAGGTCAAGCGAAGTGCATGTTTTAGGAGCACCAGCAGGCATGTGGTTTGGATTGTTTGGATCAGTACTTGCCTATTGCTGCTACCTGCAAATGGAAACTATGGTCTACCAATCAACATCTGGTAACAGCATTGTACCAAAATTCTGGCTAGCCAATAAAAAAGTTCCACTTAAATTGTTCCTAGTGCTACCTGGAAATCTGCTTCTGGGGAGCTGCATGAAGAGAGAATTTTAGGAAAATGAATTTCATGCACTCAGAAGAGTCATGTTTTCTGTTTTATTAGGTCTGCTGAGTATGTGATGAACCAACAATGCTTTACAGCAGATGTGGGTTCATAGCTGTCAACACACTTATCTGTAAATTGCAGAACACAAAGCCTCTATCACACATCCAAGGTCAATGACAGGTGACATTGCAAACAAAGGCACTTTAAACATTGTGCCATTGTCTGACAGAGTTCCAATTGATGTTTACAAATGGCAGGTTATGGAACATTGCCTTTTGATTGGAGTCACTGAATATAGTATGATTTCCTTGAAATTAACACTTGTCAATTTTATCTAGGCAAAATACAGGCATTTATCCACTGAGGGACAAGTTTTCCTCCAGGTGCTTGGGGAGTTAGAGGCAGGCAGCCCTCCTACATTGCTGATGGCTGTTGTTACGCATACTGTGGCTCTTTGCATACCAAAGGGAAAACAGTTGGCTCTCGATAACTTTCCTGTTGAACATAAAAACTATCTGGGAAGTATTTCTGCTGCTTTGCTAGAAAATCACTTCCAGCATATCGTCAGGCTTAGAGAGACAGCAGAAGCAGAAATCATTACAGAGGGGAGAGGGCAGAATGTTGTAATTAATGAACTTACTCAAATTATGGATCTGGAACTACATTCTATACAGTCGATGTATCACTTGGCAAGATATGTGGTAAATCAAATAGGCTGCAAAAGGAGGGCATTTTCCCATTTTGCATTAATTGTTCCACTGGAAAAAACTCTTCATTGTAGATAATAAATCCAGGGTATGAGTTCTACAAACTGTTTCTTATTTAAAACCACATGCATATGTGAAAGATTTCTCTGGTATAAACAATTAATGGAGTTTTGGCACTGCCATCTGTAACAATTAAAAACAAACACTGAATTTTAAAAAAGAAACATTCAGATCATAAACAGTTCTAGCTGTGCAGGTCCCAAGATATTGGCAAGGCAAGGTGGGTGAGGTAATATCTTTTATTGCATCAACTACAGCTTAGTTAGAGGGATTTTTCAAGCCACATAGGGTTTTTTTATACCTCATCCCAGACACATGATGCTTCAATAACAACTAGCCATGGGTGGGGGGAGACTGGAGGGAACTGTAGCCCCCGCCCAAGTTGGAACCCCTGAATTGTATGCTTAAAGCACAGACTTTAGGCCCAGAAGCAGCTTTTAACTGCCACAGAGCTGGTGCTGCCCCCAGCTTTGCCTTTAGGGAAGGGAGCTCGTTTATAAACAGAAGGAGGCAGGGCGATTAAGGTAAGAAGCATCAGAGGGTTCAGTCTGTATTGGAAATGCTATTGATCTGATGAAGTTGGTCTGTCCCATGAAAGCACATCACCTAACAAATTATTTTCTTAGTCTTTAACAGTGGTACATTTCTGCTGTTTTGTTTTGTAAATAACAGTAGAGGAGTTCAAGTACCTTGGTAGTGTGAAAGCCAGTGATGGCTCCCTTGACAGAAAAATCAATGCCAGAATCTGCCAGGCCAGCCAGGCACTAGGACATCTGAGAGCATGAGTGTTGAATCTGCACAATATCCAGCAGTCCACTAAACTGAAAGTGTACAAGGCTGTAGTCCTGACCAGTCTTCTGTGAAACTTGGACCTTGTACAGAAAATATATAAAACTGCTGGAGCACTTCCATACACACAGCCTGAGGTCAATACTACACATTCGATGGCAGGACAGAGTTACAAACCTGGACACAGCAGGAACCACGAGCATCAAAGTCATAATTCTGAAAGCCCAGCTTCGCTGGACAGGGTACGTCATTCAAATGGAGGAATCGAGGATCCCTAAGCAACTCCTCTACGGTGAACTCTCCCAGGGCAAAAGGAATCAAGGTAGGCCTTGCAGGAGGTATAAAGACTGCATGAAGGCCAACATCACTCATGCTGGTTTAAGATCAGATCAGCTAGAGCAGCATGCAAAAGACCAAACAGGCTGGCATGCTCTCGTATGACACACGTATGACAACTTTGAAGAGCAGCAACGTGTACACCTCATTGATGCTTGTGAGAGGAAGAAAGCAACAGCAGCAGCCGCACCAACTGAGCCAGGACATATCCCTTGGCCCCACTGTGAACGCCCATGCTGTTCAAAGCTTGGACTCCTCGGCCACATGCGAATCCTTAACTGATGAGCCTGTGCAAGCTCAAGACATCGTTGGACATGACGGACTACCTATATCAGAGGGGTAGTCCATCATTCAAGTAAGTGAAGTATCATTAGATGGTCATGGAAACATTGTGAGGTACTCCACTTAAAAGACAGGAAACAGAGGGGCGGAATAAGTAGTGGTGTGCTCCAAGGGTCCCTGTTGTTACCAAGGCTGTTCAATTTATTAATAAATGATCTTGAAAAAGGGTAAATACTGAGGTGGCAAAATTTGCAGATGATACAAAATTACTCAAAATTATTTAAGTTCAAAGCAGAATTCAAAGAGTTAAAAAGGGATCTCATAACATTGGATGATTGGGCAAAATAATGGCAGATGGAATTCAGTGTTCATAAATGCAAAATAATGCACGTGGAAAATATAATCCCAACTATACATAGAAAATGATGGAGTCTAGATTAGCTGTTACCACTCAAGAAAGACATCTTGGAATCATTGTGGATAATTCCATAAAATCATCTGCTCAATGTGCAGTGGTGATCTAAAAAGCTAACAGAATAATGGGAATCACGATGAAAGGAGTAGATAATAAGACAGAACATATCATATTGCCTCTACATACAGTCATGATATGCCCACACCTTAAATACTGTATCCAACCCCTGCCCTCAAGATATTGGATTTGGGAAAAGATACAGAGACAGGCAACAGAAATGATTCAGGGTTAAGGAACAGTTTCCATATTAGGTGAGATTAAAAAGACTGGGACTTCTCAGCTTGGAGAATAAATTACTAAAGGATGTGGGGAAATAAGAGATCTAAAAAATCATGAATGGTGTCAAAAAACTGAATAAAGAAAATTTATTTGCTCCTTCACTAACCTAAGAAGGTCACCTGATTAAATTTATAGGACAGATTTAAAACAACAAAAAGAAATTATCCCTTCATGGCCAACCTGTGGAACTGCTTGCCAGCAGATGGTAGAAAGCCCCAAACTATGACAGGGTTCCAGTAAGAGTGAAAAGTTCAAAGAGGATAGGTCCACTAATGTCTAATAGCTGCATGGGTAGGATGGTGTCCTACCTGCTGTTTGTTAGAAGCTGGGAATGGGTGGCAGGAAATGGATCACTTGATGATTGCCTCTTCTGTTCATTCCTTCTGAAGCACCTGGCCTTACCCACTGTTGGAAGACAGAATATATGGACAAATAGATAGACATTTGGTCTGACCCAGTATGGCATTCTGATGTTCTTATATAAAACCAGATATATCTGTCCACTAGACTGCACTCCCCTGCCAATCTGAGAGAGCACCCACGACTCCTGCCAGTCTCTCTCTTTCTCTGTCTCTCCCGCCACAGAGCTAGTAATGAAGACAATACAGTGAAATGTTAAGCCTAACCACTATCCCTTAGGTGATGTGCCACACAACATCAGAGCATGTTAGTGTTTGAGCTGAGTGGGTCTGACCTTTATTTAATCTTCGTTCTTTTATGTAAGAATAAGATACAGTGCGCCTGTCAGCTAAGTGCCAGGTAATCTGCCAAACAATAGAGTTTTCAAGCTCCTTAGTAGTTTCTAAGAAGCGGTGATGGGGCGGGTGGGGGTGCGGACAGGGTCCTCGGTCATCCCTTGCCCCCTTTTGCTACTTCCCTTGTACTGAGCATGTTCAGTAACACTGCTGAATCCTCTGTCCTCAGTCTGTCCCTTCCCCCATGCCCTCACTCTGCTCCCTGCATCATGGCATGGTCAATGCCCTCCCTCACAAAGTCTGAAACAGCAGCCCACAGGGCTGTAACAAGGGGGAGGCAAATGAGGCACTTGCCTGGGGTGCAGGATGCCGTTTGGGGTGCCCAAGGGCTTCCTGCCACCTGAGGTGAGTGCCTTACTCCCCTCACCCCTGTTACACTGCCTCAGCCTGCTCTGGGTCATGGGGCCATGAGGCAGGTCCTGGCAGGGAAAGGGGTGTGGGGCTGGGCCAGGTCAGGGGCAGGCAGTGGCTGTGGCCCAGCCTGATGCCCGCGCTCACTCAGATCCTGTGCCAGGCAGCTACATGCCGCCCAGCTGTGTGCCAGCCCCCACCCCTGCATGCCATGCACAGGAGAGCTGCACATGTGGGGCACCCACCCACACATGCATCCCACCACTTGGTGGGATAAGTGCGGGGAGGCAGCGGTGGTGGCAGCCCCTGTCACTGCTGTTTCCCTGGCGTGGCTCCTGATGCTGCCTTGGCAGCTATGACCTGGCATGGCACCTTCATCCCCGCCTCCATCAGCAGCGGCACCAGTGAGTTGCTGGAATATACAGCCGGGGGGTGGGGAGGCTGGGGGTGCCTGGCTGTGGAGGAGGGGGACGGGGATTGGGTTAGAATGGGGAACCTGGGGGGCCAGGCTTGGGGTGCGGGGGGGTTTAGAGCATGGGCCTGTGGGTGCCTGGCTCTGGGAGGGGACAGGGAGGGAGATTGGGTTAGAGTGTGGGGGCTGGAGGTGCCTGGTTCTAGGGGTGAGGAGGGGGCTGGGGTTGCCTGGCTCTGGGGGAAGCAGTGGGGGGGAGTGAGTTAGAGTAGGGGTGTTGGGGGTGCATAGCACCACTCACACTCCCTGCCCCTGCACTCAGTGCCACCTCCACATGCCCTGTCCCAAACACAATGCTACCACATACAGCCTGCCCCTGCAAACAGCACCCTCCCTACCCCTGCGCACAGCACCCTGCACACCATCTCCTGTGCACAGCACCCCCTGCACACAGCACCCTGCACACCATCTCCTGTGCACAGCACCACCCACCCTCCCTACCCCTGCGCACAGCACCCTGCACTCCCTGATCATGCGCACATGCATGCGCACACACACACACTCCCCTCCAAATACCCTGCCTCGTGCACAGCACCACACTCACCCCTTCCCCTGCACACAGTTCCACTGTTACCAGCACGCCCTGTACACAGCATTAGCAGGGCTTACACACATACACTGCTCTTACACACAGCTCCACTACACACACCTGTCCTGACACACAGTGGCCACAGCACACCCTGCCTCTCCCTATCACCACACTTCCACACACTCTGTCCCTGCACACTGCCCCACCTTCACACACAGGCCACCAGCACTTATATACATCTCCCCCCCACACACACACTGCCCATAGGCACAGCACTATTATACACACACACTGCTTGCACACAGCACGGCCAACACCTCCACACACAGTCTTGGCCCTACACACCCCACAACCTCCCACATTACTATCTTGGCTCTGCATCCAATGCTGTCAGCACAGCCACCCATCCCCTGCCCTCCACCTCTTTCGGCGCGGCCCCACCACAAGCAGCCACTAGGAACGTGGTCCTACTGAGGTGGGAGAGATGAGGGCATGGCAGATCTGCCACACGCAGCCCCCCCCCCCACCAGTGAGCTGGGGGAAACTCTACACAGCATCCCCAACCCATGTAAGCAGAGCGGTGTTGTTATTATTGTTGTTGTTTATGTATTTTCCCTTTTTCTATGAAATATCTACTCTGAATATATGAGGGGGTGCGATTTTATATTCTTGCCTCAGGCACAAAATTAGCTAGTTGCACCACTGGCAGCCCAGCACTACACAGTCAAACGAACTTCCACTTTACAAAGCAAGCACACTTTTTTGATATATATCAACCCTCATCCTCAGGGAAAATAGGCATAATGTCTTCCAAAGTCAAGCCTGGAAGCTGAAATTCATGACACTATTTGACTCTACAAATCAGGGACTGAACAAAGACTTTGGTTTTATGGCTTAGTACAACATGCAACCCTCTAAGCTCCTCCTTTTGTCCTAGAACTGCAGAGATGTTAACAGGCCACTCTTGCACAAATGATCCCGTAGAATATGTAGCAGAGAGGTAGCGGTGTTAGTCTGTACTGCAACAAAACACAACAGCAGAAATGTAGCTCTTTAAAGACTAACAATGATTTATTTAGTGATGAACTTTTGTGGGACAGACCCACTTCTTCAGATCAGTAGCATATGGGATAACTACTTAGACTTCTAGATCTGAAGAAGTGGGGCTGTCCCATGAAAAGTCATCACCTAATAAATAATTTTGTTAGTCTTGAAAGTGCTACGGGACTGCTTGTTTGTTTTGTGAAGATGCGGACTAAGATGGCCACCTCTCTGTGACTACTTAGGCTGAACAGTCTTGGATTTAGCTATGACAGTGGAGAAAACAAAACAAAACAAACAAGCAGTTTTATAGCACTTTCAAGACTAATAAAATAATTTATGAGATAATGAGTTTTGTGGGGCAGACCCACTTCTACAGATCTGGAGATAGTGCTGTAGTGTTACTGTATGAAAGCTTGTCTGTCTCTTCACCAGGTACTGATGCAATAAACATTGTTTATCCTACCTGGTCTCTCCAATCACAAACAATGGTCTGAAAATTAGCTTATGTCCCCTTCCTATCCAAATGAGCAGAAGATTTCAGACAAGCAGCATTAGCAGCAAAAAGTGTTAAGAGCAAGTTCTGCTAGAGAGTTGCTAAACTCTTTAATGTTGTATGACGTGGCAGCACATAATGATGAGATTTGATAAAGACAGATGAGGAGAGATTGAGGATGCAGTAGTCAGAGGTATCAGCTCAGTAAAATTAGACTTGATATCTTCTTTAGGAGTGACATGACCAACCAGATTACAATTTAGATTTAAAATTGTTGCAATAAATCTTTTCTGAGATATAAAAATGCAGATTTCATACATAAAATGTCATCCTTTAATTTAATTATGAGTTGAACTGATGATTAACCCAGCCACTATCACTACAGGTTAAAACCCCCAAATCCAGCATTCTTTCATCTGCAACATCTGTCTTCCGGAAGGACCACGGATCTTGTGGGACCAGAAAGTCCTGGAGCTGGGAAGAGGAGGGGAGAGCCAGGCAAGTGGCAGCAGCCCAGGGCAGGGAAGCCACAGCTGGTCTGGCTGCAAGGGGAGCGTCTAACAGCAGCCAGGGAGCCCAGACCAGGAGCAGCAGTAGGGAGCAGTGGCCCAGGCTGGCAAGCTGGCAGCTCATTGCCCAGGCTGTGTACGAAGGTGTGGCTGGGGTTGTATGGGAAGCCGCAGCCCCCAGAAGCTGTGGCCAGGGCAGTGTGAGAAGCCGCAGTCCCAGAAAGCTGTAGCTGGGGAGCCTGTGGAAGGGGAGAGGAGTTTGGGAAACTGCAGGCAGGGATTCCAGGAGCAGGGGCTGAGGCCAGCAAGTGGGGGAGGAATTGATCACCCCTTGTCCGGCAAAATCCCTGGTCCTGAGGGTGCTGGGTGAGGGAGGTTGAACCTGTACTTACATCCAAAGGAGAGAGAACATTTTTCATTTTGGTTAATATCAGTCATGGTCATTTCTGGGAGAGCCTAGTTCAGAAGCTGGCCTGTGGTCCATTGGAGAAACAGACTCTACAGAATGGTTTGATTTTAACAAATGGGCAAATTCCAGAGGAAAAAGGTTTCATCAGAATTTTCCAATAAGCTCTAACCTAAACTGCCTTGGCCTGTCCATTGCAGAAATGGGAAAACTGAAACCTGCTAACTACCCCCTTGGTGGCTGTGATTTTGGTAAATCTTAACCAGCCTTGGCTTGTAGTTTTACAAATGCAAACATTGACTAAAAATGTTAATATTAAAGCAAAGCTGATAGTGTAAATACCTTGATAAAGGCATAAATGAAATGACTTGTGTTCTCCTTATTTATTGTACATAATACAGGTAATTCATAAAGCAAGAATAGGATATTTGAAACCTTTCACAAGAGATGACATGGAATATTGATTACTATTACCTTTGGGTTTCAAACTGAATATATTTTCTATGCCTTACCATGTCACACTCACTTCTGCACTGCTGCTGGTGGTGGTTGTGAAGGTAGCACAGAAGTAAGGGGCGGTAATATCATGACCACACAATAATCTTGTGACCTCATTTCGGGTCAGGATCCCCAGCTTGAGAAATGCTAACTTAAAGGCTTTATATGTTTATGTTTTTTTAAATAAATATTTGGACAACACCATAGCATTTATTTTCAATATCTGAACATGTGAAATCCAAGATTTTCAAAATGCAATGTCTGTGAAATTTACCAAAATGGACTCTGAATTTGGTAGGACCCTAATGATTAGGATCCGATGTCAAATCAGTCCTACTGTATGGAGCAGTCTTGGAGAACAGCAAAGAGGACTGTCAAAAAATTCAAACGTTTATCAATAACTTCTTCTGTAAAACCCTCCAGATCCACTGGCCATATACCCTCGACAACCAAGACCTGTGGCAACTGATTCATCAACTTCCTGCCAAAGAGGAAATCAGGAAAAGAAGATGGTGATGGATTGGTCATACCCTTAGAAATCCAACCACCAACATCACAAGGCAAGCCTAAAATTGGAACTGCAAGGAAAAGAGGGTGCCCAAGAAACACCTGTTATAGAGACCTGAAGGCAGACACTAAAAAGATGGCATGCACCTGGTCAGAATTGAAAAAGATCACCCAGGACAGAGGACAATGGCAAGTGGTTGTCAATGGCCTATGCTCCAAGATGTAGGAGTGGAAGAAGCTTACTTATTTACTTAATGATTAGGAATTTGCACGGACACCAGGAATCTGTGAATATTGTTATGACAGCCTTACACCTCTAAGGTGCTGCAGGACTACTTATTATTAACCACAAATAATTCCATTAGTTTTAATGACTGTTCCTGAGGTATGTAACCAGTCAGAAGGAGCTGAGTGTCACAACCTGTCCTTTAATAGTCTGACATCCTTGCATACATTAATACTGTACTCAGCCAGTAGCTCCAATTAAATCCAGTAAATAAAGTTACATTTTATAGGACTAACTGACAAATAGTTGACCTAATTCCTGTCAGCATTGTTGTTGTCAAATCACAAAATATAGATGTTTGTTTAGATCAGACCATTGTGAGGAAGAATATCTGAATCAAGGCATAGCCTCCCTCCACCCTCATTGGGTTTTTGCCTAAAACACCTTTATACATTCTCTAGTTTTGAATTTCTCTGTTCATGTTTTTGTCATCTGCTTTCCCCTGATTTGGGGAGGTAGTTTGATAAAAGCGGTAGAAATGAAAGTCACACAGGCCCTAGATCTATCAAACTGTCTCATACTGAAAGCATTTAATTCATTCATTTGATATGAATGCAAGGTTATTAATGTGCCCTGTGTGGTGATTCATTTCATCAACTTTGTCCTGAGTTGCAGACATACTTCACAAGCAATAGCGTCAATCGGGTTTTGTTTGGCTATGCCAATATGTAATTTTTGCCCTTTTGTCTTTCTCTCTCTTTCTCCCTCTCTCTCTCTCATAGATCTATTTGCTAAAATAAATTGAAATGTGGAAAAGAATATAAGGCACAATTTATACTAGATATATTTGCAATTACTAACTCTGAATTAAACATATCCCTTCATGAATAATGAAGCAGAAGTAGGCCAGAGGAAAAATGAGATAAGATCTTCAATCCATGTATTTTTAATTGCTTCATTATCTAAAATTTGGCATGAATAGCAGTGGATACAGTTTGCTGTTAATGCACAAAAAGAAATGAGAATTTTCAGCCAAATCACAAAAGGCTATCAAAAATTAATTTTGTGTGCTGTGATCATTGAAAATGTAAGTGATTTTGTGGCAGAGTGACATAAAAAATGCCATTTATATGCTAATAATGAACAAGTCATATTTTTTCATTTTGATGCAAAATAAATTTTATTTTCATTTTAATGAGCTGTAATGAATTATAAGCGGTTTCTTTTTATCTTTAGGTGAGAGCTGAAGGAAAGATAACGGAAGGCTGACAAAAATCCAGCCCCTGAATGAAAATAGGATGGAACAGAGTGTGACCCTTGTACGACCTGTTAAACTTAGTTGTTAACTTCATAGTTCATGGATGAACTGTGCCTTTCAGATCTGTAGAGTGTTCACCAGAACTGAGAGATGAGGTTTGTTCTGCAGTGTTAAAGTCCTGGGAAAGATCACTGTCACTGGTATTGAAGTATGAGGAGAAAATCAGGAAAACATGATCTAAGAACCCATGACTTATTTCACAGTACTGGCGGGTGAGCCGTGGCTAGACGTGAGCTGGCACTTCAAAGTTTAAAACTGCGAAGTTGCCATGGGGGGTAATTTTCTTAATGAAGTGCTGCATATTCTCATCCTGTGCACTGATATCCCTTCTATCTCTTCCTTGATCTTGTCCATCACTCTCGCTAGGTGTGTTATAAAGATACTTGGCGATATTGGATCACCTTGTCTAGTTCCTCTATTCCTTCTAAACCAACTTCCCAACACTCTGTACATTCTCACCGCTGCCTCCACATTACCTCCTTGAAATTCACTGAGTGTACTCAAGTTTGAGAGACTCCGTCACCCTCAGAAGCAGTCGGTACAGCAGACAATAAGAACACAGAGTAGCTGGAAGGGGAGATATATATATTTCTATTCTGCAGCATTGCTCTTGCAGTCTGGCTGCACTTTACCTTTACCATATATCCAAGTGTAGACACCTGAAAAAGAAATCAGTTCTATGATTTTTAATTCATCTCATTTTCAATGTCCTACAGGTTGAAAAAGATGTTCCCTGTTCTGAAGAGATTGGTATCTAAGGCTAAGTCTACACATAAAATTAAAAGGCTGGAACTCTTTCATCTGGCAATAGCTGTAATCCAGCATGATTTTAGTTGGCCAGATGACCACTTACCATGAGTGCGGCCAAGTTTCCAAGTTCCACAGAGTTGGTTTACAACCGACAGTCCTGGCTCTGTGTTCTGTGCTGTTATTTAGCTCTAATTTACCACCTAAATGTCTTCTAAGAGCCCAGTAAGCAGTGGAAGAGATGGTAATGCTGCTAGACAATATTGATCCCCCTGTGGTCTGACAAATTCTCTTGTTTAGTACTGGTCAATTTCTGAGGGTGCCAGACTACAGAGGTTCAACCTGTTATGCTCCAATGTTTTGGTCTCAAATGCTGCCCAAGAATCTGGGCATAAGAATTGTTTTCAGTCAGATTCATAGCTTTTTAACAAAAGTTTTGGAATCTTTTTCTTCATAGTCAGTGATTTTATAGCTCCACTATTTAAAAAAAAATTAAAATTCTGGAACTAGGACTTTTAGAGTTGCAGCACCCTCGGCTGCAAGTGGTTTCAGTCAAATACAGAGCCAGCACAGTGGGTAGATGATGTCTTGATTATTCTTGGACAAGATATTTTTGGAGATCATCGTGAAAGAAATTCTCAGATTATCAAAACAAAAAGCAGTCAAGTAGCAGTTTAAAGACTAGCAAAATAGTTTATTAGTTGAGCTTTCGTGGGACAGACCCACTTCTTCAGACCATAGCCAGACCAGAACAGACTCAATATTATTCTCAGATTATGTGTTGTAACTTGATCATTCACCACTCCCAAAAATGAGTTGATGCTAAACTACAGGAGTTAAGATTAACATGTAAAGGTTTATCAATGGAGAAAGTAGTATCAGAGACAAAATACGTGCATTAAGAAAGAAATGAAAAAGGGCTGAAATTAACGATGGCTCAAAAGTGGTTGAGGTGTCATGTTTCTTTTAAAAAAATCTCTTAAAAGACACTATATAAAGTGTAATTAAATGATGGATGTTATAATAAATAAATTTCGGGTTACAAATTGTTCAGATTAGTTTGGGTTTATGTGCACTGATGGGTGTGTAGAAATAGTTATGATAAATACAAAGGATCAAGTTGGAAGGATTTGAGAGATTAAATATCACGTCAATGAAATCCATGAATGGTACTCCACTTTTGTGAGGCTCTGCCACCTTCAGAAACATTAAAAAGTAAGTAAACAGGAGCTAAGACCATTTACCAGTTGGAAATGAAGATACAGCACAGCAGAACACAGCCATAACATGGCTGCTTACGGGCAGCAGTTGCTTGTATCTGCATCTGCATGTACAAAAGAGCAGCTGCTCCTCAAAATGTGTTCTGGGAAAAAGGTCTTAGCAAAGTGCAACTCTGAAGATATTTGGTAAGATCAAGGCATTCACAGAGGAATCAGCATTTTTGTGTAACAGCTTTTGGCCCCACCTGGTAACCTGACCAAAACCCCAATGATAGGCAAACAAAAGACTCATAGGCAAATGGGACCGTATTGTAGAATAAATGCTGCTACTGAAGTACTGCCATTCTCTAAAAAATTAGAGAGATGGGGCGGGGGGAGATGGGAAAATTTTACATACACTTTTTAAACAATATTTGGCGTGTGACAACACAATTGTTTCCTGGCAGCTAGGAAAGGTCTCAGTTGATCTTTCTGCAGTGCTGCCTGAAATTTCCAAAGTGGATCTGTCTGTGGGGATAATTATCCCCTGAATTCCCCTGGGGCAGCAGTTCTCCTCATCCATCTGAAGCAGCCCTACATCTACTGACATCACAGGGGGCTTGCTCCAGCCTTTTTAACATGTCACCACGTGATGGTGAATGCAGATCAAGATGAAATCTGCAGCAAGCATCTTCTGACCTAAATCCAGAGCTTCCTTCCTCACAGACCTGTGAGGCTGTTTGATTCAGGAAGATGAATTTGAAAAAAGTGCTGGAGAAGCTACCCTCCCTCCCCTGCTATTGGCTCTGCCAAATAAACGTTTGCATTCCTATTAGCTGAGCAAAGAATAGCCAGTCGAGGGATGTGGGGGTTGTGGGGTGGGGAGAATGGCCACATTGCTACAAGTTGGGGAAGTGGTGGGAGGGGAGAAATAATCAATGCAAGCAGTATGTGTCACTCTCACTCCCTGCTGGTGACTAGAGGAGGCAGAGGAGAGAGCAGTGTTGCTCCCAGATAGCTGTACAGAACTTGGGGCTGAGGGCCGAGGGCTGCAGTCCCCCTCTGCCTTCCCTAAATGACACCCTTGAGCGAGAGAGAGTCAAGCTTTTGAGTTCACACAGAGCTTTGCTTCAGGACTGGGAAACGTGCTCAGAATGTCACAGGTAAATATAAGATGGAACAGATTCTTTAGCATAAGTAAACATAGGTTTCAAGGGACCATTCAGGGTGAAAGAGCCATTTAATACCCCTCGGCCGTTTCTACACTAGCCCCAAACTTCAAAATGGCCACACAAATGGCCATTTCGAAGTTTACTAATGAAGTGCTGAAATGCATATTCAGTGCCTCATTAGCATGCGGGCGGCCACGGCACTTCGAAATTGATGTGCCTCGCCGCCGCGCGGCTCGTCCCGACGGGGCTCCTTTTCAAAAGGACCCCGCCTACTTCGAAGTCCCCTTATTCCCATGAGCTGATGGGAATAAGGGGACTTCGAAGTAGGCGGGGTCCTTTTGAAAAGGAGCCCCGTCGGGACGAGCCGCGCGGCGGCGAGGCACGTCAATTTCGAAGTGCCGCGGCTGCCTGCATGCTAATGAAGCGCTGAATATGAATTTCAACGCTTCATTAGTAAACTTCGAAATGGCCATTTGCGTGGCCATTTCGAAGTTTGGGGCTCATGTAGCCGTCGCCCTCCAGTCAAAAAAGGGGAGGTACCTGGTAGAACGGTCATTACTCAGTTACAGAAAGGGCCCTACCAAATTCACTGTACATTTTGGTCAGTTTCAGGGTCATAAGATTTTTAAAAAAGTAAAGTTAATGATTTCAGCTATTTCTATCTGAAGGTTCACTGTGCTGTAATTGTAGGGGGCCCGACCCCCGCAAAAAGTCCTGGGGGGTGACTCTTATTTCACTGGGCAGCTAGAGAGCAGCAGCTGCTGGTTGTGGTCCAGCTCTGAAGATCGAGCTGCTGCAGCACATGACGGCATGGTACGGTATTGCCGCCCTTCTGCACTGTTGCTGGCAGGACACAGCCTTTAAACCCCTCCACCTGGCCTACAGCTGCTTCTCTCCAGCTGCCCAGCTCTGATGACAGTGCAGAAGTAAGGACGGCAATACTATGCCCCCCCCCCCCACACACACACCCGGCAACTCCCTTTCGGATCAGGAGCCCCACATTTGAGCGACACTGATTTCCTCTGTGAAAAATGTATAGTATAGGGTAAAAACACCAAAGATCAGATTTTTTGCACGGAGCTACCAGATTTCACAGTCTGTGATGCATTTTTTCATGACTGTGACTTCGATGGGGCTCTAGTTTTAGATTGTTGTAATAAACCACAAATCTAGTGTCTCTCTCTCTTCAGTCCGTGCTTCTCCATGTCTAGCAAGTTATGAATTTAATCTCCCAGGCTCATCTTGCATTGTGCATGTTTCTTTTGAGGATGAGCCCTGATAGGTCAGATATACAGCAATCGTTTTTCACACAGCAATCCTAAAGTGCAACACAGGCGCCTTGTGTGTTATTCCTCCGGACTCCCAGGCCAAGTTTTCCGAAGTGCCTGATATGACTGCCTCCATTTTTGTGTGCCCACCATGAGACACCCTAAGAATGGCCTGGTTTTTAGAACAGGAGCACTCAGGCTCCGTTTACACTAGCCCAAAACTTTGAAATGGCCATGCAAATGGCCATTTCGAAGTTGACTAATGAAGCGCTGAAATACATATTCAGTGCCTCATTAGCATGCGGGCGGCCACGGCACTTCGAAATTGCCATGGCTCGCCGCCGTGTGGCTTATCCAGACGGGGCTTCTTTTCAGAAGGACCCCGGCAACTTCAAAATCCCTTTATTCCTATCTGCTGTTAGGAATAAGGGGATTTCAAAGTTGCCAGGGTCCTTTTGTAAAGGAGCCCTGTCTGGATGAGCTGCGCAGTGGCGAGCCGCGTCAATTTCGAAGTGCCGCGGCTGCCGGCATTCTAATGAGGCGCTGAATATGTATTTCAGCGCTTCATTAGTAAACTTCAAAATGGCTATTTCAAAGTTTTGGGCTAGTGTAGACACGACCTCAGTGTCAGGAAGATGCTCATGTAGATTAAAATGAGCACCTTCTGACCATATTACAAAAGTGAGAGAAAAGATATAAAGGAAAACTGTGTAAGACAGCTGTGTTGTGCACACTGCAAAATACTCCCTGAGTAGCAATGGCTGTTTTCCTTGTACTCTTCTTTTTAAAGTTAGATGCGGTGGGGTTTTTTTCTTGGTTTGTGGCCTTCAGCATGTTCAATTTTGCACGCGCCCTTGTCTTGCCCTTTGATTAACAACACAGCTAGGCTTGGAATCAAACAGCTGGAAAAAAAAAAAGCAGATGCAGGCCCTATAGAGTAGCCAGCTCAAGCTCTCTTGTTAGAAATTTGTGACTGACAAAGGCTTTTTTGATGCCATAGATTCTCTCTGTTATCGCTCTTGTTTTTGAAGTGTTTTGCTCTCCAGTAAGGTTGTGCTTATTAAAGCAAGGTTAAAACAGACATTGATGTGCTTACCCAGGACATCTCTTTTTCTTCTGTTATTTTGGATCAGGTAGGAGCGCTGGAACAATTTGTACACATGAGTGGTGACAGCCATTGAACAGATCTGTAAACCTGAGATATAATGGAAACCACTTCAAGCCAGATGAGGTGGCAGCACCCCCTAGTTCCAGCACCTGTGGAATCAGTTCCTTTTATATGCCCTTTGATTACCATCTGTTGCAAAATTTGGATTCTCTGTCCTGTCTACGCTACAGATCTTACTGCGACACAGCTGTACCACTGCAGCTGCAATGGCTCCCCAGTGCTGCTCTTGTCGACGGCTTTCGCTATAGGTCAAAAAAAATTCAGACATGTTGGCTTTATTTCAGTGGTTTAAAATATATAATCAAGTATATTTATTGGGTAAATCAAGGCACTACGTGGCATAACTCTCTTCTTTTCTTTCTCTTTAATTATAATAGCTGCTTTTGATGTGGTCCTGCACTTTCTGTGTATGAGCAGGCCCACCAAGTCAGTGGGGTAGAGCAGATCTGAAAGCTGGGTTTGGAATGCATTGCAGAAATCTTTGGACAATGTTTACAGCGGGTCAGGGGAGCAGAACACAAGAGACATTCCATATGCAGGTGGCTGGTACAAGCATGTGGCAGCAGCAGGGGAGGCAGCTCCTCTGATCCTAGCAGGCTCCAGCTGCGTTCTGGGGCAGTTTGTGTGGTGGTGGCTCCAGCTATGGGGTGGCTCACATGGGGCAGCTTCAGCCCTGAGCGGTTTCCGTGCGTAATTGGGAGTGGGTGCCTGGCTGGGGGAGGCAGAGCTTGGCAGAGGGGCAGCACTGGCTTGGGAGGGATGGTGCCTAGCTTGTGGGGGCTGCACCTCGTGGAGGAGCGTGGGAGGGAGGGAGGGAGTGGTGGTGAGCCCTTTCATTGCTTTTGGACACCATTGCCTTAAGGTATCTGGCTGTGACTATCCTGTGTTCATTACACCTGGGGCCTGTCAGCGTGAGCGGCTTTGAAATTTGCAGACATCCTGGTATCAGACAGGGAGAGTGGTCAAATCTGACACCTTCAGTTTCCCCTGGTATTCAATGCAGATTATAGATCATGGAGTACAACTGTACTGATATGCTGTCTGTGGGAAACATCACTTAACAAGTGACCTGTCATCTCCTGCATTCTCTGCAATTGTTAAACTATCTGAAGATTTCACCTCATGACCCTCATGTGTTGCATCTTCCAAGAATTTTCTTCCAAGGTGATAGAGGCAGAGGTAGTTTGGAAGGTTACCCTTAGCCAAATATAGCGACACTGCTTGACAACTCAGGCTTAGTACAGCGCAGATTAACAAGAAGTCCTGTGGCACCTTACAGACTAACAGTTATTTTGGAGCATAAGCTTTCATGAGCAAAGACCCGCTTCATCAGATGCATGAGTGGGGGTGGGGGGAGGGGTTTCAGAGGGGTATTTAAAGAGTGGGGTCCCAGTAAAAGGGAGGGCCAAAGCTCACAGGGTCTATTCAGTCAGCATGGAAAAGGCCCATTATCAGTAATATGTATGGAAAAAGGAAAAAACAATCAGGTAAGGTGGGGGGTGGGGGAAGGGGATGTGGCCCATTGTCAGTCTAATATGGAGCTGTTAACACCTAGGGCAGAGAAGTTCCTTTTGTAAGGTGTGAGCCATTCCCAGTCTCTGTTTAATCCTTGGTTAATTGAGTCAAATTTGCAAGTAAATTGCAGCTCAGAGATTTCTCTTTCCATTTGATTTTTTGAAATTTCTTTGTTGTAGGACTGCTACTTTTAACTCTGTTACTGAGTGTCCAGGGAGATTGAAGTGGTCTCTCACAGGCTTGAGATGATGGGGCATCTGGGATTCCCAGGTTTATGGATCTTGGGTAGCAGGTAGATTAAGCCTGGTTTGGGTTCAAGGAGCGTGTCAGTGTAAATTTGTTCCTGTGTTTTTATAGGGAGGGTCTTGAGCACAGATTGCCACCTGGTGCAGTATTTGAATTTTGGGCCCTCCCTGGATCAGGTTACTGCTGAGCATCACTGTTACTTTTCCTGTTGTATTCATTTACACTGCACGTAGGCTCACTTTTTCCTCCTTTAGCAGCTGCTACACCTTGATGAATCTTCTTTGAGCTGTAGCCTTATTTTTTTAAAAATGACAGGGTGTGAGCTGTAGTGTACTGTCGCACCTTGGATGTAGTTAGACGTGAAGCTACAGGCCAAGTGCTACCCAGTGCAGTCAGTGAGAATTATTATATAATTGCTCACACACCCTGAAGTGTTTTATTGGGTAAGTTAAAAAATAACCCTGGGTACGTATGTAAAAGCTAATTAAATAAATGTGCTAATAAACCAATGTGTCCATCGAAAAATGGACCTTCAGGACATGAATGCTCCTCTACAACACCAATAACAGGGCAGAGAAGAGTTTGGTGACAGATCATAGAAATTGACTTGCATTCAAATATTGTTTCCTCAGAAAATATTTACCAAGGACTCTGTTCAGGTAGGGACATGTGACTCCTGTGTTTCTGCTTCTTTTCCTGTTCTCATTGCCCTTCTTCCTCTTTTTTAGACTGAAGAAAGATTCTACTAACAACTTCAAGCTAAAATAAAAACAGCACGAGCCTATAAGTTTATACCGTCATCTGGAACCACCACTCATGTATCTGATGAAGCGGGTCTTTGCCCACAAAAGCTTATGCTCCAAAATATCTGTGTTTCTATAAGGTGCCGCAGGACTTCTTGTTGTTACCATGATCTTATAATAGTCATGGGGGACTTGAATGCTAAAGTTGGGATTGATACGTTACACACTCACAGAAACCGTGAGTCTGAATGGTTTTTGATTTTACTTGTGATCACACATTGCTTGTGGACAAACTCTGATTTTTATGAATTTTATTTATTTGTTTGAAATGAAATTGATAAATCTCTTCTCTAGAGCCATTTCAGCCAACGGATGGTAGGTGGACTCTGAACAAATAGATTCAGAGCTTTGGTTTTCCTTTAGCCAGCTGTCTGTGCTCCTCTTTAGGACCTAGAGGATATAGAATTCCCTTCCCACAGAAGCTCTGATGCTCTTGGTTTTTTGATGTCTTCAAAAAGCTATGGTCCAGTTCAATTACAAAATATTGGGCTTGAGGCAGGAATCTCCAGGTGTAACTTTATGTTTGGTGTTACTCCCAAAAACTCTCCTCCCCTCCTCAGAAGGACATTTGTGAGTTTTAACCACCATCCTTTCCCACAACCCACCCCCCGGAAGTGTCAGTATTATAGCTCCTTGGTATAGCTCTTTGGAATTGCATGATGTCATTGAGATCTTTTTAGGCATTTTGGGAAGATTTGGCATAAATAGTTTTGTTTTTATAGTGAATTACTTTGAGCCATTTTGTAGTAGGTTATTTTTGTATTGTGGGGTTTGTTTGTTTTTTGTTAAATTATCAAGACTGATCATTCAAAGTGTAGAGTTAGTTGAATGTAGATTGACTTTAGCTCTTCTTAGTCTAGGCAGCTATTGTTTTCATGGACCCCTTCTAATACCCTACTGGCACAGTGTTAGCCGGTGGCCGGGTAATGTGCAGTGAGGTACTCCCCTAGGTCCTAAGCAACCCAGTTTTTTACTGTTAGAGCAGGGACCTGCTAGCTCTCTGACCCACGGCCAGGCTGTAGTAACCAAACGGTTAAAGTTCTTTTGTTGTGCCGGCTGTGTTGCAGTGACAAAAGGGTTAACAAAATGGTTAGGCTTGGATCTTAACTAGTTACAAGTTTATTAAGCTACAGTTATAAGCCTACGGTTACAAAAGGCTATTGTTTACTTCTTATATGCTAGCAAAGTACAGGTGTTAACAAGTTGTTACAATCCAATACAAAGATATCTGTTACCATCTAACACAATGATATCTTGATACTAGTTACAGAGCTCTAATTCTTTAGCTGTGCACAAGAAAGTCGGAGACCTAGCATGGGTGTATCTTACCCTCTCTGCATCTCTCAATACCAGCGTAGCCAAGCCAGATAGGTCACTCAATTCCGCGGAAAGATGAATACGAGGTTGGGCGTCCCCAGTTGTGGATCTCGGGAGGCAATCACCTGACTCAACCAGCAGGTAGTTGGTGGAATGCACTCAAAGTTAGGGTTCTGCTGGACCCACCTTTTATACCCCTTTTGGGTTATGTATTCTCTTTCTTATCTATGGTGCCAGATCATACTGGTCTGTCTTTGTGACGCCAGTTTGTTACAAGGGCATTTCTACTTAGTTTGCACTTGTAAGACAAGAGATAAGCAATTTAGGAGTACAGGACATTCTTTTGTGCAGGCGGGGCACGTCCCCTTCTGGGTGATTGTGTGTGTGCATCATATTGATCAATGCCAGCTGGGGTGATTTCTGAGGGTCCCCCACCTCATGTTGACAGTCTGGCCTGTTAGCCTTCTAGCTGTACTTTCTGCTTCTCAGGGTCACGATAAGCTAGCATATCTGGGCCTCAATGAGGGCATCAAAGACTGTGCTGTCAGCAGCCATTTCCGTGCCTTGTGTGCTCCTCAGTGGGGGGGGGCATCGAGCAAGCTGGCTTGTAAGGGGGAGACTCTGTCTGGCTACACACAGGAAGATACCTGCAGGGAGCAGCTCACCATTTGAGGCTGAATTGAGAGAGACTGTATTATTATGAACATAGCTAAAACAAAAATAATGGTATTTGGAGATAAGGAAATAGGAAAGAAGATCAGTGTAGATGGGATCAAACTAGAGAAAATAGAGAAGTTCATGTATCTGCGGATCAACATGGCATATGATCTAGATTGTAAGAAGGAAATAACACCTAGAATAGTGAAAACAAGAGTGAGTTTGAAGGCGATGGATAAGATCTGGAAAAGCAAAGTGATTAGCTTAGGAACAAAGCTGAGCATCTTGAAAATGTGTCTTCAGCAGCATGTGGTATTGTAGCTAGACAAAGTCTCCCCCTTATAAGCCAGCTTGCTCGCTGCCCCCCACCCCCACTGGGAAGCACACAGGGCACGGAAACGGCTGCTGACAGCACAGTCTTTGATGCCCTCATTGAGGCTCAGATGTGCTAGCTCATCGTGACCCTGGGAAGCAGAAAGTACAGATAGAAGGCTAACAGGCCAAACTGACAACAAGAGAAGGGGGGACCCTCAAGAAATCACCCCAGCTGGCATTGATCGATATGATGCACACACACAACCATCCCAGAAGGGGAAGTGCCCCGCCCACACAAAAAGAATGTCCTGTACTCTCAAATTGCTTATCTCCTGTCTTACAAGTGCAAATTAAGTAAGAAATGCCCTTGTAACAAACTGGCGTCACAAAGACAGACCAGTATGATCTGGCACCATAGATAAGAAAGAGAATACATAACCCAAAAGGGGTATAAAAGGTGGGTCCAGCAGAACTCTAACTTTGAGTGCATTCCACAAACTACCTGCTGGTCGGGTCAGGTGATTGCCTCCCGAGGTCCACAACTGGGGACGCCCAACCTCGTATTCGTCTTTCCGCGGAATTGAGTGACCGATCTGGCTTGGCTACGCTGGTATCGAGAGAGACAGAGAGGGTAAGATACACCCATGCTAGGTCTCCGACTTTTTTTGTGCACAGCTAAAGAATTAGAGCTCTGTAACTAGATGTTGTTGTGTCAAGATATCATTGTGTTAGATGGTAACAGATATCTTTGTATTGGATTGTAACGTAACTTGTTAACACCTGTACTTTGCTAGCATATAAGAAGTAGACAATAGCCTTTTGTAACCACACGCTTATAACTGTAGCTTAATAAACTTGTAACTAGTTAAGCTCTAAGCCTGACTGCTGTTAACCCTTTTGTCACTGCAACACAGCCGGCACAACAAAAAGAACTTTAACCGTTTGGTTACTACAGCCTGGCCATAGGTGAGAGTGCTAGGAGCTGCCTGCTCTAACAGTAAAAACTGGGTTGCTTAGGACCCAGGGGAGTACCTCACTGCACATTACCCGGCCACCGGCTAACAGGTATGGATGTGAGACATGGGTGATAATGAAAGATTCGAAGAGAGTGATATTGGCATTCAAGAGGAGTTGTTATAGAAAGATCCTGAGAATAGGATGGTTACAGAAGGTCACCAACAAGGAATTGTATAGGAAGATACAGCTGAAAGAGAATTTACGGCATAAGATTATACAAGGGAAATTATGACTATTTGGGCATATCTGCAGAATGAATGATGAATGAAAAATCAACACTCTGGTATTCAGCATGCTGGACCCCACAAAGGATGGGTAGCTGACCTCATATATTGGTGTGGTGCTAGTCTACAGAAACTAAGCCACACTGCACTGGACAGGGAAAATGGGAGGAAATAGTGAGAGAGGCATTGGAAACCAACAGGCGCTGAGCCCATGGTTGTTGGTCACAATGATGTGTGAGGGTCTGAGAAATTTCATAGCTTGTTCCTGTCAACTGATGCCCAAACCAAAGCACCTGATGAAGCAAGTGCCTCAGATGTTAATCTGGTTGTATAATGCCATGATATTAACACTTACTGTAGTTTTCGATCCCCTGCCTTTTTATGTATTATTGAGCCTTTATAATTATTTACATGTTGCTGTGTCTTACTTTCCGCTCTGCCTAGGAGTAAAGGATGAGATTTTCAATTGCTTCAGGAAAGAATAGTTGATTTCCTCATTTTGTAAATCTTGAGGGGTTTTTTTGGTTTTTATCCCTCTAACAGTCCCCACCTCCCCCAGACTCTGAGATATATAAATATCTTTATAATGACTGAAAAGATCTCTAATGTTCCTCTTTAATGGAGATGTCAACTTTATTGGCTTATCCTATCTAAAAACTGCCTTCATTTTTATGACAACTTTATATAATATTAATAAAAATGAAAAGAAGAAAAGAGATGGAACGAACACAATAGAGCAAAGAAGCCTGGAGAACCGTGGACTGTATTTTCCCCTTTTCTTGAAAATGAGCATCCAAGGATATGTAAGCAAAAAGGGGGAGAAAAACAGATGTCTGAAAGGAGAAAAAAAGCAAAAACGGTGAAGACAACATAGGAATATGAATAAACGCAATTTGATCGAGCCAATTAGAAACGTTTGTTTGGTGCAACAATGAGGCTTTGAAAAATTTTGAGATGTTTGTTTTAGTTACTGTCTTAACATAGTTACTCAAATTGCTCCAGTTTTAGGGTTTTGTCTTAATCAAGTAAAATTACTCCATCACTGGTTTGTCCATTAACATGTTCAATAGCAAATCTAGCAGCACTCAAGTCTTAATCACACTTGAACAAGGTAGAGTTATAATATCATTTTCAATGAGATACAGTGAACAAGATAGGGAGGTGTGCTGTTCCTCCTTCTCTCAGTCTGGTGACATGGGTATTTCATGTTTTCCAACTATGCTAGATAAATTTGCCTTTTATTGTCATAACTAATAAATATGCATAATGACTATATAGTTGTGCTTGCCATATGTAATATTGTTCTCTTTATCGTCAGAGGAACTTAGAGTGTTGCAGTGACATTGCAGACACCGTTTGTGAAGGAAGACACAGGTACCTTATAGTACAGAAGAGAGAGGGAGTAGTCGGTATGTGCCAAATCACTGCAGTTCTCTTGGTGATATATTAGTACTCACAAGAAGTAAATAGGACCAGTCCTTGTTGAACCATATGGTCTCCAAGGGGGCTACCAAACAAGAGTGATCAGAAACAGACACAAATCAACTGCTCTTTGACATCCAAAATGAGTTTTCTCAACTGTGCAGGTTCGGAAGCTAACTGTGGAGCAAGCAGATATACACCAGGTCACCTTCATCCAACCCTTTGTTGGCTTTGGAACTAAACATTGCAGTTTAAAGAGCAAGCTGAATGGCTGAGCGTTCAGCATGAAACCATGCAGGACTTCTCTGCCCTGGCAAGCTTGCTGGCTGACCTGCATCTAGTGAGATAGTCACCACAGCTGTAGTTCAATTAGTTCACTGTATTTCACCTTGAAACTAACAGACTTGGGGGACAGTAGGCATTTTGTCATAGTTGTCCTGGAAAGACTGCCTTTTGCTGAGACAAACAAGGTGGAGGGAGGGCATCTAACATATATGTGTTTGTGATGGCTCTGCCTTACTCCAAACTATTGTCATGAGGAAGGCAAAGTGCTATTCAGATAACACTACTAGCTTAGCCATGAGTTCTTAGGCAGCCCAACCACAGCACAATCCATTGTAACTCATGCAACCTCTCCACAAATCTAGTGAGTCATTATGTGGTTGACAAGTTTCACCTCTGACATAATCTGGCATCTATGAACCTTATAAAAGAGGAGCTGGTGGAATGAAAATTGTATATTTAAAGCTTTGTTGTCTGGCAGCAATTTCCCACACGGGGCATAGAAGTGAAGAATAGTTTGGGTTAACCCTTCTCCTGTCAGGATACCTGGGATGTACTTCCTCTGCTCCTCTCCCCCACTCATCCAGTAAAAGAGGTTTAAAAACATATTTTGTGTGTGCGTGTGTGTGCGCATACGCTTAACTCTGGGGATTCTATGTATGGCTGTGCTGAAGTCCAGCCATGGAATTCAGGGGAAAGAAGTCAGAGATATGTATTGAGGATGCACAAGTTAGCTCCCACACAGAATTTGCTACACTTGACCATTGTGTGGCTGAACTCATCTTAAATGTTCCTTGATTTCCTCCCCTGATGCCACCATGGTGTGTTGTCTGGACCCCATTCCAGCCTTCATTGCTACTTGACTCAAGACAAGGTGATGCTGTGCAACCTGTCCCAGTGTTAGTGGAGGAGGAAAGGGTGGTAAGATAGAAAATAATGCAGTAAAGACCCATTTAAAGTGCCAGTGATGCAAATGGAGAAAACAAATTGTCTGGGTGCTCACTTCTTGACTGCACGCAGTGCTAGTCTAACGTGGAGACAGGCCTCCTGGGAATGAACCTCAGTCTTTGAAAACATGTATCATTCAGTGCATCCACCCTGCAATCTCCACCTTTCATCACTTGGCCTTACATCACTATGGCTACGTCTACACGTGCACGCTACATCGAAATAGTCTATTTCAATGAATAACGTCTACACGTCCTCCAGGGCTGGCAACGCTGACGTTCAACTTCGACGTTGGGCAGCACCACATCGAAATAGGCGCTGCGAGGGAACGTCTACATGCCAAAGTAGCACACATCGAAATAAGGGTGCCAGGAACAGCTGCAGACAGGGTCACAGGGCGGACTCAACAGCAAGCCGCTCCCTTAAAGGGCCCCTCCCAGACACAGTTGCACTAAACAACACAAGATACACAGAGCCGACAACTGGTTGCAGACCCTGTGCCTGCAGCATGGATCCCCAGCTGCAGCCACAGCAGCAGCCAGAAGCCCTGGGCTAAGGGCTGCTGCACACGGTGACCATAGAGCCCCGCAGGGGCTGGAGAGAGAGCGTCTCTCAACCCCTCAGCTGATGGCCGCCATGGTGGACCCCGCTATTTCAATGTTGCGGGACACGGATCGTCTACACGTGCCCTACTTCGACGTTCAACTTTGAAGTAGGACGCTATTCCCATCCCCTCATGGGGTTAGCGACGTCGACGTCTCGCTGCTTAACATCGATTTCAACTTCGAAATAGTGCCCAACACGTGTAGCCATGACGGGCACTATTTTGAAGTTGGCGCCGCTACTTCGAAGTAGCATGCACGCGTAGACGTGGCCTATAATGCTTTTCCTTTTTTCTAGCAAGAAGACTGCTAGGCTGGATATATTAATGAGCCCGAGGACTGTGCTTAGATGTCTTTTACCAGGTGAGCATTTTTGATGAATTTTAGTGTTCATGTAATGTGCTCCATTGATAGGTCTGCTGAGGGAATCCCTTTATTTAGCCACACAACAAGGACAGCCTGGGCAACAGCAGTGAACATTCCCACCTAATGTCTTCCTGGAAAGCCTCAAGCCTTAACTGCTGTCTAGGGGGAATAGCTCTGTTTCCACGCTCTTTCAATCTTTGGCCTTCCTACTGCCAAAAAGGGTGCCAATTAGTGCCCATGTGAATGATAGTGTTAGTTAATAGACAGGGAACTGGACTAAGCCCAGGAATTCATTTGAAGGTAGCTTCCTAGCAGCTACCAGCACATAATAAGCAATGTTTGCTGGAGCTGAACCAGTGTCAAGGAGGTGGGCTGAGTGAAAATCCTCTGAGCTTTCTGTGAATATACTGTTCAGATGAGGAGGTGTGCATGGTTTGCTTTATATAATTCTTACGGTTTTGAGAGTTACCCGGCTTAATCTGAAAGTTTGTTCATGTGTTTTTCTCCTATGAGAAGAATTAGGAGTGCAAGGGACACAGAAGGCTTAAGAAATAAATGAAAAATACACCCTATTAAATCAGCTAAGCAAGAAAACTAAAGGTGTGCTGATGTGCAAACACTGAACTCATCCGATATAATTCACATCTGCTCTCTTTTGGAAGGCACTATACCCAGATTTATGATTCACCAGGTACCAACTAAGAATGTATAGGTTGTTTGGCAACAGCCTATTAGAGCATTATAAAAAAGAATGAAAATTGAAGTTGAAAAGGCTGCAGTAATGCAATTGGATTATTAACTGCTTCAGTTCTGAATGCCATACCAGGTGCATTCAGAAAATATTCTTTAATATTTCTGGACACATTGCACTGGATACTTCCAAGATGTTCCACAGAAACCTTGACTCAGAAGATAGCTGTTAAATTTCAGGCAGCAGAGGCAGAGTTGTGGTAATCTGTAAAGCAAACATCCTTTCTGGCCATTTGGTGTTAAAGGCTCTGTGATGCTGTTCACAGCAGAGACATGATAAACCAACTGTCCTGGCCAAATTTCATTGTGAGTACTTCTCAGAGAAGGGTGATATCACTGAGTGAAAAGTGAGAATATGAATAAATAAAGGCAACTGAGAATGAAGTCAGAAACAGGAGGCGGCCTAGGCGGGGCAGAAGTGTTACCAGGGTGATGCTTCTAATTTCCTAGTAGGTCTAGGACAGTGCAAACAAATGATAGGGCACCAGCATTTAAACATTAGATTGGCCCTTGCTTCAGTTCACATGTATCCCAGAGGCACTGAAACCACTGACAAGGGAGAGTGAACTTTGCTGTACAGCCTTAGCAGTGAGGAAGCTGAGTTTTAGTTCCTGCGGTAGAGGTACAGGACTTTAGACCCTAAAATTGCAGGTTCAATCCCACCAGCTGACAACCAGCAGCCATTGGCTTCACATGTGGGAGGTCTCAGAAGCTTGGGATGTGCTTCCTCAGCTGAGAGAGTGTGTAATCCAGAGGCACTGAGACCACTGACTAGGGAGAGTGAAGTCTGCCCTACAACCCCGGCAGTGAGGGAATTGGCTTTTAGCTCATGCTATTGAGGCCCATGGTTTTGGCCTCTAAACCTGCAGGTTCAATTCCATCTGCGGATGACCAAGGTCCATTGGCTTTACACACACAGATAGGTAGGGAGAAGGGAACAGAAAAACACCCAGCCCTATTTTGCCTATAGTGGAAGCTTGGGACTATTCCCTCCAGGCCCACTGATGGAGGAGCAAAAGGGGCAGTTGCCCCCAGGCCTGGCATTTGAAAGCGGCCCAGAACTCCAGTCAGCACCTCAGTAGCCTTTGAAATGCAGTGGAGTGCCATACTGTTGCTCCGTTGGTGCAGGGCAAGACAGGCCCACTCCCCCCTTGCCCCCAGACCTACAGTGGCAGTCCGCACTGCTGATTCTCTCCATGCATTAAAGACGGTGCACGTATCTTGTCTCCAAAAGGTTCCTACCCCTGCTGTGGAGTGGGGAGCACGCTGCACCACCCTAATAGGCTCCTGGTAGCTCCTGCGATCTTGGGGAGGGAATATATCTGATTGTCTGACCGCACTGGAGTTCCCTCAGCTAGGGTACAATTCTACCCTGTCCTGTGCTCATCTAGCCTTAGAATATGACTGTGATCTGTCCCCTTTTTATAGATGGGTGCTGTATTTGCCCTTCTCCAGTGTTCTGTAATCTCCCCAGATTTCCATGACTTTTCAAAGATGATAACTAAAGGCTTAGCTACCTCCTCTATCAGCTCCTTGAGTAGTCCAGGATGCCTTTCATCAGGTCCTGGTGACTTGCAGATACCTAACTTTTCTAAGTAATTTTCAACTTTTTTTTTTTTTTTTTTTTTATGATCTAACCCTATCCCCTTCTCACCAGCATTCACTATATTAGGCATTCCTTCATTAGACTTCATGGTGAAGCCTGAAACAAAGTCATTTAGCACCTCTGCCATTTCCAAGTTTTCTGATATTGTTTCTCCTCCTCACTCAGCAGGGGGCCTACCCTGTCCCTGATCTTCCTCTTGCTTTTAATATGTGTATAGAATGTCTTCTTGTTACCCTAGCTAGTCTGAGCTCATTTTGTGCCTTTGTCTTTATAATCTTGCACCTGCATATCTATTGTTTGCTTATATTCATCCTTTTTAGTTTGTCCTATTTTCTGCATTTTATATGACTTGCTTTTGTTTTTGAGATCATGCAAGATCTCCTGGTTAAGCCAACGTGGTCTTTTGCCATACTTTCTATCTTTCCTACACAGTGGAATAGCTTGCTTTTTGGTCTCTTAATAATGTCCCTTTGAAAAACTGTCAACTGTCTTCAGTTATTTTTCCTCTTACTCTTGGTTCCCAAGGGACCTTACATACAAACTCTCTTGAGTTTAGCAAAATCTGCCTTCCTGAAATTCATTGCCTCTGTTTTGCTATTCTCTCTTCTACCACCTCTTAGAATCGTGAACTCTATGATTTCATGGCCACTTTCTCTCCGACTGCCTCCCACTTTCAAATTATCAACCAGTTCCTCCCTATTTGGTAAAATCAAATCTAGAACATCTTCCCCACCCCACCACAATAGCTTTTTTCACCATCTGAAATAAAAGGGGAAAAAAAGTCTTCAGTGCAGTCCAAGAACTTTCTGGATAGTCTGTGTCTTGCTGTGTTAGATTCCCAACATATGTCTAGATAGATGAAGTCCCCCATTACCACCAAATTCTGCCCTTTGGATGATTTTTAGTTGCTTAGAAAAAAGCCTCACCCACTTCTACCTGGGTAGGTGGTCTATAGTAGACCCCAGCATAACATCACCATTGTGGTTTAACCCTTTTAACCTAACCCAAAGACTCCCAAAGATTCTGCCTCCTACGTGTATCTCCACCTCAGTCCAAGTATGTACATTTTTAATATACAAGGCAACGCACCCTCTCTGTTTACCCCACCTACCCTTACTGTATAAGCTGTACCCTTCTATACTAATATTCCAATCATGTGTATTATCCCACCAAGTCTCTGCGATACCAACTACATCATAGCTGTGGTTATTTATTAGAACTTTGAGTTCTTCCTGCTCATTACCCACACTTCTTGCATTTGTATATAGGCATCTAAAATACTGATTTGATTTGTCCTCCCAGTTCTGCCTAGTCCCTCTTTAGTCTCTGTTATCATAGTCCATGTGCCCTCCAATTTCTGGCCCAACTCTCAGGTCTCCATGTTTTCCTCTTACCTCTGGGCTTTGGACACCTGCCCCCATCAGTTTAAAGTCCTCCTCACTAGGTTAGCTGGTCTACATCCAAAAATGGTCTTCCCCTTCCTTGAAAGGTGAACCACATCTCTATTCAACAGTCCTTGAAAAAGCACCCCATGGTCAAGAAAGTGAAAGCCCTCCTGGTGACACCATCTTCACAGCCAGGCATTCACCTCCAGGATATGCTTGTCTCTGCCTAGGCCCTTACCTTTGGCTGGAAGGACTGAGAAGAATACTACCTGCACTCCAAACTCCTTCACCAATACTGCCACAGCCCCGTAGTCACTCTTGAGCTGCACCTTGTCACGGCTTGCAGTATCATTTGTGCCCACATGGATGAGGAGCATGTGGTAGTAACCAGAAGGCTGGATGATCCTGGACAGTCCCGCTGTAATATCTTAGATCTTAGCCCCAGCATGCAGCATACCTCCTGGGACATGGCGTCAGGGTGACTGACAGGTACCTCCATCCCTCTCAGCAGAGAATCTCCAAACACCACTACTCTGCATTTCCTCTTCACAGTGGTGGTTTCAGAGCTCACAGCCTTGGGGGTACATGGCTTCTCCTCCTCCTCAGCAGGGGATTTCTCAGCTCTGGTATCCAGAGCAGCATAACAGTTCTCCAGAACCACGGTGGGATAGTTGGAAGCAGGGGCAAAGCACTGCCTGCTGCAAGAAGTAGCCAGCTGCCAGTGCCCCTGGAGACAGAGCCATCTCCTCCTCCAACGGTGGTGTGCCATCAGTCCTCTGTAACTGAATAGATACCTCAGTCTTAGACGTCACCATGTGGATACTCTCCAGGAATTCCTCATGAGCTCAGATGCTGTTCAGCCTAGCCAGTTCCTCCTGCAGCTCTCCTCCCTTCTGCCTGAGATATCCAC
This sequence comes from Carettochelys insculpta, assembly GCF_033958435.1. NCBI lineage: Eukaryota > Metazoa > Chordata > Testudines > Carettochelyidae > Carettochelys > Carettochelys insculpta. The sequence continues at coordinate 20,540,750 of NC_134152.1, forward strand.
ATTGGATGCTTCCTTCAGCCTGGATTTCAGTAAGTGGGCAATATGAGCAAAAGTCTCTGCAAAAGCATACCACAGTCTGGATAGTGGCATCCCTGGTCAGGACATCTGTCTGACTACAGGCACAGGTGGAGGAGACAGGAGCAGTGCTGGCACAGGTGTTGTGAGTCTTCCTAACCATAGTAGGACTCCCTCTTACAAACTCCCCTGTTAACAGCCCCCTGTTTGCAGCTCCCAGCGGGTCACGCATGAACTATTGCAATTGTTTTCTGAGATTTTTAGTGTTCACGGTCATCTCAGTGTTTAAAAAGTTTAAGAGGTTTAATACTTGGAAAGATAATTTATGCCAATGACATTGGAATACTAAAGAACAGAAAAATTGAACTGCATTTTGGCAAGAGGAAAACAAAATCTGTTGAAAGCAGCTGAATTGACGTGTCCATGTGTATATGGCAAATGGGATAACATCACGTGCAGTGTATCTCTTTTAGCCAACTCTAAACAGAACAAGGGCACACATGGAAATAAACACAGATGCTGCAGTGTCACTTGAAGGATATTACATTTATGGAACGGCATAACAAGCAAGTTTCAAAAGCAAAAAGACTATTATCATTTATTAAAAAAAGATGCTGTGTTGAAAGAATAAAATACCCAGGCAGTTGGAAAATGCCATGCAGTTTGGACAAGTTTTACAGTTAGAAATTTTTGTTTTTATTTTAAGAAAAATAAGCCTTTGAGGATGTCAATATTTTGGACCATATCAGACACGGAGATCTTTACGGCAGCCTGCGCATATATGCAATGGAGTAAACCCTTGATTCAACAGACCTCAATTTAATGGGCTTTGGAAATATAGTAAGGTCTCTGAGTGCACGAACCCAGCATACACAATCCTGCTCATACGCAGCTGACCCCAATTCCTACAGTAAACCCCAGAAATGTGCGATTTCCAACTGCGCTTAACGCACTCCTGCCTCTGGCCCAACGCCCCCACTCCACACAGCCCTGGCTCAGCCCCTCCTCCCAGCTCTGCTCACCACCCGTGCATAGCTTCTGCTCGCTCACCACCCCTCCGGCATGACTCCAGCTCAACCTCCCTGGCCCCAGTTCACCCCTTCTGCCGGCTCACCACCCGCATGTAGCTCCGGCTCCAGCTCACCACCCCTCATGTGCGGCTTGGGTTCAACCCCCACCCATGCTCCGGTTCAACCCCCCCCGTGTGTGGCCCCAATTCAAATGCCCCACGGCCCAGTTCACCACTCGAGCATGGCTCTGGCTTACCACCCCTGCACACAGCTCTGGCTCAACTCCATCCCTCACCCCCCTGCAGCCCTAACCCTCCCCAGGCTTAGTTCCCTCACCTGCCTCCCATGGCCCCAACCCATCTCCAGGCTTAACCCTCCCAACCTCCCCTCCTCTCCACCCCCCCGCCAGGCCCCAGGACTTACCTTTGTGCTGCTTCTCCAGCTGCAGAATGTGTGTTCTGCCAGGGAAAAAGCCAGACCTCCATTTACACGAAATTGGGGTTACACGAGGGTGTGTGGAAGGGAACCCTCAAGAAACTTGGGGGTCTACTGTAATGGACTCTGTCTGCCAGCCTTCCTCCCCAAAGAAAGCAAATGCCAGCCTCACACCAAATGGGCTGGGAAGGTCCGTTCAGTGTCATACAGTAAACTATTTGGATTTAATGGATTTACAGCATTATTGGACACCCTCTTCTTCCCTTAGTCTGTTAAATCGAAGGTTTATTATAATGTATTGTAGTTGGCAAAGACATCTTCAAAGCTTTGCCAAGTCCCAGTCTGTATATGGTTTTAATATACAGTTGTTTAGAACTCTGTTTACAAAGCAGTACCTCAAGGAAGTCATACATGGCTCCTGAATGAAGCGCTGTGCTTTGATGTACTTCAGGTTACCTTGGGCCAGAAGTGTTGTATCATAAAACCATCAGGACAGAACCTCAGCTGGTGTAAATCAGATAAATGTTGTGATGCCAATTTACACGTCTGGGTGTCTAAAGTAAATGTTCATAAAAGCCTGAACGGCCTCAAAGCTCATAGTTAGAAATAGCCACGGTACTTCTGAGCCTTACCTTCACTGAACGCTAAAGGGTGTATCTGTAGGCACTGTAGGAACAAGGCCTGGACACTGTGTAGCAACAAGCAGGATGGTTTATTACACACAGCTGGTGAAGTGCCACTTCACCTGTCAGGGTCAGTGGGGCACTGTCAAGCAACTGGTTATAATTGATTATATAAGATGCCAATGGGTGGAGAGAAACTGCAGGGTAAGGTGGTGAGTTTCCTAGCCCCTGGATAGGTGCTAGCAGCAGGACAATGTGAGAACAATAAGGCAATCATCTAAAAGGTCACACAATGACTCACCCCATAGCTCACATCAACATTTTATCTAATACACAGGTGGTTTTCCTCAAAAATTTACTTAATGCATGCATTAAAAATTCTAATTGTTTGAATTCTAATTATGTGTCTGTGGGAGTAGTGATGACTCTTTACAAACAGCTATGATCCCCAGGTACATATCTGAGGGATTTAAAGCAAAAATTGTAAAAGTAAATGGCAAGCATACTTATTCGTAATACATTGTTCATATCTCTGAGCACCAGGGCTGGTAAACATGGGAGATAGCTGGTAGGGAGGACATTATTGGTATCTAGGTCTCTCTCTGAACCTGAGATTGGTTTTGTAATGCAGCTGTTGGGGCTGTTATCTTCCTCCACGCTTTGAGGCCCCATGTCAGCTACATCCTTGTTTGGGTCTGTAACATAGGGTAAGGAGCTCCACTTCTGGCCTCCCACATGCCATCATAGCTTGCTCATCTTCAGAGACAGGTGGGCATAATTTTCCACACACACTAGCTGCATTTGTGAATCATGTTCTCATTACCTAGGCCTCATACCAGACGATGAAATTTGGGCACAAGGGAAAGAGGTCTTGACAGAAACCATAATATATATTCGGCATTTCTATCCGACAGCACTAAACACATTTATGAATATGGTCCTAAATCAATTATGAAATTGGGATTTTGGCACCTGAGTCACTTCGGTACTTTTTGAAATTTTTGACCCTCCTGACAAATCTGATGAGATTTTACTGAAATGTGGATAGGGCTAACTTAACCCCCCTTGCTGTCAATGGTCACTGTTACGTCTATGAGACGTGTGTAATATTGTGAGACAAACCAAGAAGACATAAAGACAGTGGCATGAGTAGAAAAAGGAATTTAAAACATAAAGGTAACAGAGATCAGAGGAAGCTTAGAAGCAGACACAGCTTGATGTGTTATTCCATAGAAGGGAAAAAATAATTTTTTCAGACCTGCCTTCTAGTCAGGCTCTGCCTCAGGGCAAGGTGAGCAAATGCCTTGGCCCCTGCATCTTCAGGACACTGTGCTCCCACCAGCCAAGCTCCGCTGTCAGCCTGCCACCTCAGCCCTCACAAACTCTTTGGCCAGACCAGCTTCTATTATGGATTTAACCCCCAAGTGTGTTAATGCTCAACATTCTCATACTTAGCTTCCATGTAGCATTTGTCATCAGTAGAGCTTAAACCACTTTGAGACACAGGGCAAGTTTTATTATCTCCATTTCACAGATTGAAAAGCAAAACATAGACTCTGATCCTTAAAAGTGTTTTAGTGACATTGGCTTCAGTGGGAGTTGGACACCCAAATACCTTGGAAGTTCTGGACCATAGGGTCCCTCTAAATGCATCCTTCCCACTCCTGTCTTCATCCCCTCCACCAAGGGGTCCTTGTTTGCAGTGTAGTTCTAGACCTGCTGATCCCAGGATATCAGAGCAACTAGATGGGTAAGGTAACATCTTTTACTGGACCTACTTCTATGGACAGTGGGTGAACCCACGACTTGGGGCAGTAAGCCCTCAGCACTGTCTCTTCTGTCCAATGTCCTACCACTTCTCTGTCTGCCAGAGCCTAGCCTCTCCCCAGTGTGGCCACTGGCCCATGCTTTCTGCCCTAGACCAGTGCCCCAAGCACAGGGCAACACAGCCCCAGCCTCTCCTGGCTCCAAAACTCTGGAGAGCTGATGGGCAGCCCGTCGACAGCCTACCCCAACCCCTGAGGTCCAAAGAGCTGATTGATATGCAGCCTGCCCTGGCTCTGGAGAGCCAGCAGGCAGCATGGCTGCAGTGTGCCCCAGCCCCTAGCTCTGGCAGTGTGGCCAGAGACCCTTCCTCCACCCAGCCTGGAGCACCAAACAGGAGAGCTGGTGGCGTGGCCCCAGCCTTCCCTAGCTCTGGAGTGCTGAAGAGGAGAACCTCCCTGGACCATGCCCACCAGCTGGATCCACAGACATAAAGCACCCCTTGCAGCTGAGCCACCATCCCCAGCACTGTGTCTACAATGGCCCTTGTGGCAGGAGAACAGGCAACACAGTGCAACCCCTCCAGCCCACCTGCCCCAACCCTGGAGGAGCATGGGTGGGCCCAGGTGAGGCAGTTTGGGAAGGCAATGCCGCCCATGTCTATATCTCTTGGTGAAAAAGACAAGCTTTCGAGCTGCACTGAGCAACTCCTAAGCAAAAAGAGGGACAGACACATTGGAGGTGATCATTTAAAGTGATGTGGGCAATTCATCCAAGGGGGTCCTAGGAAGAAAACCTTATGGCTGTCTTCCTCCATTATGGACCCAGGGATTCTCCTCCCTTCCTCCACCGACTGGAACTGGGGTGTTTACAGCCTCTTCCTCCTGTGCAGGCATCCCTTTAACCTGTGTAGAGGCTGTGAGGGGTTAAGAATCTCACCCACAACCAATTTTCAGGGCCCACCTCCATCCAAAGGACCCATCTGCTGGGAAAGAAGGAAGCCCCCAGAAGGGCTGATCAGTTTGCTGCAGGCTGCTATTATTATTATTTTTGATACAGTTTACAATGGGCATTCACAGCCTGAGCTCAAAGAATAAGCAAATCCACAAAGCCAAAGGAAGGTGAAAGAGCCAGGAGAAGGCTCTTCAAGTGGGCTCAGAGGCAACTGGTGCAAGGATTTTGGGGCATGGGCCTCTCGCCCCTGCTCTGCCTGTGCCCCTCTCCCTCCCACCCCTGTTCCATCCCGGCTCCATCCCTTCCCCACCATTCTGCCTTTGCACCCCTGCTCCCCCCCACCACCACTCCTGCTCCACCCTCCACCTACCACTCCCTGCAGAAGCACCACGCTGCTTCCAATGCATGCGGGGCAGTCCCACCACCTCTCCTGCTGCAGCGCACCTTGAGAGTAGTTCAAGCTGGGAAGCTTGTGCTGCTTTCGGGATGCCCTGCTCACAAGGAAGAGCAGGGCTGCCCCCAGATTTTTAAAATAAATATGAAACCATTTCTGTGACCATTATATTAAGTTGGCACCAAACTCTTGTGCTAAGTGGACCAAGTGAGGTATCTAATGAAAGCTGGCAAAGCCCTGAAGCTGCTTGTGCTACTGATATATCTGTGTCATGTTTCTAGGTAAAGTTGTAGATATTGGCTTTATACCTGAACTGGAAATGTTTCAGTGCTGAGATTCACAATAGGCGGTGTGATCACCACCCCAGCTGGGATGATGGACTAACCAACAGAGACGCAGACGTTCAATACACATCTCAGGAATTAGGCTTTGTCATCTAGGATGCAGCCAATGGTGAAGTGCCACAGAAGCCCACCTGGTCAGGTGACCCTCAGTGGCTTATGGAAGAAGAAAGGAATTTTCCCTCCACGTGGCAAGCTATAAGATGGTCCTGGTGGTGACCATGTTTGTGTCCAGACTTCATGACCGAAGACGATGTGAACTGGGGTCCCCTCATGGGGTGTGTTTTCAGAGACTTTCACAAAATCAGCATATAACATCAGCTGTGTCCTGTATCAATAGCTTTAACTGATGCATGCAATGTATCACTTGCACAATTTTTCTCTCTCACTCTATTCTTTCTTAATAAACCTTTAGATTTTATATTCTAAAGGATTGGCCCCAGCGCACTGTTTTGGGTAACATCTAAATATACATTGACCTGGGAATAGGGCTGGTCCCTTTGGGAGCTGGCAGAAGCTGTGTGGATTTGGTGAAATAGGCTTTCATAGCCTCTCACCTGAGTAGGAAGGTTGCCCGTTTGGGCATAAGGAGCAGCTGGAGAATCTGTGGATTTGCTTGTGTAACTGCTGCCTGGCCTGTGGGGCTGGTAGAGGTATATTTGGGGCTGGTTTGATTTGCCTCAGTAAGAAGGAAACCACCGCCTGGGCTGTAAGTGGCCCAGTTTTAAGTAAGTTACTCTGGGTTGGTTATCTTGGCTGTGCCCTGAACCCCTCACAGCACCCTCCCACTCATCAGAAACATCATAGTGTTATCGGTGAGAGAGAGAGAGAGACAGTGTGTGTGTGTGTGTGTGTGTGTGTGTGTGTGTGTGTGTGTGTGTGTGTGTGTGAGATGCGCCCCCCCCCATGCACCCTCACACGTCACCTGTGGCCAGGGCAGAAAGGTTAATACACAGAGGCATGGGGATGGGATTGTGGCTTATAGCTACAAGAGCTCCTGCAGGTTTGAGTGCCAGTCAAAGCAGGATTGCTTTGTAGCTAAAGTGAGTTAGGATTGGCTGGGGTTCGCCTGCCTTGATGGATTTTTGCAGGTGTGAGGTTTGTACCACTGAAATGATGGTAAGCAGTATTTTTCATACAAGCTTTCATGGTCTTCTTTGCTGGTCTTCATATCTCATCACTAACTCACTGCGTTTTTGTGTCAAAATCCCTTAGGGCACTGCCTGTCTGTTAGCATGCCGATTCTATTAACTGCAGTGTTTCTTAAAAATAATGGGCCAGAGCCTCAGCTGGTGTAAATGGGTTAAACACAATTAAAAGCCAAAGGCAGCTTCCTTACCTGTCAGATCTTTCTTTTGCACATTTTCAGCATTCACATACAAATCACAGGGAGATGACAGAAATGTTCCAAACCATCTTGCCTTAAGTGCTTTGACTAATGCCATTCAAACACTGTTTCACAGTCTGAGAAACAACCTTCCTGGGAAGGCTGGCCATGAGAGGGGGGGTGGGTTCATCTTACGCCTGTGTTACCTTAAGTGAGTGTTTGCATTGCATTCTCTTCATGCAGGTCAACTGTCTGGATGCCACGGACACTGACTCATGCTAGGGATAAACAGGCATAACGCCACCAAAGTGGATGAAATTGCACTGTTCTAATTTGACCCTGATCCTAAAAGAGACTTAGTCTCTTGAACCTGTGTAAAGGTCCATTTTATTTTTCTCTTCAGTTATGTAGAGGTTCTTAAGCTGTCCCATGACTTGAGTATCTGTACCCTTTCTAACAGGGTTTTGAGTGACGTGACTGACACCCATCGCATGTGGTTCATTCTCTTCCCCAGGGGAACACCTGTGTGTGGACAGGATGAGGTTTGAGTCTTTTTGTTGTTTGCTTTTTGAAATGTGCACGCTATTCTATGTTACAAATGACTGGTCCAAGAACCACGCCTTGCATTTGGAGCAGAAGATGGGGAGGTTTGTTATGGTACATAGTCTCTCTCTTAGAGTTCGTTCCATAGTCTTGGACCTACGACCAGCCCCTGAGAAAGCTGTCTCATGCACAGCCGAGCTTCCCCATTGTGGAAGAAAGTTCCAGTGTGCCTGGGGAGCAAAGATGTTAACTGTGCTCTTCATTCTGGAGTTTTAGGCAATTTTATAAAAATTCTCGTCCTCAGGACAGGATAGAGGTGTCCAACCAACTATAGATGCTATACCTGTTACGTGTGGATGCTGCTACCTGACAGCTTAGTGTCAGAAGAAAAGAGACAGACTGAATCCATATATTACAAACAAAACTAACCATTGTGTGTGTGTATTTCGACTAAGGGCGAGGGCACTATATCTGCAAATGCTTCAGAGGACTTTTGTCTTCCCACAACCATCTTGTTTGGGATCAGCTTCAGCTATAGGTTGCACCTCTGAAATCTGGTACTCTGTCATCAGGCAATATCCGTGGTCCAGCATGACCAAAGATATTGCCAGACAAGAGAGTAGCAGCTGGTGCAGGAGCCCCTGTAGAGTTAGGAGCCAGAGCCCCCACATTCCCCATAGCAGCATGTGGGAGCCTGGGCCAGAGCCCTCACTGCCATGCAGCAGCCCGGGGAGGGAGGTGGGTGGGACGGGAGCCAGGAGCTCCTGCCTGCTCCATGACAAAAGGGGCTGGGAGGTTGCTGCAGGGCTTGGAGCTGGAGCCCCCTTTTGCTTTCTGGCAGATGGGGAGGCAGGGGCTGGCTGAAGCCACATGGCAGCCTGGGCAGGGGAGAGAGGCTGCAGGCAGGGGCTGCAGCAACCCCTCGTTGCTGGGCTGAAGCCCTACATCTACCTTCATCTGGCAAATTCTCTTGTCCGGAACCAATCAAGTGCCAATCATGCCAGATAGGGGAGGTGTAACCTGTAGCTCTTTACCATCTATGAGCTGATCTTGTCCAGGAACTGAGTTGTCTGGGTGGCTATCCTGGGATGGCCATGTGGGGTGAAGAATAGGTGAAATTGCTTTTCATCTGTACATTGTTGGCCCTTTAGTCCATGCCATTTTAACTCATCTTCATCTTTGCAGGACTGGAGACGTTACGTTTAATTCCTTAGTCACTTGAATGCACTAGATCTAATTTGCAACAATCATGTGAGCGTGACATATATATTACCTTATCACCCAATGTATTTTCAGCACAGGAACTTAATCTTTTTTTTGGCTTGAAGTCCTACCTTGCATAAAACTGATACTTGCAGATTTACATAGCTACCATGAGACATCTGATAATTGTTCATTATGCAACTGGTAAAGAATCCTGAGAAGCAATACACAATACCAACTCCATCTTTAGAACTTGTCTTCATCCAACAATACTTTTAAGAGTTGGAATCTTAATTTCAAAGTAAACATGGCTAATTTCCTATGACAGGATAGGCTCAATGTTCCAAAAGGGTGCACATATTTTCCCTCACACCTCTGGTTTGGTTGGTAGGTGTCAGACATTAATCAAGCAGCAGATGGCTATAACATATTTAATTGTTGCTGAACTATTTTCCATAAAGAAGCATGGAAACACATCTGTGAGTCTCCACACACTCTGTTGAAGTGCACTACTTATTTTTTCCTACTATATTTGAAAACCCAGAGTAGATGGGAGGGTAACAGAAGTTACTTATGTGCCAGATAAAGTATGATCAAGAACAGGAGGTTTAGAAACAAGCAAATCCAGTTTCTTCCCACCATCCCATAATTTACCCCACTGACACAACGCTTCTATCCTGTCTACCTAGATTGGAATTATTTGTAAGGTTGTCTGTCATGTTTTCCAATTTAGCTCTCTCTGCTATGTTTCCCAAGACTGCATGGATGCTACCAGTTCCCTTGCTGCACTAACCCTTTCCATCACAGACTTCTCTGTCCACCATAGCACACATCTCGGCTGTGTCTACACGTGCACGCTACTTCGAAGTAGCGGCACTAACTTCGAAATAGCACCCGTCGCGGCTACACGCGTCGGGTGCTATTTCGAAGTTAACTTCGACGTTAGGCGGCGAGACGTCGAAGTCGCTAACCTCATGAGGGGATCGGAATAGCGCCCTACTTCGACGTTCAACGTCGAAGTAGGGACCGTGTAGACGATCCGCGTCCCGCAACGTTGAAATTGTGGGGTCCTCCATGGCAGCCATCAGCTGGGGGGTTGAGAGACGCTGTCTCTCCAGCCCGTGCGGGGCTCTATGGTCACCGTGTGCAGCAGCCTTTAGCCCAGGGCTTCTGGTTGCTGCTGCTGCAGCGGGGGATTCATGCTGCATGCACAGGGTCTGCAACTCGTTGTCGGCTCTGTGGATCTTGTGCTGTTTAGTGCAAGTGTGTCTGGGAGGGGCCCTTTAAGGGAGCGGCTGGCTGTTGAGTCCGCCCTGTGACCCTGTCTGCAGCTGTGCCTGGCACCCTTATTTCAATGTGTGCTACTGTGGCGTGTAGACGTTCCCTTGCAGCGCCTATTTCGATGTGGTGCTGCGCAACGTCGATGTTGAATGTCGACGTTGCCAGCCCTGGAGGACGTGTAGACGTTATTCATCGAAATAGCCTATTTCGATGTCGCCACATCGAAATAGGCTACTTCGATGTAGGCTTCACGTGTAGACGTAGCCCTAATGTCTTTATATCATGCTTCTCACCAAACTGGTATTTACCTTAAAGTTTAAAACTTCATCTTGGAGCTGAAATACTTGGAAGGTCTTGAAAACTACAGGGAGCCAGGGCCCTGAATATTCCTGGCAGAAACATCAATACTGAACAACCACTATTTGGAAAGGTTGGTACACCACACTCAGTGGCATCTTAGCTGAAAGTTTCGCCATCACTGCAATCAGCCATCATTACTGTATGGAATGCAAGTGATCAGTTTATTACAGAATCTCTCATCTATTCTTACTAGAAGAACAGGCCACATTTAGGAAACACTCACATTTCTGTTGCTCTCTTGAAAATGACACTATTGAAAGAATAGTACAATGTAATGTACAGTGTTTATTAAGTCAAGTTTATTTTGTAGCATGGTAGTTCATGGCTTAGCTTCTGACTTGTAACTTAATTTTTTAACTATGTAAAATATTGCAACAAATATATTTCTATATATGTCAAATGTTAGTTGCTTCTAAGAATTTGTCTGTGAACTCACTAGCAAGTTTTATTGGTGGTGTAAAATTTATTGCATTGCCATACCCTTAAAATACTGAATACATTGGAACAAGCAAAATGCCCAGATGACATTACAAAGGATGAGTCAAAATTTTCGTTTGAATCCCCACTCCCTCCTCTTTTGGATAGCAAGCCAAATTAAGTAACAGGGACAAAAAAGAGACAACACTTGTAAAGTAAAGAAGTAATCACTCTTTACCAGAAACATTCACAGTGAATTTGTAATGAAGCAATGTATTTTCACTGGAGAAGTCCAGGGCACAGCAAATAGGCTTCATTATGCAGGACATTTGTTTGAAATGTCTCAGTACAGCAAGTCTAAACTATCCAGGACCTTTACATTTGTTAGATAAAATGAACCACTTAAAGACTTTGTTGCAGAAGTGCCTTCTGATTTGCATGAAAAGAAATTTAGTGTTATATTGTCTCTTAAACTGACAATTACTGCAAATTTTACACAGGAGAAAGGCATGCTGGTATCTTGTAGCTTAATGTGACTACTAAGAGGCCTTTTTTTTTTTCCCAAGACTGGCAAATAGAGGAATAAAACATGTCACACTGCAGGAATATTTCTTGATAACTGTTGTCATCTGAAGTAAAGCCAGAGAGTTGAAAACTGTGCCACATGACTGGAAAAGAATGCACATGCTATATTGGGGGGAAGAAAAACCATGAACCCTAAGGCTACAGCTACACGAGAGAATTTTGTCGACAAAAACCAGGGTTTTGTTGCCAAAACTCATGAAGCATCCACATACAAAATGTGTTTTGTCGACAGTCTGTTGACAAAACTCGGCACTTCCGCTGACAGCGTTCTGCCTTTCCGTGATGAGCAATAACGCCTTTGGTGACAATTTCTGTCAACCAAAAAAAAAACATTAAGATGCTATCTGTCAACAGACAGGGCTTCCGGTTCACTGGGCAATCCTGTTTGCTGAGCTTCCAGTTGGCGGTTCTGTCGAGAGAACAGCTGGGCAGGCTGGCTGCTATCTCTCAGCAGAGCAGAGTGATCTTTCAATCTGCTTTTGTGTGAGTACATGATCTGTTGACAGATGTTTTGCTGGAAGATCACTTCAGACAGTAACCTCTGTTGGCAGATTGTTGTGGTGTAGACATAGCCTAAGTCTTGAAGGGTGCATCTACACTTGCATTCCTCTTTCGAAAGAGGTATGCAAATGAGGAAAATCTAAAATGCAAAAAAGTATAAATTTGCATATTTGTATCTTATTTGCATATTCTAATTTCAAAAGAGCTTCTTTCGAAAGAAGAAAGCCAGTGTAGATGCTGCTCTTTTGAAAGTAAACCCATTTTCGAAAGAATACTTCTTCCCTTTATTTAATGGGAAGAAGGATTCTTTCAAAGATGGGGGGTTTACTTTTGAAAGAGCAGTGTCTACACTGGCTTTCTTCTTTTGAAAGAAGCTCTTTTGAAATTAGAATATGCAAATGGGGTGCCAATTATGCAAATTTACGCTTCATTTGAATGTATTTCTCTCATTTGCATACCTCTTCCGAAAGAGGAATGCAAGCATAGAAGTACCCGAAGAAAGACTGTGCTTGAAAAAAGAGGAGCACAAGGAAAGGTGAATCTTCTGAGGTTAGTAACCTAAGCAATGCACAGTTTTCATTTTTGTCAACACTGTTTTAATCTGTTATCTTTTCATGGGTCTTGTCTTTAATGAGGAACATTTTCTTAGACACGGCATTTCACTTTGTTTAGTGGTAGGACTGGTCAAACAGTCAAACTCAGAATGACACCCAAGCCTCATAGACTTGATTGGCTCTGATCCTTTCAGGCAGCTTCAAAAGCCAAGTTATTTTAAAACATTCTGGAGGCGTTTTGCAGTCACCCAGTGGGAAACTAGAAAATGCAGCTTCCACAACAGCCACAATACGGGTAGTGACAGAAGGCTTCTCCTGAAAAAGAGAAGTGTCACAAGAATGCATCCAAGGTATAAGGATTGATTTTTATTAAAAGGAAAAGAGACAAGAAATGCACTCAGCTGTTAACAAACTGTTGTTCCTTAAGCATGCAGATGTGCACAGGTGTGTGTAAATAATGTTATGTGCCTTTCCAAACAATGGGCTCTAATTCACTCCAAATTTTCAGTGTGCTAAAACTCCAGCAAAACCAAGCCAGATGATCTAAGTAGTCTCCCTCATGAAAAATTATTTTCCCTCATTTAATTTTATATTGAGAAAAGTAGAAATGGTCCAAGGAGTATTTGCTTACTGCTATGTATTGCTTGAGATTTAGCAGGAGAAACAAAATCATTGTTTTTGCTATTAACATATGTGTCAGGGCCATACTTTACACTATGCATACCTAAAAAATGACAATGTCTGCCCCAGGGGCCAATGATTTCAGAATATGACCAGAGAGGACAGCTGGAGAATCAAGCAAAGGAAGAGGCCCTGGGGACATGAAAATGCGGGTGAAGCTCACAGCAAAGTGGCTGGGGTTGGTATAAGCAAACGCGATCATCACGTATCCAGTGCCTAGTCATTGCAGCATTTGGAGCTGAAATGTTGGAACCTCTCTCACAGACTATAGGCTGCCCAACAGCAAGAGGACATCTGGGCCAGGATGGCAACAACTGAATAATTCATAAGCAAAGAAAAATCGATTTTCGAATTGCAGACACCAAGTGCACCTATGTTGTATTAATACTATAATCACATATTTAAGGTTATGGATCTAGGGAGGATCCAGTGGTCATCGCACATGCAGGTACCAATGACATGGAGAAGGATAAAAGAGAGGTCCTGGAGGCCACATTTAAACTGTAGATAACAGATTTACTTACACTGGTCCCTGGCCTCAGGTCTGCCTCCTTTATGCCCAGTGTAGCGCACAAATCATTAGAGGGGAGTGTAGCCAGGGTGACTGTAAACCAGGGATTGTCCTCAGCTGGTGTTTTTAAAAGGGGTTTCAGTCTGCTTGGGGCTGCCCAAGCGGCAAATGCAAACGGTGCTGAGGATTCGACCTGTTAAATCTCACCAGTAATTGTGTGCAGTTTTGTTCTGCAAATTTCTAGAATCCAGCCAATGCCTACATAATTTTTTCCCAAGTATTCATTTTTCCATTAGTAGCAGCGCTTGTGCTCTCTTCCCAGTTTTCCAGTCTGGGTTTGGTTTTGGCTCCATCTTGCCCATTTTCATACATGAACCATTAACCTTTTTGTTCTCATTTTTCTGTTACTGGGAGACCTCATAATATTGTCATTGGATCAGGAGAATGCTGTTTTTGTGATTCTTCCCTTGAGACAATGCAGCCACACACAGTCCCGTTCATGGATGTTTAACGCTAACACCCGACTAGCCCAGCTGAACAGTTACATATTTTCTTCAGACTCTGTCTACCCTTTGGCTGTGGCCACACCAGCCCCTCCTTTTGGAGGTGGTATGGTAATATGGCACTTCGGGATAGGCTAATGAGGCGCTGCCATGAATACGCAGCAGTTTTTTAGTATAATGGCAGCCGCACGTGCTTTAAAACTGCCAGTTTCGAAACATAGCCACCTGTGTAGGTGGGGGGGCCTTTCAAAACAGACCCCTGATTTTGAAAGCCCTTTATTACCATCTGGTTTTGGGAATAAGGGGCTTTTGAAATCAGGGGTCCATTTCGAAAGGCCCCATGGCTACATGGCCAGCTGCATTTCGAAATTGTCAGTTTTGAAGTGTGCAGCCATCATTATGCTAATGAGGCACTGCATATTCATGGCACTGCCTCATTAGCATATCCCAAAGTGCCACATTACCATACCTTTTGGAGGGGCTAGTGTGGCCACAGCCTTTGTGTATGCAGGGGAGGGTGAGAACACAGAGCCTTCCCCCAAGCCTGTCCAATGTGCATCTTGAGCCCAGGTCAGAGACAATCTTAATTGTAAGATCTTCAACACAAGGAAGGACCATCTTTTTTTCTGCGTGTACAGTGCCCCGTACTGTAAGGCCCTGGTCTATAACTGGTTTTTCTAGGCTGTACTGCAATGTAGATAAATAATAACCATCACAGTGCAGGGATTATTTCCAGTACAGGCCTGTTTCTATCAAGCACAGCCAAACCCTAACTGTTGCCATGACTCAGTTAGAGTCAGGTAATTCTGTGATCCAAATTCTCTCGGCAGTTACACGTTGTGACTTAAGCTCCTGCTGTCTTTTTCCAGCCACATAACTTTTCTTTTCCAGATGTTTGCCTGTTTCACACATCTGTCGTTGTGGAACGGACCCTTTATTACTCCTGTAGGTATCCTCTTAGCGCTCACCCAATCTGTCATACTTAGCACCCACAACCAAACATGGAGACAGGACTTCTTTTCAGCCTGCTCCCAGTTAAGTATTTTCTACAAACAATTTGAATTACAAAAGATATGAAGAGGTCTGACAGCCTTTGTGCTTTTGAGGATGAAAGTCGCAGGGAAGGAGAACATCCAACTGGAGCAGAGGGAAATGAGCCCTTAGTTGGGACTTTCCTTACAGATGATGATGTGGTATCTTCTTGAACTGAAGATACATCTCCAGCAGTTGGGAGAGCAAAACTCCAGTTATTAGGAACAGACAGATAATAGTAATGGGGGAATTCAGTCATTAGAAACATAGATAGCTGAGTTTTTGATGACTGACAAAATGCATGGTGACATACCTGCCTGGTATGAAGATTACAGATCTGGGGAGAATCCAATAGTCATGGTAAAGGCAGATACCATTGACATGGTGAAGGATAAAAGATAAAAGGATAAAATAGCGGTCCTGGAGGTCAAATTTAAACTGCAGATAACAAACTGAAGGCCAGGACCTCCATGGTAGCCTTCTCTGAGATGCTGCCAGTTCTATGCATAGGGCCAGTTAGACAGGCCAAATTACAGGGTTTCAATGTATGGATGAGATGATGTTGTAGGGAGGAGGTGTTTAGATTTATTATGAAATGGGCACTTAAAAGGGTCATAGAGCATTTCTTAAACTAAGAACACCAGGAAAGATGATAGATGTGGAAGAGCATGTGGTTTGGCCACAGACAGCCCTAAGGAGCTCAATTATCTGTGTCCTAGTAAGGAGAAAAGGATGGAAATGAAAAAATCAGACAGGCTTTGATCAGAAACAATCAAATGAAAAAGAGTCCCATTCAATTATATCATGTAATTGCAGACAGCTAAAAAGTAACGAGTGTTTAAAGTACTTACATACACATGCCAGAAGTACAGATAAGAAGCTGGGTGAACTAGGTATGCTTAGTATTACCTAGATGGGCGTCTCGTATGTAATGAGGATATTGATGTAATAGGTATAACAGAAACTTGGTGGAATAATCAATGGGACACAGTAATTCTGGGTTACTAACTATTTTGGAAGGACAGAACAGGGCATACTGTTTACCCAGTATGTGCAAGAAAGCATAGAATCAAATGTGTTAAAAAGCTTAAATAAACCCAACTGATCTGGGGTATGGAATGGTGGCCATATGAGAAGAGATTAATATGATTAGGACTTCTCATCTGGAAAAGAGACATTTAAGAGGGGATACAGTTGTGGTCTATAACAATCCTATTGATATAAAGAAAGGAGAAAAGGAAGTGAGATTTACTTCTTGTTGTAACTCAAGATCTAGAAGTCACCAAATGTGATTAATAGGTAGCAGATTTAAAAGAAATAAATATCTCTTCACATAATCTCACTATGTGGAATTCCTTGCCCAGAGAATGTTGTGAAGGCCAAGATTATAACAAAGTTTGAAAAAACAAACAAACAAACAAAAAAACCAACAAGCAGCAGTCATGTAGCACTTCAAAGACTAACAAAATGATTTATTAAGTGATGAGCTTTTGGGGGACAGACTCACTTCTTCAGATCAATAGCATTTCCAGTACAGACTGACAGGTATATAGTACAGAGGTCCAAAAAAATTGCAATAAAAACTGATAAATCAAATACATAGGACTGAAGGTGAAGGGTGGGGGATGTTAA
The DNA here is from genome assembly GCF_033958435.1 of Carettochelys insculpta. Lineage (NCBI taxonomy): Eukaryota > Metazoa > Chordata > Testudines > Carettochelyidae > Carettochelys > Carettochelys insculpta. The sequence goes on from NC_134152.1 coordinate 20,557,416, forward strand.
GTGTCTTTCCTGAGATAATTACGAACAACAAAGGAAGGGAAGCACTCATTATAATGCATGAGATAATTGCTGTCTTTGTTCATATCAAGAGTTAATGTGTCAAATTTGAGTATGAACCCCAGTTCACAAATCTCCAAACGTAATCTGCTTTTAAAGTCTCTTTGTTGTAGTATGCATATTCTTAGGTCTTTAACAGAACAGCTCACGCCATTGAAATGCTCATTGACAGGCTTATGTGCATTGAGATTCCTCATGCCACAAAAGCCCAGCCCCCGTAGTGTCTGTGAGTGCCCATTCTACTTCCCCAGTCCCCTCCACTATTGCTGCTGGAGACCCCCCAACTCTGAACCCAAGGCTAGCACATCCCGCCCCACTGCTGTGCAGGCCCAGCTCCCTCTCTCTCAGCTTCCAGAGCACTGGGCAGCCCTACTGGCTCTGGTCATGGAAGCAGCCAGGTGGCCCTAGCCCCAGGAGCAGCTGGCAGCTGCACGTGGCCCCAGGTCACTCAGAAGAGCCAGGCAGCTGCACCTCAGCCATCCCAGCTGATCAGAGTACTGGTTAGTTGGGCAGCCACACCACGGCAAGAGCCCCAGCATTTCCAGCCAGCCAGTGTGTGGTGGGCGGAGACACATCAGTCTTTTTGTGAAGACAATGCCTTCCCTTGCCTGCATTACCTGCACCTTATGCCCTAGCCTCAGGTTGTGAGAAGCTGGCAATATGCAACAGGAAATGGCTCATTTGGGCTAGGGCCACACTGCTCAGTTACTGTGAAATAGCTGAGCTGTCATCTACACTCTGAACCTGCTGTTTCAAACTAATTTCGAATTAGCGCATGCATTATTTCAAAATTGGTAACCTTCAAAGTGGGAGGAATAACACTGATTTAGAACTTGCTCTTTCAAAATAGGCACTATTAAGACATGGAACAGCGCTATTTCAAAATTAGCTGTAATGGGCTCTAATGGCACTATTTAGAATAGTGCATGGACCTGGAAATGATATTTTGAAATAGCTGGGTGCTGTTTCAAAATACATTTGGTGTATAGTTGTGTTATTTAGATATTTAATTAGATATTTCAAAATAGCTGATTCAAAATAGCTTATTTCAAAATAAGGCTGCAGTGTAGCCGTATCCTTGATGATCACCGGTTCTGTTCATTTGCTCTGGGATACCTGGTACTGGTCACTGTCAGGACATCAGCTGGGTGGACCTTTCATCTGACCCATATGGCCAATCTTATGGGGCGGGCGGGGGGGGGTGGGAATCTCTCTGTACACATGCCCAAAGCCTGAATTTAGTTTAAAAAATATTCATCATTGACATTCAAGTGTCATAAACAAAATTAGTGGTCATCAGTCAAGCAGAAAGTTATCATAAGATGGTGCTAAACAAACACAGGCTTAAAGTGGAATAGAGGCTTTTTTAATAATGGATGTATGAGTAATTTAACTAATCACCACAGTCAGTCTAGCAGAGCACATTTTTCTCATACATAAGCAAATAGAAATCTGGAAAGTTATGAGCACTGTGCTTGCAGATTAATCTTAGAATCTAAATGTCACCTGTGCAAAATGCCTAAACCCTTTACTTTTTTTAAATTATAGATTCATTCAGTTGTTTTATGCATTTAATCTTGACTTCTGTCCCAGAAACTTAAATGCTGGTGAAAGAGGGAAGGAGACGAAATGACTTCTCAGCCACTAGTATCGCATGAACACCCTCATCAAATTCTTTCCTAGGCCTCTGGAATCAGCAAAGCACAAGTGAGCTGTAGAGAAACTGACTGATCTTACAATCAGCTCTGTTGGGCCTGGACTTTACAAGATGGATAACGGTCCTGTACAGAGAGACTCCTACAGTAAGAGATTATCCCACTAAATCTCAGTTATTGGGAGGGGTTCAATGGCGTCTTTGAATCCGTAATTGAATTATTCTAATTAGGGTGACCATATTTCCCAAGCCCAAATACAGGACACTCTGGAAACAGGGGCAGCTCCCTGGCTGTCCCACACTTCAGGGGGCTAGGAAGAGGAGTGGTGCCCCTGGGGGGACCTCCCTGGCTGCCCCACGCCTTGGAGTCCTGGGGCACATGGAATGTGGCAGCAGCCACGCAGGTGCTCGTCCCAGCTTCCCCTAGCTGAAGGGAGCCAGAAACAGGGTAGCAAAGTATTTTTTGAGATGAGTTGACCACAGCTGCACATAGTATTCAAGGGGTGGGCGTAACATGGATTGATGCAAAGGCTATAAGATACTCTCTGTTTTATTCTCTGTCCCTTTCTTAATGATCTCCAACATCCTCTTTGTTTTTCTGACTGTTCCTGCACATGAGGTGGCTGTTTTCAGAGAACGATTCACAACGAGGCTATGATATATTTCTTCAGTGGTAAGAGCTATTTTATTTCCTGTCATGTTAGTTGGGATTATATTTTCCGCTATGCATTGCTTGTATTTATCAACATTGAGGCTCATCTGCCATTTTATTGCCCAGTAACCTAGTTTTGTGAGATTCTTTTGAAGCTCTCCACAGTCTGCTTTGGACTTTACTAGCAGTTTTATATCATCTGAAAATTTTGCCACTTCACTGTTTATCCCTTTCTCCAGGTCATTTATGAATATGTTGAAAATAATTGGTTCTAGTATGGACCTCTGGGGGACACCACTAGTTACCCCTTCATTCTGAAAAGTGAATGACTATTCTCCCTCCTCAACCAAAGGACTTGGTGCTCCATGGCCCTTTGTTTGGTCAGAATGTGTGCTGAATATCAGTCCCCAGAGTTCTCATTAATGAAGAGATAGAGATTGTTTGTAGGGTGATTTGCCTCATGCTCTAGATCAGGGGTACACAAAGTGGGAGATAGCCGGGGGGCATGACATTTCATAAGGGGGGCACAGCAAAATCAGCTGCTGGGTCTCAGGCTCATCCATCTAAATAAAAATGTTGAAATATATTCCTGTTTTTATGTCTGTGTATTCACAGTTATATGTTGACTAATAATAGAGTTTTAACATTCTACCTACTTATTTTCTTGCACGGGCTGAAAGGGGATTCTTTTCATATGAACAATGCCCAAAACTTCCATCAGTCTGGGTTACATTAGACAGATTGGGTGTGCGTTGTGCCCTGCTAATTGCAGGATGAAAAGTGGGGCCCCCACATTAAAAAGTTTGCTCACCCCTGCTCTACAACAAGGTGAATACTGCCCAGCAAACAACCTCTGTCTGAGCAAACATGTTTCATCAGACCCCGCTTTTTGTCCCTGCATTAGCTAACGTAATCCAAACCGATGGACATTTCAGTTATGTTCATATGAAATAAAACTCCCTTTGGCAGGTGTAAGAAAATAAGTCTGTAGGATGTAAAAACTTTATCAATCAGTATATAACTGTGAATTCACAGCCATAAAACAGTTACGTATTTCAACATTTTTAATGAGATGAATGAGCCTGAGACCCAGCAGCCAATCCTGCTGCTCCCCCATTATGAAATATCATACTGCCCCCAAGGGGTTCTGTCCCTCACTTTGTTCACCTCTTCTCTAGAGAAAGTTCTGTCAATTAGCCTCATGACCCTTCCTCATGTAAACAGTCTTATTGGGCCAATCAGATTTCAGTTACCCTGGTTTGAATCTGCAGTAAATCCATTAAAGCCAGTGGAGTTACCGCAGCTATACAACACTGCAAAATAGATTAGAATCTGGCTCAATGCCATTAATGGGGACTACACCTGTAAGGGATGAAAGCATGATCTGGCTGTTAGTGCAAATTCATTGCAGCTTCCTAGTAAGTGGGGATGGTTTGCATTCACAGAGCTCATTTTGTGCTGTTCTGTAATATATGCAGTGATTATGCAGTTGATGGAGCCTCACATACTTGTTATTTTATTCCTATACATAAATTAAAAGGTTTTGTATAATGATGGATAATGAAGGCCAAGGTCATTGTCATTCATTTGTCAATGGCCTTGAGAAGTTAGGGTGAGAGAGTATTATTTTATTATTTAACTAGCACAAATATAGCCCTGTACTAATTTATACTTTCGATATACTCTATTTCGTCTGCTATTAAGCCGATAGCCAATCAAAACTTTTTTTAATGCATGAGTACCATTATCCTCTAAAGACAGTCTTGCAGGGTTCACACCTCGGGTGACCAGCCAGCCAGCATTTATAGGGACAGTCATGGTATTCAGGGCTTTTTCTTTTATCAGCGTTTATTAACCCACTACCCCAGCCCAATTTTTCACCCTTGCTATCTAGTCACTCTGTAAAACCAAGTATCGGAGGGGTAGCAGTGTTAGTCCGGATCTGTAACAGCAACGAATGGTCCTGTGGCACCTTATAGACTAATAGAAAAGTTTTGAGCATGAGCTTTCGTGAGCGCAGACTCACTTCATCAGATGCTGGTCTTGGAAATCTGCAGGGCCAGGTATAAATAAGCCAGAGCAAGGGTGGGGATAACAAGGTTAGCTCAGTCAGCAAGGGTGAGGCTTACTACCAGCAGTTGATCTGCAGGTGTGAACACCAAGGGAGGGGAAGCTGCTTCTGTATTTAGCCAGCCATTCGCATTCTTTGTTTAAGCCTGAGCTGAGGGCGTCGAATCTGCAGATGAATTGTAGCTCAGAAATTTCTCTTTGGAGTCTGGTCCTGAAATTTCTTTGCTGTAGGATAGCTACTTTTAAGTCTGCTACTGTGTGGCCTGCGAGATTGAAGTGCTCTCCTACGGGTTTTTGTATATTGCCATTTCTGATATCTGATTTGTGTGCGTTTATTCTTTTACGTAGAGACTGCAACACCATTACGGGACCTAACCAGATCAGCCACACCATCGTGGGTTCATTCAGCTGCACATCTACCAAAATAATTTATGCCATCATGTGCCAGCAATGCCCCTCTGCTATATACATTGGACAAACTGGACAGTCTCTATGTAAAAGAATAAATGCACACAAATCAGATACCAGAAATGGCAATATACAAAAACCCATAGGTGTTTAGTGCCAGAGGTTTCAGAGAGAGTGACAAGAACAGGGCTATTCATCCAGTTCCAGCTTCTCTCTGTCAGAAGTTTCAGGGCACTTGGTGCATGGGATCGTATCCCCGGCCATTCTCTAACCCAGTTGTACTTCTGGCCTCCGCAACATGCATTCCTGCATTGTGTGAAGAAGTACTACCTCCTGTTTTAAACCTGCTGCCTATTAATTTTTTGAAAGACTGCCTAGTTCTCATCTGAAAGCACCTACCTAGTCACTTTCCTAACACCATTGTGATGTTACAGACCTCTATCATATACCCTCTCACACTTCTCTGTTCAACCTGAACAATCCCAGTAGTTTTAATATCTCATCAGGTGGACGCTGTTCGAACTCTAATAATGTTTGCTGCTCCTCTGTGTACTTGTTCCCATGCTAATTTTACTTTCTTTGAAATGGGATGCCCAGAACTGCACGCCGTATTCCAGGTTTGGGCATACCTTGGATTTATACAGTGGCATTCTAGTTGCCATTTTATATAGTATATTCCTTTCCTAATGGTTCCTTTCTATTAGCTTTTTTGAATGGTGCTGCACACTGAGCAGGTGTTTTCAGAGAACTAACCACAATAAGACCAATATCTTCCTTGAGTGGTACCAATTAAATTAGACCCCCATCATTTTATATGTACGATTGGGATTATGTTTTCCAGTGTGTACTGCTTTCGTTTACCATCATTAAATTTCATCTGCCATTTTGTTGTCCAGTCCTGTGAGATCCCTTTGTAACTCTTCACAGTCCATTTGGTATTAACTGTCTTTAGTAGTGGGTTTTTTTTAAACAATCGGTCATCTTTGCCACCTCACTGTTTACGCCTTTTTCCAGATAATTTATGAGTATGTGGAATAGCAGTAATCCCAGTTCAGCTTCTGGGAGTGGGAGGTGGGGGAGTGTTGGCTATTTACTTCTTTACAGCGTAAAGAGTGACAATTATTCCAATGCTTTTTTTAAAAAATAAAACTTTTAATAAGTTACTGGTCCATGAGAGGACTTTCCCTCTTATCCCACAAGTCTTTACTTTTCTTAAGATCCTTTAGTAAGGAACCATGCCAAAAGCTTTTCAAAAGTTCAAACACATTATATCCATTGTATCAGTCTTGTCCACATTTGTTGACCTGCTCAAAGAGTTCTAGTAGATTGGTGAGGTATGATTTCCAATTTATAAAAGCTATGTTGACTCTTCTCCATTATTTAATTTTTAATCATTCTGTTCTTTACTATGGTTTCAACCAATCTGCCTGGTATTAAAGTCAGGCTTATTGGCCTGGAATAGCAAGACACACCTCTGGAGCCTTTTTTAAAATTAGCATTACATCAACTATTTTTCAATCCAGCTGGTACAGAGTTTGATTTAAGTAGTAGGTTGTTGGCCACAGTTAGCAGTTCTGCAATTTCATGTCTGAATTCCTCCAGAACTCTTAGTTAACACCATCTAATCTTGGTGTCTTATTACTGTTTAATCTATCAGTTTGTTCCAAAATACCCTGTATTGAAATTGTAGTCTGGGAAAGTTCCTCAAATTTGTCACAGAAAAAGTGTGACCCATATGTAGGAATCTCCCTCATATCCTCTGTAGTGAAGAATAATGCAATGACTTCATTTAGTTTCTCCACAATGGCCTTGTCTTCCTTTAGTACTCCTTTAGCACCTTGATCACTGACTGGTTGCCAGGGTGCCTGCTTCTGACAGCCTTTTTACATGTTTTGCTGTTAGTTTGTGTCTTTTATTAGTGGCTCTTCAAAATCTTTTTTTCACTGCCTAATTATATGTCACCTATATGTCAGAATATACTCGTCCCAGCTATTACAAGCTCCCATTTGCAGCTCCATAGACGCTCCTTTAACTCAGTCTGGGGCTAGTCATGAGTATGTTAAAAAGCAAAACCCTCAAAATATAAGCCCGTGGCCTGCTTCATCAGCATCATCACAGTACAGCAGGGGTGAGGAACCCCTGGACTATGGTCTAGATCCAGATCATGTTTTGAGGGTCTCCTCTCCAGCATGGTGGGGTGGAGTATAGGGAGCCCCAAGCCTTGCGGACAGGATCAGCCCAACTGGGGCTGGATCTGGCCCACAGGCTCTGCTTAGCAGGGGCAGGAAGCAGTGGTGCTGGAGTTGCCACCGCTGCCTCTGTAGCTGCCAGTACCGCTCCTGCTCCCCCAACCCTCCCCCTGGGGAAACAGCAGCTCAATCCCAGCCAATCACAGCAATGGGTGGGTGGTGCCTGGAAGAGGTGAGGAGAAAAGCCGCTCTAGTGAGCATTTCTCCACCACTGTTCCCTGTCAGGAGAGGGGGTGGCAGCAGCAAAGCACAAAGGTAAGTGCCCCATATCTCACAGACTCCCCACTCCAGCCCACTCCTGCCCCTCCTCCTGCCCAGAGCCCTACCCTCAGCCTCTTCCTGCACCCTCGCTGCCGCTCAGATCCCCGCCAAACCCACCCTGTCCCTGCACACACTCTCCCACCCAGATCCCCACCCGCAGCCTTTTCCAGCACCGTCTCTCCCAGACACACCCCCACCTCCAGCCCCCTGCTGACCCTCCCACCAAGACCCTCAGCCCACTTATGCATCTTACCTCCCACCCAGATCCCCCAACGCCAGCCAAATCATGCACCCTTCTTCCCACTGAGACCCCCACACCTGGTTCTTGGCAGCCCCCTCCCACACACTGAATCCTGAACCTCCAATTTTTGGGCCCACCCCCTGGCCCCCAGAATAGTTAATCTGGCTTGGGGAAAGCCCTGAACCTCAGTGCTCCCTTCTGCCTGTGATACAGGGGCATGAGTGTTAAGGGAAAATCATTTATATGTCGTTTTATATGCATGTTTTAAAGAGTTTGTTCTCTTAGCTTAGCACTAGTAGCTAAAGTACTTGAAGCCTTAGGCCCAGGTCAAGCTGACCTGGGAGGAAGGCTAAACCAGAAGCTGCAGAACCGGTGAAAACTGCCCGATATTGTGCTAATTGGAAATTTACAAATGGGAGATAAAAGAAGAATGTAAGGAGCTGAGATAACTGCCTCCTGAGGAAGATCAAACACCCAGCAAACAGACAGTCCTCTCAGCAACAGAACCATCCAATGGGGAAGAATAAAGACCCCTACTCAGATTAGGGGATTGGACTTTGGACAGGGGTATGGGTGGTGTTATAAACTGTAAAGAGTATAATTGCCAGTGATTTCTGGGGGGCAGGGCCCCTCTCCAGAGGCACCCAGCTCGAGCTGTAATTCTGTACCTCAATAAAGGATACTTGTGGATTGGATTCTGAACTTGAAATTCTGTGGGATCCTAGAGTCGAACCCAACACCACACCTGCAAGGGTGAGAGAGAGTTAAATCTTTCCTTAACAATGAGGAAAGGGATGTGTCTCAGTTAGTGGCCATATCACTCAGGGTTATGTGGCTCACAACGGATTTTTCTGTGGGTGAGTGGCTCCTGACCCAAAAAAGATTCCTCAAACCTGCAGTAGAGGGTGCTGACAGGGTCCTTAGAACATGTAAACTCTAATAAAGTCTCCATTTCTATGACTGGAAGTTACAATGAACCTATCTCTCATGTATTTAATGTTCATCTCCATTTTCCCTCATCTCCTCCCCACATTTTTGTAGAGTATTTCAGGTAAAATTTGTGTCTTGTATCCTAGAGGATAACATTGCAGATATTACATAATCCACACAGTAAAGAAGAATAGTATTTATTCCCTGCCTAAGTCTTAAAAATAAGCTTAGTTTTTATAAAGCTCTCAGAAAAATGGTTTTGGAGAATACCTACACAAAATCCCCATTCATTGACATTTTGGGACAATAATGTCATCCAGTATCTCCTGGCTCCATCCATTCCAGTAACATGGTGGAAAGCATTTGGACTTACTTTTCCTTAGGAGCCTAATGGATAAACCTTGGTGAATTTGCAAACTTTTTTCATGCTAACTGAGAGGGACATGTCTACCAGAGTTGGAATCGCTGGCAAACACTGTGGAGCCTTAGCTGCAATGGGGTAGAGAAGACACAAGCTCACAGACATATATCACACATTGAACTGCGTCCTTCTGAAATGTAGAGCTGCTGGAGATAGAAACAAGGAAGAAGGACAGCTGTGTTAGTGTGTATTTACCGAAAGAACAGGGAGTCCTGTGATACCTCAAAGTCCTGTGGCACTTTATATACCAATTAATCTATGACGCTTTAATGTGCGACAGGACTCCTGATCATGGAAACAAGGAGTTAGAGGGGAAATGATGAGAAGTAAAGGCTAAAGAAGCATCTCCAAAGAGCTATAAAATACTTGCAACTTGTGTCTACTCCTGAGAATTAATATCTGTATAAATATTGGTCCTCAGTGATCCAGTTTCATCATCCAAAGTCCTGTATTGTTTAGTGTAGGTGACCAATTCTTGATGTTGTTACAGCACCATCAAGCATATATTTCTGAATGCTCAGGTATCAGCTTATTATCCTCACCTATTCCCTGCCACAGACCTGTCATGATCATCCCTTCAGCTGCTCCCAAGCCCACGAACCACTTGCATGCTTTAAAAGAAACTCACACAATACTTTCACAGCTCGCAAAAGGGTCCAGTGGGCATAATTATAGCTGCCACCTTGTATTGCCTCTGTGAAGGAGGGTGGCTAAGGCACTGTGTTTGAAACAGTAAAAGATTAAGATTTTCTCTTTATTCATGTTATACTTAATATAACAGTACAGGTTGAACCTCTCTAGTCCAGAACTCTCTCATGCAGCAACATTTGTAATCTGGCATGATTTTAGTTAGCCAGATGACCACTTAGCTTGGAGGTGGCCAAGTCTCCCATGATCCCATAAAGTTTGTTTCCAGCCATCAGGCTTGGCTCGCAGTGTTCTGTGCTGTTCTTTAGCTGTAATTTACCTCTAAATGTCTTCTCAAAGACCAGTAAGCCATGGAAATGTTTGTAAGGTGCTAGACAACATTGACCTCCCGGTGTCTGGCAAATTCTCTCATCCAGCACTGGTCAGGTCCCAAGGGTTCCAGATTAGAGAAGTTCAACCTATAGGACAGTTTTGCCCAAATAATGATTTGTTAAGGCAGAGAGCTCTGTCAAATTCAGATTATCCATCAGTGTTTCACAATCCATACAGGATTTTTTTGGACAACTGAGAGAAGTTTCTAGATCGCAGGGTCTTGTTATCATGGGGACTTTAATTAACCTCACATCTGTTGGGAGACCAATACAGCGGTACACAAACAGTCCAGGAAGTTTCTGAAGAATGTTGGGGATCACTGCTTGGTACAAGTGCTGACAGACCCGACCAGGGGTTGTGCGCAGCTCGACCTGCTGCTTACAAAAAGGGAGGAACTAATAGGGAAGGTAGAGGTGAGTTACAACCTGGGAAGCAGTGATCATGAGATGGTAGACTTCAGGATCTTTACCAAAGGAAGGAAAGAGAGTAGTAAATTACATACCTTGGACTTCAGAAAAGCAGACTTTGACTCCTTCAGGAACCTGATGTGCAGAATCCGCTGGGATGCTACCATGAAGGGAAAAGGAGTCCAGGAAAACTAGTAGCATTTTAAGGAAGCCCTATTGAAGGCGCAGAAAGAAACCGTCCTGATGTGTAGCAAGAGAAGTAAATATGGTTGGAGACCAGACTGGCTTACTGGGGAAATCCTTGGAAAACTTAGGCACAAAAAGGGAGCTTACAAAAAGTGGAAACTTGGACAAATGTCTAGGGAGGGATATAAATGTATAGTTTGAGAATGAAGGGCAGTTATCAGGAAGGCGAAAGTGCAACTGGAATTGCGACTTGCAAGGAATGTGAAGGATAACAAGAAAAGCTTCTACAAGCATGTTAGCAAGAAGAAGGTGATCAGAGAGGGCATGGGGCCCCTATTGGATGAGGGAGGTAACCCAGTGACAGATGATGTAGGGAAAGCTGGAGTACTTAAGGCTTTCTTTACCTCTGTCTTCACGGACAAGGACAGCTCCCAGACTAATGTGATAAGTGATGCACTGTGGCATGAAGGTGGACAGCCTTTGGTGGTGAAAGAACAGGTTAGGAGCTAGCTAAAAGAGCTAAATGTACATAAATCCATGGGCCTGGACCTAATTCATCCAAGGGTTCTGAGGGAGTTGGTTAATGTCATTGACAAGCCCTTGGCCATCATCTTTGAAACATCGTGGACACCAGGAGAGATCCCGGATGATTGGAAAAAGGCAAATGTAGTGCCCATCTTTAAAAAAGGGAAAAAGGATGATCCAGGGAACTATAGGGTGGTCAGTCTTACATCAGTCACTGGAAAAATCATAGAGGGGCTCCTCAAGGAAGTCATTTTGAGGCACTTGGAGGAGGGGAAAGTGATCAGGAATGGTCAGCATGGATTCATGAAGGGCAAGTCATGCCTGATCAATCTGATTAGTTTCTATGATAAGATAACTGGCTCTGTGGATAGGGGAAAAAATCAATGGATGTGATTTATCTTGACTTTAGCAAAGCTTTTGATACAGTCTCCCACAATATTCTTGTTAGCAAGTTAAAGGAATGTGGATTGGATAAATGGAAGGTAAGATGGATAGACAGCTGACTAGAAGGTCAGGCCCAGTGGGTAGTGATCAATGGCTTGATGTCGGGATGGCGGTCAGTTTCTAGTGGAGTGCCCCAAGGTTCGGTTCTGGATCCTGTTCTGTTCAACATATTTATCAATGACCTGGATGAGGGGTTGGATTGCACCCTCAGCAAGTTTATGGATGACACTAACCTAGTGGGAGAGGTAGATATGCTGGAGGGTAGGGGTAGGGTCCAGAGTGACTTAGACAAATTGGAAGACTGGGCTGCAAGAAATCTGATGAGGTTCAATAAGGACAAGTGCCGAGTCCTGCACTTGGGCTGGAAGAATCCCAAGCATCCCAGGTTGAACATTAAGAAAAACTTTTTCACTAGGAGGGTGGTGAAGCATTGGAATGGTCTACCCAGGGAAGTAGTGAAGTCCCCAGCCCTAGAGGTGTTTAAGTCTTGGCTCAACAGAGCCCTGGCTGGGCTGATCTGATGGGTGTGGTCCTGCCTTGGGCAGGGGGCTGGACTTGATGGCTTTTTTAGGTCTCTTCCAGCTCTATTGTTCTATGATTCTATGATAAATATGCAACCTGTGATTCTTATCCTGTAATCTGGCCCATAACTGCTCAGAGTCCTTTTGACTTTAGCAGGACCATAAATGTGTAAAGGTCTGTCATACAGTTTAGATTAAAAACTTGGGATTTACATGTCCTCACTTAAATTTGATATGCTACCGTAGTATTTGCAGTTTTGGCTTTAAATAAAAATTCAGCTGTATATCAGTAAAGTATTCACAACTTACTTTTAAAAGGCTTTATTTAAAATAAATTATTCTGAACTGAAAGTGAAACAACTGAAAGAGAATAAACCATTGCAAACTATATTAAAAGAAACATCATAGTGGAAAATTTATATTTATTACATGATTTTAGTTGCCAATAAATGCCTAATATTTTCATTTGCAAAGTGTCATATTCTATGACTCCAAAATAATCATATAACTCGTGTGGTAACTGAGCAAACTTCTAATAAAATTACATCAACAGCACCTACTTAGAATCAATTTTAAAAGTGTGAAAGGTAAGATGAAGATTTATAAACAAAAAAAGGTCTGACTTAACCAACAGCTTTCAATTGCAACCCTGGACAGGCTCTAGTTCTGTTCATCCTCTAGCTTAGTACTCGTTTATCAGTAACAGCCATTCTGCATGATTAGTAGTATCACCACACTCCCTGCTAACCAAACCAGGAAGCATAAAGGGGTTAGAAAGTATTTAAGCCTTTAAGCTCCTAGCTCTCCCACTGAAGGTGTCCTGCTCTTCTTTTCTAATTCATTAGAGAATAAATATGTGATAAGCAAAGTAAATTAGATTCAGTGACATTCTGCTAATTGAGTCATCTCCTTCTGCCTGGCTTGGCTGAGTTTTTAATTACCAGCTAATCTCATCAATATGGTGGATGACTGGCAGTGTGCAGAACACTGTATTACAACCACAGTGAATTAGGAAAAGAAGTTTATGGCTCATTGCTTGACCCAGGTCCCTCTTGTCATACACAGTGGAATAATTTGGGCAATCGGCTGGTCATCTCATGACCTGAAAGAGCAGAGCACGGAGCGCTAACTGTAGGTAAATAAATAAATACAACCACCACAATTGTCTTGGTGTTGCTGCCATTTTAAGCGTGATGGAGCACAAGGGACAAGTGCAGAGCAGAGCTTATGATGTGTTATATAACAGCCTGGGCTACATCAGAGAGGGCTGCCTGGTGATAAATGAGCTAATATTTAGTTTGCTACACTGGCTCGCTATTCTGGGACTGCTCACATGCAATACGTTGAAACATGGAAAGCAGAATTGCGCGGCACACAGGCAGGTTCCCATGTGGAACCTGTTCCAGGACTGCCTTGTTTTGGAAGCTTTTGCAGCTACATATATGATTTCAGTTGTCACTATATTATATAGGAAGTGCCCAGTTGATTGGGCCAGACCGTTGTTTCAATGACGAGAAATGTTCCTTATTAAATAGCACAAAATGGAAAGTAAGTGCATTTCAGCTTAAGGAAAACTTTTACCTGGCCCTGAATGCGCACCACTGAACTCAATGGGCACAAAAATCAAGTGACTTAATCTTGACTAGGCAACTGTCTTGCTAAAAGCCGACTGGTAGCTCGTTATACTTTGCAGCACTTAGTACTGGGAATATGCATCCTTTCTGAAGTGGAATTTTTTTACTCCTTCCGTTTCAGTAAGCATGTGGGGTGGGTCAGCTGGTCCATGCATGATATCAGCTAAAGTGTGGGCCCTGATCTGACTGACTCATGTCATTTAAGGGAAGTGCTTTTTTTGTGCCAGTACTTGCACTGAGTACCAGCACCTTGGCAGGCCCAGTTATGGGATTGGCTGAAGCAGGGAGCGAAAGCTGGCTGCTACCAGTGCCTCTTTTATTTATTTATTTATTACAAAAAAAGGCACTGCTTAACGGGCTGATTATTTAAAATGTGCTGGTTCAGTGAAGTGTCTGCTACTGTGTACAACAGCTAGACTTGTCACAGAGGGCATGTGAGTCAAAGTATATTCACAGAATCTTAGAATGCTTGGACTGAAAAGGACCTTGCGAGGTCATTGAGTCCAGCCCGCTGCCCTCATGGCAAGACCAAGTACTGTCTAGACCATCCTTGATAGACATTTATCTAACCTGTTCTTAAATATCTCCAGAGATGGAGATTCCACAACCTCCCTAGCCAATTTATTTCAGTGTTTGGCCACCCTGATAGTTAGGAACTTTTTCCTAAAGTCCAACCTAAACCTCCCTTGCTACAGTTTAAGCCCACTGCTTCTTGTTCTATCCTCATAGGCCAAGAAGAGCAAGTTTTCTCCCTCCTCCTTTTGACACCCTTTTAGATATCTGAAAACCGCTATCATGTCCCCCCGCTCAGTCTTCTCTTTTCCAAACTAAACAAGCCCAATTCTTTCAGACTTTCTTTGTAGGCCATGTTCTCTAGACCTTTGATCATTCTTGTTGTTCTTTTCTGGACCGTTTCCAATTTCTCCACATCTTTCTTGAACTGCGGTGCCCTGAACTGGATACAATACTCCAACTGAGGCCTAACCAGCGCAGAGTGGAAGAATGACTTCTCATGTCTTGTTCACAACACACCTGTTAATGCATCCCAGAATCTTGTTTGCTCTTTTTGCAACAGCATCGCACTGTTGACTCATATTTAACTTGTGGTCCACTACAACACCTAGATCCCTTTCTGCCATACTCCTTCCAAGACGTTCCCATTCTGTAGGTGTGAAACTGATTGTTCCTTCCTAAGTGCTCCACTTAAATGTTCATGCTCCATTAAAGATTTGGATGAACGTTAATCCAAAAATATTCTGTAGCTGTCACATGCCTCTCATAACTACACTGGGATCCTGCTTCAGCAAGAGACTTAAACAGATGGGTGGATACGTCCATTGAGATCTAAGGGGAAGCTCATAGGCTTAAAGTCAAATATGGGCTTATGTGATCTGGTGGACTGAAATGTGAAGGTGGAAATGCTGGCCCAGCTTATCAAAGATGTGTAGGTGTCTAACTCCTAACTAGCACAATGTACTTCCAAGTAGCAGCAATGTACAGTGGGGATAGGTCCAAAGGGAGGGCAGGAAAAAAAGGTCTAACCAAAGTGTTTGCAGGGCCCAAGCTAACACCCTGACTGTGGGGCCCAGGCAGTTGGCACAGGGGGCCCTGAATGCACGGGGCCTAAAGCAACCTCCTTGCTTGCCTTGCCAAAAAGCCAGGCCTGGGGGCAATGATAATGCCTGGTCAGACTCTCATATTTTTCCCCTGATTTGCTGCTTGGCTTGTACTGAGCATGCTCAGTTACCCTGTTGAAGACGATGCCCTCATTCTGCCTACACAGCCCCCTCCCTATCCCTCTCAGGCAAGCACAGTTATTGCTAGTCCCAATTTTGGTGTCTACATAGCTTTTCAAATCTGGTCCTCTGTGTTCCTAAGCAGAAGAGGTAAACACATGGGAGGGTTTACAAATAACAAGAAGTCCTGTGGCACCTTAGACACTAACACATTCATTAGCTTTCTTGGGTAAAACCTACTGCCTCGGATGAATGGAGTAGAAAAATAGAATACAGTGGTGGGGGAGGAAGGGGAAAAGGGTTACTTGTCACTAGTAGGATAAGTTAATGAAGCAAATTAAGTAGGCTGTGTTCCATTCCTGTGAATATCAAAGGTGGAGAAATTGCCACTGTAATGCATGAGAGTTAAGATCTCTGTTCCGGCCCAGGTTAATGTGTAAACTTAGTAAATGAATTTCAATTCCAATGTCTCCCTCTGTAATCTTGTGGTAAAATTCTTTTGTAGAAAGGCTACTTTTAAATCCATTATTGAATGTCCAGTGAGGTTAAAAGATTCCCCTATAGATTTATGTGTATTTTAGTTCCTGATATTGGAGTTGTATCCATTGATCTTTTGAGACAGAGACTGTCTGGTTTGTCCAATGTACGTGGCAGGGGTGGGGGGGCATTGCTTGCACATGATGGCATATATCACATGACTGGATGTGCAGGTGTACAATTCCTTGATGGTGTGGCTGGTGTGTTTAAGTCCTGTGAAGGTGTTGCTTGTATAGAGATGTGGACGGAGTTGGCAGCAGGGATTGTTGCAGGGATAGGTTACTGGATTAGTGTTTCTGTGGTGTGGTGTGTGTGGCTGCTAGTGACTATTGTCTTGAGGTTGGGCGGTTGTCTGTAGGGCTGGGTCTACACGTGCCCCTTCCTTTCAAAAGGGGCATGTTAATGAGCGGGTTCGAAAGATGCTACTGAGGCGTTGCAATGACTATGCAGTACTTCATTAACATAATGGCAGCTGCGGCGATTCAAAAGTTGGGATCTTCCAAAAGGACCTCCCCAGTTTTCAAAAGCCCTTCTTCCGATCACCAGCTAGGCAACCTCTTTGATTATAATGTCGGCATTGTTTTTGAAGCCATGGATAGCATTGTGTTCTGCAGGCTGAGGTGGTATGTGGCATGATGCTATCGTTCTGTGCACATTCGCAGAAGCATTCAGTGTGGGAGGCTGTCCTAGGACTGAAAGAGCACTCCTGCCCCACTACAGCCCTGGGCTCTGGTATGGGGACAGACAGCAAGGCTGACAGCCACTGTGGGCCTCAACGCAAGGCAGGAGGGAGGTCCAACTCCACACCCCCAGAAGGGGTGGGGGGCCAAGGGTGGAAGGGGTTGGGCCTAGGGCAGTCAGTCCTTAGCACCACTCAGACAGTGGCACTTGCCCCAACTGTGTGAAGCCGCAGAGCAGTGTTGCTGTGGTATTTCAAAGGGGTTTCCATGGTGACAGTGCTTCTCCAGTCTTGGGGCTACAGTTGGGAGGCAGCAGAAAAGCACAAACTGGGGGCCTGGGTAAACATGGATGAGGTTACAGGAAAGGGACAAAAAAGGGTGACTGACAGAAGAGGTGGGATGGGGTCTGGATGGCAGGTACAAGGAGTGAATTAAGTTCATGGGCTTTGGTGTCTACCAGAGTCAAAAATATAAGCTCCAAGGTGCCTCTTTTTACTGCATTGTGCAAGTTTCCCTTGAGGATCACTTTTCATTCTCCTCCTCGCTCTCTGGAGGACACATATTGAAAGATTCTAACTGACATGATCACTTTGTGAGAAGTAGCTGTCTGTGGGCAATATATTGGTGCGGGGTTGGTCTTCTCTGCGAGGTCATTTGAGAGCATAGTTCTTGTGTGGTTTCACTCACACAGTGACAAAATTTGGATGCACTGAGGCTATGTCTGCACTAGAGGGTTTTGTCAACAAAAACCTGGGGAGAGTTCACATGGAAACTGTGTTCTGTCAACATACTCTCGATAGAACTCAGCACTTTCATCGACAGCCTTCTGCCACTCCCTCATGAGGCAGAACACCCTAAAGCCATGGGGAGGCTCTGGGGTGGAGGGTAGGGGGGGTCTTTGTTGAAAGACAGGGCTTCTGGGTTATCAGGAAGCCCTGTCTGCTGAGCTTCTGGTTAGCTGTTCTGTCAAGAGAGCAGCTGGGAAGTCTGGCCACTCTCTGTTGACAGAGTGGATTGACAGCTTTCGTATGTGGCCACAAGCTCTCAACAGAAGTTTTGTTGGATGATCTCTTCCAGCAGTAACTTCTGTCGACAGTATCAGAGAGGTAGCCATGTTAGTCTGCAGCTTCGAGAACAACAAAAAGTCTTGTGGGACCTTATAGACTAACAGATATTTTGGAGCATAAGCTTTCGTGGGCAAAGATGAGAGATGCCACAAGACTTCTTGTTGTTCTGTCGATGAATCACTCTAGCATAGATGTAGCCTAACAGTATTAACAAACTACTTTGTGAGCAAGGCAATGTTGCCAAATGACTACAGCACTGTCTTTTATCTCAAGATAACTAGGGCCAATAGCTATTGTAGCCAGTACATGACTGTGGGGCTTCTGATGTTCTGGATCACTCAGGTACACCATGAGGTGTGATAAGCATATGTAAGACACACAAACCTCGACAAATGTATTGTGGGATGATACTGAACGACACAGCTAAGTCTGCATGCTTTGGATCAGTCGATCTGGGGGAGGTCTGGGGCTGTTTTAAGTTGGTGCCCTGGTTTGTGGGACTTTTGCTTCCGGTGATGAGCATGACATTTTTGGACATTGTTTGATGGTCAGAAGACTGTTCAGGAAAGATTTCGTTCATGGTTTGGCCCTCTTCAAGGACACATTGTAATAGTTCAATGAGAGCTTTCAGGGGTATCAAGCAATAAATGACATAATTTAATGCTTTCCCATCCCGCTTTCCTTTTAATGTATTTTTACCTTAGCATTAAATATATGTATTTGTTTAGGAACCTGAGGCTGACTCATAAATGATGGTGGATCCATTTCAGTCACATCTTAATTTATTAACATTGGTGAGTGTGCTTCAAGTTGGTTGCTGTACTGTGTGAGCATAGGAAGTTTCTGTTGATTATCCTCCTAACCCTATTATATATGCAGAGCCATTATTTCACTCTGCCAGTCTCTGTCATAATAGTGCAAAACCCTCTCATTTTTTCATTTGCAGTTCACATTGGGAGACTGCATGTCTGATTAGTTTCTTCTAAGCTCTCATATTCCATTTGTTGTACAGTTCAGTCAAAGAATAAAGGTGTGTTCTGGATTTAAGAGTTGCTTTGCAGGCTGTTATGATGTAAATAAAAGTTGGAGGAACGTTCTCCCTTTAGCATATCACTTGAAATGAACAGTAATCCCAGATTATGATATTTCTTCTCTCTGTTATAAATGGTGCAGATTATTTTTTCTAAGAGCTCCATCTTTAATCAGACTAGAACATAGATTTATTTTTGTCCTCCTTAGGTTGCACTCTCAGCTCATGACATTTTCTAGATGGATTGGCTTTATTAGTACTTGCAAATTCAAAGAGATGCAGCTCACTAGGGAAGCGTAATATGAAGCTCAAAGCCAATGCAACAAAGAACTTCCTATTTTTCCAAGCAGTCAGCTGACCTTGGAGCAAAGTTCCAGAGCAAAAGAAAGGGAGAGGTGGAAATACAGAGCTCTGGCATTTTAACCAGCTTCGTGCAGCTTGCACTTTTTGCCCTCAATAAAAAAGGCATTTGTACTTACTCTGAAAGATTATTACCACATCCCCCTGGAGAGCTACACTTACAGGGTATTTTTTTCCCCTTTGGCCCAACTGTAAATTTCCAGTCAACTTGATCTCAAACCTTCGATTCAAATCACTGTGGTTTTCAGCTTCAACGTGGTTTCACGATATGTTGTGAAAGAATTAAAGCGGCTGTGTGGCTCGCTTGTACTCACATAGCCTCTTACTGACATTCTGCACAGTAGGTGGGCCATTTCTGTTACGTGAGGAGCATGAGCTGCATATAAACACACACAGTGTGCCATCCCCCTGACTGGATTGTTGACAGAACACCCCCCACATACATGCATCTGTCACTGAGACGGTTGATTTTTCCCATTGTTCTTTGAGGAGCTCACAGAAAGAAAATGAATCTCCGTGAAGGTCAAGTACCTTAAAGGCTAATCTAACCATGAAAGTTATACAGCTTTAGCCATAGCAGTGTACTTAAACCAGCTATATTGCTATTAAAGGAACTTCAAATGGGTATAGCTTTTCCTATATGAGAAGTGAAACCAGCTACAGCTGCTAATGGAACCTTTATACCATAATAATTATGGTATAATTAGTGGTATATTTATGTCATTAAAAGCACTTCCACTGTTACCTGACATAAAATCACAGAAATGTAGGACTGGAAGGCATCTTGAATAGTCAAGTCCAGCCCCTGTGTCATGGCAGCATCCAGTAAACCTAGCCCATCCCCGACCGGCGTTTGGCCAACTTGTTTTAAAAGCCTCCACCCGCCCTTGGAAGCCTGTTCTAAAGCTTAACAACCCTTCTGGATAGAAAGATTTTCTCAGTATCTAACCTGAAGGTCCCTTCCTGAAGATTAAGCCCATTAATTTGTGACCTACCTTCAGTGGAGATGAAGAACAATCAATCACTGTGCTCCATGTACCAGAGAGGTAGTGATATTAGTCTGTATCTTTGAGAACAACAAGAAGTCCTGTGGCATCTTATAGACTGACAGATACTTTGGAGCATAAGCTTTCGTGGGCAAAGACCTGCTTCATTAGATGCATCTGACAAAGTGGGCCTTTGCCCACAAAAGCTTATGCTCCAAAATGTCTGTTAGTCTATAAGGTGCCACGGGACTTCTTGTTGCGTTCTATGTGACAGCCCTTAGCATATTGGAAGATGCTGATCAGGTTCCACCCTCTTCTCAAGACTGACACGCCCTATCTCTTTTACCTCTTCTCATCTTCGCTGCTCACCTGTGGCTTCCCCCCAGTCTGTCCATCTCTTTGCTGCTGGGCATCAACCAGAAGCAGTGCTCCAGCTGAGGCCTCAGCAGTGGCAAGTAGAGCAAGACAATTACCTCCCGAATGACGATAGCCTTTTTCTCAGCTGCATCACCTTGTTGACTCTAATTCCCAGATCCTTTTCAGCGGTACTGTCACCTAGCCAATTATTCCCCGTTTTGTACTTGTGTTACTTCTTTTTTTTTTCCTTTCTATGTGAAGTACTTTGCACTTGTCTTGATTGAATTTCATCTTGTTCTTAGTCCACTGCTGTCACTCTTCTCTTTCTTTAGATTCAGAATAATCTATCCTTTCATGGTCTCTTTCTCCCAAATGGCCTTCCAACTTCACCTTCACTACCAATTCCTATTGGTCAGAATGGCTGTCCCCATGGTAACTATCAATACTCCAGGGACAAAAAAATGGTGTCCCCAATATATCCCATGAACTTATTGAAAATTTTAAGGTTTGCTTTACAACATTATATACTGGTAGAAAAACACTGCATTTCAATCAGGACTGATCCCACCAGCAGCAGGCACACCCATTACATTTTTGTAAGGAAATAATGCCTATTCTGTATTTTATAACATTTCTGTGGTTTGGAGGGATTTTCTAATTTAAGTGGGGTTATCATTTTGTCTCTGCTTTCAAACTCCTCAGATGTGCTTCAGTGTGTTTATTCCAAATTAGTCTGTTTATCTGGTTCATGAAATTGTTCACAAATTAATCTTAATTTTGTTCTAATGTTTTCAGATTTTGTAAATATGCCCCAGGGAGACTGGGCAAATAATTTTCAGATGCAGGACTATTCACAGGCAATTATTCACCATTGATAACTTGTGCTGGGCCCTGAAACTGCCGTGGTCTCCCTGTAGGGCCCTGAAGTCATGTCTTGCTCTGGGCATGCCTTGTGATTATACCTGTTTTGAACTCACTGTAAGGCAGGTGGGATGGCATGTAGGGCTAAGAATCAGGGCCCCCTGGATTTTTATCCTGGTACAGATACTGATTTGCTGTGAGGTCTTAGGTGTGCAATTGAGCCTTTCTCTGGCTGACCTCCCTGCTAGGGGAATCAGGATAACAACAGTTACCAACAGTACTTATTTTGGGTCATCATTAAGCTCTTTACAATTGACATTTAGAAGTGATTGCTACCAGGATATTCCCTGTCTGCTGCAAATACCAGGTTAACTTTAAGTAGCCCTGTGATATTTTAATGGCACTTATTGTGCATTACTGGAGAGCATGCAGTGCAGGAGTGGTTGCTGCATGCTTTAAAATACTGGGCCAGATTGTCTCCCCTGAGCAAAGTGTGCTTGGCACAACACCAGAAGGGGCAGTGGGATAAAGAGCCCATTATGCCAACTTTATACTTCCTGAACCCTAGGGCCACCAGGCTGTGGGCCAGCCTCTGGAACAAAGTACAGCAACCTAAAGTGGAGTAGCTTCCCATGGCTATAACAACCCATTTCAATAGAAGGGAATTGTGTAGATTCAGGAGCACACCGGCTCTTTTTCCTGGGAATGGCCCTTATGCCAGATGCTGAGCAAGCAGGGGGTGAAAAAGACAACAGCCCAAAACAATCACGTAGCACATGCAAATATATAATATCACATCCTCAGCTGAGTTCTATTGTCCTTGTTTCCTAAGTGGCACCAAAACATTTCAATTAAATGATTATTTGTAAAAGTTTGATGTGATTCACATATTATGATAAGCCCCTCTAAGGTATCATTATGGTTAGTTACACTATCAAGGGTTATTTCTCTTGTCAATGTCAGTGCTGAGACTAGTAATTAAGAAACAAAAAAGAAAAAAGGTAAACCTCTAACATATTTGACACATTAGACATTGTGAAGTACAATGTCCAAGCGTTTGAAATATCATATGCTTGCTAATTTTCATGCACAGTAGAACCTTGCTAATTCACATGTCGTTAAGCTATGTTTGCATATATAAACTCACTTTTTTTCCTTACTCTTCAAATATTTCAAATCCCAGCTTTATACAGAGAGCTCAGATCACTAAGCCTTCATTGCATTCATGGACCATTGCTCACAACATTTACTAGTTGGAACATAATCAAAATTAATCTCCATTTATTAAAAAAAACCCAAAAAACAAACAAAAAAAACCCACCATCATGGGCTGCGGCAGCCTTTCTTGTCAGTATAGTTGCTTACTAAGGTTTGGCCTGCATTAGACCTTACAGTAGACTGCAGATATGCAATTGTAGGTATGGCAACTGTGTGGCTAGAATCGATGGCTCTGCAATTTACTGTAAGGTTTATCTTCACTGATGGAGATCAATGGGAATGTTCTCCCATTGACCTCTCTTACTGCTCATGAGAGCAGGACAACAGGGAGTTGACTGCAGATCCCCCAGAAAGATTGATTTCATGCACATTTACTAGATGCGCAAAATTGACTGTGGGAGCTCGACCCCCGGAAAGCGGGGCAGCAACAGGCTACCATCCAACCAGAGGGCAGTAACCCACAGAGGACACCATGGTCCCTAGGCAATGCCCGGCTCAACCAGGCCAGGATGCAGGCTGAGTGTGCCTTTGGTTGCCTCAAGGCATGCTTTAGGTACCTGCTCACCCATCTAGATGTATGGTAGCACATCTCTCAAATTGTGGCAGCATGCTGTGCCCTGCACAACGTTAGGTCGGGTTAGAGGGAGGCCTTCCTACTGGGGTGGGCGATGGACCCTGACTATGAGAGCTGTGCACATGAGCAGCCAGGCACATATCCCAGCTGTCAGGCCCACTAGGAAGAGGTGCAGATCGAGCGACCCTGAGGGAGAGCTTCTTCCACAGGCCCCCCTCCCCCGTAAGCCTCCCCACCAACAGGGGCCTTGGGCCCACAGCTCTACCCCATCCCCACCTCTGTGTCCCTTCACCCTTTCCTGACCCCAGCTCAGTAAAAAGGGATGCAGGTATGATAAACAGTGCCTTTTACTCAGCAGCAACAACAAAAAAATGTGCAAAAACTAAACAGCGTGATTCAAAACTATTTACAACAAACTGAACTACAGTGGACTATATACAGTGTGGGGGGGGGGCCTTGGGAGAGAGGGTATGGGGTATCAGAACTTGGATGGGAGGGCTTGGGAAAGGGGAGGGGAACAATGGTGGAAAAAGTACCCAAAAAAGTTACTTGGGTAAAAGTACAGTTACTTTGCAAAAAATGTATTTAAAAGTCAAAGTATCCTTCTGGAAAACAAGTTGGGTAAAAAGTGCGAAATTGTTATAACTTGGTAGTACTCAAGTAACCAGGAGTAAAAAGTATCCATCCTATAATAATCTATGGTTAACCACCTGAGTTATCATAGGGCTCTATTATTTTTTCACACACACACCAAAACCCTCCAGTTTAGACATAGCCCTTGTGGTCATTACCACAGGCGTGAACATACACACACAATCCACAGCTGGCAAATGACTCAGTTGTTTGCTTTGCTGCTCCACTGTGGCCCTCCCCTCCCCCCCCACATTTGAGGACACCTGTCACAACACTGTTTGTTTATGGTAACCCCTGCATCTAACTGAATTCTCTGCCTTCTTACATGGGAAAGATTACATGAGCTGTCTTTCCTATACTGTGCTTCCCCATATAGCCACCGCTCTGACCTCTCTTCACCTACAACTCCATCTACCAATGGATTGAGCAACTGAGGCAGCACTACCACACTGAGAAGAGGGAGATCTATGCATGGAGGGTACCATCTCAGATTTAGAGTTAGACAAACCCATGCCATGCCCTAGAATGTACTGCCTCATACTCAGTGTCCCCCAGTTACTGAGGGTAGATAACAGAACTTGACAAAAAAAAATAAAACACTAACCATTTTTAAACAGTCAGCATATCTCCTTTTTTTATATCAAGGAGTTCCATTGTGCTTTTCTTTAAATTATGGAAAAAGGTATTGATTTTTTTTCATTTACTGAAAAATTTTGTCCAGCTCCATTGACCATTTCACTCCCGTTCCAATGGCCATGTCTTGCACCTTGTCTGTTGGATGAAACAAAGATTCTGAGTCATCCCTAAGGCAGCTTGTGGCAGACACTATGACTTAGAGCAGTGGTTCTTAACCTGGGGTGCATGCCCCGCCCCGCCCCGCCCCCCAAGGGTGCGAGACACGCCAACTTGTTTTAGAAGGTAAATCATCGAAAACACAAATTAACCACAGGCATGGAAGTACAACTACTTTGTTTCATCAAACCGATATATTTATTAACATTATACATTTTTTAATGATTACTATAATATACAAACAAACAAACAAACATTTATTTTCAAATTTTTAAGCTCATTTTAGTGAAATTATCTCACTATAAAATACCGTGTACAGCCACATTGCTGGGTATTTCTTGACACATGCGTAGATGATGATGTGGCTTTGTTTGCATTCAGTTAGCTGCATTGGTTACAGTTTACTTCCACAGCAAAACGCTGCAACATCTCTGAGTAGTAATTGCATATTTTTGTATGCCTACTGCACACTATTATGTATGGTGAGTAATAACATTAAACTATTTTACATACATTTTATGTGTATTTAAAAGTGTATAGGCCCCTCCATCTCCATTTTTTGTTTTTGCTAAGGCGTGCAAGAACATATTTTGCAAACCAAAGGGGTGTTGACTGCAATTAAAGTTTTAGAACCACTGACTTAGAGAATTACAGAATCATAGAAGAGTAGGGTTGGAAGAGACCTCTGGCAGTCATCTAATTCAACCCCCTTCTGAAAACAAGGAGGATGGAGATTCTGCCACCTCTCTAGCCATTCCAGTGCTTCACCACCCTGCTAATGAAGTAGTTTTTTTTTTCCTTTCTAATATCCAACCTAGACCTTTTCCCACTGCCACTTGTGACCACTGCTCCTCACTCTGTCCCTGCCACCACTAAGAATAGCCTAGCTCCATCCTTGTTGGAACTAACTTCAGGAAGTTGAAGGCTGATGTCAAATTTCCTGCCGCTCGTCTACTCTGTATATTAAATCAGCCCAGTTACCTCAGCCTCTCCTCATAGGTCATGTGCCCAAGCCCCCTAATCATTTTGTTGCCCTCTGCGGGACTCTCTCCTATTTGTCCACATCAAATCTACTTGTGGAAGACCCAACAATAATACTCCAGAGGTGGCCTTACCAGTGCTAAACAGAGGGAAATGATCAGTTCCCTTGAGCTTCTGGCAATGCTCTTATTAATGTAACTTAGTATAGCCCCTACTTATGTTGATCATCTCAGTACCAATAAAAACATGGCTGCACAGAGGGCAATTCCCTTCACCTCACTGGACTACAATGCCCTTCTGTCTGTGAAGCTGTCATGCACGATGAAGTGAAAAAAATGTCATCCATCAGTGAGGTTGGAGCATTACTTAGTTATTAATTGTTGTTGGTTTTTTAAGCACGTTTCCTGTTTCCTCTTGGTTACTGTTGTCCCTTTTACTACAGATACAAAATGTTATGGTAGCGAAAAGCAATAGGCACGGCCACGGGATATAATGCAGTGCCTGTTTTCTGAGATAATAGTAATGTTCTGAAATGCTGCCATCTTGTGGCACTCAAGAGCCATGCACTTTGGCTGGCATACTGCAGTGCTTGGATTTCTCTCTTTGCCTAGAGCAAAGGTTCTCAACCAGGGGTACCTGTACCCTGGATGTACACAGAGATCTTCTGGGGCGAGGTAGCTGATAGTTGCCTAGTTTTACAACAGGCTACATGTAAAAGCAGGAGTGAGGTCAGTATAAACTGAAATTTCATACAGACATTGACTTGTTTATACTGCTGTACATGCACTAAAATGTAAGAATTGTTTAATTATATGGTAAAAAAGAGCTATCAAGAGTTCAATATCAATAATGTGCTGTAACACTGTTCTATTTTATGTCCAATTTTATAAGCAAGTGAGGTGAAACTTGCAGGCACACAAGACAAATCAGATGGGGGGGAGGGGTACAGCAGTCTAGAAAGGTTGAGACCTGCTGGCTTACAATGTCTGTTCAGCAGTGTCTTTTAATCTCTAATAACAGAATTTCAGGCACAGTGCAATTTATGTTTGTATGTTAATATTTCAGTCTCATTTTCTATGCTCTTTGACCTTTGTAATTATGCTCCTCACTGACACAAAGAGACCAAGCAATGTTGAGAAACTCTTGCCTTGTTTGGCTGCCCTTAAAGAAGCCTTGAGATGGCCTTTTGGCTTTTCCTGGGACAATAGGGAGAGACGCATATTAATGATAGCATTATGAATGTATTATGGTCTGTGCCTAATTCAGTGACATTTAGTAGGTGCAACACATGTCACAGCCTCGGTAGCTTTACAGCGTAACAAAGGGCTGAGGTCAGTGATTTTGATGGGAGAAGCTATTTAGCAGTGCTCCTTGCAACACCTGTCCCTTCAAAGAGAAAGGTAGTGCTACCTCTACGTGCTTTGCAGGTTGTCAAGTGTGAACCCAGATTTCTCCTCATCTTGAAGATTTTCAGGTGCAAGTAATTGGTTCAGCCCATTAAATGCAACAGAAAATGAAACAGCCCCAGATCCAAACATTCCCAGGGTGCAGGAGTCTCAGGAGGTGTGGAGGAAGGATTCCAGTCCACCTTTGAAACAGGGAACACAAAGTTTCTCTTTCTGTTAGGGTTTCTATAATTAAGCACTGGCCAGAAGTTAGGTCACAGTAGGGCCTTTGTTTGCAATACTGAGATGCCAGAGGGACATAGCAAAAGGCCGCAAGTCCTGAATAATGTCCTGAATCACTGCTTTAAAAGAAAATCATTCTGACTAAGCCCTCTCATTAAGCTTGGAGTATTACCTGCCAGCCCTGAGCTATGAGTGGAATCTAGTGGCCCAGTAATTTCCTGGAAGACAGTCTCCTCAAACACATTCAACAGAAAATAATGGCTTCTCTGACTGATCTCGCTCTCTCTCTCTCCTCCCTCTCTGCCCCCACCCCAAATGACCTTTCTGTAACATGGATCCACAAATGAAAGGCCTGGAGCAGGCGTACATTCGTGGGCATGAGCTCTCCCCTCATTGCATGCAAGCAAATGACCTCCAACTAGACAGAGAACACCTCTCCCACTGAAAACTCACCAGTAAGTAGGGTTGCCAATTCTGAAGCTATTCTGGGGCATTTCCCCTCACCCCACCCACCCCAATATAATGTAATATTTTCTTCAACTATCTTATTAAAATCTCTAGGGTTGCTTTCAGCAGTCACCAGGAGACTTTGGTCTGAAGAAGTGGGTCTGCCCACGAAAACTCATCACCTAATAAGTTATTTTGTTCATCTTTAAACTGCTACTGGACTGCTTTTTTGTTTTGATAGAATATAGACTAACACAGCTACCTCTCTGTTACTATTCAGGAGATCAATGCTGATTCTAGAAGATTCCAGGACAATTCTGGAAGATTGGCAATCCTGTCAGTAAGAAACGCCAACATCAGAAAAGTTGGTAAGGAAATACCATGTTAGTTCCATAACCTGTCCCTTTCCCTGGATGATTGTAATCTACATCATAGAATCCTCATCATACTTGGTTGTAAAGCATCATGTGGATTTGTGATGCTGTCGTTGCAATTCAGTGCCTGGTAAGGAGGCAGGCTGAGGCATTCCTTGGTAGGTTGCTTTGCACACAGGCAAAAGACCTACCTCTGACTTCTAAGAAATTTGTCAATATTTCTGTCACCATGACTTCCCCTCCAAATGGCTCCTTTTGCCAGGTTATGCAAACAGTATATATCCCTTTAGACTCCCTGCCCCTTCAATTGTGCAGTCAGCTGACTCCAATCAAAATCAGGCTTCAGCTCAGTTTTAAAGGCCTTCGGTCACAAATCATCTTTGGAGATTAAAAATGACAATTTGAACACAAGTGAAGGTCTGTGGGTCTCAAGGGTTGGGAAGATATCTGAATGAGGCCTGGAAGAAGGAGACAAACATTTAGCTTGGCCAGCATTGAAAATACTCCTTGAACTATCTGTGGGAAATATGAAATTCCAAGAACACTATTCACGTTCACTTAATAACTATTTGCTGTCTCTGGTAAAGTCCAAGCTAACTGCCACATCTGATGGTGATGAGCGTGAAGTAATAGAGCAAGTATTACCTAAAGTTGTATATATTCAGGTTGTTCTTTTTTAAGGTGTGTGATTTTTTCCCCCGCTTCAATTGTACCACATGCCAAGAAATATTACATCTATCTCCTCTGTTAGGGGAAAAAAATATGTATCCATTCTTTATAGCTGTCTGTCCTGCTCTAGAACAGGGGTGAGCAAAGTGCAGGGGGGTGGGGAACGTGCCCCCTTGGAGAGCGGATGTGAAATTTCGTAAGCAGGGTGCAGCATAATCAGCTGCTAGATCTCAGGCTCATCCTTCTCATTAAAAATATTGAAATGTGTTACTGTTCTTCTGCATGGCCATGGCTACACTAGTCCCTGACATTTGGAAGAGGCATGGTTATGAGCCACTTCGGAAGATGCTAATGAGGCACTACCATGAATATGTAGTGCCTTATTAGCATAATGGAGGCCAGGCATGTTTCAAAAGTGCTGCTCTTGAAACGCATGCTGCCCATGGAAACAGGAGCCTTTCAAAAGGAAACCCCGCCCCTGCCCCCCAGCTTCGAAAGCTCCTTCTTCCCAAAACCAAATGGGAAGAAGGGGCTTTCAAAGTCCGGGGATCCTTTTGAAAGGCCCCCATCTCCATGGGCAGCATGCGTTTCGAAAGCGTGTGGCTGTCATTATGCTAATGAGGTGCTGCATATTCACGGAAGTGCCTCATTAGTGTCTGCTGAAGCGGCTCATTACCATGCCCCTTATGAAAGGTAGGGGTTAGTGTATTCACAGCCTATGTATATTCACAGTCATAAACCAATTAATAAACTTTTTAAATTCCACATACTTATTTTCTTACATGATGGGTTTTTTTTTTTACATATATATGAACATAATCAAAATTTCTGTTGGTTTGGACTACATTAGACGGGTTGGCGGGCCCCTGCTAATTACAGGGTTGAAAAGTGGGCCGCAACATAAAAAGTTTGCTCACCCCTGCTCTAGAAGATGTGATTGTATTCCTAAGGCCAAGAAGTTTATTGTCTCACATCTGTTCCTCTCTCCAGCTTTGCCGTCAGGGATCCTAGACCGCCAACTAAACTCATTGCTGCTATAAGTGGTAGCACCACCTTTGACTTCAAGAGGGTTGTGCCCATTTATGCATTTATTTAGGGGAATCTGGGCTTCGTGCACGAAAGGTTGGTGGTGTCAGTAAGGCACTGGAATGGGACCCGTAAGCTCTGGGTTCACTCTTAGCTCTGCCAGGCTTCCTAGGATTACTTTTTGTATGCAGCAGGGTGCCTGTCCGTGTCCCCTACCCTTCTGTTGTACAGAGAAGATATTTACATCACTGCAACTGCGCTAACACACTGAGGCCAGGGAACGCATGAGGAATCTGTGGCATAAGTAACAATATTCTTAAATGAAAGGCTCAGCAAGCAGCTGCAGTGGACATACTTCCTCCACACCCTCCAACCACAGCCACTGTACTGGGGCCCCTAACAGGGTTCTTGCTGAGCTACATAGAACTGGGGCTAAGGGAAGCCTCCCCTGGGTAGGTCTGTCGTTCTTCCAGCCTTTCTGTGATTCATAACAATGTACTAGGGAAAATGCCTCCCTCCATTTTAATAGTCACCTTTGCTCTCTGGGTGCCCTTATTTCCATTCTGCAGTTACTCAGAGTCTGGTCAATGCTCTCTTCCTATCTCCTTGATTATTGTATAACTCTAAAAATAACCTACCAAAGGACTTCTTCAGCTTTTTCAGGACCTGCTGGTGTCGTGTGACCCAGGCAAAGCTCTGCTAACACATCACACCTTTCTCTGCCTGTCACAGCCTCCCAAACTGAGCAGTGAAAACACAGAGCAGGGCTCCAAGCATCACTGCAAAAAAGGCAGTATGCTCTGGCACATTGTGCCAGCTAACAACAGCTTGCTGGTACGGTGTACCAGAACAACACTGGAGCGGTCAGCTACCCCACACATTATTCAACCCTCTGCAGAAAACAGCCAGCACAGCCACCAATATGGGAAGTAGAGCTGGGCATATAAGAGAATCTCTGTCCCACAAAGAATTTCTAGATTTTGACTTTGATTTCATCTCAAAATCAGAAATCTTGGATTTTTTTTCAATAAGGTCAATTCTTTTTATTTTCACTTCATTGCTTTGACTCTTGTATACTTTCAACATGACATAAATGTTAAAATGAGTAAGTTTTGAAATGAAATGTTCCAATCATAGGGCAATGAAATATTTCTATAATTTCTGATGAAAATGTAAACAAAATACAGTCCCATGAAATGCTTCAATTTCTTCCATTCAGTGTTTTTTTTTGGGGGGGGGGTTGGGGGGCCAGGAAACTATTCACTTTCAGCCAAGCCTAATCAGAAGTACTATTTCATTAACTCCCTTGATCAGTCAAAGATTGAAAACATCCACGTTATACAGGAACTCAAACCAAAACCCAGGATCTGAATTCAGGTTGGGATTTCTTAAAAGAATTGAAAGTCAACGAAGGGGGAAGTCTCCTATTTCCTTAAACCCTTTTCACTATTCCAGCCTTGCTACTCTCCCTAAATTGCCAACCTGACCACATGAAAACCTATTACCCCAAACTTTGGAGGAATTGCAGTGCAATTTGAGCTTTAAGTCTTTGGTCCTCCATCTGCTAGTAATCCAGGAGCATTATTTCCCACCTAATGTTTTTGTTTGTCTTTTGAGAGGTTTCTGGGTTCTTTTAAAAGGCCCAACGTTGGACTCTTCCAAAGGTCTGAAGTATTTATAACATAGAAGTTGGCTATCATTTAGAAAGCAACTGCTGTATTAGAAAGCAAGTGCTATACAGTAAACCCTCAATTTTACAGACCCCCCCCCCAATTTAGCAGACTTCAGGAACAACAGATGTTCACCAGCCCTCGCCCTCCCCCACTGTTCCTGAAGCCCGCTTAATTGGGATGTGTAAAATCCTAACGCCCCCCCCTCACCCCCCCAACAAAAAAAGTAAGGGACTTTTTGGGTCCAGTGCAGCTGAACCCTCCACGGAGGTCTGGACTGCTGCCAGAGCTACCACGCACTCCTCCCACCAGGGGTGGGGTGCATACACAGCAGACAGCACTCGTGTATGTGCCCCACCCCGGGTGGGGAGGACCATGTGGCAGTGGCTCTTTCAGCCATGCAGCAGAGTCCCTCCAGCAGCATGGCAGGAAAGCTTCAGGTGCGCAGCAGCAGGGTTCCCCCAGCCCTGCGCAGTGAGGGTCCCCCAGCCACGCAGTGGCAGGGTCCCAGCTGTGGCAGGAAAGTGCCAGCCACGCATAACATGCTCCAGTGGCTCCTCCAGCAGTGTCGGCTTCTTTGGTGAGTCGCAGGTATTTTTTGGGGGTGTAGGGAGGCCGGGGCAAGGAGAGTCTTGGCAGGGGGAGCATGGGCAGTAAACCCTCTAGTTAATGGACTTTCGGCTTTAATGGATACCCCTCCCCCCAGTTAATCCATTAAATTGCAGGTTTACTGTATTTCTAAACTGCTGCTATTATTCAGTGGTGGGAAACGTTATGAGCAACTAAGAATGGGGGCTGATATTTGAGTGATATTCAGCATTATATATTTGTATTCATAAAAGAAAGTGGTGGTATTGCTACAGTGCAGACCCATGGCATTTGAGAATTTAATTGCACAAAAGCATTTGTTCAATGGTGGTTGCTAACTGTAGCTTTGACAGGTGTCTTTGGGGTTGTCTGCCATTAGCTTGGATAGGGAAGTCATATTACCTTTGGGTGGTCCTGTGGAGGCTCAGCCTTTCCACACATTACCAAAAAGAGCCATGAGTCAGACAAGAACAAATGCGAAGGGCAGGATGTTAAACTATTTTGCTAGAGATTCATCTTCTCATTTGTTCAAAGTAATGTAATACAGGCAAACAGTGTTGGCCATATTGGAAAAAAAAGTGTTACACAGAGAAAATCTGCAATAATATCAGGTGAAGAAAATGTAAGCTACTACCCACACTATGATTTAGAAGCTGCCTTTGACTGGTCAGCTGTTCAAGAAGCTCTTGAAACATACAGCACTAGTGTGCAGAATCAAGGTTAACGTTTCACACCAGAGGAGTGCAGCTTTTGATAAACACCAGTTTTGACAGACAAGCCAATTGGAATGGGAGTTTGTAGGTTTGGGTTATAATGAGACTCAGAGCCATAATAAAGAAAAACACAAGCTATGAGGATGGCATTTTGCAAGATGATATGACTGGAGATTGGTTTACTGACAAATAAAGAAACAGCAAGCTCAGACAAATTATTTAGGGAGCCCTTGACACTTGATATACACCCAGTTAATGCCAAAGCTGGAGAATTCAAAGAGATGTATATCTCATGCATAGAAAATAAATTCCAGCAGGGCCACAATGACTGTTATTTAGCATGACAGGAGTAGAGATAGAGGACTCGGTAGAAGAAGATAGCCTAAACAGTGGATAATATGTTCCCATTGAGGACAAACAGTAAAGGAAAACATATATGAAATTACAGCAAGTGAGGCAGGCTAAGTCATGCTTTCAGGCACTAATGAATAAAAGCAGGTGGTCAAGCGATAACAAGTGACTGAGATGAGTATGCAGAGGGGAAATATGAGTCCTTGCATGATGATGTGTTTATTGGAGTGGGATGACAATTGCATATTGCCAATAAGCCAGCACCAGTGCAATGTTCATTGATTTGGGATCTAACAGTAAAGTAATGCTAAGATCATAAACCAGAGGGCAATTAGAATAGTTAGAAGGGATGGGGGTTGGGGGGAACAAATCTATGCCTTATGCTGCAGGGGAGATTTAGCTTTTCACAGACAGCGGAATGTCACATAAAGCTCAGATTAGAAGTATATTAAGAAGGAGAATGAGGAGGAGGAATAAGAAGGCGAATGTATGGCATTACTTAGGAAATGGCCTAGTATTCCTCTTGTGGACTGATGATAGTTGGACTTACCTTTCAGCCACAACATCCCTCCCATCTATTGGATTGCCCTTTTATACTTTTGAATATGCCAGTAATGTTCCACTGATTTCACTGCAAAAGCAAAAGAGCTAACATAGCAGGGTAACCAGCAGCGCCAGCATTAAAAATGAGACATGAGAAAAGAACTGATCAGCAGCACCTGATCTAATCACTTAATGAAACTAATAAACTCTCTGCCCCAGGGAAACACACAGAAAATTAAAACAAAATACAGCGCAGCGAATAAACCCTACAGAGGGCCAGGTCACCAGTGGCTGTAACTCTGGTGAGCTCATGCATTTGGCCCCATGTTGTGATGACACGCTCTGTAATTCACATCTTACGTCTCAAAAATGTGGGAAGTGGGCACTGAAAGGGCTCCTCCTGATTAAAGTGCGTTTCATGACCACTACTTGTAATACGTATGAAAGGTGTGACTGGGATATTGGCTAAATTTAGGCTTACCTAACAACATTTGCACAATGCCAGAAGACAAAGGCTACAGTTACACTACAGAGATCTGTTGACAGAAGTCACTTTTGGAAGAGATTTCCCAGCAAAACTTCTGTCTGCAGAGCACAGCTGCACACAAAAGCCAACTGGGAGAGCGCTCTGCTCTGTTGACAAAGCAACCAGCCTGCCCAGCTGCTCTCTCAACAAAACAGACACCCAGAAGCACAGCAGACAGGGCTGCCCTTTGTTCTTGATGCCCTAGCTGTAGAGAGAAGGCCCCTCACCCAGAGTGTCCAGGCAGCTTTTTTGCTGATGAATCTGTAGCCAGCAGCGTTGTGCCTCATGGCTGAGAGGCAGAACATTGTCAGCAAAAGTGTTGAATTTTGTCAACAAAACGCATTTCGTGTGGGGATGTGCCACCATTTTTGTTGACAAAAACCATGGTTCTCGTCAGCAAAATTGCACGTGTAACAGCAGCCAAAGCGATTCAGAAATCAGAGTAAGGATTGTGTGGGAAAAGATTGAGGTAAAAAGATTATGAAGGATGTTGGACAACAGTTCATTTATGTCCAGATCACTAAATTAAAGGTTAAACCTGCAAAGCTAAAGCCAGCTGAACTCATGAGCTGCACAGAAGTTTAGTCACATAGGAATGTTTGTGGCTGATTCCTCTCAAGGGAATGCTGCCTCTGATAGATATCACTAAGATGGCAGTGTATACAGATTGCCTGATGGCCTTGCGGCAAGCATTCATCTACATCAGGGATGCTCACTTCCCAATTTTAACATGAAGAGGGAGGGCAATATGGAATGGAGGGGCTGAAGGTTAGCACAAATGAAGGGGTGAGCTGGGAAAAGAAAGAAGGTGGTAGAACCTCATCTCAGTGTGCAGGGATTGACACATGGGCTTCCTATTAACACTAAAAGGCAGTTGCATCCATATTCCCTTGCACACATCCCTAGAGGGAGTTGTAAGCATTTTCTACCAACTACTTCAAAGTCACTGATGCTAGAAACTTGGTGTATATGTTCCCTTTGTGGTGCACTGCAGCATACGTCACCGTGTCCTGGGAATACCTGCAGCTGAATGTTTACTGGGAGAAAATCTACTCATGAAGTCCCCTGTCTCAGAAATGTCAATTATATGTTTATCACGTCTTTCCTATGGAAGGCATCCAAAGCATTTTAAAATTATATATTCCCAACACAACCGAAACGCAGCTGCCTCTGTGACAGAGTGCACTAAATAACTGTAACCCACATACCTGCTGAGTGTGGTTCACTAGCCCATGTGGTGACACTTAGACCATTTAGTCTACACTAGGAAACTTCACCAAAGAATGAATGGCTGCAACTCAGACATTAGGAATCTGAATACACATAAACCTGTCAGTGAGCATTTCAAAATGGAGTGGGCCATAGTATTAAAAACCCGAGAATCTGCGTCCTACAACAAAGAAACTTTGACACCAGATTACAAAGGGAGCCATATGGATTGGAATTTATTCTCAAATGCAACACTTTCGAACCTGGTCTTAATAGAGATATCAATTGCCTTTTGTGTTACAAAGACAGCTTCCCCATCTTTGATATTCATAGGGAGCTCAGGCAAACAACTTAAATTACTAGGCAGTTGGGGTGCATCTACACTAGGAATTAACTTCAAAGTTAGGCACTCTGCAGTCGCTCTACACACATTTTCCCTTACTTTGCTGTTTAACTTCAGAGTAGTGTGTGTGTAAACAACTTTGAAGTTATTTTTGTAGTGTAGACACAGCCTTGGAGTAAGTAATTTGCTTCCTCTCCTCCACACCCTTCGCCCTACCCCCAGCTGATTTGTCAGTTTTCATTTCCTTTTTTTCCTTTGATCTCGCTGTTATATATTTGTCATATTAGTTCATTTTCAGCACCATTTTCAGATCTGAAGAAGTGGGTCTGCCCCACAAAAATCTCATCACCTAATATTTTGTTGTCTTTAAAGTGCCATAGGACTTCCTTTTTTTTTTTTTTTTTTTTGTGAAGATGCAGACTAACACAGCTACCTCTCTGTAACTGGGAAACTATGCAGTTTCAGATATGCAGTTCTACTTACAGCAATTGCATAGATAGAATTGACATCTTAAATCAACTTGCTTGGCTGTCCTCACTAATGTAGGCTGACAGGAGAGTTTCTCCCATCAACCTCCTTACTTCTCACATCCCGCAAGGAGTACAGGGGTTGATGCCAACCTGATAGATCGATTTCACACATCCCTACCAGATACATGAAATCAAACCCAGAAGATCGATCCTGAGGAGGTAAGTGTAGACAGACTCACAGAGAGAAAGAGTAAGTCTCCTTTATTGCTTTAGCTGAGAGCCAGATAGTTTCTCAGTTTAAACTGTAGCGGTTCAGGTACTGAGGTCCCAGTTTCAAGTCCGCCTGTAGGTGGTTACATAGCCAAATCGCAGAACCTGAACTACATTGAGGAGAAAGTGTATTTTAGTGAAACAGGCTAATCCCTGACCTTACACCACAAGAGCTTTAATGTCTATTTACAAGACAGCAGACGTCTGGTTTTAATAACACCAATTAGCACTTACAGTGTGCTTTTCACATGCAGTTCTCACAGAATTTTACAGAAGAATCATTGTACCAATACAGCTAAAAGGTAAAGTGGCTTTTGCCCAAGTTCAGTGGCAGAGCTAGGCTAGAATCCATGGGGCAGATCCTTGACTGCTATAAATAGGTATGGCTTCAGCAACTTCAATAAATTGCAGCTCTGTTGACTTCTTCTGCTTCCTGGGCTAGCATCCTGAAACCTGCTGCCCCCCTCCCCCATCATACATGCGATGTACTGCATGGTGCTCAGATTTTCTAGTGAAGAAGGGCTGATTGACGCTTATATCGTCTAGAGAGCAAATGAAGAATGCTCATAGAAGCAGCTTCTGGGCGTGGTGACCCAAAGGTTCTGGTGCACACTTTGGAAATATGGAGAATCAGCAAATATTTGAAGCCCCAACCCAGGAATTGATTTTACAGGATGGTGATGGGTCAACACTGCAAATTCAGCTTCAGGTCCACAATGCTGAAATGCAAAACAGGGAAGGGGGAGTGTAGTTTCCCTTACTGTGGACCCATCTCTGTTATAGCTCTAAGTGCAATATATAAATAGAACGCAAGGGTGGGGCAGGATGGGGTGGGGCACGTAATTACACTCATGGAGACAAACAGGACTATGAGGAAAGAGACCTGTCTAGAGCTAGTGATTGTGAGGTCACAGCAAGAAAAACACCTGCCAAGCAGCAGAATAGTACAGGAACAGCCACAGCGGCGCATTTTGGCCATTGACTGTAGAGAGTACCTGGCTTGGCAAACACGCCAAGACAGAGTGACTGAACAGGGCACTGCCACATCAATCTGTACAAGCTTTCTCGATTTGACAGATGTATTGTGAAGCTGCAGGCACTGCTCATGGCTATGTCTGCAAACTATCAAGATACTTAAACTGTGAAAGGGGATCTGAACTGAATATGGAAAGGATACTTTTATTAAAAGACACTGATTATTTTGTCAGAGCCATAGCTGATCCTTGGGAATAAGCAGGCTGCAGCAGGAAAATATGGTATTACGGGAGTTACCAAGATTCATGCAGTCCTCTTACTCATATACTCAGCCCCACTGGCGGCAAGATACATACGGCACTTTGAGGAGCAGCCTGTAGAGACTTTTTGGATTTGTTTTCAGTAAAAGTACCAGAATTGACAACACTGGAGACCAAAGTCCTTGGCAGGCCCACAATACAGGCATGCTTTGCCTTCTAATGTATCTCAGCCATGCCTAAGAGTAAAAGGGGACTTTGGTATTCAAGCCAGATCAGCTCCTGGCATCTCTGACACAAGTAAACAAAAGACGGGTCAGAGAAGCGGGACAGGATTGTGCTAAAGCACGAACTATTCATAGCAAGATTCATTGTGATTACTTTTGAGATCTGCGACACACAGAATATTGCCTGACCATTAGCATAGCTGAATCGTAGGACTGGAAAGGATGCTGAGAGGTCATCTAGTCCACTCCCCCACACTCATGAAAGACAAAGTATTATCTAGACCACCCTTGACAGGTGTTTGACTAACCTGCTCTTAAAAATGTGCAGTGATGGAAATTCCGCAAACTCCCTAGTGCTAACTACCCTGACAGGAAATTTTTCCTAACAGCTGACCTAAACTACGCCTGCTGCCAGTTAAGTCCTCTGCTTTTTTGTTTTATGCTTATAGGTTAAAGAGAACACTTTCTCTAGCACCTCCTTGTAACAATCTTTTATGTTCTTGAAAACTGTTATGACCCCAGGCCTGCCAATGGGGCGGGGTGGCAGGGGAGAAGGGGGCAGTTGCCCCTGGGCCCAGGATTTCAAAGGGGCCTGGAGCTCCAGACACCACATCTACTATTTTGGCAGTAGGTGCAACAGCAGCTCTAGGCCTCTTTGAAACACCATGGCGTGCTGCTCCAGCTGCCCTTTTACTATGAGGGAGTGGGGGCAGGTGGGACAGGCAGCCCTGTGGTCCAGGTGGCACTGAAAGCTGACTGCGCTTGGCCCCATCCCTTCCACTCTTGGCCCTGCCCCTTCCAGGTAGCAGATCTGGGCCCCCTTGCCCCAGGGCCCAGGGTGGCTGTTGGCACTGCTGCATGTTCCCCCCTCAGTTTTCTCTTCTCCAGACTGAACAAACCCATTTTTTATAATCTACCCTCATAGACCTTTATTTTTGTTCTTCTTCTCTGGACTTTCTCCAACTTGTCCATATCTTCCTTGAAGTGTGGTGCTCAGAACTGGATACCATACTTTCCATACATAATTAGCATGCAGTGGAGCAGAAGAATTGTTTCTTATGTCTTGTTTACCACACAACATTCCAGAAAAATGTTTGGGTTGTTTGCAACAGTTGACAGTGTTAACAGCTTGTGATTCATTATAACTCCCAAATCCCTTTCCACAGTATTCCTTCCTCGGCAGTCATTTCCCATTTTATACGTGTGCACCCAATTGTTCCTTCCTTAAGAGAGTAGTTTGCATTTGTCTTTATTGAATATCATCCTTATTCCAGCTCATTAGTCCAGTTTGTCCAGATGATTTTGAATTTTAATCTAAGCCTCCAAAACACTTGCAGACTGGTGTGCAGTGTGGTATCATCTGCAAACTTTATAACTGTACACTCCATGCCATTATCTAAAATATTGATTGAAACAGTGAACAGAACTGCTCCCTGAAGGACACCACTTGTTATTCCCCTTCCAGCTTGACTGTCAACCATTGATAATTACTCTCTGGGAACAGTTTTCCAACCAGGTATGCATCCAACTCATAGTAGTTCCCTAAACGTTGTATTTCCCTAGTTTGTTAATGAGAAAGTCATGTGAGACCACATAAAAAGCTTTACTAAAGTCAAGATATACCAAACCTACTGCTTCCCCTCACCCACAAGCCTTGTTACCCTGTCAAAGAAAACTGCTAGGTTGGTTTGACTTGATTTGTTCTTGACAAATGCATGCTGCGCATTACTTATCACCTTATTATCTTCTTAGTGTCTGCAAACTAATTGCTTA
Source organism: Carettochelys insculpta (assembly GCF_033958435.1). NCBI lineage: Eukaryota > Metazoa > Chordata > Testudines > Carettochelyidae > Carettochelys > Carettochelys insculpta. Next base: position 20,596,967 of record NC_134152.1, read on the forward strand.
ATTATGTGCTTTATTATTTTTCTGGTTCTGAAGTTGAGCTGACTGGTCTGTAATTCTCCAGGTTGTCCTTATTTCCTTTTTTATTGATTGGTGCTATATTTGTCCTTTTCCAGTCCTTTTTTGGAACATCTTCTGGAAACCAATCTAAGCCCCAAGTATATGGAGCTTGAAAACACCATGGTGCTTTAGAGGCAGTCTGTACACTGTGTGTATAAAATAATCCTTTTGATTTAAAAATGTGCTCCTCTTTTTTCATTGGATTTAATTTTCATTATTCTCAAGCTTATCACCTTTCTTGAAAGCCATAAACTTGCAAATGCATGGCATTAATGATGCCCCTGGGGATTTTAATAGAAATCTCTGGGAGGGAAAATAAAAACTTCTCCCATCAGGCCACACTTTGGATTGTGTTCAGTTAGCCACTCTGGTCTATTTTAACCCAGGTTGGTAGCGTCAAAGAGCCAGAGGACGCAACCTGCAAAGCCTCACATGTGGTGGGAAGGAGTCTTGACTCATTCCACAGTGACCCCTCTTGTTGGTCTAACAAAAAAATCTCTTGTCCATCTTCAACCCTATACTGAGCATTTTCAATCTAGTCTTTCTTGGTGTTTCAGAAACTCAGACCAGCTGTACATCCTTCAGCATAATTTCAAAGCAGAAGAGGTTAGTTAAAAGCCTCGACTTTTGCCACATGTAAAAAATGGTTTGTGCAAATGTGTTATTTTATGTTCCTCAATAGAAACAGGTAGGTTGTAAACATGATTTTACTTCAACAGAAGAAACTCACCTGTCTGAAAGATGATGGCTTAAAAACAGTCCAAAATTCTGATTTGCATAGATGACGGACTTTCTATTGAGGTCCAACAGAAGAGATGATTTCAACTAAGCTGTCTTAACTGGCATTTCTGCATCTGAGCACAGCTCTGATAAGAAAAAATAATGGAAAAAAGTCACCCAGCCATATTAAAGAGCCTTAAGAAGCTGCTCTTTTGAGAGCTAATGACTCATCTGTCTATTTCAAATGCTGCATTTAGGAAGTAAAGAACCGATGCCTCCTCTGGTACAAATATTAAAAGGGGGTGCTGTTTCGTTTATATTAAGTACCCGTGCTTTTTTTACCCTGCCCCCAGCCAGTCCCACGGCTGGGGCTACTGAGGTGCCAGTACTCAGTACCAGCAAGTTCTGGCACAAAAAAAGCATTGTTAAGTACTACTTTGAAGTTTTTAAAAAACAAAAACAAAAAAAAAACCTAGGTCAAAAATCTGCCTTTAAACCTTAACACCGAAAATTACAGTCACCATTTCATTGCACAAAATTAAATCTCTAGAAGAATCTTGCTGTGGACAAAATCTAATTGCATCTGTTCCTTGCACACATGAGATAACAAGACCCCCCAGTTCCAACAACCTTACAGTTTAGATTACGCAATAAAGAAGGAAGCGAAAGGAGGTGATGTAGCAAATGAGTCATAAAATACACGTGCTGCTGAGCACACATCTTGTTAATTTCAGCTTTCTTCATTGTGAGTTACTAATTGCTGGGAGTTTGAAGTCAGGCAGTTGAGCAGTAGATGACACAAATGAGATTAGCAGTGGAAGCCTAGCCATAATAAGCAACTTTTATTGAGGGAATTTACTTAGCAGCCTCATGCTTCTCAGTCAACTCTCTCAGTAAAAGGGCTGCTCCAGGCAAAGTGAAGTAGCATGAAAAGCTATAGATTTTTTTCAAAGTGATAGTATATCAAGCCATTGTTTTCTTCCAGTGATATTAATGAGGTAACCAGCCCCAGCACAGCTATGGTGAGTCAGAAACAAGGAAAGAAAATATCTCCTGTCTTTGACAGTCAGTCGTAATCATGTTTATGTATAACCAGCCTATGAGGACTGAGCATGGGCAACTACATCTGGGAGCTTGGGTTTTCCATTCAGAATGGGTGCAGACCTTTATTTGGCTATGTCTACACTCCCCCAGAAGATGGCTTCACTCCGGGTTGATCTTCTGGGGTTTGATTTTGCATGCCAAGTATGGTTGCATGGAATCAACCGCTCAGGGGTCGCAATCAACCCCTGTACTCCTTGTGAGATGCAAGGAGTAAGGGAGGTCGATGGGAGAAACTCTTCCATCAACCTTCCCCAGTATAGACTGCCAAGTTAGCCAAGCACAGATCTCGATTTTAGCCACACAATTGCCGTTAGTAGAATTGCATATCTGTGGTTGACTTATTTGGTCTACTGTAGCCATAGCGTTGCATGCTGACACTGATTTATCTCCAAGCCATGCTTGAGAGCAATGTTAAGGGCATGTCTACAGGTACACTGCTGCTGCAGCAGTGCACCTATCCTAACACAGCTGCACCACTGCAGTGCATCAGAGGAAGGTGTTCTAGGCTGCCTGGAGAGAGCTCTTCCCTCAGCACAATTAAAACCACCTCTGTGAATGGCAGAAGCTATGTCAGCAGGAAAAGCTCTCCCATTGACATACTGTTGTGCACATGAGTTTGTATGTTAGTGCAAGTTGCTTAGGAGATAGTTTATTTGTATTTCTGAGTGAGCTAAGTTATGCAGCTGTAAGCTTTTCTCATGTTTCTGAATCTCTGGTCAAACACCAGTATATAGCTCCCTCCTGAAACCTGGTCCTCTGTTCTCCAGCTCCACTTCTCACATGACATTCCGTGTCTCTTAATGATCGCCTTACATCATTGGACCCTGCTTACCACCTTTCTACCCATTTGTTGCAACCATCCTTCCCCACACCAGACTTGAGAAGGAACTTTGAAATGCTCTTTACTCAGCAGGCAGAAGATCTGACAAGGAAAGACAGTATTTGTTCAGCTGCAGTGGTGAACATGCTGCGTCCACTGAAAACTAAAGCCTGCCAGTTTGGAGGGCAGGAGACTGGGGCTGAATAGTGAACCAGATCTCAGCTCCATGGCAATTCACAGCACCTGACTGGGCCAATAACTAAGTATCAGGTCCTGATGGTACAGCAGTGTGGATCTGGCACATTTTTCAAAGGTAGCAGGTTCATGTTTTATAGCCTTGGTACAAGCTGTACCACCCTGGTCTGCATGGAAGCCAACACATTTGCCAGGCCCCTGGGTAAGGCTGGGAGTGGGGTGGGTCCATGTTCCTGGCAGGGACAGGCCCTCAAGTAGTAAGACCAGGGTGGGACAGCTACTTCTCAGCATCACCCAGATCATGCCACACTACTCCTCTTCACCACAGGCAGCCATCAGAGATGCCTGGAGCATGGCATACCATGCCACAGCAGTGCTTTAAAGGGCCTGAGGCGCTGGCCATTGCTGTCCCTATGGGCCTTTTGAATCACCAGGTTGCAGGGCAACTGCCCTCTTTGCCCCATCAGTGTGGTGCCTGCTGGTCTGGCACCCTTGGGATGGGACTGGTCCTGAACCAGGGAATGTGCCAGACCAAGGGAGGTCCATGCCAGCCCCTGACTCAGCAGGCACTGAAAGGCCCATACTTGTGGGGGACAGGCAGGGTGGCTGTGGACCCCTGTGGCTGGAGACCAGGAACACAGCTGTGCAGCAGCACACCAAGCCCCTCCAGTGGCTGAGCTGCATTCCCCACCTCCATTGCCAGCCGGGGTACTGTGCTCTTGGGCCTCAGCCATGGGGCTCAGCAGCCACTGTGCCTCTTCCACTGAGTGTCCCCCCAAGACCAGCTCCTCTCCCTCCCTCCCTGAGCTTGAGTCCCACTCAGGAGCCATTTGCGGTGCTCCAAAAAGCTCTGGGAGGGCAGAGGAGGAGTTGCTGATTACAGGCCACAGCTTTTCCCCAGGAGTTCCCCAACCCCGCAGCACTCACAGGAATGTTGGCGCACAGAGGTTGGTGGCTGACAGAAGTCCAGACTACAGAGGTGGAACCTGGGTGCTTTTTCATTTCTAGAAATTAAGTTTAAGTTTGCCATCTCTATTACTTGTAGTATTTCATTAGCTGGCATTGTCATAACTCTGTTTCCAATGAGTTTATTCAGAAATAGTCAGGCAATGTAGGTCTTCAGTTTCAGATGGGTTTGCTGCAATTGATTCCCAGATATTCAGGTAAAATTCTGATTTTATTTACATGGGGGTAAACCTAGCATAACTCCATTAACTGCAGCAAAGTTCCTCTGGATTTGCCCTGGTGTATCTGAAATCAGAATCGGGCTCATTCATTTCCATCCCGGCGCTAGCCAGAATGTGAACACAGCATGGCATGTGTGGCAGCCTTTGTATGGCCACCCTGCGGTACAAGCTGTGAACACAGCGTACTCACACATGCTCCATCCATACCAGCCTTCCTACAGTGCAGATGCTGTGGTATAGGCTGCTCCATGGGCTGTGCTCACCTGCCTGGAAACCCAAATACCTACTGACACTCAAGCAGCCACATTTCCATTGTAATTTCTAGCAATGTTAGCGTGGGTATGGCTACTCAGTCACACTTTGGAGTGCTGTAGACATCTGCTTTGCTGCGCAGAATACCTCCCCCATATTCCCACCTCTGTCTCTCTTGCAAGCTGGCTAGTGCGGCTGCTAATTTACCTAAAGATAATCTGTTCAGAGGTGGCCTAGAATCACTCCTGCTCGTTATCGACCTCTGATGCATCAACGCCATCCTTAGTAAAGCATTCACACTCCGTACAGCTTCCCCAAGCCCTTCTTCTGCACCATTGCCATAGATCCAAAGTGCTAAATCTATCTCATAGAAATGGAAGGGACCTTCAGAGGCCATGGAGTCCAGTCCCCTGCCCTCACAGTAAGGCCTATCACCAGCCCTGACAGATTTATTTTCTAATTTATTTGCCCCAGACCCCTAAAGGGCCCCCTCATGGATTGAGCTCACAACACTGGGTATAGCAAGGCAATGCTCAAACCACTGAGCTATCCCTCCACCCACAGAAAGTGAAACTCACAAAGATAAAAATCTGATCTGTAAGTAGCCCCAAAATTTTGCCATAACTGTTTCTTAAACAGAAAAAAAGGGGCCTCCAGAGTCACTATTACTGTCTGAAACAACAAGAAGTCTTGTGGCTCCTTATAGACTAACAGACATTTTGGAGCATAAGCTTCGTGGGCAAAGACCCGCTTCATCAGATGCATCAGACCATTACTGTCTGTCACTGAGTTAACCCACAGAGTGACAAAAAGATCCCATGTGATCAGCATCCTGCCAGTAAATCAGCTGGTTACCACCACTCCACAATTCCCATCTCAACTGGCCAAGAAGGGAGCCAGCATCCTATCACTTTTATCAAGCCTGGGCAGAACATACAGTTTGGGCACAGAACCTATTCTGAGCACTCTCTCCAGCAAAAACATCATGTGCATAAAAATGCAGCATATAAATCACAGCTCTTCATCCTTGCTCTGTGATTTATGGGACGTGTTGAACAAATATCCTCTAATCTGGCACTGCTCTATTTCTCATTTTAAACCACACTTTCCAGGCATGCGATGACCCCAGTACTTATGGCATCCTTGTCTCCTTTCACGATGCTGTTTTTCAGATGGGGGATTCTATTAAAATAAGTGGACTACAGACACATGCATAACAATTCAGCAGTATTCAGTGAAGCAATAAAGAATATTTTTAATGAGATCTTAGCAACCTGACCCAGTGGCTGGGCACTGATGACCAGAAAGATGGATTCTTATCCCAGATCTGCCGCTGACTTACTGTGGGAATTTGGACTTGGCCCATCTATAAAATGGGGATAACAATCATAGAATCATAGAATGCTAGGACTGGAAGGGACCTTGAGAGGTCATCGAGTCCAGCCCCCAGCCCGCATGGCAGGACAAACTGTCTAGGCCATCCCTGATAGACATTTATCTAACCTGTTCTTAAGTATCTCCAGAGATGGAGATTCCACAACATCCCTAGGCAATTTTTCCAGTGTTTGACCACCCTGACAATTAGGAATGTTTTCCTAATATTCAACCTAAACCCCCTTGCTGCAGTTTAAGCCCACTGCTTCTTGTTCTATCCTCAGAGGCCAAGAAGAACAAGTTTTTTCCCTTCTCCTCATTATGACACCCTTTTAGAACCTGAAAACTGCTATCATGTCCCCCCTCAATCTTCTTTTTTCCAAATTAAACAAGCCCAATTCTTTCCACCTTTCTTCATATCATGTTCTCTAGACCTTTGATCATTCTTGTTGCTCTTTTCTGGACCCTTTCCAATTTCTCCACGTCTTTCTTGAACTGCGGTGCCCAGAACTGGACACAATACTCCAACTGAGGCCTAACCAGCGCAGAGTAGAGCAGAAGACTGACTTCTCGTGTCCTGTTCACAACACACCTGTTAATGCATCCCAGAATCATGTTTGCTACAGTATCGCACAGTTGACTCATATTTAAATTGTGGTCCACTAAATCCCCTAGATCCCTGTCTTCCATACTTCTTCCTAGACAGTCCTTCCCATTCTGTATGTGTGAAACTGACTGTTCCTTCCTAAGTGGAGCACTTTGCATTTGTCTTTATTAAACTTCATTCTCTTTGCCTCAGACTATTTTTCCAATTTGCCCAGATCATTTTGAATTGTGACTGTATCCTCCAAAGCAGTCGCAAACCCTCCTAGCTTGGTATCATCTGCAAACTTAATAAGTATAATTTTTATGCCAATATCTAAATCGTTGATGAAGATATTGAACAGAACCGGTCCCAAAACGGACCGCAGCGGAACCCCACTTGTTACATCTTTCCAGCAGGATTGCGAACCATTAATAACTCCTCTTGAAGTAAAGTTATCCAGCCAGTTTTGCACCCATCTTATCGTAGGCCCATCTAAGTGGTATTTGCCTAGTTTATTAATAAGAATATCATGCGAGACCGTATCAAATGTCTTACTATAGTCTAGGTATACCACATCTACCACTTCTCCCCTATCCATAAGGCTTGTCATCCTATCAAAGAAAGCTATCAGTTTGGTTTGACATGATTTGTTCTTTGCAAATCCATGCTGGCTGTTCCCTATCAGTTTACCACCTTCCAGGTGTTTGCAGATGATTTCCTTAATTACTTGTTCCATTATCTTTCCTGGCACAGAAGTTAAACTGACTGGTCTGTAGTTTCCTGCATTGTTCTTATTCTCCTTTTTATAGATGGGCACTATATTTACCTTTTTCCAATATTCTGGAATCTCTCCTGCCTCCCTATTTTACAGGGAATTGTAAAAATATACACTTTACAGACAGGGAGGTGGTGAGATGTTGTGGGAATAGTGGCCATATAAGTACAGAAGATAGATGAGAATGAGATCTGAATCTGGCTCAAAACTTCTGTGTTCCTTTACCAATCAAATCAGTCCCTTCAGAAATGATAAATAATCAAATGTCAAGTTATGAGTCACCTGAATTTTCCCAATAATCTCACTATTGTTCCTTTGAACAGGAAAATAACTTAAGATGACAGGCCAGCCATAGGTTGATAGTGAGAGGCTCATGCATTCTTCCTCTTAATTTTCATACACACACATCTGATCAGAACATAGTTGTCAGTCTGTAGTGGCCTAACACTAAGCTGACTTGCAGGTCGGGCTTTTCGATTATTCATTCTGGATAACTTCAGATTCATAATGTCATGAGCTAGCTTCTCCACAGGGTAAAATGAATATCATCAAGTATGTTTAAATGTTCTGCATAACAGAAATGTGAAAAAGGATTATTCTGATTAACAGAAATATGTGCAGGTGGAGTACGTGACTTATCCTCAAGAAACAGATATGCATTTTCACTGCAGGGCCTTTTTGTTGATTTGGACCATAAAAGGAACATTTTTATGCATCATTTTTATGCACGCGAAATCAGAAGGGAGATCTGTGTCTACTCCAAATAATATTTTTCACATTATTTCCACTTGAATCTGCTTAACTACCATATTTTACTACTTGCCATTATTTAAAACCGTCACACTAAGTTGTAGCTGCTGTGGGAACAGGAAAGTACTCAATTGAATATAGCTCTGTATAAGATTATGACAAAAAGCAACAGTAATTTCTCATGTTGCCTGATGAATGAAAAGAGAGCTTGAACGATATCACTGTTTCATCTCAATGATGCTGTTGATAACTGAGTCTATATTAGAAGAATAAAGGACTCAGGCCAGTGAACTAGAATGGAATAATTCAAGGGAAAAACAATGTTTTGATTAAAATGGACTTACTAAGTTATATCTAGTGATCTCTTTTTATTCCTTTTCTAGAGATTAGTGAGTGAGAATGCTATATATTATAAAACCATTATTCTTTTATTCTCATTTGTACAATCAGCCATGTAGATAGGCTATGCAAAGATACTTATTTGCTCCACAGTTAGAACTGAAGTTAGCTTTCCTCTGGAAATCATAAGCATCCCCATCCATGCCAAACTAATCTGTCAATACAAGTTTATCCTGCCCTTGTCCATTTCCTGCTACCAAAGCTAAACCAGTCCCGCTGAAGTTTCATAAAGGAATCTTATCCCAGGATAGACTTTAAAAAAGGAAGGATCTCAATTAATCTCAGAGTTAGTCATAAAAACCAAGCACAATTTAAAAATTAATTACAATTACTCATAGTTTTAATCACTGTTAAAAATAGAATACCAATTGAAATTTACGAAATATTTTGGATGAATGTTTTTACAAACTTTCAAATATTCTATATTGTAATTGTAACCCAAGTGTACAGTGCTCATTTTATATTATTCTTTTAATAGAAATAGTTAGTTTAAAAAGATAAAGAAATACTATTTTTCAATTCACCTTGTACAAGTACTATAGTGCAATTATTTTCAGTATTGTGAAAGTACAACTGACAAAAACAAAACAATGTAAAACTTTAGAGCCTATAAGTCCACTCAGCCCTACTTCTTGTTCAGCCAATCGCTAAGAAAACATGTTTGTTTATATTTATGTGAACTTCTTATTTATAATGTCACCTGAAAGTGAAAAAAGGTGTTCATGTGGCACTTTTGTTGCCAACATTGCAAGGTATTTATTTATGTTCCACATACATTAAACATTTCTATGCCCCTTCATGCTTTGGCCACTATTCCAGAGGACAAGTTTCTATGCTGATGATGCTCATAAAACGAATAATGTATTAATTAAATTAGTGACTGAACTCCTTGGGGAGCAATTTGTGTGTCTTGTGTTCTGTTTTACCCATATTCTGACATATATTTCATGGTACAGCATTCTCAGCACATGGTGTTTATTTTAAGAACTCTGTAACTGCTGATCTGACCAAACACAAAGAAGGTACCAATGTCAGATTTCTAAAGATAGCTTCCGCACTCAAATGAAGGTTTAAGACTCTGAAGTGCCTTCCAAACTCTGAGAGACACAAGGTTTGGACCATGCTTTCAGAAGTCTGAAAAGAGCAAATACAGAACGTGAACCACCAAAATAGAAAATTAACCTTCTGGTGGTGCCAGGTGACTCTGATGGTGCAATTAATTGTGATTGTTCATTACTTGATTAATCACAATTGATTTTTAATCATTTGACATCCCTAAACAAAGCAGAACAAAACCAAAACAATCCACAAGTCTGGGACAATGTAGACAAAGCACTTGTGAGCTGAGGGGTCAAAGCAATGTCATGACATTATTAGAGGCAGAGTTAAGGAGAGGATCTTAACCTTGCCTGGGCATTCCAACATTTTTTTCTAGACTGAGATTTTCAAAGCAACACAGTGGATTTGCCCATAACACTGTTTCCATTAATTTTAATAAGGTCAGTACTAACAGAATTACATCTCCTCACAGTGCTCTGTTGAAATGCATGCTTCCTTAGGGTAGTTGATTTCTGACATGAGGGTCTATCACAGGACCCCATTGGTAGGTATCTGCATAACAAACAAATTCAATAAACGGATATACAATAATGGTAATCACTCACAACACTCAGTACAACGCTCCCTTGCCCATCCTACTTTTTACATTTTATGTTTAGAGATTAATGTATTCACAGTAATGATGCGTGAAGAAATTTGGAAAGAACCAGAAATGTCTGTGGCCATGAATCATTATGAACATAAATTATCCAGCTAATTAGAGTTTACATTTTTATCAAATACAGATTTTGGTTTGGCTTAGTAAAATCAGCCAAAATTCTTTTGGAAAACAAGCCATAGCAAAGCCTGAATATTAAAAGCTTTACACATCCAGATGTCAGACACAAAGCAGACAACACACAGTACAAAATTTCTTTTCATGACACAAAGCAGACTGTGGTCTTTAATGAATATTTGAGCACTGATTAAGATAAACAAGGCTGTGTTCTGAAGGACGCTCTCAGTGTAAACCAGCCCTTTGCAGTAAAATTGCACCGGAATTGCAGTTATTAAAATATTTTAAAAAAATAGAGGAGGTAAAATATTCAGAGATGCCTCATGGCCAGACCTGTAAAGATATTTAGAAGTCATTCTTCTGCTCTACTCAGCACTGATTACCCTTCAATTGGAATTCTGTGTCCAGTTTTGGGCACCACATTTCAAGATAGATGTGGAGAAATTGGAGATGGTCCAGAGAAGAGCAACAAAAATAATTAAAGGTTGGGAGAACAGGAACTATGAGGGAAGACTGAAAGAACGGGGCTTGTTTAGTTTAGAAAAGAGAAGACTTAGAGGGTACATGATAGCAGATTTCAAGTACCTCAAAGAGGGTTACAAGGAAGAAGGAGAAAAATTGTTCTCCTTGGCCTCTGAGGATAGGACAACGAGCAATGGGCTTAAACTGCAGCAAGAGAGGTTTAGGTTGGACATTAGGAAAAACTTCCCAACTGTCAGGGTAGTCAAACACTGGAATAAGTTACCTACGGAGGTGTGGAATCTCCATCACTAGAGATTTTTAAGAGCAGGTTAGAGAGACACCTATCAGGGACGGTCTAGCTATTACTTGCTCCTGCTGAGAGGGCAGGGGACTAGACTTGATGACCCCTTGAGGTCCCTTCCAGTTCTAGTATTCTATGATTCTAGTAAGACTCAATGAAGTGCAGTTGTGAGGGCTGCCGACAGTAACGACTGGACTATTTACAGCAGTGAATATTGTATCTTACCACTGTGCAGCTTTAAAGCTGAACATGTAGAGAAGGGTACCTTTAAGAGGTGTGCTGGTCCATACATAGATCCTCTTTCCCTGTACCAGGCTGTGCCTTGTGCACTAACTGAAGTCAGATCCTTTCAGAGGCTGCAGCTTGATACCCTGCCCTGTTTCTTGCAAGCCTGTGCAGACTCCTCAGAAATGGAGGCTCGACACATTGGGCTTGTGTGAAGTTATTTGGCACCTGGTCAGGATGGAATTGCTGGAGAAGGAGACATTCAGAACAGCTGAACTGGTACATTTCTTCACCTCATTAATCCTGTGCATACATGGGAGGCAGGTATCATAGGCAGGGGAAGGAAATGCTTCCCAAACTGGCTCACCTAGAACCACCCATGCTCCACTGGAGGCTCCCTCCTGCGGGCTGCTCTTGCAGTGGCAGAGGCTGGGGCAGGCAGGCTGGGTGCTATGCTGCTTTGCCCACTGCATCCTCAGAGCTCAGGGAACACGTTATCCCAGGCCAGGGGTCCATTGTGTGTGGGAGGGCAGGGAAAGGCTGGGCAGACCCCAATGGACACAGTGGGATGGAGCCTCAGGCTGTGGGCAAGGCCGGAGGGCGCATGACTCCCCAAACCCTGGGAAAACCCACCACCCATAGATGCCAGGCTCCTAGCGGAGTTTACACACAGTCTGACTTGTAAATGGAGAAACTGGTTTTCTCTCAGATGTGAGAGGCTGTTGTTGAGGCATTTTGTTAAGCAAAGCTTGGGGAACCTTCTCCTAACTCTCCTCCTACCTGACAGCACAATGTGTGGCCAGTCCATGGGAATTCCTTTGCAGATCAGCTCCCCATAGGCACTGTATGTAAATCTGAGCAAAAATGAACAAGCAAAGGCACCGCACCTTCAATAGTTCTCTAGGTGTGAGTCCGGTGCCAGCTCTGTGTACAACAGCCTGTGTACTGATGGAGCCAAGAGAATTCCATACTGACTGTGGGACAAAAAGAGAAGAAACAGGAAAGCAGCTCAGAGGACTTATTTGGTGAGTTATTTCAAATAGGCTTTGCCCCTGTCTTTGACTTTTCTCCAGACTTCTAGAAGAGGTAAAGTTTCCCACGGGCCAGTCTTCCAAAGGCTCACATGACCAGGCAGAGGCTGCCTTTGTCAGTCCCTCCCATACAGTATTTTTTCGCCATGGAGCCAATAGGACTTACCAACTTCTGAGCAAACTTTGTAGGATTACCATTAAAAATGTTGAAGAGTTTCTTCTGTGTGATGTCTGCAGGCAGCCTGATAAGTGGAATGTTTCCATAGCTGTTGGCTTGGTGAACCTAGAGGGGAACATACAGCAATCCATTCAGCTTATCTGTCAAAAAAACCCCATCCTAATCTGTAACCCATTCTCGTATTTTCCAGTATGTTTATTCAGCACTGTCATGCACATAATCATAGGTTGATTCCTTACCAGTGTACAGGTGTGCTTGATCCAAGAGCAGAAGTCTGGGCTCTGTTCCAAAGTTCTCCCATAAGATTTATTAAACGAGTATTTTGGAGGTGAGATCTCAAGAATTCCTGATTAAAATACATCAATTGGAAACAAAATTTAAAAATGAAAGGACAGTTATCTACCATCGCACTTCTACATTTTCAGCAAACGAGGTGCGAGATAGAGAAAATTATTGGTATCATTTCAGCATCCATCAGAAGGACTGAAACTTGTCTTGAAGAAATAAAGCCAAAGTGGCACCAGGTGATTCTAAACTCATCCCAGCTCTGGCCCCCTTGGAGCAGCAGAAACCCCCTAGCACTACTTATGCTTGTCTACCCATTCAGGCCCAGCGTGCTTGCGTTTTCAAATTCCACCGACTGGGTTTTCTTTCCCTTGGTGTTTTCCTCCTTTGGTTAGGAAGCGCTTGGAGGAAGAATATAGCAATGAATTCATGGGTAGATACCTGACCACTTCAGAAAGTGACTATACAGGGAGAGAGGGATCACCTGGCTGCCTCAACCCTCCTCATAAAAAAAAAAGCAGAAATGTAGCACTTTAACAGCTAACAAAATGATTTATTTGGTGATGAACTTTCGTGGGACAGACGCACTTCATCAGATCAATCTCATTTGTCTTTTTACTTCTCCTGGTGGGTAATTCAGTGATCCTACTGACAAGAGAATGGAAACTACAAGACTTCTACCAAACATTTATACAACTAAATTATCCACCAGGAGACATAAAAAACAAACTGACAGGGCCAGATGAATACCCAGAAACCAGCTATTTCAAGATAGGCCCAAGAAGATCAATAACAGAACACAACAGAATACAAAAACAGTTTCTCCTCTCTTGGTGTTCACACCTCCAGATCAACTGCTGGTAGTAGGCCTCACCCTCCCTGACTGAGTTAACCTCGTTATCTCCAGCCTTGCTCTGGCCCGCCTATTTATACCTGCCTCTGCAAATTTCCACTACCTGCATCTGACGAAGTGGGTCTTTGCCCACGAAAGCTTATGCTCATACATTTCTGTTAGTCTATAAGGTGCCACAGGACCCCTCGTTGCTTTTGCAGAACACCACTTGTCGTCACCTATAGCCCCCAACTCAAACCCCTGCAATGCACCATTAAAAATCTACAACCTATTCTGGATCAGTATGCTACACTCCAGAAGGCTCTAGGTGACAGGCCTGTCCTTTCCTACAGACAACCTCCTAACCTGAGAAAGATTCTCACGAGCAAACACAGACTACACCACAGTAATACGAATCTTGGAACTTTTCCTTGCAACAAACCCCGCTGCTGTCCACATATATATTCTGGGGATACTATCACTGGACCTAACCATGTTAGTTACAAGATCAAGGGCACATTCACGTGCACTTCCAGCAACATTACGTATGCTGTTATGTGCCAACAAAGCCCTGCCACTATGTACATTGGACGGACTGGGCAAAACCTTTGCCAAAGAATAAATGGACGCAGAGCAGACATCGAGAAACTCAGTACACATAAGCCAGTCAGGGAACACTTCAGTGGAGTGGGCCATTCCGTTAAAGACCAAAGAATTTGTGTATTGGAACAAAAAGAATTTAAAAACAGATTAGAGTGAGAAATTTGTGAGTCGGAGTTCATATTCAAATTCAACACATTATCACGTGGTATGAACAGAGACATAAATTACCTCACGCATTACAAGGAATGCTTCTATTCCTTTGATGCTCATAATTATCTCAGACAGAACAATTAACATCTCCCCACCCCCTTCCTTCAATCCTATTTGATTTGTCAATTTTTCTTGCAATTTTTTTTTTTTGGTCCTCTGTACTTACAAATGTCAGTCTGTATTGGACATGAAATTGATCTGATGAAGTGGGTCTGCCCCATGAAAGCTCATCACAGAATAAATCATTTTGTTAGTCTTTAAAGTGCTACATTTCTGCTGCTTTGTTTTGTTAGAGTACAGACTAACGTGGCTACCTCTCTATTACTCTTCAACCTTCCTCATGTTAAGCTAAACCAGGGCTGGGAAAAATACATTCCACAGGCTGGATCCAGCCCACTGCGCTGCCAGATCTGGCCCACAGACCAAGCGGGGAGCCTCAGGCAGGATTCCTGCCTACCTCCCATTTTGCAAGCTGCTCAGAAAAGCAGCCTCAGGCCCTGTTTGCTTTTTCAACAGCTGTGAGCTGGGGGTAGGGGGAGCATAGAATCATAGACTCCTAGGGCTGTGTCACATACTTCACACATTGCCCCTGTTGCCAACACAATCCCATTGGTTGGTTTCTGGGCAATGGCAGCTGCCTGTTTGAAGCACAGGCAGTGAGTAGAGCTCTGTTCCCCTCCCTCACAGCCTAGTAGCTATTCACAGATGCACATGGGTTCTGCCATGGCTGGGCAGGCAGGGATCCTGCCTAAGAAACCTGCTGGGCTGCTGGACAGGAGTCACCCAGGTAAGTCTCTCAGCCAGATCCTGCCTCTGGCACCCCAGACCCTCCATCCCCCGCAACCCTCTGCCCCCCCACACCACTCCTGCCTCCCTACCTCACATAACTGAAACCCTCCATATCCTGCCTGCAGACATACCTCCTGCCAGACCCTGCACCCCAATCCCCCGCCTCATGTCACAATCTCCGCCTGCCCCAGGCCACAACCCAAACCCTGCAACCCCTGCTACACCACCTCCTGCATTCAAACTCCCTCCCAGAACTCACATCCTCCTGCACCCCAACCCTTACCCCAAGCTCCCTTCGGCACCCAGCCTCCATCCCAGACCTTGCACCTCCTCCACTAATATCATGGAAGAGTGGAGCAGCAAAGGAAATACTTTATTTCCCAGCTTGTGCTCTATGTTTATGTTGGCTCCTGTGGTGATGTCCACAAGGCATTTACCCCCACAGAAAGAAGAGCCAAAGAGGGCAGGGCTGGCTGGGTCTGTTCAGCTTGCAGTGCGACTGCTTCTTTCTGGGGTTCATCTCTGATCTCTCCCAGCCCAGGTGGTGCTCAAGTCCCAGTTCTTCTTGGCCAATGACTCAGGGCCTGCCCAGGAGAGCTCCCCACAAAATCTTCCACTTCCTTCTGGCACCTCAAAGATGGTAGCAGTGGAAATTTTACTCCTGCTACACCAAGTGGCACAGACGCTCAAGAGCGCATCTTCAGCTTCCGCTACTACACAGTCCTGGGTCAAGATGAGACTGGCTCCCACACAGGAGCAGGGCAGAATGGGCTGGGGAGATGGGGAAAATGAGACCAAACAGCAGAGGGGACAGGGTGGATGGGCAGGAGGCTTTGGGGGGGTGCAAACTGCCCTACAAAGTGTAAAGGAGTGAGGAAACTGCCTCAGTCATGATGGGTTTCTGGCTGGGAGCACATGAGTGGTCACCTCTTGGCCAGAGTCTGCATCTGACACCACAGTCCCTCCCTCCCCCAATTCTCTGCTTCCCCTCCTGAACCCCTGCCACAACTCAAAACCCAAACCCTCTGCAGCCCCCTACTCCAAGTCACAATCACCTCCCAGACTGTGCACCCCATCCCTTGACCCAAACCAAACCCTCTGCACCCCTGCTCCTGTACTGATACCCCCTCCCAGACCCCACACTCCAATCCCCTACCGCAAGTCACAACCCAAATCCTTGCACCCCCATTCCAGGTCACACCCCTCTCCCAGGCCCTGCATCTCCTCCTACACCCCTCCTTCAGGTCAGAATCCTCTCCTGCACCCATACCCATTCCCAGACCCCCTCACCTCCTCCTGTATCCTAGTCCCTACCCCGAGCTCCCAACCTCCAGCCCACACCCTGCGCCTTCTCCATTCACATCATGGAAAAGTATGGCCCTTGACCACTTTCCAAATTCTTGGAGTGACCCCCCATTCTTCAAAAATATTGCCCATCCCTGAGCTAAACTAAGCTAAGGTACAGAACATCACTGAATAACAATTACCTCTTCCTCATATGCAGCTGATCCACTAATTAGCAGCAAAAATACACAACAGTGTATTTACTGCCTGTATTCTTTCCTAACTGCCCAATGGTAAATTTTGTTTGTGCTTTACAGCAGGATGTAGAAAATTACTTGAAAAGCTATTATTGTAATGTGATCTATTTCACTGATCGCCTTGGTCATCAGAAGATCTTTAGTTCCATTCCCAATGCTTCCCCCATGACTAGCTGTGCACCTGTGACGCTGTAAGTTTAACCCCCAGGCAGGTTTGCAGGCTTTTTCCATTCTATTCTTGGTAGACTGAGCTTGCCAGACTTTGGGGTTCCTTTCACATGATCCTTACTGCCTTTGTATTTGGTGGCACAAAAGTATGAGGCATCATGAGCCTACATCTCCATTTCTAAACCAAAATCACAAGCCTCTTCCTGTGGTGCTGGCAGTACTCCGAGTTTGGTGCTGTCTAATATCCATTGAAGAATGAGGGTCAAATCTTGCCCTCATTTATCTCCATGGAAGCCCACTGGATTCAGTGGGCTTGTACAGGTGCAGGTAAGAGCAAAATTTGAGAAGCTGTCCCCCAGTTGTAGAGCGCATTCAGGGGTGCGTTCAGGGAGGCACACAGCAGGACCTGGGACAGCCCCCGCCCACATGGAAAAGAAAGGGAGGTGGTGCCCTGTTCTGCCCCCCAGCCCTCGCCCTCTTGCTCTGCCCACAATCCAGTTCTGCCCTCATACCTTTGCCACCATCAGGTCAGCTCTGCCTCTAGCCACAATACTTTCTGCAGCTCTGCCTTCAGCCCAACCTCCTCTGCTGAGCCAACTGTGCGGTCATGGGGGGAGGGTACCTGCAGACCAATTCCATTACTGGGGGGGAGGGGTGCAACGGGCACAGCAGGGCCTGGCCAGTGGGTGCGGTCCAGCCAGCAGACAGTGGGTGCTATATCTAACCAGGGTGCAGGACCCTGAAGGGGTGTGGCCCAAGGCAACTGCCTTGCTCAACTTTCCCAAAGACCAGGTCTAGCAACAGGACATCTTTGGGTACCACCAATCCTCAAGCATAAGGACCCATCTGAGAGTATAAGAGAGATGTATTCTATCACTGAGCCATGAGAACCAATACAAGATTAGGACAGTACAAGATTAGGACAGTTATCAGGGTAGTCACCATTCACTGGGTGTCCTGGTCTAACGTTACTCTGTACAGGTTGAACCTCTCTAGTCTGGCAGACTTGGAACCTGACTGGCGCTGGATGAGAGAATTTGCCAGACTACAAAAGGTCAATAATGTCTATCAACACTTCCACTGCTTACTGGGCTCTTAGAAGATATTCTGAGGTAAATTACAACTAAAGAACAGCACAGAACACTGACAACCAGGACTGGTGGCTGGAAACAAACTTCATGGGACTGAGGGAAACTTGGCCACACCCATGATGTGGTCATCCGGCTAACTAAAATCGTGCCAGATTACAGATGTTGCTGGACAAGAGTTCTGAATTAGAGAGGTTCAACCTATACTCTGTGTTTTAGATTTTAAGTGGTTGGAGGAAGGGACTGCATCTTTATTTGTCATGCCTAGGGCTCAGCATAGTGCTGCTGCTAAAATAACTACCATTAATAACAAAAATGGATGTCTCAGGTATGTACCTTGTGACTGGCCTCCAGGGTACTCTTCCCCGTGCCTTGTCTGCTCCAGTTTGGATGATTGTCTCTTTCTTCCAGCTCACACCATGACCACTGCTGCTAAGATTCAGCTAAAGAATGTTGCAGCTGCCAGAATTTAAGACAAGCAGCGTTCGGTTCTATTTTTTTTGACTTTCTGCTGCCCCTTCCAAGCCAAAAGCACAGAAGTGGGATTTGAGGGTGGATCTCCTCCTCACCAAAATGAGTCTCAGAATTGGGCAAGGCAAATTTGGGTTGTTTCACAAGGTGGTATCAGATTATTTAGAAGCTGCAGCTGTCGCCCACCAAGTGGCAGATGTGGGAAAGCACAAAGCTCTCAAGGTCCGTTTGTTAAGGTTTTTTTTCCCCCTTGAGAATTTAAAAGCATGGGGCTCACTTTGTAAGGTAACAGTCATTTTTTGTCTTTTTCTTCCTGTCAAATTATTCTGGTCGCCAATAGTCAGTTTCCCATTCTGTGGTTCATTTATAGCAAAGTTAATGAACCATCTGCACAGCATTTCTCTGGTTTCATAAGCTAGTATAGTACATTGTCATTAGTGAACTGTCCACTCAGCTTTTTTTTTAAGATGTGCCTGAACATCCCTGTAAGCGAAAACGTCTGGTTGGATGTCCTCTGAAATCTTTATGCTGTTTAATAAGGAATATACAGTAAAAGCTTTCATATCCAGCAGCCCCAGGACTAGAATGTTGCTGGATATTCAAATATTCTGGATAATAGAGAGGTGTATCTACCAGTGCGTAACACTAAAGAAAAACAAGATTCGATATTAAGAAACATACAGAAATATACGCAGAGTACTTTATTTGCCAACAACAGTAGTATTGTACACTGCACACTTATACTGTATTTGCTCTATTTATTTGAATTTACTTTCATTTTACTGTACTTATGGAAAACATAATTAAAATTTACTTATGGTTAAAATGCTGGTTATCTGAGAGTTCTGGATAATAGAATGCCAGATATGAAAGAGTTTCCTGTATCATCGGACTTCACTGGCTCTGTGTGTGTGTCATCGGAAATGGCACCCATTGGTATGTGAAAATTAATTTCGCGGTTGAAATTTTTTATGTTGTATGAATAATTGTGTGACCACAGTAATTGCTCCTGGGTAGGACAAGAAAGAGTGGAGATTCTCATCTGGGATTTACCCAAACATAGGAGAACTTTTTCTAAAGCCCTGATGGTTAAGTAAAAATATTTCATAAATACCTGCTTATGCTAATTAGTCTCTCATGGATGCTTAGGCTATCATATTTTATTTCATCTTGTACATAGTACTTGCTCCTGAACATCTGTTTTGTTATTCCCTCTTGTTCTTTACACCATCATAGATCACATTTTTTAGTGTGAAACTTAATATTGAAATATTGCAATATACATTGTAATTACCCGAAAAGCTGACACATTTTATGACATAAACAAGTATCTAAACAAATATGCTGGGGGGATGCTGTTGCTAAGTGGGCCAGATTCTGCTTTCAGGGGCATGTGTGTTGACTCCAGCCATCATCTAAGCATCTGGAGGAAGGGACTGCATCTTTATTTGTAAAGTGCACTGCTCAGCATAGTGCTGCAGCTAAAATAATTACCATATTTGACGCTTAGATATAAGTGAGAAATCTTCTTCAGCAATTCCTACCGACCATTTTTGGAACAATAGCACAATGCTGTTATTGTCAGAAGAACGACAGTGAGGTATAAGCACCTGCAGACACAGTAGGGATGCAAAATCTTCAAAGGCAACAATTGCTAGGAGTCTAGAATGTACACTCTTTCCAGCATAAACAGGAAGGTCATACATATTTGTAGATTTTGGATTCACGGGCTGAGATTTTTCTAAGCAGACTGATGGATTTGGATGCCTTCCATGATTCTTCCAGGAACGGAGGAGAGGCTGACATGTGAGGCTGACATGTGAAGCCTGTGCCTAGTCAAGGATAACTCTGCATATCACGTGCATATTTCTTTCATGTTTGCCTCGCAGATTCTTCATTCTTTTACTTAGGGGTGGTGGCCTTTTGTACCTTTCCTTCTTCCAGCAACAAATCACTTTTTAGTTAACTGGAGTAGCAATGCCATCCTTTATATTGTTCTTTGAGTTTTCCACACACATTGCTGTCACTCTCCGGCTGCATCTACACTAGCAAGTTCTTTCGAAAGACTCCATGGAGTGTCTACACACAAAGGCCATTTCTACATATTCCACTTTCCGAAAGTGGCATGCTAATAGCCCAAAATATGCTAATGAGGCGTGGATATAAATTTCTGGTGCCTGATTGGCATACGGTCACATAATTTGGAGTCCAGAAGAAACTCTTCTGGATGACAAAACAGCAGGTAGTGGCGCGGCCCCGGGAGATCTCCCAGAAAGAAGTCCTCCTCCTTTCTGGGAGACCCCCCAGGGGCTGTGCCTCTACACACTGTTTTGGGGTCCAGAAGAGCTTCTTTCAGTCTCCAGATCGTGTGACTGTATGCTAATCAGGCACTGGAAATTTACATCCGTGCCTCATTAGCATTTTGGGCCGTTTATTAGCATGCCGCCTTTGGAAAAAATGACGTGTAGAAATGGCCAAAAAGTGTTCTTTCAAAAGTAAATCAAAAGAATGTGGTACTCCTTTTGAAATCACGCTTCCTTTCCCGTTTCAGGAACAGCACCCCCTTCTGAAAGCTTCTTTCGAAAGAAACGTGTGTAGACGATCTCCAGGCCCTTTCTTTCCTGAAAGAGCAGTCTTCATGGGGCCTGATTTTTGGATCCCTGGCTTACTCTTTCAAAAGAGTGGGGGCTGTGTGGACGCTCTCTTTCGAAATAGCAGATTGCTCTTTTGATCTGCTTTTTTGTGTGTGGACACATTCTTTCGGAAGAGACATAGCCTCCAGGAAACATGGAAGGAATGTGAATTGTTAAACCTGCATGATGATGAAATATGCCAGATGTGGCATATCAAACCTGCCATATGTTTTTAGGTTGATGGTTTAGGTTGATATTCTACAGAGAACCAGAACAACATTCCAGCAGTGGTCTGTGCCTTCTAGATCTCCTTGAGATGCGAGTACTCTCCTCCCTCACCCCATTTTCCTCTGTTCTTAAGATGCACATCAGGATCCTCTCCCAAAGACTGGAACCATTCAAAGTACAAGATATTAAAACAAGAGTTTTCAATTTGAGTTAACCTTTACATCAGGAACACTAATTTGCAGTCCGTTCAGACTGAATGCTAAAGCCCGTTTCCTGCTTTGAATTTCATTCTGCATCAATTAATGTTACGAAGTCAGTCTAATTATGATGTATGGTTAACACAGGATCTGTGTCTGAGAGCTTAGCAGAATGTAAGGAGAATGGATAATTACAACAGTGCCATTCTTGAACTAGGTTTAAGGCTTTCTCTTCCTAAGTTTTTCCAAGGTGCAGCTCTCTACCACAAAAACACATGAAAGCGGGTGAAACCCAGGAGAGGAAAATTCTTAGCAACTGTCAAAATAAACAAAAATGGTTGTGCTGGTCTTGAACGGAGCGTGGTAAGAGAAAAAAGAAGTGTTGACCCCACACAAATCACCAGAGTGTGTTCACACTTGTACACGTCCACAGTGGGGGCACCCTCACCGGCAGCGTGAGCAATGCACTATGGGTATATATCCACTGTGCAGTGTTGTGGGAAGGCAGTGCTGATCCCTGCATATCTTGGAATTCCTTCAGAGTTCACCCACAGCACCCTCAGTCATGAACAGCTCTGTCAGCGCTCTGTGCTGAGGAATGTCAAAGCAGCATAGCAGCCTGTCCTCCTCCCGCTGCAGTAGCAGTCTGCCTGCTGCTGTGTTCCTAGCGCAGGGAAAACCAGGGGCATTCCAATGATTTATTCTTTGTTTGTTCCTGAAAGGAAGCAGCCCATTCAGCTGTCAGATACTTCCTGTTGCTTGGAAAGGGAAGGGTGCATGCCTAACAGGGCAACACAGATCAAAACACTGATCAGAGCCATCAGGACAGGCATTGTGGGATACTGGTGGAAGGTAGTTCGGTCAACAAAACAAACAGCAGAGTCTACACTGGCTCTTTGTCAAGAATAAAGGGAGAAGAAAAGAAAAAATTCTTCTGTAGGGGTGGAAGATTTTTGTCACCAAAACTGAGTGTTTTTCCCAGCAAAAGTTGCATTGCAGTGTGAACGTTCTCACTGTTTTGTCACCAAAAGGCCATTTGTGGCAACAAATCTTGGTAGTGTAAACACACCCTGTAGCTGTGGCCACACTACCCCCCTCCTTTCGGAGGCAGCATGCTCATGAGCCACCGGCAGATGCTAATGAGGTATTGCTATGAATATGCAGCACTCCATTAGCATAATGGCAGCCACACGCACGTCAAAAGTGCCTGTTTCGAAACTCACACCACCCGTGTAGCAAGGGACCTTTCGAAACGACCCCCAATTTCAAAAGCCCCTTCTTCCCAAAACCAAATGGCTTGTTAGAATGCCCCTGCGAAAGGAGGAGGTAGTGTGGCCACAGTCTTAGAGTCTTTGCTGTCACTCAGGGTTCTGCAACAATGTCATTTATGTAGGGCTTTTGCTAGGTACAGCAGTATAACCTCTGCATTCAATAACGGAGGTAGCTAAGGGTAGTGGTAGATAGCACGGAGTGATAGCTCAGCTAGCTTTCTGCAAGGGTGAATTGTATCCTACAGCAGATAAACCTTAATAACTGCATTAATTAGTGTTCCCATAAATCAGAACGTGTAAAAGCGCAAGGGCGGGATGCAGCAGGCTGTGATCCGCTGACCCCTTTAAATGCAGAACAGAAGTAAGACATTTAGCATTAGCAAGAAGCCTTGTCAGAAATACCTAGTAAACATGGGGCTTGTGTGTGCAAATTGCAGCCTTGGGAAATAATGGAGAGAAACTGGAAGAAAATTAATTGTGGAAGAAGAAATGTGGGGGTGAGGAGGAAATTTAATGGTAAGGATGCTGCGGCAGCAAAGTTATATTTAAAAAGCCAAATGAATCACAGTCAGCCAACAGCCTGCCATAATAACAAACAAATTCAGAGCCAAAGGGAAGTTTGTGCTGCTAAGGTGAAAAACAAAATTAGTTGGTCTGCAGTCACAGCTTGCTTAGGTTTTACACACATACTCTTGGTGGAAAGTAGCATTTAGTCATAATTTCCAATGACTGCCAACCCTAACCTGTAAAGAGATGCATTAGTTGCAGTGGCTGTAGTAGAGTTTAGGTGTATGGAAGGCAATCACATATCTGATCGGGCTTCTGTAAATCCTGTGATTCATACAACAAACTTTTCCTATAATTGGTTGCATCCCAAGAGTGGCACAAGTTGAGGAGAAACAGCTACAGGCATGTCAGTCACTAGATGCCACTCATGTGGTCCCAGTAAGCACCTACTCATGCATAGCTAAGACAGGATCATGTACTATGGAATATAGACAGGGTGCAGCCTAGCAGAACAGAACAAAGGTCATACGGGCCTTTTATCTCCTCTGGCTAGGCCCTGGTCTGTCCCTGCTTGTCTCGCTGTCGATCAAGGACAATTAAGTAAGTAGCTGATAAATTCCATCCGCCAAGTGTTGTCATTAGGCCTTCTGCATTGCCTGTCTGTCAGTCAGCTGTGGTGGACATGGTTTAAAGGTGGTTCCCCTTGTAGCCTTCTGCTGTTGGTTCCCAAACCTGATCCATGAGCACCTGCTCAACTCCCCATTGCCTTCTGGCTCCAGCTCGCAAACTATCTGCTGTTGTGACTGCTGGATCCACACACACAAGCCTAGGGCCCTCCTAGAGGAGAGGAGAAAAGCATATTACCTGGCACAGAGTAGATGCAAATGATAATATCTAGAGGCCAAGAAGAGTGGAAAATGGGAGAAGCAGAGCAGCACTGACTTCCTAGTTCAGTCACTTCTACTGCATTGTTTGATTCTTTTTGAGGCACCACCTTATAAACCTGATATGTCAGACAGTGTGGAAACAATACAAAAAATCTCTGTGAAACTGGAAATGTGTCCCCATCATGTGCACCTACAGACCATGACAGATCCCTTGATGAGGAAAAATATAAAACCTTCAGAAGGTATTGTTGCCAGGATATGCAGTTTTGCATCTACTGTGCATTTAAAGGGCCTTGCAGAGGCTCAGAACTATAGCTAAGCATATAATGGGGGAATAATAATGTTGGCTCAGCCTTTTACTTCACACATACATTTTTGTGAAGGAAGGAAGGAACACTGTCAGAAATATCCATGGAAGAACAAAGAAGTTTAAGAATTCAATTATTTTAGAAACTAAGGAAATCCTAACATTATAGTGATGGTAACATAGTTAATGCTGATGTAGAAAAGGATAAATATTGCTGCTTTGCTTTTGGAAAGCCTCGTATCACAGCAGTGTTTAAGCAAACATTCAGAGAGTTTGTGAGACAACACATATTGAATTCGTAGTCATGAGTATGCATGTCTGAGATCCCAATACATAGAGAATAGAAATGTGTCGTGTGACTTACATGTCCAGTCAACAGTCACATAGAGGTAGCTATGTTAGTCTGCATCTTCACAAAACAAACCAGCAGTCCTGTATCACTTTAATGATGAACAATAATTTATTAGGGGATGAGCTTTCGTGGTACTGACCCACTTCTTCATATCAGAACTTCCAGATCTGAAGAAGTGGGTCTGTCCCACAAAGGCTCATCACCTAATAAATTATTTTTAGTCTTTAAATTGCTACAGGTGTAATGAGGTTCAGCCTTACCCAAGCACTGCACCCCATTCACAGGCAGGCGTGACTCTGACTCAGAAGAACAGCAGGTTTATTAGCCGAGAGGGGCACAGCATCATACAGAGGGGTCAGTACAGCAGGCAAAGACAGTCATTCCAATTCATATGGGGGAGAGGAGGCCCTGAGGGGCCCCTGGAGCCAGGGTCTTGCCCCCTTCTTTGTATCTCTCTCTCTCTCTCTCTCTCCCTCAACCCAGACTAACTGCTTTCCACCTCCCAGTTCCAATTCAAAACCCTCAGGCTCTACCTCCTCCTTTGTCTGAAGTCCAGAAGTGTCCCCTGGTCACCTCAGTTACCCACAGCAGGAGCACCACACCCCCTGTGAGTCCCACACACATACACACATGTATCCCCCACTACATCACAACAGGGCTGCTTTTTTCTTTTATGTCCAGTCAAAACAGCTTGAACACCGAGTGCTTGCAGTGAGCAGACCAAGAACTATGCATGGAAATTATTTGGTGAACCATTGTGAACAAGTAAGTTTGAAAAAGTTGTGTTGCAGTCACAGAAAATTAACAAACAGATAAGGATCTGGGGGATGAGGCAGAATAGCAATTAAATCAAATTATTTGTTACAAATTGGTCACCCAGAGACAATTTTGCTGCTGAAGTGTACTCTTCTGTACTATTCTGGTCTATGATGAAACATAATTAAGACTATTAAAAGATCTTCTACACCACATAATTAGGCCAAGTAAGAAAATGTTAATTAACTAGCAGGTCAAAAAGAAAGCAAACAAAGCAGCCCTCTCTCCCTCAGACAACACACTTCTTGTTTCATGACACAACCAAAAAACTGGATTTCTGAGTTGGGGCAATGAAAATTTTATAACCTAACAAAAATGAACAACCCAGTATTCTAAGGTGAAAAGCAAAAATTCCCTAGCTTGCCTGCATGGGGGTATAAGGTTACCATATACGACCTTTCAAAAAAGACACCCGAGACAAAGTGTATCTGTATCAGTATCTACCAACTTACACTGTGTTAATGTACTATGTATGCTATAACACATAAATACAAGGTGAGCTGGTAGACACTGACATAGCTACACTCTCTCTCAGGACTGTCCTTTTATTTTTTTTTTATGGTAACCTCACAGGAGTAGGACTCCTTTTAGCCACAATACACACAGGATTTGGAAACCTGCTAAGATTAATAAAATAAAACAAAGAACTGTCTGAGCCAGGTTGGTATGCAATGGCTATTACCGGGCAACCCTAGAGGAGCTCAACAAGTCAGACACACATCAGAGGGGCGCATGACACTTCTTTTACAAGCTGAGAAACACCTACCATGCTTAATTATAGAAACCATGGTGATACAAAGTGTGACCCGGAGGTGAAGCTAAGAATGTAATTGAAAGTTGATGTATTAATACTTAATTTTAGAAGTGGGGAAAGTTTTTTATTTTTATTTATTTATTTGTTTGTTTATTTTGCCCTTGCCATCTGCATCTCTGGAAACCCAAGTAACATGGCAGAAGATGCCAGCCTATTTTTATAACCAGTGTATTCAAGCTGTAGAAAATCAATGTGCAGAAAGTCAAGCCGTATAAACCAAAAAAGCAATGTCACCATGGCTGAGGAGGCGATAACCAAGCCAATAGAATAATTCAATAGAAAGAGAGAAAACTTCAGATAGTTCTCCCGCTTGCTAGATTAAAGTTTAAATGCTCTGTCCTCTGAAAAGTGCATTCTTTTGCACAAGGATGACGGGAGACATTGCCATAGATTCCGTTTGAGGCTGAGAGATTTTCCAAAAACTCTCCACACAAGGACCAAGAGAAACTGGAGGGTTGTTTATTATTCTTACCTTCATGCTTACATTCTGCTTGATATTGAGTACACAATTGTAATGGGAGGTGTAGAGTCAACATTCAAAACAGCCTTGCTGTTGCAGGCCAGACCCTTGGATGCTGCAAACTGACACAGTTCTGTTGTCTTCCACACAGCTATGCCAATTTACTGTAGTGGAGAATATGGCTGCCGTATTCTTAAGGGGAACAAAACAGACTACATTGTCATGTGCCTGTCAGAAGCACAGAAGATAGTGTGGCTGACAGAAGATGATACAGTAATGTTGCTGCTGTAATCTCTGCAACCAAAATCTAGTGAGTAAAGAAGATAACGCTTGTTTTTAAAATTGCGTTCACATATTTACCATTTCCCATACAGAAAGGCTCTTTCTTTCTCTCTTTTCTGAGGGATAAAAGGCACAGAGAACGGAAGCTAATTTGCTTCAAATCAGTAGAGAGAAAACAAGCTTGAAAGTGAGATACCAGGCTCAGCGGGACAAATTCAAACTTCTGCTTCATAGTAGTCCTCCTGAGATGAGCATCTGAGCTCTGCTGGGTGGTTTGAAAGGTTTGCTTTCCTTATCTTGTTTCAGCAGAGTGTCGGTGCACCAGGCACAAAACAGCAAAGTGCAATAAAAGGCAACACAAATGTCTCCCACTTTTAAACAAACAGATCAAACATCCAGGCTTACACAAATCCGTATACACACAAAGTGGGCAAGTTGCTGGCTATGTCAGGTCTCCAGGTGGCTCTGCTAGTGTGCGAATTCAAAAGAAAATCCATTCAGGGAGGAGGGGGGTGGAAGGGAGAGGAGTTAATGCTTAGAAATTAGTTCTGTTAAAAGTGAAATGTTATTTCATTCTTTTTATGTTTATACAGGTTGTACCCCCTGGTCTGGTACCCTTGGGACCTGAGCAGTCCCAGTCGAAGGAATTTGCCAGACCAGGGGAGATGGCTCCCCTCCTGGCCATCACCTCATTCTCTGCCCTCAGGCTGTCGTGGAGGGGGCCTCCACTCCTGGCCAGCCTCTCTACGGCATGGCTGCTGAAGGGGACTCCACTCCCAGCCTGCCAGCCACACTCCCTGCTGTAGGGCTGAAGGCAGAGCTTCCTGGAAATATACAAATCCATGGGGCTGGATCAAATGAATCTGAGGATGCTGAGGGATTTGGCTGATGTGATTGCAGAGCCGTTGGCCGTTATCTTTGAAAACTCATGGTGACTGGGGGAGGTCCCAGACAACTGGAAAAAGGCAAATGTACTGTGCATCTTTAAAAGAGGGAAGAAGAAAAATCCGGGGAGCTACAGACCAGTCAGCCTCACCACAGTCCCTAAAAAATCATGGAGGGGATCCTCAAGGAATCCATTTTTGAAGCTCTTGGAGCAGAGGGAAGTGATCAGGAATAGTCAACAAGCATCCTCCAAAGGCATGCATAGGGTGACCATCTGCCCCGCACTGGGGGGGACAATCCCACATTTGGGGACTTCTTTTTTTTTAAAGGACTCATTGTCCTGTATTTGCTCCACCCCCTCAACGTCGGGGAAGCAGAGTGAACATGGGCAGCTGCAGCTTCCCTGAGGCTCTTGGAGAGCACTGGCAGCTGCCACCTCCTTCTTGGCTCCCTGGGCTTGGAGGAGTTGCCCCTCACCACCATATCTGCCTGTCCCAAATATGGTGGGGAGGGGCAACTCCTCCAAACCCAGGAGCCCAAATATGGGACAGGGAGATATGGTTGCCCTAGTCATGCTTGACCAACCAGATTGCCTTCTATGATGAGGAAACTGGCTCTGTGGATTGGGGGAAGGTGGTAGACATAATATATCTTGACTTTATCAAAACTTTTGATATGCTTTTCCACAGTATCCTTGCCAGTAAGTTAAAGAATTATGGATTGGATAAATGGATTGTAGGGTGCATAGAAAGCTGGCTAGATCATCAAGCTCAATCAGTTGTAACCAATGACTCTATAGCTGGCTGGTGGCCAGTATCACGCGGAGCACCCCAAGAGCTGGTTCAGGGGTAGGTTTTGTTCAACACCTTTATTAATAATCTGGAGGGGAGGGACTGCACCGCTAGCAAATTTGCAGATGACACTAAACTAGTAGGGAGAGACTGATGTGCTGGAGGGTAGGAATAGGCTCCAGAGAGATCTACACAGATTGGAGGATTGGGCCAAAAGAAATCTGATGAGATTCAACAAGGACAAGTGCAGAGTTCTGCATGTAGGATGGAGGAACCCAAGTACTGCTACAGGCTGCAAACTGAATTGCTAAGCAGCAGTTCTGCAGAAATGAACCTGGGGATTACAGTGGATAAGAAGCTGAGTCTGAGCCAATAGTGTGCCCAAGAAGGCTAACAGCATACTGAGGTGCATTAGACAGCCCACATTGGCAGCAGATCTACGGAAATGATTATTCCCATTTATTCAGCACTGATAAAGTCTCATTTGGAGTATTGCATCCAGTTCTCCCCCCACCACCCATTATAGAAAAGATGTGGATGCACTGGAGAGAGTTGAGTGGAGGGTGACAAGAACGATTAGGGGGCTGCAATACATGATTTATGAAGAGAGGCTGAGACTTGGGTGTATTTAGTCTACAGGAGAGAAGAGTGATGGGAGATTTGATAGCGCTCTTCAACTACCTGAAGGGGAGTTCTACAGAGGATGGAGAGAGGCTGTTCTCAGTGGTGAAAGATGACCAAACAAGGAGCAGTGGTCTCAAGTTGCAATGGGGAAGGACTAGACTGGGTATTAGGAGAAACTGTTTCACTAGGAGAGTGGTGACGCTCTGGAATGAGTTACCTAGGGAGATGGTAGACTCTTCTTCCCTTGAGGTCTTTATGTCCTGGCTTGACAAAATCCTGTCTGGGATGATTTAGTTAGGTTTGGTTCTGTTTTCAGCAGGGGCTTGAACTCCATGACCTCCTGAGGTCTCTTCCAACTCTATGGCTATGTCTACACTAGAGTTTTGTAGACAAAACTTGCAGAGCATCCACACACAAAATGCATTTTGTCAACAGAAACTGTCAACAAAAAAGCTGCATAGATGCTCTGGGGGACCAGTCTGTCAACAGAGCAGATCAAAAGATTAGTCCGTTTTTATGTGTAGACGTGATCTGTTGACAGAAGTATGGTTGGAACAACTCTTCCAACAGTAACTTCTGGTCACAGACGCTTCTAGTGTAGATATAGCCTACGATTCTAAGACTGTGTGGCAGGCTAGTGCACACCTTGGTTTGCCACAGACTAATGTCCCTGTAGATGGGCCATTAGTCAGGCCTACGTGTCACTACAGACTTAGGAAGTGGAGGTGTAATTTCCATTTTGGGTAACCATATCCATGCTAACTCAGACTGCGTTAGTGTGCTAAACATTGTAGACCCTATGAGCAGCAGAAAGCGCTAGCCATATAAGAATGCATGTAGAGTCTGGTTTGGGATCATGCTCAGGGCAGAAGATCATCCTGCAGATTGTGTTCCCATGGTTACACTTCTATATGCTGATAAGCAGACAGGATGGGCTATAAAGAGAGAGACCAGTGTTAAAGGTGGTCAGGAAAAGCATCTGCAGAACCATTTTCCACAGAAGAATGTAATCCCAACACTGAAATGCATCATGAAATCATGTCAATTTCACTGAGGCCAAAAACTTGGACAATATTCCAATAATGTTAAAATGTCCCTTTTTCAAATGTAGCATGTTTTTCTTGTTCTAAAACAACTTAATTAATTTAAATTATGTATTAAATTACATTATGATATACAATTGTAAAGACCATAAATCAAAATGAAATATTATGAGTTACCTGAAACTATTTTTAAATAATTGTTTTTTTCTTTTGCAAAGAATTTTAAAAGGGGGAGGGTGCGTTCATTCTGATTTCAGAAATCTCAGGTTTTCGGTCAGCTGGGTTTTCTGTCCTCAATTCTGCTCTAGTTGCTAAGAATTGTGGAAGAATGGTCCTCATCTGAGAACTGAACATCGATTCCAAGACAGGGAGGACTCCAATGTGCTACATCATGGACTCCATTCTAAGGACATGAGGCTACACACTGACTCATTCCAAGGCTGAAACTCATCCCTGCTGTCAGAGATATTCAGCCAGCACCTCAGATTCCACACTGGTAATTCCCATTATTAAATTTTCTGGCTGTGTTAAACCTCTTTTCCCTCTCTGTGACTAAGCTCAAAGAAAGGCTTCACCAGACCTTCCAAGAGCTTTCAGTGATAAGCTGGACTGTTTAACGGCTTTAATTTTCTATCGGTTTCTCTTTTGTAAACGATAGGCTATCATGGCCTGTTCAGACAGGCAACATAGCTAGAGGATAACATACTCTTCTAGGACTCAAGCGGACCGTGTGTCAGTTCCTGGCAGTGACACTGACCTAAGGCGGTATTGACTCTGTTCCCCTTTCTCTGCCTGCAACTTGTGTATGGAGATTATATTTCTATGGACCATGTATTTGTTTGTTCGTATGCTAACACAATGGGGCCTCCAAGGACTACTGGAAAAAAATTAAAAACCTGTGTCCCATATTCATCCCTGGTGGAATCCCACTGAGGCAGTGGAGAAACTAGGGCCAAAGCTGGCGTCTATTGTTTAATAAAACAAAAAGTTCCTTCTCTAGCTGACTTTGGAGGGAAAGTCTAACACTTTAAGTAGTCCTACCTTTGTCTTCTTGCTTGAGGCACATGAGACACCTCGTTTCTAGACATGTTGCAGGAGTCTTCTTGCTCACAACAGATGCCTTCAGAAATCTTGAGGGAGCAGAGAGAGCACAACAGAGCAGAAAAACCAGAAAGTGAAAGGCACAGTCAGACTACCAGAAGCTATTTGTGCAAATAAAATGGACTGTGGAAGCCCCGGAACCTACCTAGGGCACATGCATGCTCAGACTTGGTCTATACGAGGCAAGTAAGTTGATTGCAGATAGGCAGTTCCAGCTATGGCAATTGCATAGCTAGAATTGACTTATCTGCAATCGATTTATCTGGCTGTCCTCACTGAGAAAAGTTGATGGGAGAGTTTCTCCTGTTGATCTCCCTTGCTTCTCCTGATATTGAGGTGTACAGGGGTCAACTACTGACCCTGATAGGTCAATTTCATGCATCTCTACCAGGTGCATGAAATCAAACCCTGGAAGATTGTACCTAAGTGAGTCGATCTTCCAGCTAATGTAAACACGACCTTAGACTCCACACAGACACAAAGCAGTTTTTTTCCCCGGCTTTCTGCACTGTGGAGTGACTATTGCATATTGCACACCTGGTCTTCCTAATCGCATATCGTCTGTTCACCTTGTCTGTGTCTACACTTACCACAAACTTCAAAATGGCCATGTTAATGGCCAGATCTAAGAATATGAATAAGGTGCTGAAACGCATATTCAGCGCCCCATTAGCATGCCACCAGCCGCAGGACTTCAAAATTGCCCCGTTTCACTCCTGCATGGCTCGTCTACACGGGGGTCCTTTTCGAAAGTATCCCACCAACTTTGAAATCCCCTTACTCCCATTTCAGCGCTTCATTAGTAATCTTCAATCTGGCCATTAGCACGGCCATTTTGAAGCTTTTGGTAAGTGTCGACGTAGCCATTGCGAAATCCAGCCTGTCCATGTATTGATCAGGGATCTTACATGTGTATCCTTGCAGTGTCACCTCTAGACAAGTACTTCAGCAATGCTCGAAGTGGGAGCAGTAGCACAGAACTTATCCTGCGTGTCCAGCAGGGAAATGAAATTGACTAATCACCTACAGGAGATTAATGGCACCTTCTCTATTACTTAAATCCACAATCACCGTGCAGGCTGTGCGCTGAATGACAGATATGCTTGCTGTGTTAGTAGTACAACAGCACCTCCAAAACCCAAACCAGGATCTTATTCTGTAGGGCAATTCAATTCCCTCATGCCTTAAAGAGTGTCCTCCTTACTGGTCAAAGACATCCTACAGATGAGCTGCAGTTTGATTTCTCTAGCCAGATTAATGCAATCTAGAGACCAAAGTGCACCCCCACATGAGGCCCCCTGTGGCTCTGCCCTTATGGTCCCTGTGCTGGGGCCTCTCTCTCACACCTGGAAGCAGAGCCATCCTGTCCAGTGAACAGTTCAGGGTGACCACCTCAGGGCGGCCTGGGGGATTAGTCAGGGCCCTGACTCCAGCAGCAGAGGTGGGAGTCGAAGGAAGAAGAGCAATTTAGCAGCCTGCCCTGCTCCACCACCTCCCAGCTGGGTGACTCCACTTCACTGCAGCAGCAGGAAACAAAACACCCTGACTCCAGCCTGCTCTGCTCTGCAGGGCGGGGCTTCTGGGAACAGGTGGAGTGGAAGCAAGGCAGTAGCAGAGAAGAGGTGGGAAGAGGTAGGAGAAGGGCCTGGAGAAAGGGCGGGGGCTTGTCCCAGGTCCCATAATCCCCTTAGCTCTCTAGAAGAACAATGCAGGCCCTGTCCATGCAGGCAGCATCAGAGGCTATCAGCTCTTAAAAACAGCAGGTGTGACAGCCAGCAGCCCTTTCCTCCATAGGGAGTTTAGCACAACAACAGAGGGACCCTCTCAGGCTGCCAACTTTCTAATCACACAGAACTAAACATCTTTGCCCTGCACTCATCCCAGTCCTTCCCTGAGGCTCCAGCCTGTTCACGCCATCCCTGTCCCTCTGTCACATGTTCTCTCCCCACCCCCTCCACACACACTCACTCTTTTTCACTGGGTGGGGGAAGGGGATTGAGACGCAGGAGGGGGGAGAGCTCCAGATGGGTGTGTGGGCTGCAGGGCGGGGCCAGAAATGAAGGGTTCAGGGTACAGTTGGAGGCTCCAGATTCAGGCAGTGTGGTTGGGTGCAAGAGGGGATGGGGGCCCAGC
This sequence comes from Carettochelys insculpta, assembly GCF_033958435.1. Lineage (NCBI taxonomy): Eukaryota > Metazoa > Chordata > Testudines > Carettochelyidae > Carettochelys > Carettochelys insculpta. Next base: position 20,630,535 of record NC_134152.1, read on the forward strand.
TTTAAGTGCAGGTTGTGGGGTGAGGCCAGGGGTTTGAGGATGAGGGGTTTGAGATACTGGAGGGGGCTCAGAGGTGGGATGGAGGTTGGAGAAGGAGGGGAGTTGAGGTGTGGGCTTTTGGCAACACCACAGGTAGCTCCCCAGAATTGACAACTTGTCCTCAACTTTCAGGCGGGGACACCATGTGGAGCCCCCCAGCCATTCTTGTGCATAGAAGCTGTGAGCAGTTCACCTCTGGGACCAGATGGCCTAGTGACTAGGCCCCCTGGCCAGGGCCTGTTGGGTGGGTCCTCAGCTCCACCCAAGCATCTATGGTTTGAGTCTGGGGTGGGGTCCTGAGAATGTAGTTCCCCCTTTGGCAGGAGAGGGGTCTCCCGGCGGGGGCGGGGAGGAGGCTTCCCACACCCCTCAGTACCTGGGGGAGGGTCCTGGGTGGCGCCCTCCGGTGGCCGACTGGGTGGCAGCCCTAGCCTGGCGCCTCCTGCCTCAGAGCCAACTCCTGCCTCTTGGCTGGTCAGCCCCAAACTGAGCTGGCTTCCCTCCAGGCCTGACACTGGCCACAGGTGAAAAGGGGTGGGGCTGATTGGGCTAACAGGCCTTGTTTAAACCCTGCCTTGCCTGACCTCCCTCTCACGCTCCTAGACATCCTCCCCCCAGTACCCCCACAGGGTCTGCCCCTCCCGCAACTGTGTTCCTTCTCCCCTGGAAAACAAGTCCGCATTTGCATAATCCTTTCCCACACGATGCTGGATCTGGAAGGAGAAGGGTTGGAGGGAGAGGTACCACCTCGTGATTCCGGGGTTTGTCTCTTTCATCACCTGTAGCCAGCACGGGGGGGCGTGGTCGGTGATTGGTGTAAAGTGTCCGCCCAGGAGGTAATATTAGAGTGAGTCTATGGCCCATTTGACGGCTAAGGCCTCTTTCTCTGTTACTGAGTAGGCCTTCTCCCTTGGGAAGAGCTTACGGCTGATATAAAGAATCGGGTGCTCCTCGCCTCCCACAATTTGGGAGAGCACCACTCCCACCCTGACATCTGAGGCATCCATCTGTAGCAGGAACTCCTTCGAGAAGTCGGGGCTGTACAGGACCAGTTCTGGTCAGAGCTGGGCCCTTAGGGCCTGGAAAGCTTCCTCACAAGCTGGGATCCATGGGATGATGTTGGGAACCTCTTTCCTGAGAAGGTTGGTGAGAGGGGCAGCGATGGAGGAGAAGCCCTGGATGAAGCAGCGATAATACCCTGCTAACCCCAGGAACTGGCATACTTGTCTTTTCAAGGATGGAGGGGCTCAGTACCTGGGGGAGGGTCCTGGGCTGCGCCCTTTGGCAGCCAACCGGGTGGCAGGTCTCGCCTGGGGTCTCCTGCCTTAGAGCCAGCTCCTGCCTCTTGGCTGGTCAGCCCCAAACTGAGCTGGCTTCCTTCCCTCTATACCCCTTCAGGCCTGACACTGGCCACAGGTGAACCAGGGTGGGGCTGATAGGGCTAACAGACCTTGTTTAACCCCTGCCTTGCCTGGCCTCCCTCTCATGCTCCTACAGAAGCCAAGGGACATATCACCACTGCTAGGGAGCCTGTCAGCCCCATGCCTAATGGTCCAGTCAGTAATGGTGACCAGACCTGCCAGGGACCCTTTTGACCAGGGTTGATCTGGGAACCCTAAGAACCTCAGTATTTAGTCAGTGTGATGGATGGGCTGGCTCAACATACTCTTCTCCTCCGGTCGCACAGAGTCTTCTTTTGGGGGTTTGTTGGAAACCCCCACACTAGAGCAGAGGCCTTTTGAGTTAACAACCTGCTGAGACACATCAGGCAGTTCAGCTGCATTCAGAGCTATTGTTTCAGGCTCTCTGCAGATAAAGGCAGATGTGGCTGCATTGGACAATATTTTCAATCTTCTCTCTCAACCATGGGGGCAAGATCTCTTAAATGGAATTGAGATTTAAGCCATTACATGTCTGCAAAATGTAGTGGCCTGCATCTTACAACAGCCTCTGAAACGGTTTAGGAAATACCCTAGGGAAAACTTCCTTTTCTACTTGTATTTGGAACAGTGCCACTAATTGCACGTCCTTAGCTTAATGGTGATTGTATATCAGCATAATTGAGCTACTGTCACTTTAATAGTTAAGGTTATTGGGACAGCAACTTAATTGATGCATTGTCACATTACCTTCTTTTTCATTTGTGGTGTTTATTGGAGTGTAGGGAAATTTAAATAGTGTAATTGAAGCATTTGAATAATTAACTGACGTAGGATTTTGGCATAAATACACCTGCTAATATTTTCTAAAGAAGGGTTTCTCACTGAAAGGCTTATCTAAATGCAAACTTCTCCATGGCTCTGAACAGCATTCTGGGTGGTGGGGTGAGGGCACTGCTTAATGAGGCATGTACCCAGAATGCCATTATAAATCTTCAAGAGTGTAGGCCCTGTATAGACTCCATGGACCAAATTCACCTTTGGAGCTGATTTCATGATCAGTCTTATACTTTAAATACAAGGTGCTAGGTACATCTGGGAACCTAGGAGCGGCAACAGAGACAACTACATAGGCTATAGACCACACTGGCAAAGGACAGAGAGATCCCCTGACAGTCACAACAGACTCATCTCCTACTTTCCCACTACAGATCACATCTATTTCTGGCTTTCATACATACCCTTATTTACTCACATTAGATTTAGAGAAAGAGAAGTTTGGGTTCATCAAGAAAATAGGAGGCAGATCTGAACACTGTCCACACATTGATATTGATGATGATGATGATGATGATGATGCACCTTATAAGGCCTCACAATCACATGTAGAGGGCATGCATACACGGTGCACAGAAACTCTCTTTTGGGGCTGTGGAAAGAGGAAGAAAACTAATAAGGAGGAAAAGCAATGGAGAAAAACAGATCAAAGAGGGAAAGCAGATATATAGAGAGTGAAAAATAGAGAGAAAACCTTCTGAAAATAATCAGTGTTCTGTATGTACACAAACACGTCCTTTACATGATGTATACAGACAAAGGCACTGTCTCTCCAAAACCTGCAAAACCAGTAACTCAGTAACACTGTCACCATCGGCTATTCATAAGTCTTCATATCTGTTTGCACAAATGTTTTGGAACGTACTATTCTTCCTATAACAATAGCTGCAGCACCACAGGTGTACAAAGCATAAGCAGGAGCATTCACCATTCAGTGTTGTTTATTCTCTTAAAAAAAAAGTCTGTTATCCATTCATGGTGCAGGTACAATAGCATGTGACTTAGGAAGTAATCGTTCACATGCCACCACTAGTAGATAATCCCACTGAAAAGCTTACAAACTCCTCACAGGTTGAAACTGAAAATTAGGCAGTGAAAGCTTACAAACAAAGCCATTTGTAGGATGGGTTTATGAGTGATTTCCATAGGCAGGGAGAGCTAACTTCATATGATTTATTTGCAATGAATAATTCAACAAATTATTTAACGTTAAGTACCTCACACTTGACACTGTGTTGAAAATAAGATAAATCGTACATGGAACCACTTGTGCCAGTCTCTATTTTGGTAGATTCTTCCATTCCCAGTAAATAATATAAGGTGCCACTTAGCTAGAAAAACAAGAGGGGTTTTTTTGTTTTTGTTTTTTTTTAAGTGGAATCTCCTACTGGGGTGCTCAAATTAGAGGGGAGAACAGTACCATCACAATAATTATGCAAAACATGTAAAAAAAATTTAGCAGGTTCACAAATTCTCAGCCTGCCGGAGGTTCATTCATTCCTGTATGACAACGTAAAAAGAATTAGAAGAATGCACCTCTCCAGCATGGTCACTCAGGTTTAAAAGAATAAAGAAAATGCTATAGGACCATAGATTTTCAGTGTATCAACCATAATGATTTTCAATTGTACATGTAGCAAACACAGAGAGCAATGCATACAGCACAACATGCTTCAGACAAGGGTCACAGAGCGGACACAGATAACTACTTACTCCGAGGAAGATTAAAATGACAGTGAAACACACACCCTTCCGTAGTGATCACTATTATTGCCTGCTTAAGGGATGGTTTAAGAAATTATCTGTGAACTTAATTTTTAATTAAGCCAGGAGCTCTAAGGGCCTTTTAGTTCAAGCAGGCGGGGGAGTGGGGCAGGGGAGGGCATCAATTTTTGGTGAGGGAGAGGTTTACTTGACTCTAATAGGCTTGGATAATGTATCAAGAAGCTTTTACAATAAATCAGCTGGTCCAGCTGAGGAAAGTCTAAAACCCAATTTCAGATGGCAAAAACTCTCTAATGTGGAACAGAAGGTTGCCATTGCTCAGGTCTGTGGAAAACTATTGTTTTCAGCCCCAACACTGATAGTATTCAGAGAATAGATGGTTCACTATGCTGTAGAGAACTTCACGAAGAAACACTTATATTCTGCTCCAACAAACTTCAAAAGGAGCTATCCGCCCATGAGCTAACAGCTGCGGGAATTCCAACTAACTGTGGTAAAGCTAGTTCAACTTGGCCAGAATGCTATGAATGAACATTAACCACCAAAATGTATTAAGTGGGGGGGGCGTAGGAACCTTCAAACTAAAGGCAACATTCTGCACTGACGTACCCAACAGATCTGTATTGCTCAACAGGATCATAGTAAATATGGCTAGAAAAGACAAACTACATCACAGAATTCATCTTCCTCACACGTGGAAATTCCAGTAGACTCCATTTTAATCCTTCAACTGTTCTTTTAATTTCTGTAGGTCTCTGTTGACTTCTGCTGGTCAGTGTTTGGTTTTAACCAAATTGGTTTATGCATGAACCAATAAGCTCAGCAACCCACAGACCACTATTTTGGCCAATTAGATTTTAAGTCACAGCAATAGACGTCTATGGATGTTCCAGCTCCTGGAGTTATTGATCATCAAGCAAACGCCAGCAAAAACTAGTAGAAATCAACAAAGCACATGAAGAATCCTACTGGATTCTATGGGACTTTCCATAAATGATGCCTGTTCATTACCATTGATGCTATGCTATTTTGGAGGTTGGGGGAATTGCTTGAAAAATTGACTCAACATGAAAAAGTAACAAACCCTACAGATCTTCAGTATGGTCAGCTGGAATGACAAATTATTAATATGTTTTAAAGAAGCTAATAAGTAAAAGCAGAAATCACAGAATCATAGGAATGTAGGGCTGCTTGGGACCTCAAGAGGTCCTCTAGTCCAGCTCCTGGCACTGACGCAGAACCAATATATCTAGACCCAGGTCTGCCAACAGGGAGGACAGTGGGGTCCGCTACTCCACTGCCTGGTGATTTAAAGGGTCCTGGGCTGCCAGCTGCTGCTACAGTGGCAACGGCAGTGACCAGAGGTCTAGGCCCTTTAAATCGCTGCTGGGACCTAGGCAATGCACACGTGGGGGCACTGAAGGGCTGGCCTCACTGCTTCTGAGGGCCCAGGGCCACCTCCTCCACCTTGTCAGAGCCTAAAGAAGGCTGCCCTGTCCAGACCACACCTGAGAGGTGTTTGTCCAAACTGTTCTTAAAATCTTCAGGGATGGAGGTTCTCCAATCCCTCTTGGAACCTTATTCCAATGCTTAACTACAGGTGAAAACTTGCTTTCATCCAGCACTCTCTGTCTGGCAACGTCTGTGGTCAGGCATGATTTTGGTTAGCCAGATGTTCACTTATTATGGATATGGCCAAATTTCCTGCAGTCCCATAAAGTTTATTTACAGCCACCAGTCCTGGCTTGCAGTGTTGTGCTGTTATTTAGCTGTAATTTACTCCTAAACATAGTAAGCAGCAGAAGTGTTGGTAATGCTGCTAGACTATACTGACTTCGCCTGATCCAGCAAATTCTCTGGTTTGACACCAGTCAGATCTCAAGGGTGCTGGACTAGAGAGGTTCAACCTTTATCTATATAGTTAGAAAGCTTTTCCTGATATCTAACCAAATTCTTCCTTGCTGTAGATTATGCCCATTGCTTTGTATGCACATGGAGAACAATCACCGTCCCCTTTAGAACAACCCTTAACATATCTGAAGACTTATCAGTTCTTCCCCTCAGTCTTCTTTTCCCAGGATTACACATGTCCAGGTTTTCCTCCTAGGTCTGGATTTCTGAAACTTTTATCATTTTTCTAGCTCTCCTCTAGACTCGCTCCCATTTGTCCACCTCTTTCCCGCACTGTGGCACCTGGAATTGGATACACTACTTCAGCTGAGGCCTCACTAGTACCAATTAGAGCAGGACAATTACCTCTGGTGCTTTTCTTCCCCACTAAGTAAGGAGCTTTTATTTTCCTTCATCTTTCTCTTGCTCCAAATGGCTTGCTAAAACAAAATGTTGTCCTCAAGACATCCCAAGAACCAGCTGAGCCAACAGCCTCCATGGGCCTCTGGGAAAAGTGGGAGGGATAACTCTGGAAGGGGGAGGGTCTCAAGTGAAAGGGGCTGGGCAGCCAACCCCCCATGCCATTTAGAGCACAGTGCTGCCCCTTCCTCTGTGCCATCCAGAGCAATGCTGCTGTCCCCCCAACCCCACAGCTGGGAGTCCCAGATCTCTTTGAACGGTGGGAGTCTGGGGCAATTGCCCCATTTCCACACACACACATCAGCAGGCTGGCCAGGAACTTACTGGACATTTGTGGTTTGCTGCTGTGTCACTATCCCGAGAACCGCCAGAAAAGTAACAATATTACTACCAGATCTGGTATTTCAGATATTTCTGTTATGTGCTTTACATATTCTTCATCCACCTCCACCTGTAGTAAACCCCTACTATGACATTATCCCTTGTTTTCCCTCTTTTATCTGTATCCAGAGATTTTCATCTCATCTGCCTCTCACCCCTTTCTGGACCAGTATACATATTTTTAATGTATAATGCAACACCTCCTTGGTTTTGTTTTGTTTTTTTTCCCTACCTGTCCTTCCTGAACTAGCTTAATCCCTCTGAGTGAGCTCTTCAATTTCACCTGTCATCAATAGTTAAACTGTTTATTTGGTTACACAGAATATAGGACCAAAAGTTGTCCTTGAAGGCACATGATTCCACATGCAAATTACCTACAAAAAGCTGGGTGAAGGGAAAGTGTGAGAAAAGGGAGATGAATGGTCTTATATTAACAAATCTTCCTTTCTAGGAAACAAGTCATTTATCAAAGCAGTGTACTTCCACCAGCTGTCAAAACACTTGGTCTAATTACATGTGATGAACAATGAACTAGAAGTGCAGGCAAGAACTGCAGCTGTGATAAGATTGGAAAGAAATCTTTACTACAGTTGAATTTAGACCACAAATCCAAAAGTATTAATAATTTTTAATAACTATCATGTGGTTGAGTTTTATTTGTCTACAGGCTATTAATTTTGTATTGTGGTTAGCCAATTTAAATTATCTGATTTTTACAAATTTCCATAAAGTATCATTCCTATCTCATTAACCTAAGTCACGAAGATGCTTTGAAGTAAGCTTTTGGTTTATTTCAGTTATATTTTCAAACAGGCTCTGAAGCTGTTCTTTTGAATGAAGATAAAGCATATGCAAAAGTTGTTAAAATGCAGCAGAAGAGCCAACAGGCTGGAGTGCCCACTTTCACACTGCTATTTATTTTAAACCTATTTTGCTAAGAGAGGTACTAATGTAACCGCTGACAGGCGGAACCAAACCTAGGTTATAGGATGAGCCTGAACTGCTTGGGCTAAAAGCCACCAGGTTCTCAGCTAAGGCTGTGGAGAAGATTTAATCTTTTCCTCTGTAAGCGGTCAAAGGGTCTACACTTCCAGGAAGATCAACCCAGTCAGGGTCAAACTTCTGGTGTTTGATTTTGCATGCGTAGTAGAGACATGCAAACTTGAACTGTTTGGGGGTCGGCAGTCAACTCCTGTACTCTTTGCTGTTGTGAAGAGTAAGGGAAGGCAAGGGGAGAAGCTCTTCTGTTGACCTCCCCCTGTATGAACGGCCAGAAAAGTTAACTGCAGATAAGTCGATTCTGGCTACACAATTGCCATAGCTAAAATTGCCTATCTGCAATCAACTTAACTCCCTAGTGTAGACCAAGCCTGAGTCTCACTACATGAGACAGTGAACTACACTGAGTAGTGTGTGGGTTACACTAACTTCTGTTGTGCATGTTGTGTGTGTCCGAGTCTTCTTGCTCACCATTCATGCTTGAAGCAAGATAAACATTGGGCTTCATTCTACTAAACTTGCTGAAGCTGAGTGGCATCTTACTCTGCATTGTATCAGAGGGGTAGCTGAGTTAGTCTGTATCTTCAAAAACAACAAGAGGTTCTCTGGCACCTTGTAGACTAACAGATATTTTGGAACCATAAGCTTTTGTGGTCAAAGACCCCCTTCATCAGATGCATGAGTTGGGGTTCCAGAGAAGGGTCTAAATATATAGGCTCATGAAAAGGAGGGCATCCCAGTCAAGAGGAGGGCCAGAGTTGACAAGGTCAGTTCAGTCATGGAGGATGTGACCCATTATCAACAGCACCGCAATGCTTTCAATGGGGTGATCAGGGAAGTAAAACATAACTCAGTACGAGCAAGGGTGGCAAAGTCTGGCCTACAATAAATGCATATTGCATGGGGAAATGTGCAGCTGCAGCTTATGCTGTGAGATTTTCCTAGGTCATGTTACATGCTTGTGTTCACACTGATATCAAGAATGCTGCTATTTTGCTAAAACATGAGTATAATAGGGGGAGAGGAGGAAAATGAATGATAAGGGGGACAATTGGGTAAAGTGCAAGCCTGTGAAAGCCTGAAGAAAGAATGATGCGTGCAAATTATTAGTTACATGTCACTTCCTGCCCTCAAATCATTGATTTTACTGGGATCACTTGCAGAACAAGTCACTGCCACTCGTCCTGGATAATGACAGTGGAATGTGATACTAAGGGATAAAAATAAAACTTTGAAACCTGAAACTACCTACTACTGAGGGGTATAATAAGCAATAGCATAAACAGTGAGGCAAAGTGCCTGGCCAGTGCAAAGAAAGCAAATGAGATATTTGGTGTATTAACAAAGGAATTCATTATGAAGGTAAGTAAACAATGCTATTACTGTTCAGTGACTCTTAGGCTACGTCTACACGTGCACCCAACTTCGAAATAGCTTATTTCGATGTTGCGACATCGAAATAGGCTATTTCGATGAATAACGTCTACACGTCCTCCAGGGCTGGCAACGTCGATGTTCAACTTCGACGTTGCTCAGCCCAACATCGAAATAGGCACAACGAGGGAACGTCTACACGGCAAAGTAGCACACATCGAAATAAGGGAGCCAGGCACAGCTGCAGACAGGGTCACGGGGCGGACTCAACAGCAAGCCGCTCCCTTAAAGGGCCCCTCCCAGACACACTTTCATTAAACAGTGCAAGATACACAGAGCCAACAACTAGTTGCAGACCCTGTATATGCAGCACGGACCCCCAGCTGCAGCAGCAGCAGCCAGAAGCCCTGGGCTAAGGGCTGCTGCCCACGGTGACCACAGAGCCCCGCAAGGGCTGGAGAGAGAGTATCTCTCAACCCCCCAGCTGATGGCCGCCATAGAGGACCCCGCTATTTCGATGTTGCGGGACGCGGATCGTCTACACGTCCCTACTTCGATGTTGAACGTCGAAGTAGGGCGCTATTCCCATCCCCTCATGGGGTTAGCGACTTCGACGTCTCGCCGCCTAACGTCGATTTCAACTTCGAAATAGCGCCCAACACGTGTAGACGTGACGGGCGCTATTTCGAAGTTACTGCCGCTACTTCGAAGTAGCGTGCACGTGTAGACGCAGCTTTAGGGTGCAGGTAGGTAACTAAATAGATGTGGGTAGTGCAGGTAAAGATCATTCTTACAGCTCAGGAGGACCTAGAAGGCTAAGAGATCCCATTACACATACCAGTATTTAAAGGGGTTAGGCAGGGACAGATGCTCAGGGATAGGAGAATGGCTCGGCACTGAACAGCAGGTATGTTAGACCAGGGAAGTTTGCCTCTTTGTCTTGTGCTGGCCTTGAGGATCACCCACTAGAATAGTAGAGGGCAAAGAGTTAGGGAAAAGGGAATGTGTCAAGTACATCCCACATTAGACTGATCCTGGGCTACCTGTTATAGGCTGGCTTACGCTGGAATGGACCAGAAGTAGCTCTAATGAAGCACTGAGTACCACAGGGGCAGTGTGTTTGGAGAGCTTAGCATGCCCACTTCCTGCAATAGCCTTTGTTGACTCTGGCCCTACTCAAAGATCTGGGCCCCTCCTTTTTTGTTACAGCTTGGAGTTACTAACTAAGAGTTTAGCACAATGAAAAACTTCACTGGCATAAGTAGTCACACATAGCTCCATTAACTTCAGGTGTACCTGCCCCACATTGATCCATCAGCCACAGGGCTGGAGGAGTAAATGGAACCATTACAACGCACATCAACACCGTGCCGCACGTCTCATTACAGTGTAACTGGAACAGCAGTGCACGGAAAACTGGCGATTTAGCTTAAAATTCACAAAGTGACCTGAGGAAAATAAACATTTTGTTGGGGGTGGGAAGTGGGGAAATGACAGATTCTGACGTATTTTAAAAGAGCATTTTGTGAACAACATGGAAGATATCAAAATTCTTTCATGTAAATTTTGAAAAAGAAAAAAGACTTTCACTTGCCAAACCTCATAAAAACTGAGGCTACAAGTGTGTCATAAGGAGGAGGGAGAAAACTTGTTGTTCTTGGCCTCTGAGGAGAGAACAAGAGGCAATGGACTTAAGCTGCAGCAAGGGAAGTTTAGGTTGGACATTAGGAAAAAGTTCCTAACTGTCAGGGTGGTCAAGTACTGGAATAAGTTGCCAAGGGAGGTTGTAGAATCTCCCTCGCTGGAGATATTTAAGAACAGATTAGATAGATGTCTATCAGGGATGGTGTAGATAGTGGTCGGTCCTGCCGTCGGGGCAGAGGACTGGACTCGATGGCCTCTTGAGGCCCTTTCCGGTCCTAGGGTTCTATGATTCTATGATTCTATGAATTCTTTTCACACCCACCTCCCTATTTCTCATGGAAAATTCTAGTTGTAATTTTCAAAACAAAACAAAACAAAATCAGATTCAGACTCAGAGCATTCTATTTGCAATATTCAAGGGTCTTCTCCTGTTATTTCACTTTTTAAAAAAACTTTTCTCCCCAGTGAGGAAAGTAAGAGAAATTGGGGAAAAGTCACATTTTCTCTCACTTCTTTTCTATAAGTAAATAAAGCAAAACAAGCACTTGAAAGTGGATTTTCCATTCTCCCACAAACATACACATAAACTTAAAAAAACAGTTTTTCCAATTACCATGAAATACAAATTTTAAAAGTACATTAAATTTTTGTAAAAAATGCTGCAAGGCTGTGTTTTGGATTTTTAAAGAATTTTGTCAAGACTGATTTTTTTTCCACAAAAAAGATTTATTTTTACGTAAATCCATTTGACACACCTTCATTATTTCTTAATTACATGAATATGATATTCCTGAAAATATTATACAGGTTGAACTTCTAATCAAGCATGGTTTCATCTGGCAACATCCATAGTCCTGCATAATTTCAGTTAGTTGGATGTCCACTTATCATGGGCATGGCCAAGTTTCCCATGGTCCCATAAAGTTTTAAACAGCCATCTGTCCTGGCTCTCAGTGTTTGGTACTGTTATTTAGTTCTAAGTTACCCCTATATAGCTGCGTCTACACGTGCACGCTACTTCGAAGTAGCGGCACCAACTTCGAAATAGCGCCCGTTGCGTCTACACGCGTCGGGCGCTATTTCGAAGTTAACTTCGACGTTAGGCGGCGAGACGTCGAAGTCGCTAACCTCATGAGGAGATAGGAATAGCGCCCTACTTCGACGTTCAACGTCGAAGTAGGGACCGTGTAGACGATCCGCGTCCCGCAACGTCGAAATTGCTGGGTCCTCCATGGCGGCCATCAGCTGTGGGGTTGAGAGATGCTCTCTCTCCAGCCCCTGTGGGGCTCTATGGTCACCGTGGGCAGCAGCCCTTAGCCCAGGGCTTCTGGCTGCTTCTGCGGCAGCTGGGGATCTATGCTGCAGGCACAGGGTCTGCAACCAGTTGTCAGCTCTGTGGATCTTGTGTTGTTTAGTGCAACTGTGTCTGGGAGGGGCCCTTTAAGGGAGCGGCTGGCTGTTGAGTCCGCCCTGTGACCCTGTCTGCAGCTGTGCCTGGCATCCCTATTTCGATGTGTGCTACTTTGACGTGTAGACGTTCCCTCGCTGCGCCTATTTCGATGTTGGGCTGAGCAACGTCGAAGTTGAACATCGACGTTGCCGGCCCTGGAGGACGTGTAGACGTTATTCATCGAAATAGACTATTTCGATGTTGGCTGCACGTGTAGACGTAGCCTATGTCTTCTAAGAGCCCAATAAGCAGTGGAAGTGCTGGTAATGCTTTTAAGCAATATTGCCTTCTGTGGTTCAGCAAATTCTCTTGTTCAGCACTGGTCAGGTCCCAAGGGTATCAGACTAGCAAGTTCATCCTGTACTACTCTTCATTTCTATAAATATTGGTGTCAGTAACTATTTCTATGAAAAGTCACATCAAATATTTGCTGTTCGGTACTTCCTACTCTCCCATTTTCATTCATCCAAACAGTAAGAAAAACTTTGGTCATTAACCCATCAAAATGGGTATGAAATAGTCTAAATAAGCCCATCACAAAGAACCAAATCAATTGAAAATTGGTCATCGCTTACACACACACCAGAAGAAAAGCAAAATCAGAACCACAAATGAACGGCTGCTTAAAAGAACCTGTGATTTTTTGTGCCAGTACTTGCTGATACTGAGTACCGGCACCTCGGCAGCCCCACCAGTGGGATTGGCTGGGGAGGGTGGGCAGGGAGTTGGCTGAGTACCAGCTCCTCCTTTTTTATTTTTTCCACCAAAAAAAAAAAATCACTGAAAAGAACTACATGAATAACATAGTACTTGCAATGAGTTTAAATATGCACCCCTTCTCTCGGGTAACCCACTAGGCCACTTGGGTGTGAATCCTTGTGACCTGTTTTCCTCCTGCAATCTTTTCTCAACTGCTTGATAGTGATCCCATTTCCTGGTCAGGAAGCATGGGCATGGATCAGATGTGAGTGCAGTTGCTACATGACGGCAGTTGTATGATTTTTATTTAGCACCATATTGGGTCTCAGCTGGAAGCAGGATGTTGACTATGAAAACCAGATGATGTGCACTGGCAAGAATAGAGAATTCAATGTAGCACAGATAGCATGAATCTCCAGAGGTGTCCCCTTGAAAAAAACATTGTTACAGCTTAAAACCAGAGCTTCCCTAAATAGTGCCTTAAGATCAGAGAGCAATAACTGTGACTCACACACTACAGGGGATAATAAACTGATCTTTCAGAACTGTAAAGCAAAGTACGTTGATGCAGTTTGAGGCTGTTTGGCCAATGACCCAGATTTTGCTCTGAAATGCAAATATGAAATCAATAAGAATTGTCCTCATATATCCAGGGGTAGAATTCCAAGTTCTGCATTTGCGTTGTATAAGGACTCATATCTACTCCAACTGAAATTAATGTCAAAATTCTCATTGACTACAGGGGGAGGACACAAGTACATAAGAATGGACACAGTGGGTCAACCCATTGGTCCATCCAATGTCCTGTCTTCCAACAGTGACTGGTACCAAATGCTTCAGAGGGAATGAACTGAAAGGGGCAATTACCAGGTGGATTCATCCCTCATCCTCCAGTTCCTGTTTCTGGCAATCAGAGTCTCAGGACCCCTAGAACACAAAGTGGCATGTCTGACCAACCTGGCCAATAGCCATTGATGAACCTGATGAATTTATATTACTTTTTTAACCAAGTTATACTTTTGTCCTTCACAGCATTGCCTGGCAATCAGAGCCACAGGTTGACCATGTATGGTATGGAAAAAGTACCTCCCTATTTTGGTTTTAAAGCTGATGCCTATTAATTTCATTGGATGCCCCCAGTTCATGTGTAATGTGAAAAAGTAAATAACACGTTCATATTTCACTGTCTCAACACAATAAGATTATGGACCTTTATTATATTCCCTTTTAGCTGTCTCCTTTCTAAGTTGAACAGTGGCAATTTTAAAAATTTCTCTTTACATAGAAGCCATTCCATATCCCTAATTATTTTTGTTGCCTGTCCCTGTACCTTTCCAAGCAAAATTTTTGAGATGGATTGGCTAGAAGTTCATGCTATACTCCAGGTGTGGCTGTACCATGGATTTATAAAATGGTATCATGATATTTTCATTTCATTATCTATCCATTTCCTAAAGTTCCTAACATTGGTAGCTTTGTTGACTGCCACTTTGCTTTGAGCAGATATTTTAAGAGAACTAACCACATGGACTCCAAAATCATTTTATAAAATGGTAGCAGCTAATTTAGACTCCCAACATTTTGTATGTATGTTTCAGATCAGGTTTTCCAATGTGCATGACCTTGTATTTGTCAACATTGAATTTCATCTGCCATTTTTGTTACTCGGGCTGTGTCTACACTACGAGATAAAATTGATTTTAAGTCAGTTAACCCAATTTTTCCCAGTGCCTGTCCTCACTGTAGATTCCATTAGCTCAATTTATGGAGTACTAAAATGGACAGGATATTGAAATCCTAAAATCAAAGTAACCCAACAGGTGTAACGTTCTATTTGAATTTAAGAAGTTGAATGAAGGGTAGTGAGGACGCAGCATATCTTTAAATCGAATTCATTAGCCTCCACAGATGTCCTGTATGTGCCCCACAACGCACCACAGTTCTCCACTCTGACCTCTTACACTTCTGCTGCTTTACTTTGACATAAGGGTCTTCTTTTGCAGATGGCCTGAAGCCAGATCCAAATCTGAGAGAGGGACTCTGTGGGTGGTCCTGATTTGTGTGGCTGACAACTGGGTACCGTCTTTTAGCCATCCTGGCCCATTACTGATGATTCATTTGAGTTTCAGTGTAACAACCATGTCTACTTAAATGTACTTATCAGGGGAAAGAGGGGCATGAAATGTGGGAAGATGGCATCATATACCCACATCTACTTGTGGAGCCAGAATGCAATGGGGCTCAGAGAACTGTGGGATAGGTTCCCACAATACACTGCAGCAGCACTCGATTTAAGGTCGATTTAAGCTACTTGTGTGCGGCAGCAGTAAGTCGATTTTGTGGGGAGCATGTGGGAAGGTGAAAATGCTCAAAATCGAATGGATAAAACCCAGCGTTAAGATATCAATTTTAATAACATTTATTTTAATCTCATAGTGTAGATGTAGCCTCTGTCACTCCATTTTGTAAGATACTTTTGTAACTCTTTGCTATCAGCTTTGGCCTTAACAATCCTGAGTAATTTAGTACTATCTGCAAATTTCGCCACTTCACGATTTAATTTTTTTTCAGATGCTTTATATTCATGTTAAACACCATAGGCCCCAGTAAAGGTCATAGGAGACCCTGTTACTTACTACTTTCCATTGTGACAGCAGGTCATTTATTCTAGGGGTGGCCAACCAGTTAGAGATGAAGAGCCAAAAAAGTGGCTGTTAGAGTGCCAAGAGCCACGTATTATATATTTATTTATATTTTTATTTTATATATCTATATATTGATATATAAAATAAATATAGATCAATTTATAGATATAAAAAATAAATATATAATACATGGCTCATTGCCCTCCCCCAGAGCCAGGCACCCCCAGCTCTAACTCAATGCTCTCCCCCAGAGCCAGGCACTCCTACTGTAATCCAATGCCAGCAACTCACCGCAGCTGCTGGAGCTGCTGCTGCAGCTGCCGCCTCTCTCCCCACACGTCTCCCACTAAACGATGGGGCCCTTGTGCAGAGCAGCTGACGGCACTCCCAGCTCGTGGCTCTGAGGATGAGCCACGTTTAATGGCTCAAAGAGACACATGCAGCTCAAGAGCCGCGGGTTGGCCATCCCAATTTATTCCAACGCTTTGTTTCCTACCTTTGAACCGGTTCCTTATCCATGAAAACAAATTTCCCTCTTTTCCCATGACTGCTACTTTGTTTACATTCCTGTGGTGTGGGACCTTGTCACAGGCGTTCTGAAAAGTCCAAATACACTATATCCACTGGAACACCCATTTGCACAAGCTTGTTGACCATGGCAAAGAATTCTCACACACAGGTAAGACGTGATTGCCTTTTACAAAAGCCACGTTGCTCTTTCCCAACACATCTTGTTCATCTATATCTGTGAATTCTGTTCTTATAGTTTCAGCCAATTTGTTTGGTACTGAAATTGGGCCTACTGGCTGAAGTTACCAGGATTGTCTCTAGAACCTTACAGAAAATCTCAGTGTTCCAGTAAGTATCCTCCAATTAGCGAGTACAGAAGTTGATTTACGCAATAGGTTATATGCCAGTCAATAGTCCTGTAATTTTGTATTTGAGCTCCTTTAGAACCAGTGTTTTTTACGTAAAAAAGAATAACTTGTACTCAGCTGGCTTCCCCGCCCCTCCCCCAGGATTCCCGTGGATGAGGCTGCCAGGGATGCTCTGCTCCCCAGCCAACTCCCCTGCCCCCAAGCTGGGTCCCCAGGGCTG
Source organism: Carettochelys insculpta (assembly GCF_033958435.1). Lineage (NCBI taxonomy): Eukaryota > Metazoa > Chordata > Testudines > Carettochelyidae > Carettochelys > Carettochelys insculpta. The sequence goes on from NC_134152.1 coordinate 20,647,115, forward strand.
GACCTACTGGTGGGACTCCCACCCTGGGCCTGCTGGGGTTCCCCAGCCCTGGCCAGGTCCCCGGGGCTGGATCTGCTGGTGGGGCACCATGTCCTGGCCAGCTCCTAGCCGCAGGGCTGCCAGGATTCCCCAGCTGGGTCCTCAGGGCTGGAGCTGCCAGTGGGGTTCCACACCCCAGCTGGTTCCCAGCTGTGGGTCTGGTAGAGTCCTCCTGCCACCCTGCTGGGGCTCTGGGCTGGAGCTGAGGTGGTGCCGGTATGGCATAACGTCCCATATAGGCACAAAAAAGTACAGTTCAGAACTCCTGGCTGAATGGCTTCTGATTCTGGTGATTAATTACTATTGAATTTATTAATTTGTTCCCAAGCTCATCTATTGACAACTCGGTGTGGGACCTTTCCTCACCCTTCTCACCTAAAAGAATCGCTCATTGGTAAGAATGTCCCTTACATTCTCTGCAGCCAAGACCAGTACAAGGAATTCATTTAGCTACTCTGCAACAGCCGTGCCTTCCTCGAGCATTCCTGTAGCACCCTGATTGTCCACTGGCCGCTGTTGATCATTTGGCAATCTAGCATTGAGGGAAATCTTTGATTTCTATGTGATTTTCTTTCCACAAAATAAGTAAATATTTTCCTTTGGATGAGGATATGTAGCATGTATGCAAAAGTCTAAAATAAATAGTTATGTTGATTAGTAAAAAGGCCAGTATAAAGGAAGCATGTAGTTATTCAACATTTGCATTACAGAACCCATAATTAAATAGATTCCTTTACAACTGAAGACAAGTTCCAGACTGTGGGTGGAAAATATATTTCAAACAAATATTCAGCAGTCAGTACCATCTGTTCCCTCTTTGTGTGAAGTATTTTTATTTGCTGTAATCAATGAGCCTAAACAGGTACTAAGAGGTTTATTATTAACAAATGAATCTGGAACAGTTACAAAAGAATTCACTGTATGGGTTTACTTTGCACTTCGAGTCAATGTTTTGAATTCAGTGTTTAGTGTTTGGCTCCCAGTCCAGCTTTAGACTCCCAGCTAAGAGTGACCTGAGGTTGAGAGGGACTGAACCCCAGCAACAACTGTGTGGATAGATGTGATGAAGAAGTTGACTCTTCAGAAGGAATAGAGTGGTATCTTGGCAGAAGGTAGTTAGTCAAGCTGAAGTTGGCCAGGATCTTTGGACGAATGACTGTGTTTGTGTTAAGAGTGCCATGGAGACAGTTTTAGGAGCAGAAGTATTTAAGACCCCGTTGTCAGGGGTGTGCAAAATGGGAGGCAGGCCCCCTTGGGGGATGAAATTTCATAAGGGAGGCACAGCACAATCAGCTGCTGGGTCTTAGGCTCATCTATTTCATTAAAAAGGTTGAAATTTGTTCCTGTTTTTATATAATTGTTTTCACACTATCTACCAATTAATAAAGTTTTTACATCCTACACACTTATTTTCTTACATGTTCTGAAAGGGGGGCTTTCACAGGAACAGAACTGAAATTTCCATCCGCTTGGATTACATTAGACAGGTTGGTGGGGAGGAGGGCTGCTAATTGCAGAGATGAAAAGTGGGGCCCAAAGTAAAAAGTTTGCTCACCCCTGCTCTAAATAATGTCTCAGTTGAAACATGATATCTCCAGCTGCACAGTGCTCCACAGAACCACTTGAAGGAACGGTTCAATACAGACTCTGAAGCTGTGTCTACACTACAGAGTTTTGTCAACAGAAGTCACTATCAACAGAAACTCTGTCTACCGAACACATCCACACCTAATACAGGCTCCCCCTGTCGACACCCTCCATCAACAGAGGGTGGCCAGACTTCCCAGCCCTCTGTTGACAGAACAGCCAACCAGAAGCTCTGCAAACAGGTCTGCCCAGTGAACAGGAAGCCCTCTCTGTCGACAGAGAGCCCCCTGCAATGTCTACGCTATTTGTTTTAATTGACAGAATCTGTCAGCAGAGGCACTATGCTTTGTACAGTCAAGACCGAACTCTGCCAGGAATACTGCTGCATTCTGTCAACAGATTCTTGACAGAACGCACTTGTAGTGTGGCTGCGCCCTAGTTTTGTTGACAGAAGGCCTCATCTTCTACAGAACTCTGTAGTGTAGACCCAGCTTGAGATAAGAAACCCTCTACTGAAATGGCAGCACCATTGCCAGCACCCTCCAGCTTCTCCTTGAAGGTCAGCCACCCATCCAAACACAGGAAAACATCACTTTTTCCTTCTGCTCCCCGTCTGTGATAAAACAGTTTAATCTTTTGAGGGCTGTAACATGTGGGTCTAGTTCTAGTGCTTGGGCTCAAAGAGGAGACAGCTGGGTGGTACTTAATGGCCTACGATGTGAAGAAGTTCAGCCCAGAGGAGCTGATGTTTCCTCCTGGCCTTAAATTCTGATTCCATGACTTCTAAAACTGGCAAGATGTCCATTTCAGCTGGCACAGCTGTTGTCTCACTAATTATGGAATAAGTCTGCCTACAAAGTGAGAATAGAAAGATACGGAACATTCCCCTAAACCGGTTATTTGTACACATTGTCAATACCATTAGTGTACATATAATGGAAGTTAAATGATGAAGTTCCTAAGCCCAAGATTCTGAAGTCTTATTTAACTTCTGTCAAGAGGCTATATCATTGTTACGCAAATTCAGCAACAGTTCTGTGGAAGCACAGCAGCTTTCAGTTAATGCATTCTCCGTGGTTATTAATGAAACTCTCTTTTGGACAAGACTTATGGGTGAAGTACATTTGCTGGCAGCTGATGCATTATTTGCACTATAAAAAAATCTTTTTCCTTGCTTTTTTACTTTTCTCACACTAGCTGTGAAAGTTCTACTCAAAAAAGCACTGTAATATCTGCTTTCCTGTTCCCAGACATTGCCGTAATTTATAGCTTCTCATTACCGTAAGCTGGAGGAATGAAGACTATTGTGCTACAATTTATCAATAGCATGATAGGAGACATGTTGCAGAGGTAGCAGGTGGAGACAAGGTAGGGACATTGCTATGCATCTTTTATGCAAAGGCCACATTCAACCATCTGCTTTTCATCTCGAGTGGTCAGACAGCAAGAGGACCAAAATGATCTTTATCACCTTAAAAAGTATTGTTGAGTCAAGGTTTCTGCAAACATACAAACAATAAAATCTCCCAACTTGCAAAAGAGTCTAAGAGTGTGGTGCCCATCTCATTAAATATCAGAGGGGTGGCCGAGTTAGTCTGTATCTTCAAAAACAACAAGAAGTCCTGTGGCTTACAGACTAACAGATATTTTGGAGCATAAGCTTTCATGGGGAAAAACCTGCTTTGTCAGATGCATGCATTGGCGGGGGGGGGGGGGGGGGGCGGGAATTCAAAGGAGGATTTAAAGAGGGATTCTCAGTCCAGGGAAGGGCCAGAGTTGACAAGGTCTATTCACTTCACAACTCCACATTAACTGCTGATAATGGGTCACATCCACCCTGATTGAATAGACCATGTCAACTCTGGCCCTCCCCTGGACTGAGACTCCCTCTATAAATCCTCCTCTGCACCCCATGCATCATCTCATTAAATGTCAGTGGAATTAGGGTGGCTAACATGTTTAGGCCCTTTTGAAAGTCCAGACTTTCAAACACTCATAGCTACTGTATATAGAAAACACTAACTGAGGTTGAAATAGGAGTAACTAAAACAGTGGAAATAACTGTCAAAGAAATTTAGCTAGGAACCAACTGGCAGCAAGATCAAGGCAACAGAAATACAATGGCAAAGTTCTTGGACGGAATCCCCTTTGAAAACCTACCTCAGGAAGAGCTGAGCTTATCTGAAAATCTGGTCCTAGCTGTGAAATCAGAATCCTTGAAAATTGGGCCCATCTCAGCAAACACAGCAAACTCAAGAAGTAGGGTAATAAAAGCCAGGATGACTCTCAAGCCTTGCACTGTGTTAAATTCTTAATGGGAAATAAGGAAGGAAGGTGGTCCTAGTAATCTGTCTATTGTGGATGTAGGAAATTGGTCAAAGGACGGTATTCCTAGCAGGTAATCCCTCCTCAATGCCTCACAAAAAAGAAAATGTCACCACTCTGCCAGGCCTGCACTGCCCTGACCAATGGCAACCCTTCATAACCCAAAGTTTGATGACATATTGCAGCCTGTTGACCTTAGAAGGGGTATTATTGCTGAAGCCATAAAATGGAGATAATGATACAGATCAGGGTTCCCTCTAATTTTTTCCATCCATGACAGGAATAAATTTTGTTATATGCACCAAGGCACATGTGAGATATACCTATCTCATAAAATTGGAAGGGACCTTCAGAGGTCATTGAGTCCAGTCCCTTGCACTTACAGAAGGACCTATCACTATCCCCAGCAAGTTTTTTTTTTCAAATCTATATGCCTATGATCCCTAAACAGCCCCCTCATGGATCAAACTCACAACCCTGAGTTTAGTAGGCCAATGCTCAAACCACTGAGTTATCGCTCCCCACTTCAAAGACTGTGGATGTAGATATACACCACCAATAGAAACACAAGGGGCCCTGGGTATGGCTATGGGCACCCTGCTAATTAGCAGGGCAGCACCTGAACCTTTCCTGAGTGGTTGCCCTAGCACTCAGTTTGCATGAAACACCAATACAGATCTTTGAGATTCACAGCTTTGAGATCTACTGCTGGAGCTGTTATTACTATTTCTCCACATGTAGTCAATGGCAGCTCTGTCCACATAGGCACTGCAGGACTGGTTGTTTAAACAGTAACCGTTTGGACCAGATTTAGCCTAGGTGTTACTTGCCAAGGATCCTTATGGACTAGACTGCACCTTTAGAAATAGAGCAAAATGCATACGTCCATCATCACAGGAGTGTCAGGAAAACGGAGTAGAATTTTTTTTTTCAGCCAAAATTTGTTCTCCCAATGAAAAATGCAGGTTTGAGCTGATCAAAACATTTTGCAAATTTCTATTGAATTTACCCAATAGCTGCAGAAGAAAAAAAGTTGTTTTTGTTATTTTTAGAAACTGCAAGTAAACCCCTAACATTGGTTATCTGCACAGGTCTCATACCAGCAAAGCACTGTTTGCCAATGACCGGGACTCATCCGGGGTACTAGGACAATAATGATCTAGGGAATACGAATTTTCAAATGCTATCTCACAAGCCATACCCTGTACAAAGATTAGTACAATGAAGGGACGCAGGTGAATATTCTGTCACAGCAGCACCCATCCAAACTCCCATTTTTCTATTGGGAGGGGAGCATGTTGTGGCAGTCCTTTATAGACCCTGCAGCTGGGGTAATGTAAGAGGCATATGGTGATGGGAGCCTGCATATCTCTCAGCAAAGCTTCATGGGCCTTTGCTCTCAAATCCAGAGCTTCACCAGAGGACAAAGACTTTGTCTCGAGTGCATTTAACACCAATATCCATGCACTTACTCCAACAGCATTAACTGGCAGCAGCATATTGGCTTGGTAGCAATAAAGTGCTGAACATGTTTAATACAGCTGGCTGGGCCATCACAGTTATTTATTTGCTATAATAATTGCCTGAATTTGCATTCCATCTGCCATCTGCATAAATAACGAACAGATCAATAAATATGGCAGGACCACTAAACAATTTCACTCAGGTTCTCTTGACTCTGAAATTCAGCAGCGATTCATTTGTTTGGCTGGGACTCACAGACCAGCTTAACCTAGGGGAAGAGATGGCTTTATTTATGTTCCAGAATCTGAGTCTTCCAAAAAGCAATTCCAACTCAGCTAATGCTGCAAAAAGAATTCTCCAAAATACCTTCTTTCTCTGTCACTCTTTTTTTCTTTTTACATATGCCAGGGGATGGGTGTGGCTTCTTTTGAACTACAATATCTGGACCTGCACCAGTCACAGGTCAGTGATTATGAGACAGAAATTTCAGATATTAATACAGTAGGTTCTCTTTTCACTGAAAATCTATTTTGCCAATTTTTCTTCTACGAGGTTCATGCCAAAAGTCATTTGGTATTATCCTTTCACTGAGAATCACATTCACTTACCGACACCATGTAACTTTCATAATGAAGTGGGCTGGACATCACCGCCCTCTGCTGGGGAGAGTGAGTATGGTTTAGATGTGTGTCAGGCCTCATGCTGTTGACGTTTGAGAGATTCAACAGCACAGCTAAGGAAAAAAAGCCAATTTGGATCACCATTTTAGCAGAAAGGTGAAATTAGAATAGAAGATGTTCTCAGCTTTAAGAAGAACTGATGGACAATTCATAAATGTAATATATATGTTGTATTTATTTATTACTTTTATTATATGGTACCCTGTAAGGACCCCATCTTGGAGTGAGGTCCCATGGAGCTAAACATTGTGCAAACACATAAAAAAAATTCATGCCCCAGATAGTTTATAGTCTAATTTGACAAGAAAGACAAGAAGAATCTTCTGCACTGTATAGACAGGGAGGTGAGGTGCTGAGTAATTAAATGACCCACCGTATCTCCCAGTGCCAGTCCAGCAAGACCGTCTCCCTCTCCCACCCCCATCAACCCTGTATCGTCAAAGAAGCATCTGTTTTACTATTTCATTGTTTTTATTAATATACAGGCTCAAACCCAGAGAAAGTCCCTTTCCTTCCTCTGATTAATGCCATTCCAAAGCACTGTCTGGCCAGGTGGTTCACTAGAGATCTTTTTGTATTGTAATGAATTGGGGGCTGGGAGGCAGGAGTGAAGTGAGCAGAACGGCAGTTCTCTAATCTCATCCTAAATGCATTCTAGCAAATAGTTACACACAACCTTTGTCACACAGCTGGCACAAGTGGCCTACGTGAACTCTTGCAACCCTTTGCCACTGAAATCTCCTGGAAGGTCACTGAGGAATACGGTATGACTGCAAAAATATTCCAGGAAAGAGCTTTATGCCTGCATTGACTTAAGACACTTTCAATACAAGTTAAAACAAAAAAGCAGTCCAGTAGCACTTTAAAGACTAACAAAATAATTTGTTAGATGATGAGCTTTCATGGGACAGACCCACTTCTTCAGATCATAGCCATAACAGAACAGACTCAATATGTAAGGCACAGAGAACCAAAAATAGTTATCAAGGCTGACAAATCAGAAAAATTGTAATCAAGGTGGGCAAATCAGAAGAGAAGAGGGGCACTAGGAGCGGGGGAAGTCAAGAGTCAGATAAAACAAAGTATGTAAAAGAGTCCTTATAAAGGGCTGGGTAATTGGCATCCTGGTTCAAACCACATGTTAATGTGTTGAATTTGAATACAAAAGAGAGCTCCGCACTCTCTCTTTTGAGGCGATTTTTAAAGTTCCTTTTCAGTAAAACACAGGCTTTCAGGTCATTGAAATATTTTCAGTAAAACACAGACTTTCGGGTCATAAATATTGAGTCTATTTTGGTGTGGCTATGGGCTGAAGAAGTGGGTCTGTCCCACAAAAGCTCACCACCTAATAAATTATTTTGTTAGTCTTTAAAGTGCTACTGGACTGCTTTTTTGTTTTGATAGAACATAGACTAACACGGCTACCTCTCTGTTACTATTCAATACACATTGAACCACTCTAATCTGGAACGCTCTCATCCGGCAACATCTGTAATCTGGCTCGATTTTAGTTAGCCGAATGACTACTCGTCATGGCTGTGGCCAAGATCCCCGTGGTCCCATAAAGTTTGTTTACAGCCACCAGTCCCGTGAGGTTATTTAGCTCTAATTTACTCTTACATGTCTTCTAAGAGCCCAGTAAGCAATGCAAGTATTGTTAATGTGCTAGACAAAACTGACCTACCTTGGTCTGGAAAATTCTCTTGTCCAGCACCAGTCAGGTTCCCAGTGTGCCGGATAAGAGAGGTTCAACCTGTAGTTAAAAAAGTACATATACACAAATCACATTCATACAGCATCAGACAGAGAGAAACAGATGGAGTCAGAATTGGGCATTTTGAGAAAGAATGAAATCTCTCAGGCACATTTCTCCTAGGATGCTGGTAGAGGGTTAAAGTTCCAGGTGGGGCACGTAACTCCAGAGAGTGCTATGCTCAACAGTATCTCCATCTCCATCCCACAGGATCCGGCTGCAGTTATTGCTCTAGCAGCGCTGGGCCATTCTCATAGAACAGACATGGGTTTCCTAGCATGCCATACCAGGCCGGTAAGTGTGGTCAGAGGCTCTTGATCGTGAAGGTAGCAAGTTGGTCCAATAGGAAAGGTCTGAATGCTCTGCACACTGATCAGACTGCCCTCTGCCACACCATGCTGTGCCCATGGCCACCCACAAGGTCACAGGGAATCTATACATTGGTGCCCTTTTGCTTGGGAAGGGCTGTGGCACAGGAGGGGCTGACAGAGACTCTGGAGGGACTTGCTGCGCACAAGAACTGGAATAATCACGACCACAGTGAGGCCTTAGCCAAGCTGCTGCCAAATGCCACCTGGGGGGAATGCAATTCTTCAGCAGAAGGAAGCTGCTTGAGGAGGAGGAATCTCCAAGGAGTAACACCAAGTGTGCCCAACAGCAGCACTGAAACCCTACAGCAGCCAGCATGGGGCTGGAGGAGAGAATACATAGTGGCCTCCCAGTTAGACACAGGGCCAGGGGATCCTACGTACAGCCTGCCTCAGCTGCAGCTCACTAGACGAGGAAAGTGTGAGTCAGGGCTGTAGCAGCCCAGGAAGGAGCAGAGGTGGGTCTGCGTGGGTTGGAGATGGCTCCCAGAAACAAGCCAGCAGAGCTGGCTCCCCTTCTTGCTGAGCCATCCAACCCCAGGCATCGAGGGGGCTGGGACTGGAATTTTTAGGGGGCTCTCGGAGCTGATGGCCTGATGCAGGGTGGGAAGGACAAAGATGATTGTTCCCACTGAACCAGCAGTGATTGGGGCAGAGAGAGGAAAGGGAGATCAAATGGGGAGAGACAACAGCCCACCAGCCCTGTAGCCACCTGCAAAGCAAGCACGCCCAGTTTCATGACAGATCATTCCCTCGAGCTTCCTCCCCATAGCCAGATACCATATCACCAGTGGTTTAAGCACTGGCCTGCTAAACACAGGGGTGTGAGCTCAATCCCTGAAGAGGCCATTCAGGAGTCTGGGGCAAATAGATTAACAACCACAACAAAAAATCTGTCAGGGATGGTGCTTGGTCCTGCCTAGAGGGCAGGAGACTGGACTTGGTGACCTCCCGAAGTCCCTTCCAGCTCTGTGAGATGTGACGTGTGTGTATCACATCACCTCCACTTCAGTCACCCACAGTAACATGCCCAGGTTTCCCCACTCACTGTTGAAGTGGATGTGCAGACACAGCCCCTCTTAAACCAATCAGGTCCTGTTCCCCATGGAGTTCTCAGGCATGATATTGAGGGTGACGGGAGTCTAGTTGGCAGATATCCTGCCTTGGGGCTCTGGGCCCACTTTCTCCACATCCTCCAGCTGGGCAGCAGGGCCACCCCAGCTGATGTGGAAGCAGATGAGGCAGGGGTTGGAGGCCAAAATGTCCCATCTCCAGCAAGGAGGTGTCTGGTTTAAGAGGCTGGTTTTCCCAGAGTTCAGGGTCCTGGTACTCTTTGTTGTTGTAGGCCGTGAGGAGGAAATCCTGGCTCTGGTTGGTGGCAGGGGATGGGCACCACTGCCACCCACACTGCATTGCTCTTGAGAAGTCGGGGGGGGTGGCAGCTTCACTCTCAAAAACAAACATATGCCTCCCAGCTGTGCCAGGTCCCATCAGGCCCAAGTCAAACACCTGGTCATACTTCCCACTCTCCAAAGAAGTCACATAAAATGATCTTCCACTCCAGTTTACAATGCAGCACCTCCCTGAACTCAACCTGCATCTGGAAGTGAAACAAGTAGTCGAATGGGCCTGGGTTCTCCAGCACCGACACCAACACATGGGACACATTGCCACCTCTGGGAGCTGAGCCAACTGTCCACCCCGCCCCCCGACACCAGCTGTGAAATCTACTAAATGTTCTCTATGTACATTTCTTTGTGCAATGTTTTCTCTCACATGAAACTATCTTTGCTTAATTTACCAACATCCTAACAGCATTAGCACTGATAGGACAGTTCCCTATTGTACCACTTTATAAAAAATTAAATGTCAGTGAGTAATTTTGAAATTGGAATGCACTAGACTGCATAGGAAACAGCAAGGGGTTAGACTAAACAGACATAATGTTCAAAACAGCATTCAAATATAAAGCCAATGATACATCTGGAAAAATGCCTCATCCAGCTTGAATTAATTGCTGGTTTTTGATAGCCTAAATTATTAGAGCCTTGTTTTTTTGCTACAGTTATTTTTCCCCAGAATGACTAATTTGCATGTCGTGCAGTTAACCATTGTCTTCAGCTCTTATGACTTTTTTGGACTTTTCACATTCATCTCATATAATAAGACTTCACACTTCCCCCAACTGGATTAAGTGTTAATGGATCCTAATCCTTTGGCATCTTTCTCTCCACTCTCTGCTGCTGAAAGAAATGCTCATTCATAGCAATCAGATCACATTCTCACATTAATGACCTGCAGCACAGCACTGAAGTTTCTTACTTTATCATCAGCCAAATCAGCATATTCAGCATTCTACTTGGTTGTTTTTCCAGTTATGATTTTCTACTGCAAAGTAACTTGCACTTCCCTTTTACCCCAGGCCCCACCATTTGTACCAAATATATCATCCTGTCAGCCCCACTGGGTTTTTTTCTCCTTGGGTTTTGAGCTGGCAATCTGAAAGGTATATTCTAGGATGGTGTAAGATGTCAGTACCTCCCACACTCTAGAGTAATGCTGTTTGTTTTTGCCATCCAACTTTTTACGAGCGAGCATTTGGTATGCAACAGTGCGCTGGCCGTCAAGGAGACGTTGACCTGGGACAAATCTCCAATCTGTACTTTGGTTTTCGAACCATAAACATCGAATGCTGGGAATGGAATCTAATATTGTCCTCCAAACAAGCATCTCTATTCTCACTGGCAGATGCAGTCTGATTCACCCGACTGCATTTGTTAATAATATGGAGGAAAGGTGTACTTTATCAAGGGATGTGACTCATTGTTCTCATCCAGGAAAAGGAAAAAAAAAAAAAAGAAAAATAAACCGCTGCTGAGAGAATTTGCATCTTACATATTCATAGAGGATTTCAAGCCCTAAAATCATATTACATTTTTGTTGTTTTAGAAATCACTATTAACTACCACTGCCAATTTTGAGAGAATGAGAAGGAAACAGAGAAACACAGTAATAAAATTTTACTGGCCCATTTGGAAATTTTCAAAAGAGAGTGAATGTGGCTGATAATTTTCACAGTCCTGCTTCGAAATGCAATATATACACATCAGCTAAATAAAAAGCTGCCCAGTCACTCGAATGGCATTACCCCTCACACCGTCCTAACTGACGACACTTCAAGTTTAGCCCTGTCATTCAGCAGATCAGCAAACCACAAGGTCAAGGCATAGACATAAGGAAGTATCTAGTCAGTGCCCACTGTGACAGGCGTGGGGAGGAAATGCACATCCCCAGTGGAAACTCCAGGAGGCAGCGTGTCTGAAGCAGCATCTCCTGGACTTCTCAGAATATAGAGAGTGACCACTGCCCTGCGCTTGGAGAAAACACCATCTGTTCCTCCTGGAATTTGGCCAGTTCCACTCCCTTCCTGTCCTCCCTGGGGACCCTTGTGCTGTGGAGCCCTTGGCCTCCCCTGGTGCAAAGGCTGCCATGGGGCCTGGCTCCTGCAGGACGGGGTAGGAGGAGCAGTTTGCTGTACTCGCTCCCTTTCTCACAAACACACGGCATTGCCAGCTTCAAGAGATCAACACTCCTGAGTCGGACCCCCCAGATCACAGCTTTGAGTATCATGTTGTGGTTTTAGGTCAGGCTCTTGATTTTTGGACTCCCGCTGCCCAGTTCCAGGGAATGGGTGTGTGATAGTGTTGCCCACTCTCCCACCTGTACTGGACGGGTAATTTTGGCCCCTGTTGAAGGAACTCTCCAACCCCATATCTGCCCATCACCTGCCCAGCACTTATTCCTCTTCCCCAGATTCCCCATCAATTTTGTCTCCACCCAATCCCCACCTCAATTCAGCACTCTCTCAGTTTAGTTCCTGCAGCCCCAGCTTCCACCCTACAGACCCCACTCTCTCAGCTCACTTTCCCAACACTCACCCCATCTGCTCAGAAGACACCACCGATAGAGCAGAACCCTCATCAGCCTTCCCCCTGCAGCACCCAGCCAGCCCTCTGCTCCTTAGGCTTCTTCGCCCTCCACAGGGCTGGAGGGATTTGTAGTGGGTTCCCCTCACCCCTTTCCAGACGCACATGGAAGCTGCCAACAGGGGCTGACAGCTGGATCCCCAGCCACACCTCGGGGGCTGATGGGCTTTCTAATGCTTTGTCTACACTGGCAATTGAGACACAAAGCTTTTGCCACTCACAGGTACTTAAATCCCCTCACTCCACCCCACATACACACACAAGATTTGCCATGGCAAGTACTAATGCAAACTGCTTTGTTGACAGAACAAAGCCCACATAGCAAACTCTGCTCGTAGGAGATGGAATATTTTGTGTGCAAAAGCACCAATAAACATTGTTTGTACTGCCTGACTTTTAGCGAGGGAATCAGCCATGTTGCTAAACGCTGTGCAGTGTAGACATACCCTAAAGTCGGGGGTGAGCAAACATTTTACATTGGGCCTCACTTTTCATCCCTGCAATTAGCAGGGTACCCCCAGCCTGTCTAGTACAACCCAAACCAATAGAAATTTTGGTTCTGTTCACATGAAAAAAAAGCCTATTGGCATGTGTAAGAAAATAAGTATATAGAATGTAAAAACTCTAATAATCGGTATATAAATGTGAATACACTTACATAACAACCATAACATAGTGCAACATTTTTAATGAGATGAATGAGGCTGAGAACCAGTAGCCAATAATGCTGCGTGCCCCCTTATGAAATTTCATGCCTTCCAAAGGGGCACTTTGCACACCCTTACCCTAAGCCTCACTTTTGCAATTCTCAAATATCAGGATCTTTTTTTTTCAGTTGATTCAATTGCTTGTTTGAGGTGTGGCCCTCCCCTCACCCTCCTTCTGTCTCTTGTCCCTGAGAGTGGGAGGTAGCCACCCTGTCTCTTGTTTGCTTCAACAAAACAAACCAGTAGAAATGTAGCACTTTAAAGACTAACACAATGATTCATTTGGTGATGAGCTTTTGTGGGACAGACCCACTTGTTGGCTTGACATCTTTGTTTATCGGCTACGTGAATGAATCCTCCTTGTCTTTCAAAGTGCTTTGGAATTAGCTGCCCACTGGGGAAACCACATTTCTTTGTTGAGGGTGAAGTAACTCTTGTTTGACTGGAATTGTGTTCGTCTTTTGGCTGGAAAAAACCCCACACCAATGTTTGAGAGCTCTATGTCAAGGCCACAAGAGAGGCTCCATTTTACACAGAAATCGTGACTCTCACGATCTGTTCACAGGAGTGGGCACGTCTGCACACAGCCACATGGGAGCTGGCCACAACCTGCCTCAGATAACGCACATGCACCAGCCAGTTCTGCCAAGGAGGGTGATGCTGGGTCGATCTGTGACAAACAAGCTATGGATCAGATGAATATGGGGTTAGAAATCAAGTTCAGGTACTTGTTAACTGAACTCTGTGAGCCCCCAGTTTGGTCTATGCTCAGCCTTGCCCCAGATTCACAGAGGAAATTTCCCCACCTCTGCCCCCACTGCACAGAAGGCCCAACCACAGTTGTAACCTTTGTGTTCCCAGCTGTGGAATGCCATCCCCATGCCTAATGGAGGGAAGTGGAAGGAAGGACACTTCTCACCACACAGCAGAGTTGTCTGGACATCAGAGCCATCCCAGCCATAGGGCAAATTGGGAAAGCTGCCCCAGGCCATGTGCTTTTGGGGGCCCTGCAGCATCTCCTATGGATGAAGGGACCTGCGGGATTATGGGATCCAGGTGTGGAGCAACAGTAGGGGTCCCCCTGCTGCTCACCACAAGGGCAGCAGGAGCTGGAGTGGCCCAGCGCCCGATTTTTCAGCATGGCAACTCTGAGCAGTATCTGAGTGCCTCACATACTTCAATGCGCTTATCCTCCCAACACTCGTGTGAGTTAGAGAGGGTCCATTATCACCTTTATACAGATGGAGGACTGATGCATAGAGTGACTAGGCGTGGCTACACGGGGGTCCTTTTTGAAAGGACCCACCCCTTTCGAAATCCCCTTATTCTGATCAGTGATCAAAATAAGGGGATTTGGAAAGGGGCGGGGTCCTTTCAAAAAGGACCCCCGTGTAGCCGTGCCAAGCTGCGCGCTTTCGAAAGTGGGGCTTTCAAAGCACCGCAGCCAGAAGCGTCCTAATGCTAATGAGGTGCTGAATATTCAATTCAGTGCCTCATTAGTAATCTTCAAAATGGCCATTAGCATGGCTATTTCGAAGATTTGTGCCCTTATAGACACACCCTTAAGGTTATGCTCACAACTGCATCTCTGCTGCTCTCTGTGGTCTGACACCCATCTCCAGCAGAGGTGGAAAAAGTACCCAAGAAGTTGAGTAATAGTGCAGCTCCTTTCACTTCTGGATACTTGAGTACAATCAAGATGTGGCCTATGTGTACTTCAACTCACGTAGTTTTCCAGAGGGACACTGGTGACTTGCATTTAAGTGCAACCTCCCCCCACTAAAAAAAAGCAGCTGTACTTTTACTCAAATAACTTTCTGGGGACTTTTTCCACCTCTGCTCTCCACCCTGTCAACGCCCCACCTTCTGTGTTTAGGATCAGTTCCAAAGAGACCCTTGGGCTGCATGGCCCAGCTGCCTTGTGTAGTGGCTTCCAATGGCTATGTCTGCACTAGCACCCCCCTTGCAAAAAGGGGATGCTAATAAAACAATTTGGGAAATGCTAATGTGGCGCTGCAATGAATATGCAGTGACTTATTAACATAATGGCAGCTTCAGTACTTCGAAAGTGCTGCTTTCAATTGTGCACAGCTCATCTACACAGGGTCCTTTTCGAAAGGACCCCGTACACTTAGAAATTCCCTTATTCCTACAACTAAATAGGAATAAGGGGATTTCAAAGTGTGTGGGGTCCTTTCGAAAAGGATCCCGGGTAGACAAGCTGCATGCGAGCGAAAGCGGCACTTTCAAAGTTCTGCGGGTGCTGTTATGCTAATGAGGCTCTGCATATTCATTGCAGCACCTCATTAGCATATTCCAAAGTATCTCATTAGCATCCCCTTTTCGAAAGGGGGGTGCTAATGTAGACACAGCCATTGTCTCCAGTCCCCTTATGAATTGCTTCTTCCATTTAGCCTGACTAAAGGTTAACATCCCCCTCCATTTGAAAGCAGTCTGAAATTGCTGAGGATCAAAGACCTGCTTGACAGCAGACAATAGCCCATTACAGCACAACAGATTACAGATTACTTTTTCTGTTAGCATTTCCTTTCATGTTTGAGCACTGGGACCTTTCCTGGGTACCCTCTCTTTCCAGCCTCAGCCTTTACCCCAGGGTAAATTTTTACCGTCAGATTTTGATGCACTAAAGCAGGGGTCATCAACTGTTCTGAGATGCAGTGCCAAGATTTGACCTTTTGACCTCTATGTAAGGTCCAAGTGCCAGTGATACTTTTTAAAGTCACTAACAGTCCTACGTACAACAGCTTCATTAATGAGCAAAGTAAGAGGCAAAACTTTACCGATAAGGTGGTGGTTGGTAGTATTAGCTGGTCTTTTGTTAATCCACAGCTGGCGTGGCTTTGAGCAAGCTCATGCTGCATAGCAGAGGAGGGGCAGGGCTGAGATCCCTCCTCGTGTGCCAGTGAAAATTGGCTCACATGCCACTTTCGGCACCTATGTCTTTAAGTACGTGCACTGACTTCATTGGGGTTGCCCTCATGCTTCAAGTCACACACATCCTTAAATGTTTTGCTGCAACAGAGCCATAAACCCTGATACAGAAGAAAGCAGCAGAAATGTAGCACTTTAAAGACAAACAAAATGATTTCTTCGGGGATGAGCTTTTGTGGGACAGACCCACTTCTTCAGATCAATTTCGTTTCCAATACCTACCAACACCCGTAAGTACAGAGGACCAAAAAGAAAAAAAAATTGCAATAAAAGCTGACAAATCAAATGGGATAGAAGGAAGGGGGGATGAGACATGGGGGCGGGGGATGTTAATTGTCCTGTCTGAGATAATTATGAGCATCAAAAGAATGGAATTAGTCCTTGTAATGCGTGAGTTGATGTCTCTGTTCATACCACGTGTTAATGTGTCGAAATTGAATATGTATTCTAACTCAGAAGTCTCTCGCTCTAATCTGTTGTTAAATTCTCTATGTCGCAGGACACAGATTCTCAGGTCTTTAACAGAATGGCCCACTCCATTGAAGCGTTCACTGACCAGTTGACTGAACAATGCCCTGACACTATGTACACAGGACAGAATGGGCAAGACCTTCGCCAAAGACTAAATGGACACAAAGCACACATCAAGAAACTCAATACGAATAAACTAGTCAGCAAACACTTCTCACCCCCTTCCTCATCACCGAATGAATCATTTTGTTAGTCTTTAAAGTGCTACATTTCTGCTGCTTTATTTTGTTGGAGTAGAGACAAACACCGCTACCTCCCTGATACAGGAGGGCATTTAAGCATTGCCTGAGTCCATCCCTATTCAGCAATGCACGTAAGGACACGCCGTGCTTCCGTGAGGCAAGGGTTCCCAAACTGGTGCCTTGTGCTGAGCCTATTGCCACATAACAAGTAGCTTCTTTGCCTCCTTACAGAAGCCACGTAAATGATCTTCTAGCTATCGTACTCTGGGGCATCTTGTCCTCTTTAGGTTTCTCAGTTCAAAACAGAGCATTAGCATGGGGGATGGGCCATGTAGGCAAAGGAAGGCACTGCCTCCCAAAACTGCCCAAACTCCCCAGCCACCCAGGAAGGCTGGGGCCACAGTGCGACAGCCCCAGCCCTCCAGGTGGCCAGGAAGGATAGGGCTGGGGTGGGCAGAGCTTGGTTCCGTGGGGAGGAATTTTGCTGAAGGAGAGGGGGCTTGGGCAGAAGAGGCGAGGCTGGGGTTTGCCTTCCCCAGATTGGCCTTCACACACTACTCATGAGCATCATCCTTTACATTGGGCTTTGTTAATGGGTGGACCACAGGCCAAATCCAGACTGCCTAAAGCTTTTGAACAGACCCTGCAGCCTTTTTATTTACTTATCTTTTTAAATTTATTTTTATTATTTTCTCTAGAGTTTGCATCTTGACCAAGAAATCTGGACCATCACAAAAAACTAATCAACTAACCCTGCTTTACGTCAATGTAAAAAGGGAGAGCTGACTGTGTCAATTCAGGGTCTGATCCTTTTCCCACCAAAATTCCTATTGACTACAACAGAGGTTCAGCCAGAGAGAGTGGGTATGTGAAGACTGAAAATGTCTTCATTACAGGAAGTCTGAAGAATGTGCAAAAAATTTGCAGAGATCTTACCTGTCTTTGTCCTAACACACTTGGCAGGCCCATAAGCCTGCGCCTGGTCAGGCAGACAGGCAGAGTGAGAAATGGCTAGCTGTTCTTCTCTTCTCTTCAAGGCACCCCACAGGTGAACTGGTGCAGGAGGAGAAGTAATCTGTGCCTATAGGCCAGGCTGGCCCAAGAGAGCGTATTAGCCCTTAGATTAGAGTAAAATGCCACAGAATATTTTCTCAAAATGCTGAAAAGTATTCTGCACTGAAGTATGTACCTTATATCCATATTGCTATGCACTAGTTTAATTAAATATAACTTGATACTGTAGAATATAAACATCACTGAGTAACATAATTCTATCAAAGAGAAAACAGTAATATCTCAGTAACTGAAGCATAAATATAGTTAACCTCAAGCAAGAGAGAAAGTATTAACAACATATAGTAGAATTATCTAATTTGCTAGATTATGCATAATATAAAATAACACTGTTCAGAAAAAGCTCAGTTTCCTGATTTAAAAACAACCTGATGGAAATGTTGCAGCAGGGCCCTGGTTTCTATTCCTGCAGCAGGTTCAATATGTGATCACCTATTGGTTTAGAGGGGATTTCATGGGACAGGTTGATATGGTCAACGTTAGCAGACGTCAGGGTCATTACTCTTTGCCTTCTGGTCAACTTCCATTCACTTATCAGAGTCACTTCTCCATCAAGCCTCAAGTTGCAATAAACATGAACTGCAAACCTTCATGCTTAGTAAAACCTGAACAGGTCACCGTCAGCTTCCCCTGATCCCACACATTACAGAATTAAGCACTAAGGGCCATTTTGTACCAGTGATTTTAAATCAGGACTCCTTGTTATCCTCAGTGAGCAGTTCTGCTTACAAACCCATTTCTCAAACTATTGGCAAAATAATTCATCTAAATGCCTTGCTAGCTCAAAGCTCTAAAAAGGACATCGCTAAAATAAAAGACATGTATCCTCATTAAATTCCTATGTCACCAGCGCTGCCAGAGAGTATTAAAAACTAAAAGAACTTCAAACATCTACCATTTATGTTATTTATTTATTTGAATTCACACTTCTTGGACAATTAGACCACTTGCTTTCATTCTCTGCTGCTCACACATTAGCTCACTTCTGTGCTGGTTGTTCATTGGAAGGGAATGTTTAAAACTCGTCAAATCCTGGTTTTGCTTGCTCGACTTATATTTTTTAAAATCATGGAGGCAGGGCTGCCAATGAGAGGTGGGTGGAGCAAAGGGAACAGTCGCTCTGGGGCCTGGCAATATAAAAAGGCCTGGGACTCCAGGTCGCTACCATGGCAGGAGCAGCAGTCAGCAACCCAGGCCCTATAGATCAACACCAGAGCCCTGTGCGGTGCAGTCTGAGCAGCGCTGAGGGCTGGTCGGGGAGGGGCGGTGCAGTGCAGGTGGCACAGTCTGGCAGCACTAAGGCTGCTTGCCCCTAGCTCCACCTCTTTGGTCTGAGGCCCTGCCTCTTACAGGGGGGCTGGAGCTTAGCCCCCCACCCCATGTCACAGAATGAGAGCATGGCAAGGTTCTGAAAAGAACCTAGGAGTTCTGACCCCATCTCAGCCTCACTGCTTTTGTTTGCATAGAAAACAGAGGCTCTAAATGGACTTGTCTGTTTAAATATCAAAATCTGAAGAACACTCAGAGCTTGACACTTAGAACAGTTAGTTGCTTTTGAAAATCCCACCAAGTGTCTATCTGCCTATCTTGGTGTAGAACCAACAGACCCAAGCTGCTAGCACCAGGGATTGAACCTGTGATCATAGGAGCGAAAGCCCTGTGCTCTACCGCATGAACTAAAGGCCAGCTGGCTCTCAGCCAAGCCTGTAGGGGAGAGACTTCACTCATCCTAGTATGAGGACTCAGTGCCTCTTGGTACTACACTGGGAAGAGAGGTGCTTTCGAAATCAAGGTGTCCTTTCGAAGGAACTCCGTCTACAGGGCTAGTTTTCAATTCACAAGCAGCACTTTCAATGCTCCAGGTGGCTGGCACTATGTAAATGAGGTGCTGAATATCCATATCAGCACCTCATTAGCATTTTCAACCTGCTGCATTTACATACCCCTTCTGAAAGGAAGGGGTAGTGTAGACACAGGCTACAGGGAATAGAGTCTATTTCAAAATAAGTCATAGTGCATTCAATGGTTCTATTTCAAAACAGGCTCCATTGTGTGTAGATGCTGTATTTCAAAAGAGCTAAGTGCTATGTTGAAATGCATGTTGTGTGTAGCAGTATTATTTTGAAATAAACTATTCTGGACATACCCTGTGTCTCTCGATCTGTAATTAGCAAAGCTTGTGCCATGTCAATGATCAGTAGTGATGACAATACCCAACATGTGTTAGATTTAGGAACAGAGAAAATGCCTGGAACTACAGACACTTTACATTGAAGTCCAATGACAAGATGACTTCTCCTCTAAGGTCACTGAAGGTTTTGGCGTCGTTTTTAACGTATGCACAGACCAACTGTTCGTTCACTCTTGCGTGTCCGTCCTTAACATCTTCCAGGTCAAACTGCTGTCTGAGTTAATGACACATTTTATTAATTCCCAAAAGACGAGGTGTCAAGTTTCTGTGTTCTGCCAATTTATCAAACAGCAACAAAGACTTTGTATTAACTGATGATACTGAATTTGATTTACATTTCAAGTGCAAAAACGACTACATGTCCTGTGGCACCTTTTAGACTAACAGAAATATTGGAGCAGAAGCTTTCGCTGGCAAAGACCCACTTCATCAGAAGCCCACAAAAGCTTATGCTCCAATATACCTGCTCAGCTGTGTCTACACTACAGCATTCTACCAACAGAAATCACCATCAACAGATATTCCCAACAGAATCTCCATTGGCAGAACGTGTCCACACCAAATACAGGCTCCCCCGTCGACTCACTCTGTCGACACAGAGCGGCCAGACTGCCCAGCCCTCTGTTGGCAGAACAGCCAACCGGAAGCTCTGAAAACAGGACTGCCTGATGAACCCATAGCCCTCTCTGCTGACAGAAGGCCCCCAGAGCATCTATGCTATTTTTTGTCAACAGCATCTGTCAACAAAGGTGCTATGCCTGGAATGGTCACAACAGAAGTCTGTGGGGAAAAGTGCTGCATTCTGTTGATGGATTCTCAACAAAACACGTATATAGTGTGGATGTTCCCTGGTTTAGTCAACAGAAGGCCACTTCTATCGACAAAACTTTGTAGTGTAGGCCCAGACTTAGTCTATGAGGTGCCACAGGACTTCTCATTGTTTTTGCGGATACAGACTAACACAGTTACCCCTCTGATACTTGTCACCATTTCAAGTGCAACCTGTCCTCTGCAAGGACAACTCACTTAGGGTTCTTTGTGGCATGGATAGAGTAGAGTAACCAATCAAACATTTCTTGTAATTATGCCAGTAACAGTTTTTAGATATTGACTTTCTGACTGTCGAGCTATAGGCACAAGGACTTGGTTCAAATCTCAGTTATACCGTCATCATTAATGTCAATTAAGTCACTGACATCCCCATACTAAGGAAAAATTCAGTCCCTGTTTCTGACTTGGTCAAGGGAAACAAACAAGCAACTTCAGAGAAGTCAACTCCAAGTTTACTCCAGATAACACAGATCAGAATGCTGCCTGCAATGTTGCATTTGCCTTTAACAAGACTTACTAAACCTCATTCTCCCATAAACAGGCATTATTAAAGGTCATTATTCCACAATTAAATTTAAAACTTTTAACCTTGATACTGTAGGCAGTTTGCCTGTGAAAAAAGGGCAGTTAGTTTATTTTTTCTTCTGCTTCCCCCTACCAGGCAGCTAAGACTACTGAAGTAAAATGTCAAGGTTACATCAGAAAATATCTAGAGCGCTATTCAATTAAAAGAAAGATTCTTTCCTGTAGTTCTCACGAATCATGAGGTGGATAAAAGCAGGATTTCCTCCACGTATTCAGTACTTTTCATAAAAAAACCTGCATGAAGGAAACCTTGACAAACCAACAGTTTATAGCTAACCCCATAAATCAACATCATGTCCCCCAAGTAGAAAGAAACAAATAAGTAGACACTATAGTTACTGCATTGATGTGACACTAAAGAATAACTGTTATCATTGTAACTGCTTCCAAGCACAATGTTCACTGATAATAGAAGTTCTTCCAGAGGGGTAGTCATGTTAGTCTGTATCTTCACAAAACAAGCAGATTCATCTGACAAAGTGAGTCTTTCCAACAAAAGTTCATTACCTAATAAGTAAAAGTGTTATTTTTAAGGTGCTACAGAACTGTTTGCTTTGTTTTGAGAAGTTCTTCCATTGATTTCAACGGGCATTGGTCTAAGTCCTGAATTCCTAGAAAATGGAATCATTGTCCGGGGGAGAGTGTTTGGGTTTGTACTGAGCTAATGAAATATCACACTCCTTGTTCTCCTCTCCACTGCTCCTCCTGCTGGATGGTTCATGGATTAGAGAGGTTAAAATACATCTAACTTGCATTAATACCTTGCTTTCTGCTGCCTTTGTTAATAGCTAAAAAGCAACATCCTGGCAGACCTGCAGTAGAATTCTCAAGATAAAGAAACAACACGTGCATGATATGAAGAGGATGTTCTGAAGGCCAATATTGTAACAATGTTCAAAAATAACTAAATAAATTCAGCCAGGATGGGCAGAGATGGTGTCCTTAGCCTTTGCATGACAGAAGCTGGGAAAGAGTGACAAGAGATGTGTCACTTGATGATTACCTGTTCTGTTCATTCCCTCTGGGGCACCTGGCATTGGTCACTATCCGAAGACAGGATGCTAGGCTGAATAGACATTTGGTCTGAGCTCATATAGCCATTCTTATGTTATTGTGTGCAGAAATTGTTCATTCTCTTCATGTTAGCTATTATTCCAAAACAACAAAGGTAAGATTCCCAGATTCTGGGTCTTATTCCACTTTTTCTTATACCCTTTTACATAGACATAATTTCACTAGTTCAATTCAGTGGGCTACTCCTGATTTATACCGATGGAGAGAAGAATCAGGCCCTCTTTTCTTATACGTTAACAAAGAATTCAGAGCAGTTTCAATAAATAAAAGTCACTACATTGTATCATGGATAACTGACTAAGATCTCCCGACATTCCCCCATCACGTCCTGGGTTAAATCAGTTTATACTTTTACTGGCATCATTGAGCACAATTCCCTTCAGACACCAAATTGTAACATGGTGATAACCAACAACATCAGAGACAGGCTTACTTCAGAGAGAGCCACATAATTTTCTATAAGAGAAAATAATCGACAACCTAAAAAACAAAGATTTACAAACTAACATGAGCCATAGCATCTTTAAGGCAGAACAGAGAATCTCCTTCATTTATGCTGCGGCTGAATGAGAACACCAAAGTGGTTCCATGTAGATAAACTACTGACACACCCTGAAAGCAAGACTGGCAGGTGGAATGGGGAAAGAGCCTGAGGAACTTTTACTCCCTTTCTATCAAAGGCATTTGTCAAAGTGGTGTGAAGCCTCAGGTTCCTCTTTGACTCCTAACGTAGCCTGCTAGACAAGGATGGTCTTGTTAAGAAACTTTGCCCCATTTTTGCAGATGGAAACTGGACCAAAGCGATCCCCGCATTTATCATTTCAAGACGGGAGAACTGCAATGGACAATGTGACATGCAAAGCCCAGGATGACGCAGGAAACAGTTGGATGTACAGTAGTCTCAGTAAGGATTACTGTGCTGTGGAACCAGCTTCTGGAAGAGGTCAGAATAAGGCAACATTTAGGATACAGCGCAAAGCCGTCCTTTCCGAGGGAATAAAAAGGGAGAGAGGAAGTGGGAGAAAGATTATCCCAACCAGAGCCACCTTTGACAGAAAAAGACGAGGGAAGACAAATTTGGGGCATAGAGGAACAGGCATTTAGGAGCAGAAGTCCCACAATAGGTGCTGGAACTAGAGGTGGAGGGTGGCGGGGGAAGGGTGGTGTTGGTGCAGCAGCCCCTGGCTTGAAGTGGTTTCCATTATATAAGGGTTTTCAGTTTGGTCCAATGGCTCTCAGCACACCTACTATTCAAAGTGTTCCATCCCCTCTGAGTGCCACTGAAAAGCAATGCCGTATGTGCACCTTAGTCTAAGTCTATTGCCTTACTGACCAAGAAAGGCCTAAGGTGTTTAGTTTACAAAACCTTTTGCCTCCTATAACCCCCTAGGAGATTGTGTGGTGCTTTTTCTCCTCAAGGACAAAATGGGTGAAAATTCCACCTAGGAGACGTTTAGAGACCACAGGCATGTGTTCTACAGGAAACCCTCAGCTAGATAGGTAGATGTATGAAGCCACAGAAAGGATTTCACTATATGCCTTTTCACAGACCTCTCCTTTATTATGACAGCTGTTATCTTTAGTGGAATCACACTTACTCCTTAGCACAGTAATGTCACAATGGCTACGTCTACACGTGCAGCCAACATCGAAATAGTCTATTTCGATGAATAACGTCTACACGTCCTCCAGGGCCGGCAACGTCGATGTTCAACTTCGACGTTGCTCAGCCCAACATCGAAATAGGCGCAGCGAGGGAACGTCTACACGTCAAAGTAGCACACATCGAAATAGGGATGCCAGGCACAGCTGCAGACAGGGTCACAGGGCGGACTCAACAGCAAGCCGCTCCCTTAAAGGGCCCCTCCCAGACACAGTTGCACTAAACAACACAAGATACACAGAGCTCACAACTGGTTGCAGACCCTGTGCCTGCAGCATAGATCCCCAGCTGCCGCAGAAGCAGCCAGAAGCCCTGGGCTAAGGGCTGCTGCCCACGGTGACCATAGAGCCCCGCAGGGGCTGGAGAGAGAGCATCTCTCAACCCCCCAGCTGATGGCCGCCATGGAGGACCCAGCAATTTCGACGTTGCGGGACGCGGATCGTCTACACGGTCCCTACTTCGACGTTGAACGTCGAAGTAGGGCGCTATTCCTATCTCCTCATGAGGTTAGCGACTTCGACGTCTCGCCGCCTAACGTCGAAGTTAACTTCGAAATAGCGTCCGACGCGTGTAGACGCGAAGGGCGCTATTTCGAAGTTGGTGCCGCTACTTCGAAGTAGCGTGCACGTGTAGACGCAGCTAATGGGTCTTACTCCCTAACCAGAAAATAGGAACTATAGTGAGTTGGGAAGGAGGGTGTTGCAGGCAGGACCAATCCTGTCACAATGTGCAAAGTGAATTAAGTAAATATGAAACAACTGAACGCAATTGAATGGAAGATTAATTTCTCCCATTTCTCTGAGATATCAGGGCATTTGTTCCTAGCAAATATTGGCTAAACATTTATTGAAGAGAGATAGTTGAAGACATCTGTTCAGGATCAGGAAAGAAAAATGGTTATTTTATTAATATGATTTATTTGCTGACAAGCTGTGGTGCAAGGTTTGTGCAGAAAAACAGGTGTAGGTCTGTTTTAAGACCGGTAGACTAGGTCCGACATCACTAGAGATAATTTCATGATCAAAAATCTTGCATATGTTATTACAAAAGGGATATAGTGAACTTATCTGAATATTTAGAATTATACAAACACACAAGGAAACAAAACAAACATATGGTACAGCAGAGCTTTGTAAAAGAAATCACATAGCAATATCACTCATGTTTATTTCATGAAGTTTTGCAACCAATGTATAAGAGGTTGTGGATCCAAATCCTTCTACAATCAGAAGCAGGCTGTTAATTACCACTTAGAGCTCATGTTGGTGTCAGTGTGGGAGGAACACCATCTTGTGCTTAAAGCACAATAGGGAACTTAGATTATATTTAAACTGGTCAGCATATAGTCTATTCTATTTATTATCAACAAATATTGATGTTTATTTTAAAGTTTTATCTGCTTAAATGTTCACAAATTCATTTGTTATAGGCAGTTTTAATCATCTTTCAGCTATTTTAATTTACTTAAATTTTTATAGGTCTTGAAGCAATGATGGTTTCAGACAATTACAGCTGATTAAAAATAGAGTTAGTTTTATGACCATTAAAATACAAAATGGTTAACATCACAGTATGCTTATTGTCAAACTAATATGTTCTCAAGCAACATTTTTCTAATTTTTTTTGTCTGTCTGTGATTTTTGATTGTTGACTGAAATATTTTCCCATTAATTTGTGTGGGTGGCAAAAAAAAGAAAAAATCTGTGTTCACCAACATTTGCTAATAAAAATCTAATCCTAAACCTAAATTGTATTGTCGGCTCCGTGACAGATTTCCTGTGCACCTTTGAGATAGTCAGCCTCTTTCCAGCAGTCTGTAAAATAGCCAGGGAGGGTGTGTGGGAGGGGAAAGAAAGACGCAGAGTCATCACTCCTCTGCCCAGATCCATCCGAGGCAAAGTTTTTTCTACCCGTCAAGGTCCAAGGTGACATAGATCACGAGCTAAGACCTTTTCCAGAAAGAAAGATTGGGCAGAGTGATCAGCCTCTCACATATAAATGTCTGGGGGTGGTTCCTGGCAGTTAGAAGCCCCGAATTGTCCCTTTCTTGTTTTAATTCCTGAGAAGGTAGAAGCTCTGTACATGTGGATTCCTGCATTGTTTCAAGAATAGGGCTAGTTAGGACAGCAATGGCTGCCTGATGAAGCTGCATGTATTGGGGGCAATGGAGAAAGTTGAACGTGTGGTTCCCCCTACTCACCCCACTATTCCCAGAGGGAAAAAAGTCTCCTTTCTGCATATTGTATTATATTATAAAGATGGCTGCACATGAATGTTTATGTCTCCCCATCTCATGATTCACTGGACGAGATGTGCTGGATAAATGTTCTAAGAAGTGTGCAGATGATGTGGGAGGGATGGGGAGATGGTATCCAAATAGCAGAAGTGCTGCTGAAACAATCTAGCATCCCTGCAGTGTTTCTCTTGAGAGATCCATATCACATTCATATTAAACTTCCCCATTACTAGCCCCGAAGCTATTTTTTCCACCCTTACCATGACACTCACTAACTTTCTTTGCAGAATAAATGTTTTTCTTCTTGCAATTAATCATGTCCCTAAAGAAACAGGCCAGGCACATTCCCTGGCCAGCTTCAGCCATGACATATTCTTGACACTTAGATCAAAAACCCAGAAGGCAAGAGCACTACTGAGAAATTCAGGTTGTAGGGGAAAGAAGATAAAAGTGAGCCACAGAAATAATAAAATTGCTGGAGGGGCTGACCTAAGAGGAAAGATTAAACGAGCTAAATATGTATAGCCAGCCTCAACACTGTGTGAATGGGAATAACTACAAACAACTAAAGGATTAAACACACCAAGACCATGTCTACACTAGCACCCCCCTTTTGAAAGGGGATCGTGATGAGGCACTGCAATGAATATGCAGAGCCTTATGAGCATAATGGTGGCTGTGGCACTTCGACAGTGCCGCTTTCCATCGCACATGGCTTGTCTGCAGGGGGTCCTTTTCAAAAGGACCCCGCAGACATCGAAATCCCCTTATTCCTATTTGGTTATAGGAATATGGGGATTTTGATGCCTGCGGGGTCCTTTTGAAAGGACCCTGTGCAAACCAGCCACATACAATCAAAAGCGGCACTTTCGAAGTGCCATGGCTGCCATTATGCTAATGAGGCACTGCATATTCATTGCAGCACCTCATTAACATATCCTGAAGTGTCTCATTAACATCTCCCTCTTGAAAGCGGGGGTTAGTGTAGACGTAGCTCAAGATCCAGATTCTCCTACTCATTTTGAGAAGTGTCATACTTTGCAAGTAGCCCAGCTGGAGCCAATGATACTCCCAGCAAAACAAAGTGTTCCTTAACATAAGTAAGAGTGGCAGAACCAGACCTTAGGGAGAGAGAGGAAGTTTTAGGGAGGTACATGGGAGGCATAATGCTAAGGAACAGAATAAAATTACGGAAAAGAAACTTCATCCTATCCGGAACAATTTCCTTGCTGTGAGATCCATCAGAATGTGACAAGTATCAGAGGGGTGGCTGAGTTAGTCTGTATCTTCAAAAACAACAAGAAGTCCCATGGCACCTTATAGGCTAATGAAGTGGTTATTTGCCCATGAAAGCTTATGCTCCAAAATATCTGTTAAGTCTATCAGAATGTGGAATATGGAAATGGAATAGGAGCCACTTTGTGGGATAGCTAATGGGGAACTGGACAAAAGGCTATAGAGCAGGCTGCAGACAACAATCCTGCTATGGCAAGAGAAGGAACTGTGCAATGAACTAGGAAAAACACTGTTATCAAGAGCTATGCATTCATCAGTAAGTCTGAGTGCTTTACAAAGGACTACCAGTATCTCTGCTTTACAGATAGCAAAATGGAGGTACAGAGACTTCACCAGAGTCACCCAGCAATACAGCTTGGAAGAGAACCCTGGACTCCCAAGTCACAATCAAGTGCCCTACCCACTGGCCATACTGCCTCTTACATTGCCTGACAGCCTGTTATTGTCTCTAAGGATATGTCTACACTGGCCCAGGGTGGAGGGTGAGACGGCCATTTGGGCTTCTTAAAGCAGCTCCTGGATTTTAAAGCTGTGCCATGATTCAAAAGCCAGTCAGGCAGCATGAGTTTTGCTCTGTACTGGGTGGGTCACAGGCAAAAAATCATTTTTGATTTACAAAACTTCCCATGCATTATAGGTTGCCATAGGAGACATCAGCGTACTCAGAATAAGAAAAAGGGATAAGGAGAGATTGCTCATTCTGTCTGCGTACAATGCTGGAAAATTTGCAAGAACACTCTGTGGGCCCGTAATTCCAGATTACTTACATGTGGCTTGGTGCGGTAGCGTGTCTTACCGTGGAAGCACGAACAAGTAAGTTCTCCCCAAAAATCTCATAAGGAGAATCCAAAAGTGTCTAAGACCTTCAGTTACATGTCTGAACAGGATCAGCACTCCATTCCAAGACATATTAACAGGCTATTCTAAGGGAAACAGGCATAGAACCGCCCCTGCAGGACTGCACCATACTATCATCAGTAGGAAAAAAAAACCATACTCAGCAGAAGCGCCCTCTCCAACACCCCACTTTGGCTATGAAGCCTCCTCCTGAGATAAGGGCACAGCCTCCAAGTCCAGAAACAGCTCCTGGCTTGCAGGATCAGCATCTGCACCCCGCTGTCATCCCCCTCTTCCTCATCCAACAAACCATACCTCACTTCATCATCCTGCCAAGCAACACTTACTGAGGAGTCCACGCATCTGCTGGGGGAAGAGGTTGGATCTGTCCCCAGAATAGCATGAAGCTCATCATAATAGCGGCATTTCTGGGGAGGTGCCCCAGACTGACCATTAGATTATTTGCACTTTTGGTAGTTTTGCCTCAGCTCCTTGATTTTAATGCAACACGGCTGAGTGTCCCTGGTGTACCCTTTCTGAATTATGCCTTTCAATATCTTTGCATAAATATTGGCATTTCTTTTGCTGGCTTTGGGATGAATGAAGATAACTTCTTCCCTCCCCACACACTACAATGAGATCCAGGGTCTCCTGATGGCTCCATGCTAGGGCTCTTTTGAGATTCTGGGAACTCATGGCTACTAGAGGTGCTGCAGAGGTGTGCTCCTGATGTCTTCTCACCACACTGGCCAGAGAGGAAAGGAAATGGATTCAAAATTCCAGGGCTGATGAGCACTGCTGCCTGTCACCTACTTCCTGCTCACCTGAGCTGTGTCTACACGTGCACGCTACTTCGAAGTAGCGGCACCAACTTCGAAATAGCGCCCGTCGTGGCTACACGCGTCGGGCGCTATTTTGAAGTTAACTTCGACATTAGGCGGCGAGACGTCGAAGTCGCTAACCTCATGAGGGGATCGGAATAGCGCCCTACTTCAACGTTCAACGTCGAAGTAGGGACCGTGTAGACGATCCGCGTCCCGCAATGTCGAAATTGCTGGGTCCTCCATGGCGGCCATCAGCTGGGGGGTTGAGAGATGCTCTCTCTCCAGCCCCTGCGGGGCTCTATGGTCACCGTGGGCAGCAGCCCTTAGCCCAGGGCTTCTGGCTGCTTCTGCAGCAGCTGGGGATCTATGCTGCAGGCACAGGGTCTGCAACCAGTTGTCAGCTCTGTGTATCTTGTGTTGTTTAGTGCAACTGTGTCTGGGAGGGGCCCTTTAAGGGAGCGGCTTGCTGTTGAGTCCGCCCTGTGACCCTGTCTGCAGCTGTGCCTGGCACCCTTATTTCAATGTGTGCTACTTTGGCGTGTAGACGTACCCTTGCAGCGCCTATTTCGATGTGGTGCCGCGCAACGTCGAAGTTGAACATCGACGTTGCCAGCCCTGGAGGACGTGTAGACGTTATTCATCGAAATAGCCTATTTCGATGTTGGCTTCACGTGTAGACGTAGCCCTGGAGAGCAGTGGAGGTGAAGCGATGACCAGAAAGGACACATCAAGGGACAACATGGGATAGTTTCATAGGCTAATAAAATTGATTTTAATAATGCTGTCACCTGCATTTGTACAGGTCAACTTGGTAAAATCAACTTTTAGGAGTTACTCCTGGTGAATTTGGCATTACAAATGTTGTCCTTAGAACCCCTTAAAATTGACCTCCTGAGCATTGTGGTGAAAACTGATGGGTTATACAGTCGACCTAAGACCCTTACATTCAACTCAGTCTCCTAGGCTATGTCTACACTGGTCCAAAACTCTGAAATGGCCGTGCAAATGGCCATTTTGCAGTTTACTAATGAAGCACTGAAATACATATTCAGCGCCTCATTAGAATGCTGGCAGCCACGGCACTTCAAAATTGATGCAGCTCACCGCTGTGCGGCTCATCCAGATGGGGGTCCTTTTCGAAAGGACCCCGGCAACTTCAAAATCCCTTTATCCCCTTATTCCTATCTGCTTAAGTGCCACGGCTGCCGGCATTCTAATGAGTAAACCTGGCCTCAGAGATATGATAATTCTGGTTAAGCTATCAAATACCAGCTAACAGAACAAATACATATTGGGCTTGTCTACACTACCACCTTCCTTCGAAGGAAGGATGGTAATTAGGGTGTTGGGAGTTTACTAATGAAGTGCTGCCGTGCATAGGCAGCACTTCATTAACCAAACTGCCGCCCCCAGCGGCAACTCTGAAGTTTTAAACTTCGAAGTACCGGCATGCATCTAGCCGCAGCACACCTGCCGGTACATTGAAGTGCCGAGTCAACTTTGAAGTCCCCTTACTCCTCAAAGTGGGTGCGCCATGGCTAGATGTGTGCCGGTACTTCAAAGTTTAAAACTTCAGAGTCATCCCCGCGGTTGGGAATTTGCACGGCAGCACTTCATTAGTAAACTCCCAACACCCTAACTACCATCCCTCCTTCGAAGGAAGGTGGTGGTGTAGACACAGCCATTATTCTGTTAGTTGCAATAGGACACGGAGATTTCATCCTGATCTCTGGCAGAGTTTTCCTCGAAACTTGTCAGCTTGGTATGGAAACAAATATATATAAATTAGCACTATAAAACATGACACGAATTAGAACATTTGATCTCTATCATTTCAACAAATGTTTTGTCATCTTTCCCTCAGTTCCTTAGATAAAAGAGGAAGCTTCATCTCAATTTTAATCTCTTCTCCCCATGCACAGTTTGTGGCTCTAAAATCTCCTTGCAGAAAAGCTAATTTTACAGAGGTTTTTTTGGCTGCTGAAAATGGGGAAAAGCTGTAGAGTCCTTTGAATCCCACCATGAATGGGCATTCACTGGTGCTGTTGCAACCACTCCAGTACTCCATTCTCTTCCCCTTTAAAACATGCAAGGACATTTTCTCTTTGAACCTTTTTGTAAAGGAAAAGGAATGGATGCATCAAGCCAATACTTGGATTCATCCAAGAGTTTTCAACAATAGCCACAGGCTGGCAGTGTGCAACCTTGATGTCAGTTTTAGCATCTTGCCACTGTAAATTAGCATTTTCAAGACTGCATAAAAATCAAATACATTTGCATATTGCCGGTTTGTTTTCATATCTCACTTACAGGAAGAGCAGAGACACAGGACAAACAAACCATGCTCAGAGCTGCAGACAAACTCAGCTGCCACCTCAAGCCCATATGCAGGAATTTCGGGGGAGGTGGGGTGTTTTTGGAAATAAGGACCATCTCCCAGACAGCAGGCCCTGCCCCTCTCCCCTCACCCTTGGCTCTCCAGCTGGCTCTGCCCCCGCACTCGCCCTTAAGCCGTTCCCAGTTTGCGCCCCCTCCACTCGGCCCAAACACCCCACCCCCACTCAACCTGAAACTCCCTCCCCCCACTCGACCCAAATACTCCCCATCCCCACTCAGACAGAACACCCCCCTGACCTACTATACCCCGCAAACATAGCTCCCCTCTCAGTCCAAACACGCCATCCCTGCTCAGCCTGAAACCGTCCCAACCTCCACTCAATTCAAACATCTCTCCACCCCAGCTCAGCCCAAAGACACCCCTGCCGAAGATCCCTGCTTGACCCAGGAGAGGGAGGAACACCTCATGCAGGGTCCAGGTGGCAGACTGCATCAGCAGCCACAGGGGATCACCTCCCCCAGCCTCATACCCCATTTATAATTTTTCCAGGTCAATCAGATCACTTCACTGGATAGGTCAATTGTTTGCTCATAGGTAAATAAATTCCTTTTTGGCATCTGGAAGCAGAAAAAGTTAGTGGTCAGAGCAGAGGAAAAAGCAGAAACGAAGAAGGGGGCCTGTCTTGTACCATTTCCACTGCTCACCTGCACCTTACCACACAATGAATTCAGACTGCTCACCTGGCAGCCCAGCTCAATTATTTCATTATTTACTTCTGACTAGCTTTATTATTTCATTGTTCAGGCAAGAAAAAAAAGTAGAGGAATGGGGAAAACATACACAAATACACACGCACAGAAAGCGTCTAAGAGGCCAAAATTGCTCTGAAATGAACTTAATAAGATAACAACTAAGAGCAATAGTGTAGTTCCTGGTGCATTTGAAACGGAGAGACAGCGGTGCTGTTCCATCAAAGTCATTCAGTCTTTAGTCCCTGGGCTCTAATTTTGCCCTGTTACCAGGGCCCTCACCACAGAGTAACCAGTGCCAGTATTGTGATCAAAGTTCAAGCTTGCATGATGCGAGCTTGTTCCATTGCTAAGATCCATATTTGGAAACAACAAGAAGTCCTGTGGCACCTTATAGACTAACAAATATTTTGGAGCATAAGCTTTCGTGGGCAAAGACCGTCTCCTCTGTTGATGTTCACAACTCCACATTAACTGCTGATAATAGGCCACATCCTCTGAGACTAAACAGACCTTGTCAGCTCTGGCCCTCCTTTTGACTGGGACTCCCTCCTTTTCACAAGCCCATATATTTAAACCTCTCCTCTGGAACCTGCCCCCCCCAACTCACGCATCTGATGAAGAGGGTCTTTGCCCACAAAAGCTTATGCTCCAAAATATCTGTTAGTCTACAAGGTGCCATAGGACTTTCCTGTTGTTTTTGAAGATACAGACTAACTCGGCTACCCCTCTGATCCATATTTGGGTTACGCTGCCTCCTGGAACATTAAGTAACACTGCAACAAATCCATACAGCATGGAGCAAGAAAGACCCAACCACAGTTCCAACAAAAGCCTGTTTCAGTGCTCACTGGTGTCAATGGAGAAAACTTCGCCGACTTCAGGGAACACTCCGGGCCCCAAGTGAACAGCAAAATGCTGCTGAAACATTCCCTCAGTACGCTTGATTGTGACCTGCTTATCAGATGGGAGGAAGGGTTCCCAGGAGAGTAAATGGGGCATAGATCCAAGATTAACTCTTTCTTCATACAGGCATTGTGGCATATAACCTTTCCAGAACAGTTTTTAGAGGTTAGAAGGATGACCAAATCAAACAACACAAACCTATGTGAACCTCCCAAATGAGAACCATTTCCAAAAACCTGCTACCATTTCTCCTTGGTTCGGATACCTCAGGTAGGACTCATTTCCTATGAATAAAAACTCCAGTGCTTTATGCTTTTGTGTCTTTTCAGACCTAGCAGCAACCCTACTTGCAAATAGCTGATTATCTTCACTTTGTGCATGAATGCAAAATAGTTAATAGATGATTAAATCACAAAATAAAAACTTAACACAGACAAATACAAGTGCAATTACTGGAAAATGATTTCTCAGTTTTATATACGTGGCCTAAAAGTGTGTGGGTTTATTTTTAAAACATAAGTAATAGCTGATTCTTGCAACCTTTTCCCCAGGAAATTGGCAACTAAAATATTCTATACCTCATGTTTAAATGGTAAACAGCAGAATTGGTCTGGATACATATTGCAGGTACTGAGGGATCCTCAAAGCAGATCAAAGTGGTAGTAATATATTTTGAGTTTGCTCTTCCAATGTGCTTCAAGAGTGTCAGTGCATCATTTTCACCTACAACTGCTAAGGACAAACTGCATGTAGCCTAGCCCTCTCTCAGTACGCAAGAAAGGGAGGGCGAAGACCCTTTCTTCTATAATTTTCAGGCAGCTCCAAATCTGTACACAGGGGTGGGAGGGGTGCAAAGGGTGTGAATGCAGCCCCTATGTCCAATTTCTCTCCCTTCCTCCCTGCTGTGCTGTGCAGGGAGAGCCTGCAGGACATTATGGGGGAACCCAAGGCACCCTGGGACCTGTAGTTCCTTGGCCAGCTCCCTGCCTTAGAGAGCTGGCCCTGGAGCAGGGAAGGGACTACATTTCCCAGAATGCCCTTGACAGCTAGCAAGAGGAAGCGAGGGGCGGGGGAAAAATATTTTGGGCTATTGTTTTTCACTTACAATATTACGGCAAGATCCTAGAAAGTAATTTCTGTAAAATCTTTATTACTGTATAAATTTTTAGCATGTTATAACAAAAGCATTTCACAATCACTGTTTCCACTCAATTTTTCTATTAATCTCTCTTATGCACATTCATTGTATGACTATTTTGAATTCCTTTGTGTTTAAAAAAAATTGAGGTACTTACAAAAAAGTACCCCCCACAGAAATTCCTGTATATGGGCCTGAGTTCTCCATAAAAGCTCGACCAAAACATGGCTCAAGAGGTGACCAGGAGCCTGGCACAGACAGCAGCATTAGATTTGGCTTCCACTGAAGAAAATTTTAAGCCAAGGAGCAGAACTGAAATGCCACACCCTCCCTCCGAGTCCCACTCAGGTAAAAATCAAACTGGAGGCACTAACAGAACTAGCTCTATTGTTCACAATTAACACATTTAGTTAAAATGGTGCAAATGTCGCATCGATTTCCTGAAACTAATGAAACCTGGGTCTTTAGATTTGACCTGCAACACTCATTCTTGCTCTTCCTGACCACTGGGATGCCTACTCACAAGAGTGTTGACCCTCCATCTAGAGCCTTATCGAAAGCTCCTTGAAAGATTCTTGTAACTCGGTGGGTTTCGGATTAGGTCTTTGGTGAGTTTAACATGCAATTCACTTCAGTGGTGTCACTCCAGATTTACACCAGTGTAACTGCCAGCAGAATTTTGGATAGAGATCTTAAATGCTCAGGAAATCTGAAGCTACGAGTGCTTATGGGACGTGTGAATTCTTTTCAATAGCATAAGCTTTGATGGAGAGCAAGCCTCACAGCCAAATTAAGGTGATGCCATGGCCTAGACATAGCAAGACACAGGGGTCCCTATGATTCCATTCCTGAACCACGTCCCCACCCCCTACTGGAGAGGCAGGTGCAGTAGCAAGGGTCCTTCTTCCTGCCAGTAGTGGCAGCAAGAGGCCCCTGCTTCCTCTCTAGAAGCAGACAGGAAGGAGTGGCAGCAGAGGACGCCACAGTATTCTACCTCAGCAACTGAGGTGTATCTATTTGAGTGCTCAGGCCAGGCCCTCTGCACTCATTAATTATTTGTATTGTGGCTGGGAGCCCCAGTCATGGATCAAGAGACACTATAATAGATGCTATACAAATACACAATGAAGAAACACCCCCAGACACAAACAGCTTCACCTACCAGACATTCATAGGGTCCCCCAGAGCAATGGGTTTTAGCATCAACCCCACATTGAGATGGGACAGTTCACTTCTCACAAATCAACTGTTTCAGGATCTCTGCAGACTCAGGCACATGATATAGCTCTATCAGTTACACAGAGTTCAAGTATTCCTGTTTCTCTCCACAGCCAAGAAGCTAAACATTTACCCTTTTCTTTTTCAAAAATGGTAGCTCAGGTCCTGATATAACCCCATCTCCTGGAGCTGGCACCATGGCCTTTATCAAACTCTGGTAAAGACATGTCAACTGAGTCAGAAGGAAGCTGTGTATTCACATAACCACTGTGCACCGAGTTCCCATTTAAAGAGAATACCTTTTGCTATTGTTGTTTTCTAAAGGAATTGGAATAGCACATCCTCTTTATGATGGACTAACAGTCTTGTCCCTCATACCTTTTAACACAAAAGTAACTTCAGTAATACTACCTTCTCTATAAGAAGAACAAATAGAAGCCAAGAGAGAGAAGCTTCATTCATTTTACAACTGACGTCTGCACTAATATTGGAACACATCATTTATAATCAATTGTTTGGAGCAAGTTGTTGTGACACTGAAAACAGAAGCACCGACTGGCTGTAGTTGCAATCTACGTGGGCTACATTACTGGGCAACATCAGGGACAGCTGTCTTTTATTTACATGGCACAGTGTGGAAAAAACATACACTTGATGAGTAGACAGCAGAAAACCATTTAAATACAGGCAATTTGGTTCCCAAACTTTGAGAAAATAATGAGCCTTCCTCCATGTTCCCTGCTGTTTACCCAGTGTCCTATGGAGTAGTCTCCCCAAGAGACCACATATCAAAAAGCAGAAACTATAGCTATTTACACTGACTGATAAATTCCCCTGAAACTTACCAACAGCTCTGAGATGAAGAGGATTCTTCAGTGAAATGCTGTGTATGATGGGGGCGTAAGACCATAAAAACAAGATTGTTCTAGTGACAGGCTCTTCAGTGAGCCTAATAGTTTCTACTGTTTAAAGGACTAAGTCTCTTAACCTGAAGGCAGTAGTAGACTTATCTCCTTGCAAGGTACAAATATTCACTAGAAGGGGGCAATGTGTTACAAAGAGCACGCTGAGAAACCAAGCACGCTACGCCTACATCTACACTATGGTGTTTTGTCAACAAAACCGGTATTTTTCTAACAAAACCTGGGTGGTGTCTATATTCCAAGGCCTTCTGCTAACAGTAAATCGACAGAATAGCACTTTTGTTGACTGCCGTATCCCAGTCCCTATGACGCATAAAGCCTCTGCTGACAGAGATCTGTTGAAAGAGAGCTGCTCTGGGCATTCCAGGGGGCCCTCTGTCAACAGACAGCAATTCCAGTACACCGAGAACCCATCTGCTGTGCTACCAGTTGTCCATTTTGCCAATAGAGTGGCTGGGCAGTTCTTGTGATCTGCTCAGCCGTTTGGCCGCAATCTGTCGACCGAAGTTTTGTTGGAAGATATCTTCTGTTGACAAATCGCTGTAATCTAGACATAGCCTAAAGGGTTGTCCATTGTGCCGAGGCCTTGCAAAACACGTGGTATAAACTGCAAAATGTCTTGCATTTAGTGTTTAGCCTGCCAGATGTAACATTCTTTTATTCTTTTGGTTACTGATGCAAGAACTGCCTTACAGAGTTTGTTTCTGTGTATAAAATGAAAAAAATACCAAGATAGATTGTTTAGTCAGCAGATTAAAATGTGTGTAAGCCATGTGTAAAAATGAAGTGAAGCTTCTGTGCCCTGGATGGGGTGAGGCCAAGGGCGGAAGGGACAGGGCCTAGGGCATTTGGTCCTCAGCACCAGTCGACAGTGCTGCACCCCACCATCACGGCCGCATGCAGCCAGAGCAGCACAGTTGTGGAAATTCAAAGGGGCCTGAAGCACCAGCCACAGCCTCTGCCAAAGTAGCAGCCACAGTGGCCAGAGTTCCAGGCCCTATGAAACTGCCTCCTTCTCCCTTCAGTGGACCTGGCTAGCCAGTGAGTCTGGGATAGGCTCTTCAGATTGACTGGCCCATCAGAAAGAACTGAGCAAACAATGAAGCATGGGAGGCACCCAACTACACTGAATGGATTTTTCTGCAGACCTTCAACCTGGAATGTGAGCTATGCTGGCGCTTGAGTCATGCATGAACAGGTGACTTGTCCATGTGACAAACTCTATTTTCTAGCTGTATTTTTCCATACAGAGCAATGGCATTCCCCCTTCATGGCCTAGGATATATAAAGGGCCATGGCATGTCCTCCATTTGGTCTTCAATCTAGCTTCTCATCTCTAGAGGATCTTTGCTAAGGACTGATGACCCAACCTCACAACATATGTATTCTAGTGATTTGATTTAAGACAGCAGACTATTCCATCTCTGCTACAAGCCTGTACTGAGAACTTTGCAATTGGTGTACATATTTGCTTCCTTTAACAATGTTAACTTACTTTCTTTGAATAAACCTTTAGCTTTTAGATTCTGTAGGACTGGCTAACAGCATGCTTTTGGGGTAAATTCTAGGTTAAAAATTTCCAGT
This sequence comes from Carettochelys insculpta, assembly GCF_033958435.1. Lineage (NCBI taxonomy): Eukaryota > Metazoa > Chordata > Testudines > Carettochelyidae > Carettochelys > Carettochelys insculpta. The sequence continues at coordinate 20,685,156 of NC_134152.1, forward strand.
CTCCTGGGAGCAAAGGAGAGCTGTGAGCCAGGCTCCAGCTCCCCACACTTAAGGAGACAGGAAACTGATCAGTGCTGGTGCTGATCAGTTTCCCAGCTCCCCTCACCATCCTCCCCAAGTGCTGGCCAGTTATCTGGCTCTCACAGTGAGGCAGGGAGCCAGGAACTGGGCAGCAGACTAGCTCATGGCTCCCCTTCACTTGTGGGAGCTGGGAAACTGACCAGCACATCACTGGTCAGTTTTCTGACTCCTGCCAGCGGCTGGCTTGTTCCTGGCTCCCTGCCATTCTGGAAGCCAGGCATGGCCTCTCTCTGATTTCCCCCAACTGGGGGAAGCCATAGTGTGGCTGTCTGTCCAGCATGGCAGTCTATCCACCCAACTTCCCCCAGTTAGGGGAGCTGGGGACAAGCTGTGCAGCTGCGGCTGCCCATCCAGCTTCCCCCAGCTGGAAGAAGATGGATGGACAAAGACACAGAGCAGCCTTGAGCTGTGCTTAACTCACATTAACACAAGTTAAGTGCAGCTCGAAATTGCACGTTTTGGGGGTTTACTGTATGCTTCTTTTCTTTTCAGTCTCAAGTTCTTTCTCTTTTCTTCCTCTTGGTATGTACATTCTCAAATGTGATGTCCTGTCTGAAATTTGCACTGATGTTTCCATACATCTTGCAGCTGAGAGCAAAGTGAAAGTGAATTATTAATTATTACTACTATTATTGTTCGTTTAGACCGAAGCTTTGCCTAAAATGTGGTGCAACCTGCCCTGAAGAGTTGACAGACATGACAGACAAACAAGCAAAGATATGCAAAATGTCTAGGTCATGTTTGGTGCATAGATTTTTATAAGCCATTTTTTTCCAGTTACCATCTGTCCTTCTGGCCCCTAAGTACTCATAATAAACATTGCTACCTCCTTCCACTTTGCCTATCCTACAGCAAGGGCACCGGTTTGGCAGAGAGGTGTGTGTGCAAGGAAAAAGACAGAAGGCTAGAGTGGACAAGAGAGACAATTAGATGGTGCTGAAAGCATCTGGAATTTGAGAGGTGTCTTTCAGTGGAAACCTGGGTTTGGAGGAGCCTTCCTTTATTGCTCTGATCTTTAAATGCTAGCCTTTTAAAATCAGATGTCTGACCTTTCAGTGGATGGAAATTATCTGTCCTGGCAAGAGAGTGAACAAATATAAGTTAGACATACTGGTCAGAATTACCCTGCCGCTGGAATAGATAAGAAACATCCCATGCTGAAGAGTAAACAAAGGAACTGAGAAATTAGTTTATTCACCCCGCTGAGTAATCTCCCTCTTTGCCTGTCGCTGGCCATAATTTGTTGGCTGATTCATCTGGAGATGCTTGACATAGCAACATTTGAACAAGCTTAAACAAAGCATAAGTGACTGGACCGGGATTGAAGAATTTATCCCACTGAGAAACAAGCAACAGAAAAAGGGAAACCCTGCAAACCATCCAAATTCAAAGGCTCTGACTTTTTGCAGCTAACAAGCTTAAGGAAACCTGTAGCTAAAAGTAAGAGCTTCTGGAGACAGAGCTGCAAGAAGCCCCACAAGTTTTAGTTTGTTGAATCCTAAAACAGATTAGCAAGATGACTGAGTTGCATCTCCAAGCTCCAAAGGGAGGTTGCAACTTTCCCTAATGAGAGAGGAACTACCCTGACATGTCTGATTAATACTGAGCTTTCCCAATTAAACTGTCCTCTCCATTCTAGGATGCATGATAACAAAGCATGTACATACACATATGACGGGTATCTAACCTCATGCAGTTTTGATTATGTGCTGCATGAGATTGACTGGATATTGTGGTGTCTTGCCAACACCCATGGAATAAAGCCAGATGGAAGATTCTATCCTTTACCTCTTAGAGGTGCAGCAGAGAACTCTGCTCAAGGGAAAAGTGGTGGGGTTAAGTTGGTTGCCCCAGACACTGGAGCAGGCCTTATGTAACTTTTTTAACCCTGAAGTCCTGTCTAGGTTATGACTGCCTGTTCCTAAGTGCCTATGGATATGCTGAAGCCCCACCCTCAGTATGCCCTTAGTGTTCCCAGTAAGCTGTGCACTTGTGATAGTCCGATGTCACCGAGATGATTAGCGGGGCACCCCCATCTGGGTTTCTCATTTCTAGTGGTGGTGCACTTTCACACGTCTTGGTGCACATAAAAATTTAATCCTCACAAGGATGGAATAGATTAGATGGAATGTTGCCTTTCGCCCCCAGCATGGCCCATAAGATGGCCTTGCACAATACCTACGTAAAGCCAGGTCGTTGGCAGAAGGAAATGAACCTGTCACCTTAGGGGTAAAACGCTGTGCTCTACCACATGAGCTAAAAGGCCCCTGGCTCTCAGCCAAGGCTGTAGAGCAGAAACTTCATTGTCCCTACTACGTGGTCTCAGGGCCTCTGGCATTACATCTGTGCTAAAGGAATCCTGTGCTGGCTAGATACTGGGCTTTTAGGGTCCCTATAAAGCACCCAGGACACAGGTGGCAAAGCTGGAGTGAACGGTCTGATCCAGAATGCATAACCTGTGACAAGCATGAAACACAGACCTAGGGCGAAAGTTTCCAAAGCATCTAAGGACATTGTGCCTTGACTCTGGCATCAAGAAAGGAAACCATTTTCTTTCAGAATCCTAATAGCCTGATGTGCTCTTTGATAACCAGAAGATTATTTTTAAACCAGCATGTGTCTTCCAAAATAAAGTCACAAGCTGCTAGTCACTTGGGCAACAGCTAATTGCCTCCAATCCAACAAAAAAAAATGCCTAGCTGAGATCAGACTGGACTGCATGCTCCAAATTAATTCCACTTGGGAGCTGGAGTATTCAATTGCCTGCTGCATATCACCCCATTACCTACAGCACCTGACTTCTCATGGGCACTAAGTGCCCTTTTAAAAATAAACTTGCTTTTTTTTTTATGACTTGTCATAAACAAGAACTGCCAGCTGTGAAAAGCACTCAGCTGACTGTTCTTAAAATGCTTCATAATTGTTTCTTTCTACAGAGCTGAATTTTTTAACTATACAAGAGCTCAGCCCAGCCAATCACAGGGTTACAACAGAAAAGAGCTCTGATAAGGCTATCCGTCATTGTCAGTCAGAGGTATTCAAGCCTCTAGAATGCATTCAACAAAGTGAAAGGAACACACAGGCCCTGCTGCAGAGTGACAAACCTCCCAGGAATATGTCAAAAATGAGGAACCTCAAGCAATGTCAACCTATAGAATGAAAGTCTTCTATTACCTAACATGATAGTCCCATCTCCTTGCTTTCCATGTACCTGGCATGGCGTTCTTTGTTTACTTTCAAATTGTCATTCCACATAGAATACATATTGATTGCCTGGAAGAACGAAACAAGATCTATGGTAATTAGTATTCAGCATCGTCATGAGGATGAGCAAGGAGGACACTGAAGAAGACATTACTGTCTAAGCCAAGTGCCTGCAGGTAAAGTCTATTTTATAGCAGCCAAGGAACAAACTCACTCAGCTGAGAAAATGGTGTTCACAGCGACCGATTTTCATGCAGTGCAAGAACCACACAGGTGGTGGCTGTGAAGAGGAACTACTCCAAACTTGGTTCCCAAACACCTCATGCAAATTCACACAATCCTTCCTTTGGGCGTTGGTTTTCAAGACCTGCGCACTCCCAGAATTCTGCCCTGCATTTCCAAGTCAAAACTCAAAGCAGGGACAAGTATCAGAGAGGTAGCTGTGTTAGTCTGTATCTCCAAAAACAACAAGAAGTCCTGTGGCACCTCATAGACTAACAGATATTTTGGAGCATAAGCTTTCGTGGGCAAAGACTCCCTTCGTCTTTGCCCACAAAAGCAGGGACAAAAGTCCTATGAACTCAAAGCAGAGACAAAAAGATAGAATTTTACCAGGTTTCACGTAGGACGTATGTAAACCCCAAAGTGCCACAAACCCTTAGAGCCCTGGCTGAGTTTTCAGTTTGCAGTGAAACTCAAAATGAGACAAACTTTGCATGGGCTCTGGGGAAACAAGATAGCTAAGAACTTCAAAGCTTAAAGTTAGATGCCCAGAAAGGTCCAATTCTTCAAGCAAAACTACCCGTGAAACCAATGTAATGCAGAGGGAGCTGGGAGGAGATTGAGGCAGATTATGTAATAGAGAAGCAGCATTGTTTCGGCTTTCCCATGGCTGGAGATAAGGCGCTCTCATAGCAGGCACGTAGGGAACTGAGAAAGAAAGGAGTGCATGCTGCTGATGATGCAGAATGAAGGATTGGGTGACAAACTGCATGTTTGATCTCAATCTAGTCTTCGGAGCAGAGCAAGGGCAGTAAGGGAATGGTCACTCAGATGCCAACATCAAATCCTGTTTGTAAATAAAAAAAATACCAAATCCATAAAGGGTTAATGAACCTTTGATGGGCTTCTGTGAGAAAACCCATGACTTTCATACTCCCTAGCATTGCAGGCTTGAGAAGCAGAACATCTCCCTATTATTAAAACCAAATGCTTATCCTGTACTTTGCTAGAAGCTCAAGGTTGTGCTTCTGTAAGTCAATCTCCCCGACAGCTCACCCTGATCTATAATGGCATCTGTCAAGAAGACTGGTGAAGAGAGGTTGGAGCACTGGCCTGCTAAACCCAGGGTTGCGTGCTCAACCCTTGAGGGGGCCATTTAGGAATCTGGGGCAAATAGCTTAAAAAAAGTCTGTCAGGGATGATGATAGGTCCTGCTACGAGTGCAGGGGACTGGACTTGATGACCTCTGAAGGTCCCTTCCAGCTCTATGAGATCACATATCCCCATTTATTTATCTGTGAGTCTCTCAGGTGCTACAGGACTCGTCTCTGTTTTTACAGGTACAGACTAACATGGCAACCCCTCTGAGACTTTTCAAAAGTGATGAGTGACTTTAAATGCCTTGATATTTGGGTAATCAATCTGCAACAGTGTAAAGGGCCCAGATTTTCAAAGTGCACAGAGCATCCCTAACTCCCTAAATCAAACCCCATTTAAGACCCCTGTCTTAAACCTGAGCACTTAAAAATGGAAGCATCCCAAACCACTAGCTACTTTTGAAAACCTCAACGGAGAGGAACGACACAGGGCAAATGTAAGGCCTGCACTCCCTACAGCCTGATAGCTCTCTTGCCCACCTGGTAAGATGTGTGATAGGTTTACATTCTCTCCAGTCAGTGGCAGTGAGTTAGCTCTGAAATGGTCATTAAATAGTTCAGTTGCACAATACAATTCTTTTAAAGCAGTTTAATTTATTTTATAAATGGCGGCTAGGTCTTGTCTGCAATGAAACTACACTCACCCCTTCAGTGCACTGTTTTAGGAAACTGTGAGAAACGGCAAATTTTGTGACTGATGCTAACTGTCTAAATAGGTAGTAATTTGCCTTCAAGCTAATATTAGGCAGAGGAGTCTGCAAGGTTATCAAGCAACATGTATCTTGGCTCATGCGTCTCTCTTGCTGGCTGTCTCTCTCATTGCCTTTCAGCTCCAATCTTACTACAGTCCCCTCCATCCTGGGTAGAACTCAGCTCGATCTCTCTGCCAAAAGCATCACACGCGCAAGGAGCATTAGTACAGCAGTGATTTATGCGTGGAATTCCCAGCTGGGGGAAGACACAGAAAGGCATTTACAATGTGGCATAAGCTAAAGAGAAAGCCAAGAGGTATTTAGCAAATGATAACACAGCCCAGAGAGAGAGGAGTTGGAAAAACACATTGCCTGGGTAGGAAGCCCCAATATGCTTAGACACATGGACAAAATCAGTTGTCAGTGTGTCTTAGGAAAAGGACTCCCTGGCTTCCCAACTGCAGATAATGCTCATCACATTTCTCTGGGATGCCAGGTTTTGTGGCTCACCCAGACCCATGAGAGCTGTGTCACTGACTGCAGTGGAATCCCAGGTGCTCCTGTGCTGGCAGCTCTAACTCACAGCCTGGCCACAGCAGCCAGGTCGCAGAGCAGCAACAGCTCCCTGGCTTCCGGCAGCCTGGTTATGCCACCAGCCCGTCCTGTCCCAAGTCTCCAACCCATCTTCCCTGCAGGTTCCTGCCCCTCTCCCTGAACCCCCAAGGAAGTTTATCTGGCTCATCTGTACACACCACGGCCTGTCAGTGGGGCTGAGGGCTTTTCCCTTCAGTTTGGTACGCAGCACTGAGAGGCATAGGCCCTGGCTTTTTCCTTTCCCTGGGGTGCTAAATCCCCACTCAGCCCCCCCAGCCCTGCCCCCACCCCTTTGCCTAAAGCCTCCTCCTGCCCCTCCCCCAATCATGGCCCACTCCCATGCCTTACCCTCCCTCCAGCGCCTCCTGCACACCTTAGATCAGCCCACCAAGGTTGGTGAGAGGTGCTAGGAGGGACGGGATGGAGTTGATGGTCAGGGCTACAGGCAGGTGCTGTGGAAGAGTGAAGGAGCTGGCTTCTGGTAGGTGCTAAGCACCCACTAATATTTTTCCCTGGGTGCTCCACCCATGGAGTCGATGCTGAGCTGGCTTGGTAAATGAAACAAGAATAAGTTTGTTAAGAAGGGACAGTTGTTTGATAACAAGTCACAATAGAAGTGACAAGAATTGTTATAAGTAAAAAAAATCCAAACACTAAAAACTTCATCTGAGCAAATTGCAAACTTTCAGTAGGTCTGGGCCACCCTGTGAGCTAGATACCTGCACTGGCCCATGCCAGCTGACTCCAGCTCCCAGGGCTCAGGCTTAGGCACTGTTTAATTGAAGCTTAGACAGTCATGCATGGGGTGGAACCCAGGCTCTGGGACCTGGGGTTGTAAGGTCCCAGAGGAACCCAGGCCATGTTCATTTTTGCAGTCTCCTGGGATTTTGCAGTGCAAATGATCTTTCCTCACTCCCACAGGCAAATGAATGGCCCGCTGTTTTTAGTCACGCCTGGCTTGATTTGTGATTGAGTCCAAGGAGTTTGGAAAAAAACTATGTTGCCCCCTTGATCTGTTTACAGACTTCAAAACATATCAGAATAGCCACAATTTCACATACAGTCTTGTGCAGTCATTTCACTTCAGTAATAATGACTAGCGTGTTGTTAGATTTCAAATGATATGTTACAAGAGATTTTTAAAATAAACATCATGACAAGAGTGTGTGAGAGCTGTATCAAGCTGCTCAGGCCAGCTGAGTTTCACTGTAACTGACTTGAAGGGGCTCTGAGTCATCTGTCATTTAAGTACATTTGGGGCCACAATGTGTGAACAGAAAAGACTTTTCCAGTGGTATTGCCATTCAGTTTCATTTGGAGTCACCTGCTGGTTTGATCATGTCATTCCACTCTAGGAATCACTCCACTGGTTCCCCAAGTGCCACAGTAACCAGCCAAGGTGGACTGGAAACTCTGCAGGAGCCTCTTCAGCTAAGGTTGCAGAGGAAACTAATTTTTTCTCTGTGTAAGTGGTCTAGGTGCCACTGCACGAGACAGTGAACCACACTCAGTAGGTGAGTGGATTACAGCAGCACATCACATTCAAGCTTCTCGTCCCTTACCACTTTCAGAGCCTTGCCCCTCCTCAGCCCCCTGCCCTCCTCACTGGGCCAGGCCTCTTGGCCTTGTCAGTTTCCTGCACAGCCACCTCTCTGTACCTTCCTCTACTGGGTCTCCTTCACAGAGGTAGGACCTTCCTGAACTCACCACCAAAGCCCCTTTCCTAGCCTGCAGCGAAGGCCTTCTTAAAGACCCTAACAAAAGGGAACTGGTCTCAGAGCTCCACCCTTGGCTCTGCTGTGAAAAGAGTTGATTTGGACACACATCTCATTGTTCTTTCCATGCTCCTCGCCTCTGTCTTCTGGTCTGTGGCAAACTAGGACTAAATAAAAGCATGCAGACGGGTGCGCTATACAGATTGGTCCTGAGGAAAATGCTTCAAGTCTTCCTAAGAGGGAGAGTGAAAGGAAATCTATGAAAAAGGTTCATCACGGAGGCAGAAAATATGAAGGTTTTTAAGTAGCAGCCTCCTTCCTGGCTCTGCTGAGGATCAGATGCATCACATACAAAGTCCGAGTCAGCTCAGACCACACTGATTCCCACCAAAACTTTGGATTCTTTTCTCCATGAGGTTTTTTCCTCCTCCCTTTTCCAGATGTGAATGGCACTTTTATTTTCCTGCAGTTTGGAAGCTGTATATGGGCTACCCAATTGCGAATCTATTTTGCAGCAGATAAAAAATAGGAGGGATCTGGAGGGGAATCACAGAACAGAGCTGGGAGGAAGAATTAACCTCCAAAAAAGTGATTTTCAAGCAAGGTTTACTTAGAGATGATATACTTTAAACAGACTATTCACATGCATGAGGAGACTGTTGTGTGTGTAACTAGGTTACGTCTTGCCAGAGCTCTTTGTGAAAGTTTACCAAGTAAAACTTTAAATCATTTATGGCCTAATTTTCAGAGGTGCAGATCACCCATAGCTGCCATGACAACTTCACTGAATGCTCAGCAACTCTGGAAATCTGGACAATAAAGCCTGTCTCTAATTTTGCAGCCTATCATTTGCATCCACAATAAACTGCAGGCACAAATGGTAGCAGATATGTAATTTACTTGATTTTTACTCTCAGACAGGTAGTTAGATGTCCAATTTATGCCCTTTGCATCTGCAAATAATTTACCAATGCAAAGTTGTGACTCCATGTAACAGCTGGTGCAAAACTGCCTGAAAAAGCAAGACACACTGGAAAATTTAGGCTTGGATCATCAATTTCAATATATTTTAAATATTAAAGAGACAGACAATGCCTTGCATGGGCAAATGCGATTCAAATTTCTGCATATAGCTGTGCTTAACCTCATCAAGCAACCTAGCCTCATGCTCAGACCTCTCCTGAATACAAGAGAAATATTTGAAATTCTGTGGTTGATTTTAACAGCTAATGCAAAGAGCTGCTCAAAAGGAAACATTTGCAGTGAATAAATGACAAGTTTTATTGCTCTAACAAATCCCGTGAACTCTAATACATATTCTTGACATCATCTACTGGTCCCTTCTCTGTTGACTAATTTACATCTATCTAGGGAGCACTCCTGTAATGGTTGACAGTCTGCAATCAATCAGTTATCAGATTTTAAGGCCCTTTCCTTCAAACTCCTTTTTTTTTTTTTGCAGGGGTCTTCATCTGCACGAGTATTCTCATTGAAATAAATGAAACAAAGACTCGACCTTTCTTTATCAGCTAGCAAAGGAAATGGCTTAGCCATCACATACTACCTCTGCACTGAGCTAGGAGTGTGATTTCCCTGCTTGTGTGCAAGCAACCATGTTAGCTTTCATTGAGCTAGTGCACCTATCAGTAGCAGTGTAGCTACAGTGACACAAGTCAGGGCCACTGGTGAGGGGTGACACTGGGGGCCACTGACCTCATGGCCCCCTACAGCACCAGGAAGGGCCAGGACAACCCTCCTCTGCTTCAATCCCCACTTCTCCCTGCCCCTGCTCTGTCCCATCTCCACCTCTTTCCCCACTCACTTCCCACAAGTGATGTGGCCCGGAGCACTAGTGGGGCGGGGATGGCCAGTGCTGGCACTCACAGGCAGCAGTGGGGGAAGCGGGGAAATATGGCCCTAGCTCGCTCTGCTCCCTGGCCACGTCATTCCACTTTCCACTAGTGAGTGTGGGGACAGTCCCGCCTCTCCCGCAAGCGATGTGGCTGGAGGAACAGAGCTGCGTTGCCCCACTTCCCTGCTGCTCCTGGTGAATGTGTGGAGGAGGGAAGGTGGATCCCCACTACAGGTGCCAGCCCCCCACCACTTGCCCCTAAGCTGCCCAAAGTCTCTGGTCCCAACAGATTATGGCCGGCCTCTTGCCCCTCCCTCCCGTGGCATTTGGAGGGGACTTGTGCCCCTTCATGCCTCCCCCTGCACATGTTGTCTCTAGCACAGAGAGTGGCAGCAGAGGCCCAGCTGAATCATGTGGAGTCAGTCCCACTGATGGGGCCTTTGAAACGCCATGGAGAGCTGTTCCACCACACTGCATGTGACTCTGAGGGAACTTGTGGGGAGTAGGGTTCACTGCCCTAAGCCCTGCCCCTTCTGCCCTTCCCACCCCCCGCCACCTTGCCCCAGACCCTGTCAGCACCACTATGTGGAGTACAAACCCACCTGAAACCAGGGTGTACCTATTTGGCACAATGACTGGCAGCAAAATGGCAGATGAAAACTAATATTGATAAATGCTCAGCAGTGCACTTTGGAAAACATAACCTCAACTCTACATATAAAATGAGGGGATCTAAACTACATTCAGTCATTGTAGATGACTCTCTGAAAACATCCGCTCAATGTGCAGCAGTAGTCAGGAAAACTAAAGAAATGTTAGGAACCATTAGAAAAGGAATGGATAGTGAAATGAAAATATCACAGTGCCACGGTATAAATCTGTGGTTCATCCACACCTGAGTCTTGCACGAAATTCTGGTCACCCCATCTAAAAACAGATGTATTAAAATTGGGAAAAGGAACAGATAAAGCCAGTAAAAATTATTAGGGATATGGAACAGCTTCTGTAAAAGGAGAGATTAAAAAGATGGGGGCTTTTCAGCTTGGAAAAGAGATGGTTAGGAATAGATGTGATTGAGGTCTATAAAACCATTACTGGTGTGGAGAAAGTGAATGAGGAAATGCTATTTACTCCTCATGTAACACAAGAACTAGTGCTTACCTAATGAAATTAATAGGCCACAGGTTTCAAACTAACCAAAAAAGCAGGTCTTAATAGAACACACGATCAGCCTGTGGAACTCATCGCCAGAGTATGTTATGAAAGCCAAAACTATAACAGGGTTAAAAAAGAACTTGATGCATTCATGGAAGATAGATCCATCAAAGACTATTAGGCAGGAGGATCAGGGTTTCTCTGAGTGTCTCTAGCCTGTTTTCCAGAAGCTGGAAGTAGATGAGAGGGGATGGATTGCCTGGTTTGTTCATGCTCTGGGTCTGGCTCCTATCAGAAGACAGGATACTGGGCTAGATGGACCATTGGTCTGACCCAGTGTGGCCTCTATGTATGTTCTTAGGTTACATGTCTTGCTATAACCCACTTCTTTACTTATGAACAAGCGAGGAACCTTAAAGTATGGGTTGGGGATGGGTGGGGGTGGGGAATAAGGAAGAAGCTGATCACAGGAAACTGTGGAGAATGACCAGAACTTTGAAATGCTTTCTAAATAGAATGCTTTTGTGCAAAGATTTAGCAAAATTTGCCTACAATGTAATATTTTGCTAGATTAAGGCTTAGTCACATTTGAAAAACTGAAATGAATCTTCTGTTTAACCCTGGTATTAAAATATTCATTAATATTGAAACAGCTTTTAATTAAACAATTAACAAACATTTTGTACACTAAGAGTTGATTCTGAAATCTCATTTGATTTAGATTTTACCAGATGTTTGCTGCAAATTCAGTTGGTCCATTTGTTCGCAGCAGTAAGAAGACTGATTTTCTTGTCTCAATGAGAAAAGCGGAACTAGTCGTCCAATGCAGTGCTTCTCTGGAGACTGCTGTTGTCAATACAATGCCACATCATGGCAATTTCTCCTTACGGGAGCATCGGTGCAGTTACAGCTCTTTCTTTTTTGACTTTCAGGAGCAGCTAAACCTCAGATGTCTCCCCAGATGTTTATTTCATAGACTATTTCCCTGATAGCAATTCTCTCTGACTCTTCTGCTTACCACCTATTTCATTGCGTGGAAAAAATTTCATCTAGGGAATACACTGAATAACAGGGATATTTCTTCATGTTTGGCCAAGCTATGGAGTTCACCTCCCAGGTCTTTGGGGACCATACTGCCCTGCTCCCTTTCTGAATTCGCCACTTCTCTTTTAAGCATCTGTTCCTATCTTTGATTCTTTAGTGGCCGTAAAGTCCTATCCTTTCCATTCTTCATCTCTCTGACTTTATTGAGTTCTTTTTCTTTCCTCATTTAAAGTCAACGCAATACAGCTCAGCCTGGAAGAACATTGTTTTGTTCCAATTTCTACTGAAAACAGATAACAGTTTGGATTTAATGCCGCCGGTGCTTATATATCAACAATGAGCATGAAAAGAGGAGATGAATCAAAACAAAAATGTGTTACATGTCAGTGTTCAGTTCCAAACTCTAGAGGATCTTAGCCCACTATAGACAGAGACAGGCGGCTAAGTTCTCTCTCTCTGTCTTGGCTTTTTAAAAAAGAAAACAACCAAACAAGGAACAAAAGTAAAGTCGTTGAAAGGGAATGTTCTGGTGCGTGCCTCCTGAGTAACAACCTCTGCTTCTTATCTTTGCAGGCAGTAGAGTAGACAGCTATTTCAAAGGTGCAGCACACAGAAAATAAAGGCCTACTAGTGGCATAGTTAAATATGCTACCAAGTAAGCTGTGGAGTTTGGGTCTGAATCTGAGCTTAGAGGAGATTGGGAGTCCTGGATTTGTGGGTTTGATTTGGGCCCTATCTCGCTTCAAAATATTCAGAAAGTTGTAAATATTGTTTTCCCTGCTTCTTACCCCAGTGCCCCTCCTCTGCCGAGCAGTAGCAAAATTCTGGGGCCTTACAGTGTTTTATGTATTGCGCAAGGTAATAACATGTTTCTGAATTTAAACTGGCTTTTATTAAGAGCGCTATTTACAGAGGTACTGCAACTGATGTTAGCATTCCAGACCTGTGTACACAGGCTTACTGCCTGGTGCATCTTTCAGCCTCCTCCCTCCTGAAATCTGTATTCCTCCCTCTCTTGGGGTACTAGATGAGAAATCAGTGATGCAAAGTCTGGGTATTTATACATATGCACCAGTCCTAGAACAGACATGATCACAAACAGCAATTCAGGCAATCTCCTCTTCCAGAAATCTCAGACCTCACTCCAATGCCCTATTTCTAGGAAATTACTGGATCCCAAGAATTGCCTTCAAATATAGAGTGTGAGGCAGAGAGCAAACTCTGCTATCTGCCTCAGGATCTCTCCAAGGTCCCGTAAAGAATAAAATTAACAATAATACAGCATTTTTTCACAGCAAAAATTGCTTTAACACTCAGAAAAAGTTGTCTGACTATATGTAGCAGCTGATTTCAGAGGGCCCCGGATTTAAACTCAGAAAAGACATTATGAATCAGCTAGTCTAATCTCCTGCATACCATGGGCCAAACAATTCCACCCACTGTTCCTCCATCAAGCCCATCAATGGAGTGAGCAAGAGCACACCTTGTGAAAAGACATTCAGTCCTAAAGATTTTGCACAATGGAGACTCCACCGCTTCTTGGGGTGAATCATTCCAATGGTTAATCACACTCAGCATTAAAGACTGGGGCCTTACTTTGAGTCCTAATTTGTTTAGCTTCTTCTTCTAGCCATTCAGTTGTATAATGCTTTTGTCTGGCAGACTTCACAGACATCAGCTATTAGATACTTTCTTCCCAGAAAGGTACTTTTAGACATGTGGAACAGTTAAGAACAAAAGTCCCTGATCCTCAAAGGAGATTATTTTTAGCAGATAATTCAGTGCCATTAAAGCTGTTGCATTAAACGTACAACAGCACAGTATGGTCTTGAAAATCACAGCTGGCTCCCCTCCCACACTTCCCGTGCATCTTCCATTTAGAGAGGTATTGCTGCCTAGTGAGGAGGGCAGGTCTCCTGGATTCTCCTCCTGCTGCTGCCACCATCTGCTTATTCACTCAGCCAGTTATCAAAGCCTGATAAAAGTGATGATCAAGGCAAAAATACCTGCACACTAAGTGGGTGAGGACAACTCAGCATTTACACACACAATTAATTTAAAATAAAACCACCATGAGACAGTAAAGCACCTCCAGGCCTATTCTCTGTTGCCACGAGCATATCACTATGTACTCACCAGTGTTCCCTGTAAGCTGAGCCCTTGGGCAGCTGCTCAGGAGAAGCTGTCCAGGAGAGATGCAGGTGCCACCCAGCTGGGTACCAGAGCACCCACAACCACCCCCAGCTAGCAACTGGTGCTTCTATGGTGATGCAGATCTGCACATGCCTTGGGGCACATAACAAAATTTATCCTGGCACTGGAGACAAAAAGTAGAGGGAACACTTTCACGTACACCCCAAAACTCACAAGCACACACCCTCCCAATGTCACAGGTTCTTCCTGAGTCCAAACCGACAAGGTGATATTAACCATTTGGGGTAGCAGGAAAAAACAAAGATCAATATTTAAAGTGCCCATAATCCTCTCTCGGAAAGCGAGAACAGCAGTGGCTTGAGTTGATACATTAAAGGAACGAAGCTGCAGCAAAAGAGCAGCGTGCTGGGAAATTAACAAAAACAACAAATTCTTCAGAGGTTTAAAAAAAGAAAAAGCTGAATTGTGGCAGTCTCAATGTCTTCTAGCTACGGAGGCATCTCTAAAGTCAGGGGCTAACTTCCAGCATGTAAGAGGCAGACGGATCAAGATAAGAAATAATAATGGGCGCAAAAAACAAAAATCTTCTCTCAGTGTTCACTAGAGGAGGACAAACCTAGAGCCACAACATTGCAGAATCACATACCATTTGTGAGACTTAGAATGCAAGTCTCTAAGGATTAGAGAAACCCACCTGTTACAATTCCACATTGGCTAAAAAGGTCCAGCGTGTAAAATGAATGGGAAATATAGAGTTGTTAGTTGCAAAAACTAACAGCACTTCTTACTCCTCCTGCGATGAGGTGCCCAGGGATGTTGAAATAATGTGCCCATTATACCACATTATCTTGAAATAGCTCCCCCCGTGTAGACAGAGCCTCAGAAAAACTAAAGTCCTTGTGGAAGTAAGTGAATTAATAAAGTCTGGAACGGTATTGCTGTGGGTACGTATTTCTAACAGTAGCTAAAGAAATCGTCCATTTCTTCCCTTCTTGCTAAGGAGCATTGGCTTGCCTACGCATTCTTCCGAGGCTCTCCTGGCTACTCCCAGCTAGCATGAGTTAGTTAATCTAGCCCAGAACTTCTCAGTCATCTGGCAAGGGTTCACTGTGAGGCATAAAATGGAAGGAATTTGGAGCCATTTTCTGTTTTTCTCCCAGCTGTTGCCAATCTTTTTCGATAGTTTCAGATGTTAGGCAAAGAAAGTTGGCCTGCTGGGTACTGGTGTTATTTAAAAACCACATTGACCAAACAGATTGGTTCCTTACTTCATAATTTAAAATAAATTGCTGTGCAGTAATGCTGCTACAAGTGCCATCTACTGTGAGCACATATTTTTCTTTTTAATAAAAATAATCCATAAAGGTGTAAGAGTGCTGCAATTACCTGGAATGGGGAAAAAATAGAGCCATTCTTACAGGATCATTTTGGTGACAAGTAGCAATACTTTTCCATTGCCTGTTTTCATTTAAGATAATTTAAGAAGCTCTGTATCCCTTAGCAGGCGAGTTTTAAATGGCCTTGATTTTGTTACTCTTGTACATCAAACGGTTCATTTTGGATTCCACATCCAAAAATGGAAAAATCAATTTGTTACATGATCAGCTGCCTTTTTGTGTACGGACTGAAATCTCCGCAGCAGGGAATAGCTTTGTATTACATGCATACCATGTCTAGCACACTGTGGCCCTGAGCAAGGCTTTAGGGCAACAATAATAATGACCCCAATACTCATTTACATCTAGGTCGCTTCATACTATGCTGACAAGAAGGGGGTTTACTTACACTAGTACAATGGTGTACAGTAGCCTCTGGGTAAATGAGAAGCAGGCAACTAATGTCTGAACTGCAACAAACGGGGAGATGTGGTGGGGGGGATCTATAGAGAGTTGCATGCATCCTCTCTCCCCCTCAAACACAGGAAGAGGCATGTGGAGTTGGAGCAGGGGCAGGTAGAGAGTGGAGCATGGGTCAAGTAGAAGTGGGAGGGGAGGGGCATGGGCAAAGCACAGGTGAAGAGGTGGGCAAGGGCACACAGCTGGTGCCCCCTTTGGAGCCCTCGCACCAGTCACCACCGGCAACAAAGATAATAATATGCTCAAATTTACTTCCTTGCCCAGCTATTGCATAAGCACACTTGCATTTCAATCTGTTTGTCTAGGGCAGGGTGGGCAATAATTGTTGATGGTGAGGGGGGCATACCAAGGTTTTGGTAAGTGGTCAAGAGCCTCACTTTTCTGTGGAGTCTGGGATGGAGGTTGGGTGTAGAACGGAGCTTGGGATAGGGGGGTTGAGGTGCAGGAGAGGTGCTGGGTCTGAGAAGGCGAAGGAGGGGGTTGTGACCAGGGGCAGGGGATTGGAGTGCAGTGTCTGGGATAAAGGATGGGAGCAGGAGAGGATTCCGACCTGGGGAAGAGATGTAGGAGAAGGCACTAGGTCTAGGGGGGTTGCAGAGGGTGTGGGTGGTGAGCTGGGTCAGGAGGAGGTGATGACCTGGGGCACAGAGTTTGGCTGCAGGAGGGAGGTGAGCTGCCAGAGGTTGTCTGAATAGGCAAATGCACTCATAGCACTAATAGCAAAGAAAGAAAAATATTTCTCAGGCTGTCATACTAACATAAGCCCACAGCCACAGGCTTGCTGCTCCCACTTGAAAATTCATCGTCTTCCTGTTACTGGAGAGCAGCAGCCAGAGCGGAGCACTGAGAGGGCATTATGGGTTACATACAGGACACCGCTGGAGGCTAATAAATTCACTTTAAAGACGTGGCGCTTCCACGCTTGCCTTTAATCAAACTTCTGAATTCACGCTTGACACTACACCCGTCAGGTAACTGCAATTTTGTAATCTCGACATTAGTGCACCCTGAATCGAGCTAATGCTATTTACAGTGAAGACAGTCATGTGGTAATATCAAGCTAACAATTAAATTTGAATTTATCTTGTAGTGTAAACTCAGCCTAAATCTCAACTTCAAAGGGAATTTAGGCACTTCAGAGCCTAAATCCCATCACCTGTCAATGAGACTTTGACTTCTAAGTCCCTACATATTATTTAAAATACACCCATCCACCGGAGACAGGAGAATAAAGCAAACAAATTTGAAAATTAAATTAGAATAAAGCTGCCATTGAAAGCTGCTTTATTAAACTTATACCTGTCGTGTGGCACTATGAATTGTTTGGCATCTTTCTTTTATGTGCGGAAAGCTAAGAAAACAGGCTGGCTCTAACTCATTGTTGGGCTTTATTATGTGCAATTTCTTTTTAACATTCTGAGCATTTAACCTTGAAAAATAGTGTTGTTTTGCTGCTGCATTTCCTGATTGTTTGTCTCAAGGCATCACAGTGGCATCTTTATAAATCTGCTGTCCCTGGCAAATATTTCTTGCAGTCCAGTGCTGCAATCTGAAAAACCCAGATCACTTTTAGCTGTCAGGCAATTAATGTAATTCAAAAGAAATGAAAGGCACGTGCAACTGGGGCTACTTTTAATAAGTGAGAGTTCCTGACTCATGCTTCTAAAGGGAAGAATGGGAAAAAAAATTAATAGGAAAAAAAGTACAAAGAAAGAGCTCAGAAGGATCTTGAGGCTCAAAATATTGTTTAATTGCAGACGTGACAACTAATATTTGGGGAGAAAAACCACCATAAGTGTATGTACTGATTATTAGTTTGGGATGGCAAAAATGGGTTAACTTACACAGACTTGCAGTGTCTTACATCATCTGTTTCTAATTTTTCTTTCTTAGCATTCTCTGGTACTTTAGATGGGGCAGATGTGGGGAAAAGAGATGTGACTGTGGGGGTGAGGAGATGGTGAATCATCAAAAGAAAATAAGACATGAGTGCTTTCACCTGTAAAATGCAGAGTCCCAGAGAGAAAAGAACAAGCTCCACACAAAGCTGTACAGTCACCGATCACAGGCGATAGGTGAAGGTGCTGCTTGGGGAGGCAAACATCCCAACCTCTGGCCCTGCCCATACCCCAGCCCTCCTCCTCCAGACCCTGCCCCCACCCCCTCCCCACTGTCTCCTCTTTGCTCACACATTCTAGCCAAATACCTGAACACAAATACAGCAAATCACATTGCAGAGGGAATGCTTTTAAAATTTCTTTCTAAAGAAAATGGAGCATGCTTTCTACTACATGCCAGATTGTGAAGGCTGGACGTGCAGAAGGTACTTAATTAAAAGCACTAAATCTGGGACTAAAAAAATGTCAGTCACAGGTTTTTTTGATATGCCCAGAAGCTTGTCAGAGATCCCCTTTTTTATGGGAAGACGTGTTCTTTCGAAGATGGGGTTTACTTTTGAAAGAGCTGCGTCTCACCGCTTTTCTTCTTTCGAAAGAAGCTCTTTTGAAAGAATATGTAAATGAGATGCCAGATATGTAAATCTCCACCTCATTTGCATTTTTATTTCCTTCATTTGCGTGCCTCTTTTGAAAGAGGAATGCAAGTGTAGACACAGCCTAAATGTTATGAAATACATGGTGCAGCCCTTCACTGTTTTACATTTTCTTCATGAGTATTTCTAAGCTGATTTAATGTTTTAAATATACTGTAAAGCCTCCATAAAGTAATGATTTCAGATTACTACATATTTAAACTCAGTGAAAAAGACATTTTAAATTGACCAGACAGAGCAGCTTAATGAGTTCATAACAAAGTTCATTATTTTTTCAAAAAGGGAACACTAATTTATGGTGTGATTTTTCATAACACAATATGTTTATGAAATTTATCTATATGTTTATGTTAAAATAAATTTCCAAGGATTTTTGGCACACTAAAGGATTTTATATCTTAGAAAGGTAATGATTTTGGTGGGGGTGGGGAGTTCTCCTAAAATAGGTCAGCAAATAGAAGTGAAAGGGAAACTCATTTGTCCAGCTATCTGGAAGAAAAGGAATGTTGTCCCTTTAAGGGGATAAAAGAAGAGCAGGGATGGATAAAAGGATCAGGAAGACTCTGGAAGCAAGGTTTTGTCCTACAGTAATTGAAATTAAAATGTGTATTTTAAATAAGGGTTCTCTTCTGAAGAATATATTTTAAAAATATATGTCTAAACATCTATGTACCAATTTTCTAGAGATATGATTTTATAATCTTCAGCCACAAACTAATGAAATATTTAAAGCAAATTTTAAACTATGGTTCTGTAGCGATAGTAAGGCACAACTGCTTTTGTCAGTAAACAGGGTTGGCACGTACCTGTTAAATGGTTTCATTACTACTAAAACACACACACACACACACACACACACACACCCCTCAGAACTGGAAGGAACCTCAGGAGGTCACAGAGTCCAAGTCCCCTGCCCTCTGGGCAGGACCAAGAACCATCTTTTTTTTTTTTTGATCTATTTGCCCCAGAACCCTAAATGCCCCTCTCAAGGTTTGAACTCGCAACCCTGAGTTTAGCAGGCCAATGCTCAAACCACTGAGTTATAAAATGGTCCTTTCACACGTTCACTATTATGCTAGTAGGGCTGGCAAGCTGGAAGGCTTTGGCAGTAGAGTCACCAGTCTCCAAGGTGCAAAAGCCTGCTGCAGGAGTCTTCAGGGATGGTCAAAATAGGGATAGGAAGTGGGGAGGGATGAGCGCTAAGACCCAGGAGAGGCATTGCCTCCCTTTGACTCTTGTACCTGCTGCCCATATCACTGATCAAGAAGCAATGCAGGTGGACAGTGATTTTTTAAAACAGGGGCTTAAGGTGCCCTTATCTACACTACAGCCCAGATCCACACTCTGTCTACGTCTACACGTGAAGCCTACATCGAAATAGCTTATTTCGATGTAGCAACATCGAAATAGGCTATTTCGATGAGTAACGTCTACACGTCCTCCAGGGCTGGCAACGTCGATGTTCAACTTTGACGTTGCGCAGCACCACATCGAAATAGGCGCTGCGAGGGAACGTCTACATGCCAAAGTAGCACACATTGAAATAAGGGTGCCAGGCACAGCTGCAGACAGGGTCACAGGGAGGACTCAACAGCAAGCCGCTCCCTTAAAGGGCCCTTCCCAGACACAGTTGCACTAAACAACACAAGATACACAGAGCTGACAACTGGTTGCAAACCCTGTGCCTGCAGCATGGATCCCCAGCTGCCGCAGCAGCAGCCAGAAGCCCTGGGCTAAGGGCTGATGCCCACGGTGACCATAGAGCCCCGCAGGGGCTCGAGAGAGAGCATCTCTCAACCCCTCAGCTGATGGTCGCCATGGCGGACCCCGCTATTTCGAAGTTGCGGGACGCGCAACGACTACACGGTCCCTACTTCGACGTTGAACGTCGAAGTAGGGCGCTATTCCTATCCCCCCATTGGGGTTAGCGACTTCGACGTCTCGCCGCCTAACATCGAAGTTAACTTCGAAATAGCGCCCGGCGCGTGTAGCCGTGACGGGAGCTATTTCGAAGTTAGTGCCGCTACTTTGAAGTAGCGTGCACGTGTAGACACGGCTTCTGAGATTCACCCACCTGCCAAATCAAGTGCAGATCACTCTGTATTTGATCTCTCTACTCTACCCTAGACGAGAAAAGGGAAGTTGATGGGAGTTTCTTCTGTCAACCCTACTCAGTGAAGATCCCACGGTAACATGACCTACGGTACGTTGAGCTGGAGTTGCATAGCTTAGGTTGACTTTCTGCAGTAGTATAGATGTAACTTTAGCCCATTTTCAAGCCCTGGTCATGCAGTGAACACTATGCAAGAATCAGAGAAGTAGCCATGTTAGCCTGTGTGTTCAAAAACATCAAGAAGTCCTGTGGCAACTGATAGACTAATAGGTATTTTGGATGTATCTGACGAAGTAGGTCTTTGCCCACAAAAGCTTATGCTCCAAAATATCTGTTAGTCTATCAGGTGCCACAGGATTTCTTGTTGTTTTTGTGCAAGCATGGGGATCCATCCACCTAAAGAATACTCAGCATAATGCCAACAAAAACAGCACATAAACAAAAAGCCCAACTACCAAAGACAGCAAGTGCCCAGCATCTACCACTACAGTCCAGGGGACCTGCATATTGGCAAGCTGGTTGGACATGAACGTGGCTTTGGGCACCTAACTTTAAGCTCCTGTTACTATTTAAAATATCTTGGCCCTGGTAACAAAGGGCTAGGGAGGTGCTTGTTAAAACTGAGTCATCTGAAAAACTCTATTTAAAGAATGCGCAATTCACAATGTCAGCTGCTTGGAGATCTGAGTGAAATGTGGTAACGTTCTCAGCCCGTATCACAACCTTCCACCTCCACAGCACAATGGGCAATACTAGTTGAAAGGCATTGCGGAGAAGGGTATGGTGATCAAATTTGCATTCCCACAGAGATGGTCAGTTAAAGACAAAGCTGGGGCACACTGGCAGAACTAGTAACCTGTTCTACAGATAAATAGGAACCTTTAGTCCTCAGGAGTTGTCAAGATGGAGAAACACAGGACTGGTTGTTCCCTCTTGCAGTGAACAACCCCCGCAAACTTAAAACTAGCAGGTGAGGCAGATAAAACCTCATGTATGAGCCATGCACTCAGTTCTGTAGAAGGCTGGCAGTCTCGTGAGCTCTCTGATACTGCCTACTTCTTGGGAAACACTGTGTGTCAGGTAATATCTTTTACTGGACCAACTTCTGCTGGTGAGAAAGAGATGCTTTTGAGCTCCCGTAGGCTCCTGTTCAGTCCTCACCCTCATACCCTCACTAACATGCTGGGACCAACATAGCTACCACAATACTACATACTACTTCTCAAGAACAGCCAGAGCTGCCAGATTTTGGTACATCTCTTTTAAGTCCTAAGGAAGTCAGAGAAAAACAAAAAGTATGTGTGGGTGGCAGGAATCTACCGAATTTTTTACATGTCAGAAAAGAGCTGGTCTAAGACTGAGGGTTTCTAGTTTGGCTTGTTTTTATTGTCATTGATGCTTTGGTTGTTTTGTTTTTCAGAGAGGGGACATTTAGGGACTTTATTTCAACTAGTTCATCCATATCTGCTTCTAACATTTCACATGGCAGATAGCACAGCTCAGGCTGCAGCTTTCAGTTTCAGTGGACAAGGCGATGGTTTGGAGCTCTAAAGCAGGGTTTCCCAACCTAGGGGTTGTGATTACATCTCAAAAGGGTGGCCAGCTGGGCAGGACAGCTCCACAGGTGGCAATTAAGAAGCCATTCACACTCTTGAAGTTAAAAGCAGTCAAGTAGCACTTTAAAGACTAACAAAATAATTTATTAGGTGAGCTTTCCTGGGACAGACCCACTTCTTCAGACCATAGCCAGACCAGAACAGACTGAGTATTTAAGGCACAGAGAACCAAAAACAGTAATCAAGGTGGACAAATCAGAAAAAAAAATTATCAAGGTGAGCAAATCAGAGCGTAGAGGGGCAGAAGAGGGGGGAGCCAAGAATTAGATTAAGCCAAGTATGCAAATTAGCTCCATAGTGACCCAGAAAATTCCAATCTCGGTTCAAACCAGGTGTTAATGTGTCAAATTTGAATATAATTTGAATATATTCAAATTTGACACGTTAACACATGGTTTGAACCAAGATTGGAATTTTCTGGGTCACAAAAGGGGCTAATCTGCAGATTTGGCTTAATCTAATTCTTGGCTCCCCCCCCCCTTTCTTCCACTCTACACTCTGATTTGCTCACCTTGATAATTTTTTTGTGATTTGTCCACTCTAATTACTGTTTTTGGTTCTCTGTGCCTTAAATATTGAGTCTGTTCTGGTCTGGCTATGGTCTGAAGAAGTGTCTGTCCCACGAAAGCTCACCTAATAAATTATTTTTTTAGTCATTAAAGTGCTACTTGACTGCTTTTTTGTTTTGATAGTATATAGACTAGCATGGCTCTCTCCGTCACTATTCAACACTCTTGAAGTGGTTCTCAACTTCTTAATTGGAGCAGCAGTCAGTCAGTTAAGCCAGTCAATTACATTTTGAACCACTTCAGCTGCAGGGGAGAGAACTGCATACCTGAGGAACAGCGCCCAGCTCAAGTATGGTGGGGGCCTGAGTCTGACATTGGGAGGGAGGTGCAGAGCTGATCAGCTCCCTGGCTTCCAGCCTAAACAGGAAGTGGGGTCCCCACGCATAGTGCTGCCAGCCAGGGTTCTGCCCCAGCTGGCTTCCAGCCACAGGGGTTGTGACCCTCCCCTAGCCCCAGCCAGTTTCCCTCTGTGGCAGATCTGGGTCTTCCCCCCCCCCAGCCCCTCAGCTGGGGTTCCCACAGCTGGCTCTGCCAGCCAGGGCTCTGCCCCAGCCGGCTTCGAACTACAGGGATGGGGGGTTCTCCCGCATACTTGCCAGGGTTCCTGCAGTGGCTGGTGCTGCCATTTGGGGCTCCACACCCCAGCCGGCTTCCAGCTCGGTGGGCGGGGGGTCCCTGTGCCTTCCCTAGCTCCGTCTCGCCTGTGAGTGACTCAGAGCTCCTGAGTGAGATACCCTTAGTCCCCGAGTGACTCCTAGCCCCTGAGCGTGACTCCTCTAGCCCCCTCTAGACCCTGATTGTGGGGTTTAACTGTGCAGAGCAGTTTGGGGATGAACGTCTTTCCACCACCACAATTCTGACTAACTATAGTAAATGTAGTGTTATTATTTTATTAATATATTTCCCCTTTTCTATGAAATAACTACTATGAACATATAAACATGAGGGGGCGCAATTTTATATACTTGCCTCAGGAGCAAAATTAGCTAGTTACAGCACTGGCCCCCACCCCACCCCACCCCCCCGTTTTTGAACTGGCTTGGGTCCCTAAGCCTTCCTGAATTGTCAAAATGGGTCCCCGTCTGAAAAAGGTTGGGAACCACTGCTCTAAAGGGAGCAGATGCAGGGTCAACAGTGTGTGGATGATGCTCACATCTAAGAACTCCTGAATTCTAATCCCACCACAGACACTGATTCAGCCTCTGACAACGTTGGTCAAGTCACTTCATCTCTTTGTCCTGCATAACAGGAACCCTAATATTCACCAGCCTCACAGCTATTTTTTCTACTGTTGTCCTCAGTTTCTGCACTCTCTAAAAATGAATTTTAAAATACAGCCAGTTTTATTTCTTTTGACACGTTACCAACAAAAAGCCACAGCCTGTGTCTACATTACCACCTTCCTTTGAAGGAAGGATGGTAATGAGGCTGTTCGGAGTTTACTAATGAAGTGTTGCCGTGCACATGCAGCACTTCATTAGGCAAATTCTCCCCCACGGCAACTCCGAAGTTTTAAACTTCAAAGTACTGGCACGCATCTAGCCATGGCAGCACTTCATTAGTAAACGCCGAACAGCCTCATTACCATCTTTCCTTCGAAGGAAGGTGGTACTGTAGATGCAGCCATAGTGTTTTACAGGCTCCGCTTTTATTTGATAGCCTATAACCATATGGTTTAAATGTTAGGCCCTAATTCTGCAGTGAGATCTTTGCAAGTAGCCCCTGACTAAGTTAAGCCCCTGATTTCAGTAGGGTTCTGCATGGACTTCACAGTTACCCAGTTTGCTTTCTCTGACCTATTGTGCACTTTGGTCTGATCTTGGTTCCCCTGGAGTCAACAGGGGCTGCCTGTAATAGGACCAGGCGCCTTTGTGATACTCCCGTATACAGTTATTAAAGTAAACTAAATAAATAATTCCAGCTGACAAAAATTAACCCAGCCACATAAGCAGATAAAAGCTTTGCTCATTATAGGAAGCATCTACTGAGTTGTGTCTTTAAACACCATGGTAACCACTGCCATTACTGAGTTTCTTTTTAGATTTCTCGTAAAACGTATGAAAATTACTGCCTTATCTGTTCTGGGTTTGTTTCTAAATATGACAAAAGTTTAAATTAAGTAAAAGTCTTTGTCTCAGAGTGCCCTCTTTTTTCCCATAGCCACTTTGATCTCAGACATCTGGAACACAGGTTGCACAAAAAAATCACTTCTGTGTGCTAAAAGCAGCCTTTTGGGGATCCCCTAAACATAGTCCACAGATCACTGGTGATCTATGGATCACCAGCTGAACTATCGCACCGCTCTAGCTTGTTGCTTCTGGTTGGCCATTTACCTCACAGCCAGAGCCATACTGATAGGGAGATGGGGGCCTGGGACAACCTCACCCACTTGTGCCCCCTGGAACTCCACCCTTCCTCCACTCTGTCCCCGCACTGCCTCCTTGCCTCCACCCCTGCCAACTGGGCCAGAGATTACCTGGGGCAGGGTGTGGTGACAGGGCTCCCCCACTGTCCCATCCCCCCCACTTACCACATGGCATGAGCAGCAGCGTGCTCCCCTCCACTGGGCCCTCCCAGCCCGCAGATCCCTGCTTCTCTGCAGCAGCGGGAAGCGGAGGCCACAGAGAAGCAGGGTTGGGTGGGAAGGAAGGCACGGCACAGCAGGCTGCTGCTGGCACTGCGTGGTCAGTGCAGGGAGGCACAGGAGATGTCCCCCTCTGCAGCAGGAGGAGGTCACCACTGCCACCACACCGGCCCCAGGTAAACCTCCCCCATGCCATCCGTAGGATGGCTGGAGCAGCTACTACAGGGCTCCTGAAAGCACAGGGCCTGGGCCAACTGCCCCACCTCTTACTATGGATGGGATGGCTCTGCTCCCACCAGCTGTTTCTCTTCTAGAACTTTTCATCAGTTTTCTACTTCTTAAGTTCCTTGAAACTTGTGGAAAGACTGTTGTCTCCATTCAGAGTTAAAAAGCAGCTGCTCTATGGTAGTCAGATTCCTCTGTAAATCTGTGGTGAATCCCATGCAGTTTCCATCAACATTAAATCCACTCACTAGTCCTGCTTAACAGTCATGTTCAATCACGGCTGTAACAGTTGTACCAAGAACACCATTCTGCCTCTCATTTCGTGTACTGCAAACTTTATGAAAGTGAGACAGAAGGAAAATGGCTTCCTTTGCATGATATTATGTTGCTGTTCATTGGCAGGTTCTCCACAGTACATATGTGTATATTATGAATAACCATAACGACATTGCAATGACAACAGCAATCAGTAAATGCACAGTAAGCTGCACTCAGTTCCCAATGTACTCTTGCCTTAGACAAAGAAACCGGAACTGGAAGGATCCATGGAGATTTCATGTCAGCAGTTCTCAAACTGTGGTTGGGACCCCATTTTAAAGAGGTCTCCAAGGCTGGCATTAGACTAGCTAGGAGCAGGAGCCAGAACCAAAGCACAAGCCCAAGCCCTACTGCCTGAGGCCAAAGGTTCGGCACTGGGTGGCGGGGCCCAGGTTACAGGCCCACTCCCGGAGTGGTAGAGGTATGGGTGGCTCAGGCTTTGGTCTGCCCTTCTGGGGTTGTGGAGTAATTGTTCTTAGAGGTAGATCAGGGTACAACGAAGTTTGAGAATGCCTCCCATATGGAATCAGCCAAGTGGTCTATCTCATCAGGTTTCCAGTGACCAGCTTCCTCCTACTTAGAAATTCACTTTTGCCCGGCACCATAAGATTTATACTTCCCTTCCAAAACCTAATGAAGTCAATAGTCTAAGGATGGAGCTAGCAATCACGTACTTCCAAATTCTAATCCCAACTCTGATATGGGATTACTATGGACAATTGCTCTCCTTTGGTGCATAATGGGAGTTATACAAGGATGTGTTTTGTTGTAATCCTTTCAATAACAACTACCGTAAACCCTCAAGTTATCAAGGGGTTGTGTTCCTGCAAACCTCACCTAACTCAAATTTTTGTGCAGATCGAGGGGAGACAGAAACCAGTCTGCTGCCTGGTTCCCAGCTTTCCTGGGCTTGCAGGAGCTGGGAAACTGAGCAGGCCACCTGGGCCGGTCAGTTTCCTGGCTCCCAGAGTGGCAGGAAGCATAGAACAATGAGGCAGCCAGGTTCCTGTCTCCCCACTGCTTGCATAACCCAGGAAACTGATCGGCTCATGGCTGGTCAGTTTACTGGGTCATGCAAGCAGCCTGCGCAGCTCCCCTCCCCTTACAGAGCTGGGAAATTGACAAGGGCAACAGCCTTGCTCAGTTTCCTGGCTCCAGCCACTGGAGGTGCAGCCTGGCACCCCACCAGGTGCAGCCTGGCACCCCACGCCCTTCCACTCCTTGGACCCAGTAAACTGACCAAGGCTGCCGCCTGGTTACCAGCTCCCTGACACTCTGGGAACCAGGAAACCACTCCTGTTAGGGCGCAACCAAGAGTCAGGCTGCCGCCCCAACAGGAGCAGCTGCCACCCCTGACAGGCACAGGAAACCGCTCCTGTCGGGGAGGCAAGAGTCAGGTTGCATTAAGCCAAGACACACACAACTTGGTTGCACATATCTTGAGGGTTTACTGTATAGATGTTTTCATTAGCCATATAAATTTCCAACCCATTCTTCAAATCTATTAAATGCTTGGGTTCAGGGACAGGTTGTGAAACAAAGAAAGAGAAGTATCGGAGGGGCAGCCGTGTTAGTCTGGATCTGTAACAGCAACAAAGGGTCCTGTGGCACCTTATAGACTAATAGAAAAGTTTTGAGCATGAGCTTTCATGAGCACAGACTCACTTCATCAGATGCTGGTCTTGGAAATCTGCAGGGCCAGGTATAAATAAGCCAGAGCAAGGGTGGGGATAACAAGGTTAGCTCAGTCAGCAAGGGTGAGGCTTACTACCAGCAGTTGATCTGGAGGTGTGAACACCAAGGGAAGGGAAGCTGCTTCTGTATTTAGCCAGCCATTCGCAGTCTTTGTTTAAGCCTGAGCTGAGGGCGTCGAATTTGCAGATGAATTGTAGCTCAGAAATTTCTCTTTGGAGTCTGGTCCTGAAATTTCTTTGCTGTAGGATAGCTACTTTTAAGTCTGCTACTGTGTGGCCTGCGAGATTGAAGTACTCTCCTATGGGATTTTGTATATTGACATTTCTGATATCTGATTTGTGTGCATTTATTCTTTTACGTTCAGACTGTCCAGTTTGTCCGATGTATATAGCAGAGGGGCATTGCTGGCACATGATGGCATAAATTATATTGGTAGATGTGCAGCTGAATGAACCCACGATGGTGTGGCTGATCTGGTTAGGTCCTGTAACACCATTTGTGCATGACTGCTTCAGTAGATACAGCTCTATGCTTGTGATGGCCCTCTTGGGACGGCTCATCAGTTTCAAGAGGAGCAGGTTGCAAAGCCTTCTCAAACAGGAGCACATGAAGATGCATCTACCTGTCCCTGCGGGCCCGTGCAGTCAACTTAGAACAATGGGGGCACTTTGCAGGCATGCACCTGCACGCACCCTATCCCCCAAGCAGCAAATGCAGAGGGAATGTCCCTCAGAGGCAGGCTTTGCCTCGTGGCAAGACTCATATTTCTTAACCCTAAGGTAGAGCACCCACAGGGACGCTCAAAGAAGAATCTCCTCTTACCACTTTTAAAGGTTTTACCTTTCAATTTTATTGAATGTCCCCATTGTTCTTGTGTTATGTGAACAGGTGCACAGAAGTTCCCAATCTACCTTCTCTAGTCCATTAATTATGTCACATACTTTCAGCATGTCCACTCTTGAGCCCTAGTCAAGATTTAAATATCACTTGGAAGTGCCAGACTGGATCAGAACCAAATTTCATCTAGTTTATTACCTTATCTCTGAGAGTAGCCATCACCAGATGGTTTAGAGGAAGGTGCCAGCATTACTACAGTAGACCAATATGCCCACCTCATGAAAGTCGTCTCCTAATCCTTAAGAGAGAGAGGCTTAAATCCTGGAGCATTAGGTTTTATATTCCTTCCAAATTTTATTAGCATTCATGATCATAATTCTGGATCTTCTTGTTATCCATGTAAATGTCCAATCTCTTTTATTAATCTTGCTAAATTCTTTGCCATTATTAAGCTCTTCCAAGTCAACATTAATGCCACCCAATTCATTCTGCCTGGTGTATTTATATTTCATATCCCTCATAAAAGGCCAGAGTGCATGTGTGTGAAGGGAATGGGGTTGGAACACTTAAGTCATTATGATAGTTCAAAAGAGGATCATGGTAATATATCCTGGAAGCAGTTGTATTTCTGAATAAACTTTCAAGTGCCTTTCAGCATAAACCTTGTGGAGGGGTATAGAACAAATTTTCACTACTTTCCAGTCTGATTGTTCTTTAAAAATTATTTATTCAATGAATTTAGCTCTTTTTATCATGATCTGTTTGCTGACAACTTAACTTTTACATGTTTGTTCAGTATTAAGAAAAGTTTAAAGAGTAAATTTCATTAATGTAATAGATCATTCATGAACATTTCATTCTGTTACTAGTAAGTACTCCATAAACGATGGGAAAGTTGGTATTCAGTAGAGCTATGCCAGTATCTGAGTTCTTGGTTCACCAGCCAAATGGTAAAAAAAAAAAAATTCTTTTCTGGTTGAACAAAATGTTTTCTCCAACCCTAAATGAAATATTTTACTACTTTTTTTTTTAATCTTTTTACCCACTTTAGTAAAGAAATTGAAGTAGATTTCCAAATGAAAAAGTAATTTCAGGGAAAAAAAAGTATTGTCCCAATTTTTTTTTTTTGCTCAGCCGTGTTATTGGAATTTTGCAACCGTTCACCTACCTCAGGTGGTACCACTCCATTGCTGAATAAATAATTCCATTTTACCTGTAATATATTCTGATTACTCTAGAAAGAAAGTTTGTTTCCTGATCAAACAGATCACAGCTAGTGGCCAGAATTCAATGAAATTTCCCTCAGACTGAACTATGAACAAATTAAGAATAGGAATAGTCCTGGGGCTGGGATGTAGGACATTTTGAGTTCTAATCTCAGTTTTGGCAATGACTTTCTAAGTGGCCTTGGGCAAATCACATTACCTCCCGCCTCAGTTTCCCCATGTGTCAAATGGGGATGAAAGTTTTTTTGAAAGTTGCAATGGTTTCATGAGAACCAGTGTGTACAGCACTTTGAACATGTAAAACACGGGATCAATGCTGAATCAGATCTAGAATTCTAGTCGGCCAAACTGTTCACAGATAGAAGAGCTGGTTAAATAGTGTGAAAACCTATCAACCTATTTACTAGAGATGGACCAGCAACAAAACATCAGACATGAATGGTCTCGCACTTTGAACGTATTCGGGCTCACACAGGTGGCAACATAAATTGGGTTTAAATGGGCAGGACGTCTAACAGAGCAAATGCCATCTCTTTTTGCAGCCAAAAGCCTCCTTTGAGGAAATTCTATTTCCATGTCAGATAGATCTGACCACACAAGACCTGAATATTAAGGTGAAGAAAAAATCATTAGCATTTGAGGCTTCTAAGAAGAGTCTCCTGCATCAGCTGCTGAGGAAACCTATAGTTATGGAAATAGTTGGAATAAGAGCTATGAGCATAATGCAGCCCTCATGAACAATCTAGTAGCTAGAAGTGTCTTTTAAGAGACCTGACAGAAAGACTGTGTGTTACCTTTGCAGCATAACTAGCTGGATGTTTGGTTTTTGTTAGTTGGTGGGGATTAGTCCAGGTCTGTTCTCTCAATACACTCACAGTTCAGTACTGCTATGGGCTATTATTCAAATTCAGGGAAAGAAAAAACACTTTATTTTCCATGCTGTTCAGAAGAGAAAATCCTTACTGCCATTTGGGCTCCATTTCCACAGTGATCCGCCGGGGGTTAGCATGACGAGGATGGTGCTGAACTATAATTTCTAGCAGCCACCACTGTCATACACAGCTTCAGTGAATTTTCTTTAACTTACTCAGCCATTGTACCATCCTAACACTGGCATTTTAAGATTCATCTGTTACCTCTTGTTTTTTTCAACGAGGCTTGATTGAGGAGTGACCAGAAATAAGTTTGCAAACACAAGATGTGAGCAATGACATAATAGAAAAGATTATAAAGGACCGAAGAGAATGAAATATTGTGCCTATAAGCCAAAATGTATTATTTTTCACAGGCATCATCTTGTTAAGGTCTGGGAAGCTGCCTTTTTTAGTATTATTCCTTCTATTGATTTATGCGTAAGAGATCCTGTTAGTTCTTTGATTCATTTGTTGTCTTTTATGCCTTTGCTTTAGTCAGTCAAATTCAGCCCTAGAGTAAGGAGAAATTGGCCCCTGTTTTTTCAGCCTGGATAATGTTTATATTTCCTGTAGAGATATTTTAGCATTACAGGGCCTGATTCAGTGCCTGTTAAAGTCAATAGACAAACGCTTACTGACTTCAGTACAGTGCAATGTTCCCTCTATTTTTTCCATCCATGTGCAAAATAAAATGTTGTGTGCACCAAGGTACATGCGGATGTGTCCCACCAGTAGGAATACATGCTGCTGGCTGTGAGTGCCATGCTAGTCAGCTGGGTAGCATTTAAATCTCTCCCTACCGGACATCCATGCACTCAGCTTACAGGGAACACTGTTATAGAACTGGTCAAAAAGTGCAATTTCCCGCTGGTGGGTAACTGGGATATTCTGACATTAGTTTCACGCTAAATCAGGATGAAATGCCAAAAGGTTTTCACAGCACAGAAAGATTTCAATTCACAAATTTGACATTCAACTGCACCGGCCTGAGCTGCTGAGTTATATCCTGAGAACTGTATTTTGGGTGTTTCTTACCCTCTCTCTCTACATGCCTGGGTCTCTGGCTGAACTCTGATATTCATCAGAAATAGTCACAGATAAACACTACATTTAAACTGTATTGTGTGTGTTTTATCCTTTTCAAGGAAAAAACCTCACAAATAAGGATGAAATGATCAGACATCTGCCAGTAGCCTGGTACATGGAATGGAGCATAAAGAGAGTTAAGATGGTCCCCTGGGATACTAGGAAGGTAAGACACATGGCAAGCCAACTTTGTTACAAGTAATCTAGCAACAGCAGAATTATAAATTGCATTCTATGATACATAAACTCAAATGCACGAAGGAGCTCTCCACCCTTTCCTATTGTGCATCATTAACAAATAAGTCACATGTCTGAGACCCCCGTTTATCTCCATGCACACTGATTTGATGAATTATTTGTCAGAAATAATTAAAATACACCCTAAAGAGGAGGCATCAGATGTACTGGATACAGAGTTATGTTACAGGGTGCAAAGGTAGGCTCCTCTGACACTTCTCTTAAACCCTGCAGCAGTTGCCCTCTGAGTGGCTAGAAATGGTTCCATAACACCTTCTGGCTCAGCTGCCTCATTCAGTACCAGAATGTGGTAGGCTGTTATAAGCAGGGGTGGGGAGAGCAGCCAAGAAGCTGCTCCTACCTTGCACAGGCTGGGCAATGGTCTGCCTCAGGTACAGTCCCTGAAATTGCAAATGGCAATGTAATGTACAAAGGCCCTTTGGGGTGGAGCTATCATGTTCATGGGCATCTTTCCCTTAGCCCAAGATGCTCTCCAAAGAGGGCAGAGGGGATCAAGGAGATAGCAGGACCACGCACACACCTGGCTTCTGCACCAGCTCTTAAAGGTTTTCACCAGGATGAGCAAATTGCAAAATATCAGAGGATGGTACCATCCATGCTGTCCCCCTTGTCATTGGCCTTGTCAGGGAAGAACTGTGCCCACGAGGCACCTGAGGCTCCAATGGCACTCCGCACCTATGGGACCACCACAAGCACAGGCCAGTGGCTGCATGCCTACATCTGGCTCACTACGGCTACAGTTTCACAGAGCAAAAGAGAGAGGTATCCATAAAATGGGTGCGGTGTTTTCTTGGATTGGCTTTGGAATGATAATTGAGATACTACAGCTATGCCTGCACTACAGCAATCTGTCAACAGACGTTACTGTGGGAGGATATCGTACGACAAAATCTCTGTCGGCAGAGAGGGCCACACAGCCTGGTCACTCTCTCGACAGAGCAGACCCCAGAAGCACATCAGACAGGGCAGCATGGCTGGCAAACCCTTCCGGGAGACCTGGCCTAGCATGTCCTTAAAGGGGCTCCCCCCGCCCCTCCTCCCTGCCCATGCCGAGGCTTGGCTACCTCCATCTGTGACACCACAGCTAGCGCAGGGCTCAGAGGTTTTCTGAGAGAGAATTTGACCTTTCCAGTTAGCCACGGTGCCAGAGCAGCCCCCAGATTTGCACTGGACCCACTCCCAGATGCTTAAGCATCAATCACCCCAAGGGTGGCCACCCTCCACCTCCTCCAGTGGGACGGACCTGCCACTGGGATCAAGGCACATGTCCTCAGTGCCCCAGGGCTCCACCCAAGCCCACCCCCACCTGGGTGGGTAGGTGGGTCTGGGGGTGCACCAGCAGTTCCAGCTGGTGGGACTGCCAGATCATGGGGCAGAGGGACAACCAGCAGTGGCTCCAAAATTTCAGCATGCAGGAGACTTTCCTGGAGCTCTGCATGTGGCTCACCCCGCACCCCCACCAGACTGGACACATGGACTCAGCCGACTATCCCGCTGGAGAAGCAGCTCACCATCGCCCTCTGGAAGCTCGCCACCTCAGACAGCTAATGCTCAGTGGGCAACCAGTTTCGCACAGGGAAGTTCACCACTGATGCCATCCTCATGCAGGTATAGCACTCTCAGGCCACAGACTCTGAACGGGAGGAAGGGGAAGGGGAATGGCGGTCCTGCTTAAGGAGGACCCTCAGGGCCTTGGGTCAGGGATACGAGGGAAGGCTCATCCACCGGGGACCATGCAATCCCACTCTCATATAGACCCTCCACCGGGGTGGGGGGCAGCCCTGCAGGGGCATATCCAGAGAGCCTGGGGGTGGGGGAAATAGGAGGAAGCAAGGGAGCCTGCCAGAGACCAGGGACACCCTCCCTCACATGTGTTTGGTCTCCACCCTGTGAAGGTGGTGACAGTCGTCAACACCATTCTGCTATGGATGGTCATCGGCATAATACACCTGGATACGGCCGTGGCTGGCTTTGCTGATCTGGGGTTCCCAATCTGCTTCAGAGCGATCAACAGGATCCACATCCCCATCCATGCCTTGGACCACAGCATGGCCTAGTACATAAACCGAAAAGGATATTACTCCATCATGTTACAGCCCTGGTAGACCACTGAGGACAGTTCCTGGATGTTTTTGTCAGTTGGTTGGGCAGGGCACATGACACACGGGCATTCTGCAACTTCAGCCTGTGCTGGAGGCTGCTACCTACATCCCCCACAGGGAGCTGGCCACTGGGGACGTGAACATGCTATGGTATATTGTGGGGCAAACCGCCTACCTCCTCATGTCTTGGCTCATGAGGCCCTACACTGGCTACCTTGATCCCACCCAGGACCTCTTCAACACCCACCTCAAATGGCAAGCAACCAGGTCGTGTACCTTCAGTCACCTGGACATGGGGGAGCAGGATGTCTCTCAAGTTGTGGGGGTATGCTGTGTCCTCCACAATATCATGGAAGAGAATGGGAAGGCCTTCCTCCTAGGATAGGAGGCCAAGGCCAGCCATGGCTACCAACAGGTGGGCCCAGCTCCCATTCACCAAGCCCACAGGGATAGGGTGCAGATCCGCAAGGCCCTATGGGAGAGCTTCACCCATAGCCCCATATGACCATCTCTGGCCCACAGCCCTGCCCTCTCCACACCAGAGCCCCTCCTTTTGCCCACTCTCCCCTCCCCAGCCCCTGCCAATAACAAGGGACACAGGGGTTGGGAACAAATAAACCTTTACTCTTTAACAGACAAACTTGTGCAAAAACAATTGTGTGAACAAAAACTAACTATTGACATTGGGGCCAAGACTTGGGACAGCGGGTGGGAGAACTTCAGCTTAGGGAGGGAGGGAGGGTCCACAAATCCACAGAGGAGTAGAACCCCAAGCAGTGCTAACCATAAGATCACCTCCTGCGGTGGGTTCGGAGTCCCCATTGGGGTTGGAATGGGGCTGGGAGCATGGGAAGGTATAGTTAGGGAGGGACTGTGGCAGGATCAGGCTCAGCAAGATGAGCAGGGAGGTGACTGGAGACTGGGGGAGCAGTAACTGTGGCCATCAGGCGAAGTTCACGATGCCTGGGTAGATATCAGGAGGGGCAGGGTGGTGTGGACAGCAGGAGCAGCGGGGGAAAGTGAGTGGCTTGGCAAGCTGATCCTGCAAGATGCCAGTGATGGCGGCCAGGTGAGATATAAGTTTGGCCCCGGCCTACGTCTGCCATGCCCAGTCCCCCCTGCAGGCACCACTCCAGGAGGTCATTCTGCCTCCTGAGGCAGGTGTATAGGCCCACAGGGCATCGTCCTTGGGGTGGTGATGGGCTTTCCAGCATCTTCAGTCCCTGGACAAGGCTGGCTGACCCCAGCAGCATGGTGGGGATAGCCTGGCCCTCAGACAGTGCAGCTGTAAGGAATGGGGCAGGGAGGGCGGGGAGAGATGGTGAGTCAGTTCCACACCACAGCCCCTAAGGCCCTACCTGCCACCACCCATGACCAGTAGCCCCCGCCCCCAGGCTGAGGAAGTCCCGGGGGTACAGGCATGCGTGCCCTGCACTGCAGGCCCCGTCACATGGGAACCCCCATAGTGCTACAGGGACTGGGCTGATCACTGCCCACACCCCACCCCACCCTGTATGATGGGCTGGGGCCCAGGGGAACTCCAGCCACAAAGGGGTCCCTGTACAGGTGACATGTACACTCAGCCTCCCTCCCCTCACAGGCCACACATGCGGCTTGTGGCACTGCCTGTGGGAGCAGGTGCCGACTGCTGCCCACAAGCTGGAAGCCACAGCCTTCCATGGTTTGTGAAGGGTCAGGCTGGTGTCCATGTGCCTGACCCACTTCCAGCAGTGGCAGGCCACGCCAACCCCTTTCCCCCAGGGTGTGTGACATGCCAAGTACTTACTGGAGGGTGCCCCAAAGAGATCCAGGGATACCCTGCTGGACACGGCCTGGCTTGCAGAGCCTGAGGCCACAGTGATCATGAGGGTCTCACCACTGAACTTGGGGTCTGAGGGCAGCTCCGGCTGTAGCAGGGTCCCAGGCTGGTCCTCTTCTAGCTCTGGTTCCTGCTTGGTTGCTGGGGGAGGGCCTTCCCGGATGTATCCAGAAAGGTGGAAGGGGAGCTGTCATCGCCCACAAGGAGGTTGTCTAGTTCTTTGGCGTAGGGGCAGGTGGAGGGTCCTGCCCTGACCTCCTCACTGCATCCCAGGCCCAGGTGTACCCCTGCGTAGCTCCTTCAGCTTGGACTGGACCTGCTCCATTGTCCTCCCCCCAGAGGCACAGGAGGTCCCACAGCTCAAGCTCTGTCCAGGAAGGGGTCATGCATTGTGTGCTGCAGTGGGAGGTCCTGGGACCCCTCCAGAGGTTCCCTGAAGGGCCCCAGGGGGTTGTAGGGCTGCTGGCTGTCAGCCATCACTTTTCTACTGCTACAGTAGGTGTGTGTGAGGAGGTGGGTGTCAGGAGCCTGTGTGCCTACAGCTTCCAGGCACTCAGCTTCCTGCCATGAGGTTTCCAGAGCTCCCTGCACCTTTAAAACAGCTGGAGGCAGAGATCCTAGAGCCCTGACTATAGTGAATGGGAGTCTTCCAGCTTCAGATGGCCAGTGCCATGAAGGACCTCTCCATCAACAAAAACAGTCCCACAGAGCCTCCACACTAGTTTTTTGTCAAAAGATACTGTTGACAAAAGCATTCTGCCTTGTGGGGGAGAGGCAGGAGGCTACTGACAGACTGTTGACAAAACCCAATTTGTGTGTGGACACTGCACGTTTTATTGACAAAACCCCGGTTTTGTCAACAAAACTCTATTGTAGATGTAGGTTATGTTGAGAGCAGCTCAATCTTCTGGAAGTGACACTGCTTGAGAAGAGCAGATTACTTAAATTATGGCTTCTTTTAAAAAATCATTAACAAGAGTTGAGCCTAAACTTACTTTTCCAGTGTCCCACTACCATCTCCTCCAAGACTGAGGATCCCTTTGAAGGACAGAAGCTGGCTATGGAATCCCTACATCTGTGCATCTGCATGGCTCCATAATAGAATCATAGAAGAGTAGGACTGGAAGGGACCTCGAGAGGCCATCGAGTCCAGCCCCCTGCCCTCGTGGCAGGACCAAGCACTTTCTAGACCATCCCTGAAAGCCATCTATCTAACCTCTTCTTAAATATCTCCAGTGATGGAGATTCTACCACCTCCCTTGGCAATTTGTTCCAGTGTTTGATCACCCTGACAGTTAGGAACTTTTTCCCAATGTCCAACCTGAACCTCCCCTGCTGTAATTTAAGTCCATTGCCTCTTGTTCCATCCTCAGAGGCAAGGAAGAACAAGTTCCCTCCCTCTGCCTTATGACACCCTTTTAGATACCTGAAAACTGCTATCACGTCCCCCCTCAATCTTCTCTTTTCCATCTTTTTCTTTTCTTATGTCTACTGCTTAATATTATTCCCAGCTAAACAACTGAGATACCTGAAATAGACAAGTTACATATCTTGGAGGGCTAACAGCTTATTTCCTCTTCGTTAAAGAGCTTTTTTTTTTGTTTGTTTTTATTTGCTATTTGGAGCTAGCAACTCTAACCTACCCTGCAACTTCACATCTGTCTTGGGATGGCTCTGAACTATCATATAACTCTAAGACCCCTATTTCTATATTTATAGCAGAAGCCAAAGAGAAATTAAAAGAAAAAGGAAAAGTAAGAGTTCATTTAATCTTATCTTGTTTTTCCCCCACCCCTCAGTTGACTAAACACTCATTTGACACCTATTTTTGTTACTGCTGAATCTGTTCTGTATTAGGACAAATATCATTTGGATGCTAACTTGACCTCTGGAGTCCCCTTATCTCTGCTGCTTGCAACAGTTATTTATCAGGTCAATATGCATGCACAGATTCCCAGAAAATTGAACAGAAAAACAGAATCAGCAAAAAGACAAACAGAACTGAAGAAGCTGGCTGTTGACTCAGACAAGCAATTTATTACAGTCTGTCACTGACATCAGTACATGAACATTATGGGCATTAAAGTCCACTATCTGCCACCTACAGATTCATTTCATTGGGCATTTGGTCATAGATCCTTTCAAAACCAGTTTTCCCCCTCCCAGTTCTTAAAAATAAGACTAGAATTGGTGTTATGAAGAGCAGCCATTCTGGGTGCCCCTAACACTGACTTCCCAAAGATGGGCAAGTTCCATTACACTTTTTTTTTTAAATCATAAGTTATTTGTACATAATAAGGTCACTGTTACAAAACACAATTCTATTATCATCTTCCTAATGGGGAAGACACAAATATTTTCCCCTGGAGATGAAGGCCATGTTTCTTATATAGGTGAATGAACAAGTATGTGTGTGGTGGAGCGAAGTAGGGGCATAGGGCACATGTGGGGACTGATTTCCTGATTCAGGGCAAAATATAGTCTTACCTCTGACTCGTAACTATACTCATGCTAGTGGACATGTTGCTCGGAAACAACAATGTGAAGGTTTAAAATGTATTTACACGTCCTTTCGCAGCTTCTCTGACACTGACTGTGTCAGCTCTTCTGTGCTGCAAAGCACCAGGGAGCCTCAGTACAATCAAGATATTTTTCTAAACAGAGCACTGCCAGCCTGGACTTCCAGACAAAAAAACCTAACCTGGACACAGGACCTTGCCTGAGCCTGTTCTAGAGAAAACTCCCATTATAAAAAAAGAGAAGCTAGCATGGATTTGAGAACTGCTCGCAAACCCTCCTCCATCCCTTGAGAAACACTAAGCCCATTTCAACAGGGCTGAAAGCTCTCTTCAGTAAATGATGTCTGACTAAGAGGAAATTAAAAACCAACTTAGAACCATTCCTACGTGGCTGCTGGGAAGTTTCTGCTTAGCTAACTCATTGAGTTGAGTGTGAAACTATCACAGAGCTAGTTGACCCAGCCTAGCGCAAAGACATGAAGTCTTGCTTAGGAATTTTCCTCAGGAAAGAAGGCATTAAAAGAGAACTGTGGAAATTTCAGCACTGATGAAAGCTACCCAAAGCAGCTGCAGACACCAAAATCCCTGTTTATCTCAAGAATAAATTAAAGCATGAGCAGCCACAGCACAAACCTCCACATATTGTTCCGTACATCTGATCTACCTCTATGTCCATTTAGTTTTTGGCCTATCAAGGCCTGTCTTCACTACAACAGTTAGCACCCTGAGTTGTCGCATGGCAGTTAGCCTAGTTAAAGTGAGAATAACCTAAACAACATGGGAGTTAAAGTCACTGGATCAGCAGAGTGACCAGACTAGCCGTTGAGGAGTTTTCCTAACTGTTTCAGGGCTCCTGCATTATTAGCTGGCATGTGTGACATTTCTGGCACCAGCAGGGAAGGAAATGGGCACTCACCTGCCTGCTCCGCTAAATTTACTGCTCTGGCTGCTGTATTGAAATTAAACAGGAAAATGAGACTTTGCAGTGGGGAGGTTACAGAGCAACCTGTCCCTGAATATTTAGAAGGACAGAGCATCAGAGTTGGGAGCTTCAAATACCAATCCCTGCTCCCCTGTTTCCCAGCCCTAGCAAGACAAATGGAGCCTTAAACGTCAGCTCATGCAAGCTACAGATGTTTGTGTTTGGATAGGAGGCAACTAGAGGAAAGGCATAAGCCAGGGGTGAGCAACCCCTGGCACATGTGCCAAGAGTGATACGTGAGCCAATTTTCATCAGCACGCAAGGTAGGAGTTCAGCCCTACCCTCTCCTCCCCTGTGCAGCTGGGAGCTTGCTCAAAACCAGGCTACCTGTGGATTAACAATAGACCAGCTAATGCTACCAACCACCACCTGAATGGTAAACCTCTGTGTTTTTATTTATTTGTCAATTAAGCTGTTTTAAGTAGGACTATTAGTGACTTTAAAAAGTATCACCAGCACTCGGACTGTACATAGAGGTCAAAAGGTCAAATTTCGGCACTCCACCTTGGAAAGGCTGCTGACCACTGGCTTAAACTACCAGTGCTGTGAAGACACACCCATCACTGAGAGTCCGTACGCCTGCCCCTCTTCCCCTCACCAGTTGTGGCTGCCATACTTATGAGATTGACATCACCAAACTCACTTCACATAGTTAGCTTACAGGAAACAGGTGGAAGCAACTTTCAGGTTCCCACCTGCTCTGGCTTGACTGCACTGGGCCTACTTGCCTGAGTACGATTCCTCTTGCAGGACAGAGGTTTATAGGAACCAGCTCCTAAGCATTCCTATGTTATCTGGAGGCACATTTATAGCTGTGCCACAGCACACTAGGTTCTCCTTTCTCTGGGGTCTGTGGAACTATTCTCCAGAGTGGGTCACCTCAGAGTGATGATTCTCAGAAGCTAAAAAAATAAATCAGTTTGGTTGTATTTCATTTACTCAGATGATGAAAGCCAACAGTCTCCACATGAGATGGTGTTACTTACCCACCAGGCCACAGGTATTGTCATTTAGTCCATTATTTGGATGCAGTTTGTTGGCAGAAAGTTTGCCTTGCAAGTATTTCTCTCTCCACCTGAACATAAATTATTACAGCCAAGGTATTGGGGGGTATGATTATTAGCTGGCATGAACTCCATAAACAAAGAAGATAGTCTTTTTTCAGTTGAATACTGTTCACCTTGTAAGCTTGTCTCCTTAGCCCTGGTATCCATTTCCTTTGGGAAGAACAGCAGATGCCAAACCCAGTCAGACCTGCCTCAGGCAAGAAAATTTGAGTCACAAAGTACAGCAGCAGCCCAGCAGGGCCTGGTCTAACAATGGGGGAATCCCCTCCTAGGAAAGGTAAAAGCATGGAGGACTGAACTCAGACACCAGGGAGGCAGCAGATGTGCAGCCAGCAGTCCTCTCTCAGAATTCTGCAGCTTTTTTGCCAAAATATTCACTTTCCAGCTTTCTTTCTTTTCAAATATAAATGTTTGTCTTTATGAGGAAGACGGGTCCTCCTTCCATCTTGGGGAAATCTCAGAGTCATGAGTTTGACAATGACCCCTTCCAGATGTATGACAGTTTAAAGCCACAATGTCCAATACATTTGCCACTCGTGGTGAAGAGGACACTGCGGTGTGGAGATTCCCAGGCTCTGAAGCCACATGCGGCTCTTGGAGCCTTTCAGTACAACTCCTCAGAACCACACACATGGCCTGCCCTCGACCCACTGCTTGGTGGGACAAGTGCATGGAGGCAGCAGCCCCAGTGGCCCTGGCATGGCTCTAGCTGCCACAGTCCTGGCACAGCTCTAGTAGCCCTGGCAATGCCCAGTGGCCGTGGCCGTGGCCCTGGTGGCTGCAGCTCAGGTAGTCCCTGCGGCCCCAGCAGTGGTGGATCTCATGAGTTGCCAGCGTTCCTTTGTGGGGGAAGGGCTGGGAGTACTTGGCTCTGGGGAGCAGGGTGGGGACTGTGGCAAATATGCAAGGGTGACAACCACAAGTGTGGTGATCCTCAAATTTCTGTTGGACTCCACTGGTTTAAAGAATAATCACAACACCACCTCTTCCTTCAGATGGTCAAAAGATTTTGTATCCCACAATGAACTGGGGATGGTGGGGAGAAGCTGGCAGATAGATGAAGAGTTCTGTGTAAGCTCAAAAGTTGCACCTGATGAAGCGGGTCTTTGTCCACAAAAGCTTATACTCCAAAATATCTGTCAGTCTATAAGGTGCCACAGGACTTCTCATTGTTTCTCCAAAGTTTGTGTCTCTCATCCACAGAAGTTGGTCCAATAAAAGATATTACCTCACCCAGTGTGGCTGGCAGACTTCACTGGGGAAAGTTAGTGGGGTTGGCTCCAAACCCCTGGAAGGGGCAGAGCTTTGGGTGGGACTGGAGGTTAGGCTCTCCCTCAGCACTGCCCGGCACTTGCCTCCCCGGGCTCCAGCCACTGCCAGTGCTGCTGTAGAGGTAGCTGAGATCTCTGGGCTATTTTAAATTGCTTGGCCTTGGACCAGCTGTCTCTCCCACACCATCTGTCGATAGGCCTGACCTCACTCATTTTTAAAAGAGGACATTTATGGGGCAAATATTTGAAATGCAGAGAGTAGAGGGTAATAACATTTTTTCAAAAAGTAAAAGCACATATAGAAAACTAAGGTTAATCGTAGTAACAACTGAAGAGATGTAAAGGTTATATAACTCCTTTTCTTTCCTCCCTGGGTTTCTCAGGAATAGGCAGCACTCAACTTGTGCGCCTGATGGGTTGTGTGCCTGATGTTGGATATTTGGGAATCCCCTTTCCACTCCCGATTTCTAAAGATCTGAAATATGTTGGTGCCTCCAACTGGCTGTCCCCTGTACACATTTAATGGTGTGCCTTTGGAAACCTCCAGGAAACTTATTCCAGTTATAAGCTGGATTTAACTCCCAAGACAGCAATTATAAATAGACCAAATTAGAATTAACACACACCTCTACATAACTTAAGGAAACAGGGGTACAGACTAAACATGAATAAAAATCACTTGAGACTATACAAGTAAATAAAACATGTAATTAGCATGCATACTGCCATCAGTTATCCCACCCCAGAGTGTACACTCTTTAGTTATCAAAATAACAGTTACTTGCTTGTATTGGTGTGCAGCCCTTTGTTCCACTGGATTGCAGACAGTTTGGTGAAGGTGTCAGTGCAGACAAGGCAAGGCAACAAGCTGACCAGCCCCTCTGTTCTGGAGCAGGCCTCTGCAGCATTTTAACAGACAGACAAAGTTCCTTCCCTAGGTCTCTCATTAGGTTCCTTCCTGGCTGGAAGAAAGCTCTAAACCTGCCCTTTTTTGCTAGTTTTTTTGATCAGCCTGAACTCTCCAACCACAGGGAGACCCCCATCTTCTTCCCCCAGCTTAGCCAAACAGCCCCACTTCCCTTCCCAAAGCCTTATGGGAGTTGCACTCTCTACAGCCAGATTGCAGTACACAGGCACTTCCCAGTGACAATCAGAGGCTCCTTTATATAGAGGGGCCTACAGTTAAATTATAAATTTTTAAAAAATAGGAGAGTCAGAAATATTAATTTAGAAAACAGCCCCTCAAAAGTAATGTCAGAATTAACACACACACACACACACAGGCTCTGCAATGGAGACAACCAAAAATGGGAACTTGGATTTAATCAAATATAGCAACTTGCCAGGATCTTTGGGCTCTGGACTATCTTTTGTCTCTATGCTTGGTGCCTATCACGTTTGTGTGGTCAGAAAGCAATAAATGATAATAATGGCTATTGTGTATTATCAGTGCTTGAGAAGAACTCCCCATGGGGGCACTCACCCCATTGCTGTATAGGTCCTTTGGCCACCCAGATGAAGGCTTTGCTGCTCACTGGCAACATAAGACCATACTCTATGGGGATAAATTGGCACAACATTGCAGATTTTCAGAGAGTTTAAATCTTTTGCACCAGTGAAGAATTTGGCCCATTAAGCATGCTATAAAGAAGGTGCCCAAAAGAACTGGTAAGCAAAGCTGGTGGCGATAACTATTCTTTTCTGAAGAAAGATTTTAGGTTGGAGGCAGCAGGCGCAGCAAACATACTGCACTCAGCTGAGGCCTTTATCTGATGGTCATTCCACCCGAGATTTGTCACCATGGCAACAGCAAGAAGTGAAACAAACCAACCTGCCAGCAGATTAGTGTCAGCGGACCTGCAGTGGGATCACTCCACTTAAGTATTGCCCTGAACACCTGAGCCAGCTTTGTTTTTCTATTTGCCAAATGAAAACAAACGCTCATCCTGTAATCATGTCAGTTTCAGTTGACTAATTTTTTATTAACTTGGCTTTCAGCGCCCTGCATGGGAGCTTTTGCATGGTGATGAGAGGGTACAGTCGGCCAGTTCAGAACCCAGGCTGTCATTCAAAGACTTCATTTAAGGTACACATTAACCCTTCTCAGCTTACATTTTGAGGCACTAAAACAGCAAAAATGCTTGATAGTACCACCTCCATATTGAAGAAAGAGAAAAAATGCAAGTACTGGGAAACTGGATTTTTAAAACAGAAAATAATTATGCACACACCCCCTGTTGTTTCACAGCCTATCAAAGGCTGTGTCTACACTACTGTCCCCTTTTGAAAGGGGAATGCAAATGAGGCAAACCAGAAATGCAAATGAAGTGCCAATTTACATACATCATCCTTTATTTGCATAATTGCATTTTTGAAAGACAGCCTTTTGAAAGAAAAACAGCAGTGTAAACAAGGTTCTTTTGAAATAAAACTCCATTTTCGAAAGTACCCTTCTTC
The DNA here is from genome assembly GCF_033958435.1 of Carettochelys insculpta. Classification (NCBI taxonomy): domain Eukaryota; kingdom Metazoa; phylum Chordata; order Testudines; family Carettochelyidae; genus Carettochelys; species Carettochelys insculpta. The sequence goes on from NC_134152.1 coordinate 20,729,091, forward strand.
CTAAAAAAAATTAGGTACTTTAGAAAAAGGGTTTTATTTTGAAAGAACCCCACCTACACTGCTGTTTTTCTTTTGAAAGACTCTCTTTCAAAAATGTGACTATGCAAATGAAGCATGAGATCTGTAAATTGTTGTTTCATTTGCATTTCTGATTTCAAAAGGGGGCTGTAGTGTAGACATAGCCAGTATGAAATTTAGTGCCCACATTTGCAAACCAAATGTCCTGTGACATATTTCAATCTTTAGTAAAATGAGAAGCAAACAGACCACAAGGGAAAAAGCTTGTTATTTTTGCTTTTTGAAACAGGGCTGCCTGGGGACCCAGAAGCCCTCTCTGTTGACAGAACTGTCTACATTGGCACTCTGTCAACAAACCACTGTCAACAGAGGCACTATTCCTGATCAGGCACAAGGACAACACTGCTGACTGAACAGCTGAGTTTTGTTGACAAACTCTCGACAGAGGACTTTAACTGTGTAGACACTCAGCGAGTTTTGTCAACAAAAGCTCCCTGCATAGACACGGCCAATAAGTATACTGTCAAAGGGTAAATAAATGTATGTAGTAACATCTTGAGCTGGGATCAAATTCTGGTCTCAGATTGGGGAAAATCAGTTATAACTCCATTGAAATACCAGCATAAAACATAAAGCATCACATAAGTCAGTCATGAATTAGGCCTTGTGCTTCCAAATGCAGTTTCCAAAAGAATCCACAAAAGCTGTGAATGTAAGACTATTCCTAGCTGAAGTCATCAAGCCAAATTCACTGGTGACTTAAGTCTATTGTACATAGCAGAGTTAGGGTGGTAGAGAATGTGGCCCATCTTCTTCTGTAACTCATGATGGGGCCTCTTCCACAGTCCACTGCAGTAGATTGAAAGACTGCGTTCAATGGGCTTGATAGCTTGTGTATGTCCATAATAATACTACCCTTGCTCCTGAAATAAACAGGTTTTGAAAAGCTCACACATTACAATTTCACTTTTCCTGACTCTGTTTGCTTATTTGAGCATCTTTAGCCATTTCTCAGACTGATCAGATCTGTATTTGTTTTTAGTATTAGGTCCTCAAGACATCTCAAATTTGCTACCCCATGACATACCTTTTCAGAACACAGTTCACCATGTGACCAGCTCTAATAGATGGGGTTTTTCCTATTATGTTACCGTAATGTCTATTTTAAATCATGATACGTTGTTCCCGACTGAGACTAAGCAGCATTACTTGAAGGAAAGAGAGCTCTAGAATGTGTCTTTTAGGAGCCATACAATGGATTCACTATATTTGATGACAGAACTACTATCACTTGAACTAAGTCTGTCTGTTTAGTGTTTTAGAGAAGACTCAATAAAAAGCTATAAATAAATGAATACTTTAAACACAAAAACGTGAAACCACTCGTCTGTGTCTCATTTGTCCACTGGGACCCAGTACTGCACAAAACACTGATTTAACTTGAAGTTCACCTCCTGTACACTGAACAAAACAACTTTAAAAAATCCAGGAGATTCATACTAAAATTTCCTCTGGGATTGTTTTGGGGTTTTTTTTGTTTTTTTGTTTTTCAGTTCTTTGGTGTCCTAAAGTTTTGTGAACCTACTACTTAAGATGTTAACTTTCTTATGCTTCCATTCAAAGATGGAAATCAGTGTTGATAGGGTTGAGGTTAATCCCCTGACAAATACTCTTTTACTAGGGTAACATCACAAAGGGACTGCAGTTTTTGAGGAATAGGGGAAGACACACTCTAACAGGATGAGCAAAGTATCTATTGTGCTGTTCACCAGCTTCAATGTCTACAGAAACTAGTTTCCAAATATAAAAGGCTGAGTATGATACTTGCTCCCAAGGCTTTGCACTTTTTGCCTGTGATGTCTGGATTTTGTTATATAATTCTATGGCTGACTTAAGCATGCCTATGGCCAAGCTGCAGCAATCTCACCCACTTCACGTCTTTACTTGTGTTCAATGTTCAGTCTATTTAAAAACAGAAAAAAAACCTACAAACAACCTTTAACTGCTTATCTCACGCCATACAGCTCAAGACCAGTGGATATAGGTCATGTCAACCAATAAATTTGGCCATTCTCTCATCTGAATTATTCCTATTTATGATGCTGCATAAAAAAGTAATAGTACTATAAGTGTAATTAGTGCTGCAGAATGCCCACACTACACTAAATGAATTAAGGGGTTTCAACACTGCTTGTTTCTTTCGTGAGTGCAGAGGACTGGACTGGATGACCTGTGGAGGTTCCTCCCAGTCCTGTGATTCAAATTTCTTCACGAAGTATTTTTTTGTGATTTTTCCAGCAATCATGGATACTTTATGGTCTATGAGGAATACTGTGTATGTTAGGATGGGGGGAATTATTTGTTAGGATGGTTCCTTAGCCAGGAGTTTAACACAGGAATTGCATAGCTGAGTCGATGGATTAGTATTAAAATTAGCACAAATGGGGCAGTTTACAGAGTTCTTACTGTACCTATAGCCTCCAGCTCTGGACACCTGCCAAGATACAGAAAACCAGAAGATGGAGATAAAAATATTTTGTATGAAGGCAGAACCAGCTTTCACAGAAAATTACAGATGCTTTACTAAGATATAACTAAGGATGGAGGTAGGGCAGAGCATTTAGTAATAATCTACATTTATTAGGAAGTGTATAAAGTGCCTCGGGGCTGATGTTAAAAAGCACCAAGAGAAAGCCATCTGCATGTCATTGGGACTATAAAACCCAAAAACTGTAGTAGGTGATCTTCAGTGCCATCTACTGGCACTTTCTCTGTTAATAATTTAGAAACTCAGGGTACGTCTACATTGCAATAAAAGAACAACTCAAAGCTCAGAGCCGAGGTCATCTGACTAAGACTCCTGTGGCTTTGACTGCAGGGCTAAAAATTGCCATGTAGACATTTTTACTCCAGATGGTTCCCGGGCTCTGAGACCCTCTCTCCTTGTGGGATGTCATCATCCAACGCCTTCCTGAACCCAAACATCTACACTTCAATTTTATAGCCCCACAGCTTGAGCCCCAGTCAATTGACCCAAGCCAATCATGGCCATGCAGGGGTCCTTTTATGACCATATAGACATTCCCCACAGAGCACTCACCTAACAAATACTATGAAGGGTGAGTTGAATAGTAACAGAGAGGAAGCCGTGCTAGTCTATATACTATCAAAACAAAAAGCAGTCAAGTAGCACTTTAAAAACTAGCAAAATAGTTTATTAGGTGGCTTTCATGGGACAGACCCACTTCTTCAGACCATAGCCAGACCAGAACAGACTCAATATTTAAGGCAAAGAGAACCAAAAACAGTAAGCAAGGAGGACAAATCAGAAAAAGATAATCAAGGTGAGCAAATCAGAGTGGAGGGGTGAGGGGGAAGGTGAAGAATTAGATTGAGCCAAGTATGCAGACGAGCCCCTATAGTGACTCAGAAAGTTCCCATCACGATTTAAACCATGTGTTAATGTGCCGAATTTGAATATAAAAGCCAGCTCAGCTGTTTCCCTTTCCAGAACGGTGCGATAATTCTTCTTCAGTAACACACATACCTTTAGGTCATTGACAGAATGCCCCATTCCATTAAAATGTTGACTAACTGGTTTGTGGATCTGGAATGTTTTGATGTCTGTTTTGTGCCCATTGACCCTTTGTCTAAGGGAGTTAGAAGTCTGTCCAAAATACAAAGTATCTGGACATTGTTGGCACATGATGGCATATATGATGTTAGTAGAGGAGCAAGAGAAAGTGCCTGTGATTCTGTGAGTAACCTGATTAGGTCCAGTGATGGTATTTCCAGAGAAGATATGTGGACAAAGCTGGCAGCGGGCTTTGTTGCAAGGAGAGGTTCCAGGTCTGGTGTTCCTGGGGTATAGACTGTGGCTGTTAGTGAGCATCCTCATGAGGTTGGGAGGTTGTCTGTAGGAGAGAACAGGCATGTCACCCAGGGCCTTCTGGAGTATGGCATCCTGATTAAGGATAGGTTGTAGGTCTTTAATAATTTGTTGCAGTGGTCTGAGTTGGGGGCTGTAGGTGATGACCAGTGGTGTTCTGTTCTTGGCTTTTTTGGGCCGATCTTGGCGTAGCTGGTCTCTGGGTATTTGTCTGGCCCTGTCGATTTGTTTTTTTTACTTCTCCTGGTGGGTAATTCAGGTTTATGAATATTTGGTAAAGTTCTTGTAGTTTTTGGTCTCTGTCAGTTGGGTCAGAGCAAATGCGATTGTACCTAAGAGCTTGACTGTAAACAATGGATCTAGTCACTTGTGCAGGATGGAAACTATGAGAAGTACCAAAACAAATCGACAGGGCCAGACGAATACCCAGAGACCAGCTACGCCAAGATCGGCCCAAAAAAGCCAAGAACAGCACACCACTGGTCATCACCTACAGCCCCCAACTCAGACCACTGCAACAAATTATTAAAGACCTACAACCTATCCTTAATCAGGATGCCACACTCCAGAAGGCCCTGGGTGACATGCCTGTTCTCTCCTACAGACAACCTCCCAACCTCATGAGGATGCTCACTAACAGCCACAGTCTATACCCCAGGAACACCAGACCTGGAACCTTTCCCTGCAACAAAGCCCGCTGCCAGCTTTGTCCACATATCTTCTCTGGAAATACCATCACTGGACCTAATCAGGTTACTCACAGAATCATAGGCACTTTCTCATGCTCCTCTACTAACATCATATATGCCATCATGTGCCAACAATGCCCAGATGCTTTGTATATTGGACAGACTTCTAACTCCCTTAGACAAGGGGTTAATGAGCACAAAACAGACATCAAAACACTCCAGATCCACAAACCAGTTAGTCAACATTTTAATGGAATGGGGCATTCTGTCAATGACCTAAAGGTATGTGTGTTACTGAAGAAGAATTATCGCACCGTTCTGGAAAGGGAAACAGCTGAGCTGGCTTTTATATTCAAATTCGGCACATTAACACATGGTTTAAATCGTGATGGGAACTTTCTGAGTCACTATAGGGGCTCGTCTGCATACTTGGCTCAATCTAATTCTTCACCTTCCCCCTCACCCCTCCACTCTCTGATTTGCTCACCTTGATTATCTTTTTCTGATTTGTCCTCCTTGCTTACTGTTTTTGGTTCTCTTTGCCTTATATATTGAGTCTGTTCTGGTCTGACTATGGTCTGAAGAAGTGGGTCTGTCCCATGAAAGCTCATCTAATAAACTATTTTGCTAGTTTTTAAAGTGCTACTTGACTGCTTTTTGTTATGAAGGGTGAGAAAGTTCTCAGAATAGAACAAGGGGTGATCTCTTAGAGCAACATGAAAGGGAATATAGAGACATTCACAAAAGACTCCCTGTGAGAGACAGCGGAGCACACTCCGTATTGGCTGTGGAGAGACTCCCAAGCAAGGGATGGAATGGTAGAGGGAGAGGGGAGGTACACAAACATAGTCCTGGCAGCGATCGAGAAACTCAATAGATGTAGCAAGACTTCTCTGCCTCTGGCTTCTGTTTCCAGTCAACCCTGGCCTGCCCTTTTTTATTACTGACATGTTTAAGATCCTGGTACCCACCCACAAATTTCTGGAAGATTAATGGCAGTCACTCACCATGGCATGGGGGCTCAGGGATTTTTTGCACTGCAGTACCTAGCACCATGGGCCTCTGTCCTTCAGTTATTACTGTAATACTGGAATAGAATTTGTGGACCAAATGGCTCTTCCTGCTTTATTGCAAGCTTCAGTGTTACTGTCAGGACCTGCCTCACATAAGGTATTCATAGTTGAGGATTTAATACGGGCCTAATATGCTAAACATCCCCCACTCACTTCAACAAAGACACAGGGTAGCCCCTCTCAGGAGAGGTTTAGCACATTACAGATTCAGGCCATAATGCTAAGGTTATGCTAGGTTTTCTCATGGAAAGCCTGGCAACAAATCTGTTGCTCCTAAACAATTATGGGATAGACTGCCTGAAGAACATCGTCAATATGGATGCATATTCCTATCTGGAGTCTGATTGACCTCAGGAAGGTCTCTGCACAGATTCAAACTGGTGCATCCATTTGCAGGGTCAGGACCATGGTCGGATCATTTGCACATTATGAAATATGAGCTCGTTTTGGTTGGGATTTTTGTGGCAATCTGTCCCACCATTGAGTTTTACTGGCATCTAAAAATACTAATTCCAGTTAGAAAACATTGTACAAGACAAAGCAAAGGCAGAGGGAAGAAAGTAAGAGATCATCTCAAATAAACAGTATAAAAAAAGGTGTTTCATAAATTGTGGATATTTCTACAAACCCTGACAAGAACTTTCTAGATTCAAACATAAGTAACTAACATTTTTTCTATATTTATAAATTAAGCCACAATAAAATCTGATGCATCTTTTCAATGTCATAACATTTACAGCAACCGTTAGCAAATGAACAGTCTGATGATGTGGTTGTATTACTAAGCAAGACATTTGATTTTAAAATTACTGTCATTGAAATAACCTATTGATGTTGATTTGCTTTGTTTGGGGAAGCAGTTTATCGAGACATGGCTGATCTTTTTTGTCTAGCAAAACATGATCCAAGATACCAGCTTTTTCAAAGACTCTGGAGTTTTGTTCAATTGTTGTTCGAAAGAAAATAAGTCATAAGTAAAGAGAACAAAAAACGATGTATGTTGTACTCCTTCAGCCTCTGTCAAATGGGGAAAAGCACTCACACTTCTAGAAGGGAATGAAGACAAAGGAAATGCAATTTGCACAGGCTTCAGAGAAGGAGACACCAGGGCATTTCATGAGTTTCTGAATGAAGAAGTTATACCGACAGCTCATTGGTTACATTATGTGGAGACCAAGTCCCCACCCCACCCCAAGTCATATGCCCCTAATGATATCATAGCACTTCTGCCTTGCCTCCTTTTGCTCACAAAACTTCATGCATCTGAACTAGTTCAGTTAGCAGCCATGGAGACAAAAGTCCCCGTTAATCCACAGGGCAGATGCAGAATTAACAATGGTGATGCAAGCTTCCCTACATGGGTATCTGAACTCTCACCTGGACAGAGAAAGAGTGGAGAGGTAAGTTTTCTACAGCCACTCAATCTCCAGCATCTCTACTAAAGCCTTCAACAAGGGTGCCCATTGCAATTGGCACCCTTAAGTATTGGGCTGAGACCATCAACCTATGTCAAACACAGAACCAAGGAGCATTTAAATTGTAATCCCTTTCATTCACTACTGTTCTGAGCAGGACTCAAACCAGTCACCTAGGTGAGATGATGCAGTCCTCCTTTATGCATAGTAAATCCACCTCTGAAACTAGGCACACCACTGAGAGAGTCTGGGGTTTGTTCAGTGGGGATAACTGTTCTTTTGAACGCAAAACCCATCACAAACCCATATGAATGATCAACAGAAACATGTTTATCTCCCTTTAATAAAATGATCTCTATTCAACTGGACAGCATTGGAAGCAGAAAGGGGAGAAATACCTGAAGTATGTCCTCACCTTTAGAGAGTTCATGTTCTCATCACTCAACCTATCAGAATGTGAATTTCTGGAACAAGCTCGAGCACATCTGCAGCTACGTACATTTTTTCAGGTAAAAAAGGTTTATCCTTATCTTCGGTTGTAAGGTTTGGTTTGAATACAGGACTCGTGTTGAATCTACTGGAGAATATCAGAGATAATGACATAGCTACTTGACACATCCCTACTAAAATACAGCAACAATTCAAAAGGAAAAATATTTGATCAGCATAGGTTCTGCAAAATTCAAATTATTCAAATCGATGGGAGAAAAAAATAGCTCCAATCAAGGGAAATGTCTTTCAGATCTGAGAACTAACTCTCATCCGCTTTTATAATACTATTCAACTTACATATTCCCAATGTATTCTCTACTCTTATTAAAAGTTTGGATAGAAAGACAAAGTTTGAAGCCTAACAAAGAAAATGTTGAGCACCGTTAGGGCATTTGAACACCAAGTCCATTGAAGTCAAAGAAAAAAATTCCATTCACTTCAGTGAGTTTTCAGTCAGGCCCCACATTTCTTGAATACTGAAAGAGACATGTAATTTAGAGTTTTGGTTTGTTTGTTCGGAATTCTGACTTTTCTAAAAGAAAAAGTCCTTGCTTTATCATTAGAATCTGATTTGTCTCTTGCTCCCACTGGTAAATGCATTGTGGGGAAGTTTATTTAAGCCAATAGAGTCAGATCCCAAAGTAAGCCTCACCCTTCCTGACTGAGCTAACCTTGTTACCCCCAGCCTTGCTCTGGCTTATTTATACCTGGCCCTGCAGACTTCCATGACCAGCATCTGATGAAGTGAGTCTGTGCCCACAAAAGCTCATGCTCAAAACTTTTCTGTTAGTCTATAAGGTGCCACAGGACCCTTCGTTGATATCCCAAAGTAAGTAAGGCTAGTGTGAAAAGAACTTTAAAAATCAAAGGGACAACATAAGTGTAACTGAAGGCAGAAATTGGCCTTAAGAAATCAAATGAAAAATGCTTTCAGCAACAGCTACTCTTTCAAAGCCAAGTGTTCCGTCTAAACTGCGGCACGAATGCAGGGTTTCACCTATTTTATCAGGGAGCCAAGAAAATATCTACAGCCCTAGCCTTGTTAAAGGGTTAAGAAGATAGTACTGAAGAGCGATTCCAAACACAGATGCTGAGCTGAAAACAAAAGACAGGTACCAAAAGGTAAGACTAAACAGTCAATTTCACAAAAGATTGTGGTAAATAGAGGAGACCCCCGAAAATCTTTAGTGAGACCTGTGCCATTTTAGCAATTCATAAATGATCCGGGAAAGGTGAACATCAAGGTGACAAAAATTACAGATGACACAACATTACTCAATATTGTTACATTCAAAGCTGTCTGAAAAATTACAAAAGGATTCCACTAAACTAAGTGGCTACCGCTACACTAGAGAGTTTTGTCGACAAAACTGGTGGAGCATCCAGTCAGAAAATGTGTTCTGTTGACAGCATGTCAACAACAAAAATTGGCCCTTTCGCCGACAACCCCCAGATTAAGAAGAGCGCCTTTATCGACATATTGTGTCGACAAAAAAAAAACTGCGTGGATGCTTGGGGGGGGGCCTTCTATCAACATACAGGGCTTCTGGTTCACCAGGCAGCCCTATTTGCTGAGCTTTTGGTCCACTGTTCTGTCGGGAGAGTGCGGGCAGTCTGGCCACTCTCTGTCGACAGAGTTAATTGCTCTTTCAACCCACTTTAGTGCACGGCTGCACTCTGTCAACAGACATTTTGTCAGAAAAATCTCCTCTGACAGAAATGTCTATCGACAGATGTTTCTAGCATAACCGTAGCCGGTGACAGGCCCATAACACGGTAGATGAAATTCAGTGTTGATAAGTGCCAGTAATACCTATTGGAAAAAATAATCCCAGTTGTGCAAACAAAATGATGGTGTATACATTAGCTGTTACCAATCTCGGAAGAGATCTCAGACAGTTCTCTGAAAACATCTGCTCAGTGTCCAGCAGCAGTCAAAACCACTAGCAGAATATTTGCAATGATTAAGAAAGGGCCAGGTAATGAAACAAAAAAAAACATTCAAAACACCATTACACACATTCATGCTGAACAGTAACAGAGAGATAGCCGTGTTAGTCTATATCCTATCAGAACAAAAAAGCAGTCCAGTAGCACTTTAAAGCCGAACAAAATATTTTATTAGGTGCTGAGCTTTCATGGGACAGACCCACTTCCTCAGATTCATTCATGCTGCGGCCATACCTTGAAAACATCTGTGCTCATCTCATTTTAGAAAAGATATATGACAATTAGGGGAAATGCGTGAAGAAGAGATAAAAAATAATTTGGGGAACAGCTTCCATATGAGAAAACCGCAAAATAGCTTGAAATGCTACAGCAGCACAGTCCAGTGTTTCAGTATAATTACAAACTACATGGACAGAAGAGGTTCTCCCAACACCATAAGTAATCCACCCCTCCCAGAGGCTGCAGCTGGATCAATGGAAGAATTTTCATACCCCCCAGAGACATGGCTATTCTGACAAAGTTCCAGTGCAGACAAACCCTGGAACTGCTCAGCTGAGAAAAGAGAAAAAAGGGGAAGAGGATGGTAGAGGTCTATAAAAATCAGGTATGGTATGGAGAAAATGAGTGTTATTTTTCCCTTCATCTAACACAAGAACTAAGGGTAATCTGATGAAGTTAATAGCAGCTGATTTAAAGCGTACAAAAGGAAGTATTTTTTTTCCACCCAACATCCAGTCAGATGGAGGTAATCATTGCCGGTGAGGTTGTGAAGGCCTAACATTGAACTGGATCCAAAATCAAATGAGGCGAGTTCATGGAGGATGGGTTCTTGAATGACTATTAACTGAGACAGTGAGGGAAGCAATCCCATGGCTGGCTGTCCCTAAACCTCTGACTCCTAGAAGATGGGACTGAACAACAGGGGGAAATAAATCACTTGATAAGCCCTGTTCTGTTCATTCCCTTTGAAGTATCTGGGACTGGGCACTGCGCAGCGACAGAATATTGGAGAGAATTCTGAACTGCTGATTCAGCATGGCCATTCTTATGTTAAATCAAATCCCTATAAGGCATCTCTTGTAACAGAGAGCAGTCTGTGCCGATTTCAGGGTTATACTGTAATCTCTTACTCTTAAAAGCCCCATATAAGTGTCCTTTCCATCCCATTTCAGGAAATACTCATCTTAAAGCTTTGCTCCAGAAGGCTGTTGCTGACATACTCCGTTTCACCTCAGCACACATGCCTTCTAGATTCCGGGGGATGCATGATCCAGACTTCCACTCTTACAGCATCTCATCTTTATCCTAATCTGCTGGAGGGTATGGAGGAAGCTGGGTTAAAATAGAGGTGGCTTTTTCTGAGAGATGAGTCATCTGTAAAGTGCTTGGTAATAGAAAGCTGTGACTATACAGCTGTGCCTTATTCCACAGGGAATTCCTTCAGGGGAATTTACAGGGTGCATCTGTTAGCACAAAACGCACGTCACTGGTGTTTATGATCCTACTCCAGCTTGGGTGCAACATGGCTTTTATCTGAATTAAAGGACACCAACAAGACAACTCACAGCCAATCAGATTATTCACACTATCTTCCCTCACCAGTTGTGCCAGTAAAAAAATAATATGTAACTCAGGAGATCCTCTGATACTTTTCAACTATGCCTACATCACCAACTTGTGCATCTGAGTTCTCTCACATCTCTGTGCCTCATTGACTAGCTTCTCTTTTCTGCTGGCTCCATTTCAAGTGGCAGAATGGAACGTTTTTACAACAATGTTTTAATTTTCTTTGTCTATGTGAGGAATCTGTGCAGAGAGCTTGAAACCATTTCTCCTCTGAGCAGTGCCTATCCTGGCCCTCATATTCATACTAAAGGGTACATCTTACAAAAGGGAGCATGAAGATAATATGAGACTTATTTGGATTACCACAAGTTATGCTTCTCACCAGAAACTTAGATCTGAGGTCGTTGCACTACATAGTACACCAGGGCTTGGCTAAATGCAGCCTGGGGGCCAGATCCAGCATGCCAAGCCCCCAGCTTTGGCCAGCAGACACAGTGGGAAGCTCCAGGAAGGCTCCCTGTCTGCCCTACCCCTCGCAGCTGCTTTTGTGTTTGTCTTTGAGCAGGGGTCTGAAGGTTCTTATGCGGCCCCCACCTCCAGCATAATCCCATTGGCTGGTTTCTGGCCAATTGGAGCTTCCTGTTTGAAGCACAGGCAGCGTGAGAAGCACCCTTCCCTCACCCCTCAGGCTTCTGGCTATTCACAGAGCATATGGCCCCTGCCATGGCTAGGCATGCAAGGAGCCTAAGAAACCTGCTGGTCTGCTGGCCAGGAATCACCAAGGTAAGCCTCCCAGCCAGCACCTGCCTCTGGCACCCCAGAACCTCCCTTCCCCCAAACCTCTACCTCTCCAAACCTCTGCCTCACCCAACCCACACAACCCAAACCCTCTGCCCACCTCCTGCACCAGTGTTCCCTGTAAGCTGAGCACTTGGGCAGCTGCCCAGGAGAGATTCAGGTGCCAGCCAGATGATTAGCAGAGCACCCACAGCCACCCAGGGGGGCAGCATGTGTTTCTACTGGTGCACATCCACACATGCCTTGGTTCACAACCAAATTTATTCCACACATGGATGGAAAAAATAGAAGAACACTGTCCTGCACCCATATCCCCTCCCAAGCCCTACACCCCACTCTCCTGCCCAAGTCACACCCCCTTCTACCCTAGTTCACAGCCCCAACCCCTGCACCCCACTCACTTGACCTCCATCACAGCCCAAACCACTGTACCTCCACCTGCACTCCAGCTCCCTGACCCAGGTCACCACTCCCTCCTGCAGCTAAACTCCCTTTGCACATTCATTCATGTGCCTCATTAGCATCTGCTGAAGTGGCTCGTTAGCATCCCCCTTTCGAAACTGGGGAGCTAGGGTAGCCCTGGTCCTGGTCTTGGGTAACAAATGCTAGGGATAAGAGGTTTCTTCTGAATGGAGGAACTGCACAGTTGTTCAAACTACCCTGTTTTTTTAATAGAGAACTTACAGAACTGGTGTGTAGGTAAGTTGGTGTGAGGCACAGGTATCTATGACACAATTAAGACTGCATGCTGGTGGTTTTGCCCCATTCCACTGCCCACTTCCACTGGCAAGAGATGCAGGGTCAGGCCTCATGAGATATGTTGTTTTTCTCTCTGCAGCATCTCTGAATTCCCACACGCTTGTCAGAAAAGCTGACTGGACCACAAAGGTACCGAGTGAACAGCCTCCTATTCAGCATATTGTTTGAATTATTTAACTATTGCATATGCTGCCGCTGCATTTATTAATTTAGACACTTCAGCAGTAAAGAAAATTTACTACCAGTGACAGCATGATGTGTTGTGCTTATATTTACAGAGCATGCCATGGCAGCACCGTAGCCTTACCGATAAATCATACAAACTGCTGCAGTGACTCATATACTCCCATATATTAAATGCACTGTTGTCTTTTATGTCCTGTAGGACAGAGGGCAATCTCTCGTCAGCAGCGGAGATCTTTCAGAATGTCACTAGAAGCCAGCAATCAGAAATCTATAGAGTACTGAATGTCCCTGAAGATATTGTGGTGCTTGGAGAAACTCAAGGTAAAGGTGATGCCACACTAGCATCTATATGCCAAGGGCTGCAAGAAAAAAGAGTCCAACTTAAGGAAAAATTGTAAGTTACAGAGGGTTCTGGGGGACTACATCTGGGTGCAGCCCCTAGCACAGTCCTGTTTCAGTCTTGGTAGAATTTGTTTTAGAGGGTTTTGGTTAAGAAAATAGGGATGCCATCTGCCTGAGAGGAAGACCGAAGTAGATGTGTTTATGGTTCCAATACACAAAGGGCAACCATGTGCTACACTATGAATGTTAAAGTAAGGAAGATGGCAAAACACAAACAAGAGTAAGGTTTCAACACGAGAGCATGAAGTTGGTCACCTCAGTAACACGCTGCATCAGCTCTGCCTCACAAAATGCCAGCTTCCCTGGCAGACTGATGGAGTTGTCAAGGTGAACTGCTCAAAAAACCAAAATCGTTCCATTGTCTCCCTGTTGCCGAGTGGGAGCAGAGTTCAAGGCCTTGCCAGTCAGCTTTGTGCCTGAGGAGAAATCAGTGACGTGGAGTCCCAGGGTTTTCTTTGGGCCGCTTGTTTTCATTACGTTAGTGACACATCGGTCCTTGAACAGGTGTGGTCGAACACCACAGCAGGCAATCTAAGCCAAAACAGAAGTGCTCAGTTCCCATGGGGCAGCCCTACTAAACAGTTTACGGCAGAGAGGACATTCTGCATCTTGCAACATCTCCACCAAAGAGAAACAGAACAATAACACTGCATTTCCTTGAAGGCTGCATGCTGCCCCCAGTAAAGCACACTCCCACCATTATGCCTAATAGTACCATCTGCTGATGCGCACCATAACAGGTTCTTAGATGCCTACACTACCTAAGTAACAAAGGGCAGAGATTTAATTTTATAGTTGCATTTGTTCTGATGTAAGAAAGGAACATGTAACAAACCATTGAGCCAAAACAGCTGTAGAAACAAGAAATCATCTGGGTTTCATTAACTCTTGCCCTTGTTTCACTCCAGATTTAGCAGCCAGCAAACAGCCACAACAGGAATCGACAAACAAATATCAGCCACAGGAACTGGCTGATAAATCCAAAAAGGCTTGTATGCCATTAAAAGTCACGCTAACCAGTGATACTTTTAGCTTATTTTAATTAACACCAGCAGAAGAAACTAATCATTGGTGCCAACGAAGGTGGGCTGGGAGTGATAGGAACCTCAAAGGACGGCCAAAATTCTGACAAAGCGAACATTGCTGCATGTGCTAGCAAGTGCCTCTCACCAGTGGGGCAAAGAGATTCTTACAGTAGACCGGGGTGAACAAATGTTTTACATCGTGACCCATTTTTCAGCCCCGCAATTAGCTGGGGCCCCCTCAACCTGTGGGAGGATCACAGGAAGGGATGTGGAGGGGGCACTCAGGAAGGAGATGGGATGCTTGGGGAAGGGGTGCTGGGAAGCTCCACGGGGTTCCCCGAATGGGGAGGGATGCTTGGGCAGAGGATTTCCAGACGGGTACAAAGGGAGGGACTCCAGGAGGGTACCTTACCAAGCCAGGAACTCGCTGTCTGCCCTCACTGCTTGGCTCAGGACCTGTGTGCATTCTGATTGGCCCAGTGCTGAGGGGGGTGTTCTCTTGGTGACAGCAGCAGCTGAAGCTGCAAGGGAGAAAGCAGAGGGCTGGCAAGGCAGCAGAAGCCACGCAGGAGAGGGGAGAGCTGATCGCACTGTGTCCCCCTAACAAAATGTCACGCCCTCCCACTTTGTACACCCTTGCACTAGACTAAACGGGAAGTATAAGCATCAGGTTGCCAGCACTTCAATCTTCATTAGGAGAAGCAGTTTTGTGTTTATTGACAAGCCAACAGAGGCAACAGTTAGTAAAGCCACTTGCACGCCTCCCTACTGAACAGGAAGAATGGTATTAAGGCCAGGCACTTGCCTACCAAGCAAATGAGAAACCAGGATAAAACAATCCACTGGGCCTTTATATCATGACAAGCAACAAACCATCACAGACAAAAAGTAGTACAGGTTGAACCTCTCTAATCCAGAACTCTCTTGTTCTGCAACATCCAGTCCAGCATGATTTTAGTTAGCTGGACGATCACTTAGGAGTGTGGGCAAGTTTCCCGTGGTCCCATAATGTTTTTTTTTTTTTTTTTTACAGACACCAGTCCTGGTTCTCAGCCCTGGTTCTGTGCTGTTATTTAGCTGTAATTTACCTCTAAATGTCCCAGTAAGCTGTGGAAGTGTTGGTAATGCTGCTAGACAATACTGACCTCCTGTGTTCTGGCAAATCCTCTCGTCCAGCACTGGTCAAGTCCCAAGGGTGCTGAATTACAGAGGTTCCACCTGTAGAATACAATAAAGAGGAAACTCTGATCTATCTTGTCGTATCTCATGCTGCGCCCAGTGCAGTGATACCATCTGGACTAAACAAGGAGATCCTTGATAGCTCTCTGCAACTAGGGTTTTATTTAGCTGGTTGTTACTGGCAGCCCTTTTCTCCACTGCTGTTGTGTCACACCAGTGAGTCCCGTCTTGAGTTCTTTTCACCCTATGGTGCATGTGGGGTGACAGGTTCTGAGGGTTTCAAATTTACATGCTCTTTAATTTTTGCTCTTGTGACATATTAGAGGGATTGGGATGAGGATGTTGTGCTTAGCCTCCTTGCCAAGCCCTTCAAGTCTATCAGCTCCATTCAAATCACTCCCTTCTCCACTAGCTTCCTGTTCCCTTGCCTACACCACATCCTCAAGATGCTCCACAGCTCAGACCAGGCCTCTCTCATGGCTCTCAGTTCCTCCTTCTCCACGGCTTGGACCACATGGGCTTCCACTTCCATCTTGATGCTCCCAAGACCGCCTCTTCCCATGTTAGTCACTGCACGATTTTTACACCCCACCCCAAATGCCGGGACTAGCCTCCTCCTGTCTTCAGGCCCCCTCCCTTGCCTCATATAAATGCCTACAAAAATTTCCCTCCTTCACTTTGCTCACTAGCACTGCGCTGTGCCTAGCCTCCCCTTCCCACACTGTCACTCCCACACCTGCTATTGATGTAAGGAACATAAATATAAGGCAGATTGCCACTAGCACAGGTTAACCAAAATTCTGTGTCACAGGCTGACAGAAGCAGATGCAGTAGCAACCCCTCTAAGTATTAAATCATATGTTATATAGAAGACAAACGAGGTGGATGGGATATCTTTTATTGGACCTCCTTCAGCTGGGGAAGACGACAGGCTTTTTGAGCTTTCGTGGGCTCTCCTTTTGGTGACCCAGTTTGTCTCCCTAATATCCTGGGGCCAACACAGCTAGAACCACACTGCAAACATATAAACGAGACACAGGAGAGCTAAAATCTTTAAAATAATCACCAAAGCGGAGATGCTAACAGGATTCTCACTCTGCAAATACCCCTTTGACAGCAAGTTTTGATTTATCCACATTCTCAACCCTTGTGTGTGCTTTCCTTGGACTTCAAACACCCTCCGTACGTTCACAGTGGAGTGAACTGGGGACTCAGTCCAGGACTCACTGAAGCCAGGAGAAAGACTCTCATTGATTTCAGTGAGTGGTGTCTCTGTTCTTTGGGCTCATGCTGGCCAGGTGATGAAATCTCACACGCCACATCCAGCAAAGCATTTCAGTTCTAATGCTTAGAATATGTGCTGAAAGCAAATTGCGAGTTTGTACAGTGGTTTGTAATATTTGAAATTCATACGATGCTGGGAAATTACTCTCCCTATGTTACCCAATCAAGGAACAGAACAGAGTCAAATGCCACATGACATGCACAAAAACAACTGCAAATATTCACCCTGAGTCGTTCACAAGTTACGTGCAGACCAAAAATTATTTGCTGTAGAAGCTCACAAATAATTTAAAATAAAGATTTATTGGAAAATTTAGCAGTCTGCTCCCAGGAAGTTCTTGAAAGTGAATACAATTAAATTAATCCTGTTTAATTGCATAGGATTTGCATGTATCTGACAATACTTTACACTGTGCCTTCCATTTAAAGACTTCACAATGTGTCACACACTTTAATGCAGCCACACTGCTCTGCTGTGACATGGTGATGTAACGTTATCTCACACTTGTGGAGCAGGGAGCCAAGCACAGAAAAGTCAGCCAGAAAACTCTGGCAGATCCTGGGAAAAACCCAAGGACAGAAATTTCCTAAATGAGTAGCGACTTGGGGTACTTAGCGCACAACACCTTTGAGGCAACTGTCAGAGGAGGAGGGGTTCTCAAGGAATGGTTTTCCAACCCTGGGAGAGTTTGAGCTTTCAAAATTTTTTCCTCTCCTGAATCAAGGCAAAAATATGAAGGTCAGTTGAAACATTATGGCTACATCTACACTAGCAAAGTAGCCTATTTCAATGTAAGAACATCGAAATAGGCTGCTTCGACGCGTATCATCTACACGTCCTCCAGGGCTGGTGCCATCGACGTTCAACATCGAAATAGCGACAGAGAACATTGAAAGGAGCTGCCCCGGCAGGAAATGTGGAGCATCCACACACACAAGCACTCCCCATTGAAATAAGGGGCCAGCAAAGCCCCAAGCTGCTCCCTTAAAGGGCCCCTCCCAGACACACTCAGCCTGCACAGCATGAGATCCGCAGAGCCAACAACCAGTTGCAGACCCCTTGCACGCCGCATGGACTCCCAGCTGCAGCAGCAGCAGCAGCCAGATGCCCTGGGCTAAGGGCTGCTGCATGCAGTGACCATAAAGCCCTGCAGGGGCTGGACAGAGCATCTCTCTCAACCCCTCAGCTGACGGCTGCCATGAAGGACCCTGCTATTTCGACGTAGCAGGATGCAGATCATCTACATATGCCCTACTTCGAAGTTCAACGTTGAAGTAGCGCACTATTCCTATCTTCAGATAGGAATAGCAATTTCAACATCTCGCTGCCTAACGTAGATTTCAACATTGAAATTGCGCATGGTGCATGTAGATGCGGTGCGTACTATTTCGACGTTGTGCCAGCTACTTCGAAGTAGCTGGCTAGTGTAGCCGCACCCTGTGTTTTAATCACTTTGAAGTATGATTTTGATTTTTTCAAAACCTCTTCCTCGTGCAAATGTTTCAAAATTAAAGTCATTGAGAACCAGAAAATGATCATTTTCACATTGAGAACTTAGAACTCTTTTGCCCCACCCAAAAAATAAGTTATTTGAAGGTTGGCCAAAACAGGCTGTTTCCCACAAACACACTGGTTGCGTCTACACTACAGTGATCTCTCAAAAGATGATCTTCTGGAAGGTCTCTTCCAGAAAATCTTCTTTCAAAAGAGCATGTCCACACGCAAAAAAGAGGATCAAAAGAGCAATCGGCTCTGGAAAGATAGTGTCCACACAACCCCCGCTCTTTCAACAGAACAGGCCAGGGACCAAAAGATCTGGAACCATAAGGACCGGTCTTTCAAACAAAGGGCCTCCAGAGTATCTACAAATCTTTTTTGTGAAATAATTGTTCTGGAAAAGGCACTTTTCCTCATTTAGAAGAGGAACAGGGCCTCCGGAAAAAGCACCATGTTCCTTCAAAAAGAATTTGAAAGAGCGCATTTTGTGTATAGACACTCTGCTTGTTCTTTCACAAGAGGGCCTGATTTTCTGAGAGGACTTGCTAGTGTAGATGCGGCCATTCTGTTTGACAAATTGGTGTTTTCCTGTATATGAACATCTTGTCAGAAGATTCCCACCCAGTGCTCATGACTGGCATTATGTAAAAAAATTAAACTGATCTAAAACATCTCAAGTTATGCTCCCAAAAATCCCTGGACCCTTGGGAACAAGTTGAGCTAGGTATTCTGAGTTCCAGTCCAATGCTTTAACAACAAAACAATGACTCTAAAATGAAGAAGATGCTCTACTGGGAGAGGCTTGCTAGCCATTATCATGCCACTAGATATGCCACATACACTGATTTTCTCTGCCTCTTTCCAGGACAAGAGGCGCATCAGCTGGTTTTCTTCTTTTGCACTCAGACTACAATTATTTAACCCACTGCAGCAGAGAGGAGCAGAGTAAATTAATAATTCATACAGGAAAGAAAGAAGAGCGTCAGAGAAGGCTCACTCAACTACACTGCAGTATCATTACTGCTCATAATAATTATGTTTTGACTAGTCCTACATTGCCTCCCCCCACAAAAAGAGACAGAATTGGATCTGCTCTTTGCCTACTGATGTCTCTGTGGGGTTTGCCTCTCTTATTCAAACCATCCATTATGCTGAATATCAGGGTCTTACTTTTTTGCCCATCATTCATTCTGCAGATATGCCCAAATTGCTGTAGCTTTCATTGTATAACCCTCTGCAGTAGGTTCTCTTTCAGCTGTATCTTCCTATATAATTCCTTGTTGGTGACATTCTGCATCTGTCCTATTCTCAGACTCTTTCTATAATAACTCCTATTGAATGCCAATATCCTTATCTTTGAATCTTTTGTTATCACCCATGTCTCACATCTGTACAACATGCTACTGAATAAACACATTTTCAAGGCCCTCAGCTTCATTCCTAAGCTAATTGCTTTGCTTTTCTACATCTTATCCATCGTCTTTAAACTCGCTCTTGCTTTCGTTATTCTAGTCACTATTTCTTTTTTACAGTCTAGATCATGTCATGTTGCTCCCCAGATATGTGAACATCTGTGTTCTCTAGTTCAATCCCATCTATGCTGATCTTCCTCCTATTTCCTTATCTCCAAATACTATTGTTTTCATTTTATTGACGATCATAAACAGTCCGTACCACTTCACTTCCTCATTTAGCACCTGCACTGTTCTCGCTAGCTTCTCTTCCTCTTCCTTGATGATAACTATAACATCCACAAACCACAAGTTAATTCTCATCCCAGGCACAGAGATCCCTTCTACCTCTTCCTTGATCTTATCCATTGTTCTCTCTAGGTGTGTGATAAAGATACTCAGCCATATTGGTTCTCCTTGGCTTGTACCTCTACTCGTTCTAAACCAACTTGCCAACTCTTCATACATTCTTACCGCTGCCTCCACATTGTCATTGATATCCTTCAACAATGGTATCACTCTGCTATCTACTCCATATGACTCCAATACTGCCCAAGTCACTTTCTGATCTAAACTGTCAAATACCTTCTGAAAAATCAATGAAACAAGTGTAGATGTTCTTGTTCTTTCATCGAGCTTTCTCCTCTATCAATCTTAGTGTGAATATCTGCTGTACGGTACTTCTATCTTTCCTAAATCCCACTTGCTCATCCAGTAAATGTTCTTCTATCTGCGATCTCAGTCTGTCCATCAGTATCATCACCTGCACCTTGCATAGATGACTCATTAGGGCAATCGTTCTGTAGTTCTTGCACTCCAATGTGCCTCCTTTCTTGTATATTGTCACTAGCACGGATCTTGTCCATTCCTTACGTGCCTTCCCTTCTTTCCACGTGATATTAAATAGTTGGTGTATTTCCTGAATGATACTTTCTCTGTCATATTTGATCATCTGTTCCATGATCTTGTCATTTCCAGGGCTGCTGTTGTTCTTTAGTCATTTCACTGCTTTTTCTACTTCCTCCTTTGAAATATCGGTCTCACTCTCAGTGCTCAGCAGAGATATCTCTTTTTGTTCTTCGATCGGTCTCTCTGAGACACTTGGGTCCAACTGTGCTTTGTACAGATTGGTGCAATGTCTCATCCATCGCTGCATAACATTCTCCTTGTTCATGAGCACCCCATCGTTCTCATCTTTGATCACCATCTGCTTTGGCTGTCACTTCCTATTAATATTCCTAAACATCTTAGACACCTCCTTAGTCTTATACTTGCTGTAATATCACTCTATATCTTCACACTGCTCCTCTAACCATTTTGCCTTATCCTTTCTAGCTGCTTTCCTTACCTCACTGCATTTCACTCCATATTGCTGTTCCACCCTCTTGGAAACATCCTTTCTGATTTCAATGCTCTCCTCTATTGGACCAATTTCACTGTCTCCTGCATAATCTACTTCTTATTGAGCTTCTCTTCTTCTAAACTATCTGCCCAATTGCCTCTTCTATCACTGTGAACATAAGAACAGCCATACTGGGTCAGAGGATAGGCCCATCAAGCCCAGTATCCTGTCTTCTGACAGTGGCCAATGCCAGGTGCCCCAGAAGGAATGAAAAGAACAAGTAATCATCAAGGCTACATCTACACGTACAGCCAACGTCGAAATAGCTTATTTCGATGTTGCGACATCGAAATAGTCTATTTCGATGAATAACATCTACACGTCCTCCAGGGCCGGCAACGTCGATGTTCAACTTCGACGTTGCTCAGCCCAACATCGAAATAGGCGCAGCGAGGGAACGTCTACACGTCAAAGTAGCACACATCGAAATAGGGATGCCAGGCACAGCTGCAGACAGGGTCACAGGGCGGACTCAACAGCCAGCCGCTCCCTTAAAGGGCCCCTCCCAGACACAGTTGCACTAAACAACACAAGATACACAGAGCTGACAACTGGTTGCAGACCCTGTGCCTGCAGCATAGATCCCCAGCTGCCGCAGAAGCAGCCAGAAGCCCTGGGCTAAGGGCTGCTGCCCACGGTGACCATAGAGCCCCGCAGGGGCTGGAGAGAGAGCATCTCTCAACCCCCCCAGCTGATGGCCGCCATGGAGGACCCAGCAATTTCGACATTGCGGGACGCGGATCGTCTACACGGCCCCTACTTCGACGTTGAACGTCGAAGTAGGGCGCTATTCCTATCTCCTCATGAGGTTAGCAACTTCGACGTCTCGCCGCCTAACGTCGAAGTTAACTTCGAAATAGCGCCCGACGCGTGTAGACGCGACGGGCGCTATTTCGAAGTTGGTGCCGCTACTTCGAAGTAGCGTGCACGTGTAGACGCAGCTCAAGTGACCAATTCCCTGTCACGCATTTCCAGCCTCCAGCAAACAGAGGCTAGGGATACCCTCCATGCCCATCCTAGGCTAATAGCCATTGATGGACCTATGCCCCATGAATTTATCTAGTTCTTTTTTAAGCTCTGCGATAGTCTTGGTCTTCACAACATTCTCCGGCAAGGAGTTCCACAGGTTAACTGTGTGTTGTGTAAAAAAATATTTCCTATTGTTTGTTTTAAACCTGCTGCCTATTAATTTCATTTGGTGACCCCTAGTTCTTGTGTAGGAGTAAATAATAATGCCTTATTTATTTTTTCCACACCAGTTGTGATTTTATATACCTCTATCATATTCCCCCTTAATCGTCTTTTTTCCAAGATAAGTAGTCCTGGTCTTATTAATCTCTCCTCATATGGCAGACGCTCTATACCCCTAATAATTTTTGTTGCCTTTTTCTGAACCTTTTCCAATTCCAATGTATCTTTTTTGAGATGGGGTGACCACATCTATACACAGTATTCCAGATGTGGATATAGCATAGATTTATATAAAGGTAATATGACATTTTCTCTCCTATTTTCTATTCCTTTCTTAATGATTCCCAACATTCCGTTAGCCTTTTTGACTGCTGCGGCGCACTGAGTGGATGTCTTCGGAAAACTATCCACATTGATTCCAAGATCTCTTTCTTGAGTGGTAACAGCTAAGTCAGACCACATAATTTTATATGTATAGTTGGGACTATATTTTCTAATGTGCATTACTTTGCATTTATGAACATTGAATTTCATTGGCCATTTTGTTGCCCAATCACCCAACTTATTAAGATCCCTTTGTAGCTCTTCACAGTCTGCTTGGGACTTAACTATTTGGAGTAGTTTTGTGTCATCTGCAAATTTTGCCACCTCACTGTTTATCCCTTTTTCCAAATCATTTATAAATATGTTGAATAGGACTGGTTCCAGTACAGACCCTGGGGGGGTGTAGGAAGTCCTAGACCACCCAGCCCTTGGCCTAGGGCAGTCGGCAACCAAAGAGGGGTTGCAACACCGGCCCGCACTCAGTTGGGGCGGTCAGCAGTTCCCAGTACAATACAATACAGGCCCCAGCCCCTCAGTCCGGGGCGGGGCAGCAGTTCACAATGGCAATACAAGCCCAGCCCGGCCCTCAGTCCAGGGCAGGGCAGCAGTTCAAATAGCAGTACAAGCCCAGCCCGGCCCTCAGTCCATGGCGGGGCAGTAGTTCAAATAGCAGTACAAGCCCAGCCCAGCCCTCAGTCCAGGGCGGGGCAGCCGTTCACAAGGGGTTAGCTCAGGCCTAGCCCTCAGTTTGGGGCGGGGCAACAGCACCAGGGTTTAAGCACCAGCCCAGCCCTCAGTTTGGGGCAGGGCAGCAGGGTAAGGAGGTTTAAGCACAGGCCCAACGCAGGCTGGCCCTGTCAAGGAGGGGGTAGGGGGTCGCAGGCCCTCCCACTCCACTGCAACCCGGCCCGGGGCCCTGGGGGTCGCTCACACACGATCACGGCAGTGGGAATCCAGGCCGCAACACACTGCCATGGGTTCGGGAGCATCGTTCCCCGGGCCACTTCCTACCTCTACCTCCACTGGCAGAAGGTCCCAGTCCATCTGGTCGGGTGGTCCCTCTAGGTCGGTCTCCTCCAGGTCGTCCACCTTTGGGGGCTCCGGCCAGTCGCCCATCTCAATGTCATTGGGGTAGTCGGGCAGCGGTAGCACGGGGGACCCGCGGTGATCCGGGGCCTGAGGGCTACAGTGGTCCGCTGGGTCTCTGTGGCAGGCCACTCCTGGGGCTTCTTCCCAGGCGGGGGGGTCTCCGCCAGCGTGAAGGTCCTGGCAGGTCTGGGAAGTCCGGGTAGTCCCCCTTGGGCATCTGGATTTGGGGTTGTTGGGAGCCGCTGGGGGCTTGCTCCTCCGGCCTGGCCGGGCGGTGACAGACCTTCTGCCCTGGGCGCCGGGGAGCTCGGGCAGGCGCGTCCTCCCTGCCCGGAGGCCCAGCCTTTAATGAGCCCTGAGCCCCGCCCTGGGCTCTTCTAGCCCTGGGCTCCGCCCTCTGAGGGGCGGGGCTCTGGCCTTCTGGCTCCGGACCCGCCCACCAGGGCCTCTACGCATCCTCCTCGGCCTCTGAGTTGGTAGAGGGCCATACCAACTCACTACAGGGGGACACCACTATTTACCTCTCTCCATTCTGAAAACTGACCATTTATACATACCCTTTGTTTCCAATCTTTCAACCAGTTAAAAATTCAAGAGAGGACCTTCCCTCTTATTCCATGACAGTTACCTTTGCTTAGGAGCCTTTGGTGAGGGACCTCGTCAAAGGCTTTCTGAAAATCCAAGTACACTACATCCACAGGATCCCCCCCACCCCCCATACACATGCTTGTTGACCCTTTCAAAAAATTCTAATAGATTGGCAAGGCACAACGTCCCTTTACAAAAACCATGTTGGCTCTTCCCCAATAAATTATGCTCACCAATGTGTCTGACAATTCTGTTCGTTCCTAGAGTTTCAATCAGGTAGCCTAGGTAGTCTGAAGTCAGACTGACTAGCCAGGATCACTTCTGGAGACCTTTTTAAACATTGGCATCACATTAGTTGTCCTCCGGTCATCTGGAACAGATGCTGATTTAAATGACAGTTTACAAACTACAGTTAGTAGTTTTGCAATTTCACTTTTGAGTTCCTTCAGAACTCTTGGGTGAATACCGTCTGGCCCTGGTGACTTATTACTGTTCAGTTTATCAGTTTGTTCCAATACCTCTTCTAATGACACCTCAATTTGAGGCACTTCATCAGATTTGCTACCTGAAAAGAATTGTTCAGGTTTGGGAATGTCCCTCACATCCTCAGCCGTGAAGACTGATGCAAATAAATCATTTAGTTTTCTGCAATGGCCTTTTCATTCTTGAGTGATGCTTTAGCATCTCGATCATCCAGTGGTCTTACTGGTTGTCTAGCAGGCTTCCTGTTTCTCATGTACTTCAAAAAAAAGTTTTGCTATTACTTTTTGACTCTCTGACTAGCTGTTCTTCAAATTCTTTTTTGGCCTTCCTAATTATATTTTTACACTTCACTTGACAGAATTTGTTCCTTTCTATTTTCCTCACTAAGATTTAACTTCCATTTTTTAAAGGATGCCTTTTTGTCTCTCACTGCTTCTTCTACTCTATTGTTTAACCATGGAGGCACTTTTTTGGTTCTCTCACAATGTTTCCTAAATTGGGGTATACATTTAAGTTGAGCCTCTATTATGGTGTCTTTAAAAAGTTTCCATGCAGTTTACAGGGTACTCTACCTTTTAATTTCCGTTTAACTAACTTCCTAATTTTTGTGTAATCCCCCTTTCTGAAATTAAATATTACAGTCTTGGGTCTCTGTAGCATTTTCACAGCTACAGCGATGTTAAATTTAATTATATTATGGTCACTATTACCAAGCGGTCCAGAAATATTCACCTCTTGGACCAGATCCTGTGCTCCACTTAGGACTAAATCGAGAATCACCTCTCCTCTTGTATCAGAGAGGTAGCCATGTTAGTCTGTAGCTTCGAGAACAACAAGAAGTCTTGTGGCACCTTATAGACTAACGGATATTTTGGAGCATAAGGTTTCATGGGCAAAGACCCGCTTCATCAGATGCAGCAGGTCTTTGCCCACGAAAGCTTGTGCTCCAAAATATCTATTAGTCTATAAGGTGCCACAAGACTTCTTGTTGTTCTCTCCTCTTGTGAGTTCCAGGACTTGCTGCTCCAAGAAGCTATCATTTAAGATGCCAAGAAACTTTACTTCAGCTTCCCGTCCTGAGGTGACATGTATCCAGTCTATATGGGGATAGGGAAATCCCCCATTATTATTGTGTTTCTTTTTTTATTTTGATAGCCTCCCTAATCTCCCTGAGCATTTCACAGTCACTATCACAATCCTGGTCAGTTGGTCAGTAACATATCCCTACCATTATATTCTTATTATTCACGCATGGGATTACTATCCAGAGAGCTTCTATGGCACAGTTTGGTTCAGTTATGATTTTTTACTTCATTTGATTTTACACTCTCTTTAACGTGCAGTGCCACCCCCACACCCTCCAGCACAACCTGTTCTGTCCTTCCAATAAATTTTGTACCCTGGTATTATGGTGTCCCATTTATTATCCTCATTCCACCAAGCTTCTGTGATACCTATTATGTTGATATCTTCACTGAATATGGGGCGTTCTAGCTCACCCATCGTATTATTTAGACTTCTAGCATTTGTATATAAGCACTTTAAGAACCTGTTGCTTTTTAGCTGCCTGCCATTACATGATGTGGCTAACCATTCGACTCTCTTGTCTAGGTCTTTCTCTATGCCTGCATTCCTGATCTTCTCTTTGAGCACTGCTCTGTATGCATTCCCTATTTCTTCCTCACCTAGCCTTGCCACATCTCTTCTTTTCTTAAACTGTGTCTTATACTTTCTCTTGAACTTCAGCTTGATGTTCACGATCACTAGACTGTGGTCTGAGTTTATATCTGCTCCTTGGAAATGTCAGCACTGCTATACTGATGTTACCCATCTTCTTCTTATCAAGATCATATCTCTCATGTTCTTAGATTTCCTGTCATTTGATCACCATGTCCACTTCCTACAGTCCTTTTGTTGGAATCTCATGTTGCAGATCACCATCTCGTGCTCCATCGCAAACTCTAGCCGTTTCTCACCTCGTTCGTTTCTTTCTCCATATCCAAACCTTCCCATGACTCTCTCCCAAGCTTATCTGTTCCAGCCTTCACGTTCCAATCTCCTCCAGTGACCACCATGTCTCTCTTCAGTACCTCCTCCAGTGTCTTTGTCAAGTCTTTATAGAATAGCTTGATCTCTTCCTTTGGATTGTCCAATGTAGGTGCATAAATCTGAATGACCGAGATGTTGAATGATTTTGCTTCGAATTTCACTACCATCATTCTTGCTCTAACCTGTTTGTATCCTAACAATGCTCCTCTAGCTCTTTTACTAAGAAGAAATCCAACTCCTGCCTCACGCTTCGTTTCGTTCTCTGACCAAATGACTTCCCAACTGCACATCTCTCCCGATGCTGCCCAACACATCTCTGTCAGTCCAAGTATAATGCCTAAGGCATTATATAGTATAAGTAGTATAGTATATAGTATAAGACAAGTATATAGACTCTGGATTCTGTGTTTCCACATCAAATTCATTTGATGAAGTGGGTTTTATCCAGGAGAGCTCATGACCAATAGTGCCACAGGATTGCTTGTTATTTGTGAAGTTACAGTCTAAGATGGCTACTCCTCTGAGACGTCTTTCTCAAGGAAATGGGTTTCAGTTTTTTGTCCAGACAATGAGGACTTGGAGTAAGAAACCTAGTGCCTGGGGCTTCTCACTACCACTAATCTGAATTTTTAAAATGCAATTGTATTGTTGAAAAATGGCCTTTTTTAGTGAAAATTTTCATGATTTTTTGGAGGGGTGGGGTGCAGGTCTGAAAGTGTTCATTTTCTCTAATTCCATTTTGAATTTTCTCTGATGTTTTCGTCTTTCTCTTTATTTAGCTGTAATTTATCCCTAAATATCTCCTGAGGCCAGTAAGCAGTGGAAATGTTGGTAATCTGCTAGACAATATTGACCTCCCATGGTCTTGCAAATTCTCTTGTCTGGCTCCGGTCAGGCCCTGCGCATTCAGGATGAGAAAGGTTCAGCCTGTACAAACAACTAAAGAAACAGAAAAGCAGCCATGTAGCACTTTAAAGACTAACAAAATAAGGTATTAGGTGATGAGATTTTGTGGGACAGACCCACTTCTTCAGATCACAGCTTTACCATAACAGACTAAATATATAAAGCACAGAGGTCCAAAAATTGTTATCAAGGTTGACAAATCAGAAAAATTGTTATCAAGGTTGGCAAATCAGAAAAGCAGAGGGACTATTTTGTTCGTCTTTAAAATGCTACATGACTGCTTTTTGTTTTGGTAGAATACAGACTAACACAGCTTTCTCTCTGTCACTAAACAACTAAAGAAAATGCAAATCTAGCATTTCAAAAGGGCCTTTACCAGCTGTATTTCTCAGCAAGAAGAGAAGCCAACAGACCCATGCTGAACAGTGAGAAGGTCACCAAAAGGAAAGTGCTCATTAAATAAAGTCTTGCCTCCATTTACACAAGAGTTGCTACTGACTCTTTGACACAGGTCGCAGTTAACTTTCAGCCTACACCTTTAGCTCATCTCAACTCTGTGGGTGGAGAGGAAAATGAACAGAGACAATGCAGCTAGCGCCTTGAATCAGCACAGCGGAACTGGAGGAGGACTAGGCACTCTATCTTGTAGCAGAGTATAAGTAAATAAAATGCTTTGTGCTGCTTTGCCTGGACACCACATCAGTGGAGCTGCATGAGTAAGAATAGAAATCCAATTTCATCACATCGCAGTTGCATCCACCACCCACATATCTGAAATGGATTTTTAAAAGCTAACCCACATGCCCTGCCCCCCGCCCCGCCCCCCCGCAAAAAAAGCACCATTAGACCCTTCTGGTTCTTACAGCTCCTAGAATTCAGTCTGAGTGGTCTGACAGAGCTACCCTTACAGATTTTGATTTGATGGATTGACACCTTAGAACAGCCTAATCCTGAACACTATTGTGCATCCAGCATCACTTTGTCCAGACTGTAGTTTGTGTAATTTAAAGTGTTGTGGATTTCTTTCCCCCATTCTTTTTTCTCCAAAGTATAAACTTTAAATGTGATCTCAAGCCGTAGGACTGCAGGAATGATAATCTAAACTCCCAGGCAAGTTTCCTGTGCAGGTCTGACTAGTCAAGCTGCAAATGAAAATCTAAAGCCTGTACTTTTTCCATTTATCAGTGTTCCAGAAGGGAAAAACTTAACTATCAGAACCATTGTGATCTGGGTGGGGGGGCGGGAGGAGAGGGGAGAAGGCAAAGAAGTCTGGGAAAGCAGCTGGAGATTATCAAGACAGCAAAACTGCTCAATAGACAGGACTTGCAGGTGTGAGAATATTTACAGTCATTTTAAGGCTCCTCACACAGAACAATGTAGCAGAGCAGGGCACACATGTACTGGGGAGGAAGGAGAAATCACAGCCTCTCCTTGTAAGCATTACCATACTAACAGCCCTTTTGTAGCACCTGATCTTTAAGGGTAGTGGAGAAATTGCAGCGGGTGTGAAAACAGACTCAGTGTGTACAAGGCAAGTTTTACCTGCACAGCAACTGACAGACCACCCTAAACCACCAGGCTCAGGGAAGCTAGGAGTGCACTGACATGGCTGCCACCTGGTTCCTGGCTCCCTGTGCCTCAAGGGAGCCAGGAGTGCACCAGCCACCAGCTCCCAGCGGCACGGTTGGCACAGCTGCTGTCCCATTCCTGGCACCCCAGGGGGTCCCCCGGGGCAGCAGCCCTTGGCAGCCACAGATGAGGAGCCCCTCCACATCCCGTATTTGGGATAGGGAGATATGGTCACTCTAGCAATATAGCAAAAACACTGGGAGATAAGCATGAGAATTAAAGAGGTTTTCTTTGATAGGGAGAAGGACTGAAATTTATACCTAGTTTTGAGATGTTCGGCGCTAAAGCAGTGTGGAGCTGCAGGGTACAGTAGGAAATCCAAAGACAGCAGTTTATATCCTCTATGAGGTCTCAAGCAAACGGAGCATGAAATAATCATAGATGAGTCCCTTTACAAAGAGACTGGTCTTGTAGCATTGACAAGGTGAAGGGCCAAATATCTCTTTCCTTACCCTCCCCATGAGATCTAATTGCAGGGGTAAAGCTGCTCTGTGTGCTAATATGGGGTAAATCAGAGTTCATTTTTCAGGATACAAGATCAGTCACGTGAAAGCTCTGCAAGGTACTTTAGCAATTGGCCAGGTGCGTTATGGTTTTGATTGTGGGTGGGATTTTGTTTGGCTGCTTTTTGGGGAGGGTTTTGTTTCTCTCTATCAGGTGTTGATTACTGCAGCAGTGGGCAAATTTTTTATGTCGGGTCCCACTTTTCAGCCTTGCAATTAACCAGGGCCCCGCCCCCCCCAACCAGTGGGAGGACCACAGGAAAGGAGGTGGAGGGGCACTCAGAAAGGGGCTGGGATGCTTGGGAAGCGGGGGCTGGGAGGCTCCAGGGGCTGCCCTGAAGGGTGAGGGGTGCTCTGGGGGAGGACACCAGCAGGGTACCTTATCAAGCTGGAAACTCACCTGCAGCCCCCGCCGCTTGATTCAGGGAATGTGTGCATTCTGATTAGCCCAGTGGCAGCGGGAGGGCTTTCTCTTGGTGACAGCAGTGGCGGAGGCCACGTGGGAGAAAGCAGAGGGCTGGTGAGGCAGCAGAACAGCTGGCCACACTGTTCCCCCTTTCAAAATGTCATGACCCCCACTTTCCACACCCCTGGATTACTGCATGATAGTAGGAAACCATAACTGATCATTTGAGAGTCTCACTTATACAGTTAATAATACAGCCAGAAGTGTTTTTATTCAAATCACAGATTTCAAAGAAGGAAATAGCTAGGACTTTTCCACTGTTTTTAGTGATACTACAAAACTGTTTACTTCATCCTGGCTCCTTTGAGCAATAAGGTCCAATGGCTGAATTAAAATTCATTGCTTAGACCCATTAAATGCTTTCAAAATCCTTTAAACATCTCAAATGCAAGGCTTAAAATCCAGATTGTGCATAAAAGAACTATAAGGGGAATATAAGAAGTTATCTGAAATGCATCCTAATGTTTAACTGATTCCATTTCAAAAGTGTTCAAGTAAAACAAAGCTAAAGTGAAACAATCTTTTGAGATTAAAGACAGTTAACATTTCAGAAGATTTTAATTATCTACTCCAGTTTGAAAAAAATGCATTTTATTTACACAAAAGAAGCTTCATTATGTCACATAGAGTATCTCCATGTACAAAAGGAAAATCAAATACTTTAATTAAGGTTTGTGTGGTAAAGTGTCCTCATTTAGATGAGCTCAAAAGAATGCGCTTCCAAGAATTTCAGAATCATTTCCATTCTGTCTCTCCGCACACAAAGAGCATCTCTGGAAAAAAGAAAAAAGAAAGATTACCACTTTGAGGCTTTCTGAAGACTTCTGATGGAACACAGGAAGGTATTTTTGGTTTTGGTCACAAAAACGCTCAGTGCAGTCTACACATATGATGTGGTCCCCACCTTGCAGCCAGCTTTATTCTGTACATTGTTGCCTCATTCCCTTTGCTAATTCACATCTTCCCCTTGCATCCCACTCGCTTTGAGTGGCAGTTTGTTTCACACTTTCTTCCAACACTGCTTTGCATTCAAAGTGCTGCTGAGTACAGTCACACAGAGAGAGCTCGTTAATCTCTTCAGGCCTGGTGGTGAATCTGGCATTGCTTGCATACCGGTTTTGGAATGGCTCAGCTGTTGCATGCTTTGCATTTCCTTTTTCTGCTGCTGCTGCTGCTTCCATTCCAGTCTAATTTCTCTCTTTGTCTCAGCTACATTGGTATCATGTGTTAACACAAAGAGCCAAATCAGTGCTGGCACAGAAATTAGCATTAAAGGGAACAGGAAATGCCATGGGTTTCCGAGGAGGAGGGGGATTTTGTCCTCCCACAAAGAGAGAATTGCTTTCAGCACTTAAAGGCTCTCAAAAGAGCCACAGAGAGCAGAAAGGACCATCCTCATGCAAGGCCAGTGTCTCTGCACAGCTAGCGAGGCCACTCCTTCCCTCATGCCCACAGCACTTTCTCAGGACTCCTGCTGTTTTCAGCCCCTTTTATACTTCCATCCATTCCCTCACAGCTCTAAGCGTATGCACAGAAAAGATTTCCACAGGAACCAGGGAACAGGAATCATACAGAGACAGCCACCTCCCGCTTCTTCTGTGCTCCTCACTGGCTCCCTCACATGCTGTACTGATGCAACTGACAGGACCTTCAACTCCATGAATCCTGCAGTCTGAGGCCACGTCTACATAAGAAGCCTCTGTCAACAAAAGTGACTGTCAGAACAGATTTCCTGGCAAATCTTCTCTCCACAGGTCACAGCTACACATAAAAGCAGATTGAAAGAGCAATCCATTCTGTCGACAGAGAGCAGCCAGACCACCCGTCCCTCTCTCGATAGACCGGCTAACCGGAAGCTCTGCAAACAGGGCTGCCCAGTGAATCAGAAGCCCTGTCTGTTGACAAAAGGGCCCTGGAGTATCTATATGGCTGTAGTGTTGGCAGAACACTGTCAAGAGAGGCGTTATACCTGCACAGGGAGAGGCATAACTCTGCCAGGGAATGTGCTGGGCTTTGTCAGCAAACTGTCAACAAATGCATTTTGTGTGTAGATGCTCCACAGTTTTTCCCAACAAAACCTCAGTTTTGCTGGAAAAACCCTTTTGTTTAGATGTAGCCTGATTGTCTGAGAGACAGTCATTAATCCTGGAACTTAACTCGTTACTTCACTGTGAGCCAGGCAGGTCCTTTGGTCCCTGGACACTGCAAAATCGCTCATCTTCCCATACCTTCCTGTCTCGTCCAGGGAAAGTGGAACTTAATTTCCACAGAGACTATAGGAGAAGCTCAGTCACCGTTAGACCAATCCTACAGCACTCATTCAGTTCTGGGTCCATCAAAAACACTCACCGAGTCCATTTGGGGCTTAGCCTGAGTAACAAGAGTCTGATCATGTAGCAATAACAACAATAACACCAATCCTGATGTGCTATTCTCAGGCAGCAGATAAATCCAATTATTTTCTGTAGCATGCCTGAATTTCTCCTCCTTCGTCCTTTTTTACTAAAGGCTTTGGTGAGAAAAAAGGCTGGGTCCTCAGCCGGGGCAAATGGACATAGTTTATTGAAGACTATGCTTTGGATCTGACCCAGTCCAGTCATTGGTTCTTACTCTTTCATCTATTCCTGACTTTCGGCCGTTCCGTCACTGACATCAGAATATTCCTGGATTCTGAGGCTACAACTGGTTGCTGTGAAAACTGTCTTGATACTACATGTACTTGTGGCTTCTGCGGCAGTGAAAGACAAGAGGCAGCTGAATTCCCGAGGGACAGATCCCTGAATGATGGCTTCAGAGTAGTATTGTGTGTCTCTTAACAGGTACTGGGGTGCTCTTTAATCAGGGCTGTTTTGTGTGTGTGAGAGAAAGAGAAAGAGACTGTGACATACAAAGAGTGTATTAGCACCTTTTCTTTTACATATATATATTTTCTAATAATTATAATGACTTTCACCACATTGCTTTCTGGGAAATAAATGACCAGATTCAAGCTAAATTCTCAGGATTCAGCCTGGTTCTGTCTTTCACTGTTGCTTTAAAACAGGCTCAGCTGTTTATAGGGGAGCAAAGCTATCTCCAGCTTTGTGAACATGCCCAGTCGGGTTGGCTGATTACTGAGTCTAGCGAAGCCTATGGATGCACCTGACACGTCTGAATCTGCAGAAAAATCTGCTGGGGTTGATTGGAAGAGACTAATGAGACTTTTTGCTCTCGCTGATAGGGAATGCCTTCCTTAAAGGCGTCAGAGCGTGTCATTCAGTTATAGTACAGCCTTCGCAAAATCATTCATTCGCCTGTGAAAATTAGAGATGCTAAAGGGCAAAAAAGGAGCGTTTGCTCTAAAACTGAAGCATCCAGTACATCCCCCACTCGCCACATGGAGTGAATGGGACACCGCGGTGTGGAGACTGGCTCTGGAGCCACATGCAGTTCTTGGTGCCTTTAAATGTGGCTTTTCCAAGCCACACCCGTGGATGCTGCCCGCCCACCCACTCCGCACATGCACCCTGACACTTGGTGGAACAAGCGTGCGGTGGCGACGGCGGCTCCTGCCGGCTTGGGACATGGCGCCAGCGGCCACTGCAGCTCCTGAGGCAGCAATGGTTGTTCTGGTGAGTCGCCACATTCAGTTTGCAGCGGGGGGGGGCCTGGGAGAACCTGGCTCTGAGGGAGGGGTAGGGCATTGTTGGAGTGATAGCTGGGGGCGGGGACTGTGGCAAATACAGAAAGACGACAACCACAAGTGTGGTGACCCTTCAATGACTATTGGACGCCATTGCTCTATAACCCATAAGGTAGGTTAAGTGCAGAAATGGAAATGGTGCAGTTTTGAAGGATGCACAATTTTGAAATTTCATGACCAAATATATTCAGCACCTGTAGGGGAAGGGACATTTTTCACATTTTGCTGCTGTTAATCCTATTGTAGAAAATCTTTTCAGATTCTCTACAGCTTATTAAAATTGGGGCTAGGGGGAGGGCTGCAAAATGATCTCATTAACGAACAAACAACACGAATGTCAAGTCACACAAAATGAGTCTTTTTACTCTCTGCCTAGACTGAATGGTAGAGGGATAAAGAGGATGTTGTAAAGACTGGTTCTGGTTTTGATCCATTGAAACGACCTGAAAATAATTCCCAGTCAAATCAACTCTGTACAGGAAAAATCAAGTGTTCAGATCAAAAAGTACTCAGAACCACAAACTTTGAGCACCATATAGAAATATTTTTCTTCAGGTGCACCATGCATATTGATATACTCCAGCTGGCTATGACTACCCAACAGTGATCTGTCAACAGAAGTTAATATCAGCAGATACCTTCCAACACAACTTCTGTCAACAGATTAGAGCCACACACAAAAGCAGATCGCTCTGTCGATCTGCTCTGTAAACGGAGAGCAGCCAGACTGCCTGGCTGCTCTCCCGACAAAACGGCTAACCAGAAGCACAGCAGACAGTGCTGCCCGTAACCAGAAAGCCCCGTCTGTCAACAGAGGGCACCACACAGCGTGCACATGGCTTTTTTGTTGACTGATTCTGTTGAGAAAAGCGTTCTGCCTCACGGGGGAGAGGCAGAAGGCTACCAACAAAAGTATGAAGTTCTGTTGATAGTACATTGACTGAACACATTTTTAGTATGGACGCGCTGGGAGTTTTGTCGACAAAACCCTCTAGATGAAGCTGTTGAGTATAACACTCTGGATCCTTTCTACCATGCATAGTTTCAATAGCTTCAAGATTGCTGAAGTGGACATGACAAGAACATTGTGAAAACAATTGGAAGATTGTTCAGTTTAGTTGTAGTTTCTGCAAGTATTTCTGCACCCTCTGCACAGGTTCCATTTCATAACTTCGCCCAGAATTACTTTTCTGTGCATCGGAAGAAGCAACCTCACACTTACATTAAATGAGGAAGCTAGGGGAATGCTTCTGCCTTCATCACCAGTGCTGGAAGCACACATCACACACTAGCCTCCTGTGCAGTGACACTCAATGGGCTAGGTACTACAGGTAGGGCGAATTCTTCCCCTCCCTCTGTACTCGTGGAAACCTCTTTGGCCGTGAAGTGAAAATGTTCTGTTGCAGAAGTAGATTGTGGAACAGGATTCTGGGTGCACATCTCAGGTTCTTTGCAGGTTTCTGTGCAGTGGAAGGAGGGCAGGAGATGGGCAGGCCAGGAGATGAAACAGGGTGAGCACATGCAACTGGGTAGATCTGCCAATACTGCTGCATAGAGTAGGGTCATGTAAGGGGCTACAAAACCTACTCCACTTCTGGGACTGAACTAGCCTCCGACGAGGCCTGGAGAATATTGGTTTTATATATACATACATATACCACTTATGCCCTTCAATGTATCTATGTGGTATTGTCCCACCTGCGTGCGCACCACAAAGCCAGAAGGAGTTCTTGAAGATAAGAGCCAGAAAAGGTCACGCAAGGGCCTGGATAAGCAGCACCAAACGCTGTATTCAGAGCTGCAAATCTGGTGAGTCAACAGCTTAGCCCAGCTCTAGGTTGTTTTGCCAAGGCTGAAATGAGGGAGATAAAGATTCAGATTTGTGACAGGATCCGCCCCACAGAGAAGGCATGGCGGGAGTTATCAGCAGACTGCAAGGTGACTCAGACTGAGTGAGCACCACAGTCTGCAGCAAACAGGCTGTCCCTTGTGAGGCACAAGAAAATGGGCAGCCCCAAGGCTATGTCTGCTGGGGTCTGCAGGGCAAAACCAAGCACAAGAGCGACAGCACAGACATAGATTTCCTGTTACTGTCGATCTATTTCTCTGAGTGTTGTGCATCCTTTGTTTTAAAAAGCTGTCTCTCTCTGCGTCCAGTTACAGTCCCCAGGGTGCAGAAGAAAACTCTTCCAGGTACCAAGTCCATTGAGCCTGCTCAGTGTATCACGGTTGGTAAGCAGAGGAGCATAACCTGTAGACTGGATGGATCATGGGTTCCTGGCCTTCCTGGCCCAAAGAGAAATGGGAGGCATGAGCCAGTCGCTAGGAAAAGGACAGGTGGTACTCTGTGGACTGGAGAAGTCTCTCAGAAGCACCAGACCAATCTAGGAACCATGATGGCGTGGCTTGGCTTGGCTTTTCTATCTTTCCTCCAGCTGTATGCGAGAACACACCCCTACACCCACCACAGAAGGAAAGCTGCTTCCCTTCCCTCTCTGTCTTCTCAAGCCATTTGGCAACACAGGACTCTTTCCTTCATGCTTATCTGTTGAAACACACCCATATACAAATAATCAATCAACTGATTTCAGGCTCTCTTCACTTGGGCTATGTCTAGCCTGCAGAATTTTGTTGACAAAACAGCTGTTTTGTTGACAACACCTGTGAAGTGGCCATATTGCGAAGAGCATTCTGTTGACAGTAAGTTGACGGAATGGAGCAGTTTTTTCAACGGCCGTACCCCACTTGCCATGAGGAAGAACGCCTCTGTCGACAGAGATCTGTTGAGAAAATGCAGGTCTGGATGTGCCGGGGGGGAGGGACGGGGGGGGGGCCTTCTGTCAACAGAAAAGGCCTCGGGAGAACCAAGCAGATGATCCAGTGGACATCATGTCCACAGCGATCAGCGCTTTTTGGTTCCTGCCTCCAGCCCTTCTTAAAGCTGCAGGGAGCCCAGGGAACCCTGTGGCAGGAAGCTGAGAACATGGAAGCCATGGCACAGCATGCAGTTCTCCCCGTGCCCTCACAGCTGCACCCTTTCTGAAATGGCAAAACGCCATGCAACCCGAGATCACCCGGGGCCCTCGAGGGATCAGCCCCAGGGGTTCCAGGAGCCTCCCCAGGGCTCCAAGATGCATGCCTGCTCCTGGAGCGGGGCCAAGATCCAGGCCTTGCTGGACTTGTGGGCGGAAGACGAAACCCTTTGGGACCCCAGAGCCAGGCACAGGAACACTGATGTTTACAGCCGGATGGCAGAGGCCCTTACAGAACAGGGCTGCCCCCGGGGCACATTTGTACAAGTGCTCGCCAAAGTGAAGAAGTTGTGACAGGGGTATGTGTGGGCCCGTGAGACAGTGGGATTCTCAGGGGCAGAACCTCCATCCTGCCCCTACTATGCAGAGCTGCACCGCATCCTGGGGGCGGGGCACATCACTCCCTGGCCTCAGTCTGGACTTGGGGCTCACAGACCCTCCCTTGTCAAGCTGGAGCCCGAAGAAGAGCACCAGACATCAGAGGGGTAACACCAGGAGCTGGATTCTGAGACCAGCAGCCTGGCCATGGCACTGGACTTGGTCCCCAGCAGCCAGGACACCTCCTGAGCCTTGTCCGAGCTTCGCAAGGGTTCCTCCAGCGAGTGCCTCATTTGTCACACACCCCAGGGCATGGCAGGCAGGCACAGATGGGGTGAGCTGCGAGCATGGCTCAGCAAGCTTGAGCGGTACCCTGTGCTGAGGTCCCAGCATGTGGAACTGTGTGCAGCAGTAGCGTGCACCACCTAGACCCAGCAGACAGCCCCAGGTCACGGGTGGCATTTTTCTGCCAGGCTCACAGGAGGCTGGATGAGCATCAGACACTAGGGGATGGTGATGGGGGCAGGGGCAGGCCCTCCCAGCACATGCTAGGGGAAGCTCCGGCAGCATGGCACCCAGGGATCAGCTGTGTTGCCCACAAACAGAGCAAGTACAGCAGGCGCTGCAAGAGCTCTGCTGTCCCTCAAAGGGTCGAGAAGCTTACAGCAGGGAATGGCTGTCTGGAGGGGTCCCTTTAAGCACACGTCTCTACAGGGCTCAGGCACCAGCTGTCAGAAGGAACTGAAGACCTGCAACCCTGGCTGATGTGGTTCCAGGTGGCCATTTTGCCAAGAGAGTGGCCAGGCTGTCTGGACACTCTGTCAGGAGAGCAGATTGCTCTTTCAATACACCTTGGGGTCTGGATGTACTCTGTCAACAAGAGTTTTTCCCCAAGATCTCTTCCAACACAAACTTCTATCAGCAAAAGTCTGCCGTCTAGACATCGCCTTGGAGAGCAACAGAGAAAGTAATGCCTGAGTCACTGATAAAATGACCAGCTTTATTATTTAGTTCCATTCCTCCTTTTTCGTTTTGAATATAAATATAAAAGCCTGGTCTTAGCTGGATGCTTGTGATCTTATCTTTGTCTTCGTGACTAAATGTGCTTACACAGAAGTGAACAAGAAGAAGTCTTGTGGCACCTTATAGACTAACAGATATTTTGAAGCATAAGTGTTCAGAACCCTCGCGAATGTTGATTTTTGGGAATAAGGGGGCGCTGGCGGCTTGGAACCCTGGGGAAGCAGCATTCACGAACAACTGAATTTGTGAATATTGCACTCGTGAATCTCACGACCTTCCTGTATTTCAGAAAATATCGACAGTAACAAGGTTTCTTTCAGAGAGGGTTCTCTGTTTGCAACATAGCAGGTTTGACCTTTCAGACAATCATTGTCTGCTCTGCAACCAAGACACTAAATATGGATTTGAATTTGATAGGAATACCTCTCTCTATAGATTTTTGGTTCATGCAGTGCAAATTAACTTCCAGCCACATTCTCGTTATCACAAGAGGCTAAGATACAACACATTTTGCTACAAATATTTATTTTCAGGCTCTTCTCTTTTTCCCCCCAGAGCTGTAGCTAAATCAGTGCACTGGAGTGTCCACTCCCTTAAGACAAAGTACTTCACTTTATTGGACTTGACTGGACTGGACTGGTCAAAGATGGAATCTGGGACTGTTTGGTGTATCTAAAAAAGTAGACAGTATTACTGCCATACCCACTGGGGGGAATTAAGGAAGAATAAGTTCCCCTTCAAAACACATACTAAACACACAAATAGGGGCTCCCCATGATCTGTTGGGGCCTTAAGTAACGACTTGGGCTGCATCTACACTGCCATTTTCAGCACCACCCTTGAGCAACAGTAACACACCTGTGACTGACAGAAGTTTTAGCATTGAAAAGCACCAGTCTCAATAGCACTTTATGGGCAGGTTCCCAGCAATGAAACTACCACCCCTTCCTTTGGGGTGTTTTTTATACTATCACCAGGAGAGCGCTCCTCGGTGGTAAGACATGACTTGACTATACTGCCCAGATCGCAGCACTGCCTGACTCAACTGTCACATGGGCAGTATAGACAAAACTTCTGTCTGTTTATGCCTAGTATCCCAGCTGGCCACAGAGAGCTCTCATGAAGGCTCAGTACTTGTTCATCAGGGTCGAACACAAGCTGGCGGGGGGCTGCTCCCCCTATTTCTCACATTCTCCACTCCTATATGGTACTCCACCACTCAAGAGACACTTACCGACGTCAGGATTGGACCCAAGAGGGCTGTTTCAATGGGCTTTGGATCAGACACAGTATCTCCGGGTATTGAGTTCTTCCATATCTTGCACCCACAGAACATCGTGGGAAAGCAGGTTCATTACGCTCTTTGCTGGAGTGGATTAGCCTCTGCACACCATGAGCTATATTCCCATTTCAGTCTCCCTGCTGTAGATCTTGTCATTCCACAACATGTCAGTGACAACATAACATGACCTCACACCTGTGTCTGGAGAGCAGGCTAGCAGCATGCAGTATGTGTGGCTTTTAAGCGTAAGTGTTCCCAGTATTTTCTGGGATAGTTTTTTAATTACCTGATTTGAATTCTCATGTCATCTCCCAGCCTGTCTTGATGGTAATAATATACACAACAGATTCCGACGTTCAAATAATTTTCAAGTCACGTCTCATAGATACAGCAGGAAGGTTATTGATACTCTTATTAATTTTTCGTCTCAATCTATTTTTGCATTCTTTTCCCAGCAAGCCCTCCATGTGAAATTATTTTCTGAGCAGTTTCCAGCCTGCTCCTGAAGTTACTCTTAAGCTGATGTGGAGATAACACAGATGTCATTTCTCAAGGTTCCCCTGCCATGCTCTGATGAAACCAAAATCGTGATTTTGATGGTGCCAAATTTTATGGGCCTATTAAGCTGTCTGTACTGACTGATGATTTTTCTTCCTACAGGCTTGGGACTGACGCAACTCCCTACATACTGCAATGTTTAACATTCCAGGTCCGCCCAATTGTAATTCATTTGCCTTAGTTCAATGCTTGTTATAGCAGCAGCCAACAGACGTGAAGTCACCTCGATAGCCAGGAGGGGTGTCTGGGTAATTGTTTGCAATCTGGTAGGATGAGCAAAAGTATTTGTATTAAATAACATCTTGCATTCATCACTACACTGATTACCGGTAATTCCCCCTCCTCCATAAGCTGTCATAAAAACGCCTATTCAGGAAAGAGTTTAAGCACATGCTTAAGTCCATCCACCTTCAGGCAAATGCTTAACTTTAAGCATCTATTTGAATTGCATTGGCTTTATGGGCTTCATCCTCACCTCATGGAGCTGGGAGGGACCTTGAGAGGTGATTGAGTCCAGTCCTTTGGATTTACAGCAGGACCTATCACCATCCCTGACAGATTTTTATTTTAATCTCAGCCTCTTGGAAGGCCCCTGCAAGGGCTGGGCTCACAACCCTGGGTTTACAAGGCCAATGCTGTAACCACTGAGCTATTCCTCTCCAACTTCAGGCACTTATCAGACAACTTTGGTTGCAAGAGTCATGCACTCCCTCTGCATCCACGCAAA
Source organism: Carettochelys insculpta (assembly GCF_033958435.1). Classification (NCBI taxonomy): domain Eukaryota; kingdom Metazoa; phylum Chordata; order Testudines; family Carettochelyidae; genus Carettochelys; species Carettochelys insculpta. Next base: position 20,770,017 of record NC_134152.1, read on the forward strand.
GTGCTGCTGCAGTTCAGTCAGCACACCCTGCAAATTATAGGTACACAAACGCAGTTAGCAAAACTACCCTGTCCTGGGAGACCCTGGTGGTTATGACAATCTCTAGGCCCATTGAGATGAAGGAGGGCCACTCATGCGGCCCACTCCCCACACTAGGTTGCCCATCACTGAACTACAGCCTTGTTCCTTTCCATTTTGCAGCCAGCAGTGAATGCCTAAGTAGATCATGCATCTACAACCAGGATACTTTGGCCACAATTCAGCAAAGCACTAAGCATGTGCTTGAGATGCTGTCCAGCCTGTGACTGATACAATTGTAACAATGGTTCAGTGATGGGGGCCAGACCAAGCCTCTATTTATTCCCACCTCATTCTCTTCACCAAGCTTTCCCTTATTAGACAGTGATGCCCCAGTAAAGGGTCTGATAAATGCCAGAAGTATCAGGAAGGTTGGTGAAAGAGAAGCTATTGTGTTCAGTGACAAATGCAGAGCAGTTAGCCATTAGAATGCCTTGGACAGTCCAGTTATAACCACCACCAACTCATTCTCTACACAACTCTTCCCCTGTCAAGAAAACTTGCAAATACCAGGCCAGTTTCTATACTCAGACAAGCCTGTGCTGTAGCTACTTCATAATAAACTGTAGGACATTTGGTTTCTAATGCTGTCTCTCCTTCCAATAGCTGACTATTCTGTAGGGAAATATTCTTCCATCAATGCAAAGATCATTGTCTATCTACAGCATTTCTAACGCACAAGCCATCACTATAGTTTGATCTAATGAAGTAAAGTGTTAGACCAGCACTGTAAATAATCTGCAGCCCATGAATAGGGAACTTGGCTTCATTTGCCTGAGTTGTTCTCCCTTGCTGTTTTCTCATTGTATAAGACTAGTGCTTATGCTCAGCAGCACTCAGACATAGCACTAAGGCTCTGTCGAGATGGCGCCCTAACCGTGAAATAAGCTACACAATTTGTGCTTATTTCGAGTAGATTTTGAAATTGGATATTTCGGCATTTGGCGCTGTCCAAATGGAACCACACGCTGAAATAAAGCCCTGTTTCAAGGCATCCCTGTACTCCTCCTGCAATGAGGTGTGCAGGGATGCCAGAATAGTGTACCCATTATCTCAAAAACTCTTTGGAGACAATGGGCACGTTGCTTAGATGTGGGCAGTTATTTCAGGATACTACCATATCCCAAAGTAGCGCCCCACCGTCTAGACATAGCCCAAGAGACAAACCATTTGTGCAGATGGCCATGGAGGTACCCATCTGGCACTAGCCTGTCTGGGACGTTCCAGAACCTTGCCTGTGTTATATGTCACAAAAAAAGCTGCAAAGGAATGCAGTGATGAGGCTTCCAATATTTCTTTGCAAGAACATCCTTCCAGCAATCTATACTATAGAATATGGCACCAACGCTGCCTTTAAGACAAGGGCCAGATGATGTGCCTCACTTTTTTTGCAAACACTTGAAACAACTGGAAGCTTGAGGATAGTTTAGCACCAGGTAGCTTCTCTTTAAGTGTTGCTTGTTCAGAACCGTATCATTTGTTTTTACATTTACTTTGCATATTTCCAATCAAAAGCCTCCGATGCTACTCAATAAGCAATTGAACCATTTTTACACTTGCATTCCCACTGCTGACTCTTGAAATAGCCACTTTAAGATAGCAGAGAATGTTCAATTAAGTGGCAATAAATAATTTGCCAAGAGAAAGCAGTGAACACAATATGTTTCTCTTCCACTTTATATTTCCCAATGCAAGCATGAGCAGTTTCTTTTTATGCACCGCAGAAGCCTCTCAAGCATACAGTAAGTTGCATTCTAACAAGCTGAAGCATCCTGCCTGATGCGATCCCTGTCCAAATGGTTATTTTCCTCCAGCTGGGTCAGGAATTTCTGGCCTTGGCATAAGCAGGGCAATGCACACATGTTACACGCCAGCTGTGACATATTTTCAAGAAGTTCAGCATTGTGAAAATCACTGATTATTTTGCTGGCGCATTGCCCTGACTCCACCTGACTCCTCGTTGCTGCTTCGCTGCCCTGTCCTGCCCTGTTGCAGCCAGTCTGCAGTAAGATTGTGTCCCACTTCATCCATGCATGTGACTGGATCTTCCCTAAGGGAAGCAAAGCCTGTCAGCTGGCCTGATGTGCTGCCACATTTATAGTTTTCCATTAGACCCACAGCTCTGCGATGAGGGGAGTGCTGTGCCACGCATGCTCAGGCCCACCAGTGGCAGACAGAAGGGGACAAAGGAGGCAGTTGCCCCAGGCCTTTTAAATTGCTACCAGATCGTCACCCCACATGCTCACGGCACCACTGAGGGCCAGTTGCCTTGGGCCCTGACTCCTTCTGGGATCGCAGGACCAGACCCCACCGCCATTCACTCAGGGGCCCACAGAGGCTGTCAAATCCACTGCTCATGCTGCCTAGCATCACACACTACTCCTGCTCTCGCTGGTTCACCCTGTGGTGGAACTGTTCCTCTGGAGAACACCCACCGAGGGGTAGCCCGGCAAGCAGGGACTAATGCAGGTTTGCAGGGGAACAAGCACCATAAGGCCCCCTCTGCTATTCTTATTACCCAGCTCAGAACCTGGCTGGCTTGCAACATACAGTTTGCTTTTCATGGCCAAGGTTTTACAGCACCTTGTGCCCTAAGCCAGACACGCCTGCGCCACTTCCTCAGACTCCAGTGCTGTTTTGAATATTTCACAAATGGCCATCCATGCTTTTCATTTCCATAGGGGAGCCCCAGAGGAGCCAGTTGCCCATCTACTGGGCTCCCTCCGCTGACACCAGGTGTCCATCCACCTCAGCTGACGGAGCAAGAAATCATGCGATATGATCTGGCACACCTGCTAGAGCAAGGCTAAAAAAAAATAAAACCCAGGTATATTGCTGACGCAAGGGGCAGATGAGAGGAATGCTGTGCTGCAAGCAAATGCTTTCTACCTAGGTATGTTTACTGATCTTGTGGCCACAATGCATAAACACATGGCAAACATCAGTGAATTTATCCTCCCCTCCACCCTGTGAGAGACAGGAGACTGTTACAGCCCCACATTGAGGGCTCCCGACCAATCTTTCCTCTAATTTATTTTCCATCTATATGCAAAATAAATGTTGTTACATGCACCCAGGCATGCACGGATGTGCAGCATCAGTAAAAACACATGCTGCCAGCTGTGGATACTTTGCTGATCAGCTGGGCAATATTTGAATCTCTCCTGTGGGGCCACCCAAGTGCTCAGCTAAGAGGGAGTAGTAGTAGTAGTAGTAGGCATCCTTCAGTCTGCATAGACTATGGATCGCGCCCTTTAAAGTTTCAATTGAGGACTTCATTTACAGCATCTATTGTGACTATGAAGACCCACACGAGAGTGACAGTCCTTGCTGCATCTCTTGCAGATGTGGTGGGTGTCTGGCAAGTCCTTATTGTGCTTTCTGTGTGCTCACTTCTCCTCTGCTAGCTGTCTGATCTTCATCTCACCCTTCTGAAGGCCCTTGTGTAACCCCTGCCTCCATCTGCTGTGGTCGTTTGCTAGTTCTTCCCAGTTGTCCAGCTCAATGTCTACCTCTCTGAGGTCTCTCTTGCAGACATCTTTGTAGCGCAACTGGGGGCATCCGGGAGGTCTTTTGCCAGAGGCTAGCTCACCATACAGGATGTCTTTTGGGATCCTTCCATCATTCATCCTTTGGACGTGGCCAAGCCAGCGGAGTCAATGCTGCCTGAGGAGGGTGTGCATGGTTGGGATTCCAGTTTGCTCGAGGACGGCGGTGTTGGTCACTCTGTCCTTCCATGATATTCCAAGGATGCGCCTGAGGCAGCGCAAGTGGAAGATGTTCAGCCTCTTTTCCTGACGGGCATACAGGGTCCAAGTCTCGCTGCCATAAAGGAGGGTGCTGAGGATGCAGGCTCTGTAGACTTGCATTTTGGTGTGAGTGTACAGCTTGTTGTTATTCCATACTCTGCTGCTGAGTCTGGACAAAGTTGTGGCCGCTTTTCCGATCCTCCTATTTAGCTCAGTGTCCAACGACAGGGTGTCAGCAATGGTGGACCCGAGGTAAACAAACTCGTGGACGACCTCTAACGTATAGCTGTCAATGCTGATTGATGGGGATTCAGCAACATCCTGACCGAGTACATTTGTCTTCTTTAGGCTGATGGTAAGCCCAAAGTCCCTGCATGCTTTGGAGAACTGATCCAGCAGTTTTTGAAGCTGGTCTTCTGTGTGAGACACTACAGCAGCATCGTCTGCGAACAGCATGTCTCTGATGAGGACTTCCCGCACCTTAGACTTAGCTTTCAGCCTTGCAAGATTAAACAGTTTTCCATCAGATCTTGTGTGCAGCAAGATTCCCTCTGTTGAAGATCCAAAGGCATGCTTCAGGAGGAGTGTGTAGAAGATCCCGAACAACGTCGGAGCAAGCACGCATCCTTGTTTGATGCCGCTCCTGATTCTGAAAGCATCCGATAATGCGCCATCATATTGGATGTTTCCTCTCATGTCTTCGTGGAACGACTGGATCATCTTGAGTAACCGTGGAGGACAGCCTATCTTGTGGAGCAGTTTGAACAGACCATCCCTGCTGACCAAGTCAAAGGCCTTGGTCAGGTTGATGAAGGCTATGTAGAGTGGCTTCCTCTTCTCCCTGCACTTCTCCTGCAGCTGCCTTAGAGAGAAGACCATGTCAACGGTAGACCTGTCTGTGCGGAATCCGCACTGCGATTCGGGGTACACCCTCTCAGCAATCTTCTGGAGTCTGCCAAGGATGACGCGAGCGAACAGTTTACCAGTGACGCTTAGGAAGGAGATTCCATGGTAGTTGTTGCAGTCGCTTCTGTCTCCTTTGTTCTTATACAACGTTACAATGTTAGCGTCGCGCATATCCTGTGGAACCTCACCCTCTTTCCAGCACAGGCACAGTAGCTCATGTAGGGGTTCCAGGAGTGTGTCCGCGACACATTTGATTACCTCTGGTGGTATACCGTCCTGGCCAGGGGCCTTTCCTGCTGCAATGCTGTCGATGGCTCTCTTCAGTTCATCCACAGTCGGTTCTTGATCCAGTTCGTCCATTACTAGTAGGAGCTCAATGGCATCGAGGGCTACGTCAGCCACAACGTTCTCGCGTGAGTACAGCTCGGAGTAGTGCTCAACCCAGCACTCCATCTGTTTGGCTTTGTCAGCGATGACTTCACCAGATTTGGATTTCAGAGGTGCCATCTTGTTCTGGGTGGGTCCTAATGCCTTCCTCATACCCTCGTACCCTCCTCTGAGATTACCAAAGTCGGCACAGGTCTGGATGCTGCTGCATAGCTGGAGCCAGTGGTTGTTGGCACAGCGCCTGGCTGTCTGCTGTACTGTTCTTCTGGCCTCTCTAAGTGCTTGCTAGGTATTCTGGCTCGGTGAGCGTTTGTACTCCAGGAGTGCAACGCGCTTCTTTTCAATGACTAGAATCATCTCATCAGAGTTAGCTTCGAACCAGTCGTTCGTGTTTCTAGCTCTTCTTCCAAACACCGACAAGGCCGTGTTGTAAACTGTATCCTTCAGATGTTGCCATTTGGATGTCGCATCGACGCCCCCAGGGCCGCTGCGCAGATTTTCCTGGAGGGTCTCTCTGAACTTTTCAGCTTTCTCCAAGTTTGCCGTCTTTCTGGCATCAGTGCGGGGCCTTCCAGCAGGTTTAGAGTGGTACAGCTTCTTAGGTCTCAGCTTGAGCTTGGAGCAAACTAGCAAGTGATCTGTATCACAGTCAGCACTATTATAGCTGCATGTCAGAAGGACATTTTTGAGGTTATTATGCCTAGTGATGACCATGTCTAGTTGATGCCAGTGCTTCGAGTGTGGGTGTCCCCACGACACTCTGTGCTGTGGCTTCGTTCGGAAGAATGTGTTTGTGATGCACAGATTGTGGTACGTGCACAGTTCAAGCAGACGCTGTCCATTGTCATTCATTTTTCCCACACTGAAGTGTCCTAAGCAGGAAGGCCATGAGGCCCAATCAGCTCCAACTCTTGCATTGAAGTTACCCAAGATGTACAGTTGTTCACGAGCAGGTATTTGCGCTACAGCAGCACTAAGCACATCATAGAACAAGTGCTCAGCTAAGAGGGAACAGTGCTACCAACCAAGGCATAGAGAGATTTGATAACTTGCCCAAGGGAAAGTCAGTGTACAGCAGGGAACTGAATCCAGCTCTCCTGACCAGACCAACACCACACCATGAGGCAAAGAGGGAGAGTTTGCACACAGCAATAAAAGGCTGACAAGGTTTTGCAAGTATGTAACACAAAGAAGTCAACATGTTTTAATTTACTCCATATATCAGGCCCATTTTACAGATGGGAAAACTGAGGCACTGAAGGAGGGAGGTCATTTTGTTTACAAGCTCATGCAACAAATCAAGGGAAGAATTAGAAATAGACCCTGAAGTGCTCAACTACCAGCTTTCCATGACTCTAGTTGCTAAACATGCTGCCTTTGAATATTTGTTCCCCCTTACTAGACATTTCAGGTTTCTTTTTGCACTTTGACAATTCTCTACATAGGCTTCTGCCACCAGGCAACACCGCAGCAAGGGTAGCATCTGCAGAACAGAGCCACATCTCTGTCAAACACACTCGCTCCATTCCAATTACTTAATCAGAAAAATTTACAAGCTTATAACAATAAGCAAGGTCATTACATTTGTCTTTTACCTTTTTTGTAATCTGTGACTATGGCTGAACGTTAAAGTGCTGATGAGTCTTCAGTGACATGCAGACAACCACAACCAAAATATGTGACAGACCAGAGTCACAAGAATAAGGTCTGAGACAACACTTTGACATTTGGCCCTGTGTGAACGGGTCAAATGTCAGAAAAGCCTCTCCCATTTTCATGCAGTAACATGACTCCAGAAGCAAGGGCTTTAAGAAACATACCAATTATCATGAGACCCACAATACACGGATGAGAATCAGCGACATTGTTGTAGCCTGATGTCCAATTAAATGAAGTATCTACACACAGTAGCGAACGTAGTCCATACATAAGCAATCTGTTAGCAGAGCTGCTGGATACAGGCCCTCAACAGGTACAGTGAATTCAGCGATGCAGTCTTGTCACGGAATTCGTTTACAAAAAGCTCAGGATGCATGCGTGGAGCGGGTGGCGGGGAGAGGGTGCGCGTTAGAAGGAATGTGCCCACAGTAAAAATTCTGCCACACATTTCTGGGACTCTAACCTCCCAGAACAAGCAAAGATTTAATTTCTTTGCTGCTGGGATTTGCAAATTACCCCAGAGCACCATAAAGTGTTGGCAGGAGTATCTTCCCACAGCTGGGTACATACACCAGTGTATGTATAACAGAGCACTTTGCTCTAAGTCAGGATCTCTCTCTGCTCTCCCTTGGAGGCCTCTCTGTACAGTTGTTCCTGTTGTGTTCATTCCAAATGGAATCAAGATAAAAGAGAGTTTTACAGAAGCACAGCTGGACAGTGCAGAGCCATGGCAGGGTGCAAGAAGCAGCAGCTGGTGAATGAAAGCATGGCCCTGTGGTCACTCTTCTGTGAAGTGTCTAGGAAGGGGCGGAGGTTGGAGGAGATGGGGCAAAATCCCTCCTGGCCAATGGGGCAACACAGCCGGCAGATATGTCTTCCCCACAGAAATGGGTGATTGGCACCTGAGACTGAGCAAACGGCAAAGCCATACTGAGTTAGCCTGACTCCTGCTATGCTCACCTGCGTGCAGGCCCACTGACAAGGGATGGGCCTAAGGGGGCAGTTGTCCCAGGGCCTGGCCTTTCAAAGGGGCCTGGAAATTCAGTCACTTCTGCCAAAGAACCAGCAGCGGCAGCTGGAGCTCTGGGCCCCTTTGAAACGCTGTTGTAGTACTGTGCTGCCGCTCCACATACAGCACTGATGGGAGGGCGGGGGTGGCCCGTGGCTGACTACCCTAAGCCCCATTCCTTCCCCTGGGCCCTGCCCCTTCTAGGTCGGGGGAGCCAGACCACCCTCCCACCTTGTCCCCAGGCCTGTGCTGGCTGTCAACCTCACTGCCACGGTGCGCTGCTAGGGAGGGGAACTTGTGCCTTTCAGAAGGTCTGGCACAAGCTGGTTGGAACCAGCTCCAAGTTATGCAGAGGCTTGTGTTGTGAGAACCCACAGCTCACTCACACTCCTTGGTGCTTATACCACAGTCAGGACTTTTCGAGGTACATGTCCATGCAAAACATCCTCTGAATTCCATGAGAGAAAAACTAGGCCTGCGGTTTCTTTGTGGAAGTTAGGATGGTGTAGCCTTGTCTACACTCACCTGCACCAGCAATCTATTCCAGCTATGCAAACAGTGTAGCTGAAGTCAACATACTCACTGTGGCATCTTGCATGCGGTAAGGTTAGCGGGCGCTGCTCTCCGGTTGACACCAGCTACTTTTCTCGTTTTGGAGAAGTACCCACTTCAACAGGAGCAAACTTGGAGATTGATTTATTGCATTGCCAGCCAGTGGATCAATTGCTGTAGTATTGATACACTGCATACCCTAGGCAAGGCCTGTGATTTTGAGAAACCCTGCTGTAAGCTGTGAACACGGAATGAATGGCCCTCTATCGAGCCAATCACAGAGATAACAAAGGGCATGGCGCAGCCCACTGCTCCTAGAAGCAGTGCCTGGTCAAATGGAGACAGATATTCAGGGGCCTAAATGAGGGTAATGCTTCTTTAAAAATCTGGACCACAATATTCCAAGTAGGAGTCACTGAAGACAACTTTTCCCACAACAAAAAGTGTCCCAGGTACCACATAACTATACAAGAGGAACAACCCACGAACTTTAATTCACTTACCTTCCCAATACCCCGTGGGAGGAAGGGAAGTGCTATTATACCCATTTCACAGTTAAGCAATAGAGAGTGATTCACACCAGATCACACAAGAAGTGTACGGTACAGCATGGAACTAAAGTCATTCTCCTTACCACTCCAAAATGAATTACATATAATCCTCTGTTTAATACAGTGCCTTTCCAGGAACCTCAGCTATCACTAAAACCAGCAACAACAGAGTTTTCACTCAAGTACCAAAGAGCTCTTCAAACAGCAGAGAACCCTTCAAACAGAAGAGTTTGAAAAAAACGTAGCTTTTCTACATTGTTTTCCTCGGCTTTTTGAACATTGGATCGTTTTGTGCGCCTCACAGACAGGCTAAACTGGAGCCTAATCTCTCCTGGAGCAGTCAGCCAGTAAAGGAAGTGGCTTCTAAGAGAACAAAAAATCTGTAATGGCAACAGACAGGCTTCCCTTGTGAGGAATCCTCCAAGTCAGGGATAATTTGCCATAGCTGCTCAAAAGAAGGTGCTTAAAAGTAACAAACATGCACACACACTGTGTGGTAAGTCAGTCAAAACTCACCATACTGCCTGTGTCTGAGGTGGAGATGGACTGATGGACATTTCAATCTGCTTAAAAGCCTGAGGATAATTTAACTAAATGCTGCTTTGTTTGGCATTTACCTGTTGTGATTGCATTTATCTTATCATTCACTAATGCCATCCAAAGTTATGGGTGGGAAAACATTTTTCACAGCTGTTAAGCCGCTGTCTAGGCATTAATTGTCAGTGGCTGCCACCTAGTGAGTACATTGCTAAACGAGTGCAGTGTTTTTATAGCCACCTTAGTTAGCCCCAGAATATTAGAGACACAAGTGGGGAGGGGAGCAAGGTAATGTTTTTATAGGACCAACATCAGTGGGTAGAAGAAGAGCACTGTGTATCTTGAAAGCTTGTCTCTTTCACCAGAATATGGTACAGTAAAAGAAGTTACCTCATCCATCTTGCTCGATAATACACTGCTGAAACTCATTTGGACAAGCGACCTGAAGGAATGACTAAAAGTGAAAGAAGCACAACAGAGAGCTTGAAATTCCACCAGAGCTAGGTGTGAGTTAGGTGCATGTACATGTATCAGGAACAGGCATGTTAGTGTTATTTAATCTCAGTTACCTAAAATCATGGTCAAATCAACAAGTTAGTGTCCAAAATAAGTCTAAATCATAAGGGCTTGCAATGATATTAGCAGCATGCCCACAGAACAGAGGGATTCAGCATTGTGTGATGCTCAGTCCCTATAGTCAGCTTTAGGTTCTGAAGGTGCTGAGCATTATTTGATCCAAATGCAGTACTACACTGCTAGCTAATACAGTTGCTTTTCCAATGTGCAGTCAACTGAAGGACCGGTGCACTGGGTTTAATGGAATTGAAGTGCAGGAAATGGGTTATATTGGTGCCCTTTTTGCTCTCAGCAATGGTAGGAACAGAGCTATTGGAAGTGACAGACCTTTTGCAACCTGTCTTGTGTAAAGCAGATGGTTAAGTTCAACACAAACTGTTATCCAAAACTAGGTTAGTTTTGGGCCTGAAGAGTAAGTGACTGATACATCAAATACCCCAACACGTAGAAATAGAGGGATCAAGTTTCATAGCATGTAAGAACTCTTCGCAAGGCTGATAGAAACTAATGGCAAGTCAGGAGTAGGGAGATTTACCTGTGTGCTACCGGTAGATGACTAGAACTCCTGTGAATGTCTGTTGACAGGCTGGAGCAGTAGCAAGCAATCTTTATAACCAGAAGTTGATATTACCACGTGTACCCATTTGTCCTGTAATAAACAGTAATAAGACAAACAAGCTAAAATAAACTCTGTTCCTAAAATGCATGGCATTCTTGGAGCAAGAGCAGCTAGAAACTAAATAGTGAAAGCTTCAATGGAGAGAGATTGCTCCCAGTAGCAAATTCCTGTCAAAAGCAATTGCTTTAAAGGTTCTTCAGGCTACTTCCAGAGCGCTTGTAGTCAGCCTTTAGTTAAAGACCATCCTGAACAGCAATTTTTGCTAGTTTGGCTCTTCAAAGCAGGTTTCATTGTATTCAGTAACTTTTTTGCCTACCAACTGAAATTCATACACCTGCCGTTTTGGTGCCATTTGTGGGGGTTTGACCTTTGACCTTTCAAAAAAGAGGACAACCCTGAGAGGGAGTGTGTCTGTATTAGTTTCTACCAGCTCACGTTGTACTCATGTGTTATGGCATATATAGTACATTAAATACAATGTGAGTTGGTAGTTACAGTTACAGATACACTCCCCCTGAGAGGTGTCCTCTTTTTAGAAAGGTCATATATGGTAACCCTGTGATCTGTGCCAATTCTATTTGCCTTAAGACCCCCTTCCCGCCATCCAGAATTTAGGAGAAAACTCAAGAACAGACACCTTAAAATCTTCCTGTCCTGCCAGAAGAATATGTTTTTGAGAAAGAACTCAGTGTTATTAAATGGAATTCAATCTGCAGGACAGACAGCTTTGTAACTCACAGTGCCACTTTGTTCCACTATAGCAGCTGGCCCATACAGTAAGTTTATGAGCCTGCTATTACCTCCAGGATAAGGGAGCTCTTTCTTTAGCTCAGGCAGCATCACCTTGTCCTTATAGCTCCAGCAGTCTCAAATTCAAGCCTCACGTTGGGCACTGACTGCAAACAGTTGTATTCCAAGGTTGTCCGCATCATCCTATAAAGCTCCATTGTGGAGATACGTTACTTTGCAGGATGCTCTTTAATGGGATGATCTAAGATTAAAGGTTATGATCCTTTCTATTTCAGATAGCTCGCTGTTATATAAACATACGTAGGCCTGAAGTCAATGTACAGGGTCTAAAATAGATGAAGCTGTTAGAATTCTCTCTCAAAAGACTGTGTTTCCCAACAAAAAACAAATGGTAGCTCTTTTCAGGGGCAGGGGAAACGTCTGTTGCTGTGTTCTTAAATGTCTTGTTCTTTTCTTTGCCGGCACTGGAAGATTACTTGACATTTACTTGGTAGGAGCTAATCAAGGACTCATTGTTTTCCCTGCCTTTTAGATGCTTCTTCAGAAAAGTATCTTACAATAGTTAATTCAGTCAGCCTGACAAAGGAGACCATTTCCTTACTGAACAATCCTGCCCTCTTTAACCCTCCTCCCCCACATTAATAACGATAAACAGTATGATAGAAAACACTCAGTGAAATATGCACCAGGTAAATGTGCTATATACAGTAATGGCTCCTGTGTGACATAAAGAGGATAAGAATCAGACTTGTTTTGTTCATGTATTTACATTACAAGCACGTCTGGGAGAACTTGCAGAAAACAAACACTTCAGGGCTCTTAAAGCCTCAGTTAGAACTTCAAAATATGCCTTAGTCTAAACACGTGGAACAGTTCTGTGTTGCGGGGTATCATTAGAAACCTCTCTTGATGCTGTTGTTTGACCGCCGGTCATACCCTACAACGTGATATACAGTCAGATTTGCTTGTCTTGCTCTGCATGCAAGTTCCCAGAGTTTTTTCAAGTTTGAAATGCATCAGGTAAATAGAAGTTGAAGGGGAATGTAAATTTAGCATTTGAGAGCCTAACTACCATTAAAACTCTAAACCATAGTGAAACACACAGTAGGATAAGAAACAATAGCCAATCTCAAAAACAATAGATGATAAGAGCCATAAAAGAAACAAAAGACAAGAAAATTACCTGTCATATGTAACTATTAAAGAGCCCAGATTCATGTAAGAAAAACCCCCAGATTCCCTCAAATTCTGATCACCAAAGAAAAATTACAATCTCCAGCTGTCTGCCACTTAAGAAATACCAAATAAAAGGGAAAATATACAGCAAAATGCCGCTTTTGGCACTGTACTCTCTACTGAGGAAAAACATTTTTTGATGGGGTGACCTTTGTATTGAGCTGTGCTTGTACTGAAATGTGTTTCACAGACCGTGAAAAAGCTGCTTTTTTGACAACAGAACTCAATATATAGAAAATATTTTAGAGAAATTGCATTAAAAACAGTGGGTGGCCAATGCCAATTAGTCTCCTTCTTTTCCTAGCATTGTACTGATGGGAAACATTTCTCTCCACTAATCACAGGGTGCTTGAGATTACAACAAAAGAGAAGCCAATCTTTCTATCTGGCTGCTTGTTCATTTAAGTTCCATAATGTGTTTTCTCTTGGTATATATGTCTCTCTCTCACACACAGTCGTACAGCCTGTCTTTTGCCATTTTCCCATCCTTTTTTTAACTCAGGACTTCAGTGCAAATATAGTTACCATGTAAATCCAGTAAATTTGTTCATCTGCAGGGATTTTTGGTCCTTGAAGCTCAGGATACGTTAGATAGGATGTATACGGAGAATGGCTCTTTTTTATAAAAAGTAAGCGTGAGACATGTCCTCTGTTAATGTGGATCTGTGCAACCCCATCTGGATTTTGACTGACTCTAGCTCTGGGTCTGACTCATTTTCTTTAAAGGACTAATCCTTGTCTCACCTTGACACACACTGAAACTGTTAATGGGAGAATGTTGCCAAAAATAGATGACAGGTAGATCCAGAACCATTCAGTCAGCTGACAGCTGTTCCTTTGACTTCCGTCAAGAATGAAATGGCTATTGCTCCTTTGGAAACGTGCATCTTGCTAGAGTTTTAGCAAGTTCAGGAATAGAAAGGAGCCCTCAGAGGTACCACTCTCTGTGTGGGAGGAAACACAGCGAAGCTGTATCAGTGAAGCTGTTCTTTCAGGTGGAAATTGTGGTTGGGAGAGAAGACGACATGGCACACACCTTTGCCCTGACAACCCTGACCATGGAAGGTGGTTTATTAAAAGCACATGATACAGGTTGCAACCAGGAAAGCCAATAACCCACTGAGCAGATATCAGTGAAGTTAGCTGTACACTAGCCAGCTTTGTTTCCACTCTCTCACCCTGTGAGGTTCTGGAGGAATATTATCTCTATTGAAGTCAATGACTCCATGTTGGTTTACACCGATAGAGGATCTACTCTCTTCTAGGCAACAAAGCCAGGGTGGGGAAGACAACTAAACCACAGAACATCTTGCTCAGAATCCAGGGCCCATCGGTAGCCAGCTACACTCTTCCTTTGTCACCAGAAAGACAAAACACCCTAAGATCCAGCACCAGGCAAATTTTATTTCTCCACTGAAGCCTAGCAAATCCTGAAAAGATTCAGTAACTCTTTGTTCTGCAGGACTCCATCCTGGAACATTTCCCTCCACAGGTGTTCTACCCAGGTGCAGCTCCCTTGCAGGAGCAATCATTTTCCGCCTTAATAGCATGTGTCAGCTGGAGCTGGTGCTAACATGTCCCAGCAGCTGAAGCAGGCTTCCAAAATCACACCTCCTAACTGGGCACAAGCTCCACTGGAGTCATAGCCCAGATTCTCCAGGGGCTGATCTAATTTAAGGATGCTTTTCCCAGGCAGCCTCTGGGTGGCACTGCAGACCAGAATCTCCAGAGCACTTAGTGCTTTGCTACTGCTCTGCTTATTTTAACTTGCATCCTCCAGGTAGCCGGCCTGGAAAAGGGGAAGTTGCATTTAGAGGCCTGTTATTCAGTCCTACGCTTCTTCAGCACCGAGGGGATTCTCTCTCTGCCCTTACAGTCCTGATTTGCAGCCATGATCTTTGGCGCATGAACTGCCCACGAGCTTTTGCGATGCTGTTATAACACCTCCACTGAAGTAGGTGCAGGTGCACTGTCTTGAAAGGATGGGCTGGAACTGCAGCTTCAGGTGAGCATGATGGGCAAATCAGGGACCTTACTGTTTCAACGTCAGGCCAGTTTCCATATCCCCAGGGGAGAGACGTGCTTGAGATTTGGGAACTATTTTGGAACAAAGCCTGGTTACAGCATTCCAAACAGGTTCTGGCACTGCCATGATCAGAGCAGCATAGGCGTGTATACCACTGAGCTGTGCGACTCTGCCAATGCAGCAGTCACTCATGGAGATGGCAGTGGAATACTCCACAAGGTTTTTACTGTAGAGTTATCCCAAATCGTTCCCTGGCTGAGGGAATGGTGTTGGCCTCTCACAACCTCCAGGGAATGAAATGGAGGGGAGGGTTCTGCCCCCTCGAACATGCTGGACTATCACTGCTGAGGACTTCTAGCATAACAAAGGGGGTGGGCTTCTCTTTGTCCTTACTCCACTGAAGCCATACAGCCAGTTTCCTCTGAAGAAAGCTGCCTCTGGGAATATCCTTTCCTCCTCAGCACTGAGATCTTCAGAAAGCAATTGTACCATGGACAGGTGCAATTGAACCTTGGACCTCTGAAGCTCAGGCTATGTCTACACTAGAGCATAATGTTGATTTTTAAGGAAGTTAGGTCAATTCTATAATGTACCTGTCTTCACTACAAATATCATTGTCTGTTTTAAGGGGTCCTAAGGTTGACTTTTCTAGTCCACCTTCTTCACAAGGAGTAGCGCCAAATTCAAATTTACAACGTTGACAATGCTAGTGTAGACACAGTGTTATTTCACTTTATTGGCCTCCAGAAATATCCCACAATACCCCTCGTGTGTCCGTTCAGACCATCGCTTTCACCTCAGCTGTTCTCCGGGTGAACAGGAAGCAGGAATCAACCCAGGCTTTCCAGCTGCCCTCTGCTCTACACACCCCACATCCTCCCTCCCACCATGGGGCTCCTGGGGTCTCCAGCTGCCCCCCTGCACCATACAACTGCTGGGCTCTCTGGCTGCCCCATCACCACACGGCTGCCGGGTCAAAATTAATGAATCAAAACAACATTATTAAAAGGAAGCATTTTAATAATACCAAAAAACAACTTTTCAATAGCTCCAAATTGAAACTTTTCAGACTTTTATTTCTGCATTTTCCATTTCTCAGGACTGGCCCACTAGCCTTGTAATGGCAGGTGCCAGGGGCAGACTGTGGAAGTGGCGGGAAAATGCATTGGGCAGTTTGTTTTCAACAGGAGCGGGGAGTGAGGGCAATGCACTCTGGGATGATGGCATCCACAGCTACTTGTGGCACATTTCTTTCCCATAACACACTGCTCGCCCTTCCCTGAGCCTCGGGGACACAGGGGGAGTGTAGGCAGCTGCAGCTGGCCCAGGGCTCCGGGGGAGCACCAGGGGCTGCTGCTTTCCCAGGGAGCACCAGTGGCTTCCACCTCCTTCCTGGGTCTCCGGGGCTTGGAGGAGTCGCCCCTCCGCCCATACCACCCTTTCCCATATTTGGGACAGGTGATTGTTATAAAGCCCATTTTAATAAATTTGACTATTTCCTAGTGTAGACATAGCCTAAGCATATAGCGAGTGCTACACTCAATCCTAATACCCCCTGCTTGATGCAAATGAGCAGTCTCAAAAATGCAAAATAGCTGCTCATTTGCATATCAGTGGTCTATTTGCATATTCACAGCAGAAAACAAGCTGTAAAGATGTGGTTCTGCCAGCAAAAACCCCTCTGCCAGCAAAACCCACCCCCCCGTCACCAGTCCGTTATCCCTAGAAGAAATCAAGGATAAGGGGCTGCCTACAAGGGTTTTTTGCCAGCAGAACCATGTCTTCACTGCTTTTCTGCTATGAATATGCAAATAAGCTCCTTGGATATGCAAATGAATGGTCATTTTGCATTTTCAAGACTGGTTATTTGCATCAAGCTGCCGGCCCTAAGGGTGAGTGTAGCACTAGCCTCTGCCACTTGAGCTAAAAGCCAGCTGGCTCTCAGCCTAACAGTGGAGAGGAGTGCCACTACATGAGACAGTGAACTACACCCAATGTATTAGGTGAGCTTTTGTGGGACAGACCCACTTCTTCAGACCATATCTGGCTATGGTCTGAAGAAGTGGATCTGTCCCGGAAAGCTCACCTAATAATCTATTTTGCTAGTCTTTAAAGTGCTACTTGACTGCTTTTTGTTTTGATAGTGTATAGACTAGCACGGTTTACTCTCTGCTACTACACCCAGTGTGTGTGTGTGTGTGTTACATAATGACTTCTGGGCACTTTTCAGGTGGGCTGGATTGTCACTGGGGACCTAGAGAGAAAGATTGTTTACCTATTATTAACCACCACAGCCATCCAGTCCACTAAGAAAACATACTCAGGTACTAATATTGTCTCTGAACAGAGGCATTTGGAGTGAATGTTTATTTCCCTGCTCATTTTAGCTGTTTACTTAACCCCTTATTGCTTCCTTCCTTTCTTTTTGTGGCTCAGGATAGATCTGCTTTGACAAAAGCAGTCTGCTTCACCAAAATGTTACTCTGCAAATACAGAATCATGCCAAACTAGTGCTTATTTCCTAGCCAGCTAATTGTTTCTATGCTTCTTTGCCCTCGCCATGGCCCATCACAAACTGAAGAGGTTTGACAGACAATACATACCTTATTGAAGTGATTTTGCATCTCTGAGAGGATGGGCCATCTCCTCACAGCCAGAGAAAGAGGAAAATAAATCTGGAGCACTTACCAGCTGGAAGAGTTTGTAGGAGCTGCAACCAGCCTCCATTGAATGGCTGCGTCATGGCTTCAGCAGCTGACAAACAGCGGGCGAGTTGTTTATAAAAGCATTCTGGGAAAGGTTCCTGCAAGGGCTGGGCTGAGATCAAGGCAGTTACTGGTAAAGACAGGTCCTGTTAGAAAGCATGTAAAGTCTTACTTTTAAGGAAGGAAGGGCTGGATCTGGTTGAAACATCATGCAGTGCTACAAGCCTGGAGCCAGGTGTGTATCCTTGTGTTGATGATATAGCTAGAACTTTGAAAACGACTCAGCAGCCTCTGCTGGGATTAGAGCTTTCAGGAGAGCTCAGCTCCCTTGTGAGTACCAAAATGAGACTAGACAGAGTTTCAAAGGGCTCAGCACACTGGGAGCAGAGCCCTCTCTGGCTTATTTCAGTGCCTTAAACAGGAGTTAAGCATCTGTGGAAGATCGTGCTCCACGCTCAGGTGCCAGCCCCTTGAAAATCAGGACTTGAGCTCTTCTGAAACCTATGTTTTAAAAACTGGGCTGCAAGTTTGGTGTTAGTGACAATGTTCCTGCTAATCTTTCCCATCCATGTGTGCAATTACATTTTATGTGCACTGAGGCATGTGTGAATGCGCACCACCAGGACAAACACACACCTAGCTGTTGGTGCTTTGCTAATCAGCTGGGTGGCATGTACAACCACTCAGCAGAAATTCACAAGTGCACGGTTTACCCAAACTACTGGTTAGCAGCTTCCTTCGTTTAGCATGTCACAGGAGGACATTCCATAGGTGCGCTCACCAGAATGCAGAAAATATCAGGTTACGTGAGCTGAGCTGCTCCTTCAAAGAGTGGGGAACGACATGTTTTACGGCTTCTCTAAATCTCTCTAGTGTAGAAACTGGATTGAAAGTTTCATGAACGTTTTGTGTGCCTGCCAATCATTTCTGGTTCCAAAGGGGTCAGAAAAGCCACAACAAGAGCATCTGTTTCGGACTTAGGGCCCTGCAAAGGGAATTGCCATATACTTGGATAATCCCGGCAAGTGACCTGCCACTATGTGCTGCAAGGGATGGCAAAAAAAAAAAAAAAAAAATTAAGGTCACTGCCAATCAGACCAGAGAAAAAAATTCCCAAACACACACATGACGCTAAGTTAGACCTGAAGGAGGTGAGCCACAAGCAAGCAGCTGAGAGACTTCTCAGCAGCCTCTCAGCCCACCTTTGGCAGTTCCCAGCTGTGGTCATCTCCGATGCCAAAAAGCAAAACAAAATGAGAATTTACACAGGGCTGGGGAGCCCTTCCTGACCTCTGCAGGTGACTGGCTGAAGCCCTAATATGAAACTAGGCAACATGAAACGTGAACTAGTAGGGATCCTATCCCTATAAGGAATCCCGGTGCACAATCCCTCTTGTGCTGCTTACCATGCCACTCTCCATGGTGGGAGGCTGGTCTTAACCAAGAGATATAACATTGAACTACCAGCTGCATGTGAAGGCTCCAGGTTGGTTCAATGGGCACACTCTAAATAAAAATGCCCCAGAATGCCCCAGTGCTTACACCCCAGGGACTCTGGAAGAACTGGAAGTTTTAGGGAAAAGATATAGGGTGACCATCCGTCTCATATTTGATGGAATGGTCCTGTATTTGGGATGCCAAAAAGGCACCCTGACTTATTTTTTAAAAGGGAGTTTGTCCTGTATTTGGGCTCTCCCCGATGACCTTTTCTGCCAGCAGCTGCACAGGCGCAGTTGCTGGCAGGAGTCACTTCCCTGAGTCTTGGGGAAAGCGAGGAGTGCATGCGAGACTGCAGCGTGCCTGCCACTTCCCTGGAGCTACCAGGAAGCGCTGGGGGATGCTGCTTCCCTGGGGCTCCTGGGGAGGGCTGGTGGCTGCCAACTCCCTCCTGGCTCCCCAGGGCTTGGAGGAACTGCCCTTTCCCCCAACATCTCCCTGTCACGTATTTGGGACAGGGAGATATGGGCACCCTAAAAAGATACCACTGAGTGAGAAAGATACCTCTGCCATGAAACTAGTCAGTGCTACCAAAGAACTGAAGCTGCATACAATAGAGCCCTCTTTACGGGCCTAAGCCAAAGCCCATTGCAATCAAGAGAAAGATTCCAATTGATTTTAGTGGACTGTGAACCAAGTCCTAAAACCCACTGCTCTGTACATATGACTGCAACTGATATGTACAGAACTCCTGGTTTATTGCTCTCCTTCACCTAAGCCTTTTCCATCTGTCTGTCCACAGATCACGAGCTCCTTGGGAAAGAGATTGTCCCTTCTTGAATGTCAGAAAAGTGCCTAGACCAATATAAACAAATAAGAACAAAAGGTAAAGATGAAGCAAAAGAAACCCAGGCCAACTCTCATACAAAAGCAAATATATTTAACAGACAAATGACAACTCTTCTCTTCCATCCAGGATCTGGGGGCTTTTCACACTGTGAAATAGCCTGCATGTGCCTGGCAGTCAAGGGACGAGAAGCAAAGTTTTTACTTTAATGACCAACAGTACTTGGGATTAAAGTTTACTTAAAATAAATGAAAATGCATTCATCTCCCTCATGCATTATCAGATGTCTGCAAGCCAAGGCTGTTACTTGATTAGGGCCAGATTGGGCCTATCTGGCAAAGCTCTGAACTATAGCCACACTACACTGGGCACATTATACAGAGATGTGGTGGAACAGACGTTCCATGTCCCTGTAGGGATCCTCTGTGCAGCTGGAAGGATGTGGGGTCAGAGTTTGCCTCCTCCCGGATACGTGGCAATTGGAACTGCCCATTCTTCCAACCCATGCAAGCAGGAGCAGAAGGTATTGCTCTGTAACAGGGTCCAAGGGGGTCCATAAGTTCTGCACCCCATCCATAGTCAGGAGTGACTCTCAGTCAGCAGGTGGAACAGAAGGTTTATTAGTCAACAGGGACACAACGTTGTACAGAATCATCAGTACAGCCACCGGAAATAGTCCGATCCATACTGGGCAGAGGAGGCCCCCAAGGGGGGTTCCCCAAACCTAGGACCCTGCCTCCTTTGTTCCTCTCCAGCTTCCAGACTAACCCACTCTAACTGCAGAGCTTCCAATTCAAAAACAGCCAGGCTCCACCCCCTCCTTTGTTCTGTTCCCCAGAGAACAAAGACGTTACCTGGCTGCCAAGCGCCGGGACCTGGTACCTTTCATGAGCTATTCAGCAGCTCAAAAACAGCCTGTCTCTCACACACACATACCCCCACTTCGTCCCATTCCTGTGCAAAAAAGCCACTACAATGTGGCCCTTCGCTTGCACTGAGCCACAGCAAGGAGTCTGGCCCAGCCTCTGTTACATTGTACTTAGGAAGCTAAAGGAAATGACCTGAGTGGCTGAGACTACTACCCTCTTCCCTCTAGGCACACATCTATTGTTTCATCTACGGGTGAAACTTTTTGCCACAGAGGCCATGTCCACACTAGCTCCACCTACTTCGAAGTCCCCTTATTCCCATCTGCTCATAGGAATAAGGGGACTTCGAAGTTGCTGGGGTCCTTTCGAAAAGGAGCCCTGTCTGAACGAGCCGCATCAATGTCAAAGTGCTGCGGCTGCCCGCATGCTAATGAGGCGTTGAATATGTATTTCAGCACTTCATTAGTAAACTTCGAAATGGTCATTTGCATGGCCATTTCGAAGTTTGGGGCTAGTGTAGACAGACAGAGGTAAGCTCAAATCACAACTGTGTTCAGCTGGTTTGCTTGGAGCTCCCAATTAACAATGTAAGGGCTAATTATAGAAACATGAGAAAAATCAGCTGCCAACATCTGCATGCCTCCCCACCCCGATGAGCTATAGGGGGGAGAGGCTACATGACATACATATCAAATAATACAAAAATGAGGAACCCTTCTCTTGTCACACTGTGCTATCATGCTACCCAATGAGAGAGAAATATGCCACGTTGGAGCTAATAAGTGTCATTCATATTGGTATTTATTCCAGACATGTTTATCTCCCTATCATGTCTGCTTAGCTCACTTTTGAGCATCACTAAAGAGGAGACCTTTATTTTCAGTGAATTAGGCAGGCGGCAGACAGAGAGTTAGCAATTAAAGCAGACTTTTGTTCAGTTTAATTCTTTTTTACTTCGGCTGTCAGGGCAACATGTTACCTTTGGTAGCAATATTGTTCTATTTTTGTGGTCGTCACCTGCCAGCCTTGGATTCCTCTCACTGAGTTATGAGGCAAACTCTCACAGCTGCATCTTGGAACAAAAAGGGCCACTGAGATCAAATGGCTTATTTCCCCCCATGTCACCTCCACAAGCACTGGACCCCGTTCTCGAGTACACTCCAGCTGCTTTGTCCTTCTGGCAGTCCAAACAAATCCAGGGGAACTTGTTCCCCAAGTAGAGCCCTCATGTAGGATTCTCTTGGTGACCTGAAGGGAATTTAGGAACTTGCCTACCGCTGAAATCTATATACCTAAATACCTTTGAGGATCTGGCCACAGGGTCTTCCTAAGGGCTATAGGTCATCTCAGAGGGGCATGTTTGAAGAAAACCTGTTCTTAAATATCTCCAGAGATGGAGATTCCACAACCTCCCCAGGCAATTTATTCCAGTGTTTGACCACTGTGGAAACCACCTTGTATAAGAAGCCATTTCACATCCCTTACTTCTGCACATACACAAGAGCCTGTACTTTCCCTGACCTGTCTGGGAACAGCAGGGAGGATGAGCTCTATGGAATGCATTAATGGGCTGTTTGGAGTTAAGTCTCCAGCTCCCCAGTACCTCTTTCTCTTTGCTGATAACGGTTTCTCTTGGAGAAGTGATTTACGATTCTCTAACTAATTGCCTCTGACACTGGGCTTTGTTTGTGGAAGGGTATAAAATACTAGAGTTAGCTGCATCAAGCAGCCTTGCTGGACCTGGTTTTACTAGTGTCCAGTTAGGCTCATCTGTTGCCTTATTGAATTCAATAAAGCTGAATGTTAGCTGCCTAAACACAGAGAAGTCTTGCGCTTCAACAACACCCTGACAGGAACTTTTTCCTAATGTCGAACCTAAACTTCCCTTTCTGCAGTTAAAACCCATTGCTTCTTGTTCCATCCTCAGAGGCCAAGAAGAACACATTTTCTCCCTCCTCCTTATGACACTTTTAGATACCTGAAAACTGCTATCATGTCCCCCCATCAATCTTCTCTTTTCCAAACTAAATAAGTCCAATTCTTTCAGTCTTCCTTCACAGGTCCTTGCTGTTTTTTGGATCCTCTCCAATTTCTCCACATCCTTCTTGAAATGCTGTGCCCAGAACCAGACACAATACTCCAACTGAAGCCTAATCAGCAGAGAGTAGAGCAGAAGAATGACTTATACCTATATAGCTTACTAGCAGATTTACCTGGCATTGCCCAGGTCCTTAACTCAATTAAGTTAATTAATTATTTTTTGTATGTGTACTCACATTCTTTTTAAATAAAAGAAAAATATACACGCTTTGTTTAAATGACCATATTTTCCAAAAAGTATTATTTTTTATTAATTTTTGTATTGGATGTCTTAGAAAAGGAGATTGTTAAAATTTCTCCTTTTTTAGTAATTTTTTTAAAAATGGGAATTCTATTAGTGCATTTTTTCCTTTGTCCCTAAAAATTCTTGCCATTTACTATGTTTTTTTTCAAAGGGGGGGAGCTACAGTCATTTGGGTTTCCAATAACACTTTCTTCTAGTTTTCAAACCTTAAGCATTTATTTAGCTGTGCCAAAATAGAGCAATACGCCATATTCCATTTTCTCTCTCTTCAGGAAGGTTTATTGAAATGCTAGCCTATTCCAGAGTTCATCTTATTTTTCATTTTGGTACAGCCTCTTTCAATATTTGCTCACTTATGCCAATTTTGAGGACTGTACTTAATTTGGTGATTCTGTCCTTTTTCTGTTTTGTTTTATGAGAAGCAATCCCTTTCCACACACATTCCATTTTCCTGGAACGACCAAACCTTCATGTTGATTTTAGTTATGATATGAGGAAGCTGTATGCCAAATTGTAACTATATTAGCAAAAATCACTGCCGTAGCATTTTAAATGTAGAGAAGCTGAGTCACACAATCTGTCTTTGAGCTAGTTAAGAATATGGACACCAGTTTCACACTGAGGGGCACAGTTACTTACGGAAGTCACATAATCAACAGCTGACAAAGCTGGAACTGAGCCTTATAAAGGTTTGCCAAATTAGGGGGCAGGCCCCCTCAGGTGGGCGTGAAGTTTAATAAGGGGGGTGGCAGCACAATCAGCTGCTGGGTCTCAGGCTCATCCATCTTACCAAAAATGTTGAACTATGTTACTGTTTTTATGTGTGTGTACTCACATGTAAATACTGATTGATAAAGTTTTTATATTCTACAGACTTATTTTCTTGCACTTGCCAAAAGGTTGTTTTTTTTTGTTTTTTGTTTTTTTTAATATGACCAGAACCAGGGGTCTGCAACCTGCAGCTACATAGCCATATGCAGCTCTTAAAGAACTTCTTTGTGGCTCCCATTGCTATCAATGTAAAGTTTAAAAAAAAAAAAAAAACAACCACCTTCTGATTGTATTTGATATTTTGGTGAACATCTAAAAGCCCAAGAGCGAACAACTCATATCTAAATAGCAAACAATGTGATCTCGTGGACAACTCCTCCTTTAATATGTGCAGTGCATTGTGGGATATATGTGTGCACTGGTCTTAAAATAGGGGTTACAAAAAGTACATTTTGACATTATTTATTAAGTACCATCTCATATTCACATGCCTTGCTGCTCTTGAAGTATTGAGATTTTTACCAAATTTGAAAAAAAAAAATCAGCTCTTCTTGCCCCTTGGTTGCCAACCCTGACTATAACCAAAATTTTCATCCGTTTGGATTGTGTTTGACAGGTTGGGAGGGCCCTGGTAGTTGCAGGGACAAAAAGAGGAGCCTGAGGTAAGAAGTTTGCTCCCCACTACCCTAGTATACAGAACTGGGAGCCAGGACGCCTAACCACTAAAAGACCCATAGATTATGCTTTGATGAGCTCTTTTTGGTATGAGAATAGTTACTTTTGCCATTGAAACACTGAGGAGGTTTATGAGAAACCATCAACATGAATTGCAAAAGAAAGAGCATGAAATAAAAAAAATCCCTGGTAATAGCCAAAGCATCCCTCACCGTTTCCTAGGATTTGTCCCGAACCTCAACATCAAAAGCTGGATTTTCAAAGTGACTGACTACCTTCAGCTCCCATTGACTACTGTGAACTTTCCTAGTACTCAGCACTTCTGAAAAATCAGACCATAAAAAGGAGCTTCAAAAGCAACCGACACAGAAACTTCAGGATCCTTGAAGCTCTATCCGTGGAGTTAATAAGACTGGGAAGGTGCTTTAGAAATAAATTTACAAGAGTTTGTTTCCTCTTCTTACTGTCTCTATCCAATTCCAAGCGGCTGCAATATCTGCTCATGTCAGTAATAAGCAACAAAAGCGGATACACACACACCGTCCCCCTGTGATGCAATAGAGTGAGGTTCATCTATTTTATCAGTAGAGTAGAAAACTAGGGACCCTTTCACATAGCACATTTCTATTCAAGATAGGATTACACGCTCTGACTGTCTAACCCAGGGGTCAGCAAGAGTCCTACATGAGCCGATTTTCATCAGCACATGAGACAGGATCCTATTCAGGATCTTTATTGCCAGATCCTATTCCTACTTTTGCTGCTGACTTGTGTGATATTAGCAAGGTTACATAGCTGTGCAACAGGAGTCATAATTCTGACCTATAAACCTCACCAGTGTGGCCTCTGATTTTTTCCACCCATGGGCAGCATAAATTAGGTGCACCAAAGCATGTGTGGATGTGTACCACCAATAGAAACACATGCTGCTCAATGTGGCTGGCTGTGGATGCTCAGCTAGTTAGCTAGGCAGCACCTGACTCACCTGAGCAGCTGTCCAAGTGCTTACAGGGAACACTGCTCACAGAGGTATTGAGAGACGTGGAGCACTGGGACAGCTGTTTGAAAAGAGCTGCAAGATGCTCACATTAAAGGTGTCACAGGGAAGTATGCTTATTATAAAATTTGCATATTGGGCTGGAATAGGAGTAAAAATAGTATTCTAGAACTCAAAATACAGGTGGAGCAAATAGATTAACTTACTGCCCTAAAGAAATTAGAAATCTGTTGGGGTTTTTTAAGATAGGAAACAAGTGATTAGATAGTCATAAGATTTTATTTCCTAAACCGATTCACATGTGTAAACTGATACACCATGGAACTCATGTATGTTAAAATTTCTAAGTCTGATGCATGAAACTTTTGTAAGAATAAAATCACCAGTGGAACAGTTTCACCTACGACCCAGGCTTCTAGTATATATTTGTTCACTAATGTCTCTCTCTTGCCAGCTAAGAATTTCATGTAAGCCAATAGAGGACTAATTGGATGATATTCTATGCCCCAGTGTTATACAGGTGGTCAGGACAGATAATCTGTCTCTTCAGGCTCTAAAATCTATTAATCCAAAATTACTCAGGGGAACATTAGTATCTAAATGACAAACACCATTTCTCCATCTGTGTTAATACAGTATTACATGTATATGTGTATTTCTGGCCCACGGTTTTCTCTCATCTGTCAAGATCAAGCAGGAATGGAGCAAGAACAATTTGTTTCATATTGCTTAAAATAGCTGTACAGTATTTAACATATCCATGCCTCAGTTTGAGAAAAAATGAACAAGGTATGCCTGGCATGTTCAAGGTATTAAAATTCCTGCAGAATCCTGGGTTATATAAAGTGAGTGCGACTAATAGATCATATCACATTTTTACAAGCTGTAATTTAATTTTTACTTAGGCAGCTGCTCATCTTTGTGTGCATGCGCAGGCCCGTACGCAGGAATTTCTTTGGGGAAGTACTTTTTTAGTAGTCTCTTCTCTGCTTCCTGGCAAACTCTCCGGGCAGGGAGCGGGCCAGGAAACTACAGCTCCCAGAGTACTTTGTGTTCCCCCATCATGCCCTGCAGGTTTCTCCAGCACAGCATAGCAGAAAGGAAGGGAGAGAAATCAAATACGGGGCAGGGTTTGCATCCTTTCCACCCTCCCTGCATGTTGGCCTGAGGTGAACTGCTTACGTAAGTAAAGATACAGTCCTGAAAAATATTTTGGGTTACATTTTCGCAGGCCATTCTGATTAGGTAACTATGTAACTAGAACACAGTGCTCTAACTAACACCATTATGCAAAATGAACAAGACAATGCCATCTGTTTCCAATACAAACTACAATTTCTTCCCTAATGAGGGTTGTTAAAAACGGCTTTTTAAGTATACTACCACTGTCCATTACCAACTGAAATCTACATGTACTGGGGCCATTTTCCACAGCAGAGGATTTGATGTGTGAAAATATAGTATTCCAACATAACTCACACACTGTGGGGTTCTCTATGAACCCCAATGCCCCTGGGACAGTAGGTATTGTTATCCATACTTTACAAATCAATAAACTGTGGTACAAAAACAGTTTAATTTACCTTTCATAGGCCCCATGAATAGTCCATGGCATAGCTGGGAATAACAAGTCCACCTTTCCCAAAATGTTAGGTAGATTTGAATATTTACGTAGAGTATAGAAGTTGAGGGGTTACTCTTTAGTCCAGCCCATTTCTATGAAAGTCAAAAATCGCAGTGACTTTGATGAGATCCTATTTATATCTAGAACCTTTGTATATAACAGCAATAGAGAATTTTTCAGTAAATTTTCCTTAGTTTCTGTTGTTTTCCCAAAGATACAGCTTATTTGCTTAGCACTCATTTGCATATGTTACATATGTGCACACCAGTATAAGTGAACATTTTATTTACAGTGGTATTCACATTTTCTGATCTTTTGCACTGGTCAAGTTTTCTTTAGCAGAACAGTAGACTGGTACTCTGATAAATGACCTAATTCAATAAGGAATTCTTATCCAGTTATCCTTTAAATGCATCTGCCAACATTTGGTATTTCTTTACATTAGAAATACAATTTATAAACAAATTAGCTGTTTGTACTCAGAAGACAGAAGAAAAAAAAAATCAATTACACCCATCTTTATACAGAAATGTCACAGAGCACTCTGGTATCAAATTCAAAAGGTCCAGAATAACAGACTCTATTTAATATTCTCTTGCTTCAATACCCATTTCCCTGTTAAAGTGGAGCCACTAGTTCTTAAAGTTGATTTACCACACCAGACAGATTAACAAAATGACTACTATGTCAAATTAGATAATTCTATTTATGTTTTAAAATGGAATTGTGTGGAGGAAAGAAGGCTTTTGAATAGGTGACTTTCAGAATGAATACATGCAGTTTCTGAAATTTCCTGAAATGAACAGGCTATTCCTCCAGACTAAACATTCAAATTCTGTTTACTAAACCTAGTGAGATGATCTATCAAATTCTTGGTCAAATTATAATGGCATGTATCTGGTTAAGAGATATTTAACACTGGGTCATCTCATTTATAAATCTGAATTGGCTGGATTAGCCTTTTGAAAACCAAAGAAACCTCATCTTTGGATACTATGTAATTTGCCGTCATGAATTAACTAGGTAGCTTCTTCACTTTTTTGGTTTGCATTAGTTTTTTTTTTTTTTTTTTTACACAATTCTGATTTACCTGGGGAGAAAAGGCAAACAAAAGCAATGTCATGAGGTGACTGGCCTTTTTTTAAACAGAAGAGCCCAGCCAACACTTGTAACTATTCATCTGCCTCTCAGCGCAGGACATGGCCCTGGAAGCTGGAGATAGCTTGAAAAGCACCTCAGTTTTATAAAGGCTGAGAACTGCAAGGAGTAGTGAGAAAACAGCAAAACTACAGGAACCGCTGGAAGAAGGCAGAACCCAATTAATCTGTGACTCAGCTCAATTATTGAATAGCAACATCATTCCTCTTTGGCTACACAGAGTCAGAAGACAAAAGGCCTCCATCCTGATTCTACCATAAGAACAAACACCCATTCTCGCCTTGACACTAGTGTTTTGGGACATGAGTGAAGCCAAGATGCAGTCTTTTAGCTGAAGCTTAATTGCCGTTTCCATTCAAGTAAATGTACATTATACTTGGGCTGGCTCCTCAGGATTCAAAAACTAAGGAAAGCCACAAACTGTGATGACAGAAGCATCTGGGTGCACATTTGATATGAAGTACCACAGACAAATGGAAGGGAAGAGTCTCATGGCAGTTTCTCAATAGCAGAAACAACCAAAAGCAGAGACAGTCAGGGCCTGAAGTTTCTGTCACTCACCTTCTATGCAGTTAAAGAGCCAAAAAGAACATTGCTTACATAATGAGCAACTGGAAATACCAACAACCGATCATTTCAAACAGCCTAGAAATTCAGCTCCTGGAAAACTAACACATCAACAGGGCTGCTTGTTTCTTGAAGTTATCTTTTTGCCAAGTGTATGTCTCAATACAAGAGAGAACTCTCCTACCTAAAGTACAAAAAAGAGACTTGTCAGCAAGACTGCAATCTATTCCCAATAAGGATAACATCTGGGATTCAAGTCAGCGAGAGCTCTGCTACAGATGACAGGGGCCAGGATTTTCCCCGGAGTATCTACTATGCATAGGCAAGCTGATGTCTGGGGGTATGTCTACACTACAGAGTTATTCTGCAGTAGTTTATTCTGGTGTTGTTCCTGCAAAATAAACTATTCTGGAATAACACGTCTACACAACGGGGAAGCCCCAAAATAAGCAAAACATTGTGAAACAATGTGCCCACATACAGTAGAGCCTATTTTGGATTAGAGCACCTGGAAGCATTGCTTCGAGGGGCTTTAATCCAAAATATTATGTCTACATAGCAGCCTGTTTTTTTTTTGTTTTTTTTTTTTTTTTTTTTAAATAAGCTGTTCCAGAACAGCTTATTTGAAATAGCCCCTATTCCTTGGCTATACAGCCCCTATTTCGAAATAGGAGCTATTCCTTGTGGAATGAAGTTTACCAATTTTGAAATAAATATACCGCTGTTTCAAAATTATTTCAAAATAGTGGTTGTGTTGTGCAGGTACTCAAAATTATTTTGAAAGCATGGTCGTTATTTCAAAATAACTTCGCTGTGTAGCGTGTAACTTCAGTATTCTTGAACAACATTTAGTTTGGCCCTGCATCATACCTTTTATTAACAGAGAAATCTAAACCAAACTGTAGGTGCTGTCAGTGACCACAGCAATGTTGATGCAGAAATGTATTTCAGATTGCTACACGTACCCATAGTGCTAAGATGACCATAGAAGTTTGACTCATATGCAGCAGTAAACAGTGATGTAAGTGGATTCAGAACTAGGAAGCAAGAAATCAATGCAACTTGCATTGATTTGGCATTCAGCGAGTAGGCTGCCTGAGATTTACACAAACCCCAAAGTAGGGCCTTAGATGTAGCAGGAGCCCAAGAGAGAGCAAAGATGGCTACTTTACCTTACAGAGTTCTATTAGCTGAACTGCCTATTATGCCCACTTTTATCCCTGTACTTGCAGGGATAAAAGTGGATGCTTTGCCATGTAAAGCCAGAGACATTCATCTTCTGTCCATTTTGCGCTTGACAGCTAACATACATCAGATTTCGTCACCACTGAATGTGTCTCCTAGCATCTCAAGTCACTAACAGAAAAGCCATTGGAACAATTTGACTTTGTTCAGTTTAAAGGACAGTACAAAGTGCAATTATTATATTTCTGATAACTGAATGAATGCGCGCGCGCGCGCGTGTGTGTGTGTGAGAGAGAGAGAGAGTGTGACAGCTCTATCCCCTTTGGTGGCATTTAATAAAACCACGGGAGTGTAACCCTTGAGTAGCCTTTAGTGTAAGTTAGGGCAACAGTGCTTTGACTGACTTCTCCCACAAAGTAATTAAAACATAAGGGCTGTGTCTACACTTGCTTTCCTCTTTCAAAAGAGGTATGCAAATGAGAGAAATTAAAAATGCAAATGAGGTGAAGATTTGCATATGGCTCCTCACTTGCATATTCTAATTTCAAAAGTGCTTCTTCCGAAAGAAGAAAACCAGTGTAGACACTGCTTTTTCGAAAGTAAACCCTATTTTCAAAACAGCAGCATCTACACTGGTTTTCTTCTTTCGGAAGCGCTTTTGAAATTAGAATATGCAAATAAGGTGCTGGATACGCAAATCTGCACCTCAATTGCATTTTCAATTTCCCTCATTTGCACACCTGTTTCAAAAGAGGAATGCAAGTGTAGACACAGCCAAGGGACCAGAATATTCAACCCGAGTGTAATACCATTGAAATCATTGGCATTACATGAGGCTTCTGTTTGATCCAGCATCTCATTGAGCATGTTTTTTTCAGTCCTCATTCTCATTTCACTTAGTCTTGTGCGAGTCAGGATCAACTCAATCGAAGTACATTGGTGTGAGGTGAGAGCCAGGCCCTTTCCTTAGCTATACAAAGACAGAAGGACCTCCCTCATGATTCCAGAGAGAGGAAATAATCAGCACAAGTAGAATAACTTGGAATTGCTGCTCACACATTAGCTAGCATAACCTTTCAAAAACCTAAGATGATTAAAAATCATATACTACCACCTGCTGGTAGAATCTCCAAATGCAAGGAAAGTACTAAGAAAAAGGGAGTTGCCCCTTCATATCCAGAAAAACCAGAATGCTTAACAAAATAATAAAAAAACCACTCTGAAAATATGGCTCCAGTAAGAAAAGGGAGGTGCTGTTTCTACAGTGCATATGATATTGACCAGTGTTTCTCAACCAGAGGTACTCTGCAACTCATCTCGATATTTGCCCAGTTTTATAGCAGGCTACATGAAAAGCACATACAAGCTAGAACTGCATACAGATTACTTGTTTTTACTGGTCTATATATTCAACTCAAATATACGTACAACATTTATATTCCCATTATTTTCCAGTCAGCACATTTACCCAGTGTTGCTCAGGTCCTTAATTAAGTTTGTGCACTTTCCCCATGCCCCTGAAATGAAGAACCAGAGAAGGAACTTGAGACCCCCCCACCCTACCTAAAGAGCACTGCAGTGGTCGGAGGCTCAGAGCTGAGACCGACCTGAATAGAGGGGAGTGCGTGCCCAGCCAGCCCCTTTTTCCTGTCTGGTGATTCTGCCTTCTTCCTGTACAGTTTTATGAGAAGCTATTGCACTGACCTTGCTTTCAAGGTAATAGAGAAAGCTGTATACTGAATTTGGTGGTCCAAATTCTCTAAAGTAAGCAGAAGATGACAACTTACATGGCATTGCTCTGGTCCTTGATGGCAGGGGCTGCTGAATGTGGCATTCAGGAGTCAAGGTTGGGAAGTGAGGAGCTCAATGCAGCGGTGGTGGGTACAGGAGTCAGAGCAGGAAGTAGGTGTGGTCACCAGCTTCTCCCCAGGACTGGCATGGTAGTGGGGCCAAGCCACTCATCAGCAGTGGCCCAGGGCATTAGGGGCTGTGTGGCAGCTGCTTTCCAGGGCAGGCTGAAGTGGTGGATGCTGACAGCCAGCAGCTGCTCGCTGGGGTGCTTGCTGCTCCTCTGTGGTCATGCATGAGTATAACTGTCCTTACCATCACACCCCGCCCTTTCTGCTTGATATCAAACAATCCCATTCCATGCACATCCCATCATCCTGGCATAACAGAACCCTGACCTTTAAGTTATGGTAAGTGGAAACTGCATACCAAATTTGGCAATCCTATCCCTTAAAGTTTAGTTCTTGAATAGACTCAAAATGGACAAACACAGATTTCTAAAATGTGTAGTAAGAGTCTATGAGAAAAGTGAAAAGAGCCAGGACAGCGATAGTGTGCTGCAACACTTTTGTATGCATTGTGCATGTTTCAGGTCTGATTTTGTAAGCAACTAGTTTTTAAGTGAGGTAAAACTTGAAGGTGTGCAAGCCCACTGAACACTCCTGAAAGGGGCTTATTAGCCTGGAAAGGTTGAGAGACAGGGGTCTAGCAGGGAGCCATCATTTATTTCCTGCCTGCTCCACACTTCTGGGTTATCATAAATCAGTTATTTAACCATTACGCCACTTGTGAAGTAAGACTGGTGATGCTTCCCCCTCTGCAGATGAAGGGGCCTACCAGTGAGAATGCACTGTACAGATGGAAGAATTATTATTTGTGACTTACAAATCCTACCCATTTCTCAACTAAGCAAGTACTTCCATGGGCAATTAACTCAAAGAGCTGGATTTAACATAGTGGATAGCATGCAGGCATAGAAACAGCAACTAGATACAGTCTTTCAAGTTTGTTAGGCCAATGCTTTTTCTATAACCCATCTCATGCTAGGTGAGGCACACATGCACGTTCAGATAACTTGCACGGTAGTAGACATGGAAGTCTCCTCAACCATCTGCAAAGATTGGATTTCTCTTGTTGGGAAGATTTCTAAATGTTCTGAGCACTGCCACATGTTTTCAGCACCCATCTCTTCCAAGCTTCCACAGCCTGCTTTAACAGTAGTTTTTACACAACCCTTTAAGGCAGCTCTCTTCTAAGGCATTATGCTGGGTGCTGAAATTCAACATGTTGATTTCCAAAGCAAAATTCAACAGCTACTTCGGTCTCCAGTCTGAAGCAACTGGCCAGAAGAACCACAGCCAAAGATTAAGGAAATCTTGTTAGGCAGAATTAAATGGGGACTATAACTTACGCAAGACTTCATAGGTATGCAATTTGATTTAGTATTTTATAGCTTTCAAGATTCTCTTTTTACCTAATTTTAGTTTTGCCATGTCATATTTTGACATTTCAATTTGTGAAAGCAGATGCATCAGATACTGCTTTGAAGTTAGTCTTCTACCAGCTAATTAAGATGATGAGATGGGTATCTTCCACAGAAAATTACTTCCACAGTTGTTTCTTCAGGATCTTCACTTACCGCAAAAGTTCTTTACAAAATGCAATCAATCAATGCCGCTCCCTCCGTTAGAGCCCAGGCCCTCTGTACATGTTTACGTCAACTGCTACATGCCTGCTTTCAAGTTTTCTATTTGCAGAAGGCTGGTTGATCACGTCTGCTCTCCCTTACTTTTATCCACGAAATCACATTAAAGACAGCTGTAATTGCCACCTAGATTTTGTTTGATTCTGAATGGTAAGGAAGCCCATATTAGAATGTTGTCCATAACATGCAAGTCTGGAAACACACTAAAAATCAATACAATTATGGTTTAGGATGTTTTAGGATGGTGTTTTTGGTGTCAACTACCTCCTTTTCATCTGGTGCAGGGATTATTAATGCAATAAGGCAGGTACTCTATGCTTGGTGTCAACAGCATTACTTCATGAAGTAAACAGAATGTACTCAAATACATAAGACAGCCTTAGCATAAATTGAGGCTGCTTCTATACTCTTTCTCCCCCTCTCCCTTTGGAGATGGCATTGTAATGAGGCAATTCAAAGCCCGTTAGAAGTGCTAATGTGCATATTCAACAGCTCATTAGCACAGCCACACGGATTTTGACATGCAAACTTCAAATTGCAGATTAACAGTGAAGATGGGGGCACCTTCAAAATAAACACCCTACTTCAACATTCCCTTACTCTGATCTAGTTCTGCGGGAGTTAGGGAATGTTGAAGTGGGGTGTTTATTTTGATGCTGCCCATGTCATTCTGCAATTCAAAGTCTGCACTTTGAAATTCATGCCACCACTATTATGCTCATGAGATGCTGCATATGCACATTAGCACCTCATTAACCTGCTCCCAATTGGCTCGTTACCATACCTCCTCCCATAGGACATTGAGTGTAGAAGCAGCCTGAGACTTTAAAATATTCCTCCATTTCAGAAGTTTATAAAGTAGGATCACATCAATGAACTTCTTTGGATAGGGCCAAAGGAAGCACCACTAATACAGACTTATTACTGAATAGAGCTAAACGCATGCCCATGACTGATTTTTGTAATTAATCTTGGGCTTCATAAACACAAAACAAAAAGAGAGCTTAAAACAACGAGCCTCTTGCAAGGGAATACTTATCAGCAAGAACATATCAAATTTTTTTATTCATAAAAAAGGTTGAGAAACAGTGAGTTAATGTACCCTCTGGAAGAGCTCTACGTACCCCAGAGGTACATGTTCCCCTAGTTGAGAACCGCTGACCTACGACAATGAGAAACCCCTCATGTCTGCATAATGTCCACAGACATGTTACAGCAGCACAGCTGTGCCACTGTAGCTTTTCAAGTGCAGGCATACCCTAAGATCCAAACTGCTTTTGGAACAAGTGTACAAGATGGCAAGTCACTGGGCAGATGCTGAGACATTCTAATCAACAAGGAAGCCCACTTGACATTCTCTGGTACTGTCTGAAAGCATCTCCTTATCAGTCCCTTCTATAGTTGACAGCATTTTAAAAAAAATCCACTGGCTCTTTAGTGCCCAATACTATAGCCTTGTATCTTGGAGGACTTTGAAGGTGATAGATTCTAATCCAATTTTTCTTGCTGTTTGTAGCTCTCCCACTCTGGAATGGGTTCCATAGGCCCAGAACCTCACAACTTTATAGTTGTGCAGTACATGGAAAACGCATTAAATGTGCATTTTAAACACATTTTAAAAAAACAACAAAAAGTATAAACTGGAAAACATAGAAACAAACCAATTAAATACTGTGGAAAATTATTTCCTGTACCAGGCAAAACTTTTGTAGGATATGGATCTAGGCTTCAAAATATGCTCTTTCCTTTCGCACTGTCTTCATAGCAACTTTAAAAAAAACACCACTTTTCGTTCTTTACCTTAAGGTACAGGGATCCACATTAACCACCTAGGCAGTAGATACAAATACTTCCAAAGTGAGTGCTGGCCCCAGTCATAGGCTATAATAATGTGCAACTCAACATTTCAGAGCTTTAAGAGAGGATTCTGGAGGCCATTTTGGAGTTACAGAAACCAGATTATCTGGCAGCCCTGGGGAACATGGGTTGCTGGATAATCAAATGTTCCCAATAGCTGAGCAGGGCAGACCGAGCCAGGAAGCCTGCCCCAGGCCCTGCTTTGGCACAGCCACCAGTTCTAGCCAGGCAGCCAGCAGCAGAGGAGATGCCAGTTAGTTCAAAGTGCTGGTTATCTGAATTCCAGATAAAATGGCTTTTACTGTACTGCCATTAAACTTGTTTCTTCTTGAACTGGAATTAACCACTTGGAAGAATTAGAAAACTATAACCAGCGTGGTATAGATATCAAATCTAGAATTGATTTACAATTCTGTTACATCTGTCATGTTTTACAAAGCACTGAATATACCATTAGGTCTCAAGCATTGTTAAACACTGAAGTAAATCAACAAGTGTTCCCAAAGGAAGCATTCTAAATCATTAATACTGAATGC
Source organism: Carettochelys insculpta (assembly GCF_033958435.1). NCBI lineage: Eukaryota > Metazoa > Chordata > Testudines > Carettochelyidae > Carettochelys > Carettochelys insculpta. The sequence goes on from NC_134152.1 coordinate 20,805,717, forward strand.
AGAGTCCATTTGAACAATTTATTAGTATGCCTGTTTTACAAGTCTTAGAAAAAGAATCCCAGGATTTTGCCTCCTGTGTGTTTTCGCCTTGCTTCCTCGTGGTCCATGATACCAGCAGAGGTTGTCAGCACTATGTACCTATTAAGGAAAAAGTAGTTTCAGTAGCATATTATGGTAGATTTCCTTATCACTCACAGTCAGAAAAACCAACTAGTCTCTTGCAGTGCAACAGTCTCAGTTTCTTTCACCAGAGCAAAGAAATGTGAAAACATAAACAACAATTCTAATGTAAGTTATACAAAACCTACAAATGTGCTATTCTGAAATGCTTTAAGAATCTGAATTTGCACCAGTGCCAAATTAGAAAATACGCTCTTTAGAACTGATTTCTCCACAAACCTCATCTACTCTAAGAAATTTCATTTCCATTCCTGTTAGCACTGTACAATTAAACCAGTGTTCGCAGTGTCACAAGCCCCCACTTTGTGGCTGGCCCATATCACCACTTTCAACCTCATGTTTGACAAAGCGGGTCTCTGCCCATGAAAGCTTATGCCCCAAAATATGTCTATAAGGTGCCACAGGATGACTTCTTGTTTTTGAAGATCGAGACTAACTCAGCTACCCCTCTGAACCTCATGTCAGTTATCTACTCACAGCAAGTATGTAACTGGCACCATACCAAAGATTTCTAGGAAAGCCTGAAAAGTTCATGAGGTAGGACTCTTAAAGTTCATCATGCTGATGATGCTAATGATTCAATATTACTAAGCTTCAGTCAGTTAAGAAAGGCCTTAGATAAATTTAGTCATTTCCATTGTTCAAACCAACTAGCCACACACAACAGCCCGAACAGCAACATGTAGTTAGCATGATGGACATCATGGTTTTACAGCAATTACACATTACTTGCTCTGTTGTGCTTGTTCTCCTATTCACAAGATTCAGTGTCAAACAGTGGAATTTTACTATATCGGTCTAAGCAGAGGTTCTGAACCGTGGGGGAGTGTGATGCCCCTTCTGGGGATGTGAGAAATGCCAGATTTTTCAGAAGCTAAATCATCACAAACACAAATTAAGCACAGCCACACAAGTACAGCTACTTTGTTTCATCAAACCTACGTATTTATTAACCTTATACTTTAACGATTCCTGTGATATACAACCAAAAAATTATGTTCAAGTTTTTAAGCTAACCGTCGTGAAATTATCTTGCTACAAAATATAGCGTTGCCATGTTGCAGGGTATTTCTTGATGCACGCGTAGATGATGATGTGGCAGAGCAGTGGCTTTGTTTGAATTCACTTAGCTGCCAACTGGTACCGTGATGGTTAGTTTACTTCCACAGCAAAACTCTGCATCACTGGGTAGTACTTGTGTATATTTTTAAGCATACTATACTATTATTTGTGGTGAGTAATAACACAACTATTTTACATATATTTAACATGCATTTAAAAGTGTACAGCCCCCTACGCCCCGCAGCTCCATTTTTGATAAGGGGCGAGAGACTGTATTTTGAGAACCAAAGGGGTGCAGGCCGCAGTAAAGGTTAAGAACCACTGGTCTAAAGTAACAACCAAATTCCCTGTTAAGTCATTAATATTTTAGAATTTAAAAATAAACATAAGTCATTTTGGATAATACACCTATATCTAAGTAAATGCTTGTTAATTTCTAGTTTTATTACAACTTTAAGTGTTTACTGAATTAAGACCAACATTCAGAGAATAATTTACTAGGTAAATGACACTGACTAGAGGAAGTCTTGTCACATGCACAAACTGAAAAACAGCAATAGCAAAAAATGCTTTTATAAAAACAGACTTTTAAGTGTCCCTTTCCAAAGGCAAGATCTTCAAGATAAAGGATAATCTCATAAGTGAAACCAGCAAAGGGTTTTTATTTTTTGGACCAACTAGTTTCACTTAGGACAATTCATTGCAGTTCTCCTCATTGTGTATTTCAACAATCAAAGTGCATAGCCGGCACTTACCCAAACTGACGTGAAGGCAAAAGGTTGTTCTGCCACTTCTCCAGATCCTTCAACTGAACATCAAATCTGGGACTGATCACACCACACTACAAAACAAAACCCAAATAGAAGCTCAAGAACTCTGGTACAGGATGACTGCTACCTGTTTTTCTATTGTTTTATGCAGGGTGGTTGTAGCTGTGTTGGTCCTAGTATATGCAAGAGAGATAAAGGGGGTGAAACAGTATCTTTTATTGGACCAACTTTTGTTGGCGAGACAGGTGATTTCAAGACACCCACCTCTTCATGTCTGGGAAAGAAACTGGATTTATGGCTTATTTCAATAGTGTGTAACCCATTATCATACATTCCCCTTTTCTCCTATGACTGCAGAGATGTTAAAGGAACAGTCTATTTTGAATGGTGCCTTACAATCTCTTCTGCCGGGCATTTTACTGTGAATACCTTTCCCAGACCTGAAAAGTTGTACATGGCTTGAAAACTTCTCCACTGCCTCCATTTTAGGAGCAGGGAGAGAAAACCAGAAACCCTTCCCTGCCAACCCCTCCATCGAGCCACCACACTGGAGAATGTGCACTACTCCTAGTTACCCCCCATCATGGAGATGATGTGGGGGTTGTACCCACCCACCTACCTACCCACCCCACCAGAACAGAACACCAGCATACCGGGGGGTGAGGGCGGGGGGAGAGAGAGACCACTCTCTGGCAGCTCCTCCATGGAACCAGCACAGTCAGAGGTGGGGGGCTGTGCAACATGTTCCCTCTAATATTTTATTCCCATATGTGGAATGAATTTTGTTACGTACATCAATATGGAGATGATGCGAGACATCTACTACATACTGGTGCAACCTAACAAAATTCATTGTGCATATGGATGATCTGTGGCAGGTGGGAGGTGAAGGGTGCTCAGGCGTTTAGAGTGTGGGAGGGGTTTCAGGTTTTGAGGGTGGAGGTCTCTGGCTGGTAGTGGGGTGGTGGGGGGGTGAGACCTGCCAGCCACTTCCAGGGCACAATGTGGTGCCCAACAGGTAGGCACCAGACAGCCTGCCTTAGTACCACTGAACCGGAGCCATCCCGAAAACCTCAAACCTTCACCCCAACCTGAGCCTCCCCAGATCTGGAGCCACCTCCTGTGCCAAAAGTCCTCACTCCAGTCCCATCCTGAAGCCCACGCCTGCAGCCCAGTCCATACCCCTTCCTGCACCCCAACACCTCAGTCCTGAGCCCCTTTTCGCACCCCAAACCACTCACCCCGAGCCCAACCCACAGCACTCATCTGCTCCTGGAGCTCAACCCTCTGCCTCAACCTGCAATAACCCTCCTGCACACCAAATCCCTTGGACCCCACCTCCTAGCCTGGAGCTCCCCCGCAAACAGCAAACCTCTCAACTCCAGCGTCACTGCAGAGCCCTCATCTCCGCCTACACTCCACCTACACGCCCCAGCCGAGAAACCCCACGAAGAGCCAAACCTCCTTTTAGAGCCCTCATCCCTGGCACACACTGTCCACACGCAGAATGACTTATTATGGTGTAACACCTCCATATTGATACACATAATGAAAGTCATCCAGCAAATGAACATAAATTACAGGGAGCATTGTTGCAAGTAACTCAGTGACGGCAGGAAACTTTATTCTAAAATACAAAATACTCCCACAGTTAGAAAGTTCCATCTGGTTTAATTATGGGATTCTACTGCTAAACTTCTGCAATCCTCAGCCTCCTCCAGACAAGTGATTTCCAACTGGAAAAAACTTGTTATGTGAACAGAGTCCTGTTCTTTACAGAAGTGATTCAAAATACCCTTTTTCAACTTTTTCTGCTGCCAATTCAGTGTGTTCACATACCAAATAGGCAGTCTTTTCAGTTAAGCTATTTTAAGTGAGAAATGGTTCTCCACTGGTGGAGGAATGTGTTTTTATAGATCCGGGGTTCTCAAATTGGGGGTTGCAAGGTTATTACATGAGGAGTTAGGAGTGGTCAGCCTCAACCCCAAACCCAAAACCCTCCAGCATTTTTAACAGTATTAAATAGAAAAATTAAGTGTTTTTAATGTATAAAGAGGATCACACTCAGCAACCTGCTGTGTGGTAGGCTCCACCAATACAAAAGTCTGAGAACCACTATAACAGATCATGATTGTAAATGACTGGGCCCACTGGATTTCCAGACAGCGTTGCAACTGTAAGGCTATTTAGGATAAATTACCAAGTAATAATTAAAAGATGCACAGCTCCAAAAGTTCACTGCAGGAAAAAAAATCAGGTTAATAGCAAAAAGGCTTTGACTCTACAATTTTCTCTAGTCATTTACTAACATGTATACTTGGACACAAATCTGCATTTCTTAAACATGTTCCAAACAAATTTGTTCTAATCAAAGCCAGTTTAATTGCTGACATATTCAATTTCTCACTGATTATTTCATAACCAAATTGATGTATGAAATTGGAGGTATCAGACTACACAAATATAGATGGGGATGTATGACTGGACAATACAAAAGCACTCCCTGTACATATTCTAATACAAGATATGTTTAGTTATGGTTATTCAAGTGCATTTCCATTCAGCGCAATCATTAGGACTCAAGAAAGCTTCCAATTAAGCCATATTCAGACATGCCCTTATCAAAACATCTGTCATTGCATGAGGTATTCACAGAATGCCTTACAGGCATGTCAAACTCAAAGTCTCCTGAGGGCCCTACAAATGAAAACTGACAGCTTTCAAGGCCACCGAAGAAAATATACTTGTATTGGAAAGTTGTAATTATTATTATAGATTATATTTTATAACTTTTTTCAGACCTTTTTTGACTATTAGTTCATAAAATGTGATGTGTAAAAATATTTGCCCATATATAATAATTTTTAATTTAAATGTAAATTTAAGGTACTTTTTAATTATTTCGTATGATACATAACTTCTTTTGTTGAAATAAAAACAAATATAGACAGTGAGCTAACAGTTTTAAGTTTGGTGGTTGCACCACCTCCTCTTCTCTCAGTTTTGTATGGGACCAAAGCAATTACCCCACAGAATTATTAATACTTTAAATTATTAAAGTTGATATAAGAAATCAAACACCAATTTAATTATAAAATTTATCTATTAAATTCAAAGCCAAATGGGCTATGGATGGGTGTTTCTGGCTTGTCCCTCCCCTACGTGGTTCTCATGATGGTGGCCCCCTTTTTGGTCATGGGACTTTGCTGCTTCTACCTGAGGGTGTCTTTACCCATAACCCTCGCTGCAGAGGCTGCCTAGCACGGCTTGGATGTGCACTTCGCCCAGGGATGGACCCAAAAGAGCAGCCCCAAACCCTACTGTCGACAGTGCGCTTGTCCAGACTGCAGATCTCTCGGAAGAAATCTGCCAGGCGGGAAAGGATGTCACAACAGAGAGTTTTTCCCCCAACATTTGGCCCTATGCGCATGGGCCAGATGTCAGAAGAGCCTTTCCGAACAGACCTGTCAGCAAAAGACAGGCAAATTGCAGGGAACTGTCAGCAAAAGGTAAGACAAACTGGGGTGTGCAGTCTAGATGTAGCCTCAGCAGGGCTGGCTGCTGGCATGGGGACAGCAGGGCACTGGGGGCAGTCCCCTCGCACAGTGGCTTTTGCTGTGTGTGCATTGTCACCTGCATTTTCCCAACTCCGGGCCTCTGAGAGGGCTGCAAAAAAGTTCAATTGGGCTGCACGGTTGACATGCTTGCCTTAGATGATCAATACAAATGCATACAAAGTGTTTATTTCTCAGAATTAAACAGCTTCTATAAAGAAAATAGCACTAAAAACCCTACCTTGTTCAGTCTGCCTGTGAGATTAACAACAATTTTCCCAGCTCTGTGATCGTCAATAATCTCAAATTCACCAATGTAACCTGTAAACAATTAAATCAAAACAGAAAAAATATTATCCAAGCCAATGAACTATTTCAAATGCAAACCCAGACCCTAACGCTTCAGCCTTGTCTACATAAGAGAGCTGCAGTGGTTTAAATGTAATATCAGCTCACACACCAAGTTTACTCAACTGGTGCCAACATTTCTGGTCACCTATTTTGGTTTATGAGTGTCTTATTTTAGTTCAAAATTTCTAATCCACACACAACTTTTTGCCCTAGTTTCACTGAATTGATTTAACAAGCACACTTAAAATTATTAAAATTAGTGCAACTCTGTCACTAGACAATTCCCCAGGTTTCAGCTACTTCCAAATACGTAAAAATTATTTTCCATATAACACATTTAAGACAATGGTCTCAAAACCAGCAGCATTCAAGGTTTGTCCCGTGTTTCTCCAAGCACACTTTTCAATTTGGAAGTTTAAAAAGTTGATCAGCTTACTCTAAAAAGAGCAAAGACACTGATCAGCTAACTTTCTCACAAAAAGTCAGAATAAAGGCAATTGACGTTCACTTGAAAAGGCAAAATATGTGTTATCTAAGCAATTGTTTAGACTCACTGGTCATTCAAAAAACCCACACTGTTGGTTTCATCTTGGCAGGTTTTTCCTTGACTGCACATACCAATCAAAAGACAAATATTTGCACGTAACCACATCCCCCTGCAATTGACTTTCTCCAAACTTTGTGTTTTTACTATTTTGTTGGCGCTTACTTTTTATAGACAAAATTAGACATGCTTTTCATTTTGTGATGACTTACCATGCTTCATCATCACAGTTAAAAACCTGACGATTACTTTAGAGCACGGTCTAATGAGAACTTGGCGTTTTCCACGTTTCTCTGCATTGTTGATGCTTTTAAGGGCATCAGCCAGAACATTCATGCGCACCATGATGCCTGCATAATGAACAAAGTTTGTCAAGTGTTAAGTTCTTAGGTTCACATTTAAGCAGGGATACTTTCAGGGCAAAGCCTCAATTGGCTGTACAAAAATAAGCAAGTCAAGTTAACTTATTAAATATGTCGCTCACAAGTGTAGCTATATTCCAACAGTGTATGTTTTATGGCACAAAAAGTTTATACAACATATACAATATAAAACTTAAGTGTTTTACAATAAGATATGTTTAAAGACAAAGACTTACAGTCTAGACTTACAGCAAATTTACAGATGCTTCAAGATATACCAGCCAGGATTTCTGATAAGTGACAAGTGATTTCAGGGGTTTAATAAAACAAATACCCAATTTCCAGAGACCAGCTGTATCTTCTGAAGCAAGTCACCCACTGAAACAGTCACTAGTTACTTTTGGACCTATTAGCTAATATGGATTAAATCTCTCAGAAGGACTTATATCTACAGAGACTGCATTGGAATAGCAAGCAAGACCTTAGACTCTATTGAAATTACATCACTGTTACACCATTAAAAAAGAGGTTCAAGTGACATGGCTGGGCACTTTCTGGTGTGGGGGTGCAAGACACATTTAATAAATTACTCTCAACTCTTGATAACAGGGTTCAAGAATCATTTAGTCCATATTGTACCCTACTTAGAAGAAGAAGAAGCACAAAACCTTTTAAGTATTCCTTAATTCGCCCATATGTAGAAGAAAGCCAATTGCACAGTGAAGAGACCGTGGCACTTGGGTACTCAGGTGTGTGTTCAAATAGCCAGGGAAAAATATTCCACATTTGAACAAGGCACTTCACCATTTAGGTATGCTGCTATTAAACCGTCAGCCTTTGGGCTAGTGTTACAACACATTCTTAGGTGTTTTGAGACCAGAGGAGCTCGATCACTCGCTAAGTTCCTACCTGGTGTATTTGGTTGCACTGTGCAAAGCAGCATTTAATGTTAAACTCATGTAACATCCGCCACCTTAACAGAAGAACTACGGGGTGCTCAGCGGGAACCCAGGCAAACTGACTGCCCCCAGCCGCAGCCCAGTCTGTGCCCTCCCACCCCCCGACACTTCCTCCTCTTCTGGGCCAACCCTAAGTCTGCAATCCCTTCACACTCTCCTGTCTCCACCTCTCCCAAGGCCCCGGTGACTGTCCCACATGTCCGTCCCCAGCCCACATCTTCACCCTCTCTGGCCCGAACCCCACCATTCCAGCCTGCTGCTCGATGCCGGCCAATGAAAACACCTGCCCCCTCCCTCCTCAGGCGGCTCCGCCAGTAGCCGTGGCGGGCGCAGGCATCTCCAAAGGGGCTGCGCCGGTCGGGCGGAGTCCGGAGATTTCGGGACGGCGGGTGAAGAGGCCCTCAGGGCCAGGATGGGGACAGTTTACGGCGGATAGCGCCAAGGCCCCAGCCAGGCCCGTAACTCACCGGTGCAGCAAGATGGCGGAAAAAGGAAGAGGCCGGGCGCGCGCAGGGGGTTATAGGAACGCAGGCTGGTGCCAGTTGCTCTCAGGGATCTCGCGAGACCCGCGCTCCCAGTCGCGGAGAAGCCGCCTGCAGGTCTCTCCGGCTGTCATTGGCTGGGAGCTCTGCCCGCCTCTTCTTTTGGTCCGTCCGTCAGGTATCCAATAGCAACCGGAATACTTCCGGTCCTCGAAGGCAAATAGGAAGGGAGAAGCCAAAGGCCGATCACCGTGTCACAGTCGAGTCACTGCCTTTCGCCGAGGAGCGCGCTGCGCAGCCCTCGCTTCGACGGGAGGTTGCTGGTTCGCGGAGCGTTCAGCCCTGCAGGGGGAAGGACGCCCAGAGTCGGGAAGGAGAGCACCGAGTCGGGGTGCCAGATATGGGAGCTCGGTGCCCCACAGTCTAGTCCTGAGGAAGCAGGGGCCTACAAACTAGAGAGTCGTAAGGCAAACTCTGTGATTTGCAGTTAGGGAACATGGTAAACTCGACACCCCAGGCCTGGAGTCATTGAATGAGCGCTGTACTTTTCAGGGGGGCGAGGCGGTTACCCAAGGGGATGGTGAATAGTGTTCCCTGTAATCTTAGTGCTTGGGCACTCACCCAGAAGTGAGTCAAAAGCCAGCTAGCTGATTAGCAGGGAGCCCCAGCTGCAGCTAGTCTGCAATACGTGTTTCCATTGGTGGTGTGTCCTGCCCTTGGTGGACATACAATTTTTTTCACACATGGATGGAAAAAATTAAAGGGTACATTAGTCATGGGGTCAGCTCTGAGGCTTTCATATTTGAGGGGGAGAAGGGGAGGGGAAGGTACTAGTTACCCAACTCAGGAGGTGAGAACTGTGAAAGGCACGACTGGGGAGTCAGACACCCTTGCCATGTCACAGGCTGCACACAGAGAAAGCTTGCTGCCTCACACCTTTAGAAACATTTATGAGGGTCAGAGACACAGCAAGGCACTCCAGAGATCCTTCTAAGTGCTTCAAGACATAAAAGGGCAGAGCTCAGCAACCAGCACAGTCACTGGTGGGACAGGCTAGAGTGGAGCTTTGTCCTGTGCATTTTATGACATTCCAAAGATATTAGGGAGGAAAACATCAGCTAGTAAAATTGTGAATTATGCAGAAAAATTATTCAATTAATATTTGGTTTGCATTTGGAAAGAAGTAGTATGATACTTATGTATGAGCCTCATGATGTATTTTTCTAGTTCATTTGTAACTAAGGAGGAAGCCAAAGGTCATATATAAGGGTTAAACATTTTAAAATTATCAATCATGGATAATTAGGCTGAGGAGATCTCTTGCCACCAATGTTAATGTTTTAATACATTTTGGAACACCGAGGAAATAACATAAGACTCCTACACATGGGATGACCCAGGTAGCTATACAGCAATTAAGCCTGACATCCTGAGTAAAATATGAAGTTGATATGGGATTACATTGTTAAAATAAAAGAAAGGAATGTAATTTTCTGTGATTTCATGGATAATACATTTTATGGAAAAAAATTCTGATTACAAGTTTAGCTAAGAAAGGTAACTATTCAAGTAATAGACTCTTGTAAGCTGTTTGATTTTGCACAGCAAAAAAAAAAAAATCTATTGCTCATAACTTTCTTTGAAATGGACTGATTGTGTCCATTACAATAGGCATCTGCGTGTCCATGATCTCTGGAAAGTTTTTATACTAGTGCTGTCAGTGAGGTCTGCTACGGAACCCCCTTCAATAGCCCCTTTATAGAATCAGAACATTAGAACTGGAAAGGACCTCAAGTCAAGTCCAATCCCCTGTCCTCATGGTGGGACCAAGTACCATCTTTATCTCCGGTGTCCAATATATTCGATTGGGACACTACAGTGTGGCAGTTGGTTCACGAGCCACATGCAGCTCTTGGAGCCTTTAAATGTGGCTCATCCAAGCTGCACACATAGTTGCCATCTGCCTGCTCCGTGCCCCACCACTTGTTGAGAGAAGTGTGGTGGCAGAGTCTGCTCCTGCTGGTTCGACCCTTGGTGCTGGTCCCAGTACGGCCACAGTTTGGGTCCCTGTGCTGCTCCTGCAGTGGCACTGGTGGCTCTGGTAAGTTGCCACGTTCAGTTTGCATAACAGGGAAGGTGGCTGAGGGTGCCTGGCTCTTGGGGAGGGGTACCTGTGGTGAATACGGAAGGATTACAACCATAAGGGTGGCAATCCTTCAATCACTATTGGGCAACACTGATCTGTATCATCCCAGCTAGATATTTATCTAACATATTCTTAAATATCAGAGAGTCTACCACTACCGTAGGCAATTTATTCCAGTGTTTAACAGGAAACACTTCCTAATGGGCAACCTAAACCTGCCTTGCTGCAATTGAAGCCCATTGTTCCTTGTCCTATCATTAGAGGCTAAGAGTACATATATGTTTACTGGGAAATTGACTCAATCAGGGTCATCTTTTAGGGTTCAATTTTGCACACATAGCAGGGACACATGAAATTAAACTATCGAGGTCAACAGTAGACCACTCTATTCCTCATTCTCATGATGAACAAGGAAGGTTGACAGGAGAGTTGCTTCTGTCAATCTTCCTCAGCGTGGACAGGCAGAAAAGTCATAGATATGATTCCAGCTACACAATTGTTCTAGCTGGAATTACATATCAAGGATTGACTTTAAGGGCTTGTGTAGACCTGCCCTAAGGAGATTAAAATAATTATTTGTTTAATTTGGGAAAGAGAGGCTCAGAGGGAATATGACTGCAGCTTCAAAAGTACTTACAATGGTGTTACGAGGAGGAGGGAGAAAAATTAATCTCTTCTAGCTTGTATTTTTCTAGACCTTTAATCATTTTAACTCTTCTTCTTAAGACCTTCTCTAGTTTCTCCACATCTTTCTTGAAATGTGGTTCCCAGAACTAGACACAGTACTCCAGTTGAGGTCTAATGAGTACACAGTACAGTGGAAGAGAATTTCTTATGTCTTGCTTACACTACTCTTGTTAATACATCCAAGAAACATGACTGATTTTTTTGCAATAGTACCACACTGACTCATACTCAACTTGTGATCCACTATGAGCCCTAGCTACCTTTCTGAAGAACTTCCTATGAATCCCACTTATTTCCTTCTAGCATGATTATGAACCATTAATAACCACTCTGTGAGCAGTCATCCAACCCGTTATGCAGCCACCTGACAGTAGCCTATCTTAAATTTGCATGACCTTATCAGGGAACTAGGGCAATACAACCATCACATGCTTTACTGAAAGTCTAGGTGTACCACATCCACCCCTTTCCCTTTACCCACAAAGCTTGTTATCCTGCGAACAGGTTGGATTGACATGGGTTGTTCTTGACAAATCCAAGTTGTTACCTATCGCCTGGTAGCTGGGCTCCTTAACTATTTGTTTATCTTTCCTGGCAGTGAAGTCAAGTTGATTGGTCTGTAATTTCCTGCATTTGCCTTATTTCCCTTTTTATAGATGGGCACTACATTCACCTTTTTATAAGTCTTCTGGACTCTAACTTCCATGACTTTTCAGGCCTTGATGACTTAAAGACATCTGTTTATAAGTAATTTTTAACTTTTTTTTTCCTATTTTAACTTTTTTACCTACCCCTTTTACCCTAGAATTCACTGTTAGGCATCTAGTCTCCATCAATCTTGGTGAAAATGATTTGTTTTACTAAGTATCTAACTTCCATATTTTCTGTTGTTTGTCTCTCTTCATTGAGCAACAGGCCTACTCTCTCTTTGGTCTTCCTCATGCTTCTAACATACTTGTAGAATGTTTTCTTTGTTCTTTTTGTACTTTCACCTTTCTAATTTTGCCCTACAGTGTGTTTATAGTTCTCCATACTTTGACCTAATTTCCACTGATTTTTAGATGTAAAAATCTGGTTAAGCCAAGCTGCTCTCTTACCCCACTTATCCGTCATACACAGACTAGTTTGCTCTTGCACCCTTAATGCAATTTTGAAAAATTGCAAGCTCCCTTCAGTTGTTTGTCCTTGTAGTCATTTTCCCTGTGGGACCTTACCTTATAGAACTGCCAAACCCCCTCTCTTTGGTCCTTCTTGCTGGACTCTGCCAACAGAAGGTAGGCAGGTAGCAATGCATCTCCAAGAACAGGATAAATAACCTTTTTCTTCAAGTAATTGCTTGTGCATTCCAAAACATATGACTTACTAGCAGTTTCTTTGAAAGAGGAGTCAGAACTCATCCTGTGGCCAAATGAAGGACTGGCCTGTCAAAAAGCTGTTAGCCCTCACATGCTGTGTGACAGCATAATAGGACATGCAAACTATCTCTAGATGTCCACATCACCACCTACACATTTCTGTATGGGTACATTTCCCAAGAATGCAGCTGAAGGAGCCTGTACTCTTGTAGTGTGCTCTGAGAAGCAGGGGTGGAATGTTCATCAGCTCATAGCACCTCCTTACACAGGCCATGATCCAGTGGGAGATATGCTGAGGAGATGGGAAGTCCTCTCAGCAGCAAAGAGCTGGTACCTTACAAAACATCTTTATGCATTCAACATAAAAGGCAAGGGCATGTCTAATATCCAGAGAGCGGAACATATGCTCCCTAGTATTGGCAGAGGCCTTAGGGAATACAGGCAAAAATACAAAAACTGAGGCCACCTTTGGCAGGAATGTCAAGTGCAGGCACAGCTAAACATTACTGTCAATATGGATGTTAAAGGTTAACTAGTGGGGGCTGGCACAGACCTCCAGCTGCTGTAGGCAGCTCCAGCCAGGTGCATGCCCACCCCACCCCCCCTTTTAACTGGTTAAATATTAAGTTTACTAGTTTATAATTAGGGATGTAAAATCCCTTTTAATTGACTGGGGTGTACAGGGGCAGCAGTGGCAAGTGCACTAAGCTCAGAGACCCTCCTGACTGATGTTATCACCACCAAAAAAAAAGTTCATTGTCCAGGAAAAGGGACAAGAGGACAAGGATTTAGACAGTGGAACAATAATTTGGAAAGCATCAGATTAAGATTCCACTGTGCAATGGGCTGCCTAACAGAGGTACAATCTTTCTAATCCTTTAAGTGATCTATCATGGTATCAGTGAATAGATTTTGAGATAAGACCTGAAATATTATTGAGCTGGAAGATAACGTGTCCAGTCCTTTGGCCCTAGCATAAACTTTTTGACTTGGCTGTCTGGATACTTTAAAAAAAACTGCATTGTTTGGAATCCCAGGTAAGCCATAAGGTAAAGACGCAGTTTTATGACTGCGTGGTAAATCTAAATATTGAAAAAAAAAAAAAAAAACCACGCCAGATTTGGGGATTTATCATCTCATTTCTTGCAGTGCACCCTAGTTGAGTGCCCTCAGCATCCCAGGCAATCCAGCTATCACACCCTCTGTTTACATTTTAAAGATTCTCTGCAATCATGGAAATTCAAGGGAAATTCTACATCAGGAAACGTTAAGTTGCTCATTAGAGAGAGCACAAAATCCAAAATTAAAAACGTCGGCTGTGAGATATGCATACTTCATTTTCTCTAGCTGTGTCTAACTTGGTAGAGTAAAAATTTCTTGTTTAGTTTTTGTTGGTTTGGCCTTCTTTGTGACTTTCATATATGTTCTTTCCCCACAGATTTATTTACAACTCTCAAAAATTGACTTAGGTCTGTCTTAAGCAGCTACTTCTATGAAAACTGTGAGAAGCAACAGTGGAAGACATTACATTTGCTACAGAGAAAAGACATTAGTCTGCTCTTCTCCCAAGACCTTCCAGTCTTCAACAGCCAGTGCACTTCTCAGATTGTCAATATAACTGCTGTTTATTCAATCTTCACTCAAATTACAAATAAAACATTTGCTATCTTTCAGGCAGTCATTAGACTAAATGCAGTAGTTCAAGAGGAGAGACTATTCTTTAAGATAGTATCCGTGGGCCCAGGGCTACATCTGAGGTTGAAGAATGGAAGTACTGTCAGATCACCACCCTTGCAAAGATCAACTACATTGTAAACACACCCCAGGGACGTGCAAAAGAGTAACTACAGGACAATTCTCACATTTGTATTTTAAACTAAAAGGTGACATTTACCGGTTTTACAGTTAAGACAAACAAAAGATCATTTTAAAACAATGTTCAACTTTTAACTTGCCTCAAAGTTAACGTATCAGTTTTTACTGAGGAAACAGAAGTACACTTCTAAAAACTGAAGTCATAACTCAGAAGACGGACTTATTTACAAGAGACAGATACATCTATGAACAAGACAACAAGCATAAAACCAAAGACAGGTTACATGTCTCCACGACTACAGCAGTTTTCAAAATAATTGATTGTTGGGTATATGTACCCTAGTCCATTTTCAACATATTTCAGTGCAATGAGTTGACATTAATGTTACAGCTAACAACTAAATTCAAAGTGTAAAAGTGTTCAGGAGCCCTATTTGGTAGAAATAGTCCGTAGTCTATTCAACTGACTATGGGAGCCAAAAGAAACTCATTATTTTAGTTAAGCTATAAATTCACTTTGAGACATTTCTGCAGGCACTTGTGCAGAATGAGTTAAACTGGAATGAAGAATGGTAATTGGTCTCTTCCCACTAGAGTCAGCCTGCCAATTAACTAGTCCTTAAATCACATACTTTGCTACTTTCCTGATGCAGAATCAGCATATTGATAGCAAGGGAAGAAGTTCATCATGAGATACTATACATACATTACAAAACTGCCAATTTTTGTGCTTTAGTACTTGCTTAAAAGATTTCCCACATGCTATGGATGTTAGCTAAATACAAGGTGGCTTCCTGTTGTATAAAATAGGCTTTTCCCCATATATGATCACCAACAGGCCACAAAACTATAAGAAAACATGAAAAGCCTCACAGCTGTTGGGAGAATGGCCTTTCTGCTGAATAGGGACCCAATTTTAAAATTAGAGCCAATGAGCAAAATAACTGCTTCTATAACATTAATTACACATGAATTCTAGAAACTGTTCCCAGGGACACCTTATGCTGCAGATTAAATCAGCCAGTGATGTTTCATTCATTCTTCTTCTCCTTTTGCTTGAGAAGTTTGTTAATCTCTCTTTTTGCCATTCCAACATACTTTGTAATGATTCCATGTTGGTTTAATCCAGGAAAGAGCAATAAGAAAGTCACTAAAAAAAAATCAGATGGCCCATAATTACTTAACAGTATATGTTCTCTTTGCTAAAAGTTCCTTTCACCACATAGCCCCACATGCTCATTGAACCCTATTAAGTGTGCTCCATTTACTTTCAGTGGAAACGGATAGAAAGAGATCCATCAGAAAATAGTAATTTTTCAAACAAATTAGCAGTCTAGTGTATCAACTCTTGACTATCAATGTTTCTATTCAGAGGAGAGAAAATATGGTTGCATCCACTCAGCAAAATATAAACACTTACCAATAAGATAGGTGAGGAAGAGATTATGAACTTGCTGTCCTATCCAAGCAATCCCAGCAAGAGAACAGAGCATGGTCATGAAATACTAAGAACGAGAGATAAAACATTAAGTTACTGCAGTCGTGCTTGGGATTTCCCAAACGTAAAAATGTAAACAAGCCTCCAACTACTTCAGTAGGAAGTGCCCCTCACCCAACCACAAACATTATCAGCACCATTCCAAATACACCTCCTGAGATCAGACAAAAGTTTTCATATTTTCCAATTTCAGTATCTTAACCTGTTCCTTTGTTTGAAAGGATCTTCCGCACAGATGCATTAGAGGAGTATTTCAATCTAACTGCCCCACCACCACAGAAGACTAGCTATACTGGGTCAGACCAAAGGTCCATCTAGCTCAGCACCCTGCCTTCTGACAGTGACCAATGTCAGATGCCTCAGAGTGAATAAGCAGAACAGGCAATCAAGTGATCCGTTCCCTGTTGCCCATTGACAGCTTCCGTATGCCAGAAGCTAATCAACACTGTCCCTGCTGATCCTGGCTAATAACCACTGATGGACCTATCCACCATGCATCTATCTATTTTTTTTTTAACCCTGTGTCTTTGCCTTCACAATATCCTAAGGCAACTGGTTCCACAGGCTGACTGTGCATAACATGAAGCAGTACTTTTGTTTTAAATCTTGTTGCCTATTACTTTCATTTGGTGAGCTCTAGTTTGTTACACAAAATGAGTATCTAGCACTTCCTCATCTACTTGCTCCACACCAGTCATAATTTTTACAGACCTCTACCATATACCCCTTTTGTAGTCTCTTCCAAATTGGTAAGTCCTAGTTGTAATCTCTCTTCATAGAGAAACTATTCCACCCCTAATTTCTTGATCTTTTCTGAATCTTTCCCAATTTCACTGTATCTTTTTTTGAGATGGGTCAACCACATCTGCAGGTAATATTAAGAATCTAGGCATACCATGAATTTAGAGGCAACACATATTCTGTTGCATCTACCCTTTAAATTATTACCCAATATTTTGTGTGGCTTTATTTATTTTGGACTACTGTTACACAGAGGGGATGTTTTCAGAGACATCCACAATGACAAGATTTTTCTTGAACAGTACCAGCTAATTTAGACCCCATCAGTTTACAGATATTCATTAGTCCCTCAAGTTCCACAACAGTTTGCATTCCCACACACCCTCGCAGAACTTGAATTTCATGTAAGTTGGGGGCGTTCCCCACCCCCCCCCCAGCGGAACCCATGTTCTACAGACAGGAAAACAGCAGGAGCACCTGGAGCTACTTTTGAAAGTTAAGTCCTGGGTTTCTGGGGGAGGGGGGTGCAGCTGGGGAGGGTTAAGCCTGGCAGTGGGCTGGGAGGGGGCAAAGGAGAGGTGGTGAGCTGGAGCTGCACATGGGGGGTTCCAAGTGGAGCTGGGGTGGGAGTGGGATTTTGCAAATCGTGCATTTCAAGTGGTTACTGTAGTTGAGATTATTTCCCAACATGCATTACTTTGTATTTCTTAACATGAAATTTCATATGCCATTTTGTCACCTACTTTTGAGGGATCCTTCTGTATCTCTTCACAGTTGGCTTGGGACTAAATTATCCTGACTGATTTTGTGGCAAGATTTCCAGATGATACCTCACTGGCTACCCTTTTTTCCAGATCATTTATGAATGCTGAATAGACTAGTCACAGGACACACCCCTGGAGGACAACCACTATTTAAATAAGAAAATTAGTAGTGTAGCATCTGAAACTACTTTTAAGCCAAGATATGGCTGTGTGCGCCTAACATGACGCACTTTAAAAAGAGGAACGAAGGGTCCTGTGGCACCTTATAGATTAACAGAAAAGTTTTGAGCATGAGCTTTCATGAGCACAGACTCACTTCATCAGATGCTGGTCTTGGAAATCTGCAGGGCCAGGTATAAATAAGCCAAAGCAAGGGTGGGGATAACAAGGTTAGCTCAGTCAGCAAGGGTGAGGCTTACTACCAGCAGTTGATCTGGAGGTGTGAACACCAAGGGAGGGGAAGCTGCTTTTGTGTTTAGCCAGCCATTCGCAGCCTTTGTTTAAGCCTGAGCTGAGGGCGTCGAATTTGCAGATGAATTGTAGCTCAGAAATTTCTCTTTGGAGTCTGGTCCTGAAATTTCTTTGCTGTAGGATAGCTACTTTTAAGTCTGCTACTGTGTGGTCTGCGAGATTGAAGTGCTCTCCTACGGGTTTTTGTATATTGCCATTTCTGATATCTGATTTGTGTGCATTTATTCTTTTACATAGAGACTGTCCAGTTTGTCCAACGTATATAGCAGAGGGGCATTGTTGGCACATGATGGCATAAATTAAATTGGTAGATGTGCAGCTGAATGAACCCACAATGGTGTGGCTGATCTGGTTAGGTCCCCTAATGGTGCTGCTGGTGTAGATATGTGGGCAGAGCTGGCAACGAGGTTTGTTGCATGGATGGGTCCCTGAGTTAGAGTGACTGTGGTGCGGTATATAGTTGCTGGTTAGGATTTGCTTCAGGTTGGCAGGTTGTCTGTGGGCAAGGACTGGTCTGCCTCCCAAGGCCTGTGAAAGTGGGGGATCATTGTCCAGGATGGGTTGTAAATCCCTGATGATGCGCTGTAGAGGTTTTAGCTGAGGACAGTAGGTGATGGCTAGTGGTGTTCTGTTGGTTTAACTCAGGGACCCATCCATGCAACAAACCTCGTTACCAGCTCTGCCCACATATCTACATCAGCAACACCATTACGGGACCTAACCAGAATCAGCCACACCATCGTGGGTTCATTCAGCTGCACATCTACCAATATAATTTATGCCATCATGTGCCAGCAATGCACCTCTGCTATATACATCAGACAAGCTGGACAGTCTGAACGTAAAAGAATAAATGCACACAAATCAGATACCAGAAATGGCAATATGCAAAAACCCGTAGGAGAGCACTTCAATCTCCCAGAGCACACGGTAGCAGACTTAAAAGTAGCTATCCTACAGCAAAGAAATTTCAGGACCAGACTCCAAAGAGAAATTTCTGAGCTACAATTCTTCTGCAAATTCGATGCCCTCAGCTCAGGCTTAAACAAAGACTGCGAATGACTGGCTAAATACAGAAGCAGCTTCCCCTCCCTTGGTGTTCACACCTCCAGATCAACTGCTGGTAGTAAGCCTCACCCTTGCTGACTGAGCTAACCTTGTTATCCCCACCCTTGCTCTGGCTTATTTATACCTGGCCCTGCAGATTTCCAAGATCAGCATCTGATGAAGTGAGTCTGTGCTCACCAAAGCTCATGCTCAAAACTTTTCTGTTAGTCTATAAGGTGCCACAGGACCCTTGGTTCCTGTTACAGATCCAGACTAACACGGCTACCCCTCCGATACTTTAAAAAGAGGCTGCTTTTCAGATGGCAGGTGCTTACTGAAAGTTGTTTATTTAAGATGATCTCAGAAGTTGGGCCCCCCAAAACTGGTACATTCTTACTGCTTAAAGTTGGCAAGAATTGAGTTCAGATAGAATCTCACACTGACAAGTGGTCTGAACCCTCCTTTGCTAGAATCATACGATAAAATGCGTTTCCTACGCTACAAACAACAACCCCGCTTCCCCAGGGTGCCAGCAGCCACCGCATTCGCAAACATCAATATTCGCAAGGGTTCTGAACATGGAACCCAGGCGAATGTTGCGAGCCTACTGTTTAAAGAAGAATCACAATTTAAGTATTTTTTTCCTCCAGCCCCCCACCATTTCCCAATCCTCACCCCACTACACAAAACTTTTCAGGAGCAAGCATGCAAAATACCATTTTGGGCTTTTCTTCCTTCAGAGAAAAGAGACGTTTCCACCAGCCAATAATTCTGCGACGAGTTTTTACCAGGTTGCTGCAAATTTCATGGAATCTTTGCTGCTGTTCTGTGGTCCTTTTTATGAGAGAGAGAGAGAAAGGGAAATAAATTACTACAATATGAAATATTTTGAATGGAAGGTATCCTCCAATGGTCAGTTTAAAGTTCAGCATGTAAAACTGCTCAATCAGTAAAAGCAAAGAGCATGCAGAGATATTAATACATGTTGAACCTCTCTAGTCCGGAACTCTCATCTAGCAACATCCGTAACTCAGCATGATTTTAAATTACCTGGATTACCTCGTAACATAGGTGTGGCCAACCTTCCCACCAATCCTAGCTCTGCGTTCTATGCTGTTATTGAACTATAATTTACCCCAAAATATCTTCTAAGATTCCAGTAAGCAGTGGAAGTCTAGCAGCATTATCAACAAAATGCTGACCTCCTGTTTGGCAAATTCTCCCATTCAGCACCAGTCAGGTCGTGAGGGTGCTGGATTAGAGTTTCAATCTGTACTGACGTTGAAAAGTTATCTACACTTAAGAATGGTCTTAGTTTTGTTTAGGTTTTACATTTCCTTAAATTATTGCTCATTTTATTGCGCACCCTATCTTTATCGATATATTGTAATACTTGGAATTTGTTTTCAAATTCACCATACAGTTTGTCTTAAACAATTCTTTCAAGGGCAATTAATGCAAAAGGCTTACATAGTGCTACATTAGAGCATGCACAAGAGAGGACCACTGATGTTTTATCAGTTACCAAACCTGGCCACACTAAAATATATATCTATGCAAGAGTATCAGCTAAGTACCCATACATTTTTATCCTGGCATTAGCCAATTATCCCAATTTAAATTTTGGTTTTGTTTTTTTTTTAATCCAGTAGATAACTTTCTAGAAGAGCACAGCAGGCTTGGAGAGGGTGGACCAGTGCAGGCTGCTCCAGTTTCTGCTAGTGCGGTGAGGGAGAGGTAACTAACTGCTGCTGTAGCCCTGTGCCTATCCCACCTCCTATGGTAATCCCCCAGTTTGCACTGTTTAAAGGAGCGTGCTTTGGAGAATAGCACTGGTTCCCCTGGACCCTGCACTTAGGGCACTGGGGGCATGGGTTGTCTCAGGCCTTCAGCTCCTCTAGTAATAGCTTTGTATACACAACTGAACTGATAGTAGCCACTCAATTGCCCATTTTGACCATTTTAATAAATAGAAAAGCTAAGGGGTTTGTGTCCCGTTTTGACTCTACATACCATTTATTAGAGCCAAAAATTCTAGGAGCAAGAGCAGGAACAAGATAGTCAGCCAGACACACGAACATGACAAAACAAGAAACACCTGAAAGAACAGAAGGATCCAGGTAGTATATCATCCTGTAAAGAAAAGGCAAATGTAAAAATGCTTGCTTGGGGATTTCTGAAAATTCAGTTAAATCTACCTCTTTAAATTGCTTTGTTTAAAAGGATATCTGAGTTCAACATAAAATTTAGATTTAAAAACTTTAAACAGTTAAGTGCTTCAGTGATTTTAAGAAAAACAAAAAGACCACAGAACTCTCCCTCAAATTACCATCGGCTGAAACATCGCTGCACTGAGCGAGCACAAGTGAAAACAACAAATGCACAAGTGAAACCAACTTCTGTCTTCTCTAAAATAAGGCACTTGTAGTGAAAAGTATAGCAGGTCAGACCCAAACAATAGTTGTATTTAAGACGAGTCTACCCTGTAAATGATCACGTAGGTGCCAAACTAGTTAATAAAACCTGCAGCAAGACAATGTGCTGCACAAGTCGTTAGCAACAAAACCTTTTCACTATGTCAGGAAGGGACAGTTACTTCACTTGTACCTCTGATTCCATTCTTGATTTGCAATTCCTAGCACAGGCATGTACAACACTACCTTGAGGACAGCAGGTTGGGGATGCTTCCTCAACCTATATTAAGTGATGGCATACCAAGGAGATTTTATAATGCTACAAGGTATCATGGGTGCTGCTCAAGCAGCAACAGTGTGGTAGTACTCTGCCCCTACAAAAAGGGTGTGTTATTTGCCAAGCAAAACGTAATGGTGCACATTCATTCTCCATGTCCACTGAAGGTGAGACAAGTAGTAATCTGCTTAATCTAGAACAAGGAAGATTTATCTTGCATATTAAGGAAATATTATATACTGGAATAGGCTACCAAAAGTTACGAAATCCCAGGCACTGGAAGTTTTTAACAGGCTAAACAAACCCCTGTCAGGACTAGACATACGTGATCCTGTGTAAGCAGGATGAACTCAGATGAACTCAAGAAACATTGGCAAATACATCTGACGTACCAGCAGTACATGTCTAACCCCAAAGCACAGACTAGAAAGATCTGTTCAGTGAGGTAGCATCACTCTGCCTCATCTTCTGAGAGTCTGAGACAAACTGACATTCTAAGAAAACAAGTAGACTAAAATGGACTGAACTTTGAGTACAAAAATCTAAAATGCTTTTACAATACAGTAAACTCTCAATTCAACAGATCCGGATATAATGGACTTGGGAAATAAGACGCTGTCTGCCAGTGCCGCCCCCCCCCGCAAAAATGGACACTCAGAAGAGCCACCACTGGGGCTTGAGGAGCTGCTGGGGCCCACCAGAGGAAATGGCATGGTGCAGGGGGCGGGGGGGGGCATGTCGCACTGTGGCAGGAGCTCTCCTCCCTCAGCCTTGTGTGCATAGAATATGTTGGCACCCAGCCGCCAATGGCACTGAGCAGCAGCCATGGTGTCAGAGGCTGCTGCTCGCTGCGGGTAGCCATGCTCTACCTTCACAGGGGCGGCTCAGAGCCAGGGGGTGGAAGAGCCACTGCACTGAGAACAGCAGGAGGTAGAAGGTGCCAGGCCAACATTCAATCCATCTCCTGCTAACTGGGAGAGGGAGATGGAGGTGTGAGAAGAATGGAGCATGGGGGTTGGGAGGGCAAGAGGCAGAGGACAGGAGTGAGTGATGGGCTGGGAAGGTCAGTGCATCATCATATAGTATAACCATTCAGATATAACGGACTTTTGGCATTAACAGAAACCCCTTCCCCCCATTAGTCCAGTAAATCAACTGTTACTGTAACACTAAATTATTGCTGACAAAACAACTTGGAGCACAGCAACAAAGTTCCTTTGAGGTTTCTGCGCGCATGGATTGTGGCTTCTGTTCCTTCCTGTTACCACTGCTCTCAGACAAAAATGTTTAGAGCTTGGGGAGTTCTGCTTTATTTGCACAAACAGTGACCTTGGCGTAAGAATCCTGCACAGATGGATCTTTAGATAAGTAAAAAATTGCTATGTTTCACTGCATTTTTGCTATTAGAAGAAGTGAGTGCAAAACCCTCTGACCACTTACAAAAAAGCAAAGGAAACACCACCCATCAATACAAGTGGAAACCAAGCTCTTTCCCAGCGAAGGATTTTGTCAGCTACCAGAATTACTTCTCCCCATCCTTGCAATTGTTCCTCCAAACTTGCAGTCTCTGCGGCCTGCATTAAAAAAAAAAAAGTATCATTTATTAAGAAATGAAATAATTCTAGCACCAAAAGTGCTTGCTATAGATACGCAAATTATGTTAAAAAACACCTTTGGCTGGGAAGCCACTTTGAACTTTTTTTTTTTTTTTTTTTTTTGAAAATTAAGATCTGGTATGTGGTTAATTCTTTTTTAAGAAAGAAAATTTTACATCCATAATAATTTCCAAAATGTACAAGATAAAACTATACAGTCAGTTTCAATCAAAAACAATGAGATTGAGGTTTTCCAAGCAGTTTTGGGAATGGCACCATCCAACAGGAGTGGAATGTGTCTGTAAATCCTCTACATGGTTTAGAGACGCCCAATCAGAATAGGAACCCAAGACATTCAGCTATATTAAAAGCTTTATAAACCTGCTATTTTCAGACGCAGAAGAAACCATCTAGTGTTTACCAAACCTTTATTGGTTCCCAGAGCACCTTCCTGAAACTGATATTCAAAAGCACTGCCTACAAATTTCTCTTTTCTGTATATTTTTTTAGACCTTCTAAGCTTAATAAGTATATCCAGACTGAAGTAAATACCTAGGCCTAAAAAGTGTTCAAGAATAACTACTTCTGGCTAGAAGATGAAAATGCCAACCAAAAAATTCTCAGATTTCAACATTTTTGTTCCAATGTGCAACAAATGCAGGCGCTTTCTCCTCCTCCAACACACACTTCTGAAATAGCCAACAGCCCAGTGATTAGAGCACTCACCCGGGGCAGGGCAGACCCAGATTCAAGTTTCTGGCCTGAATCCTGCAAAGCAGGGACCTGATTTAACATGCATTTCCTACAAACCAGAACAGCAACCTGGCCATTGGCTATTCTTTAGTGGGTTTCTGGTTTCAACCAGAAATTGGTTCTGGACCTGAGAAGCTTTCCTAATGGAAGTGTAATCTAGATGATACATTCCAACTAAGGAATACTTTCCCAGCTAATTTTAATCTCAAATGCTTCTCACCCAACTTTAATCATAGCATCACTTTTCTCAAGTTCAGGGACATCACGACAAAAAAAATAACAAAGCCACCTTCTAGGCCTTTTTGCGTTACTCAAATTACAACACATCACAAATGATGTCTAGATAGATCACTTTAACTTGTCTAATTTGATGTTCCTTCTAATTCTCATTTGGTTATTGTTAAGGGTGAGCCAAAGTTCCTTTTGCTCCTATGGAAAGATTTAAAAGAAAACATTTTGATTAGCTCTTAGAGAAATTTTGAAGTACCATTAATGAGAAAAGAGGTATTATAGTGTAGGGGTGAGCAGCCTTTTTATAGTAAGAAAATTTTCCTTCCTGTAATTAGTAGGGCCTCCCCCCCAACTTGTTTAACATAATCCAAACTGATGGAAATCTTGGTCACATCAAAAAGCTTTTTTTTTTTTTTTTTTTATATAAATATGAACACATATAAGACTAAGTATTTAGAACATAAAAACTTTCAGTATATACATGCAAATATACATAAAAACAATAACATATTTCAATATTTTTAATGAGCTGAACGATCCTAAGACGCAGTAGCTGTTGATGCTACACCCCTCCCTTACGAAATTTCATGCCCTCACAAGGGAGTCAGTGACAGACAACTAAAATAGCAAGAGCAGCCTTTTTGTCCAATTTGGTAAAAACCTCAATAATCCAAGAGCTGCAATGCATGGGCATATGAGATAGTCCTTAATAAAAATGTCAAACCATAGTTTTTGTAACCCTTATTTAAGAACAGTGCACACACCATGATTTGTAATGCAATACATGTTTACTGCAGGACTTTCACATTCTACATATTCCATTTCATCACACTATGATCATGTACCACTGTTCCTGATTTTCACTCTAAACCCTCTCTCTGGATGATGCCAAGGGGAGTTAACCAATGTCTTAAGATCATATATCACATATTGTTCACTATTTAGGTAAGAGTTTATGTTTTGGGGGCTTTTAGACATTCACAATTTATCAAAAATAATCAGGGTGGGTTTTTTACTTTCTTTGCTTGTTTGTTTTTTGCTTTAAACTTAGAGCAGTTATAGCATTGGGAGCCATAAAAGAGAGTCAACCTGCTACATGCAGCTCTGGGATGGCAGGTTGAAGACCCCTGATATAAGTAAAGGGCATGTGACTCAGAAGGGAGGGGTAGAGAAATACAGTTAACCCTCGAGTTATGTATTCTGCAACCCCTGCGTAACTCAAAATTTTTACACAAGTTGATGGGAGATCGGAACCAGGACACAGCCTGGTTCCCATTTCCCCGCTCTTTTGGGACCTGGAAAACTGACCAGCACATTTCACAGAGCTGGTCAGTTTCCCTGGTCCCACAAGCAGCAGGAAGACAGGAACTAGGCAGCAGCTTGATTCCAGCTCTCCCCTTGAAGAGCCAAGAAATTGACACGGGCAGCAGACTTGAATAGTTTCCTGGCTCCAGCCAGTAGAGGGGAGCAAGGAACCAGAGACAGCTGCTGCCCTGGTTAGTCTTCCTGCTCTGCAAGCAGAAGGAAGCTAGAAGCCAGGCTGCTGCCTGGTTCCCAGCTCCCTGCCACGCCAGGGACTGGAAAACCACAACCATCCGGGATAGCAGCCTGACTTGCAGCTCCCTCCCCAACAAGAGACCACTCCTGTCAAGGTTGGCAAGAATCAGGCTGCTGCCCCTGACAGGAGCCATTTCCTACTCCCCTCAAGGGTGGCAGTCATGTTAATCCGAGACACGCAACCTGGCTGCACGCATCTTGAGGGTTTACTGTATGGGAATCCTAGCTTTTTATCTTGGAATCAGATAGCTTCTGTTCCTGATGGTCTCTTGCCTCTCAAAAATTCTAGTCTTCTCTCAAGCAGAACCCTATGAAGCCTGCAATTGCAGACAAACTGCACAGGGTCTCCCCATGCTTGGAGGCTACTCAAATCAGTTAGCCAGCTCTGCTGCTGAAGAGCAAGATAGCTCACTCCTTACTCTCAGACAGGCTTTTATCTGCTTGACAATATGGATCCATACACATTACCCCAGCACATGCGCACACCCCTAGGAGACAGGAAGAAAAATCCCACATGTGCCCCAGGCCTCCTAGTCCCACTGCCTCTACAGGGTAGGGAGTGCAAAAGGAGCTCGTACTCTGCAGTGGCTTTTTGTGACAGGCCTTTGTGTCTCACCAATCCCCATAAGAGCACACTTTGCACCAGATGTAAACACATGCCTTTCATACATGAGTACTGCTAAGTAATGGGGAACCTCGCAACTTCATCTGAGCAGCTCAAGTTGTGCAACTTGGCACAAACAAAGCTAGGCTTAGCAAAAAATAAAATATAAAATCAGCCAGCCATGTGCCAGCACAGTACTGATCTGTACTGCCACTGCATATAACACACAACTAAACAAAACTATTGAACCAGTCTGATGAGCAAGTCTTGTTCACCATTACGGCTCAAAACAGGGAAATGCATTTTGCTTCCCATGCATTTTCTGAAATAGTGCAGTGCAGATGATGCCTGTATATAAAACTTTTTAAGACCTTTTGGGATATTTCCAATAAGGTCCCTTATAGAGTTTGGGACTCCTCTGCTCTCCAATGAAAAATGACAAATGGATTAACCATGAGTGCTTAACCCACCAGACTCAAAGACTAGACCTTCTCTCCGCAAGGATTATGTATATTGATGGCAAATTCAAACTGCCTAAGTTTTGAGTCTTTTAAAGAGAAAATGTGAATGATTGTTTTCAGGTTTTTATTTTAGCCTATGCCTTTGACAGCACTGACATCTAGTCAGTTACACAATTTCCTCTGGCATTTTAATAACATTATTTTCCCCCCTTCAATCTATTTGGAATCTTTAGACTAGTACAAGTATAAATAGTATAAGTTAAAGAGTATTAAAATACAGATAGAAAACAAATTTCTAAGGAATTACCCAAAACTACTTCTCAATTTTGTTTTATTTAAAATTTCAACAGAATAGATGTGTAACCATCTTTTACATTAATCTGTCCTACAGGTTGTACCTCCCTGGACCAGTACCCTTGGGACCTCAGTGGTCCTGAGCAAGGGATTCTGCTGAACGTGGAGGAAGGGGGTTGTTAATACACCTGTCCTTGGCTACCCCCGCTGACTCTACCGCACGTGGCTCCGGGCCCCCCCACGGGGGAGCACTGGCCCCTGAGAGTAGGGATGGTGCCGGATGAGAGAAGGCCAGTTTTTGGGGTTGCAACCTATACAAGACACCCAGCACCGTCCGCTGTTTTCTCACAGCGGTCAACAGCTCGTGCGGAAATAGGAGCAACCCGCCGGCAAGGCCGGGGGGGGCTCTGGCAGCGACACAAGCTCGGCCACCAAAGCCTGTATCTACGACGCCAGAAGCGGTCCGGCTTTACACCCGCACACAGCGCTAGGCTCATTACAAGCGGCCCGGGCTTCATGTCGCGTTTAAATGGAAGCCGAGTTAATCTCGGGCCCTGTATTAGCCGGGGAGATGTTACGTCCCCCGGGAGGTCAACGGGCGCAGCCTGCATTAATGCCCCCCGACGTTACCAGGATGGGGCGGCTCACGGCCCACCCCCCTCCGGACCCAGACGGCGCCACGCTGTGGCCCCGGGAGCGCTCACGTGACAGGCTCCGCCCCTCCCCGCCTCCAAGAGGGGCAGGCCTGGCTACGGGCCCCCTTCTCCACGGGATGGTGGAGGGAGCATGGATTTTCGCCGCTCGCCGCGCCCGGCTGGCCTGAAGAAGCAAGTCGATGGGGGCGGGGGAGACACTGCCCCGCTGTCTCGCTCGCTCCCTCCCTCCCTGCCCCCCCGGGCAGGCGGCTGAGAGAGAAGGATGGCGGACGGGGCCGCAGACGCTCACGGGCGCTTCCGGGTTTCGAGCAACCCGGCCCAGCCACGGGCAGGCCGGCGCACAAGACCCGCTCACCAGCTGGTTGGTGCTTTTGTTGTCTCCCTCCGCCATTTTGAACGCGCCCGCGGCTGTTTCCCTCCTCGGTCGCGATCTCGCCCCTCGCTGCGGCAGACGGCCGCCAGCTCTGCTCGCCGCCCTTATAGATGCGGCGTCAGACGGCTGCTGGCTCCGCCCCAACGCCAGGCCCGCCAAGTTGGTTGGCCGGTTCAACTCCACGTCCTGCCAATCGCAGAGCGCTCTTCCCGCCCAGTTGCAATCAGAGCCTGCGGCAGATGGCGTTCGAACACGGGCACCGACCAATCAGATGCTGCGCAGAGCCGTTAACCGGTTGCTGGTCCCCAGCCGTCAGCGAGTGGGTCTTGTGTGGGGCAAGTTGCGGACGTGAGAGGGAGGCGGGAGTCCCTCAGGGTTGTCCCACATTTCCTAGAGATACGACACCGTTCCCAGTCTCCACAGCCTTGGGCGGGGGGCGGAGAGGTTACCCCAGTGACAGTCATCGTCAGTGCTGGGCTGTGGCTGGCGCCACTGGCTGGGCTGTGAAACTGCTCGGCGGCCCAGCGGACTTCTAAGGCAGGCTCCCTGCTGTCACTGGGTGTGCTGGGGAAGAGGTATCTCCCCCCCCCAGCCTCAAGTGTCAGCTGGGCACTGCAGGGAGGGTGCCCGCATGCATGAGTGCAGGGCAGCCTTGCCCCATGGGGATGCAGTGACCTGGTGGCTACTTCCCAGAGACTGGGACCCTGCATCCCTACTATACTCCAACCCTGTGTGCCAACCTTGAACCCCTTCCTGTACCCCTAAACTCTCAGCCCCACTCCACATCCTGCACCTCCAGCAGGAGCCATCCCCCCACCCCCTAATCCTTGCCCTAGCCTGCAGCTCTCTCTTACACCCTAACCACCTTATTTCTGGCCCAATCTGGAACCTGCAGCCAGAACCTTCACCCCTTCCCTTATCCAGCCCCCCCGCTTCAACCTGGAGCCCCTTTCTGCACTCTGAACCCCTCACATCTGGCCCTACCCAGAGCCCACACCTCCACCTGGAGCCCTCACCTCTAGCTCATATCCAACTCATATCAGCAGTCCAGAGTCCCAAAGGCCTGGTCCCCAGTCCACATCCCAGCTGGAGCCCTCACCCTTCTTCCCCCAAAACCCTTGCCTCAGAGTCCAGTGAGTGACAGAGGGAGGATGGATGGAGCTAGCAGGGTGTGGTGTCTCAGAGAAGGAGCAGCGGTATTCAGTTTTGTGCAGTTAGAAAGTGTGCATCCCTGTTCGGTGGTGCTTTGCCAGTGCAGTGGGTGCCTGCCCCAGAAGTTGCTATATATACGAAAACAATTCACAGCCACTGGTCCATAGGTGCACAGCTGCAACTATCACTGGCCTATGGCCTGCCCAGGAGACAATAGACAATAAGAAAGGAAAATAAAGCAGTAGAATGAAAGGCAAAGCTGAGAATGGTGGCCTTTGCTTCTGGGCAGGATAGCACTCTGAGGTGGTTAGGGCAAGAACACAGAAAGTAATACATGCCCAAGGGTTACAGTGTTCAAGAAAGGGCTTTGAAAAATGGGAAAGCATCTATGGACAGTGGAGGACTGGACGAACTAATGGGAAGAAAAGGCCAACAAAGGAACAAACACAATAGATATATAACCACAGAATGGTATGAACGTCGGCTAAACTTCTTCAAGCATTCAAAAACTATCCTCTTGTTGAACAGGTATCATCTTGTGTGAATTTATAATAAGATTTGATGTTTGACTTAATCAGTTGTTTCCAAGGAGCTGGGGCCTTGTGTGAAAATTTCAACTTTCATTTTAAAATAAACAAAACAAGTTTTAAGTCGTCCTGATTTTGGAGAGGAGGTTGAAAACATGATATGAGTGTATCCTAATTATACAACAGACAGAAACAATTACAAACCAAACACATATCATAGGGAAAGCAAGGACAATAATAGAATGATGATTCCACAAACTCAGCTATTGATAAGTAGTTCTTGCCAGACAAAATGCTGTTAACTAAGATTTCTTTACCCATCTTGAGATCTGCTTTCTTTAGCTGGTGACAGTGAGTGGCATTAGGATGTAGTCTTCTCTTAACAGGCTGGTGTGACACCACTATAATGAAATTGAAATCAGTGTTTCCCACCCAGAGGTATGTGTACTCCTGGGGATACACTGAGGTCTTCAAGGGGTCAGGATACATCAACTCATCTAGATATTTGCCTAGCTTTACAAGAAGCTACATAAAAACACTAGTAAAGTCAGTTCAGTCTAAAAGTTCATTCAGACTGAGTTGTTTCTACTGCTTCATATGCCTTATGCTGAAATGTAAGTACAATATTTCTACTACAATTCATTTATTTGATAATAAGATGTTAGAAAGCATGTTTTCAGTAGTAATCTGTGATATTTTTGGCATGTTTTTCTAAGTAAATAGTTTTTAAGTGAGGTGTAACTCCATGGTATGCAAAACAAATCTGACTCCTGAAAAGGGTACAGTAATCTGGAAAGGTTGAATGGCACAACCAGTTTCACACATATAAAATGGGAAGTGACTGCTAAGGAAGGAGTACTGCAGAAAAGGATCTAGAGGTTATAGGGGACCATAAGCTAAGCATGAGTCAATGGTGTGACACTGTTGAAAAAAAGCAATCATCATTCTGGGGTGCATCAACAGGAGTGTTGTAAGTAAGACATGAAAGTAATTCTTCCACTCCACTCTGCACTGATTGGGCCTCAACTGGAGTATCACGTCCAGTTCTGGGCACCACATTTCAGGAAAAATGTGAAGAAACTGGAGGAGATCCAAAGAAGAGTAACAAAAATGTTTAAAGGTCTAGACAAACAGTTTTTCTGAATATATAGTAGACCTATATGCCTGAAAAGGGTGTTTTTGAGACAGCTAGTGGTGAGATGTCCAGCAAGCTTTCCAAAGAGGTTTAATGACAGTGTTGAGGCTTTTGTGCTCTAGAGCAGAATGTTGTGAACTTTAGGTTCTTCTGGTGGATGTTGGGCAGCCAGCATCCAGAAAGTCAGAGATCCAGTTCTAGTTTCATAGAATAACAGTCAAATGCTACGTTAGGCAAAATGATTGGGGGATTGTGGCAAAAGGTCCATCAGATCCAAATAAGAGAAGTGCCTGACTCATACCAGGGTCACATATCCAGCATCTTTCCGTGGTTTCCCAAGGCTGTTGGTATCATGGGGACTAGGCAGAGGACAGACAACAAACAGGGTAAGAAAGGCATTTAACAGGGACTGTCCCCTGAAATAGAACACTTGGCATTTTTTGTTCTAGTCTCTAGTAAGGCTAGAGATGGGTATCCTTTCTTGCAAAGATTGCTCATCAACACAGGGTCCTGTTAACCACAGGGATTTTAAATGAGAATTTAGGCTTGCCAATCTGATTTAAAGATTTAATTTAAAGATTAAAGGTCCATACCTATCCCTGTGCAACTTGTAATTGAAAGGTAATTTCAGGATTCCCAGAGATTATACAGGCAACACTGTTTAATAACACTTATTTTTTGCAGCATGCAGAAGACATCATTTTTTTGCAGCATGCAGCAGTAAAAGACATAATTAAATAACATATACAAACTATAGGACGGTGAGTACAGTTAATGTTTGAATACAACTTAATCCTAAATAAACACACACACACGGTTTAAATGGTTATGCTAAGTTAAAAATCAACTAGGCTTTTATAACAAATCATACTCACTACCCCTTTGTCAAAGGGACCCAGGGGAACCCCCATCTGCAGCAAAAGATAGTGAGCGCAGCAAAGCAATGAGAGATATGAGGCTTTAAGAAAATGAAAAATTGGTACCAATAGATAAAAATAAGGAAAGTGGTACCCAACACAAAGTACTGAGGCTCTGGTACTGGAACACGGCCATACAGCTGCAGCAGGGAGATATTTATGCTCCATCTGTTCTCGACCTATAGTACACTCCTAACTCCTGGAATTTTCCCCCAACTTTTCGAAATATTGATAAAATGTCAACATGAACTTCAGGCCCAACCTATCTAATTGGACTTTAGGTAATGCTGACCAATTCACAGGATGGTGAGTGAAACATCAGTCTGTTTGTACAGACATTTCTCCTTGTAGCCCCAAGATAAATAAAAGATATGGACAGAACTGGGGCCAAATGGTTAGCCTTGCTTTTACTCTATACGCAGGGTGTCCCTGTAGATATTCTTGCGTTACTGCTAAGTATGCAAAAATCTAGGCCACTAGGCCTCTGTAGCCTAAGTTGACTAAACTCACATGGCTCCTTACTTAAGCTATACAGGATTAATAGGCAAAGCAGAAAAATCAAAATCAAGTCAATGTGCCTCTTACAGGTCAGTAGAGGCAAGAGTCCTTTATCAGTCACTCAGGGTTGTCTAAGAGCTGGCTATTACTATGATCTGCCTGCAAGTTCTGAATGCCTGGAAAATATAGGACTTTGATGAACACACCAGAACATAATAGCTTTCTGACCAAACAAAAATAACTTAGCTCCTTCTTGTCTATGTGATTTGTCACCACTACGGTAGAGGTATCTCCATCCTGTATACTTTCCCCTCTCTTGGCAGCATAAATCCAGATCTATCCAGCCACATCTGCTGCTGCCTTGTCAGCTTTAGTGACATTTGCCTCAGCCCTGATCTTCCTTCCATCCCTACCTTCTCTATGTTCCACAGCTGTCTCCACCCTTCTCATGCTGCCATTCCTAGCCTTATGCCTATCTCCCTTCTTTTGCACTTCCATTTGTGGAATATCCACTCTATCTTTAATCGTCTCAGTATATTGATCTCTCCAGCTCCTGGCTCTCTTTTTGTCTGACACTGCCTGTGCTGCAGCTACCCTCTCTTACAGAAGCCTCTCCTTCCATATTCCACATCTTGGATCACACCAGGTGAGGGTGTTGGACTTCTCCTTTCTGCTGATCTAAAGGGCACTGCAGTTGCTACAGCTGGGCCCTGTGGCAACTGCCATCCCCCTCTCACCAGTAGGCTTGAAAGTATGTCACAACTGTTAATCATGGATTTCATAGCTTTTTTAATGTTTTAAGATAAATTTACATATTAAGACGGAAGGTAGGACTAGACTGGTAGAAATGTAGCAGCTTCTCAAACAATGGAAACAGGTCCCAACAAGGCACTCCAGACGACCCCAGGTATCAACAAATTTATTTCTTATTAAATATGTATGTAAAGTAGCAAATACAGCTGCATTAAATGATTTTTCCTATTGATCTAGATAGTCAAAATAGGCCTTCTTGACGATCTGGATCGATAGGAAAAAGCCTTTAATGCAGCTGTATTAGCAACAGCACATGAAGCACCTTCAAAGCATTAAAAGAAAATACTATTGTATATTGGTTTAGCAAATAACTACAGGAAAATGTGTGCAAACTTCATACTTTTATCTTGAGTTTTTATAATAATATTTTATCGCCAGTTTCAGAAGCATATTTAAAATCCTCCTGTGGGCCCATTACCATAGTCTTGGAGCACCTCATAAACTTGTAGTGTATTAATTTTATAATATACCTGTGAAATAAGGATATAATCCCCACTTTACAGATGAGAAATAGACTTAGGCTATGTCTACACTACATGATAGAGATGAATTTAAGCAGTTAGCTCAATTTTACAATGGCACTGTCTTCACTGTAAATACCATTAGGTCAATTTTAGGGACCGCTAAGGTTGATATTATGCCATCATCAAAAGCAACTCGGTGTAGAGTCAAGTTTGTATTTAAAAGTTCGAATTAGGGCTAGTTTGGAAATTCTGTGTCTTTAAATTAACTTTATTAGCCTTCAGAGGTGTCATGTATATATCTCACAATGCTCCACAGTTGTCCGTTCTGCCTACTTCCATCTCCGCTGCTCTCCAGGTACACAGGAAGTAGGCCACAGGAAGCACGTCACAGGAAGCCTGTGAATTTGAATTCATCACCAGCAAGCCCAGGACATTTAAAGGGCATCTGGAAACCAGAATTTCTTTTGGCCATTGCATTGTTACCCATCACATCATATTGTTAGCCATAACTTTGCATTGCATCATTAGCCATCGCATCGCATTGTTAGGCCATCTCTTGCCATCATGAGTACTCAGGTTTGTGATCTGAGTTCTTGGAGTTGCAAGAGAGCTCCAGCATGGACCCATAATGAGATCATGGATCTCCTTGCTGTTTGGGGAGAGGAGTAAGTGGCAGGCAGATTTAGAGTGTCCAAGCAAAATGCAGAAATTTATTAAAAGATTTCATGTGAGCTGATCGACAGAGGTTACTCCCAGGATGCTCAGTAATACCAAGTTAAGATGAAAGAACTCCAGTAGGCTTATCACAAAGTCCAGGAAGCCAACAGGCAGTCTGGGTCTTCTCCAAAAACGTGCTGGTACTGTGAACAGCTGGACACAATTCTTGGGAGGGACCTGACCACGATACCCATGCTTAATTTGGACTCCTCAGGAAGCCCTTTTCCAGAGTCTGGGGTGACCTGAAAGGAATAAACATAAAGAGGAGGCAGGAGGAAAAAGGCAATGGAGAGGAGGCTGAGGGCAGCCAGCAGGGGCCCCAGGAAGCTGTTCCTGACAGCCCAGAGCTCTTCACACTGGACCTTCAGCCAGTCCGCTCTTTGCCAATCCATGAACCACTAGGGTCTAGCTGCTCTGATGAGTATTTTTTTCCTGGAATGCTACAAGCAGGTTGTGGCTGGGTTTAGGTGTAGGTTTTTCTATGGATCTATGCCCCCTCAGAACAGCGTGTTAATATTTCTGGGGCTGGAACTCTTATCACTCTTTGAGATCTCCACGAAGGCTTCATCTAGGTTCTCTTGTATTTGTTTTCCATAAGGTTTTTGGGCAGGCCTGCCTTATTGTGACTTCCACAATAGCACACTTTGCCGTGCCAGACAACCAGACAGTGATCTGGTATCATGGCACCACGCAGTATTTTAGCACATTTTCCAGGCTTGTGCTCACAGAGGATGAGCATCTCTTCTTTTTCCCTATCTGTTATTCTTAGGAGGGTGATGTCTTCTTTGGCAACCTACAGAGGCATGGGAATTTGGATTAGATTTCTTTGCAATGCTCCCTGCTTTTTTACATTTCCTTAAACCGCATTGCCGCACCACATGGCTGGCAGACACTCCATCTTTCCCCCGCTTCCACATGGCTGGCAGGCTCTCCTAGCCTCCTCCCCTCCCACCACACTGCTAGCTTGATTATGAGCCACTGAGAAATGTTTTTCCTCCTCCATATGGCTGGAAAACTTTTCCCCCTCATTTCATTGGATCTTACATAAATCCCTCCCCACTCAGCCAGCCATGTGGCTGGAGTCAACTACTTTCCCCTCACCATGGGGCTGCTGGGCTCTGGGGACCCTGCTCCCAGACATGGGCATGTCCAGTGCAGGTGGGTTTGCTTTGCAGAGGATTGCTCTGGGGCTCATCAAAAAAACATTTTCCCCTGGTCCCAGACATTAGCTGGCTTCTGCTTTAAACACCCCTCTCCTGTTCCACCCCTAGTAAGGCAGACAATAGCTTACCATGTCCACAATGAAATGGTCTGGGTAAGTGATGGCATGTGCAATCCAGACTTTGATTCCTTGCCATCCTTAAGAAGCCAAAACTGGCCTTGCAAATAGAAAGATTCATTGATTATAAAGACAGAGACTCATTCGTTCTATGGGTAAGCACTTTGTGTGAATTGTATCTAAGTTTTGACCTTCAGTTTCCAGCAGGCATCCTCAGCATGGGAGACAGGACAAGGAAGTACTAAAGGTCCAAGCAGGACCTTATCCTGCAGCAGCTGGAGTGGGCTGAAACAGCATCTGCTGCCAGCCAGCCAGAGGGCCACAGCACAGTGGCAGAAGAGTGTCCTGGAGGTCAGGAGAGAGCAGTCGGTGTACTTCAGTGAGGACACAGTACAGCTCCTCACAACTGTGAGAGAGACCAAACCAAGGTCCTGCACTTTATGCTGGAGCTGCAGAGGGACTCCATACAAGGTAGTCATTTTGCAGGCTCTGCTCCCTGCTGCCTAGACTCCCTGAAATCCAGGTCACCCAACCACTTCAATGCAGATCCCAAACATGGGGTAGGAGGGCAAGGACAGTCTGTCACTCCACCTCCAAGACTCATTGCAAAAAATTATTCCAACTCTGTTGACACCCTGTCTTCTCCCTGCTGCTTAACCCTCTCCCTCTCGAATAAACATTCTTTTGAAGACAACCATGGTCTGATTTATTATTTCACGTGTGGTGGGGTGCACAAATCAGTATGGGGATTTATGGCATAGTGACTTGGGTGGGAGTGGAGAAGGCTGATAGCACAGCTGCCCACTGCTATGCCAAAGTCCACATAGGACTCGTGGCCGAAGGACCCAGACGGGGGTGGAGCGGGCTGATAGTACAGCTGCCTGCCACTATGCAAAGGTCCACAGAGAACTTGCAGTAGAGGGACCCCGGTAGAGGTGGGGGTTGCCAAAGCCAATGGGACTGATGAAACCCAAGAGGCACTGCCCAGAGTCCAGGATCAGGTCCCAGAGTGGGTCCTTGGTAGCGCCTGCCTCCAGGCACGGGGAAGCCAGGTGCCAAAGGCGTGCCTCTGCTTTAAAAAAAAAAAACCCTTAGCCTCCCCCCCCCCGCACCCAAATACAAACATTCCTTTTTTGATAATAACCCTCCCTGTACATCCACTCTTTTCCCTGTGCCTTAACCCTCTTCCGCCAAATAAAAGTACTCTTTCTGTGAAAGGCATGCTCCAGTATATTTTTTATTCCATAAGGCTATTGGTTATGGGAGGTGCACAAATCATTTTGAGGAGTGTGGGGGAGGTGGGGAGGGTTGTATACAACAGTCAAATACAGCAGAATCATGTGGCTTCCCAATCATTCATGAAGTGTTTTTTCAAAGCCTCCCTGCTGCTGTTGCCTCTGCCTTTGCTCTGGAGAATGCCCTTGTGGGTGGTTACAAATAAGCCCTACGCGTGGCATCAGCCTCTGCACTCCAGGCTGTCATGAAATTCTCCTGCTTAAACTCACAAAGGTTATGCAAAATACAGCATACTGTAACCACAGTGGGGACATTCGTTTCTGAAAAGCCCAAATGGGTCAATAGGCACCTGAACCATGCTTTTAAATGGCCAAAGGTGCATTCCACCAGCATTCTGTACTTGCTGAGTGTGTAATTGAAGTAATCCTTGCTACAGTTCATGGTGCCTGTTTATCGCTTCATGAGGCACGGGTGCAGAGGGCAAGCAGGGTCACCCAGTATTACTATAGTCATCCTCATATTGCTGATCTTGATTTTCTGTACTGGGGAAAAGAGTCTCATCCAGGAGCTTTCTGTACAGCCCAGAACTCTGAGGTCCATGACCACCTACCACACCTTCAAAAAGTATCCCTTTCTGTTTATATACTCAGAGGCCAGGTGGTCCGGGGCCATGATGGAAATGTGCATGCCATCTATAGCCCCACTGCAGTTTGGAAACCCCATGGCAGCAAAGCCATCCAGTATGGCCTGTATATCTCCCAGGGTCAAAATGTTCCTCAGGAGATGCCAACGGATTGCATTGGCTACCCACTGTAGATCTGCCCACCCTAAACTGATGTGACACTGACCAGTAACCGTCAGGCGTTGTAAACTTTCTTAGAGTGATTGCTACTTGCTTGTGAACCTTTAAAGCCCCATTCTTGTGTTGTTGCCCTTCAGGGCAGGGGCCAGCAAATCACAAAGTTCCATAAAAGTGTACTTGTGCATCTGGAGGTTCTGCACCCACTGCTGGTCATTCTTTGACTCCAAACAATGTGGTATCACCAATGTGCACTGGTTTCCTGAGTCCAAAACCACCACTCCACTGTCAGCAATGTATTCAGGGCAGCCAGCATTTGTAATTTCCTGGGCCGCAGTTGAGCAATTTCCTCTTCAACATTCATCATCATCATCCTCAGCCATCATCTCATTCCACCACCCTTCCCCTTGAAGGATAAAGTGTGACAATCTGGGAAGTTGCCGTAATGGCTTTTGCAATAACTTGAAGCATTTGAGCATACATGCTTGCACTCGTGCTGTTTTGGAGAAAATGGTGTGATCTCCTATTTATTGTTTGCATGGTTTGAGGGTGCTCTGAATTCTGGGAGAGTGTTTTGCATTCTGGGATAGTGATATTAGACACCCACAAGCAACTGCAGCAATTTTTTTCCCCACATCGCAGTGGTACAAAACTCCCAGAATTCAACAGGCCTAAGGCACTCTGGGATAGGTACCTACAATGCATTGCTCACACAGTCAAATTTGAATAAGGCAATGGAGACATGGTAAGTAGCATTACTGGAACATTTATGAACAATTAACTTTGAGTTTATAAGATCAAGGTTAAAAAGTCAAATTTATTAAGAATTGATTTTATTGCATATTATAGATGTACCTAAGAGGGTTTATTCAAGATCACACTGGCAGATAGGGAATTCAATCAGGGTCTCTCACAGTCAAGACTAGCACCCTAACCACTGGACTATATTTCCTACATATAGTCAGTGATTTTCAAACTTTTGTACTGGTGACCCGTCGCATAAGCCAGCCTCTGAGTGCAACTCCCTTATCTATTAAAGCATTATTTATATATTTAATGCCATTGTAAATGCTGGACACAAAGCAAGGCTTGGGGTGGAGGCTATGTGAGTATATTTGGCGAGTAAGGTCTCATGAGTAACTGCCAGAGATGGAAAAAGTTCCCAAGAAGTTACTTGAGTAAAAGTGTAGCTGCTTTCACTTTGGGATACTTGAGCACAATCTAGATGTGTGTGGGTGTACATGTGTGCACCTGTTTGTACTTTTACTCAAGTAGTTTTCCAGCAGGGCAGCGGTAACTCACACTTAAGTACAAGTCCCTCCCCCCCCTACCAAAAGCAGCTGCGCTTTTACTGAAGTACATTTTGGGTACTTTTTCTCTCTCTGGTATCTGCACTTTTACAAAGTCAGGCTTGTTGTCATTTATAAGTTCAGATTTTTAAAAATCACTCCCGCAGTGTTATCTATTCCTGGTTTATGTTTCCTCACACCCACACCTGCAACACAACCTCCCTGTAATACCCAATTAAACCCCTCAATCCCTGTGTTGGTAGTTTCTGGGCAAACTTTTTTGGTGTGTCCCCTTAACAGTCTTATAACTATCTTAACTAGAGGAGTTGTTTATGCATCAGCTTGGAGATTTAATCTCAGCCCATAATGTGGTTTCATAAAACTGTATTCTCACCTTTTAAAAATGCAATTAGATGAAGTCCACTGTGATGCTGCCATCCCATTTTTTTTTATAAAAATCTGTTTTTGATTATGAATATGCACAATTCAAATATGCTTTGTGAAAATGGGGCTTATGACTATTGTTGGAGAGCTTGTAATCTTGTGAATTTGTTCATTCTGTTTGTGTGCATGTTTCAATCCTGTATTTGATGTTAGAAATATAAAGTGTAAAGCTATTTATTAATTTAAGTCTCCTAGAGAAAGCCATTAGTGGTACATAAGGAATTTAATTGTCCAATGCTCAACACAAGGATACATGAATATTTGTTCTTCTTGTAAGCCTAAACTGTGGTTGGTCCTACAAAGACAACCATGACACCTAATGCTGGAATCCATTTTGAATTTGGTATTTTTCCACAGAGATGGGAGGAATGAGACAAAGTCTTCATGCCCTGGGAGAATTCTATTCAAGTTCTGGGGAGCAAATAAGGATTATCTTCAGCTGGCTTCACAGACTGTGCCACAACAAGAGGACACATGAAAAGACCTGGAAGGAAAAAATTCTAATGGAGGTAGAAGCTGCTAGACCCAAATCAGAAAGAAGATCAGGTTTGGCCTGAGAGGAACTTAACCTGAAATAAAAAGGAGGGTAAGAAAATATGATTTTTAACAATTCTTAGTGTAGTGGCTTAGCTGGCTTACCTTGTTTTATTTTGGCTTACTTTGATCTCTGTCATCATTTGCAGTCACTTAAATCC
Organism: Carettochelys insculpta; assembly: GCF_033958435.1. Taxonomy (NCBI): domain Eukaryota; kingdom Metazoa; phylum Chordata; order Testudines; family Carettochelyidae; genus Carettochelys; species Carettochelys insculpta. Next base: position 20,845,685 of record NC_134152.1, read on the forward strand.
TACTTTTATACCTAATAAAACCACTTGCTTATTAAATCAAACCCAATATAAACAATTGTTGCATAGGGGAAGGGGAATAACAGCTGTCCATATCTCTCTTTCATTGCTAAAGGGACCAAATCTTATGAGCTCGTTGTGTAAAACTTTTATACAGAGTAAGATGGATTTGGGGTTTTGGTCCCATTGGCGCTGTGCACCTGGGTGCTGTCACATCCCTGTGAGCCCTCCAACTTGAGTTGTTATTAGAGATTGTGTTAGTGTGCTGAGGGGGGCTGTTACTGTAACTATAAGCCTTAGCTGGGGGAGATGAGAACTTCTGGCTAAGCAGAACAAGTTGGATAGTGCTCCTTCTAATTGTTTTCCATCCATGTGCAGAATGAATGGTTATATACACCAAATCAAGTGCAGTCGTGCACCACCAATGGAAAGACATGCTACCGGCAATGGGTGCTTTGCTAATCAGCTGGGCAGCACATGACTATCTCCTGTGTGGCTGCCCAAGTGCTCAGCTTACAGGGAACACTGGTGGTGGGGGCAGACTCAGTGGTATGATCAATCAGGTGACAGTTTCAAGGAGATCTGTGACCCAATCCAACTTTATATTAAATCTGCATACTTGCCAAGGAAAACGTTTAGCACCCCAGTTCATAGAGGCTCCAATACTACAAGAAGTTAGCATGTAAGGAATCCTATTGAAGCTGAAGTTACACAACAGCCTCAATTTTAAAGGCACAAATTTGGCACATCTTGGCTATTAAAGATGATTTAATTTTGTTCCTCTCCCTGTAACTTAGAAAAACAAAGTAACTGAGAATATCGTACAAGGAAATTAAGAATACACATTGATTTTCTTTTTAAGCTTTATTCAGTTAGGCAGTAAAGAACCCATCTCCACACAAGCGTTTCATTTCTGGGTAGCAGAGGAATAATACATGAGCCACAGGTGAGTGCATTAACCCTCCCCTCCCCCAGCTTCCAAGAAATAAAACAGCATGTTTAATACAGTCTTATTATGATGGTGCTCCAATACAGATTGATTGTAAAGTTATTTGTAAGTGGAGAAAAAGTAAAATGGACGAACAGTGTGAGTGTCTTTAGGCATATGAATTTTCTTTGCTTTAACATTCAAACACTGTCTTTCTTGCAATACATATCACGGCATGAAGGTTTCAAAAGCACTGATATTGGAATGCATTTGCTCATGAGTATCAATAAATATATCGCCTGTGACTTCCCTACACCTAATCAGGCAATTAGAGTGCAAAAAAGGCCATAGCTTTGTTGGAATATCTTACTCTTAAAGCGTATGTCCACGAAAGATTGGCAAAACAGGAGAGTGAACGCAGATCTGCCTAGGACCTACTGAGAAGGCAGAACAGGTAACCATGGTAAATAGATAAAACATTGTTAAGTTTTTGTGTTACTTGTAGCTGCTGTTAATTTGTGTTATTTGATCATCTCTACTCTAGCCAAAGGGCTAAGCTCGCCACTCACGTAAGCAAGTGCAGCTCTATTAATGTCAATGAAAATTGTATCAGCTCATGCCAGTAGTGACCTTGGCTCAAGTTCTTTTATTATGATTAAGTTCTGATTTAAAAAAACTCCTTTTGGGTAGCTCAGTATTTAAAGTGTGGTTTTACTCTGAAAAGTGATTAAATTGGTAAAAGTTCTTAAGTTCTAAGTGGCTAAAATGGAATCCCAAGTTTATCATCTTTTAATGACTTTTTTTTTTTTTTTTTTTTACCAGATTTGTTAAGCGTACAAATAGAGAAACAGTATTTACACCTGCCAGACCACCAAACGCATCTGGGATGTGAGACAACGTGCTTCCTACCTTGGACATCACCACTTGTAACAGATTCTGTAACTGGAACAGAACTGTGCAAAGTGCATGAGTCACAAAAAGAACTAATTCATCTCTTCCAGGGTATGGCACAGCTAATTAGGATAAAGAATAAAATGTTGGGAAAATATTTTAGGCAATGGACAGATATGACAGCATACAAACTGTTACACAGGTGCCATTTTTATAGAAACTTTTCTGACCATAACCACACTTTAGGGGTAAAGGTGAATTTAAGAAAATCTTGATGGTAAGAAATTAATCAAATGCATTATTGAATAATCTACTGAATTTACATAGACAAGCAAAAATTACTTTGCAAAATTTTCAAATGAGTTCAACAAAAATTGGATAGTCCTTCATTTTACTATTATATGTATAGGTCCTGAAAATACCAGTGAACTGAAGCACAATAATTTACAAGTGCAAATTAAAGTATTAAGAAAGTGAATTAAAAAGCATATCACTCTACCTCCACCAGAACATCACTTTATTGTTTATCTTTCATCAACAATGTAAAACTCTACTAGATACTCTATCCTGGTTTTTAAAAAGGTAAAGATTACATTGGATAAGCTACGTTTTACCAAAGAAACTACAGCAATCACAGTAGAATGAGATTTGAGGGACAATTCTGAATTACAAAAAAGGGTACACTGCAAGCAGAGGGAAGTGCACATTAAATCAAACGCCTGCTAGATTCATTGCTTTTAAATGCACAGTGACAATTCTTGAGAAACTGTACATGATAAAAAAAAATCACAGAAGTGATTGCAAAATAACCAAATTACATTTTAATCAGCCAACTCAGAAGTAATCATTGAATGTTCAATATTTTCAGGGTTTTTGGAAAATTTCCTGCTTACCAAACAAAAATTATGTTAATTTGACAAACTGTGAAATACAAGGATTGAAATAAAAAGTATATTGGAAGTACGCCTAAACTACAAGAATAAGCCAAAGGGTGGGACAAGAGGGGAAGAAGAGGGGAAGACACAAAGGCTTTTTCTTCTATCTCAGAAGTTCTTCCAATGCAGTATGTATCTGATACAACTCTTCGCTTTCAGTCTATTTCTGAAGTTCATATCTTGTAGCCATTTTTATACTAACTGGTCAACTTAACCAGCACTGTTGCCAACCAACCAGAGTAACAAGAATCTAAATGCATCAAATCTCCCTTTGCTGTGATTTCTTCCCGGACCCATTTTTCTGTTTTTCTTTGAACAGGGTTCGATGTTTCCTGAATTTTTCACAGGGTCAGGTGGAATGGAGTTCCAAATCACTCTGCGGTTTGTAGCATTCTGTTTTCTTTTCTGCAGCTAACCCCCGGACACGTTTGCAGTTCTTCTGCAGCAGAAAGACAACCGTGTTGTTCAGGCGGTGAGCGTTCACCCTGGACCCTGGGGGGGTTGCAGACCATTGTGTTTAGCATATCCCTGAGTGCAGCTATCCTGCAGGATTCACTTCCCAGTGCACTGAGATTTCCTAGGTTTCCTCAGATTAAGCCCCAGTATGCATCACCACCCGCTGTGGTGCAGCTATGGATGCCTGAGGCCGAGTTGATTCTGGTGGATGTCTGACCTTGCTGAACCAGACTGATCTGCTTTCTTCCTATTCATACCCAGGCTGTCCAACCTTCATACAGCTGAGCCAAGTTATCTAGATTAGTTGCTTCCTTAATCACAAAGTCAACCTATTAAAGAGCCAAATAAACAAACACTATTAGAACTAGTGTAACTAAATGAGTTTTCAAATCATAGTTAACTGTTAAAAGTGCATGCTCATTAAGACTTAACATTCAGAAATTTTTGTATTGCATTTCTACGTGAACTTTATATTCCATTAATTTATTCAGACAAATCTACATTAGAATGGTCATACCAGGTCACACCAATAGTCTGCCTAGCCCAGTATCCTCTCTTCCTGTCATCCACTCCCAGCTTCTGGCAGTCACAGGACAGGAATACCTAAAGCATGGTGTTGCAACCCTGACCACCTCTGCTTATACTCGTTAATGGCTCTATCCTTTATGATGAGGGTAGGGAACCTTTTTTGGGCTGGGGGTTACTGTCCCATAAATAAATCAGTCGGGGGTCACACAAATGAGATCCAAAAAACAAAACAAAAAACCCTGTATGGGGTCTAGGGGGTAGGGAGGGTGCAGGAGTGGGCTGGGCCAGACAACCTGGGCAGGAGCAGGGTGCATGAGTGGGCTGGGGAGTACAAGAGCAGGCTATGGATGGGAAGTGTAGGATGGGTCTGGGGATCTGGGTGGGAGGAAGGGTGCAGGAGGATTTGGGGTGTGGAATCTGAAAGGCAGGGGTCAGGGAAGAGGGAGGGGTTTGTGGGGGGCAGGAGCAGTGTGCGGTGGGGAATGGGAATGTGGGGGCAGAAAGGGTGAGATGGGGGTCTGGATGGCAGGAGGCACAGGAATGGTGGAGGGGCACAGGAACTGGGCAATGGGAGTGCACTTACCTGCTTATCCCTGGATGCACATGGTACTGCATCCCCTTCCAGACACTGGCCTCCCTTGCTCTCACTGGCTGGAATTCCGGCCAATCAGAGCAGTGGTATGAGACCTCCAGACAGTTGAGGCCATTGCTGCTCCCACTCCCCTTCCCCCAGCTTGTGGGGGGTGGGAAGATGGCAGCAAGTAGCACGGACACTGACAAGCCACTTCCTGCTCCCCTATCCACCCATCGCCTTCCTTCTTCCAGCCCTGACAGAGCCCAGGATCTGGATCTGGCCTGTGAAGCTTGGATCCAGATAAGCCACCTGGACTGCAGGCCGGCAGCGTTCCCGTCCCCGGCTCTATGAACATTGAACCCTTCTACAGTTTTGGTCTTCACAACATTCCCGGAAACATGTTCCACAATTGGACTACATTGTGTGAGGTATTTCCTTTGGTTTGTTTTAAACCTGCTGCCTCCAAAACAAAGTTTCAGGAAAGAAAAGACCAAGTATGCTCTTTAAATGAATGTGCTGCAAACATTTAAGAACATGCTCAACTCTTCATAGATAAATAATTACACGGGCAGAAATTACAATGAGAATTGAGTAAAATTAAACATTTCTTTGTCATGCTGAAATTTCCAGGGAAATTATTCCTCTGTGTGGCTCAGACATCACCAGGCCCTGGATAAGCATTTGAGTGGGGGCCCCGGGACTGAAGCAGTTGGGGCAGCAGCAGCCAGCCCTCAGCACCACCTGGACTGCTCGGTGCCTCCCCCTGTAGCCATTTAAACAGCTTGGAGACCCTGGTCCTTTTTAAAATCACTGCACCCAAGGGCAATCTACTCCTCCCTATTAAACGCCTGGATGTTACTCATTAAAAACTGGGAGTTGCAAAGGCGTGCACAAATGTGTGACAGCACAGAAGGCAACAGTTTGGATGGACTAAAAAGGAATATTCCACACACAGTTCATGCTTAGCTGTGTTGGTTCTGCAGCACTAACAAGAATGAGAACTTTTGGGTCACTAAAATAAATATATGACGTGCAGCAGGATGGTCAGTAAAACAAATGGGAGTATCACTCTGCAACACAGTCTCCCTACTCTGTAATGACTGTATACATAGTCTAAACTTGCAATGGGTGCTTTTGCTACTACAATGTACTGCAAAAGGGTGTCTAATTTGTTGTTTGCTATCAGTGTTTCTCAACTTGGGGTATGTGTACTACACCGAGGTTTTCCCGAGAGTACATCATCTCATCTAGAGATTTGCCTAGTTTTAAAACAGGCTACATAAAAAACCACTAGTAAAGTCAGTACAGTCTACAAGTTCATTCAGACAGTGACGTGAAGTGTTTCTACTGCTTCACATGCCTTAGGCCTGAAATGCAGGTACAATATCTCTATTCCAATTAATTTATTTGGTCATAAGATGGTAGACAGTAAGTTTTCAGTAGCGGATTCTCTGATATTTTTGCATGTTTTTGTAAGTAAGTAGTTTTTAAGTGTGGTGTAACTTGGTGGTATGCAAAACAAATCTGACTCCTGAAAAGGATACAGGGATTTGGAAAAGCTGAATGGCACTTGTTTCAAGACCTCAGGACCATGTTTCTCAACTGGTCGTATGCGTACGCTTAGGGTATGAGAGATATTTGGGGGTACCTCTTTTCTTCTTAATGAGGTACTTTATAAAAAAAGGCAATACATATTGCACTATAACATGCCCCTCTTTTTGCTCTCCAAAACGAGCTCTAGTTTAGCAACACTGCTTCCCATTTCTTCTGTCCCCTGACCCTCTTTTCCGTAAAACAACCAGGACAGACCACAATATTCCAATGTGGACTAGCCAGTCCTCAGACCACTCACTACTGGTTTCAGTTTTGCAATCAAGTTTAAACAAAAGCTAAATCAATCAATAATTAATTGACAAGGATTGTTAAAGAATGTCACAAACTCAAGTTCAACTCACCTGTTCAGCAACGGACATTCTCCTGTTGGGATCCACATCTCGGCCCTCTAACTTGGCTTTGACTCGCTTCCACACACTGACTGCATATGAATTTCTTTCTTGCACAGCTAAAAATGAAATTTTCAAACAATCAGCTACATTTAACAGTACATACAGAGGACATTATCACATTTTCACTCCATTATTTACCCTTTCCTGTTTTAGGATCCCTGGCAGCCTTTTTAGGACTACAGGTGACACTTTTGCCAGTTCCTGGAACCGTACTTGGAGGTGTATCCGCTGATGTAGCAAGATTCTTCTGAACTGGCTTTCTTGCATTCTGCGACATGACCTCCGGCTGGGTCTTCTGCCCTGTGTTGCTACGCACTGCTGTAAAAATATTTGTTCATTTGAGCAATAGAATGTGGAAGAGTATTTTTACAACTCATCTGTTTTTACACACGAATTTAAATGGAACCATCATAAGTAAGAAATATATATAGCAGCTCAGTAACTAGGTATTCTCTAAAACAAGTTCCTAGGAGATGTATTCCCATTAGTAATAAGTGCATGAATGAATAAGGAAAAATTCAACTTCATAGTCCTGGGAATAGGTTTCCTGACAGTAAATTAAAAAAAAAATTCTAAGGAAAAAATGGAAATTGGCCTTCTCATTCCAGCCACAAATCCTGTCTGAATACTACACAGCTGCTTTAGGTTACACACACTGCCCTCCTCTGCCCTTTGAAGCTCTGATTTTACCTTCTGCAAGCCCACAGCGATCTCTCCAGGAAGTTTCGCCCTTATTAACTAAGCAGATCACTATCTGTTTGGCTTCCCTCCCACCTTTTCTCCATATCCTCCTTTACCCCACAGACCTGAAGAGAATATGGCACTCCAGCAACTTTTCTAAATGGGGCCATTTGTGTGACTGCCTAGTCTAAGTTGCTTGCCATCACCTCATTGTCCCTATAGCACACACGCCTGCTGTGAATATATATTACCAATGAACTGTGTGTGCAGAGTGGATCTAAAGCAGCCATAGAAACCGATGACAAGGCAGATCATGTTAATTTTTAAAAATTATCCTTTGGTATAAAATGTCATGCTTATTTCCAACATAAGTTTGGAATGTCTGAATGAAAATTCCATTAGCTATTTCAAATGTGGCCCTTTAGATTAGCAGCTCAAACTGAGTTTGGAAAAAAACAAAAGCCAAAGGCAGAGAAACAATTTAATTAACATTAAAGAATTATAATTAAGTATAATAATTATTAAAACTTGGCATATACAAATGTACTCTGCAAGAAATACCTGTTTCACGAAATTAGAATTTTTCTTCTCTGAGAAACAGTATGTGTGGAAAATGCTGCACCCTGCAGAGATTTAGTGCCTTATTTTTCTATATCACACACCACATATCTGATTGCTGCACTCAGCATTTCAGTACATGCACACATGAACCTCTTTTCTTGCTTGCTCCCCAGGCATCCTCATTTCTGCTCCCATTTTACTTCCCCACCTCAAACAACTAAACCAGAATATTTGTTTTGTAAACCATGAATTTATAAGAAAATAAAAGACTCCCCTGTTGCAATTGTGAGAAACTTATGCAAGCTAATTATCATCAATAGCAGTTAAGAATATAAACTCATGCCAAGCATTGATTTTACAATAAATCCCAACAAAGGAATTTGAGAATAGGGTCTCCTGAGTAACTGCACTTTCACAAAGTCACTCTGCTTGATTTGATACTTTCTCAAATGTTACCTGCAGCAAAGGATGGCTGATATGTAGCAGTTGATGTTGGGCTTGAACATTCATTTGATGTATCTGTGACCAAGGGTGATGCAAAACTCACTAGATTATTGTAGACACTAGAAAACATAACAAAGTCCACAAACATTTATACATTTAGCTACACTAAAGCTACGTCTACACGGGTATGCTACATCGAAATAGCTTATTTCAATGTAGCGAAATCGAAATAAGCTATTTCGATGAATAGCGTCTACACGTCCTCCAAGGCTGGTGCCGTCGACGTTGAGCAGCACTACATCGAAGTAGGCGCTGCGGGGGAGCGTCTACACGCCAAAGCGGCCCACATCGAAATAAGGGTGCCAGGAACAGCTGCAGACAGGGTCACAGGGCGGCCTAGCACTTCCGGGGCGACAGCTAGCCACTCCCTTAAAGGGCCCCTCCCAGACACACTTGCACTAAACAGCACAAGATCCACAGAGCCGACAACTGGTTGCAGACCCTGTGCATGCAGCATGGATCCCCAGCTGCAGCAGCAGCAGCCAGAAGCCCTGGGCTAAGGGCTGCTGCACACGGTGACCACAGAGCCCCGCAGGGGCTGGAGAGAGCGTCTCTCAACCCCTCAGCTGATGACCGCCATGGCGGACCCCGCTATTTCGATATTGCGGAACACGGATCGTCTACACGTGCCCTACTTCGACATTCAACGTTGAAGTAGGGCGCTATTCCCATCTCCTGTTGGTTGGGGACAGCGACTTCGATGTCTCGCTGCCTTACGTTGATTTCAACTTTGAAATAGCACTCGCCACGTGTAGACGTGGCAGGCGCTCTTTCGAAGTTGGCATGGCTACTTCGAAGTAGCTGGCTCGTGTAGATGCAGCTTAAATCACTTGAAAATCCCAAATGAAAACTTGAGTAAAAGTGAAGTGAAATTGCACAAACTGACTATGAAAGCACTGAATGGTATGTGTGTCTGGTTTTAGTTACATATGTAAACAGACAAAAACATTCCATACCATCATACGGAGGACATAGTTTTACCTTTGACTCTGTGTTTTGAGTTCTTTCAGGGTGGGTGTTATTTCCTGCAGCATTTCAACATGCTCCTGATTGCGAACCTGACCCATAGCTTGAACCAATGTGAACAAAACTGTCTGAATATTGTCTTGCCATGATTTATATTCACTCAAGAACTGCCTGACACTATTCTCATAGGGAACATCTTCACCATCTGCCAAAGCGGCTTCTTCATCCTATAAACAAAGAAACTAGGTGTTAAAACAATAATGCTTGCTCTGTTTTGTAGCATGGAAAAGCTTAGCAGTTGCCTTACCTCTAAAACCATGAATGTTTTCCCCACATATATAAGTGACTAATTTCAACTCAAGGAAGATAAATCTCAAGGAACTGTAACTTAGAAATACTGGGCATTTTATCTAGTAACTATCCATACAAAATTTTTAAAAGGTTTATGTAAGTGTGTGGATTAAAACAGATGTACGTGTACAAGCAAGACAACCTTTATGTCTACTATGTCTGACCAACTGCATCACACTAGCTGATACCTGGCACCCCTTTACTTAATACACTCTTGAATAAAATTTCTTTGCTCTCAAAATGTTAAGCAGTTCAACCCTATATGCATGCGAGAAGGAACCACCATTACTACATGTTTAATATCGTCAATTTTTTTTTCTTGAACACTGTATAGGTCTTCTGTAATGAAACACTAGAAGTTTGGGCATTACCTTTGCCATGGCTTTCAGCAGATGTTTGACGTCTCCAAGTTGTCTGTTGTGACCAGTGAGCACAGTTTTAATACTATCAACCAGATTCTGAATTGTTTCACAAACTGTTTCTATCTGTTGTTCTTTCTCTGTTTGCACTGCCCTCTGTGTAGACATGTCTTGGGTCAGTTGTTTGTGAGCTGAGAGAAGCCATTCAGAGCTACCAATAGGATGTTCAAGATTTGTGCCCTGAAAAAAGAAAGATTTAAGCTCTATGTACAATAATTTACTATAGAGGTACTTCCACCTTCTGTTTACCACTAAATGGATAAGACAACACCCTTTCCTTTTCAGAACCAGTACATAACTAAGAAATGAAAATGAAGCAGAGATACCATTCATAAGTTCAGTAATTATTTCATGTTTTACAATCTATCTCCCCTATCAACTTTACTCACCACTCTCTGAAGTAAACGTAGCTCCAAGTCAGAGACTGAACTGTTAAACTGTGATGCAAATGAACACATTTGTTGACAGCGTTTGATAAGTTCAAATAATGCAGCATCAAGACTCAAGGCTTCTGCTGTTCTAGTGCGTAAGCTTTCAAAATGAATTATGTTACTACAGAGGAAAGTAACCTATAAAGCAGAAAAAGTGAGAACCACCTCAATTAAATTGCATATTATATCAAAAACACAATGAAACCTCAAGGCATCTGCAATCCTACTTTTAGGGAAGAAAACTCAAAGCAGGCAGGAACATTATGTACATGTTTCTAATTTAAAAGCAGTTGGGATTAGCTCTGGAATTCCCAGAAGCAGTCAACTGTCCATAATAGCACCAGAGATTTTTCCAAAGCCCATAGTACTAGCTGAACAAACTGTCCTAAATGCTCAAATAACCAACATTGATCAATTAAATAGCTTAAAGCACCTGACTTGCTCTTTGGCTTTCTTTAAGGACAAGATTCCTTCTTTCAGCAATGGTGGCATCAAAATCTTGTAGCACTGGTGCCAGTGCCGGATTGGCACCTCCTGCCCATTTCAAACGCTGCTCAATGCTGGCTTCAAGTGCTGCTAACTTCTCCTATATTGAGAAAATGATGCTGAATTTAAAAAACTGCAAAAACCACAAAGACTGATTTTTTTTTTTAAAAACCACTCTACCTGTGGGACTCTTTCCCCTTGAAGGATAAGCACATCTCAGCCTTCAGGAGAAAGGTACTTTGCATACCTGGGCCTTAGTTATGCAGCAAATTTCCTGCAATCCCAAGCATAGAATGCTGTCTGCTGAGGCAGAGGGATGAAATAATGGACTACTGCACAAAAGGTGGGACAGAGAAAGACAAGACAGTCTAAGAAGGCACAGTAAAGATGTTAGCTCATAATGGTTAATATCCAAAATCATGGTGTGAAAGAGGTGAGCATTTTGGAACTTGTGGACCGCATTAGTACAACAAGAAGGAACTGTCATTTACACATGTTGCAAAAATACTCCACCCTCTGCTTCCCTCCTCAAAACTAAACAACAACAACAAAGATGGAACAAAGCAAGTACCTGAACTGTTGCAATTGAAGCTTCAATCTGGCTGAGTGTATGAAGTTTCTTTTTCATGCTGGCTAAAATTGCAGAACGGGGTGGAGGAGTAATGGACATGGCTTGTGGGCGACTGATAAGGAGGTCTTCATGCTGCCACTTTTTCAGAAAAATATTTGTATTGTAGTTTATATAATTTCTTTCAAAAATGTCAAACTTCTATAAGACATTATTATAGCTACATTTTACACCAAGGGTATATTTCTAAATGATTAAACAATTAATAAATGGCAAATGTGAGCTGGCATAATGGCTATAAACAGCAGTAAAAAGCGAAACAGATGGTTATACTTTATACTTGGTTTTTAACCCATCACAGGTAAATAGAATATTTGAGATTTCTACAAAGCAATTTAACAAGTAATAGTTGGTTACTTATTTTTAAGAACAATCCATTATCTACATTTAAAATAACAATTTCTCCTGTACTTTTCCAAACCATACAAACGTTTCAAAGAAGACCTAGCATAATACTACATGCAACCAAAGAGCTACACAGCAGAAATCATTAAGTCCTTGTCTTCACATGCAGTGGAACAGCTGGGCAGCTTTAGCACTTGAGTGAAGTTACTACTATGCTTTTGATCAAGGGAGCCCTCTTCCTGTCAACACAGATAATCCACCTCCCCCAGAGAAGGCAGGTCTATTGTTAACCTAGCACTGTCTACACTGAAGTTTAGGCTGGTTTACATATGTCACTCAGGGTTGTGGACTCTGTACTTGTTCTTCCTTCCTGAGGGAGGCTGAAATTTTTCCTTTACCACCAGTCTGGACAAGGTAAACCAGGGTGTTTTCTGCCTTCCCCACAGCTGGTTTGGGGCGAGAAAAGGCAAGCCAAGGAAACAGAAATTAGACTATGTTGTTGCAACTCTATGTGAAGATGGGATGGATGTCCAGTGCAAGTACTCCCTAGGGCAGGGATACAGTGATCAGAAAAAATGGATTAGTAAAAGATTTAAAGCAGGCATGTTAAAGGAGTGGAACAGAAGTGGGGTGGGGAGGAGGGCATGCTGGGACTCCAACAACTAATTCAGCAGGGAATCAAATTCCTCCCTTTACAGCCTTCTCTTCCCTTTACTCAGAAGAGGAAAAGAGAGGTCCAAGCTGCACGTTTGGTTCAGGACTACCACAGGTAGGGGAGAGGACTGACTGAAGTCGCCTCATGTATAGGCTGGAACAATTACAAGCTGCACTTCTGAAATATGGTACTCTCTCATCCAGCATGACCACGGATGTTACCAGAGGAGAGAGTAGCAGCTGGTGCAGGAGCCCCCACAGGGCTAGAAGCCAGAACACCCACGTGCCCTGCAGCAGTGTGGAGTTGGAAGCCAGGAGTTCCTGCCTGCCCCACAGCAGCAGGGGCCAGGAGGCTGCCACAGGGCTGGAAGCTGAAGCTCCCTTATGCTCTATGGCAGCCGGGGGGCAGGGGCTGGCTGGATCCCCATGGCAGCCTTGGTTGGGGAGAGAGGCTACAGACTGGAGCTGCAGCAGCTGCCGATACAGGGCTTTCTGCCTGCAGAAGCTTTACACCTCCCCTCATCCAGCCAATTCTCTTGTCCAGGACCAGTCAGGTCCTGAGCATGAGGGAGGTGGAACCTGTACCAAATTACCTGCACTATACCCTTGTATCTGCTGGGCACTCCTGGATAGTTAATAATGAATCTGTGGCATAATTTAATACATCCAGTGTCTCTGGTCCTTCTTGCAGCTTAGCCAGACACTGGTTTATATATGGTTACTTCCAACATTTAAATTATAAATGGCCCTGTTTGCACCACTGAGAGCAGCTAGCTCCACAAGCTACTACTATGCGATGATATTCTTCCACATCTGTGTATTAAATAAAATCTAAAAACTGAGAAGTAGGTCAAGTCTACTACAAACCGCCATCATTCATTCTACACTCCACAAGCAATATGCATTTTATTTGCCTGCATACCATAACTGAAGCATATTTTTAGATGAGTGATTTTGGAAAGAGTTTACATGTGGTTTTACCTGGAACATGGCAATATGCAGCTGCACCCTCTGAAGGCTAGTCTTGCAAGAAGAAATACTGGTTTCAAGTCTGCGCACTAAATCATGTTTCTTCCAAGCTGTGTCATATGAACTGGCCAGCACTGTTGCCCTGTTCATGACCAGCTGTGAGAACTTGCCAATTTGTATATTGTGTTCTACAGCTTTCTTACACAGGTCATCCACAGAAACTTTGCTTTCTGCTCCAAAGTCTTTAGCCTCTACTTGTGCAATGATATCCACACCCAAAGCACTGATGAAACTGCACAGAGTAAGCCCCAAGGCTTGATTTGGAAGGCCAATTAAAAGCTGTCTCACAAAATCCGCTGTAAATGCCTTTATAGGTTTGGCCATTTGGTCTTCGCTAAAACAAGAATTTCTATAAAGGGCTTTCACATTGACAATTTGAACAGGCCCATTTACTGTGTTCTGATCTTCAAGGGAACTTGCTCCTTGAAAACAAACAATATTTCAAATTACCATTTCATGTACATAGAAAAAATAATTTCTGCACAGACTGTAATGTCACTATGACAGAATTTACATTTATTTTCTAGACACTGACATCTTAAACTGTTAGTTATAAAAATACAGATGACATGATATGAGTACAGCATGAGACTGAAGTGGTGGAGAGCAGGGAGGTTTCCTACTGTTAACAAAACAAAAATAGTTTCTTTTACATTCATCCATATTTACCTGACAAAGTTTTTGAAAATGTACCACAGAGTCTGAAAAATTCTTTAATTGTCTGTAGTCTCTTTAGAAAGAAAATCTCCTCTAGAACTTGTCGATTATCATCATCATCAAAGAAATTAACCTGAGTGCTCCGGGCTTCCCTGATTATATCAATCTTACGCCAAGCAACAGGTACTTCCATCTTGTTTAGCTGAAAGAAAATAACCCTTTGTTCATTTTCATGTTTTGTAAGTGCCTTGTGGCTCAAGGATATTTAAAAAAAAAATACAACCATACCTTTTCAATTAATAGGCCAAATGCAGTTTCTACTTGGGCAAACATTCCATCAAATGCAACCAAAAGCATCTGACCAGCTGACATTTTTGGAGTTTCATCAACTGAACCATTTCTTGGCTGAATTAATTCACCATACTGAGCATGAAGCATTCTAGAAAAAAAATTGAGGTTAAAAGTTATTTTTGATATCAAAATATATCGCTCCTGGTGATTCTATTTGACCAAGATGCCTTACACAGAAAACTCAAATTGTGGTCTGCTGCAGGAACTGCCAAAATTGTGAATTTCTCACCTGTTCACAGTCTTCTGAGATTTTAGAGAGAGTCTTACTCTCCTGAAATTTCATCTCTCCGTCTTTCCTTACCTTTGGCTTTTTAAAACCTCTAACACAAAAATGTCTTGTATTATCTATAAACTTTAGGAAATACCCCAAACACCAAATGACTCAAAGTCTAATTCATGCTGACAAAATATAGCAGTTTTCAGAATCTCATTTATATGCATTTTAATATTAAAACTAAGCATTATCCATTGCCATATTTAGCTAAATATGTTAGGTGAACTGTTTTAACTAAAACCCAACGTGTAACAAATCAAATTAAAGAGAAAGCAAGAGTTGGACATAGTGGGTTAGAATATGGCAAAACATACTGTAGTTGAACTAAAAGACACACACAACACTACTTACCTCGCAACATCAATGTAATGAGTATGTGTTTCTTCTTCTAGCCCCATAGCTGAATTTCTTAAGTAGGCTTGAAGAGATTCAACCAGCGTTTGCAAAGGGACTCCATCAGTTGTTTGTTCAATAAGACTGTCCAATTCATGAAGCATGCTTTCTAAAGTGTACTCTCCTTTCATTAAACACCTAAGAGCTTCTGGAAAAATTATCTGCCTGAAGTTTGAATTCAGTTCCTGTCAGAAGTATGCAAGAATAAGAATTAAACTACCTTCTTCCCTTTGTAGGCATCATACACAATGCCTTATTCACTTTATTACTGTGTCACCAACAGAAAAGATTTCAAGACAATAGACTACTGCCTAGCAAAAGGATTAGAAACTTGCTTTAAGTATTTTGTATATAAATTGAGAATCTGAAGCCCTTAACTTTGAGGGGAGCAGTTTTAAATTTAAAATGATGGCATTCTTTATAAACCAAATAGTTTTAAGGTGTGAAGGCAATATCATTGAGAATGTGTCTTGTTGCCCACCTTGTCGTGACTTATGCAGATTACCTAGTCTCCGACTGATAAGTGAACCACTGCTTCACAGCAAATAGCAATTTTTATACGAAAAATAATTGGAAAACATTTCCAATAGCTTTAGCTTATCTGACTGCTGTTTAGCAACAAAAATGAAGAGTTCTAGCACCACATAACCAATCAGCTCTGCAAAGATTAAACACAAGTACTCTGCTGGTGGTGCAGAAATTTCATTTTGAGAACTATTTGCACTAAGCAGAATGCATCAGAGGGCTAAAAGCAGGCTCAAAAAGCTATCAGCCACTGTTCTCCATCCCCAAGTCCAGACACACCAAAAGAAAAGTTAGTCAGTTACTTTAGTAAGCTACTCAAGTCTCATCCAATAACTCACAAGGAAATATGGCCATATTTGTGTGCAGAGCAGTTAAGTTACGGGCATGCTTCTGAAACACAGGTTTAATGCTTTGTACTTAGCACGTTTCTTTAGAGACTCTCACAGCCATATAGAAAAGTGGCTAAAGTGGGTAAAGTGTGTTTTGAAAAGTGTTTTAGGAGTACAATAATCCTCAAAATGTAACAAGTCAAACCTGTCACCCTCAAATTCCTGGCTGGTGAGGACCAAGTAAATGGTCTCTATGATTCAGAGTTACCTTGAAGTCAAAGCTTTCTATGAGTGAGTACTCTTCTGTAAGTAAAATTAAGATGGGAGTAAGAAAATGACCTACATTTGGGAACTGAGACCTGTAAAGTGGCTAGAAACAAGGCTGGCCTGTGTGGAAGGTGGTGAGGATACCCAACCAGGGCAAACCACCAAAGGGGGTGCTGTGAATAGGATTTTGATCCTCACCTGACCTGCAGAGAGCAGCTGGACTGATGGAGGTAGAAGGCAGGCAAGCAATCAACAGTACTGTGGGTGGGAAGACCCAAGCTGTAGAGGGCAGCTGGATAACCAGTCCCTCTTCCCCTTGCTCCACATGTGCAGTTGTTGCTGTTTCCAATTCCCACCTGCCTTCTCCCCTGAGCTGCCCCGACCACTCTGAACTGGGACAGACCACCCTGTCTGCTGCTGCAGCGGGGGAAAGGTGGAAGGAAAGTGGAGCAAGTGTTAATTTGGGTAGCCCCTCCCTAACTCCTCCAAGCTGGGGCAATGCAATGCGGGGAATCTGTGTGTGTGCTGAAGTGTGGCCTAATAGTACACTTCACCTGGAGTGAGATGTAAACTCCATTAGCTAAGTGAACTGCTTCTGATGCTTCGATTGGGTTAGGAATGTCCAAGTCCTGTGGGACCAGGTGACATTGCTTCAATAACTGTACAAGACATGTAACATTCCCACTCATGCTACACAGCTCCTCCAAGAACCAGGCTCCATCCCTTGAAGTCAGGTCAACCAGTTGCTCTCCAGCACTAGATGCAGCACCTTCCATCATTAGATTACGCCTAAATAGAATAATATTTTTGTTAGACAAGTAAAAGCGTATGTGCTAATACATATTAAGTTTACTTTGCTACCACCTGTAGCTAAAAAATCATGGAATGGAGCAGACCATCTTAAACACACTTTACAATGTGGTCATTTAGATTTCTAATAATGATATTAACCAATGTTAATTTCATGTGATTTTCTTACTGAAGTCAATAACCCAAATGTAAAAAAAATTACTTTTTTCACCAAAAATGAATATAAAGACATCTGTAATGGACTGGGGAAAATACTGATTTTATTTCTTATTAATAGTGTATGACTGTTTCCCAGCAATTGTATACTGCTGCCTACCTAAATGCAGAGAATAAAAATCAAAGGAGGCTGGAAAAAGGGTTGTTGAGGGACCAGGTAAGAAATATTTAAAAAAAAAAAAAATCACACAGATAAGACAGATTCTTAGGCAGGCAGCGCCAAAGAAATTAAGATAAAGTCTCAAGTATGGTGGCATGGGGGAGGACAACCTAACTCCACTGAAGGTGGGATGTTTTAATTCTTCAAAAGGCTGAAATTGGGAGCAAAGGAAAACCTGAAAGATGAGAAAATCATGACCTGCTTAAAAGGCACTTCTGGCCAAAGAGCAGGGGGAAGTACTCAGGCTAGCCAGACAGTGATATTCAGAAACTGGTGGGAAAAGCTAAAATTAGAAGAGACTGTTGCACCCCACTCAGAGATGAGAATAAGCCAGAGTTGCCTGAGCTATGGAGGTAATAACTTAGGCAAAAAAAAAATGCATATAGGATTCTTATTTTAAATCCACTGCTCCAAGAACTAGGTGTTGTTGGGAAAAATAAATCATGCACTTTTTAAAATCAGCTGTTTCTGCATCACTACACACACACACATAGTCACAGGCTCCCACATACTGCAGGGTTTCCGTTCTAACCCCAGCTGGATCCCATGAATTAGTCATAGTTGGTAGTCAGGAGGAGGGTCGCCCAGAAACACAGTGGTTGGATCACAAGACCCCATCATGAAAAGGGGCAGAGGCAAAGGCCTGGGCAGCCTAGCTATGAACCATGACATCAACCACCTGTAGTAGATTTTGTAACAGACAGCTCACCTTGTAAGTGTGCAAAGAGCAGAGATTATAACACTTGCTAGGCTCAAGGACCCCTCCTCTCCATTTTCATGAAGGAAAACCTTTATGCAACGTTCAATTTCTTTTAACTGTTCCTCACACACAGGCACAGTGACTGCCTCTTGTTTCAAACGTTCCACCTGTCTGATTAGTCTGCTGTTTATATCTGCTGCATATCTTTGAAGAGTCATTTCTGTAGCAGTTATGAACTGACATACAGCTGGAGGTGGCTGAGGAGCATACTGCATTTCATACCTGTAAAACAGTAAAATGACAAACTCTCGTTTCTGAAACTCTAACAAGCCGCATTCCATGCCCTAGGAAAGGGCTCCATATTAAAACAAGAATTGCATCAAATGATTTAGACCTAATTCTAATTGTGAACAAAGTGGACAACAGCTACTCTACTTTGGCTCTCTTCTCCAATCATGGACTGGTAACTTATTCAATGGCTCCCGGGATAAAGTAAAGTAGTGCATGGACAGCTCTCATGCAGATCAGGTCAGCACAATAAACCAACCAACTAAATAAAATCAAAACATTTCTTCCCCTTTCCAAAAATTTTCAATTCTTTCCAATCTGTCTTAGTCATCTTATATACCACTGCCTGGCTCGAATCACAATGTCCATCCACATTTTTCCCCACTATTTTTGGCACAAAAAGAAGGCATGATAATTTCCTTAAGCCAGGACACAAAGGCAAATTAACACTGCTTTGTTTCAAATGCATCTCCTTTTATTGAAGTGGAGAGTTTAGTTTACTCCCCCTTCAGTCCCCAGCATTTGATCCTTTGTTTCCAGAACCTCTCTAACACAGTAGATAATTTGCTAGACTAGTACGACTCCATGCTAATTTTAACTCAAAAGAAGAAAAGTCTTCCATCTTCAGTGTCACCTTTTGGGATTATTTAGGGGATGAGCTGGCAATACACTTAGAACAGCACTGAAGGAGGTCGGTGGACATTCTACCTTTCCACCTTTTGACTACAATCCAGCATCATTTCTAAAATCTATTCTCAGCATCAATTTGTGAAGAACAAGCCAAAAGCCTCCTGATTTCAGGTGTACTGTTAAAAACCACTGTTCAGGTTAAAATATCTGTTTACTCTGCTTTAGTGTTTTTCTAACACCCACCACTGTAGAATTTGATAGCAATACCAAAGTCCTTAGTTAGCCCCAGGGTATGTCTGGCACATCTCTTTCATGACCAAAATTCTACTTGGACTGGGATATAGTTTTGTTTTAAACCATTATGATCATTTTCCTATAGTTGTGCACAGCCACTAATCACAAACTCAAGTGACAGTATTTCTAGCTCTGTTTTGTCCTTTCATGGATGAAGTTGTGACACCATACTTCAAAAGATGTACTCTGTTTTTTAAAAATTCTAGCACCTTAATAATAGCACCTTAAAAAGAAAGCATGGAAAGTCAATGGCATATTAATGTAAAACAAAACTTTCACATTTTTACACTTCCTGCTTAAAACAAAGGATTAAATTACTAGGGAAATCTTTTGTGCTTTCAACTTACTTCCCATAGAGATCCTGACAGCATTCTATTGTCATGTTATGAATGAGTTCTTCCATCCATGTCTTCCATTGCTCAATTCGGTGTTTTTGAAACACAGCTTTTGGGTACTGAAGAGCTACTGTTGCATAGTTATGCAACTGTTCAAGACAACCACGTAAAACAGACCTCCTCTGCTGAAGAA
The DNA here is from genome assembly GCF_033958435.1 of Carettochelys insculpta. NCBI lineage: Eukaryota > Metazoa > Chordata > Testudines > Carettochelyidae > Carettochelys > Carettochelys insculpta. The sequence goes on from NC_134152.1 coordinate 20,865,477, forward strand.
GAGCACCGACCTCACTCTCTAACTGTTCACACTGACTGATCAAATGTGCCTGGCCAGCATTCTGCAGAAAGGCTGTTGCTGGTACATAACTTGGAGGACCTTTCAAGAAAGATTAAAATTTATTTTCCTGTATGTATTGGTGGTCACAGCTGTAATATGACTATAATTTAAAAATCACATCTTTATATGGATAAAATCAGATTATTACATTATTCCAATCTCATTTAAGAAAACATTTAAATACTCATCCAATTATTTTTTTCAATCAATAAAATACCCAAAGGAGGCTATACTGCTATTTATTTCATACCAAGGTCCATTTGGGTGCTAATTTCTTGAAGAAGACTTGCAAGTTGTGTTGCCTCCAAATTATTAAAAGCAGCTTGGTAATGTGTTATCCACTGTTCAAATTCATTCAGCTTCACCTGGATTGCTTCCTGAACAGCTCTTTGCTGTGACTGTAGCTGGGTGTGTTCAGAATACCTGCATTATAGAAGTCACAGAATCCATTACCTGCCCTATGAGACATATTTAACTACCCTATCAAAGCAGCAGTAACTCAGTTGATCTAAACATCTATTTTATGAATTTCATGGATTACATGTTATATAAAGTTATTATAAAACTAACATATTAAACACTTCTGCAAACAGTATTTGCATTGTGAGACTAGATTTCTCACCCTGGTCAGTCTTTGATATGAAGTAATCATAAAATTAACCTAAGTCCACATAACATTTAGTTTATAAAGCTCTGCAATGTACAAAACAGTGCAATATTGAACTAAGCTTTAAGAGCCTCATATAAAAGCACTGCAGAAGCAGTTATTTCTCTACCTGTGCTGCAATGTATGAGATGGGTGATCCACTCCTTCTGCTCCTTCTAGAAATTCTAACTCTTCCAGTAATTTTCCCTGCAATTTTTCAACGTCCGTCAATTGTTCTTGCAAACTTAGATACTCTTCTAAACTGCTGTCCAGCTTAGGAAGCACAACCAGCATTTCATCTCTGTTCTTAAACCAGTTTACCTGTAAATCAAGACACAAAAATCAGAAAACTAGATGTGATCCTTCTTTAAATGCACAGAGCAGGTAACATACCACAAAGGCAGTAATTCATGTCTTTGCTGCTGCTCAGCTGTAATCCGAGGAGACAGGTTTCCTCCACTCTAACTAGTGTTAAGCTTTCAATCCAGATAGTATTTTGAGCAGTGTGTCTAGGCTTCAGACTTCAACCTTTTGGCCCCAATGCAGGAAATAACTTTAGCACACACTTAACATTTATGTGCTTAAAATGTAAACATATGTTTGAGTGTCCTTCCTAAACAGTGATATGTTCAAATATATTGTAGATTCAGGCCCACATATAGAGAATTTGTGCATCTGTTTGTGTGTCTGAGAGTCTGTTGAAGTATTCCTCCTACACGGTAAGAGCTAGGACCACCAAATTTGGTAAGTAGCCTCCTCTTACCACAATTTAAAAACAAGGTAAGGCCTGATTGTTGCAGGACAATGGGATGTGCATGGAATGCAACTGTTCATCATCAGACAGGGAGAGGTCTGGTTACATTCCTGAATGACTACAGGGGGACAGCAAGCTCCCCAGCCCCCAGGGAGAGTTCTGGTAGCAGGGACAATTACATTCCTGAATGGCCCTGGAGGGCAGCAAGGACCCCAGCCCCCAGGAAGTAGCCTTCCCCATCCCCTGAGCCCTCTACCTATGAACCCCCTGCCTTGAACACCTCCCTCACCCCCCAAGTCCTGACTCCTGTACTGCCCACACTCTTTCAGCCCCCTGCCCTAACTCCTGCACCATCCACACCCCCAGTCCCCTGCCCTGAAGGACCTAAGCAATGCCAGCTAAATCTTCCAGTTAATTCAACAGAAGCTATAAGTGGTATGCGCTTAGCAAATACTAACACACAAAAACTACTTTAAACATGAAGAATTTCCACTCATGACACTCACAGAATTTTAAAAATGTTTTATGTTATAGCAGAATATGAAATTTTACTGTAGTAGCTCTATTTCACCTTTATTTCAGCTACTCTTGAAGAAAAGAGGCTACGAGTGATGTCTCTTTCCATCTCTCTTTTGCTCTGTTTGTTTTCAGCTTGCTGGCCACCACCACCATAAACAGCCCCAGCAAATCCTGCTTCCCCTCCTGCTGTCCAGTCCACAAGTGGATCATAAACAAAAGCCTCAAGCAACGTAAGCAAAGTCTCTCTCCCACGTCGCATAATATGTAGAACCTGTAGTGTGTATATTTTAACAAGTTTAGTCAAGTTAAGCTATCTTTATAAAACACCTAAGTTCTACATGCAGTACACACAAGTATTTGAATAACTAAATAAATCAATCCATAACTTTCCTGAAGGTATAACAGGTATACACAATTACAGCTGCAATTTCAAATAACGCTTTGTTGCGTTACAGCTGCATCAGAGTTTGCATTCTAGCCTTTCTTTTCAAGGTTCTAACTCTCTGAAAACATTTACCTTCAGGATTGAATTCTTCTATATTTGTCTCTGCTCAAAATTGATTTTTCTTTTCTTTTTTGTGAGTAAAGGATACAGAGCCAAGGAGAGAGAAAATAGAGGAAAGATAATGAATGACATCTAGGTAACATCTCTTCAGTCATTTGACTTATTGGCTATGTCTACACTAGCCCCAAACTTCGAAATGGCCACACAAATGGCCATTTCAAAGTTTACTAATGAAGCGCTGAAATGTATATTCAGCGCTTCATTAGCATGCGGGAGGCCACGGCACTTCGAAATTGACGCGCCTCGCCACCACGCGGCTCATCTCGACGGGGCTCCTTTTCGAAAGGACCCCGCCTACTTCGAAGTCCCCTTATTCCCATCAGCTCATGGGACTAAGGGGACTTCGAAGTAGGCGGGATCCTTTTGAAAAGGAGCCCCGTCAGGACAAGCCACGCGGTGGCGAGGCGCGTCAATTTCGAAGTGCCGCGGCCGCCCGCATGCTAATGGAAGCGCTGAATATGTATTTCAGCGCTTCATTAGTAAACTTCGAAATGGCCATTTGGAAGTTTGGGGCTAGTGTAGACACTGCCATTGTAGCATAAAAATTCCGTTTCCCTATTTAATAAATAAAAATCAACATTTAAAAAAAATAGGCCACCAAATTGAAGTTAGCCATGTTCATAGTCTTCATAGAAGGCTCCTTCATTCATCTGCTATTCAGTAATAAGGAAAAAGATTCTTAGGGGCTAAAAGAACATGCTCAATCGTAAGTTAAGATTTCAGAGAAACTTAATGAAACATTCCCTTCTTTGTCACACCACCACAAGTTCTCCAGAAACAACCCTCTCAGTTTACTATTAGAATACAAAAACTTTGCAGGTATTAAATTCTGTAACTACCTTATACATAACTGATTCATAGAGTTTACAGCTATAAAGTAGCACTAGCTTATCTATTCTGACCTCCTATACATCACAGGCCAGTACATTTCACAGTTTCTTGAGTACTGTGCTCAATAATCCATGTCTGACCAAAAAATCTCGAAAAGGCATTCAAGTCTTGATTTGAAGACATCAAAAATGGAAAAATCCACCACTTTCCTCAGTAGTTTGTTGCAAAGGTTAATCTTTCTCACCACTCAATCTTAATTAAAGGTGGCGCATTATTTCTAACTAGTTAGCATGTAAGGTTAGCTGTGCGCTTCTTACATTGCATTTATCTCAAATTTTAACACAGCATTTTAACCAGAATACACTTGAACCTCTTAAATCTGGCAACCCTGAGAAATAGGATATGCTGGAATAAGAATTTTTCAGATCAGAAAGGGTGCTGGGACAGGGTCAGGGGTGCAGGAGTGAGTGAGGATGATGGGATGCTTATCTTGTGCCCTGTGCCCTGCTCCCAGGGGCGCACCTGGTTCCCCCTCACCCCGGCTCCAGCCACCAGAACAATGTTTTGCTGCACTGCCGTTTCCTCATCTCCAGTGAAGGAGAAGCAGAGGTACATAGAACCACTTCCTACTCCCGCTGCCAGGGTCTGAATCACAGGTGTCCTACATCAAATTTATCCTTCTTCCCCAGAAAACCTAATTTTTAGAAGTCAGTTAAACCTGCTAAACAATGGACCAGTTTGATTGTGAGCCAAACATATCTGTATGCTTGTTTTTTAAATTTTCATGTCTATATAAAATGTCCCCAAAATAATACTCATTTTCTTTATATCATACACCACACCGAAAGATTAACAGGAAAAAGCAACAAGGAGCAGGAAAGCATTTCTTAAACAACTAAACACAGATGAGAGTCCTCCAGACTTCTAGAAGTCACATAACCTACCTGTTCACAAGAAAGCCTGAAAACTCCTTCTACTCCTGTTACTCCAAGTGCTGTTTCAATATTGTGTGTCATCCGGAACGGAACTTTTTCTGGTACTCTAAGGCTTTTTCCTTCAAGAGAAAGATTCAGATTTTTAATTATAAGGAGGTTATATTTGAACAATGAACAAACACAATGTATTTGGTTTTTTTACCTTTTTCAAAGCAAACGTTGTAATCTATATGTACAACTTCTCCTGTAGTCATGTCAATAAGAACATTATCCAGATGTCTGTCTCCAAGACCAATTATATACCCAACCATGGACATAACTGCAGTGGATCTTGCATATGACTAAAGAAAATTTCAAAATCATGGTTTTGGTTTTAGGAATCTTCTTAAAAAACATCCCGTCATTACTTTATTATTCTTTTTTTTAACGATAAGTCACACGGTCAGTTGCAAGTTCTCCTTTACTAATTTTCTCATGACATCTACCAACCCTACTCATTTCTTTAAGAGCTTCAATTAGTAGCCTAATTAAGACACATGTAATCAGATTTCCCACTTCTTTCTAGGTCACTATAGGGGCTTGTCTGCATACTTGGCTCAATCTAATTCTTGACCTTCCCCCTCACCCCTCCACTCTCTGATTTGCTCACCTTGATTATCTTTTTCTGATTTGTCCTCCTTGCTTACTGTTTTTGGTTCTCTGTGCCTTAAATATTGAGTCTGTTCTGGTCTGAAGAAGTGGGTCTGTCCCATGACAGCTCACCTAATAAACCATTTTGCTAGTCTTTAAAGTGCTACTTGACTGCTTTTTGTTTCTTTCTAGGGGCAAGTCTACACAGCAAAGTTATTTCAAAATAACGGCTGTTATTTTGACGTAACTATCTTAGTGTCTACATAATGCAACTGCTATTTCAAAATAATTTCGGAACAGTGGTTGGTTTATTTCAAAATAGGTAAACCTCATTCCACAAGGAATAGTGCCTATTTCAAAATAGGGGTTGTGTAGACAGGGAATAGCACCTATTTTGAAATAAGCCATAGTGTGTCCAATGGCTCTATAGCAGACCCCCAACTTACGCGGTCTTGTGACCCCTACGTAAGTCAAATTTTCCGTGCAACACAGGGGAGTCAAGAAACTCAGGAGGACACTGGCCCTGGCCAGTTTCCTGGCTCCAAGGAGGGGAGGGGAGAGGAGCAGAGCCGGGAAACTGACCAGCACATCACTGGTAAGTTTCCTGGCTCCCCACCACTCTGGGAGCCAGGCGCAGCTTCTCCCAGCTGAAGGAAGCTGAGAAGAAGCTGCAGCGGCGTGGCTGTCTGTCCACAAGGCTTCCCCCAGCTGGGAGAAGCCGTGGTCGGGCAAACAGCTGTGGTAGCGCAGTTTCTCCCAGCTGGGAGAAGACAGGGAGAAGCCACAGCAGCATTTTAGGTGTTTAACGTATTTTGGAATAAGCTGTATATGTGTAGACACTGTAGTTTAAAATAGCTAAGTGCTATATCAAAACACATTTTGTGTGTGTAGAAGCATTATTTTGAAATAGTCTATTCTGGACCAGCTTATTTCAAAATAAGGCTGCTGTGCAGACATACAGTAGGGCACCATTTTTTCTGCTTTTATGCCCAATCTCTATAACGCCCTTCTTCCAACTGTCCACACATAACAGATGCTTCTGCCTAGTGATGATTCATTAATACTAGCTCACCTGTCCCTACAAGAGTGTCAGTGCTATAAGCATTCCATTCACCTGATGCCCTGCATCCAAGTCAAAAATATGTCTTTTTTTAAGGGAAAACATATACATGTTAGCTTACCTGTGTAACTCTCCACCACTCGTCAGGTGTAGTACATGATGACCAAAGTTCTTTAGCTAGAAGATTTGGGGGAGTTGTTTCCATAAGCTCTTCTAGAACAGCCCTCATCACATTCAAAGGCCAGTCACGACGAGATACATCTAAACTAAGCCCAACTGCTTTCAGAGAAGGTCCTATTTTACTGTAGTAAAGTTCACTGGGTCTGGGTACTATTCCAGGATTTTGAGGAGTCTGGTAAGAATCCTGGGCCTACAAGAAATTGCATTGTAATGCTAGTTTATTTATTCTAACTACAATATTGAATTGAGAAATTATCCTAGTCAGTTCAGACTAAGCAACCTGGAATCTAAATTCCCTCTCCTGATTATCACTTGCAGCACTTGAACTATTACAAATTGTTTTGTCCCCCTTAAATTTATATTATAACCCAACTTCTAATGAAGTCAATAGGAATTTTACAACTAAATTCATTTAGCACTTCTGAAAATCCCATTCTAAAGCTACATAAAGGTAAAGGGACGAAAGATCTAAGAATGGGAAAATAAGCTGAAATGATTTAGAGTGATGTTAGATCAATCCATCTAAAAATGCTCCTCGCTTTGAAGTACCATGCAAGACTAAGAAATATTCCTGTCTAAAAGACCAGATTTGACTACATAGTTTTGCCTGACATGGTCAAACCCCACGAAATATGAAAATACAGATCTACTCAGCATGAATACATGTGCAGAAAATCATGACAAATACAGGTTGAACCTCTCTAGTCTGGCAACATCCATTGTCCATCATGATTTTAATTGACCACACCCATGGTAAGTGGACATACAGCTAAGCTTCTTGCAGTCCCATAAACTTTGTTTAAAGCCACCAGTCCTGGCTCTCAACATTCTGTGCTGTTATTTAGCGCTAATTTACCCCTAAATATCTTTTAAGAGTCCAGCAAGAAGTGGGTGCATTGGTTATGCTACTAGACAATACTGACCGCCAATGATTCAGCAAATTCTCTTGTTCAGCACCGATCAAGTATTGAGAGGTTCAACCTGTATTTTAATATTTGCTTTAGATCTTACAGCAAACTTATGATCTATGCCAGCTCTGAGAGATTTTAGTTAGTTTAAAATATAGTAGTTACCTTTTGTGCTTGCAAAGTGGCTTCTCGCTGCTGCCACCTCTTGTAAAGCCCAAATAAAGGCGTGGCTCCATCCACCCATTGAATTAGGCCTGATCTTGTTCCCAGTGGTGTCACAGAGTAGTGCCTCGCATGAAACCGTGGTGTCTCTTGACGATTAATTGTAGCAAACATGGTGTTCACAATTGATAAAAACTGCATGATCCGCTCATCTAGATGCAAGTCTTCTAAACCTGTATTATAAAATTTAAGAGTATTCTGTTTAGAATTTAGCTTCTACAACTACAAAAAAAACTCTTTTCCCTTAAATGAATCCCCCAAAGTAGCATTTCTGAAGTGTACATTTAATTTTAGACTTAAAACAGCTACATAACTGCCCAGGCCCAGAATGGGTTCATAAGCAATGAGGTATTTGCCAACGGAACTGTCCTTTGACTTTGGGTGATGTTCTGTCTCCATGGAAGAAGCACACAAATGGAGTGCCAGCTGTGTGAGGCTGCAGGCTGAAATTGTCTCTTCTGCCTACTGCGTGAGTTCAGCTGAGAAGGAAGATGAAAACAGGCTGGAGCTGTAACTCTGTTTGCTGCTGCATTAGCCAAAAGGATCTACAGGCCTCTTTCTCTGCTGCTTTATGTATGAGTCAAAAAAAATCTTAAAGAATTTTTGGAACGAAAACTGATGGATGACTACCACTACTGCTTATGGAGACCTACAATATCTTTTGTCCCCTGACTGTTCAGGTATGGATTTTAAGGACTGCCTGAAAGGTTTTTTGGCCAGTTTGCCCTTATCAAAATGCATACACAATGTTCATGATGTATTTTTCCAACTTTAGATAATGCTAACCTCTAATTTAAATTGAATGTAAGCTTGAATTATATACATAGAAAAACATATTTGCCCATTATTTTAGCAGCTTTTTTCTCAATGAGGAAATTTCCAGGTCTTACCTTTGAAAAGATAGGGGTAGTTCTTCCCATCTGAACCCAGGAAAAGGAGTTTTTTGGGCTTGGTTTTAGTAGGCAGAATTGTGATAGTGCTGCCCACACTGTGTATCGTGACTGTGTCTCTAGCCGATACTTCTCCTGGGAGTGCTATTTCAGTGTTCATCATGGCAGCCAACCAAGGACTAATTTCTTCAAGGCGTAAGAGGTAACTAGCACGTTTCTGTGCTCTCTGTTGCAAACTTAGCATAACCTTTTAAAAAAAAATGGTAACACACTAAGGTTCTAACGAAGTAGTGGTAAACATTTACAGAAACAGATTTTCTACTTTGAGGTGGGGAGGGAAGAAAAATGGTTCTTTTTAGCCACATTCTTTCATTTTATTGACATACTAATCTATATTTGTAATTATTACTGACAAAACCATACCAAAGACAGTAACATTATTTTCATAATTTTTATTTAACCAAAGGAGAAGTTTTGGGTGAGAGAATCCTATTTACAACAAAGCACTCCTTAAAGGGGCCAGTTCCTGTGTTAATATTAAGATATGGTATGAGGCCTGTTTTGGGAAAAGAAGAAAGGACAGAGCAGAGCACTAAAAAGTTACCTGCTACCAAAGACATCTGTGTTTCCTCACTCCTGTTTTACTGAGCAGGCTAACTTCGCGTGCGTGCGTGCGTGCGTGCGTGCGTGCGTGCTGAAAAGCCTCCATCTACCAATCAAGTTCAGTCATCAGATTGTCTCTGTTCATTTAACAGTTGGACAACACTATTTACAACCTCTCCCTCCTCTGGTATGACTACACTTGAAATGCTGCAGCACTTCAGTACAGATACCACCTACGCTCATGGGAGGGCTTCTCTTGCCACAGTATGCAATCCACTTCTCTGACAGATGAAAACATTCCTCCACTGCCCTAGTGTTATCTATACTAGTGGGTTGGGATCGTATAGTTATAGCACTGACACTGCAGTGTTTCAATGAAAATACTACAATGCTGACCTGAGAGCTTCATTTACTGGAATTAATCCAGCTCCCTGAGAGGTGGTAGCTATGTCTACAGAAGCACTCCTTTTGACACAGCACAGTTTACAAGAGGGATTACGCTGGTGCAACTATGTCACTCTAGGTGTGGATTTTTCACACCCCTGAGAGATCTAGTTATACTGATGTAGGTCTGTAGTGTAGATCTGGACTATAATGTCAAAACTTTTCACATGCCTGAGAGACATAGCTACACCAATGCAAGCTCTCATGTAGACCAGAATTCAGTTCTCTTCCATTGCTACAGCCCTCTAATGCATCCACAAGGCAAGATAACAGATGACTAAAAAGACACAAGACAAATTCTAAGACTTGATGGGTATGAAGTGGGAGATATGCACGTCTCAGAAGGTAACTGGCCCCCCTGAAGGTGTCAGCAGCACAGCCTACCTTTGAGTGGCTCCACAAAGGGGAACGAGTTAACTATTTCTAAGTGAACCTGAGCTAACTCATGAAGTAATTGGGAGGCAGTTAATTTGACAGTTTAGCACCTGGACATGACAAAAGGCACCCCAGTTAGAAGGGGAATTCCTGAGGAAAAAGGAAGGTGCCACAGAGGCAAAAGGACTTCAGAGAGAATCCCTCCAGGAAACTTTTGAGTAGCTGGCTGAAAGCCAATGCTCCAAAAAGGGAGCAACTGGGCAAACCACTGGGGAAGCCTATAGAGGAAGAAAGATAGAAGGAATCTCAGGGAGCAGCAAGGGCTTGAGAAGGACTGGTTCTAGATATTCCAAACAAGGGCCCTGAGCTGGAACTTAGTGGCATAAGAGCTGCAAGAGTCAGGTTGAGTAGTTTTTCATCCTACCATATGGTACAGCTAACAAATAAAGGCCCCATACTACAGTTGATGACTAAGATGCTCTGGCAAGTTCTGAGCTACCAACATTGAAAGCTCCTGATACAGTGCTGGGGTTAAAAACCTTTATGAAACCATCTAAAACAAGTCCAGGATAGTAGTTCACGGATCTTGTTGATACTCCAAACTCAAGCTTCAAAATCAGTAGAAAAATACCAACCAAATGCACTAGAGGAAAGAATATATAAGTTTCATTACTTCATAAAAAAGTCACACCAAAAGAAACCTTCTGAAGAGAGCCATATGTCCTATCTTGATCTAGCAGCCCAAGTTTTCCTGTACCGAGATGGCAAAGCCAGTACCTGGAGGAACTAGGAGAGACTGCAATAAGTGTGAGATACTTGAAAAAGGCTGTCGGGTGGCAGAAAGCAAGTCACATGAAGAGAACAAGAGAAGCTAAGGACTGCTTTTAAAAGTAACTGGAGCACTGCTGGACTTCTAAGAGAGGAAATGTGTTCAGTAGCAGAATCTGAGCTTACTAGGCTCACAGGGAGGGAGATAGTGAAAAGTCTGAAGAGAAGATAAGAATAGGAAAGGAACAGCTGCTTGCTCCTATCATTTTCCATGATCCCACAGACTAGAAAGGAAAAAAAGCAAGTTAGTACCCGTGGTTGGTAGGTTAGCAGCACAGAGGGTAAAGAAATAAGCTGTATTTATGGTCAGAGACAAAAATATCAGGATTTGATGATCCCAGAGCTCTGATAAGGCCAGGAGAGTACAAAAATATGGGATATTACCAAAATTACAAGGGATGAAGCCAACCTATGGTTGGTTGGTATTGGAGTACAGGTGCTTAGTGATACTGTGATAGCACTTATGATGTTTCATTGTGCAGTCTACTTAATCCATGAGAGGATATGTCTTTTCTCCAAATGTACCTCTGCCTGGTCCCTATGCATGTCATTCTGAAAACTATAATTTGAGCACCACTGCTCTTGTTTGGCCATATTATGATTTTAAACAAGTTCACAATATCAGTTTCTACTTGAGACAAAAATATTCATCTATGCAATGGGGACACAAAATCTGTCCTTGTAATATATCCCAAATTCAACCAGCCATGATCTAGCCCTAAAATAATATGGCACTCAAACTCATGAAATAAAGGAAGAGGCTTTGAATGGTACATTAGTTATTCCAGAAACAAGACATCAATTTAATCATATGTAGCAGCAGAAGTTATCAGATTATATATATGTAGTTTTCTTTATTAGCATGTTGAAGACAAAGTACCTCTTTAAATGGTATCCAGCTGCTTCCAGGTTTAGCAGGATTTGAAGGATTTTTAAGTTTTTCCAAAGCATTTTCAATTGCATCTCCATAGTTGTCCTGAAACCATTTTTCATGAGGAGTTTCTGCAGGAGCTGCAGTGATGCTTTGTACATGTTCCAAAGCAAATACAATGGGCTTCATTAGAGCTGTATGTTTTTCACGCATAATTGCTATCTTTTCCTCTCTATATAGGCAGGAGAGAAAAAATAATTTTACATAAACTTTTAAAAAAATGAACTATTTTAAAATCAGAAGCATATTTATTATAGGATAGTACACAGACTACTACCCAAGTATCTAGAAAGACTGACATTAAGACACCAATCTTTCAGGATAATATTTAAAAACCTACAAATGAGCCAGCCAGAAGTTAATGCCAGGAACAGAAAAAAAGCTACTTAGGTACACCCAAAATAGTTAACAGTATTTCTATATTAAACATGTAGAAATAATTGCCAAAGAACTACCATCATTTATTTAAGCTCCTGTTTTCTTCATAACACACTGCAAAACAAACCCAAATTTAGATTTCTAAATCCACTGGAGTTTCATTTGTGATGCCTTCCAGAAGAGGAGGCATAAAACACTAAGACCTTATCAATGGTTGATATTTCAGGACAGGAGACGCACCAGTAACATGAGAAGTACTTATGCCTAACATTTCAAAAATGGATACACTAGGTTAGGGTACAAAATTATACCAAATAAAATATCTTGAAATTGAACACAGAAGTGTTAATAGTTATATTTGAGTATATTCGGCATAAGTTTAAAACAGACACGATAAAGGTGATCCCATAAATTAAGAGACAACAAACTAAAAGCAGTCAAGATAGGGACATCTAAACTTTGGTCCTCAATTCTCTGAATTGTGGCCTTTGATGGTGGTTAAGAAAAAACTACCAGACTACAAAGAGAAACAGGAGGGCTGCAGTTAATTTACAAACTCAACACAATCAAATTAGGACTGAAAAAGCACTTAGAATGGTTGCATCACTACATAAGCAATATTCCCTCTCTTGGTATTCATACTTCCCAATCAACTGGTGGGAGTGAGCCATACCCACCTAATGAATTGGCTTTGTTAACACTGTTCCTACATTTGGTAGTCGCTCCCTTCTTTTAATATGCTACTGTGTATCCCAAAAGAAAATAAAATTTGTACTCCATGAATCTGAAAAAGTGGTTTTTTCCCCCCGTGAAAGCTTATGCCCAAATAATTCCGTTAATCTATAAGTGGCCAAAGGATTCCTCATTGCTTTTGAAGATACACAGACTGCCATGGCCACCCCTCTAAGATGTGTATTTGGTTACATATAGAAAATATGTTCCTCTGAGCTTTAGCTTTCAATTCCTTACACAGAAGCCTCTGAATCAGCCCCATCATTACTGGGAAAAGAGAGAGAGACAGCCTGTATTTTTGTCCTCCCCAGTAATAAGAGCTGCTCTGGTGTGAGCAGAGAGGGCTTTGAGCTACTGCTCCTCTCTCCCTAAATGCATGCAATATACATAGGAGGAAGCAATAATAGTTCTGGATTCTTTGTCTGCTTCCATGCCAGCCTGTAGTAACTACAGAGGGAGCAGGACCAATGTTCATCTGGAAAGTGTGGGGGGGGGCGCGTAATCCAAGCTGAAAACTGAAAATCAATTAAAGCCTACGTACCAGCCTAATGTGAGCTGTTCATTATACCTGCACCACTACACCAGATGTGAATAGCTGCAGCATAGTGTACACCAGCCACTTCCACATGTACCTTTGACAAGCCTCTACGCAGCTGACATGACTCCGTACTCAGGTCATGAGAATGGAAGAAGTTGCAGTAAATATCTTAGCTTTATGACTACAGGTGACTGCTACATACTGGGGGAATCCCCAGCAAGAAACGTGTTGATGTATTTTGCTTCCCTTGAACATTCTGCGTGGTGCAAATGGAATGCACCAAAGCACCAGTTGTGGCACCCTGACCTCTGACACAGATTGAGGAGGAAAAGCATGACTGGTCAATTTAATAATTCCAGTGTGCAGTGACAATCTGGTCCCAGCAATGTTAACTTAGAAGTTACTCGTGAAAACTTACTTCCGTAGAGTGTTGTTGTTTTGAACCCTCTTAACTTCATCTTCCAGTTGTTGAATCCGTCTGAGGACATACATGTGCTGCTGCAAGAGTACCCCCAACCAAAGCTCATCCCACAGAACTGTAACTCGTCGCAGCTCTGCTACTAGCATCTGAACCTGTATAAAATAAAAATAGGGGCATTTTAAATTAAACTTTTTTTCCCCACAGTTCATCTATGTAATGTAACAGCTTGAATGTCCTAAAAGGACACATGCTTACAGAAGATAAAACATACACTGAAATCTTTAATAACCCTCCACCCAAAATAAGCAATTACTAACCTTTCTGTTAACTCTTGTTCTTCAGGATGTGTTGCACATCCTTTGCAATTTAAGTGCGTGCATATCCTGAGCACACTTGCTGGAATTTTTTCCCCTTTGTAGTATTTGTCGGATCATGTCTATCCCACTCATTTTGTATGTTCATAGCACCAGTATCAGGGGACCTGCAAAGCCTGCACTGCTTCAGGTTTTCCCTTGCTGAGCACTCCAAGAGAGGGGACAATGGACATTCGCAACACATCTCTAACACCACTTACAAGCCGTGTCTACACGTGCACACTACTTCGAAGTAGCAGCACTAACTGCGAAATAGCGCCCGTCACGGCTACACGTGTTGGGCGCTATTTCGATGTTAACATCGACGTTAGGCGGCGAGATGTCGAAGCCGCTAACCCCATGAAGGGATGGCAATAGCACCCTACTTCGAAGTTAAACATAGAAGTAGGGCACGTGTAGCCGATCCGCGTCCCGCAACATCGAAATAGCGGGGTCCGCCATGGTGGCCATCAGCTGAGGGCTTGAGAGACGCTCTCTCTCCAGCCCCTGTGGGGCTCTATGGTCACCGTGTGCAGCAGCCCTTAGCCCAGGGCTTCTGGCTGCTGCTGCTGCAGCTGGGGATCCATGCTCCATGCACAGGGTCTGCAACCAGTTGTCGGCTCTGTGGATCTTGTGTTGTTTAGTGCAACTGTGTCTGGGAGGGGCCCTTTAAGGGAGCGGCTTGCTGTTGAGTCCGCCCTGTGACCCTGTCTGCACCTGTGCCTGGCACCCTTATTTCGATGTGTGCTACTTTGGCGTGTAGACGTTCCCTCGCAGCGCCTATTTCGATGTGGTGCTGCGCAACAATCGATGTTGAACGTCGACGTTGCCAGCCCTGGAGGATGTGTAGACGTTATTCATCGTAATAGCCTATTTCGATGTCGCTACATCGAAATAAGCTACTTCGATGTAGGCTTCACGTGTAGACGTAGCCACAGAAAGCTTAGTAAATATTTTTTTCTTCAAGCGCTTGTTCATGTCAACTCTAATGTAGGTGACTCACAAGAAGTTACACACCACTGCGTGACCGAAGCTGGCACAGTCGCTGGCTTGCTGGGTAATGGCATAGTGTGCTGAGAATGTGTGCACTGAGGACCAGGTGCTGCCATGCAGATATTCTGAATAGGGACTGGAGCTAGGAAAGCAGCTGAAGAGGCCTGAGATCTTGTGAACTGACGAGTCAGGTTAGGTAGAAGAGGGGTTGCTGCAAGGTTGTAACATGCCTGGATACATGAAGTAATCCAAAATGAAATTCTCTGGGCAGAGATGTGGAGCCCCTTCTCTCTCTCATCTATTGCTACGAACAGCTGAGTTGACCTGCAGAATGGTTTGGTCCTTTGAATATAAAATGCCAGGGCCCATCTAACATCTAACCAGTGCAGACATTGTTCCTTCCATATGCAGTTTAGCTTATGTCTACACTATAAAATAAAGTTGAATCTATTGAAGTCAACTTTTTACCACTAGATTTTATTAAGTTGAAGAGGACTGTTTGCAGATGTCCAGAAAGTTGACAAAGCGTGTCTCCATTGCCTTACCTAAGTTTGACTGCATCAGCAATGCATCATGGGTACCTATCCCCTATCCCTGCAGCTCTGTTGCATTCTGGGTTTTTGTGCCAGTGGCTTATGGGAAAAATGTGCCACAAGTGCTTGTGAGTGTCTGATGGAAAAGAGCCAGCCCAAGGAATTTCATGCCCTTTTTCAGGCTATTTAACAAAAGCCTGTCCCTTGCTCACATCACTGCATGGCACTAGCATGGGTTCTGACTAGGAAGGCAGATCTGCTGGCGGTCGTAGATGCATTGCTTGCAGTGGGGTGCCAGTTCTGCACACATTCAACCAGCACACACTAACGGGATGGCATCGTTTTGGAGGCCTGGGATGACCAGCAGTGACTGCAGAACTTCTGCATGCACAAGGTCACTTCCATGGAACTTTGTGATTTGTAGTTCCCTGCCCTGAAACACTCAGATACCAACATGAGATTTGCTTTGACAGTTCACAAGCGAGTGACAACTGCTCTGTGGAAGTTTGTAATGAACGACAACTACCAGTCTGTAGGAAACCAATACCAGGTGGTCAGATCTACAGTGGGGGCTGCGATGATCCAGGTAGCCAAGGCAATCTATGACCGTGTGATGCAGAAGACCGTGACCCTGGGAAATGTGCAGCACGCAGTGAACAGCTTTGCTGCCATGGGTTTCCTAACTATGGTGGGGCAAGAGATGGAATGCACATTCCAATCCTAGTCCCAGACCACCTGGACTCAGAGTACATAAACTGCAAAGTGTACTTCTCCATGGTGTTTCAGGTATTAGTGGATCACAAAGGTTGTTTCACTGACATCTACATGGGATGGTTGGGAAAGGTGCACAAAATGTGCACCTTAGAAATTCCAGTCTGTACAGAAACCTCCAAGATGTGACTTCCTTCCCAGAACAGAAAAATCAAGACTGGTGAGATGGAGATGTCCATAGTGAGACTGGGAGACCCTGCTTACTCTCTGCTCACTTGACTCATGAAGCCATACACAGGCACTCTGGTCTGGAGCAAGGAGAGCTTCAACAACAGGCTGAGCAAGTACAGAATGTCAATGGAATGTGCCTTTGGCAGTTTAAAAGCCAGATTCAGGTGCCTTCTGACCCATTTGGACCTTTGCCAAGCCAACATCCCCACCGTGGTATCAGCGTGCTGTATTCTCCATAATATTCACAAATCAAAGGGAGAAAATTTCATGCCAGCCTGAGCTGCAGAAACAGATGCCCTAGAAAGTGCTTATACACAGCTGGACACAAGGGCATTCACCAAAGCACATGGAGAACCAAGAGCAAGAAGGGAGGCTTTGAAAAATAGCTTTATGAATGAGCAGACAGCCACATGAATCTGCTGCATTTAACTATTATGACACCACATCCACTCTTGCACAGTGATGTGTACTTGACCTTCCCAAAAGCACTTCCAACTGCACCCTACCACACGTGAACCAATAAAAGACACTGTAGTTTTCACAAAACCATACTTTATATTTAGAGGGAGGAGGGGTAAGAGGTAGGTAGGAAAAAGAAGGGAATGCTGGCATCACACATGGTGGAACGTGAGCCTTTTGCATTGTGGAGAGGTCCTGGGTGTGGAGCTAGAGACTGTCCTTGCCCTCCCCCACGTTTGGGGATCTCAGCGGAGGGGTCAAGACATATCTACGGAAAGCTAGGCAACAGGGTGGGTAGGCTGCATAATGAATCGTGTAGAGAATGACCCTCTGCAGCTTCAGCATGGAAGGCAGGATTGTGGTTTGCTCCCTGACAGCCATCAGGAGCTCTCCCAAGTCCTTGTTCCTGCACTGCAGCATGGTTTGCTGCCATTCCTGAGTCCACCTTCTGTCAGCAGTGGCTTTGGCTCGCTCCCTTTCAAGTTGCTGCAGGATGAAGTCTTGTTTGGACCTTTTTTTTTCACCTCATTGCAGCGACCTTCTCTTCCCCACTCATGCTGCCTGTTAAAGACAGTGAAGGTCAAAATTTAGATACAATTTTTAAATGTGACAAAAAGTGCTTACAGACAGAATGAATGCATCTCCGACAATCATTGCAACTTTAGTTTTCCAAGGCCATTTTCGGCTTCTTATGGATGACAATGAATCAACCTCTGCAACACAGAAGTTATCGGTTATCCAGATCATTTCACTGCAGACATGGTAAGAGCTTATCAGCATAAGGAAGGCAGGGGCAGGGTCCACACAGCCCGGCAGCTGTGTGGCTGGGGGAGGGTTTGAGCCCACCGGACACATGGCAGGCAAGGTGAGGGATGTCTTCCCCTGTAAACTGTAAATCACAGGGGACAAAATAGAATAACTTTCTCTGTGGTTCCTCATAAATCCTGTGGGGGGGTAAAGCCATAAAAAGCCTTGAAAGCTAATTTTTAAAACAGTGCGGTGGGAGGGGGAAGGCCAGGAGAGCCTGCCAGCCATGTGGTGCAGCAGAGCAGTCCTGGGAAATTTAAATGGCCAGGTAGCAGTGCAAAAATTCTAGTCAAAATTCCCATGCTTCTTCTAAGTTGCAAAAACAGACATCAGCTTCCTAAGAATAACAGAAAGTGAAAAACAAAATATGCTCATACTATGAGAGCACAGGGCTGGAAAATTTGCCAGAATGCTCTGTGGTGCCATGATGCCAGCTTACTTACTGGTTGCCTGGCATGTCAAGGAGTGCTATCATTGAGGCCAAAACAAATAAGGCCTCCCCAAAAACCTTGTGCAAAAAAATTTAAAATCATCTCTCTCTCAGGACTTTATGGAGATCTCCAAAAAATAAGTGCTCCATCCCCAGAAAAATAAATAAGCTGTTCTAACGGACATAGATCCACCACACCTGAGCCACAATCCACTTGCAGCAGTTTAAAAAATGTGCTCCACGGAATTAAGCCTATATCTCAACCTAACTACAACGCACTTGTAGCATTCTAAAAAGACACTCACCATAAGAGCCCTCTGCACCACTGCTGAACCCCGAAGCATCAGGTGTCAATGAAGGGACTAGGTCAAGAGTGAGGCTCCTGGCTGGCAGGATCAGCTTCATGGAGCTCCTGCTGAAAGCTGGCATCCACCTCTACATCAGCCTCCTGCTACCCCTCTCAGCTCCCACCGGAGTCCTGAGGATGGTCTCCTGAAGAGTCCCTGTTGGCCTCGGGGAACGTGGTTGGGTCCCTCCCAAGAATGGCATCCAGCTGTTTGTAGTAGCAACACATCTTGGAAGATGACCAGATCACCTCTTGGCTTCTCTGACTTTCTGATAGTTCTACCTGAGCAACTTTATTTTGATCTGGCACAACCATTCTCAAGCATGCCCTGCAAAATCTTCTCAAGTAATGTCCACATTTCACTTACTGACTCACAATCTGCTCACCACTGTTCTTCACAGAAATGAGAGCCAGGATCTCACTGTGACTCCATGATGGATCTCTTTTGTGACCCTGAGAACTCAGATCAGAAGAACCTTGAGTAATCATGATGGCTAGATGTGATGGATGGCTCCCAAGGTGCGCTATTCATGCTGGTCAGAAAGAAAATGAATTCAAATTCCTGGGCCTCCTGTTACCTATTTCTTGTGCACCTGGAGAGCGGAAGAGGTGTAAGCAGCCAGAATGGACACCTGTGGGTCATTGTGGGATACTTGTGGGCACCTCTGGAGAACAATAAAATCAATTTAAAGTAACACTGTTTCCACAGTAGCATTCATTTGACCTTTTAAATTCAAACTCGGCCTTATGTTGCCCTGAGGGTCGATGCAAAAAAGTCAAACTTAGCATCCCTTAAAATCGACCAAATAATATTGGCAGTGAGGGCACTCACATTGTAAAATTGAGCTAAGTACTTTAAAATCAAGCTTATGCTATAGTGTAGACATACACTTAGGGTAGAATGCTGGTAGAAAAACTGCTGGTTGGAGTGGACTTGTGAAATTTTGTGAGGAACTTTGGTTACAGGAAAAGCTGTATTTACCTCTGAAGAACATTATATATGGGGGGTGGTTCCAACATGAGGACTCAGATCTCTGAAATGATCCTGGCTTAAGTGACAGCCACTAAAAAGGCCACTTTCCAAAAGAGTTGTTAGTGGCTCAAAGGCTGGGCCCGTCAGCTTTGACAGGCCCAGGTTTAGGTTACGAGGAGTAATCAGTTGCTTTACCTGAGGGAGCACCCTCTCCAGGTCTTTGAGAAAACAAAATTACCGTTTCACACAAAAAGACCAATCTGTTGTAGAATAGAAGGCTGAAATGGCTACCAGGTGGACACTTATTTATGAAAGGGATAGACCTTATTGTTTCAAAAGAAGAAAGTGTTCTGAAATAAGTTGTACAAATTGTATAATATGGACTGTATAAGTAGAATTCCATATTGGGAAGACAAGATGGAGAATCACTTCCATGTTGCCAGGTAAGTCACCATCGTGGAATGTCTTCTACTGCCTACTAGGACTTTATGAAACTGTTCTGAGCAAGCTTGCTCTTCAGGATACAGCCATGAAAGTTCCAGGCCAGATGAAGAGTATGAAGGTTCAGGTTGAACAGCTGACCATGGTCCTGGGCAATGTCGCCTCTAATTTTTTCCATCTATGTATGGAGTTTTTCCACCAGTGCACATAAAATTTATTCTGTACTTGAGGCATGTGTGAATGTGCATCACCAGTAGAAACTAAAACCTAGCTATGGGCACTCTACTAATCAGCTTTTGAGTGGCCACTCAAGCATACAACTTACAGGGAACCCTGTTCCTGTGTGATCAGATACAGGTGCAGTGTGAGCTGGACTGAAGGTTCCACTGAAAGTCTTAAGACGATGGTGAACCCATGCTGTCTGGATTACACCAGGGCTGCGAGAATGATTCATGCTCTGTGTTGCTTGATTTTTGACAGACCCTTGTGAATTCACAGAATGGAGGGTGGGAAGTATAACATAAATAAGTTTTCCATGCCAACAGGAAGACCCAGGACTCTGGCCAATCTGGGAGCAAAACTGCTGGATGAAGGGCCCACTTGTGGTGTGTGGAGGAGGACTTCCTGATATGATCTCAGAGTTAGTTCTTGGTATGCTGAAGGTAGATTGAGGGTATAATGAAGAACTAAAGGCAGATTGCCTCCAGCATAAAGAAAACAGCACTCCATCCTGCCAGTTGACACAGTGACAGCAATTTAAGGTGCCTGTTGCAGGCATAAGAGAGCTCTCCTATTGACATAATTAATCCAGTTCAACAAGCAGCAGCAGCTACATCGCCAGGAGAGCCTCCTACCAATATATCATGATGCAGACACTGAGCTAAGTGGATGCAAATTCAGAAGATAGATTTTTTACACCTTGAGCAACATAAGTTTAGGTCAACTTTAGCAGTAGTACAGATAAACCTTATATCGACATGGAGAAAAAGCTCTTTTTGAGACCACAGACCTTGAATCCTTGGGGTGCCCTAGTGAACTATGCACCTCAGAGCTGATATATTGAAGACCAGATGCATGGATGGCTGGGGCCTCAGAAAAGATACTCCCTCACAGAATGCAAATAACTTCAATCACCAAGTCAGCAAGTAAAGAACTTGAGATGAAATGGTGTTATGTCCCCATTATGTCGGGACGTGCCCCTACAATGGAATAGACATGTGCAAGCACTCAAAGAAAAATACACAATTTCACAAATTGTGTATTTTGTTACAAGTTAGAGAATGAATAAATTGTCAAAAAACATTTTACCTGCAACACCATTGTTGGATTTGCAGTAGACAGTTTTTCTACAATTTTGCTGTAGCAGTCCTGCATCATTGCTTGGTCCTCATTTAATCCATTTTTTGGTTCATCCTTATTACTTTCTTGAGACGCTGGAGGACTTCCTCCTTCACATTCACCACCTAATAGCTCTTCACCTTGAATGTTACCTAGCAAAGTAGGGATTGCAGAGGGCAACTTGTTCCCTACATTAGAAAAAGTGTATTAATATACATATTGCAGCAACATGCAAAGCCAAAATTAGGCTTGGGATTCCATTATTCTAGTTATTGCAGAAATTTATGGAACTATAAAAGGCTTAGATATAAAATACTTGAGGCTAAACCTCTAGTCCAGCATCATTGGTACCTGACTGGTGCCAACTGACAGAATTTGTCAAACAATGAGAAGTCAGCATTGTCTAGAAGCATCACCAATACTTCCCCCGCTTACTTGGCTCTTAGAAGACATTTACAGGTAAATTACAGCTAAATAACAGCACAGAACACTGAGAGACAGGAATGGTGGCCATAAACTACGGGACCACAGGAAACTTGGCCAAACCCACAATAGACATCTGTCTAGCTAAAATCATGCCATACCACAGATGTTGCCAGACCAGTGTGCGCCAAACTAGAGAGGTTCAACCTGTAGCATATTTAATTATTGTATTCGTCAAAAAAGTGTTGTCAAGTTAATTTTTATTTTGCATTTCTGAAAAAAGGACTTAAAATTTTTCCTTTTTTAAAGTAAATTTTTAAAAATGGAAATTCCATCAATTTTTTTTTCTTCCTATAAACTGTAACATTTGGTATGTTTTAACAAAGAAAGGCTAGAGTCAATTTGGTTTCTAATCACATTTTCTTCAAGTTTTCAAACCTTAGGCATTGATTTAGCTGTGCCAGAAAAGTGCACTAATCCAAATTTCTCTGTTTTATCTCTTTTCTGCAAGGTTTATGGAGAAGCAATCCTATTACAGGTTCATCCTATTTTTCTGCCTTATCTTGGTTCAGTCTCTTTCAACATTCACTCAATTTTGTCAATTTTCAGGACTGTGCTTGATTCCGTTAGTTATTCTGTCTCTTTTCTGTGCAGTTTTAGGGAAAGGAATTCCATTTCAGACACATTCCATTTTCCAGGCACAACCAAACCCTTATGTCTCTAAGTTATGATCAGAGGGAACTGTTTTCTGAATTTGGTGGTCCTATCACTTAGGAAGAGTTCTTGATCAAGCAGACAAACTCTCTGAAGTATATAGATGAAATCAGAATGAACAAATTATGGTGTGCCAAAAGTGTCTGCCAAAAAAGGTACTAGAATTTTAGATAGTTCACAGTTGTAGTCCATAATAAAACACTCCTTAAGGTGAGAAGTATCAAAGGATGACATGAATCAGAACAATTTTAATACAGTGGAATTTTACCATATAAAAAGAGAAGTTCAAAAATACTGCATTTGTGCTAGTAGAACACATGTACATAGAGCGGAGGCATTTCTCAGCAAACCATTGAAAATATTAAAACTGACCTTCTGAACATTTCGTTTTGCATTTAACAACTATTAGGCATTAAGTAATAACTCCAACAACAAAAAGAATCCTTTACCTGAAGACTGAGATTCACTGCTAAGTGAAATGGTACCCACTATTGCAGGGTACAATATTAGATGAGGAGAATCTTGAGCTACTCGACACAGCAAATTGCAAATACTCTGACGAACATACACTTCAGGGTGGTTCAGGCGGGAGAAAAGCTGAGGAATAATACCTTTATAAAAAGGAGCATAAAGAGCTACATTAGTTTTTGTACACTATTGCCACAGAAGGATGTTTTCAGTGATGTTTGCACCCAGAAACTGAATTGTCATATTCTCCTGTTATTTAAACCATACCACAATCTGTACTTTTTACTATGCGGGTACTAGATTATTTCCACCTATCATTCAAGGAGCAGAGTCACTTATATTTGGCACATAAATGTTGCAACAGAGCAGTAGGAATTGAGTCCTGTTAGAGTCACAGCTTTTAGGGATTGAACCATGAGAAGGCTCCAAAAACAAAGGTGATTTTGTGACAGCATGAAGATGGAATAAGAGGCCCATTTCCACTCAGCATCATTCTTTTACGGTCAGGTCACTGAATCTTGCTGACTAATCCTCAAACTTTAAAGAAGTGATGGGAATCCATTCTTTTTGGAAGGGCTGCCACTGTCCAAAATTTACCATTGCAATTCCAGGCTATATAGCCACCCCTCTTGGCCCAGCTGGGAAGGAGTATTCCACCTTCATACAAAGAGACTTAAATAGTCCTTCCAATTCAAATACAGGTTAATCTTCATATGTATCTTGAAGAATACCAAAAAGGTTGAAAGATGGGTTTGTAATTGCGAATTTTAAAATAAAAGTTTTCTGTTTGTTTAAAACAAAAAAGTTAGTTAAAACCCTGCTTAGCAATTCAGCTAAAACCACCTTACCTCTCCATGGAGCCGTAGGGGTTGTTTCTAGTCCGTGCTCTAGATATTGTCGAAGTTCTCCAGCATGTTTCACAAGTAACCTCAACAATCTCAATGTAGCCATCACAATAACATCATCAGTGCTCTGTTCAGAAGTGTTTCTTAAAAGAAGTCTGGGATCGTCTTCATCAAGAGGAACCTACAGATTATTCAAAGAAATAGCACTCTAAATGGACCATACTGCTTTTGTCATGGGTCTTGAGCTTTGAAAAAAGTTTAGAAGCTAGCTTTCATCACCACAGCAGACTGTAATGCATACCTGACCAGCATTAAGTTTAAGGAAGGTAAAATATGCACTGCAAGACAGTTTATAGAGACTGAAGATTCTGTCTACTACTTTTCTCCACACTTTAATTAACCCCTCTGTTGCATTTTCATCAAGATCTGAAAGCCAAGGGCAACTAGCCAACAACTGACGCCATATAACATCCACCATGTCATCTTCTTCATTGTCTTCATTTTCTGTGATCTGTAGCGTCATTTCTTCATCCTAAAATGAGAACAGACGTGAACATTAAGGTGAAAGAATAAGATAATTGGTTTGAACAAGACCCCAAATCTTTTCCACAATGTTTATTAACTGCTGCGCCTCAGAAGGGTAGCCACGAATTTGAAATGTGTACACACAGTCCTTTCAGTTACTTCATTACATAGGATAGAATAATCTCCCATAGCAGACACTGTTATACATCACTAACAGAGTTTACTTCTTTTGGAATTTCAGCATTTTTGTGCAGTATGTATTCTGAAAGAATTTTATTATGAGACAGCATATAAATATTGTACTTTGCTGCACAATCAGGGAGGAAAGCTAAACTGGAAAATGGAACGAATAGGAACATTTTTCAAAACTTCCAAGTTTCCACTTACCTGAATTCCAGCTGGACGACAAACTGCCTGCCCAAGAATGCCATAGATTTTCTCTCTGTCTTCCTCTGCAATGTTTTCAGGAAGCAAGCTTTGAACCTCGGCTTTCTCTCTTGGCAGAAGACGGACACCGCCCTGACTGTAACATTTAATAAGTCATCAACCCCAAAACTACAATTAATGTAATATTTACAGAACTACTTACCTCTGTAACATTACATTTAATGCTTTACCTTAGGGTGAAATTCACCCCTATTAAGAGGGTCAGAAATCAAACCAGAACACAAATGGCACATCGGCCTTGTTTTGGCTCTCTGCACTGCACAGGGCAAATTACACTTACTGAGTGTTATGATATACTCAAGAAATATGAAAATAAAATATTTTTTTAAAAAAAGAATAATAGATTTACCTGGCATTATCAACAACCTTCCGGCCCCATCTATATGCCCAACTAGCCAGTGCTGCCCATGACTTGGCTACTTCAGGAGCCTGTACTGAAGACAGGTGATACAGCTGCCCCAAAATGAAGTCAGGTTCTCCAACTCCAATATTAACTGTGGTGGAAAGAGAGACCAACACAGGTTTATGCACACAAATTCAGATTTATGAGCAATCTAATATCCAAAATACCAGAATCCTGTGCTTCAGAGACTACGACTTTTTTGTATCACTTTAAAGAGAGGAGAAATATAAGAAGGATAAGGAGAAGAGAACATAGATTCAAGTTAGGTAAAGAGCATGGCTTAAACAGAGGCCTAAATCAAATAGGAAACCAAGAATGAAACAAAGAAAAATTTAATGGTGACAGTTGGAAAGTTACTAAAACTAGCACACTTTACTAAATGCAAAACACATCACAACAGTTTGAGAAATAAAAGTTGTTTAGAAAGAGCAGTTACCCTCAAGAGAAAAACCTTATAATTGTTTCACAAGTTTATTAAAAGTATTTAAACATAGGTCTTTTATATTCAGTGCCTGGGTGCTAGATCTTAACTATCTTGCATAGCCATGGTGTCCAAGGAGTAACTGCTATAGCTAACTATCCAGATTATTCTAAAAATGTTTAGTGTTCAAGACAACTAGCCATGCCTACCCAGCCAATAGCCACATGTGGCTAGTGACGAGCATGCTTGACACCAGAATTGTAGAGTATATATGATTTATGTGGCAGTTTAAAGCACCACAAATGCATAACAAAGAACACTGTTCCCCTTAGAGAATTCATTCTAGCTTTATGTATTTACCATTAACATTTAAATTCTACAAACACTGCAATATGAATTGTATATAAAATACTAACTTCAGTCTGGAAACTCCCCCCCCCCCCCCCGCTCCCCCCCCTTTTTTTTTTTCTAAATGGGAAAGCAGTTGTACCATATTTCATTTATTAGTGCAACTAGCTCCACTGCTTATTGGAACCATCACATCTGAGTAACCATACAGCCTGGCAATGCATAAACTTGAAGGAAGAACATCTACCTGTAGATTCACTTTCTATTCTAGGGTATTCCTCTTCTACTGTATTAACAGATGGCAGGTCAATCAAAGTATACAAGTTTTTAGACAATGTAGAAAGGCCAGAGAGATTCTGTTGCTGCCGTGCTCTGTATACTTGCTTCAGTTGTCCTGAAATTTCTTTCCATTCAGCTTGAATCCATTTTGCTAGTGTAAGAATAGACTTTGCTACGGCATATTCGGCTTTGGCAGATTTGCAAAAGGATATGGCACAAGAACTCAGCATTTCCATAGCATGTGTTGACTGACCTGGAATTCAGGACATAGTACATTTTTACTAGAAAGGTTAGTTTTATTCACAGCACTTCCCTCTAATCTCAAACTCTGCAAATTTCAGAGGAAGCTTTAACAAATTATGAACAGAAAGAGACAGCTCCTCCTTTCTATCTGCCATATTTTGGGGGTATTATAAGAATCTATTCTACAGGGCCAAATATATATAAGAGTAAAAATTGTAATATAGAAACAATTATATGTTTTCAGCAATTTGTGACAGAGGGAGTTTCCTCCCACTTCAATTCTTAACAACTGAAGAGAAAAGCACTTTTCAAATAATCTTGAACTGAGACATTAGTTATTTCGCTGAAAACAACTTCTAAGTTTACTGTACCATTATAATTTCTTGGAAAAAATACTTTGTAAGACGTACCATAAGCCATAATACCTATGTGAGGTTATCAAATACTAACCAGCTGTATATAACAATTTTGTTTTCTCAATATCAAGTTCAGGACCCCATTTTTCCTCTATTTGACCTGGTGCTGACAATTTTTTAAAGTGCTGAACTAAATCTTGCGCAGTAGTGGTTTTTCCCAGCTGAACTTCACTGCACTGAGCAAGCAAACGTGTGGCTAGGGCCACATTTCCCCATTTTCGAGCAAATTTTGCTGCCGTTAGACCCAGTTCCATTAGATGACTTCTCACAGGGACAGACTGCTCTGAAAAAGAAAGCACATTTTTTATTATCATGGCTTAATTTTACAGCACTACAGTAAACCCTTGATTTAACAGACTAACGGGGGGAGGAGTATCTGTTAATACCGAAAGTCCGTTATATCGGAACGGTTGTACTGTATGATGATGCACTGACCTTCCCAGCCCATCTCTCACTCCTGTCCTCTAACCCCCTCTTCTCTTCCCCCGCCTCCTGCTCCATTCTTCCCATCACACCTTCATCTCCCTCTCCCAATTACCAGGAGAGGAGATGAGTGCCATCCTGGCTCCTTCCACCTCCTGCAGCTCTCAGCACTGAGGGTCCTCCAGTCCCCGCCCGCATGAAGGTAGAGCATTGCCACCCCCAGCCTGCCAGTGGGCAGCAGCCTCCAACACCATGGCTGCTACTCAGCACTATTGCAGGCAGCGGCAGCTGGGCGCCAACATGCTTCCCACACACAAGGCTGGGGGAAGAGAGCTCCTGTGCCCCACTGCAGTGCCCCACTCCCTGCCCCAGTCACTGCAGTGGCCTCTACAGCCTCAGCCATTTTGACAGTGGCTCTGGTGAGTCTCTAGCATTTATCTGCGTGGGTGGGTGGGGTCTAGCAGACAGCATCTGTTAGTTCCAAAGTCCGTTACATATGGGTCCGTTAAATGAAGGGTTTACTGTAACTTCATTTGGAACACACAGTAGACATCTTACCATGCCAGTTGTATACAGAATGCAGTTACCAACAGAATAAAAACTGCACTTATTCCTGGTCTTTTCTCAGTCCATTTAAATTCTAATAATGTTCTTTGTTTGACTGCTACAGGTTTATCTGGGATGACTGTACAAAGATTTTTGAAAAAAGGAAACTATCATCCTAGGCAGAGGCCTGCCAATTTGGGTGGGAGGGAGGGCAAGGGAGGCAACTGTTACTAATGCTCAATAGATAATTCAGCACATAAAAGCAAAAACTTAGATACCTTTAAGTTTTTCCAGCAATTGATTCTGGTACACAGTATATCTTAGAGCATGCATCCACGGTCTTACATCATGCTGTTTGCATGACCGTAAAGCATCACTAAAAAGAGGAATAAGACAGTCCTGTGGAAGACATAAGTTGCACATTTGTCATGAAATAATGTAGACCCTGCAGTTTTCAACTCCTAAAGGACATTTTAAATTGGAGTAAGAAGTAGTTTACTAATTTTACGTTTATATAGCAAAGTACAACACCAAAAATATTTGGTTAGTTAGACGGTTTGAGCAGAGGCATCTAAAGTGAAGAGTCCTGCAATGAAGCCCTTTTAAGTGTGGCATTAGAAAGGTGAAGATGAAAGTGGTGTTAAGAGTCAGGAATTTTATTAATAGGTAGTAAAAAGTTATTTTTCAGGTGCAGCTGTGGCCTCATCTACACCTGCAAGTTTCTACCCAGCAAGTTATACCTGTTTTATCAGAGCACTGGAATTAAACTACCATTGCATGTCCACACAGTGTTCCTTGTGAGGGTGATGCACCTACACATTAGCAGATCTTGCAATGGCAGGGAGAGAAATGTGTTGTGGTAACTCTGCCACTGTTCAACTGACCACAGAGTGTTTTGGGAAGGGTTTGCATTGCTGCATGGGGCAGGCAGCATAACACAACACAAGTCTCCCAAATCTATTGCTCCATGATAATCCTATAACACTGACAGCTGCTTTTTGACTGAAGTACAAGGGAGAGTATGTGTGCGGTGGAGCGGGGGGCTGGATTCTGGGAGACAGAAAAGGCATTGGCATGCTGTCTCGTAAGTTCAGACAGCAAGAAACAACCAGTCTTGATGCAAAGCATGGGGAAAATCCTGACATCAGCCCCGCCTTCCTCCAGCAGGTGGGCCATCAGAAATGAAGCTTTGAAAGTGGAGAGGCACATGACACAGGGCAGCCAGACAGCTTTAAAATAAGGACTAGAGTGGTCTCTTGAGGGATTATGAGACACTTAGGGTTTGTCTACACCAGCTCCCTACTTCAAAGGGAGCATAGTAACTTGGGTGTTGGGAGTTTGCTTAATGAAGTGCTGTGCTGCATATGCAGCACTCCATTAAGCAAATTTCCCCACCGCGGCATCTACGAAGTGCCCTCGTGTCTAGCTGCGGCTCACCCACCGGTACTCCAAAGTACCGGCAGGTGAGCCACGGCTAAACACGAGCCGGCACTTTGAAGTTGCCACGGTGGGGAAATTTGCTTAATGGAGTGCTGCATATGTAGCGCACCACTTCATTAATGAACTCCCAAAACCCTACTTACCATGCTCCCTTCAAAGTCGGCAGGCAGTGTAGACACAGTCTTAGAGTGTTTACACTGGCACCTCAGCACTGCAGTTACTGAAAAGAAAGCTGTATGCCTCTCACTGGGGCGGTTTTCCTGGAACACTGCAACTGTGGTGTTTGTGTGCACTAAATGCCTTGCCAGTGTGGACAGATCAAGAATTACAGCCCCAGGAGCTGTTTTACTGCACTATAAACTTGCCAGTGTAGACAAGGCTAATGTTAGAAAATAATATGTTCTCTACTTTGTCTGAACAAGAGTAAGTGTACCTCTGCAAGAGTGTTAGTGCAATAACAGCTTAGTAGAAAGACATCATTTGATGCACACGACCATATATATATTTTTTAAAAATTTACACACAAAAAATATACCTCTGATGAAAGCCTGCTTGATACTGTATTTTCTAAAGCAGATGAACAATATAACTGCAGTGTGCTCAACACTGGCAATGACTGAGACACAGTCAATGTGGAAAGTCTTAGAGGTCCAATGGCTATTCTTGATGTCTGCTTCAGGTATTTTACAACATTTCTGAAATACAGGTAGAGAGTTAGGAAGTAGAATCGTCCACTCTATTAGCTAATAGTCCTTGTCTTTTTAATAAGCAGGCACCCTTATTTATTAACACAAAAAACTCTGAACAGTCAGCAAAGTTCTCCCACTTCAACAAAGTTCTCCCACTTCAACTGGAAGAAAGGATCAGGTCTTGTGCAACCTACAGTTGCCATGGCCAATAAGTTACACAGAATGCTTATTTCAAAGCATTGCTTACTGCAACTGTGAACTGTCAACTGTCTAGGTGAACAAAGCATTAGCTCCCTAAAATTAAAATTCCCTCCTTATTCTCTGGCTTAGTGGGTTTATACTCCCATTCACAAAACACAGCCTCTCATGCTCTCAGAAAGGCAGCCAAATAAAAGCTTTATACTTCAAATACAACGAACAATTACAACAAAGTGGTGTTTCATGGATTACAACCTTTCACACACACAAGTGATAAAAGGTCATTGTATTTACTCAAAGGTTCTTTAAACTTACTCAGTGATCAATTGCCATTTTTGTTCCTGCTCTGTGTGGTTTATAGCTGTCGCCAGACACACACAACTTCTCAATAATTGTACTTCAATTGCTTTTTGAAGTTCTCTTGGATCAGGACTTAACATGTTCGGAAGGAGTTTCTTCATGTCTACAAAGATTATACATACATTCCACAACTGGTTAAAAATGATCAACTATTACCATAATTCTTCTATAAAAGTCTTGAAAAGAAGAAACTTTGAGTAAGAACTGCAGAACGAACATTGAAAATTAATGAAAAGTTACATTTCTAAGTTCAAGTTCTTTTCTCAAAAAACATACACATCCAAAAAGCTGCAACAGCATTTAGAACTATGATTGCCAATAATTTCTGAACTTGGTAAATAAAGTTATAGTAGTTCTGCTAAACTGTGGAATCTGTTTACAAAAGTCTCCAATATCACTTCTTAATGGATATAGTACAGCATTTTAAACGTACTACAAATCTTCAGGAATTACTTTATTATGAATTTTCATTTTATTTGTACCTATTTTTTCTTTGGATCCTCCAGTAAGCAGGCTGATGTTTTCTCCAGGTAGCAGCTCTAGTTGTTCCATACAGTCAGTAAGTTCTCCAGATTCAAAGCTGCTTAAAGATCTGCAATTCAGTTTTATAGTTTTATTTCCATATTTCTGCTTCACCCCAAGTTGGTGTACATCCCACAACTAAACAGCAATGAAAAGCCAGAAGGAGCACTACTAATAAATAAGTGCGTATTAAAGGGACAAGCAATCCTCTGGCACCTTAGACACTAACAAATGGTTTAGGTCATGAGCCTTCATGGGTAAAATCCACTAAGGAAGTAAGCAACTTCCAAGTTATTTCTGCAGTATAGCTACAGCCCCAGTGATTTAGTTAAGATGGTGTCAACTCACTACTTATCAGTTACAGCTGCTATACATCAAGAAACAGTTTTCCAACTGAAACCATATTTATTTTGCATCTCACTCACTCACTCACATAAAGAAGCTTTCATGTAACAGTTTGCTGCTTTCAGCAATATTATTGGATAAATCAACAAGAATCTTACTTTATGTAGTTAAAGTCTGCTTTTAAGTTGACTGAGGTACTACTTGTGCTTTTTTTCAAATCATGAACAGAGTTCTGCCATTCTTGTACAGAAGACCAATCAGCAATTGCAATGTAACATTCACATGCTTTGTTACCCAAGTAATTTATAACTTCAGGTGACGAATCACTTGGTTTAGTCAGAACAGTTTTCCTAGATTCACCTGTGAAATTAAGAAAATCAATGATTCAGAAAAATAAGTCATTATTTGACAAAACACATGGAAAATTATGTTTAAGGCAAAAAGCTTCATTTTTTTAGATAAGTAGTCACACAATATTTATAGCACTTAACTTCTGAAATATAGTATATTTTACAAACTGCAAAATCAAAATACTTATCAAAGTGGTTTTAGAAGAACTTAGTAAATCTATGTAAAATGTCTGGAAGACAAAAAAATGGTTCAAAAAGTAAAGAAGAACTAAACTAGTATGTGCACAAAGAATATGAAATACACCTCACTTCTCAAAGTTTTAATGATGCTGAGGCAATGCCTCATATTATGGCTTCTTTCTAGAAGCAGTATTATTATAGTCTAAATAATTAGACATACTGCAACTGCTTAAAATATTAAGCACATTTTAGAGTGTGTTATCCCTGCTTCTATCAATTTTTTCATTAGGCCTCAAACCTGCAGATATTTATGCATATTCTTATCTTTATACGTGAGTAGTCCCATTATCTTCACTAGGATTACTCAGTTAAACCCACACATAAGTATATACAATGTAAATCAGTAAGGCACAGCAAGGCTTTACTTGTTACTGTAACACCTGTAAAACAATGTTATGTACATGTTCAGCACACAGAATTAATGCCAATTTTAAAAAGCAATTAATAAAGCTTACCATTCAACGAATGCTTTGGGCTGGCATTATTGCCACTGTTTGAATTGGCCAACTTCAAGACAGATTTATCAAAACCAGATATGCAGCAATCCACTCCTGTCATGGAACTCAAGTGTTCCTGGTATTCAACAGTTGCTTTTTCAAACCTTGAACATTTAAGATTTAATGTTCAGTCAACATATCACAGCAATGATTTTCTACTTTTGGAATAATGGAATCTGTATTAAAATTTTCTATAGAAGACAATAAGTGATCCCTCCAATACCATAAGACTAAAACAAAGGAAAATCAGACAATTTCTCCTGATGCTAAAACTTGGCAAACAGAAGTGAGGCTTAGGGAGTGAGCTACTGAAGGTGCGCTATCTAGTTACTGATTTCTTTTATTTTTGGAAACATTCATTATCCTTCAACCCCAAAACATCAAACTGCGATCTTTAAAAAATAAGACTGAATAAGATGGAAAACAAAGTTGTCAGCTGAAAGAGAATTTCACATACATAAACTATATATAACAGATTTTTTTTTTATTCAAGTGTTGACACTAAATTCAAATTAAACTGAAACAAACTTTACTGGCTGGCTCTAGATGAGTGAGTGGCTTCAATATTACTTTTCAAGTGAAAAGACTTCCAGAAATTCTCACTCCCTCTTAGAAGATAGAAACAACACAGCAGGGTAAGGACATGCAGAGCTCTCCCAGTCACTTCTCACAGCAATGCTGGCTTGGGGAAGCAGAATAAAAGCAATGGTTAGTGAAGCTAGCAATGGATGGACTAGCTTCACAGCCCCTAGGCCCTAATGATGTCACCAGCTGTCATTTTACCATCTGAATTTTACTTTTCTTTTTTCTTTTTTTTCTTTTTGCTTGCCCTATACTCATTCTCACCTCTCAGTACATCCTATGCACTACCAGCTTCTCAACAGTCTCCCACCTCTTGTTCCTCAGCTCTCCCTCAATCCCCAGCCATTTTCCCCACAACAATTTGTTAGAAGAAAACAAAGACCACAAAACAGAACACATGCTAACTACCATGACCTCTTAGCTTGCATGCATTAACCCCCTTTTCCCAGTCAGTTGTTTTTCCCTCTTTTGATGCTAAAGTCCTTGCAACAAGTCTCTCTCCTTTTGTCTTTTTGGAAAAACACCCAGTATACTGTGAGTACTTCCACATATAACGGACCAGGGAACAGGCGGATGCAAAATACAGTATCATTTTTGTATGCATTTCAGATGCAGATGATGTAATTAATTCATTTCAGATAAAAGACGACTATACTGTAACAGCTTTCATATATTTACACAACTTTGATACTAATCACTTAATTAGGAGAGGCTAATGTTGTATTCCAGATTTGATTTTACTGAATAGGGAGGAACTAGTAGAGAATCTGAAAGAGGAAGGCAGCTTGGATGAACGTAATCATAAAATGACAGAATTTACAATTTTAAGGAGCGATAGAAAGGAGAACAGCAAAATAAAGACAAGGATTTCAGGAGGGCAGACATTAGCCAACTTAAGGAGCTGCTAGATAAGGTCCCAGAGGAAGCAAGACTAAAGACTATGTGGAAGATTGACCCAAACAGGGTCAATCTTCTAGAGGTTATTTTTGCATGCCTGGTAGGGACACATGAAATTAAACTAACCGGGGTCAACAATCGAACCCTGTACTCTTCAATATTGTGAGAAGTAAGGGAGGTCAGTGGGAGATTTTGAAGACAGCCAGGTAAGTCGACTGCAGATAAGCTGATTCTAGCTACAATAATTGCTTGCCGTAGCTAGAATTGTACATCTACACCTAACTTACCTTCCTACTGTAGACCAGGCCTAAGAAAAACAATTGAAAAGAGCTGTCAGTTTTTCCAACGAGACGTTATCGAGGGTGCAAGAGCACACTAGTCTATTGCACAGGAAAGACAAGAAGCATAATAGCAAGAGCCCACCCTGGCTTAAGCAGGGAATCTTGAATGATCTAATAATTAAAAAGAAGTCCTATAAAAATAGAAACTAGTTCAAGTCACAAAGAAAGAATATAAACAAATAACACAAGTATGTTGAGGCAAAATTAGAAAAGGCAGAGCACAAAATGAAATTAAACTAGATAGAGACATACAGAGTAACTAGAAAACATTCTACAGATACATTAGTAAAAAGAGGCAGGCCAAGGACAGGGTAGGTCCATTGCTCAGTGAAGAGGAGAAAAACAAACAAACATTTGGAAATGGCAAAGGTGCTTATTTTTTTTGTTTGTTTGTTTCAGTTTTCACCAAGAAGGATGGGGCTGGCTGGATGCCTATATCAGTGAATGCTAGAGAAAAGGACATAGGACCACAAGTTAAAATAGGAAAACAAGTTTAAAATTACTTAGAAATATTAGATGCCTTCTAGTCACCAGGGTCTGATGAAATGCATCCTAATACTCCAGGAGCTGACTGAGGACGTATCTGAGCCATTAGCTATCATCTTTGAAAAACCATGGAAGATGGGAGAGATTCCAGAAGACTGGAAAAGGGCAAATATAGTGCCCATCTATAAAAAGGGAAATAAGGACAATCCAAAAAATTACAGACCAGTCAGCTTAACTTCTGTGCCAGGAAAGCTAATGGAGCAAATAATTAAGGAATCTATTTGCAAACATCTGAAAGATAAGGAACAGCATGAATCTATCAAGAGCAAATCATGTCAAACCAAATCTGATAGTTTTCTTTGATAGGACAGAAAGTCTTGTGACTAAAAGGGAACCAGCAGACATGGTATACCTAGACTTTAGAAAAGCATTTGATAGCCTTTCATGAACTTGTCACCAACAAACTATAGAAATATAACAGATGGGACTATCATCAGGCAGGTGTATAACTGGTTGGATAACTGTTCTCAGAGAGTAGTTATCAATGGTTCGAAGTCATGCTGGAAGGCATGAACTAGAAGGGTTCTGCAGGGATCAGTTTTGGGACCAATTCTGTTCAGTATCTTCATCAACTATTTAGATAATGGCAAAGAGAGTAGGCTTATAAAGTTTGCAGATGATACACCAAGCTGATAGGACTATAATTCAAAATGATCTGGACAAACTGGAGAAATGGTCTGAGGAAAATAGCAGGAAGTTCAATAAGGACAAATGCAAAGTACTCCACTTAGAAAAGAACACTCAGTTTCACACACACAAAATGGGAAATAGTTGTCTAAGAAGGAGCACTGCAGAAAGGGATCTAGGAGTCATAAGAACATAAGCTCTGAAGACATCCACGCAGTGTGCAGCGGCAGTTAGTAAAGCAAATAGGATGTTAGGAATTATTAAAAAAGGGATCGATAATAAGACAAAAGATATCATACTTCCCCTATATAAAACTATGGTACGCCCACATCTTGAGTACTGCGTGCAGATGTGGTCTCCTCACCTCAAAAAAGATATATTGGCATTAGAAAAGGTTCAGAAAAGGGCGACTAAGATGATTAGGGGCTTGGAAAGGGTCCCATATGGGGAGAGGCTAGAGAGACTGGGACTTTTCAGTTTGGAAAAGAGGCGACTGAGGGGCGATATGATAGAGGTATATAAAATCATGAATGGTGTGGAGAAAGTGAATATAGAAAAATTATTTACCTTTTCCCATAATACAAGAACTAGGGGACACCAAATGAAATTGATGGGTAGTAGGTTCAAAACTAATAAAAGGAAATTTTTCTTCACACAGCGCACAGTCAACCTGTGGAACTCCTTGCTGGAGGAGGCTGTGAAGGCCAGGACTCTATTAGGGTTTAAAAAAGAGCTTGATAAATTTTTGCAGGTTAGGTCCATAAATGGCTATTAGCCAGGGATAAAGTATGGTGCCCTAGCCTTCAGAACAAGGGCAGGAGATGGATGGCAGGAGATAAATCACTTGATCATTGTCTTCTGTTCTTCTTCTCTGGGGCACCTGGCACTGGCCACCGTTGGCAGATGGGATGCTGGGCTGGATGGACCTTTGGTCTGACCCAGTATGGCCATTCTTATGTTCTAAGGAGCACTGCAGAAAGGGATCTAGGAGTCAGTGCTAAACATGACATTTTTGGAAAAAAAAAAAAAAAGGCAAATATGTTTGTGGGATGCATTAAAAGGCATGTCTTAAGCAAGACCCTGGAAATAATTCTTCTGCTCTACTCTGCAACTGGAGTACTGTGTCCAGTTCTGAGCATCATATTTCAACAACGAGGAGAAACTGGAGAAGGTACAAAGAAGAGCAACTAAAATGATTAAAGTTTTAGAAAATATGAACTCTGAAAGAAGGAGGGACAGCTCAGTGGTTTAAGCATTGGCCTGCTAAACCCAGGGTTGTGAGCTCAATCCTTGAGGCAAGCTATTTAGGCATCTGAGACAAATAAGTTAAAAAAAATTGTCAGGGATAGTGCTCATTCCTGTGAGAGGACAGGAGACTGGACTCAATGACCTCTGAAGGTCCCTTCCAGCTCTATGCGATAGGCATATCTCCATACATTTGGGGGGATGGAGGGGCAAATGATCAGAAGTTTGAGCACTGGCCTGCTAAACCCAGGGTTAAGAGTTCAATGAGGAGTCCATTTAGGCATCTGGGGCAGATTTAAAAAAAAAAAAAAATCTGTCAGAGATGGTGCTTGTTCCTGCCAAGAGGGCAGGGGACTGGACTTAATGACCTCCAGAGGTCCCTTCCAGGTCTATGAGATGTCTCTCTCCATGTACAATAGAAGGCTGAAATAAATGAGTTTGTTCAGTATGGAAAAGAGAAGACTGAAAGGGAACATACTAACAGTTTTCAAGTACCTCAAAGCTTATAATAAGGAGGAGGGAGAAAAACTACTCTCAACCTCTCACAGTAGGACAAGAAGCAATGGGCTTAAATTGCAGTAAGGGAGGTTTAGGTTGCACATTAGGAAAAACTTTCTAACCGTCAGGGTGGTTAAACACTGGAATAAATTACCTAAGAAGTTTGTAGAATCTCCATCGTTGGAGATATTTAAGAGCAGACCAGATAAACATCTCTCAGGGATGGTGACTTGTCCAACTGTGAGTGCAGGGAACTGAACTTGATGACCTCTCAAGATCCCTTCCAGTTCTAATATTCTGATTCTCTCTCTCTCTCTCTCTCTGCTTACAGGAACCACAGAAGGGAACAGAGAGCAGTAATCTGGAAAGGTTGCTATGATATCTAAGACTGGTCTGAGAGCAGTGTACCTCAGACACTGTTAGTCCTATGGAGGGAGCTGAAGTTGCTCTGAGAAGGAGATCCATGAAGTTCCCATTTTTCTCACTCACTAAAGCAAGAGAAGAGACGATCACTGGTGTGATCTGCAGGTCTGATTTGTATTCATTCTGTCACTGATTCTTCATGCCTCTGACTAGATCCTATTTAAAGTATGTCAACACAAGATAGCATCTACAGTACAGGCAATGTACACACAACATGCATGGGTATACATCCCATGTAGACAGTGGGGGCTTCTTTACGCGAGGAGCATAGAATGGCCTATGTGCCTGAACTCCACCTACATATCCATCTTGGCTCTCTACATACTAAAGTCATGCCCTTCACATCCGCACTGTTATTTGAAGCAGTGCAACAACTGCTGCCCCCCAGAGCTTCTTCCCACCTCTGGCAGAGAGGAGGCAGTAGGGAAAGGTTCCAGTAGCTCCCAAAGCCTTTCACCCTGCGCACAGCTTCACACCACAGAGTGTGGACGCAGCCTGCCCTTCACTGTGATGTGTAGCTACATATATCTCATATGCCATTGCAAGCGTAGACATGATCAGTGTTTGTAGCTGGATTTTTCAGAGACCACCTGGCATGTATGCTGCCTTTCTATGGGCCCCAACTGGTGGCACAGGAAGGAATCAGTAAAATGTTTCGAGGGTCCCTTTTTCTCACCCTATGCACAGGCCAAACCAAGCAGTTAAAAAAGGTGGAAAGGAAGCACCTGTAACAGTGACAGAGGTAGGAAGAGAGATTAAAAGTGCTATTTGTCAGTATGCCAGCAGGATGAAAGGTAAATGTGGGCACAGAATGCATGTGCGTGTTTTTCCCTCGGGTGAATTTTAGCCTAATATGAGAAAAAACACAAGTACTTTGTTATGGACGGAAAGAGTGCTTTTCCCCAAGTGTTAAAAAAACAAAAACAAAAGATGGCCTAAATTAAAACTACAAAATAGTATCTCTTTTCTTTAAATTATTAGTTCTGTAGATTTGCAGTAGTAATGCTAAATGTGTAATTCATGTGGACCTTTAATAAAAATAATTTAGTATATTTCGCTGTTACAATTAACAGCGCAAATTGCAAATTTAGGTGTCTTTGCCCTATGTTAAAACACAAACTATTCATTTTTCCACACCCAAAAGACCATATAACAGCTAATTTAAATAGCAGTTGGGAATAGCTCTTACATTGTAACAAAAATGTGTATAGGTTATAACAATTGAATCTGAATTCCCTCTCCCTTCCAATCTTTTTATACTACATGTTTCTTAGACTGTAAAAATGGGCAGGGACTGCCATCGTGTGCCTTTGTGCAGCACTTAAAAGAATGAGATCACCATAAAATAAAACATAGTAATCCAACAATATTTTCCTTCTCACTCCTCACCTTCTTTTCAAAAACATCCCATTAATTTCCTTTTTCACTATGGCCTGTTGTACTAGCTTTGATACAGGAACAGTTCACATTGCTAACAATGCATTTCTTATGAAGGTATACATTATCTGAAGGCCCTAACAAAAGAAAATAGACATCACTAAACCTTTTAAAAATTTGTGTAGATTTTTTTGCCTGGGTGTAAATCACCATTGGGTAAAGCCCAAAAATATTATGTTAAGCTCCCAACAGTCCAAGGTTACTCACAACCATGACAGCCGAAACAGGCACAGGTGGCTGAGGAAAAAAATAGGAGGGTAAATCTTGTTTTCTAGTGTGTCCCCAAAATGCCTCTCTGGCCACACAGATTCAAAGGGCCCCATATGGAAGGCCACCACACCTAAGACAAGGAAAAGGCCATAACTGTTTCCTAGCTTGCTACAGAGCGTAGAGGCCCACGTACAGGGTGCCAAGGGATTTTAAGGCCGTTCAGCCTTGAATCTGAGAGTTCAGAGAACAACGCTTCAGAGGAGCTCCTGAATAGCAGACTGAATCTTCTGGAATAAACCTGAGGAGAGCAGCCAAGAATCATGCTTTATTACAATCAGAGGCCATGATCTTGGCCAACCAGTCCATAATGTCCAAGGCCACCTGGAGGGTGCCCTAACTACTGCTTTGCCTCCTCTACCATTGTGGAAAAAACTCCTAGGTGTGACCCTGAACTTGCCAAGGGAGTTCCACAAATTAAAATTTTACCTGCCCAACAGGGCCCGATGGTTGGATATATGAAACTGCACACTGGTCATGAAATTAATCTTTCTGCCAAAAAAGTTCAGCCTCTAGTCATCTCTATTCTTTGGTGTACCATTCTTCACCTGTCTCTCTCATTAACTGTGGAGACAACCAGCAGTTGGGTGCATAGAAATACTCAAACCTTTGAATTCACACCTTCAGTCTTGAATGCACTCTTAAAGGTACTCAAACCTTTCAAATATTTGGACATGGGAAGGAGTCTGCCACAATGCCTTGGCAATCCTGAAGACCCCTGATTGGATTGGCAGTGTGATGCAGGCTGGTGTGACGGAAGAGAGGACACTGAAGAGGCCCTCTGATGGTTCTGTCAACTTCACAGTTTCCAAATTTAGGTTGGCAGCCACCCTCTCGACTATCAACCTGGGAAGGCCCCACCACCGCTTTGTCCAACAATGAAGACAAGGGAATTATTGCAGGGGGAGGGATGGGCTCTCCTTTCCCTTCTGGAGATGGCTTTCCAGTGCTGATGCCTGATGTGCTGCTCTGGTATCAGGTTCCACACCGTGCTCTAAACTCAGTGCCGGGGTGATTTGTCCAAGACTTCTTGAACGAAAGTTCTTGCAAATCTTGCACATATTTTTTGTATGGGACATTGTCTCCCACCCCATCAAATACTTCAAATAACTGCCTCACCCTGCGGTATGACAAACAGGGTTTGGAGCCTAGGGAACCAGAGCAAGCCCCTCTCTGGGTCCAGCCAGGCCTCTAACAACTAACCTAACAATTAACGGTTAATTAAACAGCTAGCAAAGTACTTAAGAACTATATAGAAAAAAAGATTGATAATGGGCTGTTATTAACCAAGATATGCAATGCAAGATATGGCAGTCCAACCAAATGCCGTGGGCAGTAAGAAGGAACAAAGATTGCATAGGACCAATGCTGCCTACAAAAGCAATGCAAGAGTGCAGCACTCCTGAGCAATTTCATATGCAAACTTGACAATATCAGACTGGGTCTGGACAGACACTGGGAGTGGATAGCTCACAACAAAAAGGAATTTTTCCTCTTCTCATTCACATCTTTTCA
This sequence comes from Carettochelys insculpta, assembly GCF_033958435.1. Taxonomy (NCBI): domain Eukaryota; kingdom Metazoa; phylum Chordata; order Testudines; family Carettochelyidae; genus Carettochelys; species Carettochelys insculpta. The sequence goes on from NC_134152.1 coordinate 20,906,062, forward strand.
TCAACTGATTGGAGTAGGCCACATCCACCCTGATCAAACTGACCTTATTAGCACTGGTCCTCCCCACAATAATGTAACTTGCCCATCTTTGCACACATATATATACTCCAAACTGAAATTAATGTATTGTCGAAGTGGTTTCCAGCCCAGGACAGCTTACGCACAAATTTGTTAAGTCTTCAGGATTCAGAGGACCCCTCGTTATTTTTGCTGAAACAGTCTATCATGGTTACCCTCTGAAACTTAACACCTAGAATGAAATTAACATAAGCAAGTGGTATTACAAAGGTCCCTTTGGGATTGTTACCCGGTATGGCAACCAAGACACTGATGATCATCTTTCTGCCCCTCTGGGGCTTCCCAGCACCCAACCCTGCTGAGCCAGAAGCTCTGGTCTCCCACAGTCAAGGCAAAGCAACAAAGATTCTGAACCTGCTCTGCTCTGGAAAGATTCAGCTATAAAGCCTTTGACAACAGCCCCCAAATAAGACCAAATCATCAAATATACTCATCTTATTCCGTATGAAACATTTACACAGAGAAATCTTAAGTTAGCTTTCTATTAATGAAAAAGATATGTGAAGTGGTTGTCCCTCCAACCATGGTAACAATTATTTACATTGTGTTTGGTAATAAACCAAAGTGGTTTTTATGAAGGATAAAAAAGTAGGATTTAGTGATGAAAACAGACAGATCAAAGTTACTAAGTTACTAAGCCAAAACAAACAAAACATGCCAGCTATGTCTAATACACTAAAACTTGTTAAATGCTAATTCTTACCAACTAGGCATCCTCTCAGCTTGTACCCAATCCTTCCCCTCTTCAGTCTTAGATGTTCCCAGCAGGCATTTTAGGTGATTAGTGAGGTAGGATCTCATGACATCGGGCAACTCCCCTTGTTTTGTTTGTTTTCCCCATTTCATATTCAAGGTGGGAATTCTTTGGCCTCAGTTCAATTTTTTGTGGGGGATGGATAATGAACACTGAGCCTTGACTGGAGAAGACCAGAGCTTCTAGCCAAGCAGGCTGGTGCATTGGGGAGGGGAGGGGAATAAGCCCCAGAGGGCAGGCATCTGTGGTTTGATCAGCTCACTGGGTGTCCACGGGACCTTCTGTGATCCAACCCATCAAAAGAACACTGGCAAACACTGAAAGAAAAACTGGGTGTCTCCTCTTTCTTTCAGGGATTCAAGAGATACCTTTCATTGCAAAAAGGTGAATTGTTTCCCTTTCAAGAATTTTTGATGTATTTTTATCCATTTTTTAAAATCTATCACACTGATCTACTTATTCCTATGGCATGTCTATACTATAAACAAGTTAATCCATGTTAGGTTGACTTACAACCACCACAGTATTTAAAAAAAAAAGGGATGGTGCTTGGTCCTGCCAAGAGGGCAGGGGACTGGACCAGATGACTTCCTGAGGTCCCTTCCAGCTCTATGAGATGTGTATCTCCAAAGTCATTAAAGTAATTCAAATCCACACTGCCCCTCTTCTGTTGGTGGTGCACATGTTCACCAGAAGCGCTTCCACCAATTTCAGAGGACAGTCCTGGCTCTCAGCCATGTGTGCGGCTCACTCCTGATAGCCCAGCTCCCCTACTAGGAGCTCAGCTGCCCCTTCCCCCTTCGCTTGACAGCAGGAATGAGACAGCTGCACTGAACTCCTCAGCTTGGTTCCCCTGCTGAGAATGAGGCAGCAACCAGACTGCAGGTGTGGAGCTCCCTGCCATCTGCAGTGGGGAGTAGAGAGCCCAATGGAGCAGCCACTCTCAAGCAGGGCAGTAGCTTGGTAGGGACTGAGCAGGACAAGCAATATGGCTGGGGAAGTGGAAGCTGTCATTCTTGTCAATTTCACAGCTCCAGCACAGGCATGAAACTGACATGACAGCCAACAGATATAAGTAATGCTATGTCTATAAGGGCACTGTCACAAGCCATATGCTTCTCATGGAGGTAGAATTATATCAGGGTAGTAGGGCGCTTATATCAGTGAGACAAAGCTGTAGTATGTATGCTGACACAATCAGGTCAACACGGAATTGCTTTATGCCAACCTAATGCTGTGGTGTAGACCAGGAGTTATCTGTAACCTAAGACTATCTCAGTGGTGATCAACATCCATTACAAAAAAAATGATTAAAAGCTATATCTAAAATTACATCTGGATATCCTTAAAGAACATTTAGATTACTACCAAAATGGCCAGGAAGCTGGTACAAAAAAATCCAGATTAAAGAATAATTTGCAGCACAAGCCTGGCTAAACAAAATATAATAATGTTGCCACAATACAGAGAACTTAACATCTGACTCGAGCACAAACTATGGATGCTCTTATGCCTCTGTTTTTAAAAAATTCTGGTACATGCTAACAATCTTACCAAGACATGTTAAAAGCGAACATTTTGTTCAGATAACAAAACCAGAAGAGCAACTTTGATCGAAGAAGCAGTTTATATTCACCATAATAAAAATACATGAAGTGCCAATATTTAGAAAATAAGCTCACACTTATACCAGTTCTCCAGCTATGTGCGCCAACTTACCGCCCTTCTGCTTGCTGAGCTACGGAATTAATCCAAGTAAGACTCCTCCCGACTATAGCAGAAGACCAGACAGCTATTCCTTGTATAGCTTCAGGGCAATGTAGCTCACACAGTGCTTCCACCAACATCATAATTGTCACTTCTAATTCACTACCCTAGAAATTAAGATTAAACTTCAATTAACAGATCTTGTTTGAAGATAAAAATCTATGTACTTTGTTACATCTCTTCGGTATGTAAGAATACTTCATGTTTATATTTAGTACAATAATCTCAATTGTCACCATTCCCCCCTCCCACAAAGAATAGAGCAAATAATCTTTGAAAACCAGACACTACCCTCTGAAAAGCACATTCAGAGCCTGAACTGTAATTATTAAAAGACATTCATCAGCTGACAGTTACTAACTAAGCATATCTCTAGAAAGCCCCTGCTGAGAAACACATTTTCATAAGGTCAAATAACATTATTGAGCAAGTTACTGGTACCCTTCAGCTTTTATACAAATTGTTCTAAACAGGGGTTTTTCCAACTTATTGTGATGACATTTTGTAAAAAGGTCCCTTCCAGGACCACATCTAGTCTTCATCCCAGACCGGAGTTTTTCACAACACCATGAAGGGCTCCACAAACCAAAGTCAGGAAGATACTTATCTAGCAAAAGTACCAAAAATCTCCACAAATTTCATACATAGGGTCCTTAAACAGTGAGAATTACACAGTTCAAAATAGGAGCTAGCTCCATCATCTATTTACTATAAAACTTTGACTACATGCATAACAAACAAAATTTTAACTATTTTGCCCAGTCAAAACTCCACCCCCTCAAAAACAGACAAGGAAACATTCAATTTTCTCTTTATAGAAGACAGTTTTTAACAGGCCCATTGGTTTAATAACCTAATCCATTGCTTTATCTTTTCTTTTAGTTACAATACTATGGGAACATTTTTTCTATGGCCTACTAGAGTTTTGAAAAATACAGTACCTGAGAGATATTATTTGTCTTCATTTCTGAGAGTAAATCAAAACCATGTCTGACTGTCACAGCAGGTTGACCAGCCAACAATCCAACCCGCATAATAGAAAGTCTAATCCGAGTTAGCCAATCTTGGCAGGTCTGACGGTTAGTATAGAAAAATGTTCTGATAACCTTGGAAAAGGAGTGGGAAAGGGGTTTTATAAAAAATACTTTCAACATTTGTATACATTAAATAACCCTATTACAACACATACAACACAGCATAATCGTTGTCTGGAAGGGTTTCCCCCTCTCTCAAGTAGTATAATTTAACTGCAGAACAATTAAGAATGTAACACTATCACTGTAGGAAGACATCTGCCAAGCCCACTACAACAAGTTAGATTTAAATGTCTTTTTAACTTGTCCTTTCAAATTCTCATTCCCTGCAACTAAGAAAAGAGAAGTTACTCATCGTAGTAACGGTGGTTCTTTGAGATGTCCCCCCTTGGGTGCTCCACAATAGGTGTCGGGCTCGCCCAGCGCCGCACATCGGAATTCTTCCAGCAGTTTCTCCTGGATCGCGCATGCTCCAGCGCGCGCCGCTCCCTTGCGCGTCCCCGGCCACGTGCGCGATCCAGTCCCTGCCAGTTCCTTGACCAACTGCCTCGGATGCTCTTGAAAAACACTAGACAGAGATCCGAAGCGGGGAGGGGATGGGCAGGTGGTGGAGCACCCACGGGGACACATCTCGAAGAACCATCGTTACTACGGTGAGTAACTTCTCTTTCTTCATCAAGTGTCCCCGTGGGTGCTCCACAATAGGTGACTACCCAGCAGTAACCCAAGAAAGGAGGTGGGTAATCGGTTTATGTGCAGCTTGCCCCCAAAAGGACTGCTGTCGAGAGGCGGGTATCCTCTTGGAATACCCGATGTAGGGCATAATGCTTGGCGAAGGTGTCATAGGATGACCAGGTCGCCGCTCTTCAGATGTCCTTCAACGCAATGCCCTTAAACAAGGCTGTTGACACCGCCACCGCACTGGTGGAGTGAGCCCTGGGTGGGGCCAGCAAAGGAGTCTTTCGAAGTTCGTAGCACATTTTTTATACAGGATAAAACGTGCTTTGAGATTCTCTGTGAAGAGAGACCTTCTCCTTTTGACCTGGGAGCGAGAGAGACTAGTCGCCTGTCCGTTTTCCGGAAGGACTTAGTTCTGTCTATGTAGAAGGCCAACGCCCTTCTCACATCCAGGAGATGCAGGCATGCCTCCTTGCTGGAACTGTGAGGCTTCGGGTAAAACGAGGGTAAAACTATTGGCTCGTTAAGATGGAATTCTGATGAAACTTTTGGAACAAAGGCTGGGTGCAGGAGTAAGGTTACCGCCTCCTTTGAGGATACTGTGCAGGGCGGCGTTGCCATAACTGCTGCAAGCTCACTGACCCTGCGAGCTGACGTAATTGCAAGGAGGAAGGTTGTTTTTATCGTAAGGAGACATAGGGGAACCATGGCTAATGGTTCAAAAGGTGGACCCATGAGCGTGCTGAGCACCAGGTCCAGGTTCCACGATGGCGGAAGCGGTTTCCGAGGGGGGTACAGGTTTACCAACCCCTTCAAGAACCTGGTAACGATAGGATAGGCAGATACTGTGGGCCCCTCCTCTGTATGTCAAAAGGCTGATATAGTGGCAAGGTGGACTTTTAGCGAGGATAATGAAAGTCTGTCCCTCTTGAGGGACAATAAATATTACTGGTATAGGAACGGCAAGGGGAGCTAACTGTTTGGCGGAACACCAGGCTGTGAATCGAGTCCATTTCTGCTTATAAGTCTTCCTGGTGGAGGTCCTTCGGCTACTTTCCAGGACTTGTACTCCCTCCACGCGTGTACTTTCTAAGGAGCTGAGCCATGGATTAGCCATGCTTGTAGGCGCAGGCTCTGAGGGTTCGGGTGCACTATGGACCCCTGGGCCTGCGTGAATAGGTCCGGCGCCACCGGTAGGTGGAGCAGTGGGCGGTCTGACATGCGCAGAAGCAAGGGAAACCATTGCTGCCGATCCCACGTTGGGACTACTAGTATCATGCGAGCTCTCCCCCTTCTGGCTTTCTGCAAGACCTTGTGAATAAGCGCTGTGGGGGGGAACGCGTAAAGTAGGGGGCCCTTCCATGGAATCATGAATGCGTCCCCCGGGACCACCGCCCCACTCCTGCCCTGGAGCAGTACTGGGGACACTTCTTGTTGTGCTGCGTGGCAAACAGATCGATCTGGGGAAACCTCCATGTATGAAAGATCGGTCGTAGCAGATCGCTGCAGATCTGCCATTAGTGCATGAGTGCGAACCGCCTGCTCAGCTGATCTGCTTTCACATTGTGAGCACCCGGCAAGTACAAGGCTTTCAACGTAATGTTGTTGGCGATGCACCAGTTCCACAGTCGGACTGCTTCCGCACATAGGGCACGGGATCGGGCTCCTCCTTGTCGATTTATGTAAAACATAGTGGAGGTATTGTCCGTATTGATCCCGACTACTTTGCCACATGTGGTCTCAGAAAAGCTTGCAGGCGCTGAACACTGCTCTGAGCTCTAGTATGTTTATGTGCAGTGACTGTTCCGCAGGAGACCATAGCCCTTGTGTCACCTTGTCGCTGATGTGCACTCCCCATCCTATGTGGGAGGCGTCAGTAGTAAGAAAAATAGAAATTTGTGGTTGGTGAAAGGGCACCCCTGCTAGCAAACTCTTGGGGTTTACCCACCACACCAGGGATCTGCGCACTTCTGTCGTGGGCAACACTACCCTGTAAACAGTGTGGGATGCCGGTTTGTAGACGCTCACCAGCCAATGCTGTAGGCTTCGCATGTGCAATCTGGCATTCTGTACCACAAATGTTGCTGCCGCCATATGGCCCAGCAGCTGTAAGCACATTAAGACCGGCACCGTGGGGCTGTATGTAATGACTTGCACCAGCGTACTGATAGCGCGAAAGCAGGCGTCGGGCAGATATACCCTTGCTGTGATAGAGTTTATGCGTGCCCCTATGAACTCTATGTCCTGTGTGGGGTCGGTCTTTGACTTCGCGAGGTTGATGACTAGGCCCAGCGAAGAAAACATGTCCGCTGTGACACGTATCATGCGTAGGACCTCTGTCTTCGAGGCTCCTTTCACCAGGCAGTCATCCAGGTATGGAAATATGAATACCCCCTGTCTGTGCAGGTAGGCTGACACCACTGCCAAGGTTTTGGTAAAGACTCTGGGGGCCGAAGAGAGGCCGAACGGAAGAACCCTGTATTGGAAGTGTTCCTTGCCGACCATGAAGCGGAGGAAGCGCCTGTGTGCCGGCTGGATCGTTATATGAAAGTAAGCATCTTGTAAGTCGAGGGCTGCAAACCAATCTCCATCGTCCAGTGCCGTGAGTATGGAGGCGACTGTAATCATCCGAAACCATTGCTTGCGCAAGTAGCGGTTGAGGCCCTGAAGATTTAAGATGGGCCTCCAGCCTCCTGTTTTCTTCTCTGTGAGGAAGTAGCGTGAATAAAACCCTTTCCCCTGGAATTGTTCCGGCACTCTTTCCACCGCCCCTATGAACACAAGGTGGTCCGCCTCCTGTTTGAGCCTTGCCTCGTGGGCAGCGTCCCGGAGGTGGGGCCTGGAGGGAGGCTTCGTCGGTGGGAGCGACTGGAAGGGGATCGCGTAACCCGTGGCTATGATCTCCAGCACCCATTTGTCTGCAGTGATCTTTTGCCATTGGCAGTGAAACGGTCTGAGGCAATGATGGAACATGAGATGAAAGTGGCATTGCGCGATGGTAGTGATAGTGCAGCCCTCGACATACCCGTCAAACTTGTTGCCTTTGGGCCTGTCCCGAGGGTGTACGGCTTTGTTGAGAACGTCGCCTGGGAGTTCTGTACTGTTGCTGCTGTCGTCACCCTTGGTCGTAGCCCCGCTGATACTGCGCACGCTGTGGTTGGTACGGGTAGCGTCTTTGCTGAGGGTAATATTTTTTTCTTCCTATATGGAGGGGTATAAATACCCAGGGTTCTAAGTGTAGCTCTCGAGTCCTTACTGGAGTGGAGGACCGAGTCAGTTGAGTCTGCAAACAACTTTTGCGTGTCAAAGGGAAGATCCACCATCTTCGCCTGTAGATCCCTCGAGATGACCGATGTCTGGAGCCAGGATTCTCTACGCATGACCACTGCTGTAGCCGTTGAGCGTGCTGCCATATCTGTCACATCCAGGGTGATCTGGACTCCTGTTCTCGAAGCGGCGTAGCCCTCTTGCACAATTGCCTTTAACACCGGCTTCTTATCCTCCGGAAGTGAATCCATGAGAGAAGTAAGCCTGGAGTAATTATCGAAGTTATGGTTTGCTAGGTGTGCCGCATAATTTGCCATTCTGAATAGCAGGGTGGAAGAGGAATATACCTTCCTGCCAAACAGCTCTAGCTTCTTGGCATCTTTGTCCGATCCCCCCGATTTGTACTGAGAAGTCTTTGACCTCTGCTGGGACAATTCGACCACCAGTGAGTTCGGTTGTGGGTGACTGAAGAGGAACTCCATGCCCTTTGCCGGGATGAAGTACTTCTTGTCCGCTCTTTTATTCATAGGCGGAACAGAGGCCGGAGTCTGACATATGGTAGTGGCTGACTCCATAACGGCTTCGTCCAGCGGGATAGCAATTTTGGATGAAGCCGGGGGTCTCAAATTTTTCAGGAGTTTGTGATGTTTCTCCTGCACTTCTGCCATTTGAATGCCTTGCGTGAAAGCCACCCTTTTAAACAGCTCCTGAAACTGTTTAAGGTCATCCGGGGGAGCGACATCCCCGGGGGCCATGGCCTCATCTGGGGAGGATGAGGAGGAACCACTAGGGTAAACCTCCCTCGAACTCTCAGGTTCCTGCGGTCGATGGTGTACCTGCTCGCTGGAGGATTGCAAAGGAAAGTCTCGGGGTTCTAAAATTAACTCCCCTTGAGATAACTGAGTTTCCATCCCCGCCCGGGAGCGTCCACGGGGGTATTGGCTGGCCGGGGGGGGACCTGCCCCTGGGCGTAGTCCTGGGGTGTCTGTGTCCAGCATGATAGGAACGACCATGGCACCACAGGGACGGAGACCTGGACCACTCTCGGGGTGTGTACCCCCAATGTCTGGGAGAGCGAGACCTCCGCGATGACAGATAGCGGTGACACTGGTTTGTGATAGTACTCCAGCGGATCCAATCCCAGAAAGGGCGAAGGTGGCCCCAGCCATGGTGACATTGGTTGGAGGAATGGAGGAGGTGGTTCTGGATAGGCCGGTGGAGACCCAGGCCTTCTGGGCGGTGTGTGTAGCATAGGGGGAGAGCTTGCTGTTAGCAGCAGCGCAGCCCTGTCCAGAGAAGGGCTGCGGTGCCGGGTTTTTGCTCTTGCCTTTCCCCTCCCCTGCAGGGCTGGCACCGTCCCCTGCCGTGCCAGGGATCTCGGCCCCGCTGTCGGCACTGCGCTCTGCCCGCTCAGCTGCGGTGCTGCGCAGATAACATCCTCCGGTGCCTGCGGACTCCATGCCTGCTGGCCCTGCACCGTTGGTGCCGCGGGGGTTGGTGCCACCTGTGGCGGTGCCCCCGGGTCCTGCGCTGGCCTGGCTGCCGCCCTAGGTGCTGCGCGTTCCAGCTGTTCTGTAATCGGAGGCTCAGCCTCTGCCACGTGCGCTGCCGCGGTGCCGCTTGCTTGAATATGCGGCTGGGGGCTGTGTGCTCCGCCCGTCCCGCTCACTGAGACCACCGGCAGGGATCGAGCTGGGGAGAGCTTCCTCCATTTTTGCACTGAGGGGGTCAGAGAAGCTGCCTTCCTTTTGTGTGACCCAGAGGGCCCTTCTGATTGCCTCTCCAGCGCGTCTGGCTGGAGGGCCTTATCAAACAAGACATTTTAAGACGCATTTCTCTGTCTTTTCTTGCCCTGGCTGTGAGCTTAGCACAGTGGGAACACTTCTGGGTAACGTGTGATTCCCCCAGGCATCGGATGCATTCACTATGCCCATCGGAGGCCAGCACAGCTTCACGGCAGGACTCTCACTTTCTTAAAGCCTGAAGAAGCCATCTCGGTGAGTCTTTTACTGTTAATAGGCTACTTAGCACCTTATCCGTGCCTGTTTACCCGAATCGTGCCTGTTTACCCGAATCGCGGACCCCGGCCTGCAGCACAGCAGGCAGCCTACTGGCCTTCACATCCACTCTTCTTCTCCGCTCCTCTCTCTCTCCCCCCCCCCCTTTTTTTTTTTTTTTTTTTTAAATATTCTCTTTGTCCTCTCTCTCTCTCTCTCTCTTTTTTTTTTTTGAAAAAAAGAAACCACAATTTACACGTAGAAACACTGCCTAATCGGACTCTGGCCGTAGCCCGAGCGGATTCCATCTGCAGCCGATGGCGGTTGAGAAGGAACTGGCGGGGACCAGATCGTGCACGTGGCCGGGGACGTGCAAGGGAGCGGCGCGATCCAGGAGAAACTGCTGGAAGAATTCCGATCTGCGGTGCTGGGCGAGCCCGACACCTATTGTGGAGCACCCACAGGGACACTCGATGAAGAATCCTACTTACAATGGACAATTTCTCAAATATTTTTGTTTTATTTAACCCTTCATCAATACCTACTCTTGGAGGACACATTTCCATATGAAAGAGGCTAGAAATTGGGAGAAAAGAAGTGATGAAAATAGAGAAATTCTGCCTCATCAGTGACACCTTGCTTCTTGCCAAAACGGGAGAAAAAAAGGAGTTCAGCTTGAGCCGCAAAGTCTGATCCCCAGAGTGCAGCAGCAAAATACATTAATTCCAGAATGCTTCCAAATTCAGTTCAATCTGACATTTGGATAATTACAACATGCATTATAATTATAGACTTTGTGAGGCAAACACACATGAATGGCATATCATCTTTCTATCAAATATTATAAGTAATCGGGTTGAGATGGATTTGTTCTAAAAACAGAAATTGTTTCCTTGGAACCCTTCCAATTACAAATCTAGGCAGGCAAAATAGCAAACAACAAACTGTTGCAAAAAATCTCTGCAACTGCAACATGATTTACAATGTCAATAGTTTGGCCATTTTATAGATTATTTAAAGAGAAATGTGAAAACAGCAAGAAATGGTCTATTCAAATTTTTAAGCCATTTGTTTCTATGCAAGCCAAACTTTTCATAGATTCAGCTGTAAATAATTTTTTATTTCATATCCAACAAATGCCAACCTGAACCCTTAGCAACTGAATGCATTTCCTAAGAGAAACATTGAAAACATTGAATAGGGCAGTGGGAACAATATCTTTAATTCACACAACAGTTATTCATGTTATCTACTTGTTTGATACTGTCGTTGTGTAAACAGTTACTCAAGAAAATGGTGTTCCCTTTTCAGTTGTTTAATCATAGATAACATTAAAATATGACAGACAAAACAAACTGAATAAATATTATATTTAAAAAAAGAAATTGGATAAACAAGGCTAAATGAAAAATCAGAACACAAGCCTAAAATGTTTGGAAACAATGTTGTCTGGGGCTTACATTAGAAGTAAGCTCCTTCAATATGGAAAAGACCTAGGCAATCCTGAAGTGTTTTTTTGCAGCTGTTTTGTTTTTTAAGTGGATAAACTGTTGGCTCAAAATCAGGATAGCACATAGTGCACTTCTGTAGAAAAAGTTATTTTAAGAAGTCATTCTGAACTGGTATATGATCCTTGATAAACATTAAGTGACATTCAATGGAATATTCCCACTTTGATGGGATAATGCAATTATGTCAGCATTTAAAGACACAAACCTTGGGTGGAGAAGTGAGTGCATTAGCACATCCTTCATAAGCATTGTACATGAGTTTTTCCAGATTTTCTAAGTACTGTAGAAGGAGAACAAGTCTAAGTTGGTTACTGCTGTGTCCTTCATCATTGTCTGCTGTAGTCCACTGGCTAACATCTTGATCAGGATTTAACGTATGGGCTGCAAGACTTCTAATTGTACCTATGAATAAATAGTGGGCCAGAACATTTCAACACACTAGTTATCAAACAGGTATCTTCAGCTTTATACAGTACAAAAGTAAGTGTGAAAATAGAGAGTCTAAAATTATTAATGTGTATTGCAACAAATGACAAGCTGTCTCCAAAACTTTATATAAACACTTAATTTGGCATTTAAGAAATACCTAAAAAAGCAACAAGTTGCTGAAAAGGGAACTAGTTTTTCCTGATCTTGAACAGAAAGATAAAAAGACAGCTCCCTGATCAATTCCTTAAAACAAATATTCCATAAAAAGTTTTACATTACCTTCAATTGTCTGGAACGTATCTTGGGCTCTGCCTAGAGGGGTTCTTAACTTAGAAAGGACTGTAAATTGAGCTGCTTCCCAAACAGCCCACTGCCAAAGTACAGCATCTGTCTTCAATAGATTGCGAGGAATTGTTGATTGGTCACGCTTATCTAATCTCTGGCAGCTGTAGAATAATCTTTCTAACCAATTGTCCTTCCTGAAAAGAAAGAAAAATACAGCAATTCATATCTATGCACATAGCAGTAAACGTAATCAAATCTCTAAGGGACACATGCATATACACACACATGTAAAATTATTCTTCAGAAACAAAATACAGAGCTCAAGAACATTGCAAAAAAATCACTTAAAGGCAGAAGAAATGGAGGGTTGCTAGCTAAAAGTAAGGAAAGCAAAGCACAGAAAATATTTGAAAAAAGAAACTTTCGGTTAAAAATAAAATTGAGCAAAGAGAAATAAAATATTAAAAATTCAGAGATAAAAATAGTTGTGAATAGAAATTAACATGGTATGGATTTAACAGCATCAAGTACTGCATCTGAAAAACTGGAATGGTAACTAGTTTCAGCTGATGCCAAAAAGAGGGAAAGGTATTTCAGACATCCTCCTCTTCTGGGTCTGGGTCTACACCTGCCCTCAACTTCGAAGGGGGCATGGTGATCAGGGCGACAAGAGATGACTAATGAAGTGCTGCGGTGAAAATGCAGCACTTCATTAGGCTAATTCTCCCCCACGGCAACTTCAAAGTGTCAAACTTCGAAGTGCTGGCATGCATGTAGCCGTAGGCACTTAGAAGTAAAGGGACTTTTGAAGTGCTACTTCAAAAGTCCCTTTACTTCTACACACATGCCAACACTTCGAAGTTTGATGCTTTGAAGTTGCCGCAGGGGAGAGAGTTAGCCTAAAAAAAGTGCTGCATATTCACTGCAGCACTTCATTAGCAATCTCCCGTTGCCCTGACACCATGCCCCCTTCAAAGTTGGGGGCAAGTGTAGACAAGCCCCAGGTGTACAAAATGACAGAGACGGCCCACAAGTTAGAGACCTCAGTGAAGCCAACTGCAAGCAGTACTACTCAATAACTATTCCAAAATTGTGTCCTCCTCCAGCATGCACTATCACCATGAAAACATGCCCCGTTGTCAGTATGCATTTTGTCTGCAATCTCAGAATGAAGATATCAGTATAAATATCAGTATAATAGATGTCAAATACATGAGAAGAATATAGACATTGTACAAAAACAGTGTAAGCACCGTATCCACTTCTTATACCAGTGTTTCCTAATGTTTTTGTTTCCTTATCCTTTTAAACTCAAAAGAATTTTGCAGAATCCCATTCACAAGTACAATTTTGTGGAACCCCATTTCCAACCCCCCTCAGTCCTCAAACCTACCCCCCATCCCCAGGCTTAACCCCTCTCAGCCCCAAACCTGCACTCCCATGCCCAGAATTAACCCCTCTCAGCCCCAAACTGGCCTCTGAGACTAACCCATTTGTGGCGCTGGCTGGGGAGCCGCTGTTGGGTGGCCACATGCACCCAGAGGAAGGAAGGCTGGCATGGAGGTGTTCTGCTGGCCAGAGTGAGCCGAGCTATGCCATGCCCACCAGAGGGGTTTGGCCACTTGGGTAGCGGGGCAAGAGAGGTGCTCTCTGCAACTCCCTGCCCTGCCAATGATGAATAATGGAACTAAATCCAGTTGGTTTAAGGGCTGGATCTCTCCTGCCACCCTGCCAGCTGTGAAACCAATTAAATTTAGTTCTATGTTTCAGCAGCAGCAGGGCAGGGAGCCACAGAGGAGTCATCTATTGCAATGGAATTTTCTCACAGAACCCCGGAGTTCCACGGTCCATCATTTGGAAAACAATGACCTATTTAGCTCAGGAGGGCTTTGGGGTATGTATAACTATATGGAACATGTGTTTCCTGGCAAGGTTGATGGTATCTGAAGTATGGGAGGAAGCAGCACATTATGGTGCTAGTCAATACGCACTAGTCAATGCCAGCTTGTGGCATCTTTTGTGCACAAAGGAACTAGCTGTATAGTGGGACTGGATGCGTCAAACTAAGGAAATCCACTATGGTGATGGTGTGAAAATCAAAAAAAGAAAGTTATTCAAATTCATGAATCACGCCACAATGACTCAAGGGTATAAGAAAAAAATTCAACCATTAACAGAATATAACTAAAAAAACCCAAACATTTGCTTACAGCTGAAATTTTCAGTGACTTGCAAGGTGTAAAGTAGGAACAGATGGTTGAAGATTATGAAAAATACAGAATTTGCTTTCAGAGTTCACAAATGCTTCCTTATCTAGCCCGATTTCAGAAATATGATCAACGCAGTGGCAATAAAAAATGAAAGCAAAAAACATCCAATTCTCTCAAAATGGATATCAGCAGAGTAATGGATTTTAGTAGCTACAGTACATGGGACAAATTTGGTATACAGAGGCTTATATAATTCTCTTCCTGCGGATTCAATATTAAGAATTAACTACAAAAAAAGACTGAACTGAAACTTTAAATTGAATATTAACACTTTTCATTAACAAATTATGTAATTTCAATAGCTTCTGCCTGGAAAATAGTTATCTACTTTTCCTAAAAATGAGATGCAGATGTATATTGTATGTGGCAACGTGCACTCCATGCACTGAAGCAGGGATGCGCCTGTAGCAGAGGCACTAACACCCTAGGTCAGCATATATGCATGTCACTTCCCAGATCTTGTCATAAGTACAGACTCCAAATGAAGATGGGATGTAGGGAAGATTGCAAAATATGCATCTGTATCACATCTGAAAGAACAACAATTAACAGCAGGTAACTTTTTACTTCAAGTAGATGCGGACACATACTTTATGTGGGTGACTTAAAAGCAGTATTCTCAGTACATAGGCTCCAAGACTACTCTAAAAGAACAACAGATCTACCTTCCAAAAGTTTGCATCTGATCTGGACACAGCTATAATGACAAAGCACACAGCAAAAATATTCACAGAGGACCAGCTGGTACCCTAAAAGCATGCAACATAATAACATCACACATAAATGCTGTTAACGTTGCATTCCAATAAGTTTACAATTGCACCCCTTGAGGAGGCATGGTCTAGGCTAATTTGTGTGCTGACATGCTACAGAATGTTTTCTACCTGCAGACTGTTAAGAGACCATTTAACCCTCATTAGGGCTGTATATTAAAGACACAGTCAGAAATTGAAAGGTTTAGTTCTATCCACATTAAAACTAGACTATCACCTGACAGCCAAGGTATGAAAATGCTGCTCCTTTGGGATCGAATGCAGTTTAAGGCAGAATACTGGTAAATCTATAATATGGCTCAAGTAAACTTGGGAAACCACCTTTGATAAAACCATTGGGAACAACCTCAGGGTTCCCTTGTCTTTGGAAAACTATATGAAAGGAGGGTCTACCATCAAAGCCTACAACTTGCACACACTTGTTGCAAATGTTACTACTACAAGGAAGGCAATTTCCTGACATAAGTAGTCAAAACAATAGGCTTAACCAGAGGTCCCAGCAGAGCAACCAAAACAGTTCTGTAGTGACGGTGGGTCTGCCAAGGAGTTTGAAAACACCAGTTTCCCCAGGATAAGGAGATGAAACTGCTGCAAAGTAGACTCTCAATGAATTAAGTTTAAGACCAGAACACTGAAGATGTTACAGGTATTCCAAGATATCCTGTACACAAACCATCACCAACTTCCCGAGCAAACGAACGTATCGAGAACCGCTTCCATTTGACTGAATAACTGATAAACAAGAACTGCCAGATTGTCTTCACACATTGCTCCTACTCCTCATCTAACTACACAGTAATAGTGCTGTGAGATGCTGGGAGCAAAACCAGACAGCAGTCAGGAGGTTAGGAAGATGAGGAAAAGATATGGGAAGCCAAACCAACAACGTGAAGAGGACCAACATTGTCTTGGCCATGCTTGAGCAATAAGAATTAGCTTACCACAATCCAATTTCAGCTTGACAATGACCTACAACATGATCAGAATTGGATGAAAGGCATATAGCACTACCAACATCTAGCTCAAGTGAAAAGCAGGGAACAAGGAATCCAAACTGAGATGCTGTCAGAAGCAGAACTGCTTGTCTCTCTTGCCATCTCTCATGGCTAACTCAACCACCAGCATGTTACAAACCGCAGATACGGACTATACATCTTTGGGTTTCAGAGATCACTTGCTGGCCGGGGAGAAATCCCTGCAGAAGTGATCTGCTAGATGATGTAAATACCAGACAAACGACCAGCTATACGTTTTCCCAATCTGAAAGTACCAGAGAAGCATGTTGCATACCTGTCTCGCCACACAGTACAAAGCAATAATATCATCAGCAGGTATGAGAACTGCTGAGCCCTGATGCTGTCCCATAAGGTCAGACATGCAGTGCAGATGGCACAAAGCTCCAGCAGATAATGCAAGGAAGCGTCTCATTCTGTTTACAAGCCTGGCACTTTCATCAAGTCCAGATGCACTCCCCAACCTATTAAGGAGGCATTGATGACTACAGTAATGGTCAGCAGGGCCCAAAAGAAAGTAACACCCTGGCACACATTACCCTGCAATGTCCATCACAGGAAGGAGCCAACAATTGGTGGGAGAAGTCAGAGGAGCATGTCTACCCACTGGACAAAGATGATAGACCCATTTCAGCAACACCTGAAGAAAACACAAAAAAGGTGCAGCCTGGCATATTGAAGTACTTGTGTGCATTGGTCATATGAACTACGAGCCTCAAGCATACTTGACTGTCACTGAGGGCTGAGTCTGCAGCTCCACACATTGTCTGGAATCTCTGCCACTCAGCAAAAAGCTCTCAAGCTTGGAGAGTCTATCAGAGCCCCAGGGAAGTCAATTCTTGGAGCTGGAACCAATGCTGATTTCCTGCTTTTCAGGATGAGACCTAGACAAATCAAGTAGATGTAGTCTGAATGGAACACGAAAGAGAAGTTACTCACCGTAGTAACGGTGGTTCTTCGAGATGTGTCCCCGTGGGTGCTCCACAATAGGTGACGGGCTTGCCCGGCGCCGCAGATCGGATCTTCCAAGCAGTTTCTGCCGGACCGCGCATGCGCCGGCGCGCGCCGCTCCCTTGCGCGCTCCTGGCCATGTGCGCGATCCGGTCCCCGCCAGTTCCTTGACCAACCGCCTCGGGTGCCCCTGCAAAACACTAACAGAGATCCGAAGCGGGGAGGATGGGCGGGTAGTGGAGCACCCACGGGGACACATCTCGAAGAACCACCGTTACTACAGTGAGTAACTTCTCTTTCTTCTTCGAGTGTCCCCGTGGGTGCTCCACAATAGGTGACTACCCAGCAGTAACCCAAGATAGGAGGTGGGTAATCGGATTATGTGCAGCTTATCCCCGAGAGGACCGCTGCAGAGAGACGGGTATCCTCTTGGAATACCCTGTGAAGGGCGTAATGTTTGGCGAAGGTGTCGTAGGATGACCAGGTCGCCGCTCTGCAAATGTCTTTTAACGCAACGCCCTTGAAACAGGCTGTTGATGCCGCCACCGCCCTGGTGGAATGAGCCCTGGGAGTGGCCGATAAAGGAGTCTTTTTGAGCTCGTAGCACATTTTTATGCAGGATACAATGTGCTTCGAGATTCTCTGCGAGGAGAGACCCTCTCCTTTTGATTTGGGAGCGAGGGAGACTAGGAGTCTATCCGTTTTCCGGAAGGACTTGGTCCTGTCTACGTAGAAGGCTAGCGCCCTCCTCACGTCCAGGAGGTGTGGGCACGCCTCTTCGTTGGAGTTATGAGGCTTTGGATAAAACGAGGGTAGAACAATAGGTTCGTTGATGTGAAACTCGGAAGAAACTTTGGGAACAAAGGCTGGATGCAGC
The DNA here is from genome assembly GCF_033958435.1 of Carettochelys insculpta. Lineage (NCBI taxonomy): Eukaryota > Metazoa > Chordata > Testudines > Carettochelyidae > Carettochelys > Carettochelys insculpta. The sequence goes on from NC_134152.1 coordinate 20,923,746, forward strand.
CGTATGGTTACCGCCTCCTTGGAAAAAACAGTGCAGGGTGGCGTTGCCATGACTGCCGCGAGCTCGCTCACCCTACGAGCTGACGTAATTGCAAGAAGAAAGGTCGTCTTTATTGTAAGGAGGCGGAGGGGAACCGTGGCCAAGGGCTCGAACGGTGGTCCCATCAGTGTGGTAAGCACTAGGTCCAAGTTCCACGAAGGTGGAATCGGTTTCCGAGTGGGGGTAGAGGTTTACCAACCCTTTGAGAAACCTGGTAACCATAGGGTGGGCAAACACCGTGTGCCCTTCCTCCTCATGTCTAAACGCCGAGATGGCGGCAAGGTGGACCTTTAACGAGGATAGCGAGAGTCCTCCTCTCTTGAGGTCCAGTAAGTACTCTAGAATTGTAGGTATAGGCACCGAAAGGGGGGCCAGCTGTTTGGTAGAACACCAAGCCGTGAAGCGAGTCCATTTTTGTTTGTAGGTCTTCCTAGTGGAAGTCCTCCTGCTACTTTCTAGGACTTGCTGTACTCCCATTGTGCATGTGCTCTCTAGGGAGCTGAGCCATGGATTAACCACGCTTGCAGTTGCAGGCTTTGGGGGTGCGGATGCACTATGGACCCCTGGGCTTGCGTGAGCAGATCCGGCGCCACCGGAAGAGGCATCGGTGGACGGTCCGACATGCGCAGGAGTAGGGGGAACCATTGTTGGCGATCCCACGTTGGGACTATCAGGATCATCCAGGCCCTTTCCCTCCTGGCTTTTTGCAAAACTTTGTGGATCAGCACTGTGGGAGGAAACGCATAAAGCAGGGGGCCCCCCCACGGGATCGCAAACGCGTCCCCCAGGAACCCCCATCCCAGTCCTGCCCTGGAGCAGAATCGTGGGCACTGCTTGTTGTGCTGAGTGGCAAACAGATCTATTTGGGGAAAACCCCATGCGTGGAAAATCGGCCGTAGCAGGTCGGGACGGATCTTCCACTCGTGTGTGAGCGCAAAACGCCTGCTCAGCTGGTCTGCCTTCATGTTGTGCGCACCCAGCAAGTATGAGGCTTTCAAGATTATATCGTGGGCGATGCACCAGTCCCATAAGCGGATTGCTTCCGCGCATAAGGCACGGGATCGAGCTCCTCCTTGCCTGTTTATATAAAACATGGTGGAGGTATTGTCTGCACTGATCCCGACGACTTTGCCTTGTATGTGGTCTCGAAAGTGTTTGCAGGCGTTGAACACTGCTCTGAGCTCCAGTACATTGATGTGTAGTGACTGTTCCGTGGGTGACCACAGTCCTTGAGTCACCTCTTCGCCCATGTGCGCTCCCCACCCTATGAGGGAGGCATCTGTAGTGAGAAAAACCGATATTTGCGGCTGGTGGAAGGGTACCCCTGTTAGCAAGTTCCTGGGGTTTACCCACCATTGCAGGGATTTGCGCACCCCGGCTGTGGGTGACACCACCCTGTGAACGGTGTGTACTGCCGGTTTGTATACACTCGCCAGCCAGTGCTGCATGCTGCGCATGTGTAACCTGGCGTTCTGCACTACAAACGTCGCCGCTGCCATGTGGCCCAGCAGCTGCAAGCACGTCAAGACCGGCACCGTAGGGCTGAAGGTGATGACTTGCACGAGGGAACCGATGGCTCGAAAGCGAGCCTCTGGTAGGTATACTCTCGCTGTAACCGAGTTTATGCGAGCCCCTATGAACTCTATGTCCTGTGCGGGGTCTATTTGTGATTTTGCCAGATTGATAACCAGGCCAAGTGAGGAGAACGTGTTTGCTGTGACGCGTATCATGCGCAGAACCTCCCCTTTTGAGGCCCCTTTGAGCAGGCAGTCGTCCAGATACGGGAAAATAAATACCCCGTCTGTGCAGGTAGGCTGACACCACTGCCAAGGTCTTGGTGAAGACTCTGGGGGCCGAGGAGAGGCCAAACGGTAGGACCTTGTATTGGAAGTGTTCGTTGCCTACCATGAACCGGAGGAATCGCCGGTGAGCCGGATGGATGGTTATGTGGAAGTACACGTCTTGTAAATCGAGGGCTGCGAACCAGTCTCCATCGTCCAGAGCTGTAAGGATGGAGGCGATCGTGGCCATCCGAAAACGTTGCTTGCGCAGGTACCTGTTGAGGCCGCGAAGGTCTAAGATGGGCCTCCAGCCTCCTGTCTTTTTCTCCGTGAGGAAATACCTGGAGTAGAACCCTTTCCCGTGCAGTCGCTCCGGCACTCTTTCCACCGCCCCTATGAGCATGAGATGGTCCACCTCCTGCCTGAGCCTCGCTACCTGGGAGGCCTCCTGGAGGTGGGGCTTGGGTGGAGGTCGTGACGGTGGGAGCGACTGGAAGGGGATGGCGTACCCCGTGGCTATGATCTCCAGCACCCATTTGTCTGTGGTGATCCTTTGCCACTGGTCGTAGAATGGTCGGAGGCGATGGTGGAATAGCCGCTTCGGATGACCTTGTGTGATGGTAGTGATGGCGCAGCCCTGGATCTGTATGTCAAACTTGTGGCCTTTGGCCCCGCCCCAAGGACGCACGGCTCTGTTGTGAGCGTCGCGTGGGAGTTCTGTACTGCTGGTGCTGTTGATGTCGCCCTTGCTCGTAACCCCTGTGATACTGGGGGCGCTGTTGCTGGTACTGGAACCGCCTTTGCTGAGGGTAGTACCTTTTCTTTGTGTATGGAGGGGTGTAAATCCCCAGGGTCCTGAGTGTGGCTCTTGAATCTTTACTGGAATGAAGGACCGAGTCAGTTGATTCAGCAAACAGCTTCTGCGAGTCGAAGGGAAGGTCAACTATCTTCGCCTGCAGATCCCTCGGTATACCCGAGGTCTGGAGCCAAGACTCCCTTCTCATCACCACTGCGGTTGCTGTGGAACGTGCTGCTGTGTCCGCAACGTCCAAAGCAATCTGAACTCCCGTCCTCGCAGCCGCGTAGCCTTCTTGCACTATGGCCTTGAGGACCGGCTTTTTGTCCTCTGGAAGCAAGTCCATGAGGGAGGTTAACCTGGAATAGTTGTCAAAATTATGGTTCGCTAAGTGCGCTGCGTAATTTGCCATTCGCAACGTTAAAGTGGAGGAGGAGTAGACCTTTCTGCCAAACAGCTCTAGCTTCTTGGCATCTTTGTCTGTTCCCCCTGTTTTAAATTGAGATGTTTTTGATCTTTGTTGTGAGGACTCCACCACCAGGGAGTTTGGCTGTGGGTGGCTAAACAGGAACTCCATGCCCTTTGCCGGCACGAAGTATTTCTTATCCGCTCTCTTTTGGACAAGCGGAATAGTTGCAGGGGTCTGCCATATCGTAGTGGCGGACTCTAAGATCGCTTCATCAAGCGGTATTGCTACTCTGGAGGAGGCCGGAGGTCTCAATTTTTGAGGAGCTTATGGTGTTTCTCTTGCACCTCTGCTGTCTGGATGCCTTGCGTGAAGGCCACCCTCTTAAACAGCTCCTGAAACTGTTTGAGATCATCCGTAGGATGGACGTCCCCCAGGGCCGTAGCCTCGTCCGGGGAGGAGAGCAAGGAACCGCTGGGGTACGTCTCTCTGGACCCTTCCGGTTCCTGCTGGTGATGGTACACCCTCTCGCTGGAGGTTTGCGAGGGAAAATCTCGGGGTTGCATGACCAGTCCCCCCTGAGATGCTTGAGTCTCTGTCCCCGGTTGCAATTGCCCTCGGGGGTACGAGATAGTTTGTGGGGATCTTTCCCTAGTAGATTGCCGATGGTGTGTATGCCCCGCGTGGTAGGGGCGACCATGGCAGTATAGGCACTGTTCTTGGGAAGGTGACCTAGACCACTCCCTTGGTGAGTACCCTCTGCGTCTGGGGGAGGGAGATCGTCGAGACACTGGAGAGAGCGATTTTGCATAATAGTCCAGCGGTTCGAACCCCAGGAAGGGTGAAGGTGGTGCCAGCCATGGTGAGGCTGGTTGTAAAAATGGAGAAGGGGGCTCCGGGTAGGCTAGGGGGGACCCCTGCCTTCTGGTTGGAGTCTGCAACATGAGCGGAGGGCTGTGAGAAAGCAGCTCCACAGCCCTGTCCGGAGAGGGGCTGCAATGCCTCCTCTTGTGTGCAGCCTTCCCCCTCCCTGGAGGAGGTAACTCTGCCCCCTGATGCACGGGGGATCCCAGCCCCGTCGGCACCGTGCTAGGCACGCTCGAAGGCGGTGCCGCACGTGCGGTGTCCTTCTGCGCCTGCAGGCTATGTGCCTGCGCGCTCTGCACCGCCGGTTCCCCGGGGGTCGGTGCCGCTGCCTGCGGTGCCGCCGGTACCGGCGCTTGTTTAGCCGCCGCCCTGCCTGCGGTGCGGGGCGGCTGGCTGATTATCGGAGGCTGAGCCGCTTCCACGTGGCTCTCCGTGCCGCCGCCGATCAGCTGTTGCTGCGGCTGGGGGCTGCTTGCTCCTCCCGTCCCACTCACTGTTGCTGCCGGCAGGGATCGGGCTGGAGAGACTTTCCTCCGTTTTTGCGCTGATGGAGTGAGGGAGGCAGCTTTCCTTTTAAGGGCCCCGGAGGGTCCCTCCTGATGCGGCCGCTCCGGCACGTCTGGCTGGAGGGCCTTATCAAGAAGCAGCATTTTAATCCGCATCTCCCTGTCTCTCCGTGCTCTGGTTGTTAATTTAGCACAGAAGGCGCATTTCTGTGCCACATGGGACTCCCCCAGGCACCTTATGCATAGACTGTGCCCATCGGACGCTGGCATCGCCTCTCGGCAGGACTCACATTTTTTAAAGCCTGAAGAGGACATTGTTGGTGAGTCTGAGTTTTTAAGCGGGTACTTAGCACCTTCTTTGTGCTGTTTTCCCCGTCCGATGGCCTGCCTCAGCAGGAGGGCCGATGGCCGTAGCTCCTGGCCTCCGGCGCTTGTTACTGGGACTGGACTGAAGCTGTCCCGCTCGTAGTTTGTTTGTTTTTTTGTTTTTTTGTTTTGCAAAATAACAACCAGCTAACTCGTAGTAGCCTAAGTACCTGAAAAACTTTTAAAGAAAAACAGATAAAGTCGTTGAATACGCTATTTGGCCTTAGCCTAGTCGGATTCCGTCTGCAGCCGACGGTGGTTAAGAGGAACTGGCGGGGACCGGATCGCGCACATGGCCAGGAGCGCGCAAGGGAGCGGCGCGCGCCGGCACATGCGCGGTCCGGCAGAAACTGCTCGGAAGATCCGATCTGCGGCGCTGGGCAAGCCCGTCACCTATTGTGGAGCACCCACGGGGACACTCGAAGAAGAACCAGGAACTTCTCTCTGGACATGCCCTTCAGCAACCAATCAATCATCCAGCTACAGCATGATATGAATCCCCATTTTCCTGAACTGCACTGTTACCATACTAATACACTTGGTAAGAACCTAGAGAGTGGAAGATAGGCCAAAAGACAACACAACGTATTGCCAAAACTGGCCAGCCACAACAAATATGAGGTATCTCCTGGAGTTCAGTAGGATTGCTATATGGAATAAGCACTCTGTTGGTCCAGGGCAACTAACCCCTAACGGACTGCCCTTGGATAATTACCATCAGTTGATTTGCCCACACAGTCCCAGACTCAAAAGGAAAAATCTCCAACCCATTAAGACACAAATGCCCTCAATTGTCTACCTCACAGGTGTGAACTACGCCCTTCAACAGCCTGAGAGCCAGTATCAGACAGTTTAATTCAATTAAACCAAGGAAGAAGTCTACGTGACCCAAAGAGGGGTCCAGCAGACCCCCTATTTGAACTCCAATCATCTTTCCTGCTGGACAGGAGGGTGGGGGTCTCCCCAAGTCCCCAGGGACGCTCGACTCCTGGGGGGCGGGGGGGGGGGAGAGAAAAAGAACAAAGGACTTCTTCCCAAGGGACTGAGAGAGAAAAACTGGCCAAGCCACGTTTGTAATGCAGGGGTAAGAATAAGACCTGCTAGGTATTTTACTTTCATTTCTTTTGCGCGCATTCAACAAGTATAGATCTATGAATTTAACAAGTATAGATCTACCAATTAGAGTGTATGCTAGCTATTTGTAATCAAAGTATAAACCTTGTAACAATTGTAACCACAAGAGCTTAACTCGCTAGGTAAACAAATAAAGCAACATTGTAACAGTAAGAGATTAATTTATTAGGTAAATAAACAAAGTAATTGATTAAGTGGTAACCTGACTCCGCCTGTTACTGTGCAAAGCCCAACACAAAACAAAGAACCTAGCTGCTTTTCAGCAGCTCTTAGCCTGGTCACTGGTGGGCTCTGCCCTGGCAGTTGAAATCTCATATTAATACAAGGGCATAGTGGCATCTCACCTGACCATCGGCTAACAACCTCCTCTTTTGTAATCTATGGTTCTTTCTAGAGTAATCCAACTGCCACACAAAAAAGGACAATTGACCCCCAAAACACCGCAAGTGGTGTAACTGCTACAGCTGTACAGAGTACATACTCCCAAAGCATACAAAGCAGCTCAGAAGTCTTTTAACAGAGAACAAAGTTTTGTTGGCCTTTTCTGAAAGCAAAACACAGCCGTCAAATGTAAGTCTTCAAGGGCCAGCTGCACACCGGGTGTGAACCCTGAATTCTGTGACCATGAGATACTCCCTCATGGTTACAACTGATGCCACAATCCTGGGTGAGGTACCTGTCATGTCTAGAACTACCTGCTACACAATTTGGCAAAGTGGCTTTCTGCAATTAATACCTTGGACACTTCCCTTAAGTCCTCTGGCAATTTTCCTGCCAACTTAGATATGGCTGCCCAAATATTTGTTATATTTAACTTGTATTTAAGTTAGTTATATTTAGAAAGCAACACCCACCGATTCACATGCACACCTGCAAGGAGGAAGAGGTATAAAATCCCTCTGTCTCTCCATTAGTTTCATCCTCTTTGACACACACTGTCCTGGGGTGTTCATTCATATATTTCCTGCCAAACCCTGTCATTGCCATTTATCACCAGGATGCTATGGATTGGGTAGGAATAGAAATCACAGAATCATAGAACACTAGAGCTGAAAGGCCCCGGGACCTCAAGAGGTCATCAAGTCCAGTACCCAGCCCTCACGCCAGAACCAAGTACAGGAAACTCTTTCATATCTGGCATTCTATTATCCAGAACTCTCAAATAACCAGCATTTTAACCATAAGTAAATTTAAATTACGTTTTCTGTAAGTACAGCATAGTGAAAGTGACTACAAATAAATACAACAAATACAGTGTAAGTTCACAGTGTACAATACTACTCTTGTTGGTAAAGTACTCTCCACACATTTTTGTTTGCTTTTTAATATCCACGCTTGTTTTTCTTTATGCATTGCTAGGCATACCTCTCAATTATCCACAATATTTGAATATCTGACAACCTCCCGATCCCAAGGCTGCCCAATATAAAAGAGTTTATTGTACCCTCAGAACCACCCTGATAGATCTCTAGCTAACCTGGTCTTAAATATCTCCAGTGATAGAGATTTCACAACCTCCTTAAGCAATTTATTCCAATGTTTAACCACCCTGACAGTTAGGAAGTCATTCCTTACGTCCTACCTAAGCCTCCCTTTCAGCAGTTTAAGAGCATTGCCTCCTGTCCTGTTCTCAGAGGCCAAGTACAATAATTTTTCTCCCTCCTCCTTGTAACATTTCTAGGTATTTGTAAGCCGCTATCGTGTCTCCCTCTCAGTCTTCTCTTTTCTAAACTAAGCAATCCAAATTCTTTCAGTCTTTCCTCATAGCTCATGTTCTCGAGAGCTTTAATCATCTTCACTGCTCTTCTCTGGACCTTCTCCAATTTCTCCACATCTTTCTTGAAGTGTGGTGCCCAAAACTGGACACAAGACTTCAACTGAGGCCTAATCAGCACAGAATAGAGTGGAAGAATGATTTCTCTTGTCTTGCTCACAACACACCTGCCAATGCATCCCAGCATCATGTTTGCTTTTTTTTTGCAACAGCGTCACACTGTCGACTCATAGTTTGTGGTCTATTATGACCCCTAGATCCCTTTCTGCAGTACCCCTTGCCAGATTGTTGCTTCCCATTCTGTACGCGTGAAACTGATTATTCCTTCCTAAGTGGAGTACTTTGAATTTGCCCTTATTAAAAACTTCATCCTATCTACTTCAGACCATTACAAATTACGAACCTTTCTTTTTCCAAAGCAGAAATCCTCTAACCATTGCATGGGAACCTCTGCATCCAAACACTTCACCATAGCAGGCAATGAAGTTAAGCTATTCCAGAGGACCTCTGAAGGCTAAAGAGGAGCCTCATTTATCAGGAGAGATGTTGTACCTGTAGCTAATGATTGGCAAATATCCAATTTATGTGCATTCTCCGGCTGAAATGCTCCCTATAGAGCCAAAGCAGCAACCATATGCCACAGGAGGGCCTATTAAGTCTCCAGGTTCCTGCAGAGCAGGGATTTCACTGGATATGTGGAAAAACGTATTGGTGGCCAGCAGGCAGAAACCAGTCTTGAAATTGAAAGCGATCTCAGGGTGATCAGAGATTATCCACCTATCCAATAAGGAAAACAATTCCAACCTAGGTACCCTGAGGTAACAATGCGGAAATCAGTCCCCAGTGGAGCAAATAAACAGCCTCTTTAAAAGTCAATAAGGAGGCAGAATAGGTGCCAAAGGTGAGTGGGGAATCAGCCAGCACTGACACCAGTACTGGGAGAGGCTTTAGCATGGGGGCCAGTAGCAAACAACCTAATGGGATCAGCTACTAAGACAATAATTATGGCAAAGCATAGGTAAGTAGTGAGAGAAGGAAAGGGATACGGCAGTCTGGAGGAAGCATGCACAGCTCTCCCAGACAATGACTGAAAGGCTCCTGGGGTAAGCCAATCAGAGGACAGCTAGCTGGAGCCTATAAGGAGCTGCTCCAGCAGAACTGGGTCAGGTAGATCCTAGCGAGAGAAGAGGAGGGATGAGCTCCCAGGCAGAGCAGCACCTTGATAAAGCACAGCTGGGCAGACCAACGGGAGTTCAGGAAAAGCTCCAGCCTGGTGCCTGCCAGACTGCTGATCCCAAAATAGAGGCCTACAAGGTGCAAGGGGGCCACAGGGGAAGAGGCCTGGGGAGCAAGGCAGTGAAGGGGAGAGAACAGGTTGGTAGAACAAGGCTGATGCCAGAGGATCCCTGGGCTGAGACTTAGTGGTGGGTGGTTGTGAGTCCCTCCCATTCATCCTTGTACAACACCTAGCCATACACCAGCGGTGGCCCTAATAAACTGTAGTCTGCCCCACCATGAGGGGTTAGACTCAGGCTGCAGTGGGCACCCTGGATTTAAACAGGACTCTGGAATCCTCCAGAAGGGGGCAAGGGACTACTAGAGCAATCACTGCCAGAGGGCAGTGCCCTGAAGAAAACTACAGTCTAGAAGGCTATATGGGTCCAGAGCAGACTGCTGCCTGTACTCTTCATGCACGAACACAACAACTGCCAGATGGAGGTGCTGAGCTGGAGACCAAACAAGCTAATTCCTGGATCAAACAGCATAAGGTGCCATGGTGGTGAGCTGCCCCGTCACAGCATGCACTAGCATCAAGGGGACCTTCAGTCTGTGGTCCAGGGGGCAGAAACTGCATTGCCAACAGAGCTTCTGACTCAGCAACATGGCCAGTAGGTACCAAAGGTATAACTAAGAATGGGCTGGTAGAAACCATAACACTGGAGAACTCCTAAGTCAGCAAAAAGTCTAGGATTGAGGGACAGAGCAGGTCTCATTGGTCGTATGCTATCACAATGGAGACTGTTGGCTCTGGTGCCAACATTAGACTACAATGATGCACCATAGCCAGAATCAAAGTTAGAAGTAAGGAACCTCGCTGTTCTCGGCCTGATATTGGAGAGCAATTGCATGGACCTGCTCCATCCCACATGCCTGAGGAAACACAGTGCTGTTCAGCATTCCTCCTAGACATGTCATCATCATCTCCCCAAGCCCTGGAACTGCCCCAAGTCACAGCACCAAAGGCGGCAAACTACCCCTTCTTCTCTTGAGGAATGCCCCAGAGCCCAACCACAAGGCAGCATCAACTGCTGGATCCAAAGGCAGCTGCTGCTGAGATGAGGTCTCAAGGACAGCGCCAATTGCGAGTCTCTTGCCACCCGAATCCTCTTGGTAAATAACTTGATGAATAAATCAAGCATCTCCTTTTAATATGACCCTCATTGAAACACATTAAATTGTTGGGGGTCAACCCCCTATATAATAGGCATTAAACCTGGTGAGCCCATCACACAGGGCAGCTAACTACTCCACTACCAAGTATCAGAGGAGTAGATGAGTTAGTCTGTATCTTCAAAAACAACAGGAAGTCCTGTGGCACCATACAGACTAACTCATTTTGGAGCATAAGCTTTCATGGGCAAAGACCAGCTTCGTCAGAGGTACTCTACTAACACTGAAGTAACACTTCAACTTAACCAAAGGTAGTAAAATTACTATATAGAAGTTCTCAGAAAACGAAGTGTGACTCCTTAATGACTGTAAGACGTATGGAATCTTTTAAAATCATCATAATAGAGGTTCAAATTAAATGCACACCTCAATTTTAGAAAAGAATAGTATAAGGACAAAATAATGTCATCATGGCTAAATAACAGAGTAAAAGAAAGATTCAAAAAGGCATCTTCTAAAAACTGGAAGCAAAATCCTGCTGAGGAATATAGGAAGGAGCATAAGCTCTGGCAACTCAACATAAAAGTATAATTAGGCAAGTCAAAATAACAGAGAGAGCAATTAAAACAGCAAAAAAGATTAAGTTTAATAAAAGCAGGAAGCCACTCAAACAGTAAGTGGGTACACCAGATGAATGACATGTTAAGAGTACAGTAATGTCTCAACATTCATGAGGGTTCAGTGTTGCAAACCTTCGCGAATGCTGATTTTTGCTAATATGGGGAAGCGCCAGCTGCCAGCACTCCCTGCCCGGGATGCCAGCTGCTGGCACTCCCCATCCAGGGCCCAGCAAAGGGGCAGCCACCAGCACTCCTTGCCCGGAGCCCCAGGGAAGGGGCAGTGGCTAGCGCTCCCTGCCCCAGAGCCAGGAGAAGCAGCAGCCACCAGTGCTCCTGGCCTCAGAGCCACAGGCTTGCGAATAACTGAATTTGCAAACCTGAAGCTGACAAATGTGGGGACCTCACTGTACTCAAAAAAGACAAGCGTGTTCCAAAAAAGCTAAATGAACTTGCATTTAGCTTCTCCACATGGGTCTTCATTGCAGAGAATATGAGGGAGATAACGTAGCTAAACCATTCTTTTTCAAGAGCAAATTTGAGGAACCCTCTCAGACTGAAGAGTGAATAGAGCAGATTTTGGAACAAACATAAATTAAAGCAGGCGTCTCCAACCTGCAGCCCATGGGCCGCATGAGGCCCTGGACAGCTAGTAATGCGGCCCCACAAGATTGTAAACTTTTAACATTATTATGTGATTTATATACATTAACTATATTATATATGCAGCCCAAGACAATTCCTCTTCACTCAATGCGGCCCAGGCAAGCCAAAAGGTTGGACACCCATGAATTAAAGAGTAATAATGTTACCAGGACCAGGTAGTATTCACGCAAGAGTTCTGAAAAAACACATATGAAGCTACAGAATTACTAGATCTGGCATGTAGTCTATCACTCAAATGAGCCTTTCCCCAGATAACCAGAGTACAGCTAATGTGAAACCAGTTTTTTAATAAAGGCGCCAGATGTGATCCTGGCAATTACAGGCCCATAAGCTTAACTTCAGCAGCAGACAAACTGGCTGAAACTAAAGTACAAAATGCTCAGACACTAAGATGAAGACCATTTGCTAAGGGAAGAGTCAATATGGCTTTTGTAAAGGGAAATCATACCTCATCCATCTATTAAAATTCTTTGAGGGGGTCAAACATCTGTACAACGGTGACACAGGGGATATAGTGTACTTGGACTATCTGAAAGGCTCTGACAAGGTCCATCACCAAAGGCTCTTAAATGAATTAAGCAGCAATAAGATAAGAGGGACTTGTTTTCATGTATCAGGAATAGATTAAAAGGTACCAAATAAAACTGTCTCATGGTTTCTGACTACAAGAGACCCCCCATCTGGGTAATAAAAGGAAAACATCAAGTACAAAAAGTGCAAGATGATGATGATACAGAGCCTAGTGGTAAGAATGAAACATCAAAGAAAACTGCTTATTGGAAGAAAATGATGAGGATGAAGATGTGGATATGGCTGAGTGGATCAATTAGTTAGTAATTTAAATAGTTCACTTTGCAATGCATCATTCTTTAAAACTCTATGCCTGTTTGTATGACTCTGATTTGACAAGTAAATTCCTAAGCTGTTTCATGTATTGGATACTGCTAGGAAAAAAACTTTAGCTAATCCTTAAGGCTTATTGATCAACTAGGTTTAGAATCTATCACTCAAGTATATACTATAGAAAGCTTCAGAAAAAACAAACGTGGAGCTGCCAGTTGCTACAGTCGTTTTCTTATACGGTAGCCCTCTGACTTATGTGGAGGTTGCGTTCCTGCACAACCCCACGTAAGTCAAATTTTGCATTATGCAGAGGAGGCAGGAAACTGATCAGCTCCACAGCACTTTTCAGTTTCCTGTCTCCTGTGAGTGTGTGGAGCTGGGAGCCAGGCTGCAGCTCCCCACAACTCCCATGAGTGGAGAAACTGACCAGCACATCACAACTGCTGCAGTGGCCAGTTTCCCTCTTCCTGTGAGTGGTGGGGAGCTACAGCTTGGCTCTCAGCTCCCTGCTGCTCACAGGAAACAGGAATCAAATCAGCTCTGCTGTGTTGGGCAGTTGGTGGTTATTTCAACCAATGCCTACATAATTTCTAAACTAAATTTCTTCATACATACTTCTAAAGGCTCAAGCATGACAAGTTTAATTTTTAATAAATTCCCAAGTTAACCAGGTGCTTGGGTGGAGCACCACCAAAACGGACATCTGCTCATATGTAATTCTGTATAGAACAGACACTTAAGATAGAAGACAGCTTCCAATAAGCACTTCCTAGCCTGATAATTCAAACAGCTCAGTGGAATTTTACCAAAATTGTCAAAATCAGTTTAGCCTTTGGGCTGAGAAGAATAAGAAGTCAGAGCACTAAAGTGCATGAAGTTACAGTAGATCCCTAACTTGTGCATGGGTTGAATTCCTGGGCAACCACGTGTAAGTCAAATTTTGCATAAGTCGGGACTGGGATGGGGAGGTCCCCTGGTGACTTCAGGTCCCCAGTCCTGGCTATGCCTGGCTCCCTGATCCCATGAGCAGCGAGGAGTCCAGAGCCAGGCACAGCAGTGCTCGCCAGTTTCCTGGCTCCCCTCCACATGTGGAAGTGGCGGGCAGCTGGGAGCCGGGCGCAGCAGTGAGGGTCACTTTCTAGGCTCCTGCAAGTGAAAGAAGCTGGAAGACAGGCTGGAGCCTGGTTCCTGACTCCCTGCCATTCACAAGTGCAACTCCTGTTATTGCAAGAGATGTGTAAGTCAAAATCATGTAAGATGGGGGTCTAGTGTACAAGTATCTGAAAAAGAATCTTGTAATTAATGTATTTCACAAGTAACAAGTAGTCCTGTACCATCTTAGGGACTAGCAAATTTATTCATTCTGAACTTTCATGGGCAAAACCCATTTCCTCAGATTTTACCCATGAAAGCTCACAACCTAATACATTTGCTAGGTCTCAAAGGTGCTACAGGACTGATTTTTCTCTGTAAAGCTGCAAATCAGCACTACTATCCCTCCGAGACAATTAAAGTGCTTGTTCACTAAAACAACCCTAGCATACAGTTCTCAAACTGAAACTAAACTAGACAAGCAATTTTTTCAGTTGCCAAACAGTAGTTTTTGAAAGGTGGAAGCAGCCTTCTACCATCAAAAGTGACTTTACATTACTCCTAAGTACAAAGAGTCCAAATGTTAAAATAAATACTTCTTCCAGGGTGTACTGAAAAGAACTGCCAAAGTGATTTAGTTTTATATATTTAATAAAAGCAGACTCGCAAATGCCATCACAGGTAATGTAATATATCATGAAGCAAAGCCAACTGTAAGTTAGTTACTGCTTTTGACTTAGGTCTGTTGATGAGCAAATTTAATATTTCAGGATTCAAGGTAGCCAAAGCAAACCAAACATTAAACTTATTCAGTAATAACAGGCATATATTTACTACATAATCAAGTGGACATTGTAAATGGTATTTTTTTTTTAATTTTAAAAGGCACAAAAAGTTCTTACCCTGTTCTGTGACAGCTCCCATACAAAATAAAACTAATGACATCAGAGAAATCCTGTGGGTGGAATGTATTACTTGGAGCTTTGCCCATGTGATTTCTTACAGCCAAAGAGATTTCTTGTATTTCTGTGTGGCTGTTGTTACTACAAAAAGAAAAGCACGTAAGATATGTCTGATTCTGCTAAGACCAAACTATACTATAGAAGAAAGGTCACAAAATTTAAATTATTCACAGCATTTACTAAGTTTTAGGAAAGAAACAACACTATGTAACTAGTTTTTGTTTTGAACAAAACAATCCTAGAGCTCATCTGGCCAATCTCATCTCACACAGGCCTGGAGGGAAGGGTTTTTGCAAAAGTGACAAAGTAAATGTACTTTATCTACAACTACCTTACATCTGTAATTGTCTTTTTTAACCCCCTCTTCTTTCAACTCCTGGAACTCAAGCAAGTAGAACTCTGTATTTTATTTTGGAATACAAATTTACTGAACTGCTTTTGTACCTGTTTTATGTCACTAATAGTGGAAGATATTGAGACTTAACTGGTTTGCTTAAAAAAAGTTACCAGAGTAAGTTGCTGAGAAATTCCTCAATGCAACTTTTACAGTTAAGGAATATAACTGGTTTTATAACTATAATTTTTACATTACTCACCTTTTGGAATAAAGCAAGGGCTGTTTTTTTTTTTTGTTGTGGGTGTTATTATTTAGAGGTATGAGCACACCTAGAGCATTTTAAATTTAATTAGTAAATGTGTAGAATTTTATATGGTCAGGATTTCCTTGAGAGAAACATATGAGTTCTGAAGAGCTTATACAGAGGCAATTTCCAAAAAAGCTCCACTGTCATAAACCCTGCAACATATACATAAATTCTTGATGGGAAAGGGCCAGGGTGAGAGTCCCTCTGTCTCTCCCAGTTTTCCAAGTTTTGCCAGTTTGCCATTTTTTTCCCCTTAAGGTGTTCATTTGATTCTTCTGCCCACCAAAACAAATGTCAATATCATATAAAATTCTTTTTTAAAAAATTTAATAATGTGTAGTATTCTCCAATTTATACCTATCTACCCACCAGAGCTTGGCAATCTCTAGCTGAACAGGAAAAATTAAAGTAAGAAACTTCTGCAATTATAGATGATTTAATTATATAGGATAAAAAAAGAGGTCACAAACATTATTTATGGTAGAGTCAGAAGATTTTCGTAAGGCTTGAGGGACTTCATATTTTGATAGATTTACCAGATATTAGAAGTATTACTAGATTTCAAATTCTCTGCCAGTACAACTTGAATCATCTTATTGAATTATAGGGTGGTCAAAGTATTATGTAAAAATATATCAACTGAGTTGCCATACACTGTTTATCAATATTTAACTCAAAGAGGCTGTTGCAGTCCAAAATAAATTATGAAGAAAACACTCACATGTTGCTAGATTAAGACTATAATTATTTTTATACGAAAATAAGAATTTACTAGATATGCACAGAAGTAACAATATTCTTCCCAGTCAAAAAGGAAGTTATAACTCCTAGAAATAAGTCTGTTCTCAGACTATGATAATGATTTTTTTTTTTAAAAGGAGGCTAGGCCCAGAGTCCAAGATGTTGTTAGTGTTGAAACTCTGAATTATACTCATTTTACAAAAATTGTTAATTCATTTATCTCCAATTCCATAACAGCTATTTTATGCTAAAAAGTTTATTCTTGCAGCACCTAATACAAAGAATACTCTCATAGTAGAATCATAGAACCATAGGGTTGGAAGAGGCCTAAGGAGCTTATCAAGTCCAAGTCCCTGCTCAAAGCAGGACCAATCCCAACTAAATTATCCCAATCAGGACTTTGTCAAGCCCAGATTTAAAAACCTCTAAAATGGAGATTCTACCACCTCTCTAGGTAACCTATTCCAGTGCTTCACCACATTCCTGGTGAAACAATTTTTCTTACTATCCAACCTAGACCTCTCTCTTCGCAACTTGAGACCACTGCTCCTCATTCTGTCATCTGTCATCACTAAAAACAGCCTCTCCCCATCCTATTTGCAATCCCATTTCAGGTAGTTGAAGGCTGCTATCAAATCCTCCACCAGCGCTCTCTTTCAGACTACGTCTACCAAAAAACTTAGAAAAGGCAATGTTGACGGCCAGATCGAAGAATACTAACAAGGCGCTGAAATGCATATTCAATGCCTCCTCAGCATGCTGCCACCCACAGCGCTTCAAAATTGCCACGTTTCACTCCTGCACAGGGGGTCCTTTTCGAAAAGACCCCACCAACCTTGAACTCCACTCATTCCTCATGAGGTCATAGGAATAAGTGGATTTTGATGTTTGTGGGGTCCTTTTGAAAAGGACCCTCATGTAGACAAGCTACATGGGAGTGAAACGCAGCAATTTTGAAGTGCCGCAGCTGGTGGCATGCTAATGAGGCGCTGCATATGCATTTCAGCGCCTCTTTAGTATTCTTCGATCTGGCCATTAGCACGGCCTTTTTTGAAGCTTTTGGTAAGTGTAGACATAGCCGTGTAGACTAAACAAGCCTAAATCTACCAGCCTCTCCTCATAAGTCATGTGCTCCAGCCCCCTAATCATTTTTATTGCTTTTGGCTGGACTCTCTCCAATGTGTCCACACCCTTTTTCTAAAGCGGGGACCCAGAATTGGGCACAGTATTCCAGATGTGGCCTCACCAGTGTCGAATCACTGTTAGATCTGCTGGCAATGCTCCTACTAATACAGCCCAATATGTCATTACCCTTCTTGTCTACAAGGGCACATGGTTGATTCATGTCCAGCTTTTTAACCCCTGTAATGCCCAGGTCCTTTCTGCAGAAGGAAACAACTTCCGTCACCGGGAATTGAAGCCAGGTCACTGAAGTGAGTGCCCGCGGCTAAACAGCTTGCCAGCACTTCAAAGTTTCTAACTTCGAAGTTCGCACAGTGAGAATTAAGCTAGTGAGGTACTGCATATATTACTCACTGCTTGGGCTTGTTTACATGCCCCCTTTGAAGGAAGGGGCTCGTGTAGACAAGCCCAAAGCATCAAATCCTAATCACTAAACCACCAAGGAGGAGATGTACTCATGTTTTATATCATCCAAAAAAAAAAAAACCAAAACGATTTTTATATATTTCAGAACTGTATTTTCTTAAAATTAAAATAAGTTTAGCCTGTGAAAACAGTAATACACTCTAGATATACAAGAGCTTTCAAAAAATATTTACCTCAGAACCACATCCAAAGGAATTGACTTTAACAGTTTTCCAAAAGCTTGTCTTACACGGGCACCAGTATGGACTAGCTGAACACGGCACACATCAACACACCTGCATAAACAAAGAAAACAAGTTATAATAAAATGTGCAACTAGTAACACATAGTAAAACTCTGCCATCCGTCATGTTGGGAGAATTGGGGGTGCCAGTTAGTCAATTACTGTGGTTAATTAAGAGTTAACTGGCATAAGTGTGGGACAGGATAAGAGCCCTGGCAGGGAGTACAGGCTCTGGGATGGGGCCAAGGAGGAGTTTGAGATGCAAGAGATGGCTCTGGGATAAGGTATATGAGGGGCATTAAGGTGGCATTCACCTCAGAAGGCTCTCAACAAGGGGGGACGTGTCCCTCATGCTACTAGGCAGAGGCAAGGGATGTTAACGTATAACCAGTTAACCGGTAAGCCTCACCCCAAAGGGATGAGCAGCCCCCACCCACCACAGGCAGAGAGTTGCTCCAGCCCCTGTGTGGCCCACCGCAAACAGGGGGCAAACTCCAGCCTGGTCAGAGCAGCCCCCATCTGCAGCAGACCCAGCCCAGGAGCACTGAGGGCAGGGGATCTGCAGCCAAGCCAGGCTGAAGAAGCCTCTCCAGCAGCTCCCCCCAATTTAATCAGTTAACCGGTTAAGCCTAATGCTTAACCAGTTAACTAATTAACAAGGTTTTACATCCCCTAGCAGAGGTGCGGCTAGGCAACTGTGTGCTGTTTGCCCCAACAGTTGCCATCCCCACAGCTCCCATTGGTCATGGTTCCGTCCAGTGGAAGGGGTGGAGCCAGCACTTGGGGTGGGATCAGGTTTTAGTACACAGAGCCCTCATGGCTGTTCCTCTGCCTAGGAGCCATGTTGGCACCTTCTAGGAGCCACCTGGAGCCAGGAAGGGAGCCTGACAGTCCCACGCCAACTGGACTATAATCCAGATTTTCCAAGACCACCAGAAATGTCTCTTTATGGAGATTTCCTGGTGGTCAAGTGCCAGACAAAACAGCTTTTACAGTATTGAGAAAATTTACTAAATTTTTGGGAAAGTACCTCTGTAAAAGGTCATCTGGCAGGGAAGATGACAGGGCATGGAGGCTACTACATGCTTGAAGACAAATATTCACATCTTCAAGAAGGGCTGCATTAAAGGTAAAAATAAAGGATGTCATTTTCATTAAGATGAAAAAATTAATTCATTTCCACACAAAGCTATCCTGAAGATTAAAGGATATTATTTAAAAAAATAATTCTTTAAAAATTCTATTTAACTATATGGATTTTATTAATACAAATGGAAGTGTCATGGCAATCAAAGCTGTAACTGTATCCCTACCATGTATACCTAACATCACTGTGTCATTTTAAAAAAAGTATAACTATCATTAGTAATAATTCCTGGTACTTATACTGCACTTTCTGACCTTAAACAATATTCACAGATTATTCTTCATATTGCCTCTGTGCAATGGGGATAACATACATTTGACTATATTGCAGATAGTGACAAAAAAGGTGAATAAAGCAATTTAGTTTCACAAGGTAAGGAAGTACAAAGAGCAGGACTAAAATACTTGCTTCCATAACACTGCCTTCATTTTGTTTTCCAATCTCTCCCTAACACAATACCTCAAATTACGTTAGGATTACTTATTCCTTGTCAAATATATGTAATCTGACTTCCAAATATTTAATCACTCCATTGAGAACCTTAATATCTTGATGCTGGTCCTCTCCTGAAAGTATATTATCCTCTCCAAATAACTGACAGTTTGAGGAACAAGTGGAGAAGTAAGGGGGTGGTTATGCAGCTGCAACCAGAGCTCAGCAAAAAATGGCAAATCAGAAGTGACCACAGTTGTATCAGTCAGTTGTCTTCACCCAGGGACATATCAATAAAGTTAATGACAGCTTAAAAAGGGTAACTAATAAGAAAGAAAAATTTTGTGCACTCTTACTGTTTCCTAGAAGTCCTTTACAAAACTTGTGGAAAGATGGAAGAGAGAATAATGGTGCATATGTTTCTGATTTTTTCATTAGAGTAGCCACTTCCAAAGCCCAGGTCATCAGTAGTTTCCTAAAAATGTATTGCAGAATAGTCATTCCATACAACCGAAACCAAGTTACTCAGAAAACATTAAATATGCTGAGTTTTCACATCCACCTGGCAATGTAAGCTTTCAAATATTTGTGAAAGACAATCATTAAGTAAGTGAAAGTAATCTGTCAATTGGAGTTTTGGAAGCTCTATATTTAATGTTTGGCTAAGAAAAGTTTCTCCTCTAATGTTTTCATATTAATGAAAACATGATCAATTAATTTTTTTCAGATGTGTTAGCCTGAATAATATGAACTATGATCTTAAGTTATCTCCCACTTTTGAAATGTTTATTCCCAATTCCCCTTTTTTTTATAAAGTAAAACAATGCAAACAATTTCTTGGTTCTAAATGAAAATTAGTAATTCTCTTGGAAAAGACAATTTCAGATATGTAAAAATATGGTTTACCTTGTATCATGAATAAGGTTATCCTTCTTAAGCAATAAACCCAAAAGGTTTAGTATGATAGAGAAATGTTTCTTCGTAGCTGTCGTTACAGTGCTAATCACTGCTCCATCAAACAAAGAAGGAGAGGAGGAGCTAAGGCTACTGGATATGAAGTGGTCATGCCTGAAAGAAAATGAGAAAAGTAGTATTTTATTCATTAAACATACAATCAAATCATACACAAAAAGAAATTCACTGATATACTCAGATGTGTTTCCCAGAAACTAGTTTCAATGTTATAATCACGACAGTTTAAAATGAAAAATTTCCAATGCCCTCTAAATGCCTGATTAAATAAGAAAGAAGTTAAATATAATTATTTTAAAATAATTTCATGCTAACTACAGCCCGAAATCCTAACACAACACTTCAAATCTACTTTAATTTTTTCAGTTGTAACATACAACCCTTTGTTGAAGGTTTTCATGGAAGATACCACACGTACAAAATGATGCATTGTTTTATGTATACTGAAAAGAGCATGCTAAATATCAGAGAAATCATGTAATGTACTAGAGGTTATTTTTCTCTAAAAAGGAAAATTATTCCATGTCATAAATTGCTCACAAAATTATTTTAAACACACTTAAATTAGAAATTATAAAATATACCTTAATCAGCAATTTAAAATCTTTTGCAGAATATTTTTACAAATCAGAGAACATGCATGGCCAATTTCAATCTGGAACCATTTTTCATAAGGTACAATACTTATGAAAACAAAAATAATTGACAACAAGAATTTATATGAGAAATGGTGGCACATCATTGATACACTAGTATCAGTCCTGCTATAGCAAAAATTATTTCTTAAAACACAAATATAGTTTACAGTTATCTATTTATTGTCTTAAATATTAAATGCCTCAGTGATCTTCCTACCTGGTACAATGTGAATATAAAGTATAGAGAACTGCATACTGGACAGCAGGAAAATGAACTGCTATGTCATTGTGAACAATCATCAAATTCTTACTCAACAGTGCAAACACAGTTGGAGAAAGGGCCCACATCTATAAAGCAATGTAATAAAAGCATAAATAAGTATATGTAAAGGATATTGCCATTAGTCACACTTACATGTATCTGGTTTATAAAGAAGTGGTAATACATTTGCTTGAAACAAAAAAGGTAATGCTGAAATCACCAACTATTTTCATCTACTTAGAATTTCTCAAATGTACATGCTTTCCGGCCCAGGGTTGAAAAAACTCATTAGTCTTAAAGCGAACTTATGTACCAGAAAAAAAGTAATGCAAGGTTACTTTGAACTAAAGTTATACAATATGAAAGTTGGAAATAGTACAGCCTTATCGCACATTTTATTTCCTTCTCAGTAATTTCCACATATTGCATTTAAACACATTGGCTTTTTTGTTTACTTGATTATCTTTTACATGATTTATTGAAAACCTGTTCTTCATAGGTCTGACCACGTGTGCTAATTTTTTATTTTGCTGTTCTCTTTTTTTAAAAACAACACTCTTTACATTTGCTGCCCCAAATGATTTATATTCTACCTTGAAAAGACAGAACACAAAAATCGAACACAAGGGAGCATCATACTATCAGTTAAAATCATTTTAATATATGCCAGAAAGAGAAACTACTCACCTCATGCAGTAACGATGGTTCTTCGAAATCTATGTCCCGGTGTGTGCTCCACAGTAGGTGTTGTGTTTGTCCTGCACTCCAGACTGGAGACTACTTCTAGCAGTATACAGGGGGGTTATGCATGCGCAATCAAAGTACACACCGTTCACACCACTAGGGAATCAAACACACAGCCTCACACTCCTCAGTTCCTTCACTGACACCCTAATTATGTAGACTGCACTGAAAGAGGGAAGGTGGGTAGGTTGTGGAGCACACACAGGGAGACATCTCCAAGAACCATTGTCACTGCACAAAGTGAATAATTTCTTTTTTCTTCGAGAGATGTCCCTGTGGGTGGGCTACGGAAGGTGACTGTAGAGCAGCAGTACCCTCTATAATTGGATCGTGGGGTTTGAATTGGTGCAGCTACTGAAGCCAGTACTGCTTTAGCTGCTGCCATATCTCTGTCTGCATGTGACTATCACATAATGTGTCATGAAAGTGTGGTTAAAAGTCCAAGAGGCTGTATGGCATATGTCCTGTAGCAGTATTCCCTTTAAAAAGGCTATTGATGTCACTACTGACCTTGTAGAATGCGCTCCAAGCACTGACAGGAGAAGCCTATTTTCAATAGAATAATATACCATACATGCAGATATAAGTCTAGACATATGTTGGGATGAAAAAGGCAATCCGTTTGATCTTTCAGCTATGGATAAAAATATTCTTTGCGACTCTCTCAACAATTGAGTCCAGTCTATATAAAAAGATATGGCTCTTCTGACATCGAGCGTGTGTAAACTGCACGAGAGGTGTGACATTTAGGATAAAAGGAAAGGAACACTATAGGTTCATGGACGTGACATTGGGAACATATTTTAAAAAGAACAGAGAGGTGGTATTGTAAGACAACTTTATGTTTGTGGAAAGGTCTATATGGAGAGTCAGTCAAGGCAGCTGTCTCGCTCACATTATGAACTGATGTTATAGCGACCAAGAGCATTTTGATTGTTAGTATGTCGAGAGAACATGTGGCTATTGGCTCCAAATGGCAGTCTCATTAAGGCATGAAGGATACATTCTAAGTCCCAAACGGGAGACAATGTTTTGCAGACCTTTCCAAAACCTCTTTATGATTGGATGAGTGAACATCGAGAAGCCATCTAAAGGTGTGTGGAAGGCTGTTATCGCAAACAGGTGGACTCTGAGTGAAGATAGTAACAGTTGAGTATCCTTCAGATAGCTAATAATAGTTGAGAATCATGAACAATGACGTTTTTAGAGGTTGTATACCCCTTTAAGAGCACCAGGTCTTAAAGCGCTTACACTTGGCAAGTTAGGTCTTACGTGTTGTTTCTCCTCCGCTCTGTAACAGAGCCTCTCTCACTTGTTGGGAGTAGTGGTTGGCATCTTCTGGGAGCCACATAGAAGCCAGGCGGTCAGATGTAAAGTATGCCATCTGAAACGGAGCACCAAACCCCACCCTGTTTTGAAAAAGTAGGTCCAGATGGTTGGGGAGCAGGTAAGGAGGAGAGAGATAAGTGAGTGAGTAAATGAAACCAAATATGCCTGGGCTAAACTGGAGCTATGAAGATCACTTGTGCTCCATCTGCCTGGATTTGCCTAAGGACTCTGGCAAATCAGCAGAATAGCTGGAAAGGCATACAGAAGGTGAGTATTCCAAGAGAGGAGAAAGGCATCCCATAAAGATCTGTGCCTTTTTGCCCACTCTTGAGCAATACTGATTGCATTTGGAGTTTCCTGACACTACAAAAGAGATCTGCACCTTGATGACCCCATGTCTAAAAGAGCTGTTGGGTCACTGTGTGATGGAGCGCCCACTCGTGATCTAGGGAGAAATGATAACTGAGGGAGTCTGCAGTTGTATTGTTCATGCTGAATAGGTATGATGCTTTGAGGACAATGTTGTGCACCATACACCAGTTTTATAATTTTATAGCCTCTGCACAAAGTGATCGTGATCAGTCTCCTCCCTGATGACTGATATAAAATATTGTTGTGGTATTGTTCACAAGGGTTCAGATCATCTTGCCTTGAATATGAGGAAGAAAATACGTGTAAGCATTGAAAAGGGCACGTAGTTCAAGACTGAGCTGCAGCCTCTGTTTGTCTTTGGTCCATCAACCCTGGGCATGATAATGCTGGCAATGTGCTCCGCATCTGAGAAGTGACGCACATACCCATTGCAATCTGTTGGACTAGTTGAGTAGGACGAAATGGGACCCCCCCCCGGCCACTTGAATAGTTCGTTCTTGGGTCTGCCACCATAAATATGCGACTACCTTCAGAGTTATTGTCACTTGTCTGTATGTGTTATGTCTGGCAGGCATATAAAATGATGCCAGCCAATGCTGAAGGCATCGGAAGTGCAGACGAGCACTGGGGACAATGTAAGTAATGGCCGCCATATGGTCCAGGAGGCGAAGACATATGAGAAAAAGACCTGTAGGGCTGATGGTGTGTTGTGATATAAGGCTCTTTTTGCCTCACAGTGTTGTGACGGAAAGCAAGCACCAGCCATTGTAGACTCGAGTCAAGCTCCTATAAAGTCAAAGACAGTGGCAGGTTCTAGGGTTGATTTGGCAATACTGATGAGGAAGCCCAGAGATTGCAGAAACTGTTTCGTAGATTGTATCATAGCTCTTGCAGTATGTTGTGAAGGATCTCAAATGAGACAGTTTTCAATGTACGGAAATATGGCGATTCCTTCTCATCTGAGGTGTGCAGCCACTAGTGAACACATTTTGGTAAATACCCTGGGAGCAGTTGAAAGCCCAAAGGGGATAACTCTATACTGATGATACTCTGACTTGATGACAAAACGCAGGAAGCACCTGTGAGCAGGGTGAATGGGGATGTGGAAGCAGGCATCTGGAAGGTCGAGGGCTGCGAACCAGTCCCCCTCGTCCAGCGCAAGAATTAAAAAGGACAGTGTGGTCATCTTGAAACACTGTTTGCAAACATAGCTGTTCAACAGTCATAGATCTAGGATGGGTCTCCAACCCCCTGTTGTCTCTTAGTAAGTATTTTGAATAAAATATTTTCCCTTGATGTTATTTTGGAACTACTTCTACAGCACCAATTTGTAAGAGGTGCTGTACTTCCAGACACAGTAAGTTCTAGTGAGAAGGGTCCCTGAGGAGGAAGGGGGAAGAAGGGGGATGGTGGAAGATAGTATATCCCCAAGCAACGATGTCTAAAACCCATTTGTCTGCGGTTATGGTTGTCTGTTGGTGATAAAATGGGTGTAGGCGGTGATGGAATATTTGGGTAATCTGGTGCACTGGAGAGTCTGGGAGGTTCAGCAAGCCCTCGACCACAACTTCAAACCTGCTGCTTAGAAGCAGGTGGTGCAGTTGTGCAAGTATCCAGGGCTCTGCACCTCGGTTTTGCGGTATGTTATTGTGTTAGTATGACCTGTAAGTTTGTCTCATGAAGGGCTGATCTTTTTATTTATAGTATGGGGTGTACTTGCTCCTGTGGAATGGAGGAATGTACATCCCTTAAATGCGCTAAAGGAGCACACATATCTTTGCTAGAATGCAAGGTCTCTTCCATATTTGCCACAAAGAGCTTGATCTTATCAAATGCCAAGTCCTCTACTTCTGCCCGAAGCTCTTTTGAGACACCTGCTGCTTGCAGCCATGAGGATGTCCTCATGACGATGGCCATAGCTGTGGCTCTGGCTGCTGTATTGGCCAAATCTAGTGCCATCTGTACTGCTGTTTTAGAGGTAATGTAACCTTCTTGAACTATAGACTTAAGAATAGGTCTCTTATCCTCAGCAAGATGGTTAAGCAATTGAAGGAGTTTGGAATAATGATCAAAGTTATGATTAGCTAGACATGCTGCGTAATTAGCTATGTCTAATGGAAGTGTAGATGATGAGTAAATTTTTCTACCGAATAACTACGGGCTTATACTCCTTATCAGGAAGATTACTTCTATGTTGTGGTGTCTTTGCTCTGTGTCTGACTGCATCTACCACAGGAGAACTGGGGTGAGGGTTTAAGAATAGAAAACCCATGCCTTCTGCAGAAACAAAATTTTCTATTGGCCCATTTGTTCACAGGTGCAACTGTGGCTGGGGTCTGCCAAACCTCTTCTGCGGCTTCCATTACAGTTTCATCAAGCGGTAAGACTACTTTGGCTCTGGTACGTGGTTATAAATTTTTTAGCAGCTTTTGTTGTTCCTCTGGTACTTCTGTTAGGGTGATCTTCTGGCTAACTGCCACTCTTTTAAAAAGATCCTGAAATTGTTTTAGGTCATCAGGAGAAGAATGGTCAATGGATATGACTATTTCCCCTGGAGATAATGAAGATTTGGCTGTTGGCAAGTCCAGAGGCAACTGTGATCCAAGATCATCAGACATGTGAGTATCATGTAACTGACTCCTTTTCAGTGTGGGAAGATGGATACAGTAGGGGATGGCGGGTGATATGCTGCAATGGAGGATACTCTGGAGTGGTCCCTAAGCATGCTGCAGTAGTGACAGGGAGATCGATGTGACCAATACCTAGAATAGTCAGACCCATAGTAGTCCATATAACAACACTGATAATGATCTAAGTAGCAATACGATACATGAGCTCTATTTGGACATGAGTGCTGTGATGAAAAAATTATGTTATCATAATGTTTATCAGTTCTGGAGAAGTCAGGTGATGTGAGAACATCTGGAAGCCGTCTAAGAAGTTCTGGGCGAGCAAGAGCAATGTGCAGTGGTATAAAGAGGGTGAGATGATTGGTGAGATCTCAGTGCCCAATAATGAGAATGGTGACCACTAGTATGAGCATTTTGATGATCTGGTGGCACAGAAGATGGTAAATGATGTCTTGGTACCAGTGACCACACGGTGGAACACAGACTAGGGTTCTGTGAAGGAACTCCATTACAGTTTGCTCTAGTCTTCCGTGGTGCCTTGGACCACCTTGGTGAGGTGTGGAGCAGTGTCCACGCTGAGGATTGATGCTGTTGGTCTCTCAGTGCTGAGGGGCAACACAGCACCATTTGTTCCTCTGGCGCCAGGAACAATGTTTGTTCAGTTGACGTCATTTGGGCGCTTGACACCGCAGCTGCAATTTGATCTGCTGGTGCCGGTGTTACAGATTGTGCACCAAATTCTGGCACTTTTGGTGCTGCTGAAGTAGAAACTGAAGCCACTTTATGCGAAGTATGGCTTTTTTGATTGGAGTCAGAGGCAGCTCTTGGTTTCTGCATACCCAATGTGCCTGGCTTATCAACCATGCTCAGCCTACGCAGGAGGAAGCATGAAGGGGAAGACTTATATTTTGCCTTTGTTCTTACTTAGGCGGTGGTGGAGCCCCTGTCGGAAGGGGCAGTCTCCACATTATTCTGTCCACCAGGCAGAGGCTCAAGAGCCTTATCAAAAAGGATCATTTTTAAATGCAGCTCTCTGTCCTTTCTGGCTCCATCTGCGAGGCTCCTGCAATGTGAGTATTTTTGCAGAATGTGAGCTTCTCCAAAGCAGCATATACATTCAGCATGACCGACTGAC
The DNA here is from genome assembly GCF_033958435.1 of Carettochelys insculpta. Classification (NCBI taxonomy): domain Eukaryota; kingdom Metazoa; phylum Chordata; order Testudines; family Carettochelyidae; genus Carettochelys; species Carettochelys insculpta. The sequence continues at coordinate 20,950,863 of NC_134152.1, forward strand.
AGGCAGGCATAGGACCATGGCACTGGTGAGGATGACATAGTTGGTATCTTTCCGGGGGGTGGGTTTTTTTTGTTTTGTTTGTTTTTAAAGCAGGCGTAAGTGGTCGCTTTAGTGAGCTATCTGTAATCTAAGTTCTAACTGGTAACAAAAATTCTGAATAAAAAAGTTTTTTTACTATCTAACAAGATTATCTAAAGAACTACTAACTATAAAATCAGTATTTTACTGTTCTAACGGCACGAGGAGAAGAGGAGAGGCTGAGCTCTATCTATAGCTGAGGGCAGCAGTGAAGGAACTGAGGAGACCAGTGCTGTGTGTGCAAACAGCATGTGCTAAGATCACACATGCAGCCCCACCGCATACTGCTAGAAGAAATCTCCAATCAACAGTGCAGGCTGAGCCCAACACCTACCATGAAGAACCCACAGGGACATCACTCAATGAACTACAGTATCAGAAGTAATATACCATTAACTCAGTAAAGTACTGTGATGTGAAAATTACATTTCACCACTTTTAAAACTAGAAATCATTATCTCAAACAATATATCAGCTAGTTAATATTATTGGTTGAATATTAAAACTCCTTCCTCAAAAGTGATGAGAGATCAAGATAAATATATATGCATGTATGAAACAATATTAGGATGATGAGTCCATGAAGAAACTTATTTTTATCACAATTAAATACTTACCCCAATCAATGAGTTTTTAGCATTTCCAATAGTAGTTAGGGCACTGAGGTCAAATATAGCTACAAACTTTGCATTAGCCACATTGAATAAATGGTTCTTAAAAGCATCATGCTGTATTTCAGAACATGCCTCAGGAAGGTGTAGGCTACAAAGAAGACTATTTAGAGCACAGGTCATTTCTCCCAGAATCAGCCGGTAAGCAGTCTCCAAAACTGGAATATTCTTCAGGCTCAATACTGCTTGATAAACAGCATGGGCGGCTCCAACAACCTTGAAAATGGAAAGATTGAACTTGTCATTTAACAGTGTGGTACTCGTGAAGTGAAACTTTCTTGTTAAATGAATAAATGACTTATGAACATGACTGTTTCAACAATGTTTCTCTCAATTGTTTCCTTAATTCTTCTAGGCAAATTAAAACATATTACCACTTCAGGATACCAAAAGAACACCAGCCAACGGCAAAACAAATAGACAGTTTGCCACAGGTTTGTGAACTTCCATTTAGAATTAACTGCAAAACTAAAATTAAAACTGAGCTAAGCTTAAATATATAATATAAACGCTAATAAATCAATTTTGGTTTAAAATATATTTAGTGCATTAAAAAATTAAAGTAAACACTGGATTTTAGCCCTTTAGCCTCAGTCTAATTCTTGACCTTCCCCCCACACTCTGATTTGCTCACCTTGATTATCTTTTTCTGATTTGTCTTCCTTGCTTACTGTTTTTGGTTCTCTGTGCCTTAAATATTGAGTCTGTTCTGGTCTGGCTATGGTCTGAAGAAGTGGGTCTGTCCCACGAAAGCTCACCTAATAAACTATTTTGCTAGTCTTTAAAGTGCTACTTGACTGCTTTCTACTTATTTATATTTGCAACCTATGATACAGATGCAAATCATAAAAACAATTATAGGAAAAACCTTTTCTTCTGTCTGGTACATGACAAAGTGTTTTTTCCCCTCATATGCTGCCATAAAATGAACAAGAGCCAAACCTGAGTTCAGATATCTAGCCACCTAATGCTTTCCTTATAAGGTACAATTCTGTAAATTCATGCATGCCAGTGCCCTAAAACAGTATCAGACTTGCTGAAGCAACCATCTACTCCTTACCTCCTTCTCTTTATGGTAACGAAGTACAAGTAGTTTAGATTCTGGTATAAACAATTTCTCTACAAATGATGATGGCAATTTTGTATTTATTTGTTCGACAATCTAAAGACAAAACAAAGCACTGATAATATACATCTTTAATTGCCTGAATTCTTTAATCAGAAACATATGACACTAATTTATAGAATTTAATACATCAGAACCCCCTTAAAAGATATTTATAAGGACATTTGACCACATTCCAGTTAAGAAATAACTAATATTATTTCCCCATTCACTTAAAAGTGTTCTCCCAAAATTCAGTATTAAGAGGACAGAGCAATTTTATGCTATGCTGTCAACATAAGCAGAACTCAAGGATCAATATAGGTTGCTAGACATAAGTTTTATGGTAATGTGTTAATACAGGTTGCTCATCTTAAACCCAGAACACTCTTGTCTGGCAACATCTATGATCCACAGATGTTCCAGGATCAGAGTCTCCTAGGGTTGAGGCCACACCAGCAACCATGAGGGCTGGGGTCCAGAGACCTTGCCTGCCGTAGGGAGCCTGATTAAGGGCTAGAGTCCTGGATGGCAGGAGGCTGGGGCCACCTGAGATAGAAGCCCTGGACCACACCTGGTCCAGGAAATTCTCTTGTTCAGGGCCTGTCAGATCCTGACTATGCTGGACCAGGGAAGTGCAATTTATACCAGCTTTTCAAAATTATTACAAGCATTTAATAGTTTATTTGGGGGGGGGGAATAAAAGACGCTGAAACAGACAAATTAGGAAGTAAATATTGTGATTTACTGTTAAATCAGATCGCAATTCAGGTGCCTGAGTAAGAAATATTTTTCTAATCAAAAAGCCCCACAAAAATTGAGAATTTGTATGTACCAGTGTTAATAAATTCAAGACTGAGATGATATAATCGGTACCACAAGTCTGGCAATTCTCCAGTTGATCTAACCCATATGTGATGACCATGTCACAGTGTATGGTCATACTGGGGTCCAGACTACCAAGTAAAACCCCAACACACTCATTGGCGGCCGTCAGTACAGCCTCAGAGAAGAACACTTGGTTCGCTGCAGTCACACATCTCATTACTCTGTACAGGACCTAGGGAAGAAAAAAAAAAGAAGAGTAAATTCAAGTCAATTTAACAAAAACTAGTATTCGTTTTTCCTGAAGCATAGGGGAAAACCCACAACCATTTGATACTACACAGAACAATAGGAATAAATTAGTAGAAGGAGCCTCAAAAGATCATCAAGTACATCCCTTTCTTCTGCATGAGGCAAAATTAAGTACATCTAGGGGTCCTTGCTAACAAAAATTCTGGTGGCTTCACTGTATCCACCAACTCGTGCTGGTGGCTTGTCTGACAATTTTTCCTACAATACTTTATTAATGTTAAGAAAAACAAATAGATACGCATGTATATGTGTCCAAAATGAATTAGACTGTTTGCCACAAGTGGGTGCGCTTCCTTATTGCTTATTTAAGGGTTTTGTTTTTGTTTATCAGTGGTTTATTTTTTTGGGAGCAAATTCAATAATAAGGAAAACGCACAGCTGCCTCTATTCTTTAGGAGACGTACACAGCAAAACAAATAAAGTGCTTTGCACTTTGTCTTTTTGGCATTGTTTCATTTGCTATTTTGGTAGAATTTTTTGAGACTTATTAACTAGTAAGACTGCTGGTGTGAAAATAAATTTGCACATATCACTTAGTATCACTTTCTGCAACAGACTTGAACAAGCCCAGGAACAAATGAAGCTCTGGATGGGGAGGTGGGAGGGCTGGAAGAAACCATGGAGGACTGGGATGATGGGAGAGTAGATGAATGGCCAGGGAAGGCAGCAGGGGTCAGAGGCAATGGGGACTGTGGGCTGAGCCAGGGGCTGAAGCCCAGTGCCATGTGGCTGGGGACCGGAGCCTGCCCCCACCTCATGGCCAAAGGCTAGGGTGATGCGAGTAGGGTGAGATGGGGCTGGGGCTCAGGACCAGAGCCCACACCTCAGCAGGCAGATCCCACATTGGAGCCCAAAGCCAGAGCCTGCCTCCCACCACCCCAGGTGGAATTCCAAAGCCTGAAACCCTCCCAGATATTTTGAAATAGCACGTCTAGAAACACAGTGCCTGTTTCAAAAGAGTGCCATTGGACGCCATCCATGATGGTTTATTTCAAAACAGTGCTACTCCATGTCTTAAAAGCACTTATTTCAAAATAGGCATTATTCCTCCTGCAGTGATGTTTATGAAATTAGAAATAATGCACGCACTATTTCGAATCTATTTTGAAATAACGTGTGCGCAGTGTAGACGCTAGCAAAACTATGTCGAAATAGTGGCTATTATCACAAAATAACTTTGCTGTGTGGCCAAAGTTTTAGGCTAGAGCCACACTAAACTGGAACACCAACCCATTCAGAGTCGATCTTCTTGGGTTTCATTTTGCACATGCACGAAATGATACTCCTAGGGGTCAATGTCAATCCCTCCATAGCCCTCATGAGAGGCAAGGAATAGCAGGTGGTCTTCCCCCTTTGACCTTCCTTATGTGGACAGAGACAGAAGTCGACTGCAGATAAATGGATTTTAGCTACACAACTGGCATAGCTAAAATTACATATTGACAGTCAACTTCTGTGTCTAATTTAGACATAGCCTCAGAAGACATTTAGAGGTAAATCAGAGCTAAGTAACAGTACAGAACACTGAGAGCCAGACTGTAGCTGTAAACCAACTTTATGGGACCATGGGAAACTTGGCCTCACCTATGAGAAGTGGCTGTCCAGCTAACTAAAATCATGCCAGATTACAGGTGTTGCCAGATAGTGTGTTCTGGACTAGAGAGGTTCACAACCTGTACTATCTATTCCAAAAATTACTCTAAAATAAACAAAAAAACTTATCAGATTTCAACTAGATGACAATTAGAAAGGCACAACGTACACAGTTTGTTTTAGAGTACCATGAAAACAAGCATAAATGATCGATCACATGAACAGTTAAATTTCTAGAGACAGGTCAGACTGAAACACCTTTGCAAAAATACTGACTAACACACACATTGTGGTTTCTGGCACATATGGCTATTACAAGCCTCCATCACAATGGCTACAAAATAAGAAATCAGATTCTGTTAGCTGACAAACACATCCAGTCCCTGAATAAAGCTAAGTACATTTGTATGCTACCAAATTTTGCAAAAATATGGATACTAGGTTATTATTTACAATCAATTTACCAGCAAATATTTCTTAATAAGTAGAATGAAACAGGTAATGAAGTCTTACATCAGTTACATATGCTTCAGTAATTGGTGGTCCTCTAATAGGGCTGAAGCGTTCCCCAATACTCCTCACCACAGTGCTGAAAACCCGAAGAAGTGCAGCTAATTTAGGTAATGATACTGAAGGAGGAGGAATATCTTCATCCACTGACTCCCCAGAGGCCACGTGGCTTAAGTCCTAGATGTGAAAATTTAAATTGTTAAAGAGTAAGTATTAACAGTTCTAATATACACAGTATATTTAAAATGCAGTTTTAATATTGGACCTATCCCATATGTACTGCAGCAAACAACATACCAAGAACCCAGAGTTCTTTCTTTACACTACAGCTCCAAAAAGCTGTAATTATACTTGTTAAAGATAAGAAGCTACAAAAAAAATCTGGAAAATTTTATTCAGGTTAGCTCTGTGTATACAGTCGTCAACACAAATTCTGAAACAGATTACTGGTGTATAACAATAACACATCTGTAATTTGTAACTTACAGCAAAATAAAACCAGTAATTATATTAAGATTTAAGCAGTAACTTATTTATGTTGTCTTTAGAGTTACTGTGATGTCTGAATATCAGCTCATCTGTCTTAACAGGAAATCATGACAATATCAAACTAGAGGAAAAGAAAGAAAAGCACTGGCTCTCTTACGAAGAGAAGTTGGTCCAACAAAAGGCACTCCATCCACCTTAGCACACTAAAAAATGCAGTATTGTACTTCAGTGTTTCAATATGCATGTTTTAAATTCATCCCAGAGCTACTGGCCAATGTGTTACAAAAGATTTCTTACTTCTCTATTCCCATCCTCAAAATTACCTATCTCCTGAAAACAAGAGGGGCTCACTTTAATGGGGCTAAGATTTTATCTAAAAAGCAGATTAGTATTCAAGTATACTTATATTCTGTAATTATATGCAGCATTTGAGTTCCCTCCTAACCACACACAGTACTCTGATCATGCTTTCTATAAGTTTAGCTCCCAACCAAAAAAAAAAGGCAAGCTTTCAAGCTTACAAAGAGCTTTTATGGCTATATTAATAGATAGCTACCTTAATAGATAGCTCTTAATACAACTGTTAAAGCTGCTTCAAAATGAACTTTGTTTACCTCAGCATATGCCTCCATATCCTCCAGAAACTGACCCAAAAGTGTGGTAGAAAAAGCCAGATCAGCTACCCAAAATGGCTCCAAGCTCTGTAGCCATCCTGTGGAAGGCAGATAGGTGAAATAGATTGTTATAAGTAAAACTGAATAGAGGTATAAAATTTCAGATACATACTACCAAAGGGCCACAAAAGATTACTCATTTAAACTTTTCAGAACAAAAATTTTATTTATAATTTGTATTACACTAACAAAAAGGAGCTTAAGTACACTGTAAGAAGAAGTCCGCGGTTTAAACAGACAAAGGAAACATTAATCTCCTTTTACAGATGAGCACCTGAGGCATGGAGAGATGATGTCACATGCCCAAAGTCACCACGAGAAGTCTGTGGTAAAGGCAGGAAATTAATTTCAGTCTCTTTAATCCCAATTGATCCTCCTCTTTTCCAACAATTATTTTTACAGTTGCGCACAATGGATGTTCTGTTTTTAGAAGTTAGAGGATTGATAACTATAAGAATAATTTAACTTTCTCTAACAGAGAAAGCAAATGACATTTAAATATACACTGGGAAAAATGTCATTTAACTAAATTTTAACTTACTGACATGTAGGGTATATGACAATAAGGCTACGTCTACACTAGCTAAAAACTTCAAAATGGCCATTTCGAAGTTTACTAATGAAGTGCTGAAATACATATTCAGTGCCTCATTAGCATGCAGGCAGCCATGGCACTTCGAAATTGGCACAGCTCGTCCAGACGGGGCTGCTTTTCGAAAGGACCCCGGCTACTTCAAAGTCCCTATTCCCATCTGCTCATAGGAGCAAGGGCACTTGGACGGAGCCCTGTCTGGACGAGCCACGCAGCAGCGAGCCGCGTCAATTTCAAAGTGCCGCAGTCGCCTGCATGCTAATGAGGCGCTGAATATGTATTTCAGCGCTTCATTAGTAAACTTTGATGTGGCCATTTGCATGGCCATTTCGAAGTTTTTGGCTAGTGTAGACACGGCCTAAGTGTTTTGGTTCTGAATTCTATTAACACACATTAAGTCTTCCATATACACTCCTTTACTCCATGTGGCAAGGAAATGCATTAGACTTCTAATAGTTCATGAAAGTTACTTACTAGGAGGAGTCGCCACTGAGTGACAAATAGCATCTTTGCTTTGGGAATCAGACTGCCTCCACAGCCGTGTGCATGCAGTGGAAGTAAGCAATGCTTAGAAATCCACATTCTCTACAAAGGTGGGACAGAACACTAACAGAAGATCACCACATTCAACAATTTATAGGCCAGACTTACCAGACACCTGCTGTGTCAGAGAAGGTTTCTGAGTGTGATCTATATGCCATCCAACCAATATGTCAACTGTGTCCTTGAAAGGAATGAAAAACGTAAAATCAGCTAGTGATGTGGTATGTAAATGTTTTGTACAATAAAAGGTGACAGAAGAAAGTCAGGGATAAGCTTACCCTAAAATTGGTGCTGAAAATATGTGGGTAGCATCGGGACACCAGAAGGATGCATTTGACACATTTGCACAGTAACTCTGGTGTATCCACATTTTCTAAAATGGACTGCAGGCTGGTCATTATAAGCTTAAAAAAACAGTCACAAATGAAAAACACACACTTGACATTCCAGTTTACTCAAAAACATTAAAAAAATCATACATTTTGTTTAATCTACAGTAACTGACAACTCAGGCATAACAAAAGTCTGCTACAAAACAGATGGCTGATTATGATAAAATTATTTCGTATTTGCATAGCATTTTGATGTTTCCTGCCTGTCTATGAAACATGGAAATGGCAAGGCATGAAAGGCAGGAAATGGTAGTTGAACAAAAATAAACTTAATTAAGATCACGAGCAACTCCAAAGACCAATAAGGTTACCAGGAGAGGGAATGCATGCTATTAGACCTACCTAGGGAAGTAAGGAAACAGACTGAAGAGCCAGACAGGTACCCAGAAGTCACCTACTTCAAGGTAAGTCCAGCAAGAAAATGAACAGAACACCACTGGTCATCACCTACCAACTCCACCTTAAACCCATCTAGCACATCATTGACAATCTACAACCTTTCCTGGAAAACAATCCCTCGCTCTGACCAACCTTTGCAGACAGGCCAATCCTTGCCTACAGACAGCTCCCAACCTGAGACAAATACGCACAAACAGCCACACACCACACCATAGAAACACAAACCCAGAAACTACCCCTGCAACAAATCCCAGTGGCAACTCTGTCCACATGTCTAAACAAGTGAGACCATCACAGGACCCAACCACATAAGCCACAATATCAGGGGCTCATACACCTACACAACCACTAATGTGATATACGCCATCATGTGCCAGCTATGCCTTTCTGCCATGTATATTGGTCAAACTGGACAGTCTCTGCACCAAAGGATAAATGGACACAAACCAGACATGAGGAACCTGTAAGGGAACATTTTAATCTCCCCGAACATTCAATAATGGATTTAAAAGTAGTCATTTTTCTACAAAATAATTGTATCACCCGATTACAGAGGAAACTATCAGAACTGGAGTTCATTTACAAATTCAACACTACCAACCAAGATCTTAATTGGTTAACTCATTCACAAAGCAATTTCCCTGCCTTTGATATTCACATTTCTACATCACATGCTATGAATGATACATCCTGTCTGACTTAATCTGCTTCCTTAACAACTAGTTCTACAATTGACAGATAACACTTTTGTATTTTTCTCACACGCGCGCACACACACACACACTTCTGTAATTTCCACTTCAACTTATATGATGAAGTGAGTTTTACTCATGAAAGCTCATGACCTAACGAATTTGTTAGTCTCTGAGGTGCCAAAAGACTGCTTGTTATTTTGAAAGTTACAGATTAACACGGCTACCCCTCTGTGACTTCATTTGTGGAGGTACTGTTCCTACATAGCTGGTAAAACTTCTTTCAATGTCGATATGGCTATACCAACATAACCCTGGAGCACAGACATGTCAGTAGAAGGTTTTGGGTTTTTTTTAAAAATGCTTTGGGCTGTGTCACACAGTGCAGCTCTCCCGGCAGATCCATGCTAATGAGCAGCCTCAAAATAGCACATAGCTGCTCATTAACATGGTCCCGCGGCTCACGAGCATAGCCGCGCGAGAGCTCAGTCTCAGCCAGGAGGTGGGGTGGGTGTGCCGTCAGTAAAGAGGCCGTGTGAATGTGCCCCTTCCAGCAAAAAGCCCCTCTGTCACCAGCCCCTGATGCCTGCCAGGAGAGCCGCACCATGTAGACCCAGCCTTGAGGTACACAAATTATAACACAGATATGGCCCTGAAGCTCAGCAGTACTCGGGATGCTGGAAGAACTACTCCACTAACCTAGACACATCTACACCAGAGTTAGGTCCATCTAACTGCAGTGCTCAAGGGGTAAAATTTTTCAGCCTTGAGTGATGCAGCTATGTAAGCCTAAATTTTAGTGTAGGCCAAGCTTCCAGACTGCAGACATAACCTAATGGTAAAGCATACACTCATGGCTTCTCTCTCTAAAACTTACTTTGACTTAACTGACAATTAATGCCTGTTAGAAGTCAGTTTGAATACTTCTTACTCAAACGTTTGAGGTTTACCATTGGCTGATCCCTAAGCTAAATCACATGTCTTTAGTTTGGAGCAGCTATCTGGAGAATGTGACACTATAACCATTCCAGAATAAAACATTTCAGAGATGGGGGAAAAAATGTAATATATCTCAGGGCAAACACTAACTGAAGCGACCAGTAAATAAAATGAGCTCCTTGACCATAAATCTGAATTTTTTCCTGCCAACTTCTTCCACAGAAGAAATCTGCAAAAGTGATAGTGACAAAAATAACTAACCTTTCAAAACAAGCATAGCAACTGTGCTAGAAGTGTGGACCTCATTTGCAATTAAAACTTTTGTCAGCATAGCTATGTCAATAAGGTATGTGATTTATCTCCAACCCCAGCTGACACAGTACAGCAAAAGCTCCAGGACAGACATAACTCTTTTTGTCATATAGCTTAGGCCTGGTCTATGCTACAAAAGGTTTGCCAGTATAGTTACACTATCATAACCACACTAGCACACACTTCTAACACAGATGCAGTTTATACAGGCAAAAAAGTACAATTATTTCCAGTTCCCTGAACAAAATACACTAGCTACAGCAGCCAAAGGACTCTTCTGCCAGTGTAACTGCTTCTATACTATGGCTTCTACCAGCATAACTAAATCAATCGAGGATAGGATAAGGAAAACAAACCATCAAAAAGACTCCTTTTGCCAGTAAAAAACTTGTATGGATACAATTTCTGTCTACAGTAGAAGGGTTAGCCAGAATGACTATCTATACTACAGCTTTTGCCAGCATAACTATATCAGTCATAATTATGCCAGCAAAGCCTGTTAAACACAGGCCAAGCCTTACTTCATTTGAGAAACTGGTTTAAAACATAGTAGCAAAAGAATATTTTCAGCTAGGGGAGATGGCCACAACAGCTCTACCAACATCAGGCCCACCGACCGGCGGGGGAGTGCGCATGGGAGAGGAGGCACAAAGGGGGCAGTTACCCCAGTCACCTATGAAACGCTGAGGTGCACTGTGCTGCTGCTCCACGCGCTGTGGGGTGGGCCGGACTGACTGTTTCAAACCCCACTCCTTCTGCCTTTTGTTCCTCCCCTTTCAGGGCAGGAACCTGGTCCCCCTTGGCTCCCCTGCAGCGGCTGGCACTGCTGACCAGTGTATCTATCTATACCAGCACCCTCTGTAAGTGCAGGCTGGTCCCCCTACCAAAAAGCCTCAGGGAACTGATGAGATAATTAAACCTCTCAAGAATAAAATAGGATGAAGTGCAAAATAAAATAAGGCAAACATAAGCTAGTGCTCTGGTAGACCTTTCAGTCACCAAGCTTATTTTAAGTACTTCGCTGCTCTCATTCTAGACTTGATATTTCAGATCCACCTGCTAATTAAAAACCATTTTTCAAGGAGAGGGGAGGGTCTTGCAAATTTTGCTGCCAAGCCTTTCAGTTTAATCAAGTAAAGAGGTGGCCAAAAACTGCTATAAAACCCAAGAGTAAACAAAGTCACAAGTGAGTTAAAGTAGCAAATGTTAGTTCTAAAATCTTTACTATGTAAAGATTTTTCAAACTATAACCCAGATATCAATATCAAATCACATTTTTAAAAGAATACAATTTAAACCTGAAAAAATATCAAACTTTTTATTCCAAGTTTAAAATGTGTTTTTCATAATAGTACCATGTATCTCCATTATTCTAACAATCTGACAACTTGCTTTTCATTTGCTCATTATAGTAAAAGCAGTATTTTGATTCTAGCTGTGAGTCGATACCACACAGGAAAAGCAGTATTACCCAATTTTATCTTTTATTCTTACCTGCATTACAGATGAAAATGCTTTCTTTTCACCCACAGTCTCTAGTGCTGTGTAGGTTGCACGCAAGTAAAGAAGTTTAACTTCATCTTTAGTGGATGAGCTAAATTTGCTAAAAATCCATTTAAAGATCTTCTCAGCCTCGTAGCTCAAAGAAGCACAAAGAAGGCCAAGGCAGCAAGCTCCCTCTTGTCTCAGTTCTTGAAGCAATTTGCTACTGCATTTACATAAAAAAATAAATTTAAGCTTTCAGATGGTGAAAGTAATTAGACATTTTACACAGTTAACAATAGAAGAAAAAATCAGAACATATTCAGTAATATTTTACACAAGAAATCCATTCCAAACCAAAAAAGGCACATAAATGTGAAGCTACTGTATTTCTTCCATTAAACAGCTGCACCAGTTGTACAAATATGAATATGAAATCAACTTCCACTGAACAAATATGTATAAATATGGAAACACTACAGTAAGACTGGCGAAACTATTTTAGACCAGGTAGCCCATAAACAAATTTCCTCTTGTAAACAGTCACATGACTTTAGCTACAAAAACAACAGAGATGAAGTTCAGGACCTGACATCTCAGACACAACCTCTTCTCCAGGCTCATTTGCAACAGGTTCTATCAGCTCAGGTGTTCTGGCAACCCCCCAAAATTACCACAGTGTGTCTCATGGCAATGCACTCACAAATGGTGAGACTCTGGACCTCAGTTCCTCTCACACTACATAAGACCTTATGTCCAATACTTTTTCCAGAAACCACATAAAAGTTTTCATCTAGCTTTTATTTATATTGTGTTCCTTCACTTGGATGAAGTTTGTCTATTGGCCAAAGGAGGTGGTTTAAGAAAATACTAGGGCTGTCAAATGATTTAAAAAATGGTTATCAATCATGCAATTAATTACAGAGCTCCTGGGGTTCTCCGCCCCCAGCTGGAGTCCCACAGCAGCAGGGCTGCCTTCGCCACTGCTGGCTCCCAGGCGCATCCTGGCCAGCCAGGGTCCACACAGCTGGGGGGCTGCCCCCAGCCAGGGTCCCACATCCTATCTGGCACTCAGCCCTAGAAAATACAGTTTATTTCTTTTGTGTGAGTAACATTAATATTTATTTTAAGTTTAGCACATCGGTAAAAAGGTTGCTTTTGTCACAGGATTCCTATAGTTGTATGTTCAGACACAACAAAGATATCAATTATTTTACGCATTACAAGGACAAATTTTCCCACCTTTGGTATTCACTGTGACCGCAACCATCCCACTTAACTTACTATTTACTTGAAGAAGTTTTTTTTTTTCCTCTCCCTCCCCACCCCTTCCTTCCACCCTATCTAGCTGATTCATCAGTTTTTAGTTTTTTCTTTTTTTTTTTTTTTTCCTTTTTTCTTTTCTTTTCTTCCCCAAAATTCACTTCCTCTCAGATATCAGTAGTCGCCAGATCTGGAGAAGTGGATCTGTCCCACAAAAGATCATCACCTAATAAATAATATTGTTAGTCTTTAAAGTGCTACAGGACTGCTTTCCCCCCACTTCCTTTATGTTACAATAAAGCTATGTATAAAGTACAATTATACTCTACATATAAAGTTTAAAAATGTGAAGGGTCCAACTACTTAAGCCAGTGGAAAACAGCAAACAAAAAAACTCACATTCTGTATTGAAAATGAAATTAAAGTTAAAAAGTACTTATGCTTAATGTATGAATTATTTTAATTATTAGGAACCTACAAGTTAGGTAAAATACCAAATCAAATCAGCAGTCTGCGTAGTTCAGCATCATGTTTAGCAGTTGCAATGATATTTCAGAAAAAGCTAGGTAAAAACCCACAGCAAACATGGATGGAACAGTCTGCTCACAAAAGATGCTTCCTCCTAACCTTTTTCACTTGGGGTATGTCTACACACCAAAGTTATTTCAAAATAAAGGCTGTTATTTTTAAGTTACTTTGTGCACATCTACACAACGCAACAGCTATTTCATAATAATTTCGTAACAGTGGACAGCTTATTTTGAAATAGGTAACTTCACTGTACAACAGCAGCATCTATTTCAAAATAGGAGCTGCGTAGACAGGGAATAGAGCCTGTTTCGAAAAAAGCCATAGTGTGTCCAATGGCTCTATTTCAAAACAGATTCTATTGTGTCTAAACACTATTTCAAAACAGTACTCGCATATTTCAAATGCAATTTATGTGCAGCAGCTTTACTTCAAAATAAGCTATCCTGGACAATCTCGTCCGGAATAGTTTATTTCAACATAATACTGCTGTGTAGACATACCTCTAGTGATTTGTTTATGCCCTGAAGAACATAAAAGTTACTTCTTAAAAAGGTATTTTGAGTATACCTAATGCAATTTTTGGTGTTCTGTTTAAATTCTTATATGCAATGATTTCTAGCTGCACTGACTTCCAAAGGTTAGTTATGTGTTGTATAAAATTTCACTTCCCTGTAACCATATTTAATGCCCCCTTCTTTATATCTGTATGAACAGAAACAAGAGGTGAATCTGAATGGCTGTGGAAATTTTGGAAAAAAAAGCTACCATATAATAAGAGTAGTAGTAAATTATTATGGAGGATGCAAATTGCAGATGTATATAATAGGAAAGGGCTTTAAAAAAAAAAAAAAAGCCAAGGTTTTATTTGTTTTGTATAATCTGTTCACATTGTCCTCTGAAAGAGCTTGTGAATTTGAAACAAAGAATGACAGGTGAAAAACTGCTTTATAAACTCCTGAACAGGAATAATAGTGACTTTCCATGAACAGTGGGCAGCTCAATTCACATTAGGACACAAGACCAGCAGCTTTGTGAAAGTATCCTTGGCAACTTGACAGATTAGAAAGTTGATTGTAATACAATGCACGCAGTGTATCATGTTGGCGGAAAGTCAAATAAAGGTTTGTCAAAATACCTATGGCAACTAAAGAGCATTTACACTAACTTTACTTCAGCTACAGTTTAATTATCACAATTGAGAATAAATTGCAATGATGTCATACAACTTTTCAGCTAAAGTGATATAACCCCAAGCAAACGACAATCATGTTTCTGTACAAAAATTCTATAAATGTTATTGCTAAATGTGGCATTTAATTTTTTTTTAAAATAGTAAACACCTGAGAAATATCGAAGATGTCTTTTTTGCACTTCAACAATATAGGTGGGATTTTCTGAGGTCTAAGAGCTGGAACCCCGACTCCCCCAAGCATTTTTGAAAATCCCACCCTTCTCATACGCTTTACAAACAGTTGAGAAAATTGTTTTTTTTGCAATATTTACTTTGTAAAACTAACTCTACAAACTTCCCTCCAAGTCAGTTTCCCTGTGCTGCTAAGAGTCTACAATCAACACAAGAGCAGAAAAGCACTTCAAAACATTTTTTTTTTAAAGCCAGGACACAATATTTAAGAAAGTGCTCTATCAGCAAAAATATTTTTAGAAATTAGTTTGCAAAAGTTCAAGTTGACAGTTTCCATTTAAAACTTTTGGACTGCTTAGTTTTTCTAGCTTAACGCAGCTTACCTTTCATTAAGCACATCGTGTATGGCAGTCAGGATATTATCCAGTTGTTTAACTAGTACCTGCAATAGTTAAAAGGATATGCACTTAAAGCTGTCATAATTGTTACTGCAATTAGGTTCTTCCTACACTCATGCTAAAATATTATTAGCAATAACACTTGCAAGCTGGGTACTATTATATCTTCCCTGGCAATCATACACAGCCATGAATTTTTTTAATAGATTTATAATACTGTGGCACATTTATATTTTAAAACTACCTGCACCGGCTAGGAAAGCTTTCTAACACACTGCTGGTCTCCTCTAATACTGTTGCATCACAAACACGAAGAGAACCTTATCTGCAGTAAAGTTCAGCTTCAGAGTTACAACAGGAGCAGTCAACCAAACACCTCATTTGGACTAGGAAGCATGCAATCAGGTAGAAGCCAAGACAAAGACCACCCCCTCCCCCGCAAAAAGCGGGGGGGGGGGGGGGAGGTGAAGGGAGAATACAGTAAAATGTTCAATGTAAGCTACTTTAAAAAAGTGAAAGTAGTGTTTTTCTTCCTTATAATAAAAAGTTTCAAAACCGTATTAAGTTATGCTCAATTTCAAACTTTTCAAAGTGTATCCATAACGTTTTGTTTAGAGTTACAAACAGCCTCCATTCCCAACGTGTTCATAATTCTGAAAGGCTACTGTAATTTCTTCTACAGCACTATTGTGCTGACCATCAGGTATATCAGCAGAACACCCTTTAATTGACTAGCCAAGGATGCGGTGTATGAAAAAAAGCACTTTTTGTTAGATGATCCCAACTTTGGAAAGCAGTAAGGAACAGTTCTTACTGTACAAGGAGAATTACTGCTGAAACTAAACAAATAGTTATTTGCATGACATATACTGTAGTACATTGTTAAATAAAAAACTGCAACAGTGTTAGGCAAAAATACATGACATGTTTTAAAAGGAAAGCTCCTACTTTTATGTTTTCTTTGTAGGACAAGCTTACTTTCTAATGTGCTAATGAGGGAAAAAGTGAGTGGTTACTTCAAAAATCTTATATTCTTATCAATACTGATCCATTTCAGGAAAAAATGACAAAATAAGAGGGTCTGTGTACTTGATTCCCTCAGAATTCAATAATATTATGAAACAAACACAGCAGACTTTGCCTTTGGAAAATAAAGCATGAAAAGGGAACAAGGAGAGAAAAGGCTGAGGCAGTCTTTGGAGACAGAATGAAAAACTAATGATGGCTTCAAAGTGCCTACAAACATTTGGGTTCACTAAAAATCTTCTCTCAAGTAAGTTTTAAAGTTTTGGTTTAAAGATTATGACAAGAACATTACCTACTTATAGCTAAAAATGTCAATCACAAAAAGCGTAACTTGGACATTTCCAGGAAGTAAATATTTTCCTTTATAAAAATATTGAAGGTTTGACATTGTGGAAAAGCTTTGACAGTGTTCTGACAGGCCACATATGAGAAGTGACATTTACTGTTCAAATTGTTTGTGGATCCACTCTGAAACTTTATTCACAGTTGAGCTAGGGACAAGTTAAATGAGCACTGTCATTATGTCCCGAGAAATACAGTTGAAATTCTATTGTACCTTCCCTAGGGTTATGAAAAGCCTAAAATTAAAAAGATTAGGAAAAACTGAGGTTCAGTTGAAGACAGAAAAGGGCATGGGGAAGAGATTAACTAATAATGAGCACCTTAGCCAAGATCCTAAAAGGTAGGTGAGATGAAGAGATTCCTAGAAAGTCCTCATATTTTCAGGCAGATTAAATCTTAGCTTTAAGTCCTGATGTCATGCTGGCAAACAAAAATGACTGTTCTCAAATGTCCCACTTCAAGGAATCTTTTAAACACTAACATTTAAAAAAAAAAAGCCTATCACACTTATACTCCACCCCAAAATAAACATGAAATTCTCACAGATGCCAACCTGTATTGTCTTCAAAGTGTACTAATTACAAAGGATGGGTCCATTGGAGAGCTAAGATATCTAATTAAGCCTAAAACCTGAGAGATTTACATGGGGGCAGGGAAAGCAAGCCTATGTCTGTCTCATACAACACACACACCCCCTACCTCATAGACTTGGAAGGGACCTCAAGTGGTCATCCAGTCCAGTCTCTGGCACCATCCCCCCACCCCACCTGTTTTTTTTAAATCTATTTGCCCCAGATCCCTAAATGGCCCCCTCAAGGATTGAATGCACATCCCTGGGTTTAGCAGGCCAACGCTAAAGGTTGTATTTATAAACATCTTTCTGGAATCTATATAAACTCAAAATTCACTTGTAAAAGTAGTCTGGCCCCCCAGCTGTTTATGCTTAAATTTTTATTCCAATCAGCATCAGATTTTTTATGAATGGCAAGTTTAGTTTTAACAGCAGTGTGGTGATGAAATGCACAAAGCAGGTACGCACACTCCTCTCACATGCCTGATGGACACTAGCGATCCTTAATGGAGCATGCATTGCATGCATTTCCTGAACTAACACAATTTTCTTCAGTAAGAAGAAATCCTTGATGATACAGATAACATGCCAATTTTCAGAAGCAGACTTTTCGGTTACGGTTAATTAATCTATAGGAAAGTAACTGATTTAGGCCTACTTTGCATGACAAAAGTGTGCTGGTTTAAAATTTATGTAGTAAAGACATTTATAATGATCTTCAATAGAGGCTTCTGATATTGATAGCAAGACTGCTGAACTCAGCACCAATTGTTAAAGAACACAAGATTTGTAAATACCCTGAGTAGATGTCCGCCAATATGTAAATACTTGTAAATTTGCTCTTCATTTCACATTCATCAGGTCTATAGTACTAAGTCTTTCTAAATATAAGAATAGGATTAGAAGGCTCATATTGTGTCTAATAGTAATTTGGAAGAGGCAAAACACTTTCCTCCAGAACAAAAAGCCCTAACCACCAGAGCTTCTTTAAAGATGTGTACTGTTCTAATGAAGCAAGACTGCCTTCTGCAAGAAACAGTAATATTCCTGTTGTGATCCAACTGGATGCTTCCATGTCAGCAGATTTGTATTTAGATGAAACAAATGCAGTAGCTTCTCTGCTTGAATTCAGTTGTTTACATTAAAATATGCTCACAAAGCTTTGACTTCCAAGTTGCACATGGGACTTGTACCGCTTATGGTAGCTGACCTAAAAATAATCAACACAGACAGGACCTGAACTTAGACTTGTTCTCTGGCCAAACACTTCTGCCTGGACAAAAGCTTCTTGTGCTCAACAGGTCTTTTACAGTCTTTAGCACAGCTTCCTCTGATTGCCTCTCTCAGAGGATACCCCTCTGTGAAGTTTGTAGTGCTCTTATAAGGGATTAACTCCATCCCTGCTAAGGTGTGTCTATTAACCTAAGATTGCCTGGCCCCAAGCCTCTCACCTTTAAAAGTTACAAGCTACTCTTTTACATAGGATCATAGATAAAGTAAAGGGAGGCAAGCAGAATTCAAATTATTTTGCCACCATCCGTCCTTTTTGTGCAAAGACATTAAGACAGCTGTAACCAAAGTAATTCCATGGTGTGTGCTCATATGACCTTGCCTCTTAACTAGCTTTGAGCCTGGTTTGCAACACAGACTGGCCTTTATAGTCCAGAACTGTCAGACCAACCTGGTAATAAACAGGAATTTGATTTATTATACAGTTAATTGAGATTTTGCTAACTTGGCAGCAATCCCTGGTAAGGATAGAAGGTTCATATTTCAGTGGTTCTATTCTTCCTTTCAGAGGTACCTGAGAGGTTGGTGTTGAGCAAACGTTCATTTTTCTGAAACAGATTAGAATCCTGTGTGATAGATTATCACCCATCTCTGTTCATCAGCAGGGAAGCTTCTGGAGAGACACTGATATTTGCATCAAGCTAGCTCACAATCAAAGCGGGTAGAAGGTACCACTGTATGAAGTACTCTCCACTTACCACCTGTATTTTCTAGAAAACAGTTTTCCTCAGATGCGAACCCTGCCACAGTAATCCATGATATATATAGACTATTAAATTTTTATTAAAACTAGTCAAGTTAACTATCATTTTGAATATAAAAATTTCAGTGCAAGAAAAAATGCTTTTGGTGCATCAAGAAAACATTTCCATAGCAAATCTGAAGAAAAAGAACAGACTGACTATTGTACAATGGATGTCACATTTACATCTATGGCACACCAATGGCAAATGGTAACCAACCTATAAATCACTTTCTGAACACTAGAGAAAGATCACATGACCCAGAAACATTTGCCCTTAAGAAAAATAGTATATGTACCCAACCTCACACTTCAACAAACTTCTATAACACTGATTTAGAAAAAGAATACACCATGCATTTAGCCTTAGTTACAGCATATAGCATGTTAACATTACTAACCAGTTTGTTTTCTGGTTGCTGAATAAATTCTTTCAATTGCTTTACAGTAGCCAGTCTTCGGTCTCTGTCGTCTTCCCGAGTAATCCTCCGAAGAAGATTTGACAGTCGAGACTCGTCAGAATAAGACAACGATCGCTCTGAAAAAATAGTATTTTATTCTGTGTGTTCTGTCTACTGGTTGCTCTGAGGCAGAACGAAGCCTGTGGTTACAGCATTGGACTAACCCTTACAGTTGAAAACCGTGTCAATGCAATAACTTTCAAAACTGAAATCAATTTAAATTTTATGATAGACTAACCATAAGAACAGGTTACCTCTTGTTTTATAATTTGAAAACCATCCTTCAGAAGCAGGAAAACAGAGCTGTTCAAAAAATAGAATATCTTTATTGTAATTATTTCTCCACAAATCCTGTTCTCCCTGATTATTAAAAGAAAGTAAGTTTATAAGTGACTGTAGCTTTCCCAACTTCCATGTCCAAAGATCTTAAAAAGTAAAATCCTAGCAACTGGTATCGCATCCCAGAGAGATTTTAAATGGAATGGAATGGAATAACATGCTTTTAGTGATTCAACAGAATACAAGTTGTTTTTTCCACATTGTTATTAGTTTCCGTGGGGGAAAAAAAATACAAACATTTATAGCTTTGCATATGTTATCAAATACCACCCATTTCACAGGCTATCCAATAGAATTTCACAATGTTATGACCTTTCATAACACAAAAATAAAACTGTTACACAGAGACAACATGAAGGGACCAATAAAAATACATTCCAATACAAGGGTATGCAAAGTGACGTTACCTTGGGGGCGAATGGGGGCATGAAATTTTGAAGGAGGGCCCACGATGACCAGCTGCTAGGCCTTAGGCTCATCCATTTCATTAAAAATGCTGAAATATGTTCCTATTTTTATGTATGTGTATTCACATTTATATACCGAATAAAGGTTTTACATGCTACATACTTATTTTCTAACACATGCCAAAAGAGTCCCCCCACCCCATATGAGCATAACCAGAATCTCCATTGGTTTGGATTATATTAAGTTGGGGACTGGGCCTACTAACTGTTAGAATGAAAAGTGAGGCCCGACGTAATAAGTTTGCTCACCCCTGCTCTAATACACATAAAAAGGAAGAAGAAAACTGAGGGAAGGGGTGGTGGGGGAGGTAGACAGAAAACAAGCAGAGTGGTCAGATAGAATGAAGCCTGGATTCCCTGAGCTATCTGCATTCCTTGCCCAAATGTATCAAGAAACATGGTCCAAATTACTTAAATTCATGTCAGTGTTCTCTAGATCGATGCAGTATTCTTTCTTCACTGCTCACTCAGACTGTTCTAAACATCACCACTCTATTCTGGACATAAGCCTACTTCTCCATTTTTGTAAAATCATGCACTTCATAATCACTGAAGCTCACAAGAATCAAAATCTCTGTAGTGGAGTTAAATTTAGCATAGTAGGTACAAAATCTCGGAAATAATTCTAAATTGAGGGGTCATTGCAGAAGCCATCAAACCAGTCCGTCCACAACAGCCTGACTAGACAGTTCCATAGCATGCAGAACCACTTTTTTCTTTTTAACTGCACCAACAAACATCAGAGAACAAGCCCCTGCCTTGCAAAATCTTAACAGAATCCAAAATATTTTGCACAGAATCTTCTGCTGCATGAGACATGGCCTAAGATACAAAGAAGTCTTTTTAACATCTATAATATGCTCTGTCACTAAGAGTCTTTTAAGGGGTGTGGTAACTCACCTTCCTAAATTTACATAAGAAAACCTCCATTAGTCTGGAGTTCCCCGTTCATTAGTACAGGGTATACGGCAGTCATGGAACTGGGAAATCTGAGGTATTTCCAAGGCTCCCCAGAGCTCTGAGGTCTTGATCAGGCTTAAGTCATCCAGACCAAACTAACAGATTAGCACTTTTTTTTTTTTTTTACTACAGAATTATGAAAAGATTGGTTTAGTCTGGGAACAGAGCCTAAATTTGATGTCTGTTTGCCTAATTAGAACATACAGAAGTGAATTTTCCTGAAGATCTCTCCCAAGTCAGGTTGTGCAGAGGTGAAAACTTTGCTGAACAAAATTTACACTGAAACTTCAGAGAAGCCTAAATGAATTTTCAGTAAATACTTTTAACAGGTAAAAGCAATGAGGTAAGTAAACTGCTAATCTATCAGAACTATAGAGCCTGCTTTCAGATCTATCTTAGCATATGGATCCAAGAAAAATTGTTATTACTATGAGGATAAGCAAGGATAGAGGAAACAAACTCCACATGGGTTCATCTTTACCTATACTGGTGCAAATCCCACACTTGTACAAACATGTGAATTATGAGTGATTTGTCTGACCTTGTTCCAGGGTTTGAACGCCAACAGACATGCACACAATTTATTCATAATTCTTTGATGAGCAAGTCATCAACATTAGTGGAAAAGGATAATTAGATGACCTAAAGAGTCAGCTGACTTCCAACTGCTAGGATCTCCATATGGCACTGATTCCTATGCTAACAGGTTCTTCCTGTGTGAAACAGATTATTTCCCAGAGACTTGTTGATCTCCAAAAAACATGGTATCCTATATCAGGTTTGCATGATGGAACAGACTGTGCTGATCTTCAGTGGGATCTCTGGCTATGTAGAAAAACAAACATGGACAAGAAGCTCCTTGCTCCTAATTGTAAGTGGTTACTGCACCCTCTTTCAGTTTAGCACATAAAATATAGAAGTAGTGCAATTTTGTTTGGAAGCCCTTAGGTCTTAAGCTGGCCAATATTACTATAAATGCCAAGACAGGAGATGGCAACTCCAAGCCATAAAATGCATCCCTTCTTCGCTTAGCCAATCAGCTATGAAGGTATTCTCTTGAATGCGGGAGGAGTTCAGATGAACAGTAAATTTACTTCCTCTGTTTAAAGGTAAACGTAGGCTCCTTGTACTACTGTAATTGGGAAGAGTGCTCTGCCTGGTTTAAAAAAAATTAGAAGGCATTTAATATCGTTCCTCCTCAGCCATTAATTAAGAGTCTTAAAACTCTGAGCAACTTCTACCTTATGATTGATTGGGCACTGAAAGAGAAATGGCAAGAAACATTTGACACAGGCTTACGTACATCTTGTTTCTGGACAGTACATCTATACACTTGTAAAACCTCAAAAAATTTCACAAAGGCCTGTGGACAGAATACAGAAGTCCTGTGGCACCTTATAGACTAGCAGATATTTTGGAACATAAGCTTTTGTAGGCAAAGACCTGCTTCGAAAGCGTACACTCCAAAATATCTGTTAGTCTATAAGGTGCCACAGGATGACTTGTTTTTGCAGATGCAGACTAACACGGCTGCCTCTCTGCTATCTGTCACCATATGGAAAGAATGTTACTTTCTCATTGTAATTTCTGCTTGAACCTAGCACACTGTACTCAAATTTACTGATTACTGCTCCCTCCATGTAGATAGAATTAATATCCCGTTTCTCTTGGCTTATCTGGATATCACTTTCTTAAGAAATTGGAAAGCACACCATAAATCCAGTGAAGGGTTTTGAAGGAACCACAGTTAGCTGCTGGTGTTGCTCAGGCAAGAGCTGGAATTTCTTCCATGAAGTTCCCACTCTAGGAACTGAAATCCCAGCCATGAAGAGATCACTCTAATTTGAGAAGCCTTTGGCTGCTGAACATACGTGGCAGCTGCTCTGCAGAGATTATCTGCCAATGTTCCATACATGGTTGAGCTACAGAGATAGGAGGCATGATGCAAGTGCACTGCAGTGACTCCTCTGAAAATAGAAAATCACCAATCTCTGACCCGCTCTGGAAAAGAGAAGACAAACAGGATGAGTAGTTTTGCCCTAGGTTCTCTTTTGCCTTGTTTGCCATTTTCTGTGGCAGGTGAGTTGCACAGCAACAGGTCACCAGAACCTCAGAGAGAAACTATTTTTTTCTGAAATGCACACTGTACTAATTATACCATAGTTAGGTGCCAAGATCCATAGCAATAAGAATAATGCTTTTTAGTAAATAATTTAGAAACTTCTTGAATAAGGCAGTGCTAAACCTGCACAAAGGGATTTCTATCATCCATTTGCTCTGAAAATAGAGAAAACTAGAAGGCTCTCTACTTTTAACTTGTATACTACTTGTATAGTAGTTAAAACTTCATCTCGGCTTCCTGGTGTCTCATGTTGTATGTCTATAATCTCTTCAGAGCAGAAGCTACACACTTATTTCTCCATTAAAATCCAAACGTACTGTTATAGAAAAAAATACAATATGAAACTGTCAAAAAGAAAAAAAATTGCTGTTTTAGACAGACATACTTCATTTCTCCATGAAAAGTTATCCAGTTTACAATTCTGTTAAAAGCAGGTAACATTTTGTTTACTTGAAATATGATCTGTATTACATAATTAAATTCTGAGACTGGCAGTTAGGTGAGCCTAAATCACAGCCTGAAACCCACATCAGAAGGACAAAACAGACACCCAGTAACATTAATGAAGTTGTGCGAAACAGAACACTTGTAAAAGCTTTCAGTTTGCAAAATAGAGAAGTTTTTTGCAACGTGCTAACTACCCCTCATTCTATGATCCTCCATATTTTAAAAAAATGAAAAGAAACCACATTCAGGTCACAGGAAAAAAAATTAAAAATAAAATCCTGCTGCAACAAAATTATTGTATGCTTTAAAGGAGATGTGAAATTTCAACATAACTTGCTAAGAGATTACAGCATCAGTTATATCAATTAACCCTCCACAACTAAAAGAAAAGGCCTTTAACTGCTGAGTCCAAAGACAGGTCATATGAACATATGTCTACAAGCACAGATGGCTACTTATAACATCTCTGAAGACTAACTTTTGCACTTTACGAAACAAATTAAGTGATAAAGCGAGCTTAAGGGAAACATACATATTATTAGTCAGCAAATACTGAAAAATACTCTCTTCTCTCACACACACATTCTATTACTAGACACAAGAGACAGGGACAACTATTAGTCATTCATCTACATGCTTACAGCTCATTTGAAGAGATCAGAACATCAAGACATTCTTCTGGTTAAGGAACTAGATTGGGTCTTGGAAGGTCTAGGTTTAATTCCCAGGTCTGCCACAAAAATGTCTATCTGAATAAATCAGTCTCAGTTTTAACCTGTGAAATGGAGATCTTCTTCTCTCTCAGCTTTTGTCTTTTCTAAAGTAGACCAAAATATTTGGCACAAGGATTGTCTGTTAATACTTTTTTACAAATTGCTCAATCAATTTCGATGGAGGCCTTTAGGAACCACTAATTAATTACTATCAGTCAGAGTTGGAATAACTGAGTAACACAAATCCTATTTTTATGCAAATACCCTTCAAACATTATACAAAATAAGGCTGAAGAGCCATCCAATTTCACACAGGAAGTCTCTGGTCCAGGAGGAGCACAGCCCATGACTGATTCCCCTCACTAAGCCTTGCATAAAATCCCCTCTTTAGAGGATAAACCGAATTGTCAAATCAAAGTGATATTTTGACACACTTTTTTTCTTACCAATGTAACCACAAAACCAAAACATTTGTTTTTAAACATCATATTTTTCCCCAAGTGTTTCTCATCCACAGCCTAGCTTTAGAAGTTAGCTTTACATTTCAAAATAATTTAAAAATATATACACAATATCTAGTCAAAAAGACTTCCATTCACTTCACTCATTAAATACACAACCAAGGTTGGTCCAAAAAAAAAAAAAAAAATAATAATAATAATAATAATTCTTCCTTTAAACACAATTCTCACCCTGTGATTTCCTCATGTCTTTTGTGGCTAAAGCACGATTCCCATGCTGAACACTGGTAAAATCAGGGTTGGTTACATTGTTCACTCTCAGCTCTTGCCCCAACGACTTCCGACCATAAGTATTTTCCCCAGATCCTCCATTGACATTGTAGCCACCTGGGGAAAAAATTGGTTTGAAATCAGAAGATTACCGACTTGCCTGTTTAGTATCATGTTATACCTATATAAGAAAGTATTTCAGATAAATTCATAATGAAAACTGGAAGATTTTTAATGTGTTATTTGGCTTGATTTTAGAGAATTATGATCACAAATGCTTGGCTAAGCACTTAAAGTGGGATGGGGTTCAGGGGTCCCCCTGCACTGCACCCCGTCCGCTGGCAGGAGAGACTCTCACTCAGCAGGCACAACAGCAGGTTTATTAGGCAACAGATGTCCAGTTTCTCACAGAAGCAACAGCATAGCCGCCAGAGACAGTCCTTCCAACCTGTCCTGGGGGGAAGACCCCGAGGGGTGTCCCTCTGGGGTGTAGCTTTCCCCCTCCTCAGGCTGGCTGCCTTCCAGCTCTCCCTTTTCCTCGCCTCTAACTGCCGCCCCCGATTCAAAACCCAGCTCAGCTCCTCCCTGCTCTTTGTTTAGGCAGAGGTGTTATCTGCCAGTTGTAGCCCTAGGGTCATCCTTAGCCACTGGGAGCTGCTGCTTGCCTCAGACATCCAGCCTGACTCACACATGCACCCCCCCCCACTCCATCACATCACTTAAGTTTCTGGATCACTTTTCAGAATAAAGGGACACTTGCAATTTTTTAACTCTAATTTCAAAGCTACTATTAACATGCATTATCTTATAAACTCTGGGAAATAGTGATCAAACAGACTTGAGAAGTTTTCCAGTTTCAGGGTTATTTGGAACAATGGCCAGTTAAATTCCAAACAGAAAGGCAATGTTTCAAATTGGAAATGTTCTTTTTAAGTATGTCTCAATTAATATCCTCACTCGTATCTACTATACTACCAAGTGCATTATTTGGAAAAAAAAATATGGAAGAAAGTCTATTCTAGAGATTCTCAAATTGGGTGTCACAAAACCATTGGGGTGGGGAGGTCACAAGTTGCGAGCCTCTGTCCCCAAACACTGTTTCACATTCATTTTTTATAACAGCAGGGGTCACACTCATCAGCTTGTGGTGTAAAAAGCGTCACCAATAAAAAAAAAGTCTGAGAACCACATACTTCATCTGGGAACACTTCCATTAACGGTAAAACAGAATCTAAAAAGTTGTCATTGCCTTAGTTCAGGGGTCAGCAACCTTTTCAAACCAAAGAGCCATACTACATCAAAATTAAGAACAAGTGGTCAACAAAGAGAGAGTACCAGAATGCCTATTTGCATGACTGAAAACACAGCAGTATTACTGATAAGACATGATGATTAACAACAGCATAAATGAAACATTGCATTCACTGACTTTATTTAATGAGGCTTCTGTTCCACCTCTTCACACATTTCTTCGACATCGTAACTGGTCAAATTCGGCTTCATGCACACATTCTCTTGTGTCAATCTTGAGTGCAAATTACTTTTGATGCCATTCAGATGAGAGAAAACCTGAACACATATTGAAAGGAAAGCCAAGCTGACTTCTTGACACATATATCACCATGGAGAAAGTTATTTCCAAGTTTGCAGAATCATATCACCATGCTCCAATTTCTTCATGTCAGCCCATTTGTGCAGATTTGCCAATTCTACACAGTTGAGCTAGGCATGCTAAATCAAAAAATCAGCTTGACGAATTTTTCCACCCAGATACTCATCTCCTTCAAATGTGCTATTTCCATTTCCAAAGCGATGACTGAGATGCCCAGAATGACTGTCAAATCCAGTTCTTCAATGGACGCTTTATGTGGACAAACAGCGTGCTGTTTGTGAAAGTCAATACAATGAGACTTGAGTGCTATCAGGAATGCAGAAACAAACCCAGCAAGCAACTGCAAATCAAGGCTATTATTGGGATTTTCTGATACGAATCATGAAAAAGTTCTAAATTTTTGAAATGTGCCAGTCTGCCCTTCTTGAGATCTTTGATGAAAACAGTCAATTTTGACTCAAATCCAAGCATTGCCTGCTGCATAGTCAAGACTATTTCCTTGCCCTTGTAGCTTGAGGTTCAACTCATTCAAATGACCAACAACATCAACAAGATAGTAAAATTTGAGCAAGCAGTCACAGTCCCAAAGCTCTGCATGTTTAACACCCTTCAGATCCAAATGTCTTTTAAGCTCATTAATGCAGGCGGCAAAACAAGACAACTTTGCGATGAGAAAACCCGCTAACATTGTGCATTAGTGGAGCGCGGTATTCCAAATCTAATTCTTCAAGCAGTGGCTGAAATCGATGGTGATTAAGGGCTCAGGTAAGAATCCAACTGACAATACAAATGGCTAGTCCTATTACCTTTCAGAGTTTGGTTCCACAAGTTTGTGCACAAAATGCCTCCTGAAGCACAGTGCGATGAAAGTTCAAAAGCAGGCAGTTCAGCTGTTCTGACAAAAGATTAAGGAACTCCCTGTGTTTGCTGACCATGTTAGGTGCACTGTCCGTACACAAAGACACAAGATCATCCAACTGTATTTCTTTCCGATTTACAAAGCTCATCACAGTTTTTAAGGATGTCTTTGCCCCTTGTTTGATTTTTTCCTGGATAATATAACATTTCTTCATGCACAGCATTTTGTCAAATACAGCATCCCAAAAAACACAACCGATTATCACATATGTTGGTTGTCTCATCCAAAGCAAATGAAAAGTAAGTAGCCATACTCAAATTTTGCATTTTTTCCTGTTTTTGCCAGTAATGGTATGTCTTGAATTTTGCGTAAGATTCTGTCCTTGTTGTGAAACTCAGCAAATAGTTCATGACCAATTTTTAGCATGCATCTCTTCATGTAAGCCCCATCGCTGCAAGGCTTCCCCTCTTCAATAATGATGAGCCCACAAAATTTGCAGAGTTCAAGCTCCCAGCTTATTTTTTTGATCACTTCTCTCTCTCTCTCTTAATAAAACAAACCAGCAGTCATGTAGCACTTTAAAGATAACAAAATAATTTATTAGGTGAGAAGCTTTCCTGGGACAGCTCAATAGCATTTCCAGTACATACTGTTCTCTAGCACAGAGGTCCAAAGAAATAAAAACTGATAAATCAGATACATGAACCTGAAGTGGGCAGGGGGAAGATACTAAATGTATTGAATTTGAGCATGAACTGAAGTTCACACATCTCCCTTTGTAATCTGCTGTTAAAGTCTATATATATAGGACGCATATTCTCAGGTCTTTGATAGAATGGCCCACCCCACTGAAATGCTCAATGACAGGTTTATGAGTAGTAAGATTCCTAATGACTGCTCTGTGCCTATTCATTCTTTGGCGAAGTGTTTGCCCAGTTTGTCCAATGTACATAGTAGAGGGGCATTGCGGGCACTTGATGGCAGGATAACACTCTCTGCTATCTCTCTCTCTTTTTACTGTTGGGGGTCACAAAATTAATCATCATGGGTCATGGGAAGATTTCTTCACCAATCAAATAAAAAGAGCATATGCACAACCCCCAATGAGTAGAGAGAATGCATGGTTATTAAAATGAACAGTTAAAGGCAGGGGGGACAGCAACATATTTCTTACAGTTACTATCCTATCATACACGAGGGGATGGGGGGAGTTGCAATATGACAGAAACTGTAAAGAAATATAAGTATGGGATAGAGTGCAGGCTCAGGGCAGGGGGAGTCAGGGCAGTGGTGTGGGGAGAATGGGGAGACGGGCAGGTGCACCCTGAGCCCAGGTGACCTGCCACTGCTAAAAGGCCAACTTCAGGAGAGTTCCTGAGCAGGCCCACTACATCTCAACATGCTCAGTGCACCCTAAGCAGCAATTCCTGCACAGAGCAGCACTACGCCTGCTCTCAGCAAAGCACTAAAGGTGGCTCTAGCCTGAACTGCAAACTGGGGCACAACTCCTTACTTTCCCCTCTGCTTTAAGGTGAAACAGACAAAAAAAGACCACCTTGACACAAGTAATTACAAGTTTTTATTTTTTTCTTCATTTTAATTTGAAAAGTTACATGTATATTGTGAATGACAAGAGAGCCATATTTGGCTCTCAAGCCATAGTTCACCTACCCCAGTTTTAGTTCAACGAGGTTTTAGAATTTAGCACATTTTTCCCCCAATGGATCATGCTCCATAGAAGTCTGCATGTTTCCAGGCTATACAAGCTCTAGATGTTAATTAAATGCTGAGTTACTACTGACCAGCCAACCCAGAAGAAAGGACGATCTCTTCTATATGACCCTCCCAATGCCCTGTAGTGCCTCTTCATGGTACTGCACTGCCCAGGGGTGTTTATACTGTTCTATGGTGACAACCAAAGGCATCACCATCATGAAAGAACCAGTTCTCTGAGAATTTACATACCAAATGAAAGCAATCTCCTGCTCCATCACGTTAGCGGCAGCACTTTGTGTGCTAGATTTTCTCTGCCCATCTCCCAACAATTGCCAATTTTTACAGGGCAAAAAAAATGTCTATAGGAGTGTTTCTTAAAATGTGTTCCATGCACAACTCATAGGTGTGCCATGAGCATTTGGAAAAGTACACTGACTGTATATATTTTCTGTTATTAAATCCAGATACAATGCTACTTCTTAATTGCTATGATACCTGACTAAATTACTTCATTTTGGTGTTGTTATATATGTTGCTGTTTGGGGCGGGGGGGGGGTTGTGTTTTTGTTTTTCAGCCTGAATTTTTTTTTCCCATAGGTGTTCCGCATAAAAAAAGAAATCTTTTGATGTTCCATGGTCTCAAAACATTTAAGAAACACTGGTCTATAATAGGGTCTTCACGATACTTTAACTGATAAGAACTCAGTCTTGAAGCTCAGACATACAAAGAAAGTTTCAAGCCGTACAGGCAGCCTTTTAATATTTCTTCCCTTTAGGACGCGCTGACTACAGTCAATTAGGGAAGAACCCATCTTGCCAAAAATTTAGAAC
The DNA here is from genome assembly GCF_033958435.1 of Carettochelys insculpta. Taxonomy (NCBI): domain Eukaryota; kingdom Metazoa; phylum Chordata; order Testudines; family Carettochelyidae; genus Carettochelys; species Carettochelys insculpta. The sequence goes on from NC_134152.1 coordinate 20,981,255, forward strand.
ATCAAAAGTTGAAAGGTTCTCTCTTAGCAATGCCATTTCCTCAAGCTTAACTGCCTAACAATAAGGAAGATGAAAAATAAATATGACTTTTACACAGACCGCCATCTAGCAGCCATGGCAGTAGCTTGGAAAAGAGATGTTTTTAAAAACTGAAGTCCAAATCATACTGAAGTGAAGTAGAGACACAGTGGGCCCAAACAGCAATTATAAAACGTCACTCCAAGAGCAGCACATCTGAGAGGTTAATGGAAATTATAACTTTCCCTCAGGAACTCATAGAAGTTCTGTACCAAGACCTATAACATCCTTACAACTGAAATTGTTAACAGGATATTGTGTAATTACCTGAAAAAAATATAGTAAAAGGATAATCTTTTATTTTTATTTGATCTACAACACTTCTGCAATTTTTTCAGCTCAAGTAGAAAGCATGTCTATCACCTAGGCCTTTTTGCCATGAATACAGCAACAATCCACTCTGGCAGAGTTTCCTTGTTTGGGCAAAGGCAGTTTTAAGAGAAATAAAAACAGATGTAAAGACCTGCAGACAGATACATCTCCACTGGATTTATGGCTCATTACAACCACATGTAAACTACTAACCCTTCTCTGTCCTATGACTGTAGGGCTGTGACTACACTATTTTCAGTGCTAAAACTTTAGTCATTCAGTGGTGCAAAGAAAAAAAAAAACACACCTGAGCAACAAAAATTTTAGCACTGAAGAGTGCCAGCATGGATAGCATTTCACCACAAGAAGCTGTGCTCTTGCTCAAGGTGGGGTCTTTTATCATCATCCCTGGGATAATGATCCTGGGCCATGAAGTGTGACTACACTGCTCAAGTCATATTGCTGCTGTGGCACACTAATACAGGCAGTATAGATATACCCTTGAGGTGTTAATTGCCCACTTCACCTTGAATGGACATGGATTAACTCCTTAGCAGTCCCACCCTTCTATTTACTACTTTCTCCAGATCTGAATAAAAAAGTTTGTCTCTATCACCAATGTACATTTATTTAACAAGATATACCCTGTCTGACTAATATTCTGACAATACGTTTTGTTTAGAACAGATTTTATGGTTAAAGGATAGTGTACCACACTAAAAATGAAAACTACAAGTATTTTATTTAATTGAAATCATCAAACATCTGAATTCAAACCAAATTGAAGCCACTTTCAAATATCCTCTTTCAAAATATCTGTATTGTTATCCAGGTAAGGATGAATAGGATATGGAGGGTGGGGGTGAGCAGGAGGAGGAGACTAGTGTACGTAACCTCTCAAATCTCGTTACAGGATTGAAACATTCCACCAAAGGCCATCCTATGTCCACAGAGTCCTAGACAAAACATAACTTACTGTGATCAGCTTAAAAGTACACATCCTAATTCATACACAAAACAGCCACAAGTACCTGGGCTTTTACAGGAAGACTTAATAGAGAGAAGTTTATAGTGCAGACATATACAAAAACACCATTAGTGCACAGGCCAGAGCAAAAACCAAAACTAGACAGAAATATGGATTTGTGTCATCATAAAATGCAAATTCCTTTAGTGGAGAAGAATGTGGACGTGTGTGTCCTTTACATCTTCTGAAACCTAAATACTTCCCAAACCTCATTACCCAAAATAGCGTATTTGGTCATTTCCACAGTAGAGTAATGAACAGAGAAAGGTACAACATTCAGGTTTTTCAAAACTTCGAGAAAAGTACACCATTAACTTTTCTAAACCATATTCTTTCCAACTAAAAAATTTTTAGCACACACCAAGAGTCTACGCTTGGAAGTTAATCCACAACACTGGTGGGTTTAAGAATTCAGACTACTCTAGTGCACACAGTTGCGCTGTGTAAACAAACTTTTATAATCTAGAGCTTTCTTAGTCATAAAGCATCTATAAAGCTGAAGCAGACAATGTCACTTTAAACTATATATAAAGGAACATACCTTATACTTTGTCCAAGAACCACAAAGTGCTTCACTAACCAATATCAAAATATTCCAATGGGACACAGCTATCACAACAATTTTATTTAAAAGCTGAAGTAGAAAGAAACTAAATCTAATCAAAATTACAGTGAGTGACAAAGTACACACAAGATCCCAAAAGAAAACTTTAAATCCACTTTTATCACTAGAAAAAATAATGATGCCCATAACAGATCAGACTAATGGACCAGTTAGTTCAGTAACCTACTGCCAAGAGCAACCAGTACCAGGTATTTCACAGGAAGGTGCCAGAATCCATAGCAGACAATTATGGAACAGGACCAATTCAAAGTTTCTTTCTAATCTGTCAAGTAACATTTGGCTTTCTATTTTTATTCTATATAACGTAACTGGATTTTTCTCATTATCCCAACAAAATACTCAATTTTTTAAAATTCTGCTGTGTGCGAGACTCAGTGGTATCTTGTTGCAATGAGTTCCTCAGATTAACTACACTTTACGTAAAAACAATCCTCTATCATTTTTAAATCTGCTGCCTTTCAGGGTTCTGGTGGTGCGTGTCTGGGTGTGTTTTTGGGGTGTTTTTTTTTTTGTTTGATTGGTTTGCTGATTTTGTTAATACTCCCTAGTGTTTTACACATGAAATAGCAATCCATATACCTTTTTCTTCATTCTGTATGTCACTGTGGACTCTGATATCATCGTGTCTTTGTCGAGACACCACAGCTGAATTTGAGGGTTGTAATCCATAGGAGGCAGAACTGCCCCGGTCTCTGGATGCAGGGTATTTTAAACTGTCTTGGTCAGTTGATGCACTGTCAGTTCTACAAAAAGAAAATTTTTTAATCTGTAAGAGTATACTAACAGAGGGATTCACATATATGAACACAACTCACATTTTTAAACAACTGAATAATTTTCTTAAAACAAAAAATAAGGTTCCACTATAACTATTTTTAAAAGAAGCAAGGACCTTAAATTCGTGCCTGGAATCCAAGCTGAGTAACCGTAGTAATAGAACACAAAGGTAACGTGTTCTTATCACATCAATGCCCTGCCGCAAGAAGTACCAGATCAAGTGGACTTGGCTGGACTGTATGACTGAATGGAACGTTAAACCTTGATCAATCTGACGTTTGGAAAGAAAGAAGGGATGAACAAGGAGAGAGAAGCGGACTGATCCTCCTCCCCCATCCAACTAGCCAGGAACAAACTCCATGTAATTCACTAGAGAAACGTAAATCTGCTCTAAGTTAATTCCTCTCCTTGAGTAGGTATACTGTTTGTGATGAGCTGCTTAATACTGAGATGAGACTTAAAGGGAAAGTGACTATGGGAGAATTAATGCCGCAAAGTAAAAGTTGCAAACTTTTTTAAACAAATGACTTGTCAGGCAATTCCTTTGCGATATGATATCTCAGAACCAGATATTATAAAAACCAACTCATAGTAAGACTATCATACTAATATGCTTCAAAATAACTGAAGAATATGAATTTTTACCAAATTTTCGTCAGCAACAAAACCGTCTCTCAAGCATAGTGCAGAAGTATAGCAGCAAGTTTAACATTAGAAACTTATTTAGAGCACACAAAGTAACAACATAACAAGAAAGTCGAAAAGACTGGAAAGGTGCATTACTGTCAAGGTTGTTGGATATACTTGGATATGTTAAATATGTTTATAATTAAAGAAATAAGGATGTAATAAACCAAAACCTCAATTTTCCTTTTCTCACATGTGTATCACGTGAATTTGACTTTGAATGCTGTACCTTTATTTAATATTCTAAAGGTATTAGTTTTGCATACCCAAGTCCAATACCTTAATCTAATTAACACCGGATTCTTTTAAATGCTTCCTTATAAGCAACACTGCAGGTTTTAGGTTAACCCCAAAAAAGTTAAATGCAACAAAAATTATTTTTATACAACACTCTGAATGATACTTAGTTTACTTTACCAAAAATTATTCAGAGGCTGTCCAGCAAGCCCTAAACATCTACCATCCTCAATATGAGCTTTCTTTATATATTTAATAAATCACTAAAATTACTATAAACTCCAAAAAATCTTATGAGAAAATACTAAATCCTCACTATTCTTCCAATAAAAACAAAACAAAAGAAGTCACTGAGGTAAAAGTCATGAGGCAAATTTGAAAACAGTGGAATCAGACACACTTTTCAGGCAAAAGTGTTACCAAATCAAGAAGTACAGAAAGGCCTATTTCTTCAACCATTTCTTAAACACCTGATAAGTTCAAAGATCAGCTTCCTGATCTACACACCAGGGGAGCAAACCGGAGTGCTAGTGAGAACAACAAGAAGTCTTGTGGCACCTAATAGACTAACAGATATTTTGGAGCATAAGCTTTCGTGGGCAAAGACCTGCTTCATCTCTGATACTGAGTGCTTGTGTTTGTCAGTCACTTTTGCAGGTGAAAAGCTATTAAATCCATTACTGTGGATTTTTAAAAATAAAATATCTATTTTATGAATTATCCAATGCCTACTTGGGATTACAATTTTGTGCCCAGCCTAAAGAATCAAGTGTCCCAATTAATACTTCCATATTGCAATAAAAACAGATGTTTACAACTCCACAATAAAAACCTCTCTGAATACAGAAAAAAGTTGTTTTCTTTAGTCATGTAAAGCTCCTGAGTTACTGCACTCAAAAAAATTCGATTATTTTGACAGGCACGTGACATGACTTTTTCCTGTGGGGTAAGCTACAGAATTCCCTTAGGAACAGGATTTGGGCCAGCATTTAAAGTCTGAGTAAAAGATTTTGCTCATAATAGCTAAGTGGAGACTGTGCAATAGACTCCCAAACATCTGGACTACAGGCAACACTACAACATATTGTACAGTGTTAAACAGAAGATGAAGCCCATTATCTATTACCTCTTTCCTCCCCATTCCAAGAAATGTTGTGCCATATGTATCCATATTCTACTCCAACTCCACTTAGATCAGTGATGGGCAACCTTCAGGGTCAACTGATTGTGGACTGCAAGACATTTTGCCCATGTTAACCATCCTTAAGCACCACACTGCCATTGTCCCCCTCCCGCCCTCCCCCCACCCCACAGCACACATCTCCAAGTGGCTGTGGTTTGCCATTCCCAGACAATGGGAGCTGCAGGAAGCAGTCGGCAGCACGTCCTTGTGGCACTTTCACCTGGAGATGCTGTCCCCACAGCTCCTTTTGGCTGGGAAAGGATGAGAAACAGCCATTGTAAGCGCAAGAGAGCAGTGCCTACAGTCAACGTCAACAAAATATCCGGCAGCCTGCAATCAGGTTACCGTGATGGGACACAGGTTGCTCATCACTGACTTAAATGCCCCATGCATATCTTCTCCCTCCTGGATAAACTGCAGAAATTTCTAGTTCATGCCAAAGATGGAGAATGTCCTATACAGAGTCTCTGCCACCTCAGCTACCCAATGTAACAAAGAAGCAGGTTTTCAATTGCTTTGAGCTTAAACACCCTGAAGATAAATAATAAGGTTCCTTTTCTGATAAGCACAGCATTCCAGTACAGTACACTATACCCCTCCTATGGTCAAAACAGAAATTAACAAAAGTCAGTTCAGTTAAGCATTGGCTTTGCACATTTAAACTGTGGGAATTTACATTGGTATGTTCTTGACTAACATCACTTCCTGACATTTTGCCCTCTTTTTAAAAAAAAAAAAAGTTTAAAAATCTTTGTACTGTGGTTTCTACATGGCCTACATGGTCTGAAAACCTGCAGATGCTTTGAGAAGTATGTACTACACTGGTTCTGTGTTTGGCAACAGTCTTGCAAACTTAACAGAATGAAGAGATGCTGGGCAATCTGGCATAACAGTCCAACTGCAGAAGGGGAAGTGTCATTTTGCTTAAATAAAGCTGTTTTGTCCCATGCCTCTCTCTCAAGCAAGCATTATGACGTCTTTAAAGAAAGCGTGCTTCTTTCATTTGCAATCATGGAGCCCATTTCAAACAACCATCAACTTCCAATCCTCTCTCAGCAGGCACAAAAGGGCCCTTCAATACTAGTTATTGGTCTCCTGAAAATAGACATAACAATTCAACTGGTTACTATGATCTGTAGTGCTCTGTTCGACTTTTCACACTGAAGCAACTTTGGACTATGAAATTTATGCAAAAAGCAACTCTTAGCATTCCCTGCATTATTCAAAAATGTGTGTTTAAGTAACAGACTGGTCTGGAGGGACAAAGCTTCGGGGGCTAAACCTGGCATCTAGCAGCCTCCTCGGTCCTGCAGTCTGTTTAGTAGGACCCCCAGGGGCTGGCCAGCCTCCAGGGGGAGCCCCACCACACCCAGTGCTTCCTGCCACCTACAGGCAGTCTAGGGGGGCGTTCCAGCCCAGCCACCTGCCCCTTTACCCAACAGTTTAATCAATTAGCTCTCTTACAAAGATTTTTTTAATGGTGATCACAGCTACTCCACTACCTCACTTTCTATCTTTATTTTACTCATCAAGCCTTATTGCTCCCATCATAACATCAAAACAATCTCCAACACAACATTAAAACTGGCTGAATTTGAAAAGATATTTGAACTTTTTAAAATCTATTCATTCTGAATGGAATAGGAATCTGATAAAATGTAATTTTTACTCCCAGAAATTATCTTTTCAGTGCAACCTGGCACCAAAAAGGCAATACAGGTTGAACCTCTCTAATTCAAAACCCTCTCATCTGGCAAACTCCATAATCTGCCATGATTTTAGTTAGCTGGATGACCAATTATCATGGGTGTGGCCATGTTTCCTGTGGTCCCAAAAAGTTTGCTCTCAGCTTTCAGTGTTCTGTGCTGTTATTTAGCTGTAAATTTACCCCTACATGTCTTCTAAAAGACCAGTAAGCAGTGGAAATGTAGGTAATGCTGCTAGAAAATGTGGTCTCCCATGGTCCAGCAAATTCTCTAGCCCAGCACTGGTGAGGTCAGGAGGGTGCCAGATTAGAGAGGTTCAACCTGTAGGGTGTGTCCACATTAAATGGAGTTGTGCTGATAATGCTCTGTACACTACACCACATGCTTGCATTATCTCTATACAAGTTTCAGGCTTTGAGATAATTAGCTAAAAAGTTCTGTACTTTAGAACAAAGTCTTGAAATCCATTTTCCACAGCTGAAAAGGAAATGAAATGTGTATCGCTAGGGTACATGCACCCTTGGGGGTACACAAACATCTTCCAGGGGACATATCATCTCATCTAGATATTTGCCTAGTTTTACAGACTATATTAAAAGCACTAATAAAGCACATACAAGCTAAAATTTCATATAATGAAATGTTTATACTAGCCTGTATACAATACACTGAAATGTAAATACAATATTTATGATTTATAATATGGTAAAACAATGAAAGTAAGCAAATTGTCAATAAGTGTGCTGAATCATTTTTGTAAGTTCACTGAACATTTTGTTTACAACCATTTCCTTTTCTCCAGTTCCATCCTGGATCCTCTCCAATTTGGCTTCTGTCCCTTGCACTCCAGTGAAATCATATTCGCCAAAATCTCCAACCTCTTCCTAATCAAAGTTTAGAAACAGCGTTCCATCCTCACTCTTGTCAAACTGTCAGCCACTTTCAATACACTAACCCCCCCCGAGTTACACGGGGGTTGCGTTCCTCACAACCCCCCGTAACTCAAATTTTGCATAATTTGGGGGAGGGGGACCCCTCCCTCCTCCTCCGAGCCCCTGGGAAAGGAGCAAGGCGCAGCAGCACCTGGTCACTTTCCAGGCTCCCACTCAGCTGTGGGTAACTGGGAAACTGACCAGGCACTGCTGCAACTCGCTCCCAGTGGGCTCAAGGGCTTTCTCCCCATCTCACCTCCCTTCCACCCTGACACCCAGGAGCCAGGTGCTGCAGTGCCTGGTCAGTTTCCCAGCTCCCCAGGGCTGAGCAGGAGCCTGGAAATTGATCAGGCACTGCTGTGCCTGGCTCCAGGCTCTCAGGGGCTCAGAGGAGCAGGGAACAGGTCCCCTCCCCCCAACTTATGCAGCACCTGGTCAGTTTCCAAGCTCTCTATGCCCCCCAGGCTCCAGCCACCCACTTCCCTCAACTGAGCCCAGGATTTTGACATTTGCATTAATACAAAATCATGTAAAGCAGGGGTTTTCCATATGGTAAACCAAGTTTTTCTAGAAACCCTACCTTCTCTTGGTTTTCCTCCTATCGTTCTTTAACTGGTACTTCAGCATGTCTTTCAGTAAAACCTCTCCATCACGCACACAACTTTCTGTGGGGGTTCAAGAGCATTTTGTACTCGGCCCCTTACCATTTCTCTCTACACTTTCTCTCTACAAAACACCATCAAAAAGACAAATTGAATGACCATATTTATGCTCAAAAATCTACCTTTTCTCACCAGATATATCTCCTTCTGTTCAAACTAAAATCCCAGACAAACTGACATCTTGTATCTGCCTGTCAGCTCAAATAAGATACAGCAGAGCTGTTAATCTTTTCTATCAAACCCTCCCTACTACACCCATTCTCAATCACAGTGGATGACATCACCTTCCTACCTGTCATTTACGCCTGTTAGCTGCATGTTGTCATCTTGGATCTCTCCCTAGGTCCTCAAAGCAAGTCTACGCATAAATCTCGCCAATTCTTTCTGCATAACATCCAACATACAGCTTTGTCTATTCATTCACACAGCTAAAAACTCTTATGTGGGCTTTCATCTGACATCTCAACTATTTTAAGTGCCTTTTTTTCCCCTCTCTTCACAAAATGCAGTCTTGTACCACTTTCACCCATTCAGAATACTATTGCAAAGATTATTCTCTCTTGACTGGTCTACATTCAAAACTTGCATGAGCACAGCTACATCTCTCTGGTGTGTGCACATTTCCACTGACACTGCAGCATTTCAGTATAGACTGACACTACTTACACCAGTTGCAGGGGTTGTCTCATCAGAGTGGACAATCTATCTCCCTGGAAAGTGGTAACTAGGTTGAAGTAAGAATTCTACCATTGACCTTGTGCTGCTTATACTGAGTGTTAGGTCAGCTTAACTACAGCACTCAAGAGTGTGGATTTTCTGATCCACTATTTTCTAATGCAGCCCAGGCCCAATACATAAACTTTAAGTACTTTGAGATCAGAGACCATATTTTTGTTCTGTACTTGTAGAGCACCTACCATAGGCAAATCCTAATTCATGACCAAGGGTTCTAGGTGCCGTGGTGGTGGTAATGATTTAAAAACACTAACTTATATTGCATGAGGATAAATTCCAGAATTACATTTGTTTCTGTCAGAGCAGTTTGGGAAGTTAACCAGTCAGAGCTTTTGTTTCTTACTTATCCATATACATACCTGACTACCACATAGTCTTTTTCTGTTTGTAAAGAGAAGAGCAGCTATTTCAGAAGTAATTCCTGGTTAGAGGAGCAGGCCTTTTAAAAACCCATCTGCTCTTTCTTTGCCCTGGCCTGAAAAGGTGAATTTTGACATCACAGCTCCAGTCCTTGTCATTATGCGGCACCAGTAAACATCAATTTGCTTAACACTACTGTGTTGCAGTCTGCTGTCCTATCAACATGAAGAAGTACTGTGAGCTGCACAGTTAATTCAGCCCAATGCTAAAGGTTAATAGGAGACAAACTACAGGATTTACATAGTGATGTTTTTTTCCTATTTCCAGAAGCCAAATGAAAGGAAGCAGAAAGCTGAAAGGGAAACTAAGAAGGCAGAAGTTCAGTAAGGTAGCAATTAAGGGTCTACATCTGATCAAGTCTATTGATCAAACTTCTGCCACATATACACAGGTGTTGTTCATGCACAGTGTATCTACTTAGGAATAGATATAGTTAAACCACTACAACGTCCCACCCCAGTATGGATGGAGTTATTCAGGAAAAAATTAGCTTTATTGCTTCTTGGTTTTATGGCTAAGATCATGCATAGGGCAGAGGAGGACAGAAGACAGAGCCCATGATTCTACCCATGAACTTGTTATCTTTATTACAGACTGGGACTCTTTTTTGCCTTATGGATGGTGCCTCACCTGGATATTTATGGACTCATATTTAAATACCACCTGGACTTAGATGATGAGGGACAAGGTGACACCCTTGTGTACACCTGGAGACTCATATGTTGAATACCCCCCATTTGTATCTGGGATGAGGCAGGCTACACCCCCAGTCTCTTAAATTCTGTTTTATTTAACCCTCTGTATATTAACCTACCCTCAAACCCCAGATGCCCCATCTTTTATCTTCTTAAATGTACCTTTATTACCTACTTGAAACATTACCTACAGTAAAACCCTTAATCATACAGCTTACTGCCATCCAATACATAGTGTTACAAAAACTGCAAGTAGACCAGCCCATGCACATTTGACACATAGTGCTTCTTTCACATGGGTATAAAATTCAAACTCTGCTTCGCCAACTTGACTTTCCTACAGATGGATCAGAGCTGCAAAATTCAGAATCAGATTTTTTCATACCTCAAAGTTCAGGGTGTTTTAATTCTGATGATTTAGTTCAGATTTCATCTTGTCACTTCTACAAATAATTAAGCTTCAAAAGTACGATATATGAAGGGGTATAGTTAACTTCAAAAATACTATTTTTATTTGAAAGTGGTGTGCACACTATCAGCCATAAAATATTAGTGAAAAAAGTTCATTTTCTTTCATTGGAAACTTGACAGAATTTTTGCAGTTTTGGTGCTCGCACACAACCTTCTACTGCTGCTTCTGGTTAGTGGTAAACAGCTTCTTGCAACAGCTTTACAACTGAACAAGTAGTAAGCAGCTGACAGGTATACACACAGAAAAGAGAAATGAGGAGATCAGACAAGAAAGAGAGGTCTGAGTATATTTTGTGGTGGTATCCAAAAGAGCGTTCTACATATAAAATAAGGAAGCAAAAAAAGAAAAAAAAAAAAAGGAAAGGAAAGGAAAAAGAAACCAGACCATGCTATTTTAGGAAACTAAGAATTTTTTAATTGGTTGACAATATACCTTTGCACAGTGGGTTTATTTTTTGTTTTTGGTTTGTTTGTTTGTTTTGACTGTAGACAACTAAGCAAATGTGAATTCATGTGGTCAAAGTAATCTTTTTAATATGACAACACTTTTAGGCATAACATATATAGTAAAATTAATTCACAACTCTTATAATGCATATTTTACAAGGGGAGTGGGGGGAGAGCTGATTGCCCAGGACAGGGGACACTGGCGAATGGCTGCCAATGGCCTATGTTCCAAGATGTAGGAGTGGAAGAGACTAACTACTACTGCTGGTTGATATAGGTAGATAAACTAAAGAGTAAAGCTACATGCTGTTAAGTTCAGGTTGCTCCCAAAGACAACTACAGACCTTGCTTAGTCTTTTACGTATACTCCAGTTTCATGATCCTTTCGATCATGGGTGAGCAAACTGGGAGATGAGCCGCCTCTGCAGGAGGGCAGAACATGAAATTTCTTAAGTTGAAGCACAGCACTATTGGCTGCTATGTGTCAGGCTCATCCACCTTATTAAAAATGTTGAACTATGTTACTGTTTTTATGTATATGTATTCACATTTATACACCAATTAATAAAGTTTTTACATTCTACATACTTATTTTCTTACACATGGAGAAACAGGTTTTTTTCAGATGAACACAACCAAAGTTTCCCTCAGTTTGGATTACATTAGACAGGTGGAGAGAGGGGGCTTGCTAATTGCAGGGATGAAAAGTGGGCCCCGATGTAAAACATTTGCTCTCCTCTGCCCTAGATGCAGAGAATCAGGACCCATCCACATTAGGAACTCACTTGTCAATGGCTCATCTCCCTCAATCACCCTTTCTGTAATAGTGTTGAATACAGTTTTGTTCTTACTGTGCCAGCAGCTAAACCATTTTCACCTCCTCCAGCTCAATGGCTTTCTGCAGTGTCAATTTCCTAGCATAGAAGGGCTTCAGCTTCTGTAAAGCACATTTTCTATGCTGAAAATAAGATGGGACTTGTGGCAAATTAACATGTTTTATCAGGAGCCCATTATCACAACTATCACCATATCAGCAGGTACACAAACTGTACATCCAGTCCTTTCCCTTATGGAGAATAATATGAGTCAAGAGATTAAAAGTATTTGACATCAAACATGGATTCCAGGAACCTGAACCCCACTATGCAGATAATAACTTAGGGAAGTACGGTACAAGACTATAGCCACAACAGGACGTAACGATGGTTGCTAATTTAAAAGTTAGAAATTTGCAAATCAAGTATAACTCAATAATTAGAGAGAGCAGAATTTAGTGAGGTGTGGCCACGTGATAATTTAAATGTTGCATCCTTTTTGCACACTTAGCATCTATAGCATGTGCAGCATTGCCTACTCTGTCAAAATGAAAGTTTGCTTCTTTCACATATATGAAACTAAGGTTACACCCATACAATAACAGGATCTACTTCCACTTTCTTTCAATCTCCCTTCCAATGACAATCCCTTAAGTTTCATAAACTATATGACACTGACAAACTTTAGAAATACAATCCCTCAGTCTGCCAGTTTATGTCTTAGTGACATTCAAACAAAGACCTCACCCCAACCTCCCACCCCCAAAAAAAGTCTGACATAAAAACAATAATGAAGTCAAAGTACTTAGATACTTCAGGCCAAATTACAACAGTTCTACAACTTTATAGTAAACTAAAGTGATTTAGCAACTGTGTGGCTGTGTGTGTTGGAAATAGATCAAATACAAACACACTTTCAATACTTGAATTAAAGGTAACTGCAAATTGAACCTCTCTAATCTGGCACACTCATCCAGCAACCTCCATAATCTGGCAAGATTTTCTTTAGCTGGGTAACCAATCATCACGGGTATGGCCAAGTTTCCCGAGATCCCATCAAGTCTGTTTACAATCACCAGTCCTGGCTCAGTGTTCTGTGGTGTTGCTGCAATTTACCTCTAAATGTCTTCTAAGAGCCAAGAAAGCAGTGGTATTATTGACAATGCTACTGAACAATACTCACCTCCCATGGTCCAGCAAATTCTCTCATTAGGTTCTGGTCAGGTCCCAAGGGAGCTATATGACTGTTGCCAGACTAGAGAGGTTCAACCTGCACCAATACTTTATTGGTCAGAAAAGCTGCTGTACAAAATATGTAACTGACATGTAATAACTGAAACACATGACATATGAACATCCCATTAATTTACTTACAACTCTAGCATACTTTTTCCTGATTAAAGAACAAATTGTGTTGTGTGTGTCTTTTTTAAATCCTCAAAAGACCTGAAGTATGTTCACAGGCTCCACTCTCCTTCAATTAACTTACAAATAAAAACAAGAAGAATAGAAATGCACTTACTGAAGTTTTGCATACATTCTGTTACCATATAAGCAATTCAAAACAACTATTTACAACGCAAGTGTTTCCTACTATAAAGTAAGTCTCTGAGCAGCAAAGTTACTACTTGAAATACTGGAAAGGGGACCGTCAACAGCTGAACTGAAATGTCTGAAAATCATTATAAACTATAAATTAGTCAGAAAAAGCCCTGAAAGTGGAAGGACAGCCTGGGCAAAATCATTACAAACTCAACCAATCTAAAGTCCTACAAAGTTGCATGTTGTATGATGCAAAAACATTTTGTTCTTCTTCCCACAAACAAATAAGGAATTGTTTATATAGCAGGAAATACTGTCCACTGTCTATGCATCCTACCACAACTCTTTTCAAGTCACAGCAAAATCCATGACAGGTATCTAGATTAGCAGAGTGACCCCCCCCCCTTTACACCAGAAATGGCCTGGCATTTCATCCCCCACCTGCCTAAGTCACATCAGAGTTGGGGTCTAGTTCACTCCACCCCACTTCCCATATCTCTCAGTAGGCCCCCGAGAACCCAGGAGTGGATCACTCTCACACCCACCCCCATATCTCCCTACAGACCCCCCAGAGTCCGAGAGTGGGTCACTCTGCCACCTCCATTGCCCTGTACACCCCCCAAGCGTGGAGACGTGTCACCCCCATCCGTCGATAGGCCCCAGGAAGCTGGCAGATGAGCTCATCTGACCCATCTCCCGATAGGGCCCCAAAAGAGTCATGGGGGGGTGGGTCACTCCGGCCCCCCATCTCCTTCTAGGCCCCAAAAGCGGGGGCAGAGGGGTGCCACTCCCGCCCCAGCTCCCTCTAGGCCCCAGCAGTCAGGAAGCTGGGCCTGCCTACGCAGAGCCGGGGTTTTCCTCTCCCGCACCCCTTCCCCGCCCATCTCAGCAGGGCCCAGCACAGCGGGCGCAGGCTGGACTCTCCCTCTCCCACACACACGCTCCTCCGCCCCCGCGGCCGCCTAGGCCGTGCCTCCCCCTTCCCGAGCCGAGCCCAGCCCACCTGGGTTGCCAGTCATTCCAGCTCCGCGGGTGATAGTGCTGCCTGGTGCCGAAGCCGCTCAGCCGAGACCCCGGGGCTCTGCGGCTCATTACCTTGCCCGAGAGGGCATGGCCGGCCGGGCAGCAGGGCAGGGGCGGCGGCGGCAGCAGCAGCTCCTCACTCGCGCGGCTCAGGCTGCGGCTGTCTCACACTGAGGAAGGAGACGACGGCGGCAGCGACTCCGCCTGCTGCTGCCTGGCCGAACGGCATGCCGGGATCGCGGGCCATGGGGCCGCCCCGCTCGCCCGCCCTCCGCGGGGCACCATGGGAGAGCGGCGAGCTCGCGGGGTCACCCCCAGGGGGCACGCGGACACTCCCCCGTCCTGCAGCTGGGCGCCACGGGCTCCCCCTCTCGCGGGATCGTGGCAACGGCCTTCCCTAGCCCCTCTCCCACCTTGACAGGGCTCCCGCCTGAGGGAGTCTCCTCAGCGCGGGGCTCAGCCCACGGGGACGTCAGGAGGGGGTGCCCCATGGAGTAACTCCTCAGCAGTCTCCTGATCCCCCATCCTTCGCTGTGTGCGGGGGAAGAGCGGGTCAGGGAGCCTCTGGCCCCTACCCTCACTGAGAAGGGCTTCACCCTCTCCTACCCCCATTGGGGTGGGCTTGCCTATCTTTCCCACCCCTACTGAGGGTACGGCTCTGCTCTGCTGGGCTGGGCTGAGCTGGTTTCTCCTTTTTACTTCTGGCTGTTAAAAAGCATTTTAAAAGAGCTAAAAAGTATATGACAACTCTGGTGTGTAAAATTCACACCCTGAACAACATGGTTGTGTCAGCATGACCTTCCACATTAGCCTGCTAACCCCAGGGTTGTGACTTCAATCACTGAGGGGGCCATTTAGGGGTCTGGGGCAAATAGATTTTAAAAAAAATGTCAGGATGGTGCTTGTTCCTGCCAAGAGGGCAGGGGACTGGACTCAATGACCTCTCGAGGTCCCTTCCAGGTCTATATGTATATTCCTGTGGCCCAGGGGTCAGCAGCCAAAATAGCAAGAAGAACCATTTTTTCAAATTTGGTAAAAGACTCAATAATTCAAGAGAGGCAATGCATGTGAATAAGACTTGATTAGCAACAGGATCAAAACAATAATACAGTATCATACCTCACACATATTAAATGGAGAGTTAATCCAAGGTTTCAAGATCACATATTGTTTGCTATTTAGGTATGAATAAGTTCATTGTTGTGCTTTTAGATGTTCACCATTTATCAAAAATAATCAGGAAGCTTGTTTGTTTGTTTTTTACTTTGCAATTATAGCCTTGGGAGCCACAAAGATGTCCTTAAAGAGCCACACGAGGCTCTGGAGCTGCAGGTTACAGTTCCCTGCTGTAGAAAGTATTAGATTAATGAAAGAACTCAGTCAAACCATCTCATACTTCTGGAGGAGATAGAAAGCAGTCAAGTAGCACTTTAAAGACTAGCAAAATAGTTTATTAGGTGAGCTTTCATGGGACAGACCCACTTTGCCTCAAGCATGTTAGATTTCTTGAAGAAGTTGGTCTGTCCCACGAAAGCTCACCTAATAAACTATTTTGCTAGTCTTTAAAGTGCTACTTGACTGCTTTTTGTTTTGATAGTGTATAGACTAGCATGGCTTACTCTCTGTTACCGGAGGAGATAGATTAACTACAGCAACAAGAACACCCCTCCCTCACTGTACAGATCATCTACACAGACGTGCTACAGTGGTCCAACAGTAGCAGGTGAAGTATGGGCATAACCTGAGTCATTCATTTCTTTCTACTCCCAGGAAGGGATGCCTGTCATTTGCTATCACCCTGATTCTTGGGTATATTTTCCTGTAGCTGCTGAATATTCCTCAAGTTTTTGTGAAATCTAACATGCTTGAGGCAAAGATTGAGCGTAGATGCTCATAGGATTGTTCTTTGTTAACATATCCCAGGTTGAACAATGGCAAGAGTGGGTGGCCTTGATAATATCAGCGAATAAACTGCAGTGGTGTTGGTGCATGAGCAGAGTCAATTGTCATATTGCCACTTCTAGTTTTGCGTTGGACAGCCCTGATCTTATTGGTGTGCTTTTGCATCCCTCAAGCAATGCCTGCAGGACATCCAAAGTTCCGAAATAAAATTCCAGTGCTCAGTGATAGCACATTGTAAGGTTGAATTGCAACATAATTACATTTTCAAATAATGTGAGCCAGTGTTGTCATAAGGCATCACAACATTCTGACAGTGTCACAAATAGTAGCCTTAGGTGGGTGCTGTATGTCTACCGGGTTTCTGCTTACTAACTTCCAAGTGCTTAGCAGTACTGTAAATCATGTTAATTAAATTGACTCTGTGTTACAGAAATAACCCCATTGTATAAGGTGTTATAAATCTTTTCATTTGTTGTCTTAGTTCCATTTCTTTTGGTATTTACATTGAAAAAGTTATCCAACTGCATTTGATATTCAGGAAACTGAAGAAATAAGTTTGAAATGTTAAAGTAAAAATCAGATTTTTCTGGAGAGCCATCAATATCTGCCACAAAGATCTCCTTACTCTCTAAAGTTACGTCTAAACTGCAGACCTCTGTCAGGAGACCAGAAGTCTCTCAGCAGAAGTCTGCCATGTCAGGAACATTCTGCCAACATCCCTGTCTTCCTCGTTCCACAAGAAAGGAAGCATGTCGAGGCAGAGGGGGTTTTCCCAGCATTTGGCCCCTTGTGGATGGGCCAAGTGGCGGGAAAGCCTCTCCCAACAGAACTGTGGGCAGGAGCTATGTAAATGTGTTGCACAATTTGTATATCTTTTGCCAACAGGTCTCAGCAATGTAGACACGGCCAGAGAGAGAATCATTTGGATCACTAGTAATCAAGCAGCTCACTTCCCCTCATAGTCATGATTTTGCAGCAACTACAGCAGTTGCCAATAGTGAAAGTTAATATTACGGACGAATATTTGCTGCCTTTTAATGTGATTTAGCTGCTGGACACAAGAAAGAGAACCAGCAACATATGACCAACCTATGTCTTTAGACCATCACAGATTAAGCACTGCTGATTTAGGAGTTAGAACGGGAAGTGCTGTATAGAAACTGGATTCCAGTCATGAATCTGCTGCTGAATCTGTGTGGTCTTGAGAAAATAATTTAGCCTGAGACTCATTTTCTACTCTTGTAAAACAAGGATAATAATGGTTGGGTAATTACATTTTTAAATCACCATACAAACATTAAAGTGCTATAAATGTGCCAAGCACTATTAAATTTGTAATTGAACTATTTCTGCTTAGAATGACTGCATTGTGAAATTTTGATAATCTTCTAAGTAATAATTAATTTTTTCATCATGATCCATGAAATAATACTTGTCACATAGCACTTTTTCAATACATCTGAAGGTGCTTTACAAAAGTGGATAAAAACATTTTACATAGGAGATAGCTGAAGCCCAGGGAAGTTGAGGCCCACATGTTCAAACTTGGCTTTTAAATCTGCTTTTCTCAGTTTTGGGGTCCCAAATTTAGGTACCTGTGGCTCAGGATTGATGGCAAAGAGAACTACAGATGCGCCGCACTTTTGAAAATAAATCTAGCGGTGAGTAAAGCTGGATATCCAAAAACCGAGGGCCCCTCTCAAATTAGAGACCATTTTTGAAAATGTAGGGTTAAGTCACTTGTCCCATATCACAGAATAAATAAGTGGAAGTGTTGGAAAGACGGATATGATCTTCTGACTCACAACAATATTCTCAGTCCCCTAGACTACGCTTTCAACGTTCTTTGTAATGCAGAATTTTGAAGCTGGTTGACATCACTAAGTCTTTTGCTAATTTCCAATATTGATTCCACTGATTTACTGACTTAACATGTAAAATTGTTAGTCAAAATGTTAATTTTGAGTGTATTAAAGAGTAATTTGTATGTCTCCCCTGTTTTTAAATAACATAATATATTACTTCTTCCAACCCTCACTAATTTGCTGCTTTTCCCAGCACAACTTTTCTAAAATATCTGTGCATGCTATGGAGTACAAGCCAAGATGAAAACCATTTTCTTGGCTTCACAACCTCACGTATACTCCTAACAAAGCCACATATTGAAAGGAAAACATTCACCATTGTGGGTGAGGTGAGGGAAAGAAATGTTAACCATTCCTAGTTTGGAAACAAGACTGAGGCCAAGGAGAAACACAGAATTTGACTGGAGCAGAGAAACAACCTATTCTAATCTCACTAATCTAGGCATCCTTCAGTATACGTAGACTATGGATAGCACCCTTCGTAACTCCATTTAAGATCATCATTTGCAGCGTTGACTGTGACTGTGGAGGCCCACACAAGAGTGACAGTCCTTGCTACATCTGCTGCATATGTAGTGGGTGTCTGGCAGGTCCTTGCTGTCCTTTCTATGGGCTCGCTTCTGCTCTGCCAGCTGTCTGATCTTCATCTCGCCCTTCTAAAGGCCCTTGTGTAGTTCCTGCTTCCAGCTGCTGTGGTTGTCTGCCAGCTCTTACCAACTATCTGGGTCGATGTCTACCTCCTTGAGGTGCCTCTTACAGACATCTCTGTAGTGCAATCGGGGGTGTCTGGGAGGTCTTTTGCCAGAGGCTAGCTTTCCATACAGGATGTCTTTTGGGATCCTTCCATCATTCATCCTGTGGACGTGGCCAAGCCAGTGGAGCTGCCGCTGCCTGAGGAGGGTATGTATGGTTGGAATTCCAGCTTGCTCGAGGAGGAGGTTGTTGGGCAATCTGTCCTTCCATGATATCCCAAGAATGTGCCTGAGGCAGCGCAAGTGGAAGACATTCAGCCTCTTTTCCTGGTGGGCGTACGAGGTCCGAGACTCGCTGCCGTAGACAAGAGTGCTGAGGATGCAGGCTCTAGCCTTGCATTTTGGTGTGAGTGTACAGCTTGTTGTTGTTCCACTCTGTCTTGCTTAGTCTGAACAGAGTTATGGCTGCTTTTCCGATCCTCCTGTTTAGCTCAGTCTCCAGCAACAGGGTGTCAGTGATGGTGGACCCGAGGTAAGTAAACTTGTGGATGACCTCTAGCGTGTAGTTGTCAATGCTGATTGATGGAGGTTCAGCAACGTCCTGACCAAGTATGTTTGTCTTCTCTAAGCTGATGGCAGGTCCGAAGTCCTTGAATGCTTTGGAGAACTGATCCAGCAGTTTTTGAAGCTGGCCTTCTATGTGTGTCACTACAGCAGCGTCGTTTGCGAATAGCATGTCTCTAATGAGCACTTCCCGCACCTTCGACTTAGCCTTCAGCCTTGCAAGATTAAACAGTTTCCCGTCAGATCTTGTGTGCAAAAAGATGCCCTCTGTGAGGATCCAAAGGCTTCAGGAGCAGTGCGAAGATCCCAAACAATGTTGGAGCAAGGACACATCCTTGTTTGATGCCACTCCTGATGCTGAAGGCATCCGATGATGTGCCGTCATATTGGATGGTTCCTCTTGTGTCTTCGTGGAAAGACTGCATCATCTTGAGTAGCCGTGGTGGACAGCCTATCTTGTGGAGCAATTTAAACAGTCCATCCCTACTGACCAAGTCGAAAGCCTTGGTCAGGTCGATGAAAGCAACATAGAGTGGCTTCCTCTGCTCCCTGCATTTCTCCTGCAGCTGTCTCAAGGAGAAGATCACATCAATGGTAGATATCTCGGCATGGAATCCACACTGGGATTCAGGCTACACCCTCTCAGCGAGCTTCTGGAGTCTGCTGAGGATGACACGAGCAAACAATTTAGCAGTGATGCTTAGGAGGGAGATTCCATGGTAGTTGTTGCAGTCTCTTCTGTCTCCTTCGTTCTTATACAAGGTTACAATGTTGGCATTCCCCATATCCTGTGGAACCTCACCCTCTCTCCAGCACAGGCACAGCAGCTAATGTAGGGGTTCCAGGAGTGTGTCCAAGGCACACTTGATTACCTCTGGTGGTATACCATCCTGGCCTGGGGCCTTTCCTACCATAGCGCTGTCAATAGCTTTCTTCAATTCGACCACAGTTGGTTCCTGGTCCAGCTTATCCATGACTGACAGGACCTCAACAGCATTGAGGGCTGTATAAACCACAATGTTCTCGCATGAGTACAGCTTGGAGTAGTGCTCGACCGATCGCTCCATCTGTTTGGCTTTGTCAGTGATGACTTCACCAGATTTGGATTTCAGAGGTGCCGTCTTGTTCTGGATGGGTCCCATTGCCTTCTTTATGCCCTCATACATTCCCCGGAGATTACCAGAGTCAGCACAAGTCAGGATACTGCTGCATAGCTTAAGCCAGCAGTTGTTGGCACAGTGCCTGGCTGTCTGCTGTATTATTTTTCTGACTACTTACTGCAGCAGCCAGAAGGAAGACCCGGGAGCCAGGCTGGAAGGGTGCTCTGGCTCCCCCTGCAGCCACGTGCCTCAGCAGGCTGACTCCTCCTTGCCAGGGTGGCATACCAGGGTACAGTGGTTTACTTACCCCTCTGGTAGAGCAGTGAACATTCTCTCTGGCATAGTTTGCCATCTCTCTCCATGTGACTGGAAAGCCACCTCTCTTTTCCAGTCTGGTACCTTGAAAATTGCTGTAGTCTCAAAATGTTGTCCAGCCTTTAAAGAAGAATTCTGAAACTGGTAACATAGCCTCTGGGAGGAATTTGCTCCCTCAGATTTTTTTAAAACAGTCCCTTTTACTTACCTCAGTATCCTCTACTCCTTTCTCATGAACTGAAAGAGTTGTCTGAGAACCGAGGATTGTCTAATAGTCACATTCCTAGAATGCTGAAAAGTATCAAAATTGTGACTTTCTGTTGCAATGTTGTAAGATCATATTGGGTTAGATCACTCGTTGGCCTAGCCCAGTATCCTGTCTTTCATTCCAAGAGTGGCCAGTGTTGGAAGTGAAGTGACTCTGGCTACGTCTACATGTGCATGCTACATCGAAATAGCTTATTTCTATATAGTGACATCGAAATAGGCTATTTCGATGAATAACGTCTACACGTCCTCCAGGGCTGGCAACGTCGACGTTCAACTTCGACGTTGCTCAGCCCAACATCGAAATAGGCGCAGCGAGGGAACGTCTACACGTCAAAGTAGCACACATCGAAATAGGGATGCCAGGCACAGCTGCAGACAGGGTCACAGGGCGGACTCAACAGCAAGCCACTCCCTTAAAGGGCCCCTCCCAGACACAGTTGCACTAAACAACACAAGATACACAGAGCTGACAACTGGTTGCAGACCCTGTGCCTGCAGTATAGATCCCCAGCTGCCGCAGAAGCAGCCAGAAGCCCTGGGCTAAGGGCTGCTGCCCACGGTGACCATAGAGCCCCGCAGGGGCTGGAGAGAGAGCATCTCTCAACCCCCCAGCTGATGGCTGCCATGGAGGACCCAGCAATTTCGACGTTGCGGGACGCGGATCGTCTACACGGTCCCTACTTCGACGTTGAACGTCGAAGTAGGGCGCTATTCCTATCTCCTCATGAGGTTAGCGACTTCGACGTCTCGCCGCCTAACGTCGAAGTTAACTTCGAAATAGCGCCCGACTCATGTAGACGCGACGGGCGCTATTTCGAAGTTGGTGCCGCTACTTCGAAGTAGCGTGCACGTGTAGACGCAGCCTCTCAGTCCAACACTCTGGCAAACTAGTTAGTATGTAGAAAGGGATTAAGACCCAATATCCCAAGGCTATCCTGGGATACTCAATGTCTAAGGGTACTGAAGGGTTGCAGAAGCCACCAGTGTAAGTACTGATAGAGTTATTGGTGAGATATACAATTAAATAACTGGCTTGACATGTGGGGATTCTTTTAAGGAGGTGGACAGTCTGTCAAGTAAGAGTCTGCTTGAGGCAGCGGGTACTCTGCTGGAAAGCTACTTTTATGGCAATAAACTTTGCTACAGAAAAGTGTAAAAGCTACAGTTAAATTTAAATTTCGCTCTTGCCAAAGTAAATGCCCCAGTATGCCAATTTAATAAATCCATCTCTACAAGCAATATAGAGTCAAGATCAATTAAGTACATAGACACTATAGACACTGCCCTTCTTATGATGACCAGTACTGGGTTTTAGGAGCCATCCCATAATACCCCAGTCTGACAGAAATAAGCCCTCCTGTCAAGGACATGCGCTGCTGGCACAAAAAGAAAAGCGTAGATATGGACAAGTGAGGTAATTATTGCAAGGGCTGTATGCTGATGTAAGTTATGTCAACTCAATTTTGTAGCGTAGATGTGGCCTTGAGGGTACATCTACATTTACCGGAAGATTGACATGGTGGCAGTTGATCTTCCAAGGTTTGATTTAACCTGCCTAGTGGGACCACATTAAATCAAATGATCAGGGCTCCACCGTCGACCCTCTTCTTGTAGTCATGAGAAGTAAAGGAAGTTGACAGAAGGGTTTCTGCCATCGACCTCCGATGATGAAGACAACAGGAGAAATCAGTTTAGGATATGCCAACTCCTGCTACACAATTCATGTAGCCAGAGTTGTATATCTAAAATCGATTTTTCCCCATAGTATAGACCTGGCCTCAGACTTTGGTGTCATCTACACCAGGAAATTGGGATAATATAACTGTGTTGCTCTGGGGTCTGAAAAAGCAATACCCCTGAGCAATGCAGTTAAACTGACCTAAACCTGCTTTGGATAAAGGATGAAAAAGGGTAGTGAATCAATGAGTGCATGCTATACAACTGAAGCCATTCACAGGGAAGGCCAGAAGGGACTCTTTGGATGTAAGACGAGGGGAGGGCAAGAAGACAGGTAAAGAGACATTAACATGTCATTTTCAGGGATTCAGTTCCATTGGGCGTGTCTACACTTGCATTCCGCTTTTGAAAGAGGTATGCAAATGAGGTAAATTGAAAATGCAAATGAGGTATACATTTGTGTATTTGGCGCCTCATTTGCATATTCTAATTTCAAAAGAGCTTCTTTCGAAGGAAGAAAGCCAGTGTAGACGCTGCTCTTTCGAAAGTAAACCCCATCTTTGAAAGAATCCTTCACATTAAATAAAGGGAAGAAGGATTCTTTCGAAGATGGGGTTTACTTTCGAAAGAGCAGCATCTACACTGGTTTATTCTTTCGAAAGAAGTTCTTTCAAAACTAGAATATGCAAATGAGGTACCAAATATTCAAATTTATGCCTCATTTGTGTTTTTTATTTACCTCATTTGCATACCTCTTTCAAAAGAGGAATGCAAGTGTAGATGCACCCATTGGCTGTGTCTACACTAGCCAAAAACTTCGAAATTGCCATGCAAATGCCATTTCGACGTTTACTAATGAAGCGCTGAAATACATATTCAGAGCTTCATTAGAATGCGGGAGGCTGCGGCACTTTGAAATTGACGCAGCTCACCACCGTGCGGCTCATCCAGACGGGGCTCCTTTTTGAAAGGACCCCGGCTACTTCAAAGTCCCCTTATTCCGATGAGCAGATAGGAATAAGGGGATTTCGAAGTTGCCAGGGTCCTTTCAAAAAGGAGCCCCATCTGGATGAGCCGCATCAATTTCAAAGTGCCGCAGCCGCCCGCGTTCTAATGAGGCGCTGAATATGTATTTCAGCGCTTCATTAGTAAACTTCGAAATGGCCATTTGCATGGCCATTTTGAAGTGTTTGGCCAGTGTAGACGTAGCCATTATGTTTTGCTAGTTTACATGTCTTAAAAATATTTCACTTAAGTGTTCCATAGCACTTTTAATAAATGTAATCATTTCAGCGACTTGCATATGGACCCTTCTTCATAAGGGTGCTGAATATGAGGTGTTCTCCACTTCAGGATTGGGCCCCACACTTCACAGCACCTGAATTAGAAGGGTGCAACTGGCCATTGCCATGATATCATGAACACTTTTATGTCTGTCCTACACCTACAGCTCCTCCTTTCCCTCCAGGTTCAGAAATATCCAGAGTCCCAAGGATACAGCGGGATGGGGAGAGTAGAGTCAGTGTTATATACTTACAGAAAACCCAGAGTTCTCAGAGCAACAGAGGCCAGAACACTGGAAGTGGACAGAAAAGCCTCTTTATGACTTGGTTAACATGCCGTAAATCGACACACAATTCAAGTTACAATATAGGCATTTGCCACTGCCTACTGATGAAATAGTCCCTCTTTTCCCCCTGCCCACCCAAACCTTGCCCAGTTTCTACCTTAGTCCCAACCTTAGTGCTCCATAAGAGTCAGTGGCTAAGTGCAGTTAGCACCCCGACAAAGAGTTATAAAGAAAAAAAAAAGAATGTGCCCTCCCCAATGCAAATGTTGATAAAGATCTTTCAGATACACTGACCACTCTCATTGACAGGTTTGCAAAGAGGTGTGAATAAGGAAGAGGAGGGTGGTGATGCCGAGCGAGGTGGTGGATTCTCCAACCCTTGAGGTTTTTAAGTCCTGGCTGGACAAGGTCCTGGCTGCGATGACTTAGTGGGGTTGACCCTGCTTGAAGCTGGCGGCTGGACGAGATGATCTCCTGAGGTCCATTCCAGTCCTATGATTCTGTGATTCTGTGTGATTCTGTGATAGCATTGCATAATGACTTCATACAATCTGCCTGCTACCCTCCACAAATGTGTACATTGTCACAGGACTCAATGGCTAATGACCTTCTGCTACAAGGGAACAAAACCCTCACAAAGGTGCATAGCCTGGCACATCTGTGCTAGTTAGTGTGCCTTCATGTGCTTTTCCAACAGTTGTGTGGGGTATGGAGGTGCTCCTTGTCACCTTCTGCCCCACTGATGTGCCAGGATGTGCACACATACAGAACCCTTGAGTTCTCTTGCCCGCTGGCTACCAGGGCCAATGTCCACAAGGATGTGAGCTGGATACTTTGTAAACAGGACCTGACCTGAGTCCAGTCAGAATAACAAGTATCCGAGGGGTAGCCGTGTTAGTCCACGTCCACAAAAACAACAAGAAGTCCTGTGGCACCTTATAGACTAACAGACTTTTTGGAGCACAAGCTTTCATGGGCAAAGACCACAGGCACCTGACAAACTGGGGCTTTGCCCACGAAAGCTTATGATCCAAAATATGTTAGTCTATAAGGTGTCACAGGACTTCTTGTTTCGGTCAGAACAGTGGCACTTCCATTTATCCTCATGTACACTATGGCATGCACTGCAAGTGACAGTTATACAAATGGTGTTTTCCCCAGTGCCATCCAGATGGATGCATAAGCCGCCTGTTGTGAGACAGAGTGGCCTCTCTCTCACCTTGGCAGTGGAGCCTAGCCCATCCCACTCCCCTGACTAGAAGTACCCATGCAAGGCAGGAAGTATAAAAGGAAGGCTCTGCAGTTCCCTTGGGCTGGGGCCAGCTGTGGAGTTAGGCATCTCTGCACTGCTGTGGCATCAGAGCTGAACCTGAGGCTGGCTGCACCCTACTCCCTGGAGGAGACAGATCCAAATGTGGTGCTGCTGGGACTCCTATTGTCTGTTTACCATGAAGAGCCCAAAGCTTGGTGGATGTCAGAGCTACCAAGTCCAGGGGAGGTAGCTCAGGGGCAGCTGATTATTCGCCATTGAGAGCTGATTGCTTCAAGGTCAGCATGTTGCAACTGGATCCCCACCAACCCAGTGGCAGACCACTCTGCCACTGATAAGGCCCTGGGCTGGGATGTGAAGGAATTGCATGAGCCTGTCTCCCTACCACCTGAACCCCAGGGTGGCCAACTCCCCAAGTTAGACCAGGAAGTCTGTGCTCCTTGACTCACACCCCCTCCCCTCTGCTAGCATCCTAGACTGCTAATGGATTCATCCTCTGAGGCAACCCTGTGCCTGCAGCGAGCCGGGGGGAGGACAATGACAATCAGGGAGTGGGGACAGAAGGCCAGCACTCACTTCAGCAATTAAAATTTAGGGGCAGCCTGTGACCTACCTAAGAAAGCATGTGACCCCATGTGCCCTCCACATCACCTATCCCTTGTGGGTTTTCATCCCCAGCTGAACCTTGAGATGGCGTATGTCTGCTGGCAGCCCTTGCTTACCTGCAGAGTCTAAATCCTGCTCCCTTCTCTGTCCTGCCCCAGAGCCAGTGCTCGAGGCCCTGTTTGCTGGATGCCTTCACTCACCAAAAGAGGCTACAGCAGGCTCCTTACTTTGCTTCTCCCAAAGGGCTAGAGCTATTGCCTGTCTCTGTTTACCAGCTGCCATAGCCACAGAGGCTTAGGCTACAGCTGGCCATCATCCAGCCACTTCCTGAGGGTTGGGACCCCAGGCTGTTAACTGGTGTCAGCCCCAGCTGAGAGGCGGTAGGCTATAGACTACACTGGGCACTCACTGCCTTGCCCACGCCTAGGGACCGAAGCCCCAGACTACTGTAGTTTGTTTGCCACTGATAGGCAGGCCTAGTGCCATAGACAGTGTATGGCTCAGCCCTGCCAGTACAACCCAAGCCCAAAGACTACTGACCCTGACAAGGAGGCAGAGTGGCCTCCCTCCCTACTGGAGAGTGAGAGACCACTGCACTGCCCCAACGAGGTTTCAGTCTACCAAACGTGCACTCCATGACCATTCTGCAGCTACCAAGCCCCGGTCTATGCTACTGACTTATGTTGGTACAACGGTCACTCAGGGCTTCCCTCACCCTGGAACAATACAGTTATACTGACTGAGCTCCTGGTATAGCCAGTGCTATATCAATGGGAGAGCTTCTCCCATTGACATAGCTACCACCTCTCAGGGAAGTGGAGTACCGATGCCAAGAGGAGATGCTCCTTGTCAGTGGAGATAGTGCTACAATGGCACAGCTGCACCTATGCAACTCAGACACCACAATACTGTAACTGGATTCCCCTTTGCTAGGGCCGTCCATGAGCCAAGTCACTTGTGGGTGTGAGTGTGAGCCCCAAAATAACTAGAGGCGCAGACACACCACAAAAAACACTAATGCTTTTGTGGAATACAGTCCCTTCCTCCTGCTTCAAGTATAATCCTGATCTCTTCAGTACCCCAGCTTTATGAAACTCTCCAATGCTTCATATTTTATTCAGCACTCTCAGAATATGCAGTAGAAACAGGGCCTCCTCCTCATCCAATTGCTCCATGTCTTCCACTGAATTGGGCAGGAGGGAGACCAAGAACTGCTATCACCAAATTGTGAAGACAGGCAGGGGACATAACAACAACACACAGCAAAGCAGTTCCTAGAGCAGATGTGGGGAAACTTTTTTTTCGGGGGGGGGGGTAACACAAAAGTGAGAAGCACAAACAAGCCTCACTGATGCAGCCCCTGGCTAAGAAAAAGCAATAAATACGCCAATCTCCACTTGCACTCTAGCTTCACAGAAGGTGGCAGGGGAGGGAGGAGAGAGGCTCAGGGCTTCCTCCCGGGCTTAATTAACTCTTCTGGGGGCCTGGGATTAGATTAGATTTTGTGGGCCCTCCTAGGCTCTGGGGTGAGGATGAAATGAGGACTTCAGTGTCTGGAAGACAGGACAGAGATGGACCTGTGGGGTATGGGTGGGAGGTAGGGTGCAGGAGTGTGCTGGAGGTGGGCGTGTCTGGGTGGGAAGTTGGGTGCAGGAGCAGGGCAGTAGGTACGGTATAGAAGCAAAATTGGGGTGTGGGATTTGGGCGATGTGAGGCACTTACCTGCACAGCTCCCTGCAGTAAAGACCTGGCTCCCAACCCCCTGCTGCTCTCAGGCACCACCCCTGGCTACTCCTATTGGCTGTGATTCCAGCTAATGGGAGCAGTGGCAGGAAATGATTCCACAAGAGTGGTTCCCTACACTGCTGTTTCCCCAGCTAGTGGGAGGGGTCAGGGTGGCACACACAGCTGCTTCCTCCTTCTGCCAGATTCAGCCTGGGCCTGCGTAGATCGGGCCCATGAGGCTCAGGGCTCTCCCCTCCTGCAGCAGGGATCTAGCACTTGTGCTCCAGCCATGCAGAGGGGGGAGGTGCGTGTGTCAGGCTGGTGCATGAGCAAGGGCTACCTGTTGCAGATGGAATCCAAGCGCCAAGCCTTGCAGGACAGATACAGATAAGCCATGGCACAAATCAGGCCTGTGGGCCATAGGTTCCCCACCCCTGTCCTAGAATCAGAGAATCTCCATGTCTGGGATACCACCTGTAAAACGTAACACTAAAGTTGCAAACTAACAGCAGCACTGGCACAGCATATATGGGCACCGTGCATAGGTATAGGGAACACACACAAGCACGTACATGGTCCGGTACCCAAGTATGTGCGCCAGTATGGACATAGCCCTGCTGCAAGGGTCTCCTTTCTGTCAGCTAGCATTGGCTCTGAATTGAGTACAATTTTGCTTATGACAAATTAAGACTATGAAAACCCTGTAAGAAGCAGCAGTTCCCTCTCTCATAAACATGTTAGGGATCCAATCAGACTCACATTTCAAAACACTGAACCACGATTCCTGCCTAAGAGTTTCTGTTGTCTGTGAACCAAGCAAGGTATCTAAAGAACACAGTATTGACAGAAAAGCAGGATTAGTGGTTGGCTTGTTTTGAGTTTGTCATCAGCCTTCACTGATGGTATTAGTTCCAGAGAGTCTGGGCCAGAGCCCAGCAAAAAACATTGCACCTTGGAGAAGTGGAAAGCTGAATCAGTCCTTATGAGCAATTGTATAATATGGAACTGCCACACAGTATGAGGACAACAGTTGGCATTGTCTGTAGAGCGTGGTGGAAAGCCTGCAGATGGAACAAGAAACTGACTTAGTTTACAGCAGATGCTAGCAGCAGAGGGTCGTTATATACTGTAGAGCAGTGGCTCGCAAACTTTTCAGCATCACAACCCCCCTTTTGATTTCTGAGAAACCCTCACCCACCCCAACCTGTTCTTTATCATCATCCAGCCCCTTTTAACAAAAAAATTCTATTTGTAATTTAAAATAAACATAAAACTTAATATAAAAATGTTATTTGAAATTAAAAATAAGTACAAAGAGTTTTTCTTGGCCTCTTGCGGGTGCCTGGTGCAGCCCCAGCTGCCCATCTGCTGAGCCCTGTGCTGCCAGAGCCGCCCATTCGAGCTGACCAAACCCCGTACTGTCACAGCCAGCCACCCGCCCAGTCACTAACCACTGGGTCCAGCTGCCCACCAGCCACCAGGGCTCAGCGCTGCCGGGGCCACCACCCACCTGCCAGCCACCTGCCCGAGCCTCATACTGCCAGGGCCAGCCACCAGCCCAAACTCCCCAAGCCCCACGCTGCTGGGGATAGCTGCCTACCCACCAGCTGCCTGAGCCCTGCACTGCTGGGGCCAGACACCCATCTGCCAGCCTGAGCCACCCAAACCCCATGTTTCTGGAGCTGGACACCCAAGCCTCACAAGCCCCCCTGCCCAAGCGCCTCCCCTATCCCAAAGCCAGGCACCCCCCGTACCGCACGCTTGTCCCATCCCCCTCCCCTGAGCCAGGCACCCCCAGACCTCCATCTAACCCCATCCTTCCCTTCCTCCCCTCCCCAACCCACACTCACTCACCTTTGCAGAAGGCAGCTAGTGCCACATGGGCCTTCGCCGTCTGCCTGCTTTTTACAGTGGCTGTGCCAGATTGACCATGTAGAATGGCAGGGGCTGAGACCTGGAAGCAAGGGCCAGCTTTTTCTTTGGGTGGGGGCTGGGTCGCCTCTCGTTCCCCCCCAGGAATTTCTTCACACGCCCCCCCCCGGGGGGGGGCACACACCCCAGTTTGGGAAATCTTACTGTATAGGGACACTTCCTAAAAGTTGTGAGGTCATCCTTTCAATTATTCCCAATGTTCCATGTTCTTTTGCTGTTCATCCTAGACTGTTATGTTCTGTAGACCCAGATTGTTGATATATGTTGCACTCTTGAAAGAGTTAATTTGAAAGAATCCGCTTTCTAAAGCAGCCAGCAACAGCATCATACCCAGAGGGCAGGCTGAGCCAATGAGGGTTTATTGTTTCCCGCGATCTTGCTGGAGGCAATGTTCTGTGGAAACTTAAAGAAAAGTCTCTCCAACTTGTCCATGTTTCATGGTTCAGTGAAAAAATGAACTGTGAAGACCCAATTATTTGTCTTTTACTCTTGCTATAAGACTGATCTCTTCTCTTTTTCTAGACTGCTTCTTGGTATTGGTTTTGAATATTTGTTTAAAATATTAGTAGTGATCTCACGATCACTAAACTTGGTTTACAGCTTTCTCCTAACTTCCTGGGGTTATTTGCACTGGGAAATAACATTGTGTTTCAACACAACCTTGAGTAGTCATAAAAATCAGAGGGTTAGAAGGGACTGCAGGGCTCATTTACTCTAACCCCCTGCCAGGCTGCAAAGTTTACTGTGTCTAAACCATCCCAGACAGATGGCTATCCAGTATCCTTTTGAAAATCTCCTATGAAAGAGCTTCCACAATCTCATTAGGCATCTGTTCCATTGTTCTACTGTTCTTATAACTAGGACAATTTTCCTGAGATGTAATCTAAATTTGCTAAGCTGCAGTTACAACTCACTGCCTTTTATCTTGCCCAAAGAAAACAAGTTTTCTCCATCTTTTTTGTGGCAGCCTTTCAAGTGTTTGAAGACTATTACCATATCCCCCTTTAAAAGCTCCTTTTTCCCAAATTAAACATATCTGTTACATAAGAACATAACATAAGAACATAAGAACATAAGAATGGCCATACTGGGTCAGACCAAAGGTCCATCAAGCCCAGCATCCCATCTGCCGACGGTGGCCAATGCCAGGTGCCCCAGAGAAGGAGAACAGAAGACAAGTGATTTATCTCCTGCCATCCATCTCCTGCCCTTGTTATGAAGGCTAGGGCACCATACTTTATCCCTGGCTAATAGCCATTTATGGACCTGACCTGCAAAAATTTATCAAGCTCTTTTTTAAACCCTAATAGAGTCCTGGGCTTCACAGCCTCCTCGGGCAAGGAGTTCCACAGGTTGACTGTGCGCTGTGTGAAGAAAAATTTCCTTTTATTAGTTTTGAACCTACTACCCATCAATTTCATTTGGTGTCCCCTAGTTCTTGTATTATGGGAAAAGGTAAATAATTTTTCTATATTCACTTTCTCCACACCATTCATGATTTTATATACCTCTATCATATCGCCCCTCAATCGCCTTTTTTCCAAACTGAAAAGTCCCAGTCTCTCTAGCCTCTCCCCATATGGGACCCTTTCCAAGCCCCTAATCATCTTAGTCGCCCTTTTCTGAACCTTTTCTAATGCCAATATATCTTTTTTGAGGTGAGGAGACCACATCTGCACGCAGTACTCGAGATGTGGGCGTACCATAGTTTTATATAGGGGAAGTATGATATCTTTTGTCTTATTATCGATCCCTTTTTTAATAATTCCTAACATCCTATTTGCCTTACTAACTGCCGCTGCACACTGCGTGGATGTCTTCAGAGAACTATCCACTATAACTCCAAGATCCCTTTCCTGATCTGTCGTAGCTAAATTTGACCCCATCATGTAGTACGTGTAATTTGGGTTATTTTTTCCAACATGCATTACCTTACACTTACCCACATTAAATTTCATTTGCCATTTTGCTGCCCAATCACTCAGTTTGCTGAGATCTTTTTGTAGTTCTTCACAATCCCTTTTGCTTTTGACTGTCCTGAACAACTTGGTGTCATCTGCAAACTTTGCCACCTCACTGCTTACCTCATTTTCTAGATCATTGATGAACAAGTTGAACAGGATCGGTCCCAGGACTGAGCCCTGGGGAACACCACTAGTTACCCCCCTCCATTGTGAAAATTTACCATTTATTCCAACCCTTTGTTTTCTGTCTTTTAACCAATTCCCGATCCATGAAAGGACCTTTCCTCCTATCCCATGACCACCTAATTTACATAAAAGCCTTTGGTGTGGGACCGTGTCAAAGGCTTTCTGGAAATCTAGGTATATTATGTCCACTGGGTGCCCCTTGTCCGCATGTTTATTAACCCCTTCAAAGAATTCTAATAGATTAGACAGACACGACTTCCCTCTGCAGAAACCATGCTGACTTTTGCCCAACAATTCGTGCTCTTCTATGTGCCTTGCAATTTTACTCTTTACTAGTGTTTCTACTAATTTACCTGGTACTGATGTTAAACTTATCGGTCTATAATTGCCAGGATCTCCTCTAGAGCCTTTTTTAAATATTGGTGTTATATTGGCCGTCTTCCAGTCATTTGGTACCAAAGTGGATTTAAAGGATAGGTTACAAACCACTGTTAATAACTCCGCAATTTCACATTTGAGTTCTTTCAGAACCCTTGGGTGAATGCCATCTGGTCCTGGAGACTTGTTACTATTCAGCTTATCAATTAATTCCAAAACCTCCTCTAATGTCACTTCAATCTGAGTGAGTTCCTCAGATTTGTCGCCTAAAAAGGCTGGCTCAGATTTAGGAACCTCTGTAACATCTTCAGCCGTGAAGACTGAAGCAAAGAAATCATTTAATCGCTCCGCAATGGCACTGTCTTCCTTGATCGCTCCTTTTATATCTTTATCATCCAAGGGCCCCACTGCTTTTTTAGCAGGCTTTCTGCTTCTAATGTATTTAAAAAACATTTTACTATTGTTTTTTGAATTTTTGGCTAGCTGTTCCTCAAACTCTTTTTTGGCTTTTCTTACTACATTATGACAGTTAATTTGGGAGTGTTTATGTTCCTTTCTATTTTCCTCACTAGGATTTGACTTCCACTTTTTAAAAGCTGCCCTTTTCTCTCTCACTGCCTTTTTAACATGGCTGTTTAGCCATGGTGGTTCTTTGTTAGGTCTCTTACTGTGTTTTTTTATTTGGGGTATACATTTAAGTTGGGCCTCTAGTATGGTGTCTTTAAACAGTTTCCATGCAGCTTCCAGGGATTTTAGTTTAATTACTCTACCTTTTAGTTTCTGTTTAACTAGCTTCCTCATTTTAGTGTAATTCCCCTTTTTGAAATTAAATGCCAGAGTGTTTGACCGCTGCGGTGTTCTTCCCAACACAGGAATATTAAAAGTTATTATATTGTGGTCACTATTTCCAAGCGGTCCAGTAACAGTTACCTCTTGGACCAGATCCTGCGTTCCAGTCAAGACTAGATCGAGAATCGACTCTCCCCTTGTGGGTTCCTGTACTAGCTGCTCCAAGAAGCAGTCATTTAAGGCATCAAGAAATTTAATCTCTGAATCCCGTCCTGAGGTGACATGCACCCAATCAATATGGGGATAATTGAAATCTCCTATTATTACTGTGTTTTTTATTTTGATAGCCTCTCTAATCTCCCTTAACATTTCAGCATCACTATCACTGTCCTGGTTAGGTGGTCGGTAATATATTCCTAATGCCATATTCATATTAGAGGAATGAATTGTTATCCATAATGATTCTATGGAACATTTTGATTCCTTTAGGATTTTTACTTCATTTGCTTCTATATTATCCTTCACATATAGTACCACTCCGCCACCCGCACGACCTGTTCTGTCTTTCCGATATAATTTATATCCCGGTATGATAGTGTCCCACTGATTGTCCTCATTCCACCATGTTTCTGAGATGCCTATTATGTCAACTTCCTCCTTTGATATGAGGTACTCCAGTTCACCCATCTTATTAGACAGACTCCTAGCATTAGTGTAAAAGCATGTTAGAAAACTACCACTATTTATATGTCTGCCTTTCACAGACGTGGTGGATTTTTTTATGCACGATTGTTTCACATCTGATCTTGCCCATATATTATTTCCCACGTTCCCTATCTGACTAACTTCTAGGGAATCCCTGTCTATGGAGCCTCGTGTAAGAGAAGTCTCCGTCCGATCCAGGTGCTCCTACATCTACACTAGACCCTTCCTTTCAGGAGGGGCATGGTAATGAGCGAGTTGGTAAGATGCTAATGCGTACAAATATGCAGTGCCTCATTAGCATAATGGCAGCCATGCACGATTCAAAAATGCTGTTTTCAAATCATGCACTGCCCATGTAAACAGGAGCCTTTTGAAAGGCCTCCCCGGAGTTTGAAAGCCACTTCTTCCTATTTGGTTTTGAGAAGAAGGGGTTTTCAAAGTCCAGGGGGTCTTTTCGAAAAGCCCCTGTCTACATAGGTGGCGTGTGATTCGAAAGTGGCACTTTTGAATCACACACGGCCACCGTTATGCTAATGCGATGCTGCATATTCGTGTCTCATTAACATCTTCCCAACTCGCTCATTACCATGCCCCTTCAGAAAGGAGGGGGCTAGTGTAGACACGGCCATCCAGTTTACCCAGACGACTTTCATTTCATCCTGTTGAGCCTCTTGCCTACTTAGCTCTAGCCCCTTTCCATGTTTCATGGCTCTGTTTCTTTCTACATATTGATGACCAAAACTGGACACAGTACTCCACCTGAGGCCCGAACCAGGCCTAAACCATAGTACTATCACCTCCAATGATTTCCGTGCCATGCCTCTGTTAATGCAACCTCAAACATCATTTTTTTTTTTTGGTAGTAACGTTGCATGGCTGAGTCATGTCATCTACCTCCTGGCCCTGATCTTTCTTAGCAGTCTCATCCCCCATTCTATAGGCATGCATTTGTTTTTAATTCTGTAAATATAATTTCTTATATTTGTCTTTGTTTAATTTCATTTTGTTATTCAAAGCCCTCGATTCTCCAATTTGTTAGGATCCCTATGAACGTTAGCTGTATTCTTCAAAGTATTGACACACTGTCCACCCCCACCAACTTTGTGTCATCTACAAGCTTGATCAGTCTGCTTTCTACACTTACACACATTAGCAGATGTTACACAACACTAGACCCAAAACAGATCTCTGTGGAATGGAACACCCCTTGAAACATCCCTCAATTCTGACATTATTCTGTTAATAGTTTCCCCTTACTTGTGGTTGTTTAACCAGTGATGTAGCCATGGAGATCATTCGGCCAAGCCCACATATCTCCAGCTTATCAGAAAGCCATGTGGCACTTTTTCAGCAACCTTTCTGAAGTCTTCCCCAACCACCAAATCAGTTACCCCATCAAAAAAGGAAAACAAGCCAAGTTTGGTGCAATTTGTTCACAGTAAATCCATGCTGGCTGCTACTTATTAACCCCTCATCCTCCAGGTATTTGCAAATTGAATGTTTTATACATTACTCTAGTAGAGGGGTCAGCAACCCCCAGCATGGGTGCCAAGGGCAGCACGTGAGACAATTTTCATGCGCATGCAAGATAGGAGCTCAGCCCTGCACCTCCTCCCCCATGCCGCTGGAAGCTTGCTCAAAACCATGCTGCTGTGGATTAACAAAAGAGCAGCTAATGCTACCAACCACCACCTAAATAGTAAAGCTCTGCACCTTTATTTATGAATGAAGCTGTTGTAAGTAGGACTGTAAGTGACTTTAAAAAGTATCACCGGCACTCAGACTGTACCTAAAGGTCAAAAGGTCAAATTTTAACACTCCACCTTGGAAAGGCTGCTGACCCCTGCTATAGTAGCTTCCCAGGTATCAAAATCAATCTGACTGGTTTATAGTTTCCTCACTCCCTCTTTTTAAAGGTGGGCACTGCATTAGCATTAGATCAAAGAACTGAAAGAGGTATCTCCACTGAGCATCGAGAGCAAGACCGAT
Source organism: Carettochelys insculpta (assembly GCF_033958435.1). Lineage (NCBI taxonomy): Eukaryota > Metazoa > Chordata > Testudines > Carettochelyidae > Carettochelys > Carettochelys insculpta. The sequence goes on from NC_134152.1 coordinate 21,017,128, forward strand.
ATTTCAAAGGAGGAAGCAGAAAGAGCATTGAAATGACTGAAGAACAACAAGAGCATTGGAAATGATAAGATCATGGGAGAGATGATGAAATATGGCAGAGAAAGTATGATTCAGAAAATACATCCACTATGTAACATAGTATGGAAAGAAAGGAAGGCAAACAAGATCTGTGCTAGTGACAATACACAAGAAAGGGAGTGCATTGGAGTGCAGGAACTACACAACAATTGCCCTAACGAGTCATCTAGGCAAGCTGCTGATAAGGATAATGATGGAAAGACTAAGATCACAGAAGAACCTCAGGCGGATGAGCAAGCGGGGTTCAGGAAAGATAGTGGTATCATACAGCAGATACTGGCACTAAGATTGATAGCAGAGAAAGCTTGACGAAAGAACAAGAACATATACATTTGCTTGGCTGATTTTCAGAAGGCGTTTGACTGTTTAGATCAGAAAGTGACTTGGGCAGCGTTGGAGTCATACGGATTAGATAGCAGACTGATTCAGTTGTTGAAGGATATCAGTGACAATGTGGAGGCAGCAGTGAGAATGTGTGGGGAGTTGGGAAGTTGGTTTGGAACAAGTAGAGGTATGAGACAAGGAGTTGCAATGTCACTGAATATCTTTATCACATATCTAGAGAGAATGATGGACAAGATCAAGGAAGAGGTAAAAGAGATATTTGTGCATGGGGAAAGAAATAATAACTTAAGGTTTGTGGATGATATATTTATCATCAAGGAAGATGAAGAGAAGCTAGTGAAAACAGCGCATGTGCTAAATGAGGAAGAGAAGCAGTACGGACTGATTATGAGCCTTGATGAAATAAAAACAATAGTATTTGGAGATAAGGAAATAGGAAACAAGATCAGCATAGATGGGATTGAACTAGAGATTGTGGAGAAGTTCACATATCTGGGGAGTAACATAATTTGTGATCTAGACTGTAAGAAGGAAATAGCGACTAGAATAGCAAAAGCAAGAGCAAGTTTGAAAGTAATGGGTAAGATCTGGGAAAGCAAAGTGATTAGCTTAGGAATGAAGCTGAGCATCTTGAAAATGTGTGCATTCAGCAGCATGCTGTAAGGGTGTGAGACACTGGTGATAATGAAAGATTCGAAGAGAAAAATATTGGCATTCGATAGGAGTTGTTATAGAAAGATCCTGAGAATAGGATGGATGCAGGAGGTCACCAGTGAAGAATTATATAGGAAGATACAGTTGAAAGAGAACCTACTGCAGAAAGTTATGCAACGCAAGTTACAGCTATTTGGACCTATTTGCAGAATGAACAATGAACAAAAAATCAAGACCCTGGTATTCAGCATAATAGTTGGTTTGAATAGGAGAGGCAGACTTCACATAGAATGGGGAGATGATATGGTAGATTGGTGCAGAGCTAGTCTACAGAAAATAACCCACTCCGCACTGGACAGGGAAAGATGGAAGTAAATAGTGAGACAGGCATCAGGCTAGATGTCCTTCTAGCTATGATCTTAGGCTGCTTCTACACATGCCACCTCCCATTGGAGGTGGCATGGTAACGACACAATTCAAAGCAGGCTAACGAGGCACTAATGTGCATATTCAGCACCTCATTAGCTTAATGGCAGCCATGTAAATTTCAAAGTGTAGACTTCAAATTGCAGATTGACAGTGTAGATGCAGGCAGCTTTGAAGCAGATCTAGATAAGAGTAAGGGAATGTTGAAGTGAGGCACCATCACCCATCTGACCAAGCCTCCTCCTTTATCCAGGCTTGGGACTGGCATAGAACTCACAGAGGCTTCATGGAGGAGTTCAAGCCAAACTGCCAGCTGCCAACATCCCAACAAGGCCAATAAATGCAGAGAAACTGACCAAACAGCTCTATATAGGAAGTGATAGAGCATTTGGCTCGGATTCAGGAGATCTGCGTCCTTTTTCTGACCTTGCCATCTATCTTGGGCATGTTACATCACTTCCCTGTGTTTGTGTCTCCCCACACCTTTAGTTTGTTTTATATGTTTAGAATATAAGCTCTTTTGGAAATGGACTGTCCCTTTCAATGTATCTATACAGTAGGTCAATCGGCCTCCCCACCAGTTGGTCCTCTGTATACCATTATAATATCAATAATATTTCATTTTAAAACTCTCATGATTTAGTATTTAAAGCAAAAGGTTGAGAGCCAAGAATGCCTGCAAATGATCCACTGAGTTACTATACTAGCCTTAACTTATGAAGCTATCATATATGTACATGTTTAAAAAATGTTCCGAAAGAGGTAATTCTTCAACAGTGCCAAAGACTAAGAGGAGCAAAGTGGAGAGATCATCCACTGAGCAAACATTTCAGGTTTATGTCCTCCTTCCACATCGCTATGGCTAGATAAGTTCTTCAAATTGCGCCCCACTTTGTAAGCACTCTTTCTGGAGCCAATGCCCCCCTTGTGAAAAGGAGAAGAATTTCTTTAGGGACTTTAAATGATTAATAATAAGTTTCTATGCAGACGTCCAGGGAAAATTATCTGTGAAGTAGTGTCTCTACCTCAGACAAAGACCAACAAGAGACCCTCTTCTCCAGACCCTCAAAAGAAAGCAGAAAATCCCTTAACAGGAACATCTTTATCAGGGTCACTTTTAGGTGTAATATCTCATAAACCACCCGCTTTACTCCATCAGTAACAGTATCTTTGACGCTCTGTTTCTCCAACAACAATCTCCTTCGCTTCTTTTCTACGCTACCACCAATCCAAGGAATTCCCTCTCTGAACAGGTTTGCCAAGCCACTATCCTCTCTGCAGCCATATCTCTCCTGAAGACCCATTGACTTCATAACAGTTCCATGTTAGTTCACTGAAGTCAGGGCCCAACTGACTAAATCATCCTCCTATTTGTTTCATTTACCTCTTGAGTGAACTAATCATCTATGCTGAAAGAAGAGATCAAATCTTAGCACAGAGGGAAGGAAGGATCCTGGGCTTGAAGCTGGGGAGTACTGTGCGGATATCCTGACAACTCCCAGCCTGCTTTTTTTTATCAGACAGGTGAATTGGAAAAGTAAAACCCATAAGAGAAACAGATTGATTTCTATGCTCATTTATTCATTCTAAGTGAAACAATCCTTGGCAAACAGCACCAACCTCCCTCGTTTGATCCTTGTGTGTACTGTGCAAATAAAGTATTTAAAATAAATAAAAATTTTAAAAAGTATTAAAGTAATAGAAGGACATTGAAAACCTGCTTCACCAAACAAACACAAGCCCAAGAACAAGTATAAAGCAATTAATGAGTTAAAACGTATAATGGTCCTATGGACAACCTGCACACCAGGAACAAAGTGGTCATGCACAGTGGCCCACATGCACCAACCTAGGGGAAAAATCTCCCCATGACTCTTTAGCCGGTGTAGGCCCAGCAAAACCAGATCTTATACCTCTGCTACACACCACCATCTAGTATGAGTACGCAAGTGAGCATGTGTCAGAAACTGGATGGAGGTGGCTACCTCCTGGTTAAACATGGCTGCTGGGGGCCAAGACCTAGCTGCCAGAAATTAAAGCAGCCTTCATGAGAGTTAGTTCTAAACACTGAGAATATGAGTTGTTTATACAACTTGGCTAAATTAATTTATATAATCATCATACTCTTTGCCTTAGTGAGGAGTGGAGGGTCAGTGTATAAATAATAACTAAACAATTAGCAGCCTCATCTAATTGTTCTCATCTTAAAGTACATAATTGTTACAGAGACTTTACATTAATTTCAGTCCTCTCATTCTATGGACTATCCTGATAATTAATTACGTCATAGCTACAATTTAGATCTTAAAAATAAGACTCACAAGCAAAGCACATGCCTTCTAAGCAAAGCAAAGAGATATAAAACTAACAGATAATGAACGACAGGCTAGTTTTTGACGCGAGAAAAAAGCAAAATGAAGACATTTTACAAAAATCACACTTTGGGCTCTTAATTGTTATGACCACCCTGAGGTGTTGGTCATCCTACTTGATCAAAAGAACCAACTGTTACCTTTGCATTTTAAAAAAACCCTCTAATCTATTTAGGAGTGTCATATATACACACACAGCTAGTTTTGGGACTAATGGGATTTGTAAACTGCAGTGTTGTTTCTGTCTAATATTCCTATTTAAAAAGATTTCTACAGTAGGGTTTTTTAAACTTATGTTCCGCGGAACAGTGGCGTTCTGTGAACAACTCACAGGTAATGACACAATTCACAGGTGTGCCAAGTGCATCTGACACTTTTTTGATATCATACACTGATGGTCTATATTTTCTGTTATTAAACCCAGATACAATGTTACTTCTTCCTTGCTATGATACCTGATTAAAATTACTTCATTTTCTTTTTTTGCTATACATGATACTGTTTGCTTTTTTTTGGTCTGACAACAATTTTTTAAAGAAAAATTTCATAGGTGTTCTGCATAAAAATATTATTGTTTGGTATTCCATGGGCTGAAAAAGTTTAAGAAACATTGCTCTCCAGGATAGGTAAACTTTTTAAATCAATGAAAGCTTGAGTAAAGTATCTGTTGTGTGTCTCTGCTCATTTACATTTTCGGCTAGGAAACAGCTCAGACCCAAAGTCCAAACTTCCTGGCCTATTGGAAGTTATGACTATATATATTTGTTTGCTTGTTTATACTAGAAATTGAGGGTTTGTCTACTTTTGTTTTTCTTGGATAACTCTCTGGACAACAGGAGAATAATAGGTTTACTGCTACTAATTTACGAGTGTATATATATATATCTATATATATATATAGATATATAGATATATATATGTTAAGAAGTAAAACCTGATTATCTGGAAAAAGCAGTAAGGTTTATGCACCTTGCTTAAAACAATTTGGACCACATTCTCAGCTGGTGTACACAGCACAATTCCCAAGCCTTCAACCCTTTTTGTTTTGTTTTAAAGGGTGGTGGTTGCTTGTCAAATGTCTAATAAGCCACTGACTTGGCATCAATGATTCTCTACAGGCAGCACTACTTTCAAAAGTCAAAATCTATGAGCACCTTTCAAGCAGCTGAAATATTTAAAATGAATAAGAAAAAGCTATGCAATGTTTCCTTCTTTTCCCAAAGACTGGAGTACAGAAATAAGAGAGAGAGATGCAGACCTGTTTACCATCTAGGACTAGCAAGGCTTGAGACAAGTGACAGCTACTGGTCTGATTTCTCACAAACAGCAAGCACAATAAATACTTTGTATAGTGTATGGGAGGTAAGAATTCTAAGCTCTCTGGTGGGACACAATATTGATATCTAGGCCTGGTAGTTGTAAAATATCATGCCTTAATGCTGTGATAATGTGCTTTGGACAAAATCTACTTTAGATTATTTGTTAACATTTTAAAATCTGCTACTGCTAGTACTCACGTTTCTCTCACTCAGGAGTCTGCTCGATGTAGACAGGCTTAGTCTCTGGGCAGAAGAATTCAAAAGAAACAACATAAAAATCTGGAAGCTCTAGAAATATTTGCATAAATTGTTTTCCGCCTAGAAATTAGCATAATTAAAGTACACAGTGGTGTGTGGTGATAAGCAGGTTTTATTGGTGCTCGTTTGGGATGACCTACAAAACTCACTCAGACTTTTACCACTTGTGAGTAATGGTGCTATACCCCAACATATGCCAATAAAAACATTATATCATCACAAATAAGGCTTCTCACACATTCTGGCTTTGTCTACACTACAGCAATCTGTCAACAGAAGTGAGAGTCAAAAGAACTCTTCTGGCAAAACTTCTGTCTATGGATCACGTCCACACACAAAAGTGGATCAAAAGAGCAATCTGCTCTGTTAACAGAGAGCAGCCAGACTGCCCGACTGCTAGCTTGACAGAACGGCTAGTCAGAAGCTCAGCAAACGGGGTGGCCCAGTGACAGAAGCCCGGTCTGTTGACAGAGGCCCCGGAAGCATCTACATGGCTTTTTCGTCAACAGAAAACCATTGACAAATGTGTTATACCTGAATGTGGAGAGGCGCATTGCTGCTGGCAGAAGTACCAAGTTTTGTCAACAAACTGTCGACAAAGCACATTTTGCATGTATCGGAGGGGTAGCCGTGTTAGTCTGGATCTGTAACAGCAACGAAGGGTCCTGTGGCACCTTATAGACTAACAGAAAAGTTTTGAGCGTGAGCTTTCGTGAGCACAGACTCACTTCATCAGATGCTCATTTTGCATGTAGACACTCAGTGGGTTTTTCCGACAAAAGCCCAGTTTTGTAGGAAAAACCCTCTCATGTTGACGTAGCCTCTATGTACAGTTCTACAAAATGCGGTGTATAAAGTGGTTTAATCCACCACAAAGAGAAGGAAATCGATGCATTAAAATTAAATTTAACAAAAGAAATTTCTCTCTTTAATCACTAATTGGAAAATAGCCCAAGTACATGTGTAATGTCTTCTACATACCCATAGGCTACAGTTACACTAGTGAGTTTTGTCAGCAAAACTCCAGTTTAGTGACAAAACTAGTGGAGCATCCACACACAAAATGGGTTTTGTTGACAGTATCTCGACAAAACCTGGCACATTCCCCGACAGCCGTCTGTGTCTCCCAGATGAAGAACAGCACCTTTTGTCAACAGGTTCCGTCAACAAAAGTGTTGCATGAAAACTCTGGCGGGCCTTCTCTAGACAGACAGGGCATCCAGAACAATGGGCAGCCCTGTCTGCTGTGCTTCTGGATGCCTGTTTTAACAAGAGAGCAGACAGGCAGTCTAGCTGCTCTGTCAACAGAGCGCGGTGCTCTTCCAGTTGGCTTTTGTATGTGGCTGTACTTTGTAAACATAAATTTTGTCAGGAAATCTCTTCCAACAATGACTTCTGTCGACAGATCTCCATAGTGTAATTGTAGCCATATATGGGTTTCAATAATAACAATAATTGTAGGCAGAGCTACATTTTCCATTACAAGATTTCATTTTCAGCTGCTAATAACTTTGCTGAAGTTTAACCATTCAAAATGGAATTTTCCATGGTAGGTGTCTGCCTGATGATAAACGTGTTTGGAAAATTTCAGCCAGCATGGTTCATCTATTTCTGAGGGGATAACGCCTTGTTGCAAGAATTAAGGTTGTAGCTGTAATCACATGGGGAAAAAAAAAGTATGTGATTCTGAAATCAAAGATTATCAATAGGAGTCCAAATTAAAATCTCACAGGCAACCTTAATTGTGATATGCCTTAAGTTTTGAGTGCTTGACTTTGCAATGTTAACAATGTTCTTCTAAATGTAGTTTTTTGCGTGAGCACATTTTGATATAATTTTTTTTCATCTCCCTGTACACTTTGTGACTTGTCTTAGACTACAAACTTTTCAGGGCAGGAACTCTGTTTTTGTATGTGTTTGTATGGTGGCTTGCATGATGCAGCCTTGATCCTAATAAGGGTCACAATGCTACCATAATATTAATAATAATTTTAGTATAGAAGAGGGTAATGCTAGTCAGACTATAGCTTACGTTGCTCTGTTGCACATTTTCATATTCCACACACCTGTCTCCTTCAAGACCACCCTTTCCGTAGCTAATCTCCAGAACAGTATTTTAGCTACAAATGTCCTTTTTCATAAACAGTCTTTCATACAGTTAGGACCTGACCAATATGTGATATATTTACTGCCCTTTGGCTCATCAGTTACATTAAATGCTTATTGGAGACATTAGACTGTTTTTAGACTATGATACAGAATCACAATGTTCCTAGTTTGGTTTATTCCTCATTTCTCAGTCTTGCAGCTAACGAGATCATTCCACTTAAATAAAATTAACCTTGCAATGCTATGTCACTAACAAGCTGTTTCTTTCCACATATGGATTTTCCTCACTGTCTCTGTTCAGTAAATATAACTAGAGCATTGTTTTGATTCCTCCCCATTAATTCAGATGTATGTGTGAAAACACTGAGACAATAAGTTGCTTTGCATTTATTCAACATGCAATGTGCCTATTTATTCAAATCTACTCTCCGGACAAAATGGAATTCAGGTTGAGATGCTCTTGCCCCACCCTTCAGCCCACTTTGACACGTTCAAACAGCCATAAATCACGGATTCATGCATGCCTGCACATGTACTGCGGAACAATTGAGGTGTTTAAACGAGGAGAGAGAATCAATAGGCCAAATTCTGTGGTCCTTACAGAGGATATGGTGAGTATGGAGGTGTACAGAACCATTTGTTCAGTTCCTATGTGCTCGTTCGTTCCTCGGTTAATGACGTTCTCTGCCTTGCTGGAGGTCTCCCTGAACTGATTGCTGAGGCCGTGCTCCATGTACTGTGTGCTGGGTAATAACACGAGAGGGCCCTTTATTCAGAGAACTAGCTAGAGAAGGTGCTGCATCCCAGCTGCTATGTGCAGACATGGACTGAACAGCCGGTGCCTCCTCCCATCTCTTCCCTCCTGTACCCTGTGTGCCTCCCTCTCAGTGGAATGTAGCAAGCCCAGTGCCTCTATATGGATCTCACCCTACAGCACAGCAGGTTGTTTGCCACCTGTTCTGCAATGGGGAACCCACAGAGAGAGGGCAAAGACAGGTGGACGGGGGCAGGAAGTGAGCTGAGACAGGGAGAACACATAATATCACCTCTCGTGCCCCATGGCGGCTCTTACAAAAGAAAACACAGCCTAAAGCTGAATGATGTATTCCATGGAGCTCCCTCCAAGGGCAGGCCAGGCCTCTTAAGCCTGCTGTGAAACTGACCCTGTGTATTTTCGTTGATCGTTCTATGCAGCTCCTGGCTTCTCTGAATTAACAGCAGTGTTCAGTGAGCATAGCATGTATTGCACCCCTACCAAAGAGAAACTGGGTCCCAAGAAGGCTGGGAGCACTGCAAAGTATTTTAATGTTGGATTTATCCTAATCAATTTTTACTGGGCCCATGTGTTTGCAGGAATTGTTTTAAACACCTACGAGTGGGCTACATCAGTCATGTCAGCCCTTTAATGTTACTGAAAAACTCTGCAGAATAATAACTGAAGCATCAAAAATTAATGGACTTGTCTAAGCTGGTGGATCCCCCCCACTGCTGTAATCACACCCTGATTGTAACAGCACTGCCACAATGTACAAAGTGACTCACACAGATGTGGCTTATCACACTTTGAAACGGTGTCAAGTCACTTTTCACACTGCTGCAGTGCATATCCAATAGGGTTTGCATCAGTCCAGCTGTATCAGTACAAAAATTCCCAGTGTCGACAACCCCTTTACTATTCCTAACAGTTAGTACAGGTGTGAAAGTAGAAGTAAAACAGCATGCTTCATTCTGAGGCTGAGAGATATAACGTACACAGTCATAGTGGGGCACTGGGAGTTGCTAAATGAGTTTTTGATAGTCTCCATGGCAATGGAAAGCATACCAATAAGAGAAACCATACAGAAGATATAAGCCAGAGATATGTCTCCTTGACAGCAACAAAGGCGTGGGACTAAAAGAGCTGCAGAGAAAGTCTAAAGCGAGATCTCTTGCATCCTCCGCAGGTAGGGTGACTTTATAGGGCATAAAATGATTATCTTAATTACATATAATAGGAAAGTTTATTACTGAGAATGAAACTTTAAATTAACTGTAAATATGTATATACATATATGTGCACACTATACATATGATTATACACGATAAACCTACCATTGCAAAGTCAAGCACTCAGAAGTTTGGAATTTCTAGAATTAAGGGTATGTCTACACTTACCGGAAGATCGACTCCTCCTGGGTCGATCTTCTGGAGTCTGACTTAGTACGCCCACTGAGGATGCACTAAATCAAACCATCAGGCCTCTACAATCGGCCCTGCTACTTCTCATTGTCCTGAGGAGTAAGCAAAATCAATGGGAGAGTTTCTCCCATAACCTCCCTCTGTGTGGAGGGCCAGAAAAATCCATCTTCGATACATTGATTCCAACTACACAATTATCATTGCTGGAACCGTGTATCTTACATTGACTTTTCACTCTAGTATAGATCTGGCCTAAGATGGCTTGTGCAGCCTTAATACAGCCAGTGCTCTGTGTATATGTATTCTGATCCAGTATTTTATTACACAATCACCTACTGTTTTTTTCCATGGGACCCTGTCTCATTCAGTGCGCACTTCATGAGCTGCTATTCAATATTTTCCTTTCTCCTCAGCATTCAGAGTATGACTCTATGCTGTTTACTACACACTATTCAAGCCCTGATCTGAAGACAGGATTATCAATTTCCCCACAAGCTCTTTTCTGGCACTTACCATTACAGAATCTGTGTGGTTCACAAACATTGATCAATGGTCACAACACCACTGTGAGGTGAAGGGCTGGTATTAGCCTCATTCTACACATGGGGAACTGATGTACAGAGATTAAATTAAAAACTTTCCACTCCCTGGGAAATTAAATTGAAAACGTTTTTCTCTGGGGAGCCTAGGACCTGAGATTTCAGAGGACTTAGCATTGAATAGTACTTTATGTGTCCACCGTGGAGATATGCTCATTTTATTGTACTTTATGTGCTCACAGCTGGGTACGCTTAACAGTTCTGCAAATCAGACCCCAAACGAGGGGTCAGCAACCAAAATAGCAAGAAGAGCCATTCTTTTCAATTTGGTATAAATCTCAATAATTCAAGAGCCGCAATGCTTGTGAATACAAGACGGTCCTTAATAAATAATGTTAAATCATACTTTTTATAACCCCTTGTTGAAGAACAGCACACACATGATGATTTGTAATGTGATACATGTTTACTGCAGAACATTCACAGACTTTTTACATATTCTATTTCCTCACACTTTACATGTGTGTTTGTACCACTGTCTTCCTGACTTTCACTCCCGAATCTTCTTTCTCTCTGGAGCATGCCAACGTTTTGGGATCACATATCATTTGCTAGGATATGAGTTGTTAATTTTTTGGCTTTTTGACATTCATCTTTTTATTTTTTTCACTTTGCAATTATAGGCTACGTCTACACTAGCCCCAAACTTCTAAATGGCCACGCAAATGGCCATTTCAAAGTTTACTAATGAAGCGCTGAAATGCATATTCAGCGCTGAAATGCATATTCAGCGCTTCATTAGCATGCTGGCGGCCGCGGCACTTCAAAATTGACGCGCCTCGCTGCCATGCGGCTTGTCCCAACGGGGCTCCTTTTCGAAAGGATCCCGCCTACTTCGAGGTCCCCTTATCATGGGAATAAGGGGACTTCGAAGTAGGCGGGATCCTTTCGAAAAGGAGTCCCATTGGGACGAGCCGCGCGGCAGCGAGGCGCATCAATTTCGAAGTGCCATGGCTGCCCGCATGCTAATGAAGCGCTGGATCCCACCTACTTCGAAGTCCCCTTATTCCCGTGACCTCATGGGAATAAGGGGACTTCGAAGTAGGCGGGATCCTTTCGAAAAGGAGCCCTGTTGGGACGAGCCGCGCGGCAGCAAGGGGCATCAATTTCGAAGTGCCGCGGCCGCCCACATGCTAATGAAGCGCTGAATATGCATTTCAGCGCTTCATTAGTAAACTTCGAAATGGCCATTTGCGTGGCCATTTCTAAGTTTGGGACTAGTGTAGACACGGCCATAGTGTCAGGAGCCACAAAGAAGTCCTCATATTGCCGCATGCAGCTCTGGATCTGCAGGTTGCAGACACCTGCCCCAGACTAGCAATCTGGGCACTCAAAAATCAAGGAATACATAACTAATGGACCACAGAAAGTTTTGGTTTAAGTTACTTGCCTGTCATCACATTTGAATATTATGGAAGAGTCAGGGAAAGAATCAAATTCTCCCTGACAATATTCAGCTGCCTTTAACCAGGAGACTTCAGGAAGAGAAAGACCAGTCTCCTGGTTAAAGGCAGCTGGTCTTTCTCTTCCTGCATTCTTCTGCCTCATTCACTGCTCACCTTCACTGTTCACCTTCCAACCAACTTCTGCTACAAGTGAAGCAGGGTTCTGACAGTCAGGAATCTCCATCAGTGCAAACCGCCAATTTAGGCAAAGAGCAGATCCTGTGTATTCAGTAGAAGGAGCTGTGAAAAAAACAGTACAGTATGTGAGAATACAAAGAAAGCCAATATCCTAATGCATATGCCCAAGGGGAGTATACTAAGGTTGCCCTGGCAACCTTAATTCTGGCATTTCCTCAACTTTTGTGTGCATGACTTTGGGAACTTGGTTAAGTTCTTTTAGCGTAGTATGTTGTTTGTTTTTTAAATTTGCTAGGTTTTAAGAGCCATTTGAGCACTCCCCTCCCCCATATCTCTGAAATTCCATCATGTAACATAGTACCAATAGCTGTGTGGTTCATCAGCAGGTTTGGAAGCTCCAGGGCTCTTGCACAGACCTCTGCCACTTGACCCGGCAGAGTAGCTATATCTATCTCACGGAACTAGAAGGGACCTTGAGAAGTCATCAAGTCTAGTCCCCTGCCTGCATAGCAGGACCTATCACCTTCCCTGACAGAGTTTTTTTAAATCTGCCCCAGATACCTAAATGGCCCCATCAAGGATTGAGCTCACAGCACTGGGTCCAGCAGGCCAATGCTCCAACCACTGAGCTACTCCTCCAACTCACAAGAGTAATAAATTATCATCAACTAAGTGCATCAACATTAGACAGGAATGAGACACACACCAGTGGCTCCTCACAAATCTTTGAGAAGACTCATAGAATACTAGAACTGGAAGGGACTTCAAGCATTTATCAATGGACCATGGATATTGCTGGACGAGAATGTCCAAGACTAGAGAGGTTCAAGTGGTATTTCAAACCAACATTGAAGATGTCACCTTTCTACAAGAAGTGCAGCTCGGAAACTCACTACCTTTGGTTGTTCATTCCCTGGCCAGCCCTGCTTTCATGTTACTCACCTCACAGTCCTTTCATTTAGCTCCCATAACAAAGACAAAAAAGTCTGTTAGTCTTTAAAGTGCTCCTGGACAGCTTTTTTGTTTTGATAGTATATAGACTAGCACGGCTTTCTCTCTGTTATTATATAACAAAGACAAGATGTAACTGGTGATATAAATAAATAAAATCTTTTTGGAAATAAATGCTCATGCCAAATACAACCACAAAATCATTCACATGGCTGTGGTACTATACTTGCTCCCACATTATCCATAACATGGGCCAAATAATCTCATCTGTACTAGCTCCCTCCTTCGAAGGGGGCATGCAAACGAGCCCAACTGGAGAATAGCAATGAGGTGCTGCATAACTCCATGGGTAGTCATCAATAAAGTCTATGATACTACCTCTGGTGGAAGCAGCTACTAAATTAGAAGATACTGCCACCTGACTCTGGCACAATGTGAATAAGACCTTAGCTAAAAACATACCCTAACTACAAAGACAAATACAGGAACAGAAACAGACCAAACCCCCTGAAAATGGATAACCCACAAAGCTGCATGTGTCACTCCAAGCAACTACATGTTCTAGGTGTAATCCTTGTTCTCCTTTCACTATTTACACACCTACCCACACAAGGTCACTGTGGTATTGAGCACCTTTCACTTGCCTCCAATTTTGCTCATCTCCAATGAGTGTGTCAGGTTTAATTTATTTCTGAGTTCTGTGAGGGCAGGGCCAGGCCTCCTGACTGTTCTGAAAAGTGACTTGAATACTTCTGAGCCCTATAAAACAAGCAATAAATAATCCAGCAACCTTTGGAATGGAGCGCGTTCAACATCATGCAGAAATGGGGTTAAAATAAAAACAAAACCAGAAAACAAAACAAAACAAAAAACAGCCAACCAACAACACAGCTGAGATGTCCAGTTTTTTCCGTCAGTTGCGTGCGATCATTCTGCTGTAAAAATGTTGCACATCATCACTTATCGTTTTAACGGTGAATATAAATAATTCCAGCACTTACATTAAAACAAAGTAGGATGTTCACCTGCTTTTGCAGGAAAAATATTTCTATTCTATGGATCGATTGAATGAAATTTTATTGAAATGAAATTCTCCAGATTCTTGTGAGTTTTTTGTAAAACAAACCAAATAGTTCTTCTATTGTTTCAGCAAATTAAGGCTAATTACATAATTATTAAGTTTATTTGACTGATAGCCGAAGTATGTGACTTCACAGGACATACTGCCAAAGCTGAACAGTGCTTGACAGGCTAGTAGAGCCTAGCTGAAATATAGCATTTCCTGAAGTCACTCCAGAAAATGAAGATCTCAGGAAATCAGTGGGATTGTTAACAATGGAATCCAGAACTTATTGGGATTGGTATAAAGGCACACCCGAATGTAAAAGAAGACATAAAGTCAAAATCAGCCCTGGTGTAAGCAAGCTTGGTTCCACTGAAGTCAGTGGATCTGATTTTATTTATACCAGACATGAATTAGCTAGTTTACTCTAGAACTGAAACATGATTCACACACAAAAGATTGGAGCTTAATTGCAAGAATGATCATTTCTCTGTTCCCTACCCACTCTGTTTTTCCCCTTCCATCCCTATAATAAACTAATCCTCCATTCTCCAGACTAGGGTGAAAACATGGATTGAATTTTCCACAGACCATTAGGCAATTTGAACATCGATTTATTTGGGCTTGTGAGTTCTGAGAACTTCTGAAAGCAGGCGCTAATAATCTCAGACTGAGCTTCCAAAAAGAGATATCGGGGCCACATTTGAAAATATCATTCTAAATGCTTAGGACATGTTGAAACCAGCTATGTTGCTTAATTGATGTTCTTCCATGTACAGTATAAGCCTGGTGCAAGGAGTGCATCCCAGTGAGCCATACCTGAACCAGCAGGTGATGAGTTATCAGAGGCAATTACCTACAAGTTTTATGACAGGCCCAACAACATTCAACCAGGGTTCAGCCAGTTCACAGGTGAGGACCAAACCTAAGAGATCTCAAGGCAGGTACAAAAGCTTGAGATAAGTATCAGAGAGGTAGCCATGTCAGTCTGCATCTTCGAGAACAACAAGAAGTCCTGTGGCACCTTATAGACTAACAGATTTTTGGAGCATGAAAGCTTATGCTCCAAAATATCTGTTAGTCTATAAGGTGCCACAGGACTGCTTGTTGTTCTCTAAGCTTGAGATAATCAACCAGTCTGTCCAGTCTGTGCGGTGTCACTACCTGGCTGGAAGTATTCCCATTGCCTAGTTAGTTCTGATAGCTGTTCCTTTCTTCAGCCAGCTGCTCAGTGACTGTGACTGTGACATGCGGAGAACCTTTTAGCAAAGTCAGTTCAGCAGAGGGTTTGAAAAAAAGGGCAGCTAAACCATGGAATAATTTTCTGGTAAAGAAACTGGCTTCCAGAACTTTGCAATCCTAAAGCAGATGTTACCCTAATATTGAGTTCTGAAAAAATATTACTGCTTTTGAAGAGACGCATAGCAGGGGGGCCGGAGGGGTGGGGGCAGATGCAGGTGTGTAGCTCTTGCAGACAGGGCAACGGTCCCAAAGGTGATCTCAGGGCTGACCTCTCTGAGGAACAGGAAGGCAGCTGCCAGAAAATTCAGCACAAGCTGCAGCATGTCCATGGGGGGTCATCGCACCTGATCAGCTGTGTCACCCACAAACAGAGGGCAAGCACAGTGGGCACGGTGAGAGTTCTGCTGTCTTTCACAGGGGTGGGCGAGCCCACAGCAGTGGCATGGAAGGCTGTTGGGAGGGGCCCCTTTATGCGCACATCCCCTCAGGCTCCAGCAGAAACCTCTCAGGAAGACCTGGTGACTTGCAACCCCGGCTGACTTGGTTATGGGTGGCCATTTTGCCGAGAGAGCTGCTGGGCTGTCTGGCCTCTCTTTGTCAACAGAGAGGATCACTCTTTCAGTGTGCCTTAGTGTCTGGACGCCATCTGTCAACAGGTGTTTGATTGCAAGTTATCTTCCAACAGAAGCTTCTGCTGATAAAACCCTGCCATCTAGAAGTAGCTGGGCTACAGGTCTTCTTGTTTTTTCCATCCTGTCCTGTAAGACTTGGCCAGCAAACACTGGGGTCTGCAACATGTTTCTTTGGAGGGGAAGGAAAAAGAGTAAGATTGGTGTATAATGAAAATCACTAAAATGGTAATACTGAATATTTTGTCCTAATTATTATTAGATAAAGATCTGAACAAAATTCTCCAGTTTGGGCTGCATTCACTCAAACTGGATTGAGAGCTACAGTTCTGCAAATTACTCATTTTTATGAGTAAACCACCAGAAACAAACACCCCAGACGTTTGATGCATCAGTCTCTCTCTCTGTTACAGGTTTGAAATCCAGCACGTCTATAGCTAACAGCCTTACACAATCTTTTTCTGCTAAAGGGATGGGAAATACAATGGCAGAACAGTAGCTGGGATAAATAAGAACAGCAGCTAAATGCAAAGGCTTTTTCTCTCTCAACTCTGGTCTGAAACAAGAATGGGCTGAAGTGAATCAGTATCTTTGCTGTCAAGTCCAGAAATAATTTTTTAAATGATGTAGTAGACAAAGAAGACACTTTTCAGACTCGGTTGCCAAGATTGGTCACTGGTGCAAATTCACTGATATCAGTGGAGTTATTCTGGGGATGAACAGCAGCAGTGGTAGTTGAAGTGGCTGGGATGTTTACACTAGCAGCTAGCACTTTGCTTGTATCTTGGGGTTATCTTCCTTCTGACACTGTTACCTTCAGCGTAGGACTTCTGAGCATGCTGACAGCCTGGGACGTGGGGAGAACATATGTCTCACGAGGGCAGTCTTGAAAGAAGGGGATTACCATTAGTTTTTAGGCACAGTTTCTATATCTACACAATATTCAAGCCTGATAATCTTAACATTAGCCACACAAGGCTGCAGTTTAACTGAAAATTAGTGGTTAATCTCACCAAGAGGGTAGTGACCTAAGGCTTTTTTGCCCCAATCTCATGGGTTGACGCACTTCATTCAGTGCCAGTTGTAGTAACATTGTGGGGAATGCTTGTTTGAAAAGACTTCAGTGTTTTAAGCACAGTGTCACTCGACTCAGCTCAGAACGGATCTACACAATACAGTGCTTAAAGAGCTGGTGGCTGTTGGAACCTTCATACAGGTGGAATGTCTGTGGGCATGGACCTCGGAGGGGAGCCCAGTCTGGTCTGCTGATGGATCCCAGGAGAGCCTGGAGTCCATCAGCAGAGGGGCTGGACTTGACCTCCCCCGGTTCGGCAAACTCCTTGGTCATGTCCCACGGATGCCAGACCAGGGATGTCCAACCTGTACTAGCGCACACACCACGGAGCTGATCGCAACAGTAGGAAATAGTGGGCATGAAAGTCAAGTGTAGACAAGCTTAGAAATGCAAATGAAATTCTAATTGTTAGACAGCAGAGAGACACCGATTTCAGAGAAAAGGCTTTGAGGCTGATGGTCTTGGGGGTTTATTTTAACACAAACATTTACTGATCACTTTGCACCCAAAGTTTGGCTCGGCCTTTACTAGTCAAAATACTAGTTTTAGTAGTCACTCATCACAGCTTAGTTCCTGGGCACCAAAAAATTACAACAAGAAATATTTTACATGCAACAGAGTTTTCACCATTGCCACCTTTCTTGCTATGTTCTTTGTTTAGGTGAATTATTTCTGTTTGGCCATGTCTATGCAACAAGCAGTACAGCAACATAATTATGGCTCTTAGTTGTGCTGCTACAGCATAGACACTTCTCACAGGGATGGAAGGGTTTTTTCTATTGTTGTAGACAGAAGCTGTTTTCTGTCACCTGAGCTGGGTTTTGAACCAGTGATGATGGATGCTTGCCCAGGCCAAATCGGAGCCAGTTGTGTTGCAGCCTTTCACAGAGGGTTGCCACACCACTCAGGCTTGGTCTAGACTGAATGAAAAATCGATTTTAGATATGCAAATCCAGCTATGATTAATTTGATTTTTGCCATCATCCACTCAGTGGGAGGTTGATGGGAGAAAATCTCCTGTCAACTTCCCTTTCGCCTTATGACTGCCAGGAGTACTGGGGTCGACAGCGGCCCCATGACAATTCAATTTAGTGCGTCAAATCCATGAAGATTGACTGTCAGCGTGTCGGTCTTCCCATAAGTGTAGATATACCCTCAGGTGTTCACCAGGTTGCCACACCACTCACTTATGATTGCAGTGGGTGGGCTTAGAGCAGGGGTGAGCAATACTTTTCACAGAAAGGCCACTCCACAAATTTTGGTACTAGTTGGCGGCTGGTTCTGGGCCCCTTGCAGAAGGGGTGGGGCCTTGGGCAGAAGGTGTGTGGCCGGGGGCTACAGAGTAAAACAAAGAGAGCGTGTGACTGTGAAAGAGAAACACTTCAGGTCTGAGACAGACTGCGTGACACCGTTTGAGTGTGTGCTGCAGTGTGTGTGACAGACTGTGTATGTGTGGCACAGACTGGCTAGGTGTGACAGTGACACAAAGTGTGAGCGCTGGAAGCTGCTGGGTAAGTTTCTGAGAGAAGCGAACCTCTGTCTCCTTAATGAAAACCTGTCCTGCTCTGCACTCCTGAGTGAGGCACTTATCATTCGTGCTTCAGACTGGAACGGCTCCACTGTGTGTGTCCCTCTCTTCAGTCCCTGCTCTGCAAAGATGAGGTACGGGGGCACGGGAACAACATGACTTCAGCACTATCCGCTCCCCTTCCCCTGCCCTTCTGAACAGCTACCAGCAGACTGCTAGGAGCAGTTTGGGTGTAGATGGAACCAGGGGATGGAAGAGGCAGCTGAAAACATGCTGCTGGCTGTATGTACACTGTGCTAATCAGCTGGGTGGGCCAAAGATATATGTTTGGCAAACCTGGGGCTGATTTTGCCCACCCCACGGGTACAGGCTCAGGAGTCAATGGGGTCAGGATTCTGGTGGGGTGGCAATGGGGCACCTGAAAGGAGAAGAGGAAAGTCAAACGGGGGGAGGGCAAATCTATGGCTCCCCCACTTTAAATGGCACTCTGCAGCCTGTGACCTCTGGAGTACATTGCTTCCCAGTACCTCGCTCCCCTATGTGGGCAACTCTTGACCCTTGGAGAGTTGCTTTGGAAACCTCTCTGTGTGTAGTCTTCAGCAGGTGGTGGGGCATCCTTTCTGAGTGGGGAATGGGAAAACTGCAAAGTCAATGCTGGCATCATTTGGTTTTTGCTGGAAGACAATTCTGTGGTATTTGACTCGGAAAACTTTGTGTGAGCACCAGGTCTCTGTGCATGGTATTGGTTGCAGGATCAGCATCTCAGTGAAGGTAGCTTTTTGTGACTGCTCAATCATAAGAAACAAATATGAACTAACAAAACAAAAAGCAGTCAAGTAGCACTTTAAAGACTAGCAAAATAGTTTATTAGGTGAGCTTTCGTGGGACAGACCCACTTCTTCAGACCAGAACAGACTCAATATTTAAGACACAGAGAACGAAAAACAGTAAGCAAGGAGGACAAATCAGAAAAAGATAATCAAGGTGAGCAAATCAGAGAGTGCAGGGGTGGGGGGAAAGATCAAGAATTAGATTGAGTTAAGTATGCAGATGAGCCCCTATAGTGACTCAGAAAGTTCCCATCACGATTTAAACCATGTGTTAATGTTCCGAATTAACACATGGTTTAAATCGTGATGGGAACTTTCTGAGTCACTATAGGGGCTCGTCTGCATACTTAACTCAATCTAATTCTTGATCTTCCCCCCACCCCTCAACTCTCTGATTTGCTCACCTTGATTATGTTTTCCTGATTTGTCCTCCTTGCTTACTGTTTTTGGCTCTCTGTGTCTTAAATATTGAGTCTGTTCTGGTCTGGCTATGGTCTGAAGAAGTGGGTCTGTCCCACGAAAGCTCACCTAATAAACTATTTTGCTAGTCTTTAAAGTGCTACTTGACTGCTTTTTGTTTTGATAGTGTATAGACTAGCACGGCTTACTCTCTGTTACCATTCAAATATAAACTAAGTGGATTTCCTGCAACTAGAGAAGTCACAATGCAATTCTTACTAACACCAGCAGATGGCCAAATATTACCATGTATTCCTCGGCTACGGTTACACTACAGTGCTCTGGCAACAGAAGTCACTGTTGGGAGAGATTTCCTAACAAAACTTCTGTCGACAGAGCAGCCAGGCTGCCAGGCCACACTCTCAACAAAACAGACACCCAGAAGCACAGCAGACAGAGCTGCCCATTTTTATGGATACCCTGTCTGTCAAGAAAAGCCCCCACAGAGCGTCCACACAGCTTTTTTGCCAACAGAACCTGCCGACAGCAGCATTCTGCCTCATGGCTGAAAGGCAAAATGCTGCCGGTGAAAGTGCTGAGTTTTGTCAACAAACTGTCAACAAAATGCCTCTTGTGTGTGGACGTCCCACCAGTTTTGTCAACAAAACTGGGGTTTTCTTGGCAAAACTCATTAGTGTTACCATAGCCCTAATGTTTACAGAGAAAAGACCACACCGTGTGGAACAAAACTAAGCATGTACATTTAAGAAATGTCATGCACATACTTGCCATTTACTTTTTTTTTTCTTTTTAAATATTGCAAACTTCATGAAGAATTATACAACTTCTCTTCCTTCCAGGAATAATCTCACATTTTCACCAAAATATAGCCCAGCGTTTTGACCTGCAAGATGCTATATGAAAGCTAGATAAATATTATTTCTCCTGTCAAATATTTGTAAAGACAAAGTCCAGAAAACACCAATATTATTTGACTTGACCAACATGCAATTTAACCAGCATTCTCATTTACCGCCAGAAGATGGCAGAAAAGAACACCAGTTCTTCCAGTGCAGATTCAAAACCCCAATGAAATTAGAATTCATAAAACGTTTCATTTAAAAAGGCAAGGTGTTACACTACTTAAAAATACATGGCATTATTTTTACACAAGCAATTTCATAGTCTTGCCTGTTTCAAATAAAAACCTGCAGTTTCACTATAATGTTGCACTGTATTATGAAAGTTTATTGTACTATGCATTTGGTGTTTAAATGGTGCAAAAAGCTTTGCTGATACGATAATTTATACAGCTAACGTGTACATAAAGCCAAGGAGGTAATATTTTTAAAATCATCCATGTCAGTGACCCTCCCCATCCCCCAAAATGACTTGGACATGTTTCCCAAGCGTAACCTAGGGCCTTGGCTCCAGGTGGTTATCACAGATCCATTCCATTTTCCACAAGAGTATAGCTAATAATGTTGGTGTCCTACGTTGTCTCCAATTTGAGAAACTGCATTCTTCTTACATCAGTTCCCTTAGCACTTTGAAGTGGATACACATTTTTGCTTTATTTTCTGTCTCAAGCAGTTGTGTATTGTTGTGTATTATTCAGCAGTTGCTGTGTCCTGTATTACTCCAGAGGTGGCTGAATGTCATGGGTGAATGGACTGATTTCTGGATATCAAGTACTTTTTTTTTCTGCTTGGATGAAAGGTGTATATATGCGAGCCATTCCAATGCCTTTGCAAACTAGTCCTTGAAATGCCTCCGCTTGTACCTCCTTTTCTGTTGTTAATCCTTCTGAAAGCAACCTTTTCGGTAACGGAGGTGGGCTTTTAGGCTTTGTGGAAAGAAAAGAACAGCTCAGAAGTATGACTCATCCCATGAAGATAACCAAGGACATGAGCTCTGAGACTGAAGAGTTGCAGAGAGGATTTAATCTCCATGAGAGTTTAGCTCCAGCAGACTCTGCTGCATGAGGCTTACTTTGCCAAGCAAACATTCCTCAAGGTGAAGGATGAGGGCATTGGAAATTGTAACGTGTGATTGACTCTGAGATTTTAAGGGCTTGAGCGTGGCTTTCTTCAGTGTGCAGAATGCTGGGTGGGATAAAGTTGGTGTACCTGGCTTTTGCCTAGCCTACCTTGCCAACTCCAGCATCCAGGGCATGATGGAGACACAGCTGAAACGTTCTTGCACTCTTAGTATTCTCCAGGGCCCCGTCTACACATGCACGCTACTTCGAAGTAGCGGCGCCAACTTCGAAATAGAGCCCGTCACGGCTACACGTGTTGGGCGCTATTTCGAAGTTGAAATCGACGTTAGGCGGCGAGACGTCGAAGTCGCTAACCCCATGAGGGGATGGGAATAGCGCCCTACTTCGAAGTTGAACATCGAAGTAGGGCACGTGTAGCCGATCCACGTCCCGCAACATCGAAATAGCAGGGTCCGCCATGGCGGCCATCAGCTGAGGGGTTGAGAGATGCTCTCTCTCCAGCCCCTGCGGGGCTCTATGGTCACCGTGTGCAGCAGCCCTTAGCCCAGGGCTTCTGGCTGCCGCTGCTGCAGCTGGGGATCCATGCTGTATGCACAGGGTCTGCAACCAGTTGTCGGCTCTGTGGATCTTGTGTTGTTTAGTGCAACTGTGTCTGGGAGGGGCCCTTTAAGGGAGCAGCTTGTTGTTGAGTCCGCCCTGTGACCCTGTCTGCAGCTGTTCCTGGCACCCTTATTTCGATGTGTGCTACTTTGGCATGTAGACGTTCCCTCGCAGCGCCTATTTTGATGTGGTGCTGCCCAACGTCAAAGTTGAACGTCGACGTTGCCAGCCCTGGAGGACATGTAGACGTTATTCATCGAAATAGACTATTTCAATGTCACTACATCGAAATAAGCTATTTCGATGTAGTGTGCACGTGTAGACGTAGCCCAGGTGACTTAAAGACACTTTGGGAGCTGTTAGCAGGATTTGGGGGTACAGAGGTAATGGGATTCTGGATGCTAGTCAAATACGAATATTATGTAATATTGGGGGACATCCTCAACCCTTTATAACTATTTAGTGTAAATTCTTGCTACGTTCTTAGTCGATTATTATAGAGCTCAGCAGGTCAACAGATTGCTGATAACAATGCATAACGCCATTTAGCAACTTGCTTTCAACCATCTAGAACATATGCTGCTGATATCTGTAATGTGCTAAAAATCTCTTTTTAGCCATGGTGCCTTAATATGAAGGGTGACATACTTTGATATTACTCACAGAATGAATGTTGGAGCTCAGAACTGAATCCCCAACTTAGCTTTGTCTGTGCCAATATTTTTTCCCGACAAAGCAAGGATGAAGATGTTCATTTGGTATTTTAAAAAGAGAGCTTTTAACTCATGTAAGCCACTTAGGAGCGCAAGTCACATAAACTTCCCTCACTTGAACGAGATCAATGCTCAGTGACCTTCCAATAGGCTTGTGTTCTTAAATCTCTTAGGCAATCACACCAATCGGGGCACCATTTCAGGTTTTAGGTTTGAAGGAGCTTCTTTAACCATGACTCCAGGGGCTATCTAGCCACTTGAAAGCTCTAGTTTTCTGGTAGACGGTTCAGCAGTTAGCTGACAGGAACCTCGTCTCTAATTCCTATAGCAAAGAAAGACAAATGGTAGACCCGCTCAGCTCTAATGACACGTTCTGACATCTTGTCAAGCATCAGAGGGGTAGATGTGTTAGTCTGGATCTGTAACAGCAACAAAGGGTCCTCTGGCACCTTATAGACTTACAGAAAAGTTTTGCGCATGAGCTTTCTGACCTCTCGTGACAAGTCCCCTTCGGGATACTGTTAGGATGAGCAGAGCAGCAGGGCCCCCAGAGCAGCCGGGGGCAGGACAGAGTTCTAAGGATCTTCCTGTGCACAAGCAATGAATCCATGCTTTGCACCCCACTGGCAGCCAAGCTCCCCTCTTTCCCCTGCCCACTCATGGCCCCCAATGGTTATCTTCTTCACCTTCCTCCCAGCACTTCTTGCTTACTGCCATCAGTTGTTCTGTGGCCCCCAGGAAGCTCTGGGAGGAAGGATGAGGAATGGGAATGGGACTTACCTAGGGAGGGGTGCAAAGAGGTGAGTTGTGGATTTGGAGATAGGGTTGGGCTGGAGCTGGACAGGCAGGGGCAGGGGATTGGGCACCGCTGGAAGTTAGCAATTATGCTACTTGGGTTGGGGACAAATTGGCCAGTGTGCCAGTACACAGGCCCCATAGGCCCATATGGTAATCCCCCATTGATGTAATGCACTGTAATGAATCACAGGACGGGATGTAATAAACAGATCCGGTTGCATATCAGGCAAACTTCAGTAGTTTAACTGGTTACTTACACATGCACATAGCTGCTTTGCATTCATAGCTGTGCTAACTGCATTAACAACTGAGTATCAGCCTGGGTATCTTTTGGAAATCGTGCTAAAAATTTACCGGGGTGTAGTATTTTTGTGTATGGCAACTCAGTTAAATTCTTTCCCAATGTAAAAGAAGTTTGACAAAGTACAAAGACTTAAAAGAACTGTCATTCAGCCTAATTCATTTGTGAAAGTATTTGTGACTCAAGGATTTGATTTGAGCAATTTGAGTGGATATAATTTAAGCTATAAACTTTTCAGTTTGAGAAAAATCACTTGCTTGGAGGAGAGGGTCTTCTGGGAGCACTCTTATGACTGAGACTATTGCTGACTTTATGGCAAGTGTAATTCCACATGGAGACACAAATAGCCTTTACAGGCAGTTTTAAAATGTCTGATTCTATAATGTCAGGGGAAACAGATCATCTACAAGTAAAATGGCTCAATAAAGAGTAAACAAAGTGCATTGCCAATTTCTATGTGCTGCTTTTTTTTGGCATGTCCATAAAGATATTTTGATCTCCTCCACTGACTGGTGCCAGTTCCCAAATATACTAAAACCCATGAGAAATGGTTCTTCAGCAAAATGGTAACAGACCGAATTCTCCTCTCAGCTACAACAAACCTATCCCACTCAATTTATGCAGAAGACTCAGGCAGTATGAAGTCGCACTGTCATAAATAAGTGGTGTCTTTGGTCCAACCACCTTTCCATGATCCAAAAAAACAGCAACGAATTAGCAGGAAACTTCCTTTCTCATGTCACTAGAATAAGGACATTTTGGGTGCAAAAAAGAACCCAATTTCTTATTGTCTGTCTGTAAGTAACTCTTTGTACATAGCATAACAATTGCTGTAATGATTAGCAAATTAATTTCACACACTTACCCCAGTTACTTTGCTTTTCATTTTTTTCCCCATTCATGTTAACTTAACTGTATTCTGGCTTTCTTTTGAAAAGGTTAGTCTACAATCACAACAAGTCTGTGCATGACTTGTAAACGTGCAAACAATTTTCAGTATTCTCAGCCTGATCCTGCAAAGTGTCCTCAACTTCCCACTGAATTCAGAGACAGTTGAGTTCCCGCTGAACTCAAGAGACACGGGAGGTTACAGAGGACACAGAGGTTATAGTAGTGTTGATCTGCCATTTAACAAGGGTATTGTCCCTAGTTCCACGTGGTCCCATCTTTATTACACTCAGTTCCTAGCAGGATTAGGTCCTTAGCTACCCACTTTACAACCATAAAGAGTAGTTAGTGAATTTGGGGGAAGCCTCACTTCTATTTATTTATATTTAGTCATATAGCATTATTGGCAAGGTCAGACTCCAAACCTTAATGATGCTGCACCGTAAGTGGGGAGGGGAAGGATGAAGGAGATTGACACAGTTGTACAAATTAAAAATCTGGCCCCTTCTGGAGACAGGGCTCTGGACTCAGTACACTGTTGCCCAGATCCAGTATGGCAATTACAATCTTTCTAGCTCTGCTTTGCACTGAATTACAGTTATTTTCATTTCCTGCATGGTGGCTTGCAGCTGCACAGCCTGAAAACAAACATGCCCAAGACTTGGCACTTCTGAAAGCCACATGAATTTTGATCAGTCACTGATTAGAAAAATGCCAGGTAATCTCTGCAGGCGCGCGTAAGTGCCTGCTCCCAAACTAATCACCCAAGTCAAGAGGTAGCTGCTAAGCAATTAAAACCCGGAGGACAATCACTTTTGAAATAATACTAGAACAAAACAAATGAAGAGTAAGATGGAATTCTTCCTCGAAAGAGGTGAGGTTGGGTTTCTTACTGATTTTTTGCAACTTTGTAAAAAACCTGAATGGTAACACAGCTGCCAGGTGATAGCCTGGATCATCTGCAGAGTAGGCCAGCAAACATTCAGCATATGTCTTCAATATGTGGCAGATTGACCCAGTCAGGCTCGGTCTTCCAGGGCTCGATTTCATGTGCCCTACTAGCCGGGGCCGAACCCTGTACTCCTCAATATCATGAGGAGTAAGAGACGTCAATGGGAGAGTTTCTCCTGTCAACCTCCATCTGCAAGGATGGCCAGATAAGTTGATTGTAGATAAGTCGATTCTAGCTATGCAATTGCTGTAGTGAGAATTGCATATCTACAATTGAATTTAATATCTAGTGTAGACCTGGCATCAGTAATTGTGGACTGCAGTTTGTGTGGGTAGCCATTTGCTGATGTGCCTAGGATCGGTAGCTGAGGGCTATAGCAGACTCACATGCTCTCTGGATTCGGCACAAGAGGAAGCTGTGTAACACAGGCTGACCAGTGGGTTACCCTGCCACCAGGAGGGAAGAGGATGGAAAGAGTTGTGCCTCTCCATTATGTCTCCATGTTTCCAGGAGCAACTCACCTGCTTTTTGAGGAGACGAAGAGAGAGGTAGGGAAACTGCGTCCCTTTTCCTTTTGTAAGAGAGGGTGGCTCCTGGGCTGAAGGACTCTTCCCATGTGGGAAAGAGCAGGTGACTGCCCTACAGAGAGCTGGAGTGAAGAGAGGAGGCTCAGGAAATTGCAAAGAAATGGCAGAGAAAATGAAGGGCCCCTTCAAGGAAGACCCTGAGAACAAAGAAGCTGTGGCAGAGATGACCCCAGGGAGCAGGCTGGCAGTAGGGGAGGAGTTACTGTAGGGAAATTCAGATGAAGTTTGGGCCTAGAAGTTCAGAGGCCCAGAGGCCAGTGCCAGAAGGCTAAGCTCCCTCTAGGCAGATCTGGGACAACGTGCGCTGGGAACTGGCTAAAACAGAAGAAGAGTACTGGCAATGGAAGAGGACACCAGAGCTTACGGTGACGGACTTTCTGTTGGGACCCTTGAGCACTCTTAAAAATGGTTTCTGTTGTTAAACCAGACCCAAGAGGGCATCTTTTTAACCACATGAAAACTTGTGTGCTGTTTTGAGGGGGGGTGGGGTGGCGGGGAGGGGAGTTGCAAGGGGAGGAAAAAAGGGCCAGCAGACCCTTGCCACAAGGGAGTGTGCAGTAAATGGCCACTCCATGACACCTGTCCTCTTATGGCAGCAGCATGAAGGGCAGTGAGTGAAGATACTAGAGTCAGCCTGTTGGCTCAAGAGGTAAGATGATCTCTCAGGGCTAGATTCACTGCATGCTGACCTTGAGCTCCTCCAAAGTGTTGCATCTGCCTGTCTCTCACCCTGTCCAGCTGGATCTCTGTGGAGGGTCAGACCAAGGCAGCACAGGAGATTTTCCCCACTACAGGCCTTCTTAGGTTGCAGCAGGAGCCATTGGCTACGTCTACACGTGCACCCAACTTCGAAATAGCTTATTTCGATGTTGCGACATCGAAATAGGCTATTTCGATGAATAACGTCTACACGTCCTCCAGGGCTGGCAACGTCGATGTTCAACTTCGACGTTGCTCAGCCCAACATCGAAATAGGCACAGCGAGGGAACGTCTACACGCCAAAGTAGCACACATCGAAATAAGGGAGCCAGGCACAGCTGCAGACAGGGTCACGGGGCGGACTCAACAGCAAGTCGCTCCCTTAAAGGGCCCCTCCCAGACACACTTTCATTAAACAGTGCAAGATACACAGAGCCAACAACTAGTTGCAGACCCTGTATATGCAGCACGGACCCCCAGCTGCAGCAGCAGCAGCCAGAAGCCCTGGGCTAAGGGCTGCTGCCCACGGTGACCACAGAGCCCCGCAAGGGCTGGAGAGAGAGTATCTCTCAACCCCCCAGCTGATGGCCGCCATGGAGGACCCCGCTATTTCGATGTTGCGGGACGCGGATCGTCTACACGTCCCTACTTCGATGTTGAACGTCGAAGTAGGGCGTTATTCCCATCCCCTCATGGGGTTAGCGACTTCGACGTCTCACCGCCTAACGTCGATTTCAACTTCGAAATAGCGCCCAACACGTGTAGACGTGACGGGCGCTATTTCGAAGTTACTGCCGCTACTTCGAAGTAGCGTGCACGTGTAGACGCAGCTATTATGTTGCATTTTTGTTCTGCGGCAGCACTAAGGAAACAACGCTCATCAATGCAAAACCTTCTTCCTATGAAAACAGAGGAAGCGGAGGGAAGAGTGGTAAAGCTATACACAAATCTAAAGGATACCCTCAGCTTAAACAACATAGGTCACACGTCACTCTGAAAATTGCTAACTTACAACTAGCCCTTCGGATTATGATCAAATGGATCTGACAACAGAGGGGAAAAAAAGGTTCCTCTATTTTTTTTTCTGGCTTGATTGTGCACTTGCCAGCACTTTCATTTGGTCAGTTTCACTCCTTCTGCCACACCATTATTTCCCTTGTCATTCATGTGGGTCTTTCACAAAGCAAGCAAAGAGAGAAAACACTTACAAATAGGGGAAAATGGAACAGTAAAGCCACATACACTGATAGAGTGATTCAGTGGCAAATAGAATACCCAGCTTAAGAATATGACTGTGTCATTTTAAAAATAATTAGTCTGAAAAGAATGCAACTGGGTTTTGTTCTGCAGAATCTTCACCAAACTAAAGAAGTCAGTGACAACAGGCAAGCTTTTGTGAACGTAACAGTTGAGTCACACATGCTGGTAATACTTTTTCCTGTTTGAACAAATGGAGAAAGAAAGGAGAGAAACAGCATCACATTTACAATCCTGCTGTCACTCCCTGTAGGGAAGTTTGATGCTTCCCATGGCTAACCAGGAAGCTCTACTGAGAAGAAGCCTTATCTGTGCCTTCCAGGGATCAGCTCCTCAAGCCTCAAGCACTCCCTTCCCAACAGGCTATATAAGTCCTCTGTAGGTAAGGGGTAGGTGCACTCCAGCCCCCAAACTCTCTGACTGTCTCCACTGGACAGTTGCAGAATTCACAGATCCCCAAGGAACAGGACACCCAGCTTCCCAGTTATGCCTCAGGATCACCACTTCATTTCAGTGGACAGCCGCTGTGGGCCCGGGGAAAAGGTGGGGGAGAGAGGCCCAGTTCCATGCCGCAGAAGGGGCGGTGCCAAGGGTGGAAGGGGCAGGTCTTAGGGCAGTCAGGCCTGCCCATCCCACTGCATGCGGAATGGCAGCACGGTGCTCCATAATGTTTCAAAGGGGCCCAGAGCTCCAGCCACCTCCGCAGCTACTGCCGCAGCAGCTGGAGCTCCGGACCTCTTTGAAATTCTGGGCCCAGGGTTAACTGCCCCCTTCCCCCCTCTTTCCCTCAGTCGTGGGCCTGCACACAGCACTTAGAAACGTTGATGGTGAAAACAAGTATCCACTTATTTAACAAAGAACAGTGATTTGAGCAGATGCCTGTAGAATTAATGCACACAGAGAGCTACCTTTAAAATAAAACATCCGGCATTCAGAGAACTGACACTCTTGGTTAACTGGCATCTGCCAGGCCGGTGACTGTGGGGCCAGCTGCCCTGCCAGGACTGGTGGAGCGGGTTCAGTGACTTCACTGTAGCAACCAGCATACTTGATTGTCCAGGCACCCCAGGAGTGCTGGACAATAAAGCTTTTACTGTAACAAGACATCTCCCATCTCAATCAGTGCTTCTCTCCTAACATTAAACAGCCAAACCAGGTATGAGCCACAGGTCATTAGACAAACCTAGATGGCAGCTTGTTCCTAGGTGAGGACACCTGGGGTGTAACTCCATACCCCAGCCCTCAGATATAGTTCCAAGGATCCATTGTTTTCACACATAAATAGGGTAACCTGTGCTGTTTGTTAGCTCCAAGACGTCACAATCTCTTGTTAAGCACTTTGCCCAGGCTGTAATACAATACTCAATATACATAGAGCCGCATAAGTAGATAGGCGCCTGCTTCCCCAAAGAAGCTTGGTCACATACGAACATAAGAATGTCTGCACTGCGTCAGACCAAAGGTCCATGTACCACAGTGTCTGTCTTCCGACAAAGGCCAATGCCCGATTTCCCAGAGGGAGTGAACAGAACAGGTAATCACCAAAGCCATCCCTCTCCTTTCATCCATTCCCAGCTTCTGACAAGCAGAGACTAGGGACACCATTCCTACCTATACTGGCTAAAAGTCATTAATGGACATAACCTCCATGAATTTACCTAGTTCTTTTTCGAACCCTGTTAAAGTTCTGGTCTTCACAACCTTCTCTGGCAAGGAGTTCCACAGGTTTTCTATGCACTGTGGGAGGAAAAACATCCTTTTGTTAGTTTTAAACCTGCTACCCATTAATTTCATTTGGTGACCTCTAGTTCTTTTGTTATGGGAACAAGTAAATAATTTTTCCTTATTCACTTTTTACACACCAGTCATGATGTTATAGACCTCTATCATATCTCCCCTTAGTCTCCCTTTTCTAAGCTGAAAAGTCACCTTCTACTGACCAGCCTCATCACTTCTTACATATTAGCTGTACATACATTTTGCAATGACTATCACCTGCAGAGATACAAACTTTCAGTAAAGCCTTATGCTATGGCCCCTTTTCGTCTTGAGAGACAGTGGTTAGCAGCGGTGGTGAGGATCTATGGGCAGTGTTTGAATCTGCAGCTTCTTTCATGGCTTATCCATCCAATATTGGATTTCATGGTCAATTGCAAGAACCACCGGT
Organism: Carettochelys insculpta; assembly: GCF_033958435.1. Lineage (NCBI taxonomy): Eukaryota > Metazoa > Chordata > Testudines > Carettochelyidae > Carettochelys > Carettochelys insculpta. The sequence continues at coordinate 21,047,731 of NC_134152.1, forward strand.
CAGTCTATTTCTGAATTCTGGAGTCCGAGAGTTTTTCCTTCTGAGATGATGTTCTTTTGTGTGGTTTGCACATATACTACCAAAGGATGATGTGCCCTGTCTTAGCAATCATCGCCAGGCATTTCAATCTGATGATGTAGACTCCCAGAATTTTGGATCGATATTGAACTTTTTCATGGCATTTTTGCATCCTTGAATCTTAGCTTTGGTCTTCTTCTTGTTTTCAGCCCACATGACAGTTCACTGAAGAGGATTTCTTTGGGAAGACATTCGTCACCCATTCTTCTCACATGACCAAGCCATCATAGTCTGCTGCTGTTGAGGATCGCTATGAGGCTGGGTATGCCAGACCTTGACAGGACATCTTCATTTGAAACTTTATCTTGGCAGTTGATATTCATAATTCTGCAGAGGCAGCAAAGATGAAAGCTGTTCAATTTTTTCTCCTGGTTTGAGTAGGTGGTCCATGCCTCAGAAGCATATAGCAGGATACTCAATATACATGCCTGGTAGATTAGTATCTCTGTTTTCACTGTCAGCTTAGGATTGTTCCATGCTCATTTCGTAAGCCTGCCAAAAATAGCAGTTCAGTTCTTTGTCCACGGATAGGTTTGTAGTTACAGTAGATCCAAGGTAACAGAATTGTTGAACCACATCGAATGGGCTGTTATCCAGAATGACATTGGGTCACTGAGGTATACCTTGAGTGAATACAACAGTTTTCTTCACACTTATGTCAAGGGAAAACAACTTGCAGGCTCTGGATAGAGAATCCATCAGTGACTGTTGTGTAGTTTCATTATGAACAACGAGAGCTGCATCATCTGCGAAAAGGAGTTCCTAATGAGGACTTTCTTGACCTTAGTTTTGGATTCGAGGATTGACAAGTTGTACAGAGAGCTATTAAATCCTGTGTGGAGAAATACGTCGCTGCGGGAGTTTTGAAATGCGCAGTTTAGTATAACTGAGAAGAATATGTTGAAGAGGGTAGGGGCAAGAACACACTCTTGTTTGACTCTGCAGTTCATTGCAAATGCTTCTGATGTAGATCCATCATATTGCACTGTTGCTTTCATGTTTTCGTGAAAGGATGTTATGAGCTTGAGTAGGGTTGGTGGGCAGCCAGTCTTGGTTAATACTCTTTATACTCCTGATCTACTAACTGTGTCAACACCTTTATTAAGTCCACAAATGCTATGAATAATGGCTTTCCTTGTTCTCTGCATTTTTTCTGTAGTTGTCGAAATGAGAAAATCATGTCCGTTGTTGACCTGCCAGCCCTGAAGCCACACTGTGTTTCTGGATAGACTCCATCTGCAAGTTTTTGCAGGCATTTGAGAATGACACGGGCAAATGCTTTGCCTGTGATGTTCAGTAACGAGATGCCTCTGTAATTGTTGCAGTCACCCTTGTCGCTTTTGTTTTTTTATAGAGAGTGATGATGTTTGCATCCTTCATGCCATGGGGGACATCACCTGCTCTCCATCATTTTAGGAGTAAATCATAGAGGAAGGGAAGAGCACAGCCTTGTTTGCCTTTAGGACTTCAGCTGGAATTCTGTTGTTTCCTGGTGCTTTGCCATTGGAGAAAGCATCAAGAGCTTGAGAAAGTTCCTTCTCCATAGGCTCTGCATCTAGCTCAGACATGAGGTTGTCAAGTTCAGGTTGTATTGTATGCTCATGGGAATAAAGACTTGAGTAGAGTTCCACCCATCTGGACGTCTGCAGCCTCTTGTCTGTGATCAGCTGTCAATTTAAATGTTTCAGTGGGGTGACGTTGGTAAGGTTTGGTCTGAGTGCTTTCTTCAATCCATCATACATGGTTTTCAGGTCACCCAAATCAGATGCCTTTTGAATATTAGAACATAGATTGGCCCAATACTTGTTCGCACACTACCTGGATTCTCTCTGAAGAACAGATCTTGTGTGTTGAAGTTGATCTCTTGTGCTTCAAGATGGGTTCTTTATGTTATTCAGATATGTCTTGTGTTTTTCTTCAAGAAGAGACCTAAAAATGTCTGCATTTTCATTCATCCAGTCTTTGTTAGAGAATTTACATGTTCCAAAGGCAGATTGGACACATTCATATATTGCAGCTCTCAGCATGGACTATGTTTCATCAACAGTTTGTTGGTCCAGTTTGTATTCCATTTTGCAAGTAAGATCATCTGCGAAGACAGAGCTTTGCAGCGCATCTCTGGTATTGAAGGTATTGATTTTTGGCTTATTGCATTCCTTTATCATGTAGAGTCTCTTTGGGACAATTTTCACTCTGCTGATGGGCAAGGAAGGATCAGTGTCACACTCTGTGCTGTGATATATGCGCGTAATGTTGACAGCCTTGAAATGTTTCCTGCTTATCAGTACAAGGTCAAGATGATGCCAGTGACCAGATCTGTGGTGGCACCATGAAACCTTGTGACATCCTCTTCCAAGTTAAATAAAGTATTAGTGATGCAGAGCTGATTCTGGGAGCTGAATTAGAGAAGCCTTTGACCATTTTTCTTGATTTTCCCAATACCATGATGACCAAGGCAGATGGGCGAGGACCAATGGTCATGCCCAACTCTTGCACTGAAGTCACCAAGGATGTACAGTTGTTCGCCAACTGGAAAGGAGTTATAAAGGAATCCTTATAACGCTGTTGTCTTCTGCCAGTCATCACCAAAAGGTCTCCAGGTCACAGGAACAACAATGATTTCAATCCAGATAGAATGCAGGATCAGTTCTTTAGCTGATGCTCTATAAAAAGCAAACCCCATGGTTTGCGCACTGCCTCTACTGAACAACAAAAACATTGCTTGTATCCTAGTCTTCCCCGGTGAATTCCTTTTCAAGAATCAGACATAGCAATGCTTTTACAAAAGATTTGTTCCCATTTTTCAGAATCACTTGACCTAATTCTGGTTTCATGCCATTTTTACACTGGTGTAACTTCAATGATTTTTTTTTTCTGATTTACACTGGTGCAAGTGAGATCAAATGGAATCCAGAGGGTCACATCCTCTGCCGCTGCAATTTCTTCTTGGATAAATATGTAAGTTTGCTCAGATGAAGAAAACTGCAGCGCTTGAAACTAATGTTTCAGGTTCATTACAGAATGAATGGCCTGTAAGCAGCTGTGTGAAGGCACATATATTTCCCAGAGTGTGATGGAAAAGACGCGGGCACACGTATGCCTTCAAAATACCAACACTGTTTCTGGTGGGAGTCAGAAGTAATTGAAGTTTGACATACAGTGCTTAATTCCAATGACTTTTACGTACAGACACTGCTAGTGAAGTAAATACCAGATTTTAATTAAATGTGTATGTCAACATATTGGTGACTCACATTACAGGTTTCAAAAGGAGTGCTTGACTTGCTATGGAGGCTTATGCTTCAGCCCTTTTTATTATGCACTGATAGAAATCAGCAGGCTGGAAACACCAGAATTTTGAGGGGTTTTGGAGCAGATGTCTCAAACATTTCAAAAGGAAGACAGACTCAGTGGAGAATCTTATCCTTGATAACACTTTCGTTTATTATACCAGCTACCAGCACGCACAAAAACGATGCTTAACACCCCCTTTGGAAGTTCTCAAACATTAGAATTTCTATTCTGTAGTTTTTGGAAATTTATTTACATGATGCATCGGCAAAAAAAGAAGACATACTGATGCTTTTCACAATATGGCAGAACCCACGTCCTCAACATGACAGCCACAATGTACAGTGCAGGATCCTGTATGTCCTTGCCCTTCTGCTGCATTTCAAGGGACAGTCTAGCTCTTAATATCTGACATTCCTATTTTGAATGCCACCTTGGAGACCATGAAGTTAATTGGAAAAAAACAGCAACTGATTTTAATAGAGACAGATTCAATTAGAAGAGCAGGCAGGTGTATGAGACATTTCTCCCACGCCCGTCTCTGCCCATACAATTCTCTGAGCAGGGTACTGAAGGCCAGTGCACCCTGATAATGCTACAGGATGGATGTTCCCTGAGGACAGGACAATGTCACCTAGCAACCAGCATGAGCTGACTACCTCTGAGATGAATATTCATAAACACATCACTGTGCTTATCTTGGACCCCCTCATGCAAAGTCCGTCCTAAAGTATGGGGTGGATGTGTTTGGCTAAAGCCTTGTATGGACACCTCAGAAGTGGGAACTGTGAGCCCTGAGATCTGAGAAGCATCTGTTGCCTCTAGTTTTCCAGTTCTGAGATGTCAGAAGCACTGTGCATGGCCTGCATTCACTTATCATTTGGCATGGTTCTTATCAGTCTCCACCCATTGTCTTGCCAGCACCTCCTTCACCGCAACCTTTGGAAAATATCAGCCTTCTTAGAAAGACCCAGGGTTAAATGTGGTTGAAAATGGCACTAGAATTCAATCAGTTTGTTGAACTCTGAAGAATATTAGCAGTCCAGGGCTCAGAATGTCTACCCCTAGCTAGGTGCTGCTCTCTGAACTGGAATCTTGCTCTCTACAGAATGGTGTGTAACCTCCTCCCTGCCCAAGTCTTCCTGGTGGTCTCCCTTTCAGAAAATGATGGGGAAAGGGGCAAACAGCAAGAAGAAAGTTGAGAGCTAGTGATTTGTTGCCCAGGCTCCAATACAGTGTCTGTTCAGTAATGTTTCTATGGCTCTATCAATCTTGTTTAAACTTCAGTGTAAATAAATTGCAGCACATTCACAGTCTGAGCATAAGAGCTCTGACTCAGCCAGTCCCAGCAGACAGACATTAAATTAATTTTAGAACAAATTCAAATAAATACTTTTGCAGCCGCTACAGCTAATAGGTCTTCATATTATACATTAAGGAAAAGGAACATGGGATATCTAATAGGTGGGCTTTCAGTAGGCTGAGATGAGCCTCATTAGAGCTGAGATCATTAATTATGTAGGTCTGAAACTACATATAAATACTCCCTCTTAAGCCCCCAACTCATTTGTTTGGTGGGGGGAGGAGCGCTGTCATGCCAGGTTAAAAACAGAAGTTTCTCTTCCCAAAGTTGTACATCAGATGTATTCCAAATTCTCCTTTCCGCCTGGAGTAACCCTAGCAAACTTGGGTGGACTTTGGGTTTTACTCACATGCCTCTCGGAACAAGGTTTAATTCACAGACTAAGACACACATTTCAGTAGTTTAAAATATTAAATAAATCACCTTTTCCATATACATTTCTTTTCCCTTCAGTGCACATGACTCCAGTTATTCAAGTGGGAGTTGTACACAAATGAGGACAGAAGGGACAGACATATACTACTCAAAAAGTCTATTACAGGTCGAACCTCTTTAGTCCGGCACTCTCTGGCCCAGCAATATTCGTGATCTGCATGACTTTAGTTAGCTGGATGTCCACTTATCATGTGTGTGGCAAGTTTCCTGTGGTCCCATAACGTTTGTTTACAGCCATCAGTCCTGGCTCTCAGCTTCCTGAGCTGTTATTTAGCTCTAATTCAACCCCAGATCTCCTCTACGAGCCCAGTAAGCAGTGGAAGTATTGGTAATACTGCAAGACAATATTGACCTCCTGTGGTTCAATGAATTCTCTGGTGTGGCACTGGTCAGGTCCCCAGGGTGCTGAACTAGAGAGGTTCAGGTGTAGTAGCTTACACTCACCACATCCAGAGGACTGTCCCTGACAGTTAGTTTCAGATATGAGCGCCCCTTTGGCCTGAGCAGCCAGCCAAAATGCAGGGCTTTGCAGGGTTGTTTCTGCCATGAGGAGAAATGGATGATATGAGTCAGGTAGATCCTTTGGCATAATCTTGTTCGTTTACAAAACAAACAAATAAAGTAGGCAAAGGCTTGTTTCCCTGAACAATTGAGACAAACAGCAGCCATTTCCTGGCTCAGAATCCCAAATAGGCCACTCTAGCAAGCTCTGTGCCCAAGAAGCTGTCTCTCTGCTCCCTATCAGTCACACTCCTTTCTCTTTCATCAGGCTTTTCGCCTCACACACCTGAATATGAAAAACGTTATCCTAGCCCCTGCATTGATGACCAGGGAAACTTTCAGTACACACAGTAGAGCCCAGATCTACTGTGCAGTCCATAGCCTGGAGAAGTAGCTTTTCCCGCCTGCAGCAGGACAGTTTATTACTGTCAGGGCTGCCTTCCCGCTCTCATATTCTTGAGTGCAGAAAGTGGGGGTCTGCAAAATCCTTAAAAATACCTTGCCTTTAAAGACACTGCTTAAAAAAGCTCCCAAGGGTCACAGATCCCCCGACCCTGGAGGGTAATTGCCACCACCACCCAAGTGAGAAAAAACCCCTTGAACCCAAGAAGACACACGCCTTGAGGGGTAAATCCAAGCTTTTAGCCCTCGCTCAAGAGAGCTTGGAAACAAAGAGCTGCAATTTGATAGCTGACCTTTCAGTCTAAGGCATGAATATACACAAACTCTTCTCTAGGACACAGGAATCAAATCACTGCCTTAAAAAACATAATTTATTCACAAAATTAGAGAAAATAACCAAAACATTCCAGTTGCAGGACAGAAAATTACTTCTCTGTGATTCAGCTTAGAAGTTACTGGCCGTGTCTTCACGTGCACGCTACTTCGAAGTAGCGGCGCCAACTTCGAAATAGCGCCCATCACGGCTACACGTGTTGGGCGCTATTTCGATGTTAACATCAACATTAGGCGGCAAGACGTCAAAGCCGCTAACCCCATGAGGGGATGGGAATAGCGCCCTACTTCAAAGTTGAACATCGAAGTAGGGCACGTGTAGACGATCCGCGTCCCGCAACATCGAAATAGCGGGGTCCGCCATGGCGGCCATCAGCTGAGGGGTTGAGAGACGCTCTCTCTCCAGCCCCTGCGGGGCTCTATGGTCACCGTGTGCAGCAGCCCTTAGCCCAGGGCTTCTGGCTGCTGCTGCGGCAGCTGGGGATCCATGCTGCATGCACAGGGTCTGCAACCAGTTGTCAGCTCTGTGGATCTTGTGCTGTTTAGTGCAAGTGTGTCTGGGAGGGGCCCTTTAAGGGAGCGGCTTGCTGTTGAGTCCGCCCTGTGACCCTGTCTGCAGCTGTGCCTGGCACCCTTATTTCGATGTGTGCTACTTTGGTGTGTAGACGTTCCCTCGCAGTGCCTATTTTGATGTGGTGCTGCCCAACGTCGAAGTTGAACGTGGACGTTGCCAGCCCTGGAGGACGTGTAGACCTTATTCATCGAAATAGACTATTTCGATGTAGTGTGCACTTGTAGATGTAGCCACTGAGTACAGGGGAAAGAATTAACAAGCCTGAGAAAAGTCTATACTGATTTCAAAATAACCAAAATCTGATCTAACTAAACTCTTCCTTTCTACTTACATATATGTACAAACGCTCACCGAGCCAGAGTACCCAGCAAGCACTTAGAGAGGCCAGAAGAACAGTACAGCAGACAGCCAGGCGCTGTGCCAACAACCACTGGCTCCAGCTATGCAGCAGCATTCAGACCTGTGCCGACTTTGGTAATCTCAGAGGAATGTACAAGGGTATGAAGAAGGCATTAGGACCCACCCAGAACAAGATGGCACCTCTGAAATCCAAATCTGGTGAAGTCATCCCTGACAAAGCCAAACAGATGGAGCGCTGGGTGAGCACTACTCCAAGCTGTACTCACGCGAGAATGTTGTGGTTGACGCAGCCCTCGATGCTGTCGAGCTCCTACCAGTAATGGACGAACTGGACCAAGAGCCGACTGTGGATGAACTGAAGACAGCCATCGACAGCATTGCAGCTGGAAAGGCCCCTGGTCAGGATGGTATACCACCAGAGGTAATCAAATGTGCCGCAGACACACTCCTGGAACCCCTGCATGAGCTACTGTGCCTGTGCTGGAAAGAGGGTGAGGTTCCACAGGATATGCGCAACGCTAACATTGTAACGTTGTATAAGAACAAAGGAGACAGAAGCGACTGCAACAACTACCGTGGAATCTCCCTCCTAAGCATCACTGGTAAACTGTTCGCTCGTGTCATCCTTGGCAGACTCCAGAAGATTGCTGAGAGGGTGTACCCCGAATCGCAGTGCGGATTCCACGCAGAGAGGTCTACTGTTGATATGGTCTTCTCTCTAGGGCAGCTGCAGGAGAAGTGCAGGGAGCAGAGAAAGCCACTCTACATAGCCTTCATCGACTTGACCAAGGCTTTTGACTTGGTCAGCAGGGATGGTCTGTTCAAACTGCTCCACAAGATAGGCCGTCCCCCACGGTTACTGAAGATGATCCAGTCGTTCCACGAAAACATGAGAGGAACCATCCAATATGACGGTGCATTATCGGATGCTTTCAGAATCAGGAGCGGCATCAAACAAGGATGCATCCTTGCTCCGACGTTGTTCAGGATCTTCTTCGCACTCCTCCTGAAGCATGCCTTTGGATCTTTAACAGAGGGCATCTTGCTGCACACAAGATCTGATGGGAAACTGTTTAAACTTGCAAGGCTGAAAGCTTAGTCTAAAGTGCGAGAAGTCCTCATCAGAGACATGCTGTTCGCAGACGATGCTGCTGTAGTGTCTCACACAGAAGACCAGCTTCAAAAACTGATGGATCGGTTCTCCAAAGCGTGCAAGGACTTTGGGCTTACCATCAGCCTAAAGAAGACGAACGTACTCAGTCAGGATGTTGCTGAATCCCCATCAATCAGCATTGACAACTATACGTTAGAGGTTGTCCACGAGTTCGTTTACCTCGGGTCCACCATCACTGACTCCCTGTCGTTGGACACTGAGCTAAATAGGAGGATCGGAAAAGCGGCCACAACTCTGTCCAGACTCAGCAAGAGAGTGTGGAATAACAACAAGCTGTACACTCACACCAAAATGCAAGTCTACAGAGCCTGCATCCTCAGCACCCTCCTTTATGGCAGCGAGACTTGGACCCTGTATGCCCGCCAGGAAAAGAGGCTGAACGTCTTCCATTTGCACTGCCTCAGGCGCATCCTTGGAATATCATGGAAGGACAGAGTGACCAACACTGCCGTCTTCGAGCAAGCTGGAATCCCAACCATGCACACCCTCCTCAGGCAGCGTCGACTCCGCTGGCTTGGCCACGTCCACAGGATGAACGATGGAAGGATTCCAAAAGACATCCTGTATGGTGAGCTAGCCTGTGGCAAAAGACCTCCCGGACGCCCCCACTTGTGTTACAAAGATGTCTGCAAGAGAGACCTCAGAGAGGTAGACATCGAGCTGGACAACTGGGAAGATCTAGCAGACGACCGCAGCAGATGGAGGCAGGGGTTACACAAGGGCCTTCAGAAGGGCGAGTTGAAGATCAGACAGCTAGCAGAGGAGAAGCGAGCGCACAGAAAGCACAATAAGGACTTGCCAGACACCCACTACATCTGCAAGAGATGCAGCAAGGACTGTCACTCTCGTGTGGGTCTTTATAGTCACAACAGACGCTGTACATGAAGTTCTCAATTGAAACTTTAAAGGGCGCGATCCATAGTCTATGCAGACTGAAGGATGCCTACTACTACTATCTATGTACTGATTATGAATGGCCAGCAGCTTGACTGGATTCATTCAAGCCTTTTTGGTCTCTCCCTGCTCCAGCCACAGACCCAGATAAAGACCCCTCAGATGACAATTGTTCTCAGTTTAAAGGAATCTCTCTTCTCCCATTGACTTACCTGGTGGCCTCTTGCAGAGTTGCCTGTAAGGGTTAACCATTTCCCTGCATTCATTCATGACAATTACATCTATTTAATTGCTTCTTTCACTGAGCGTGAGCACTTAGCACATCCCTTGGGTCTAACAAGGCCCAGGGCTGGCTTTGGATAAAGGATTCCCCTCTATATTCTCCCCCACCCCAAGGCAGCCACTGACACCTTTTCTGTATAGCAGTTACTGGAGAGATGCCTGAGTCACTCCGATGAGCTGAGTCAGAGTTGGATCTGACTATAAATGTCAATATTCTGAGGTGTCCATGCTCAGTGTTGCAGTTCAGCCCCTTGCAGAGACAGGTCTGAGCCAGATGGTTTAGAGCTAGATCTGGACCAACTCCTTCGTTTTCCGATGAATAGTTAGATTTGTGTGGGACGTTCCAAGGTGGATACCTGAAAACCAAAATATCCCCAAACTAGTGCAGGTGGGGGCCTCTGCTCACATCTTGACCATAGATTGAGACCAGTGATGGAACTCCCATTGATGTCGATAGACCTGTTTGAGTGTATCAAGGCAAGGCAACCATTTGTGCATATGTTCACTTACATGCATGAGCAGTTTCGTGCTTGGGGATATTAGATTTATGGTCTAAGGATGCCGACTGCAGCCAGCTACTGTTTTTAAAGCTCAGAAATGTATGCTGTATTGTCCGGTGGATCAGGTGCTGGTTTAGAAAGCACGAGACCTTGATTCTAATCCCAGTTCTGCCACGGCTGTGCTTTGTGACCTTAGGCAGTCACTTTTGCCTCTCCAGGCCTCAGTTTCCCCAGTTGTGAAATGGATACCTTTCATTAGCTGTTTCTTTTCTAAGCACCTCAAAATGTACAGATGAAAAGCACTATTTGAGAGCTAAGTGTTCTGAACATCAGACTAACACTCTTAAAATCTTACTACTCTTCATATCTGTGAATTTCATGTTAAAAAAAAAGAGAGAATTCTTTCAAGACCAGTCTCTGAAAACTCATGAAATGACACAAATGGTAAGAATTATCGCATGTTCCCATCCAGTGTATTTACTGCCAAGGCACGTGTGGGTACCTGGGAAGACTGCTTTGTTTATAAAGGTTGACATGATGCTAACGGGGGGCTGTGAAAGCTGCAAGGGCCAGGAGTTGCAATAATATTTTATGTGGTTGTTGCCTGGGAATTCAGCAGCAGGTGTGATTTACAGAGAATACAGCTAAAGAACGATGGGAAATGCCAACATCTTCCTGGCACTCACTGTTTTCTGCCTTTTATCTCACACTCCATCACAAGTGTCCCCCCACTTACTGCGCCAGTCACCTTGCACGAAAACTGTGCAGGTGCAGAAGAGGTAAGCAGGCCCTATAGCATTCAGAGCAGTGACTTCTCCTAGGCTGGATCCTGCCACAGACAGAGCACTCTTAGGCTACGTCTACACGTGCAGCCAACATCGAAATAGCTTATTCCGATGTTGCGACATCGAAATAGTCTATTTCGATGAATAACGTCTACACGTCCTCCAGGGCCAGCAACGTCGATGTTCAACTTCGACGTTGCTCAGCCCAACATCGAAATAGGCGCAGCGAGGGAACGTCTACACGTCAAAGTAGCACACATCGAAATAGGGATGCCAGGCACAGCTGCAGACAGGGTCACAGGGCGTACTCAACAGCAAGCCGCTCCCTTAAAGGGCCCCTCCCAGACACAGTTGCACTAAACAACACAAGATACACAGAGCTGACAACTGGTTGCAGACCCTGTGCCTGCAGCATAGATCCCCAGCTGCCACAGAAGCAGCCAGAAGCCCTGGGCTAAGGGCTGCTGCCCACGGTGACCATAGAGCCCCGCAGGGGCTGGAGAGAGAGCATCTCTCAACCCCCCAGCTGATGGCCGCCATGGAGGACCCAGCAATTTCGATGTTGCGGGACGCGGATCGTCTACATGGTCCCTACTTCGACGTTGAACGTCGAAGTAGGGCGCTATTCCTATCTCCTCATGAGGTTAGCGACTTCGACGTCTCGCCGCCTAACGTCGAAGTTAACTTCGAAATAGCGCCCGACGCGTGTAGATGCGACGGGCGCTATTTCGAAGTTGGTGCCGCTACTTCGAAGTAGCGTGCACGTGTAGACGCAGCTCTGGTTCCCAGAGAAATTAGTGGGCTAGGGACATGCCCTTGCCCCTGCAGACTGAGCTCTAGGTGTGGAACATAAAGAGGCTGCTGCTGTGGAGAAGTTGGCTGTGCAGGAGCCACGCTAGATTTGGCATTATTTTAACATTTACCCGTTAGATCTATTTTCACATGATTCAAACTCTGTGGCCAAGAGAATACAGAAGAGCTGAGAAATGTGTCATTTTACTGCTAAAGGTCACACATATCACGCTGGTAGGGCCATCTCAGTGGGGGTGTGGGACCTGGGGCAGTCCTCTCTGCCCACCGCCAGCCCTTCCCCCAGCTCTGCCCCCACCCCGCTCAATCCCTTCTCCAAGTTCCACCCCTGCCATGTCCCTTCACACTCCTGCTCCGCCTCCATGTCCCTCCCCTGCACAATGCAAGCTCAGGGGACTGTTGGGGGATTACTGAGGGGCCAGGTGAGGGGTCACCCCTCACCACTCACAGACATGGAGGGGGAAATAGAGCAGCCTGCTCCACTTGGCCCTGCCTCCCTCATCCCCAGCCTGCGGTGCTCTGAACAGGTGGGGTGCAGAGGGTTGGGGGGTGGGGCAGAGTGGCGTGGAGCTGGCTGATGGGCCATTCCAGCTTCCCTACCATGGTGATAACTGCAGGTGCGTGTGTGTGGGGGGAGGTGACCTTGCTGCCACCCCAGGCCAGACCTCTGGTAATTATCTGGGTCCCATCCATAGGATGGTTGAGGTGGCTGTAGTCGGGGGCCCCCAAAGTGCACAGGCTGGAGCAGCCATCCTGAATGTCCTATGGATGGGACAGAGCTGCATGTTGGAGAAAATGACCTAAACATTTCAGCTTGCAGGAAACGGACCCTATAACCCCCATATTCCTCGGGGATGCATGATTGCAATCTTGCATGTAAAGCAGGCCATGCGAGGTATCTGGAGAATAGTAAGGAGCTGCTGGGAGTAATTTTTCTACCTAAATATGAATATCATGAACATGCTGTGGGCTTGGGAGGCCCCCAGCTTGCATGGCTCAGAGGGTGGATTTCCAAATCAATGCTGACTTTAGTGGAAAGATGACTTCCAAGGTATGGGAAGTGCTCCACATTTTCTAGCAGTTCTCCATTGACTTCAAAAGAAGGTGCATAAGATTGTCCAGTTGGTGAAGGTTGGTGGAGCACCTTGGTCTTTTTGCTGTTCAGTGTGAGGCTGAGATTCTCATATACTTCAGCAAATGCACTTAAGATGGTCTGAAGGGCTGTGGGGGGAAAAGAGCAACAACTATGTTTTCATCTGCATACTGGAGCTCCACGATTAACGTTGTGGAGGTCTTACTTTTTAGCCTCCAGTCTCCGGAGATTGAAAAGCTTCCCGTTTGTTCTATAGAAAATCTTCACACCATCTGGAAGCTTGCCATCAATGAGGTGAAGACTCATGGCGATAAAGATGCAAAAAGGTGATGGGACAATGATGCAGCCTTGTTTGACTCCCATTTTGACCCCAATACTGTGGCTGTCATGTTGTCATGGTGCCCTAGCCTTCAGAACAAGGGCAGGAGATGGATGGCAGGAGATAAATCACTTGATCATTGTCTTCTGTTCTCCTTCTCTGGGGCACCTGGCATTGGCCACCGTCGGCAGATGGGATGCTGGGCTGGATGGACCTTTGGTCTGACCCAGTATGGCCATTCTTATGTTCTTATGTCATGAAGCAGCCTGAAAATGCGAATAATTTTTTGGGGCAGCCAATCTTTGAGAGGATGGTCCACAGGGCACTACAATTGACTGAGTCGAAGGTTTGATCAGGTCAATGAACGTCATACATGAGGCTTGGTTGTGTTCGCAACATTTTCCTTGCAGTTGCTGGGCAGTGACGATCATGTCTGCTGTTCCTCAGAATGGTCGGAAGCCAAACACATGCTCATATGGTTATGATATTGCATGTAAAGCAGGCCATGTGAGGTATTTGGCAAAAGGTAAGGAGCTGCTGGTAAGTCATTTTGCTACCTAAATATGAATATTATGAATATGTTGTAGGTTTGGGTGGCGCCTGTATGGGAGCAGTAACAAGGTAGGTAATTAACACCCGGCTGGGTGCTGTGGAACAGACATGACCATCCTTTAGCCAACAAGGGAGCTACAATGCAATGACTCAGCTGCAATAAGCCACATGAAGGGAACTGCTCAGCCTTGCCTGCAGAGACAGCAATGCCCACTGGACATGTATTCGCCAACCATCATGGACTAAGGGTATAAAAACCACAAGGGGACCTCACTCCTTCACCCATCTACACTGCAGGCAACCGCTGAGAAGAATGAAGATTCTAACTGGTCAACTGGCCCAGATTTCATGGGTGAAATCTGTGTACCATGTACTGCTATATACAGCAAGGTAGGGAAAAACTGCTTCATCTAGTTGCTCCCCAGGATACTAGGGTAGAGTGTTTAGACTGTGTGTTTATATGCTTTTTGGGGGTGGGGGAAGGGGGTAACTACTCTGTCTATCACTTACAGTCCCTCAATTCTCTCTTTGCCATCCATAAACTTAGTTCTCCGTTTACCTGTGAGTTTGTGGGAGGTGTGTGGCAAATCTGCTCAGGTGCTACAACAGCTGATGTATGACTACTTTCCATGGATGAACTGGCGAACCAATTAATCAAGTTAGACGGTATATCCCTGAGGTTCAGTGATGGGAGGTGGGGGGAAGCCCATCACACCCTCATCATCCCGGCATGTGTCATTAGCGATGGTTGTTTCTGTCACTATTCTGACAATCTGCCTGAAATGCTGCTACTGCCACCTCCATACAACATTTATAGGGCCCTGCATGGGCGCAAAATTGGCATCCGTATCTGCCACTGCAAAAAACAATCTGCAGCGATCCCTGGATTTGCAGGATGCTGTAGATTTATTGCTGTAAGGAAGATGAGAATCAGCTAACTGCATTCTCTTTCTTTTGGGTCATGTAGGCTACGTCTACACGTGCACCCAACTTCGAAATAGCTTATTTCGATGTTGCGACATCGAAATAGGCTATTTCGATGAATAACGTCTACACGTCCTCCAGGGCTGGCAACGTCGATGTTCAACTTCGACGTTGCTCAGCCCAACATCAAAATAGGCACAGCGAGGGAACGTCTACACGCCGAAGTAGCACACATCGAAATAAGGGAGCCAGGCACAGCTGCAGACAGGGTCACGGGGCGGACTCAACAGCAAGTCGCTCCCTTAAAGGGCCCCTCCCAGACACACTTTCATTAAACAGTGCAAGATACACAGAGCCAACAACTAGTTGCAGACCCTGTATATGCAGCACGGACCCCCAGCTGCAGCAGCAGCAGCCAGAAGCCCTGGGCTAAGGGCTGCTGCCCACGGTGACCACAGAGCCCCGCAAGGGCTGGAGAGAGAGTATCTCTCAACCCCCCAGCTGATGGCCGCCATGGAGGACCCCGCTATTTCGATGTTGCGGGACGCGGATCGTCTACACGTCCCTACTTCGATGTTGAACGTCGAAGTAGGGCGCTATTCCCATCCCCTCATGGGGTTAGCGACTTCGACGTCTCGCCGCCTAACGTCGATTTCAACTTCGAAATAGCGCCCGACGCGTGTAGACGTGACGGGCGCTATTTCGAAGTTAGTGCCGCTACTTCGAAGTAGCGTGCACGTGTAGACGCAGCTATAAGGTGTCAAAGAAAGAACCCTGGGAGAGGAACACAATAACCAGTAGCAATGTCCCCAGCACTTCACCTTCAGCCTCTGCTTGAGGAACTACCTTTGTGAAAAAGATGACAGCTTCCTCTCAGTGCCTATTATACCTTTGCTCTTTTTGCTGAGCCTGCCAATAATGTCACATTATGCTGGTAGTTTGCTGTCAGACCATGCAACGCTGTGACCTGACTGATGTCTCCCACCTTTGCAGTCCCACAAAGAAATGAGCTGGTGCACTGGGCTGAGTTTACCACTGGTACTGTGTAGTCACAACTCTGCCCATCCGCAGCATCCCCTGCCAGCAGTCAGGCCGGTGTAGAGGTGGTCTTTTTTCCGGGCAGTAGTGACGCAGCCCTTCAGCCAGGTCACTCTTGGAGTCTGTCTCCTGGGACTGGGGGACTTCAGAATCCTACAACATACATAAAAGTCCCAGGCCCCCACGACTGCCTTCAACCCATGTCCAGCCCTCTGTGGGCTGTGCACAGGGCCTACAGTGTCTCGAGGCCACTCAGCTCCAGGGAGGGAAGGAATTAGTGCTTCCTTTGGGGAGAGGGGATGGTAGCATAGCTCAGAAGGGTCTTCCTTCTCCCCTGGTCTCCAGCCCAGGGCCTGAGGAGAGGCAATGTTATCATACTCCCAGGAGTTCTTCAGGGCTGTCTTTCACAGCCATTTCCTACCACTTACCCTCCCGTGCTGGGGTATGGTCAAAGACCTTGAAAATGATCCCCCAGAAGAGGGAGTGAAGGCTTCCCTCATTGTAGGAAAAGGTCAGTCCCTCCTCCAGGGCTCTTCCTCTCCTCTACAGCCAGGGCTCCAACTGGACCTTTATTCAGGAGATCCCAAGATAAGTCCACCCTGCTATCCTGTCCACCCCCTTCTGAATTATCTGGTGCTCACTGAACTCCTCCTGCAATTGGAACAGGCTCTGCAGGTGCAGGAGGACAAAGCCACCTGGGCCCAGAACAACTCCTTAACCTCTGCTATACTAGAGTGTCCTTTCTACACCCCATCACAGATGATTTAGAGCCCACACCGGGGTTAAGCAAGTAAGCTAGCGCTAAGAAACTCCATGTCTCGCTGTCACCTAAATTTCCTTTGCTCTTGGTTCCCAGTGAGGCAAGGGGCCAGTCTTGCTGCTATGAAAGTCAAAGGAAATTTTGCTATTAATTTCAGTGGCAGCAGTATGAGGCCATCTGGGCCAGATACAGCGCTGTGCTATAGACTCCACCAGCTGAGCTAGGTTGCAACAGAACAGCTACAGGGCCTCTTGCTTGAGAGCCTTGATGCTGTCTCCAGCAGCCTTGGGAGCAAGGGGCATTATGGAAGTAGTGGACACAGGGGGCAGCAGCCCGGGGAAGGAGGGGCAGGGCTGTAGGTCAGGTAATCGAGGCAGACCTGCCCCCAGCTATTGTGAACCCCTGCAAAGCTCCTAAGAGGTCATTGCAACTGAAGTACAAATCAGGATGGCTCCAAGGGTTGCCCTAGCCTGTAGCAGCCCTGACAACCCAGGAATAGTTGAAGCATTGGAACAAAGGACTGCTGTGCTGGATCAGAACCCAGCATCCAGGGAGTCCTGTTTCCTCCAGAGGGGAGATTGCTTCGTGTCCATACAATCCACCAAAGCAACTGTAAGTAGTTTTCTTTTCAGTTAACAGGCAAGTAAAGATTTTATTCCCTGACATCACGTCTCAGCTGTGGCAAGAACAGGGTTAGACTTGGACCCCAGCCCCAGTTCACTGCGCCAGGAAAACGAGGCTCTGGCTGTGTAGCCTGGGAAGCATTGCAAGGGCGAGGCCAGCTGTCGGGGTCTGACCAGGGTGACTCACCACAGCTAAGCTATGCAAAGGCAGGAATGGGAGCCTGCGTGTGCCAGTTCAGCACCCAGATGCCAGTGAGAAGAGCCTTCACTAGGAAAAGGCCACATATTCCTTTGGCTGGAGTTCGGCATCTCAGCCATTGATTTTCCTTACCAGGGCAGTACTATCTCGACAGCCCTGCACTTACCATCTGTGCTTCCATCGCTACACAAGCTGTCACTTTCAAATAGGTCATTTACAAAATCCCACCAGGTAGGTGCACATAGCTCATGTCAAGTATCAGAGGGGTAGCCGTGTTAGTCTGGATCTGGTGCCACAGAACCCTTCGTTGCTCTATAGCTCATGTCTTCATCCCCGTGGGAAAGGGAGGCAAGATTTGGTGCCCAGGATGGTGGCTGTTCCTGGTAGCTTTCCAGAATGAACGTATTGAGTCTCCTTTACAAATTACTGCATCCTAACTCCATACAAGGGCCTATGCCCAGCGAGGGGAGTGGCAGAAGCAGCCTCCCTGGGGTTGGGTGGGTTTTATGCTTCCTCCCTGCAAAACTCTCACGAGGGAGGATCTTTATGGCAGCAGGTACTCCAGCCCAGCCCACTGCAGTCTCTCCAGGTTGCCGCTCCCAGCCTGCTGCTGCACAACATATTGGAGTCCCACCCAGGGGCCTCTGCCCCCCAGCCCCTGCTGCACAGTGGAGTGCCAACAATCCTGTTGCAGCAAAGGGGACTCCCCTCTCGCCAGTGGACTTGGCCTCAAAAGCAATAGGCAGAAGGGAAAAATGGCACACACAATGCTCTTCGCAAAGATGCCCCACTCAGAACTGCACAGCAGGGATCCGAAGGCCTGGCATGACAGCTACTGTGTAGTAGGTGCAGCTAGGAAGCCAGCTGTGTGTCAGCACCTACAGCTCCGGGTTTTTAGCCCAAAGAACAGACCAATAAAAGACAAATACATCTGCTAGAGAAGTGGTTGTTCCCCTCTATTCGGCACTGGTGAGGCCACATCTGGAATACCGTGTCCAGTTTTGGTCCCCCCTGTATAAAAAGGATGTGGATTTGCTGGAGCAGGTTCAGCGGAGGGCAACAAAAATGATTAAGGGGCTAGAGCACAAGACCTATGAGGACAGACTGAAGGATTTGGGCTTGTTTAGTTTAGAGAAGACTTAGGGGTGATTTAATAGCAGCCTTCAACTTCCTGAACTGGAGCACTAAAGAGGAGGGTGAGAAACTGTTCTCAGGGGAGTCAGGTGGCAGAACAAGGAGCAATGGTCTGATGGTAAAGAGGGAGAGGTGTAGGTTGGATATTAGGAAAAACTCCTTCACAAGGAGGGTAGTGAAGCACTGGAATGCGTTGCCGAGAGAGGTGGTGGATTCTTCATCCCTTGAGGTTTTTAAGTCCTGGCTTCACAAGGTGCTGGCTGGGATGATTTAGTGGGGGTTGATCCTGCTTGAAGCAGGGGGCTAGACAAGATGACCTCCTCAGGTCCCCTCCAGCCCAGTGATTCTATGATTCTATGCTTTGTATGGAAGGTGCTTTATCTTAGTACAAGGAGCATCACCTCAGCTGCTTAACAGGCAGGCTGGTGCATATACAGAATTAGCGAAGGGGATGCATGAAATAACATCAAACTGATCGTTTCATAAACATAATGGCACTGTCTAGATTGCAGGTTTCTGTCAGGAGCCCAGAGGTCTCCCCGCCAGAAATCTGCCACTCCGGGAGCCTGACGACATCCTCCATGAGGAAAGAGGGAGGTGTCAGCAAAGGGGGTTCTCCTGACATTTGGCCCCATTTGGACAGGCCAAATGTTGAGAAAACCTCTCCCGACAGAACTGTCAGCAGGAGATACACAAGTGCTTTGTGCAATTTATGCATCTTCTGCCAACGATTCTCAGCAATCTAGACATAGGTAATGGATGAAAATGACGATTAGCACATGACAGCAGAATACACTTTAGAGCTTCCTCACCCACCTAGTCCTAGTATTAATGCACTTCCCATGAAATTCTACATTATATTTGCTCAGTTCGGTCCACATCCCTCAGCCCGTAAGTGGGTAGAAGTCCCACTAAAACCATTACTCCTGGTAGCCATTGCAATTCTCATGAGCCTTGTAACAAAGGAAAAATAAATTCCATCAGCCCACAAAATTAAATATTGAATCCTTTACCAGTATTTTTCAAATGCCAATTTTTTCTCCTTTCAGAAGCAACATATTAAAAATGCTGTGTCCATGTGAACCTAGAGAGTTTAAACACTCACCAAAGCATGACCTCTTCCAGTGCTATTATTCCTCAGTAAAGACTGGAGTTACTATAGTAACTGGGTGACATCACAGCTGCTTTGCTCCATATTTGTGCAGCACATTTCTCCTTTATTTCTTCCCTTTGCCCCTCTTTCTCACTTTGAACAATGATTGCCAGAGCCATAGCATCTGTACGGCAGCACAGAGAACTTATTGACATGGCTGATGTGAAACCTTTCAGAGCTTTAAAAAGTAACTATGTTTAAGCACAATAGGGCTCCAACGAACCAGATGGGCTCAAACCATTCAAATCACTCCCAAACTTTGGAAAAGTTCAGACACAGGTCCTATTTCTAGAGCAAACTGAACCAAAACTCTAGTTCCAAATATCCGGGGACTGATTCTACACAGAATCAGAAATAATTGTTTCTACACAGCGGGACAATACTTGAGTGTAATGTGAATGAATTATGGCCCTTTTCCAGCTAATCCTCATCTGTTTAACTTTAGGTAGCCCTAATGAAATCACTGGGACTATTCACAGGCTTACATTAATGACATCTGCAAGTGCTTGCAGGATCAGGGCTTGGTACTATATTTTGGGACACATTACTTTATTTGAACAAAGCAAACTGAGTGCCCAGTTGTGGAACACTGGTGAGCAGTTACTCATGTGAGACATCTTGGTATTGTGAAGCACCTTGAATAGGTAAAGCAGTAAATGAAAGACATCTGGCAACAAATCCAGGGTTACTGCTGAAGGAGTTTCCATGAAACTGCTCACATGAATAAAGTGATACTCAAAATATATAAAAGTTGAAAAAAAATCAGACTTCAAAGTAGCATTGCCTCAGATGTGATTTTGTACATTTTTTTCTGGTTCTTTATAGCTTGTACCTGATGTAACCCAAAAGGGCAGCATGCTTTGTACTTAGAACTTTACAACTCTGTAGATATAATTCATCCCCATTTCCAAATTGGAAAGCAATAAACAGAGAGCTAAGTAATTTGTTCAAGGTTAGATCACCCAGTGGGCTGGTGCCAGAACCTGGATTAGAACACACATCTCCCAGTTCCTAGACCACTAACTATGACTCCAAAGCTTTTGTTTCCTCAGCTGAAGTCTAGATTGGATTTTGTTGGCTATTGCTTTCTCCCTAAATATATTGTCGGCTTTTCATCTTTTGATTATATTTTAAAACTGAAATAATACTCTTGCCAAAATTTTGGAGAAAAGTTATCCATAAACAGCAAAACAGACGCAAGCAACTAATAGATCTAAAAGAGCTGAAGTGTTTAATAATATCCATCAACACCAAATTTACAACCTAAAAAGGGTTTCTGGCATTTCACCATAAGCCTGCATACTGCAATCTGCTTCTAGAAGAAGCTGTGCATCTCTCTCTTTCTTTAATTTTCTTCTCCATTTTCTGTTTCCTTTCCTCTCTTAAAAGGCAAGCATTGCAGATACACCCTTCTGGAGCTACGCACATGAAAAAAATGTGCTTCTGCACTGATGGATATCATTGTACTTGGTACATGGGAACTGTCACAACAGAATCCATTTTCTCTTTTGCAGGGAATGAAGCTGGTAGGTTCTCATGGTTATGCTTGCTGATGGATGAATGTGTCAAACCAATACGCTGGGCAATTATGCTTAGCTCAGAACATGATGCTCACCAGAACACGAACAGACATTATGCTTTCTAAAGTTCAGTTTCGAAAGCTACTGTGACTAGTAGCAGTATTTATCATTCAGCCTTCAGCAAAGCACAAGCAGTAAATAAATAAATAAAACCAGCAACACTGTGTACACATACTTGTGCATTGTAAATTCCATCACCAAACTCTTAGGAAAGTGCTAATTGTACAGCTGTAGGGAAAATTTGTAGTATAGTGCAGGTCTGTACCACACACATAGCATAGTGTGGGGCTGTCCATAATACATGCTCACGACAACATTAATAAGCTTATTTGGAATGCTTTAAGGACCAGGGTAGATTACATGAGGTTAAATCTTACTTTATATACCCATGCAAGACCTGTTTGTAGTGAAAACAAAGAATTTTTGATGAATCGTGAGTCTGGGGAGGGAGAGCCCATGCAGGAGCTAGAAAGCAAAGGAGATAGGGCACTGAATCTGCAATGCCTGGTGGGATGTGTGATGTGAATGTAACACGGGGACAACTAAGGAGCTGGTGTCCACTATGAATCCACAGTTGCCAAACCCTGAGTGGGCAGGACACAGCAGGCCATGCTGCAACCTATGAGCTGCACACGATCCTGAGACATTTGTTGGCACTAAAGAATACTCTCATGGGCTGCACTGTATTTCACCAAGCTCTCTCTCGAGAGCAGAGCAGCCCCCTGGTGCCTTGCACCATTTCCTGGCATGAAATGAGCAAGAAGAGCATCTCCCAGCTCTGACAAGCGCCGTGCAGCTTTTGCCAGAGCCCTTTACATTTGCCTGATCGGGCGCCCAACTGGCAGCATAGCCCAGAGACCCTGCTTTGAGTTGCAGCTGCAAGATGCACCAGTGGCTCTGCACGGGAGCGGATATCCGGCTAATCGCTGATACCTGCTCCAGTGTCATGGCACCAGCTGAGTGCTCTACCACGCTCCCTGCTCGTTTGTAGGGGTGTATTTTCCGAAGCAGCAGGCTGTAGATTCAATAGGCTCTGCTGAAATTGGGACCCTGCCACCAGGCCCTGTTATCTAAACTGGAGGTGTTGTGAACAAAGGTGGTGCAGCTCCTTGGCTAAGGAAAGCATGAAAGAAGCACTAAGGCTGATAACACAGCAGCACAGACACTGCCAAAGGGAGCTTTGCAGACATCACTCCGTTGCAGGCACCGCAGGCGGTTGGACTTCCTGGCCCAGCAGCGCTAGTAGCACAGCTTCCTACTAGCTAAGAGACAAGGACAGCACCAGCAACTATTGGCCGGTCAGGTCCGTGACATGCACAGGAGTACTAATATTTAGGATTAGCCAGTTTTTTTTATGTTATGCTGCAGCCTTTCTGCACTTTTCAGCCAGGCTCAGTCTGCACTCAGAGCTAGGAATGCGCTAGTTTGACACTATATACATCTGTACCAGCTCAGCCGAGCACAACAGCACGTACTCAGCATGGCTCAGCCAAGCCAACACTGCCTCTGCAGTTGCTTGGCTATTGACGTTCACGCTGGCTGTCATCGAACTGAGCAACGATGCCTATGTGAATGGGGTGGTGGTGTACACGTAGCCTTGGATGGTGGTGTGCAGTGACTATGGCTCCAGAGAGGGCATCAGCTGAGCTGAGTTCTGTCCCTAGATCTGCTGGGTGACCTCGGCTCAGGCACTTCACCTGCAGGCCTCGCTGGCCACAGGTGAAGGAAGAGGTTGGCAATACACTGACCTACCTGTGTGAAGCACTTGGAGATGGACTCGTGACGACCCCAGCACCTTTGGACAGCATATCATGAAAGGAGTTCCTCTTCAGAGAGACACTGCTGAAAGCAAACCAGCATCCAGAGTGGTTGGATCAGTTCAGCTGTTTAGCCCAAAGCAGGAGGCAACACAACATTTTAGCAAGCTCTGTCTCCCTGTAACACAACCAGCACTAATTCTAGAGATGCTGTGGCCCACTATGAAAAGCGTGCTGAGGGTTTTCCCCTCAGAAAAGAGTTAATTGTGTGTGGTGAGTAACCTGGATAAGGTGCCATGCTCTAGCATTAAGCTGTAAGGATTATATTTCTCATCACTCATTTTATCGTTGTGCTCAGGGCCCTAGGTGGCTTTTAAGCCACAGAACCGGTGGGGGTGGGGCAGGGAGGGAAGAGGACCAATTGAATCTTGTGCCAGAGCCAGGAGCACAAATCTGGGTTTTTAAATTCTCAGTCCCTAGGACAGCTGGCCCTTTAGCTCCCCCCGTTGGCTGTCCTGCTGCGCCCCTTTTGGGGGTCAGTCCAGTAGCCAGTTCTCACTGGTATGCCACAACTGCCCACACCAGCCCTGTTATTGGTTGGAGCTATATTGTGTTTGCACATAGCCAATGTGATCAAGTTACAGACACTTGCACCTAAGCAACAAATAACTTAATTCAGTGATTGGTTTCTTTTTAATCCGTCAAAACAAGGTCCAGTGTAGAATTCCTATATGCGGGGGGACACGCTTTGGAATTACAACAAGTTTTCGAGTAGAATACTTGGAAAGTCCAAGGATTATTATTACTGGGGGGCATGACAGCTCCAGCCTTTCTCCCCCCACCAGCCATTTTGCTCTCTAGCATGATTTGGGTGTCTATAGCAGGCACCAGCTAGCACCCCATCTTGTGCTTTATCTACAGAATATTGACCCATGAAAGATGTTTTGCTTCCAAGCCATCAATGACTTGAGAACAGGCAATGCCATTTTTGACACAGAGTTCCATCCGTGTTCTCTTCTGCCCACTCTGTCCTTCCTCAATAGCTTATAACCAGTGACTAACATTCCAAGCATGACAATTTTTCCATCAGATTTAAGCAATACCAACAAGGTCATATTCACGCTCATAAGTAAGCAGTTCCAATTCCTCTTGTTTATTACCCAGGCACCTAGCATTAGTGTGTGGGCAATTAAAAAATTCCTTCTCTTTGTGCTGCCCCTCAGTAGGATGGCTCCAGGGTCAGAAATGCAAGGAGGAACCACTTATGTTCAAACACATCCAACTGGTGATCCACAATGAGAGGAGCATCTTTCTCAGTGATTGTGTAGATGCGGGGGTGTGAACCACAGGAGTCCATTTTTCTTTTAGGATATGCTCTTGGAATGCTTTAAAGATGTCTCTGTGAGCGGTTCGCACCTGGGCCTGGGTGGCCTAGTGGCTAGGCACCCTGGCCAGGGCCTGTTGGGTGGGTCCGCAGTTCCCACCCAAGCATCTATGGGTTGAGTTTGGGGCATGGTCCTGAGAATCTAGTCCCCCCTTTTGGCAGGAGAGGGAGTCCCTGGGGAGGGGCTCCCCACTCCCCTCAGTACCTGGGGGAGGGTCCTGGGCTGCACCTTCCAGCAGCTAACCATGTGTCAGCTCTGGCCTGGGACCTCCTGCCTCTTCGTTGGTCAACCTCAAACTGAGCTGGCTTCCCTCCCTTTATACCCCTCCAGGCCTGACACTGGCCACAGGTGAACCAGGGTGGGGCTGAACGGGCTAACAGACCTTGTTTAACCCTTGCCTTGCCTGTCCCCCCCCCCCGCCTCACCCTCCTACAGTCTCACTTAAAATTAGCTAAAGTCATACAGGATTACATCTGTTCCCATCAGCCACCACCAGGAACAAAAACAAATGGAAAATGAAGGGAATCACACAAAGCTCAACAAGTGAGATTTACCATTCCATAGGCACTGCAACCTGCAACTACAATGTCCTTTTAGGTAAGGCCAAATGGTAGAGTTAAGAACACTGAACTGGGAATGCCATAAATGTCTTCTTCTGTCTTGTAAAAATACAGTGGGCTGCTGTATTAATTCATAGCATGACTCCTGAGTACCAGAAAGTGGAAAGATGAGGTGTGCATATTAAAAATACACTGTTCTTGTGGCCCCACGCTGCAAAAGTGCAGAATCTCCATTTCCATGCTTCTTTCATCTCATGAAGTTCCTTGTTGTCACGAGCATGGACACAATCCCTCACAGGCTACGGTTACACCAGAGAGTTTTGTTGACATAACAGACATTTTTGTCGACAAAACTCGTGGAGCGTTTATACACAAAATGGGTTTTGTCGACTGGGTGTTGACAAAACCCAGAACTTCCACGGGTGGTTGTTTGCCTCAAAACTAGGTGTAATGCTGCTGTTGATAGAAATCTGTCAACAGCTGTGTAAACACCCACCCCCGGGGGTCTCTCTCAACAGACAGGGCATCCACAACAATGGGCAGCCCTGTCTGCTGTGCTTTGGGGTGCCTGTTTTGTCAAGAGCAGTCAGGCAATCCAACTGCTCTGTCGAGAGAGTGGAGGACTCCTCCGATTGGCTTTTGTGTATATTGGATCTGTCGCCAGAGGTTTTTTTCAGTCAAACTCTCCCAACACTGACTTCTGTCGACACGTTGCTGTGGTGTAACCATAGCCATAAAAAGACGCACCCAGAAAGGCTGATTTAATTAGAAAGTTTAACATGAGTTGATTCAGCTAATACAAACGCTGAGCACCAGACAACACATCTTCATTAGTGGGCACTGAGCGAAGGGTCTGTTGTTCTACCCTCCTTTTGGTGAGGGGGGATTGAGGTACAGAGAGACTCAGTGATTTGCATAAAGTTACACAATAAATCCATGACAGGGCAAGGAATCAAACCCAAGTTTCTGAAGTGCCAGACTAGTGTCTTACCCACCTTCATCTCAATAAACACACAGACTCGTTCCTGCCTGATGAAACACGGCCTGTGTTTAGAGCACTTAGGTTTTGGGGTGTGGTGGATGGGGAGGGCTACTACCTTTTTCTAGACCAGTGGTTTTCAACCAGCATGCCGTGACACACTGGTGTGCCGCGAGACCTGTCCAAGTGTGCTGTGAAATTTTGTCAATTTCCCCTCCTAACCCCTCTTTGCAGAGTCAGTGTAGGGGGGAAGGGAGGGGGAATGATGACCCCATGCCAGCTGGGGCTCAAACAGCAAAGCTGCCTGAGTCCCAGCTATCATGGAGGGTCCTCAGTTTCCCCGGGCACAGGCTCTACAAAGAGCCACACGGGGGAAGGCTGGGGAATGGAGAACCCCACACCAGCCTTGCTGTCTGAGTCCCAGCTGGTGTGCAACACAGTCCAGCATCCACTGGGGCAAATTTAAAATAAAGCTACACCTCGTGTTTTGGCTCTGTCATTGAACAGTGAGGACAAACAGGTTGAACCAGTCTGGCAGCTCACCCCTGGAGGGCATGTAGCCTGCTGGCTCAGAGCCCCACTCTCCAGCTCTGGTTTCATGAAATTCTACCAAGGATCCTCTGTCCCACCAAGGTTGTTAAACTGACAGCGTCTCTCTCCTTTTGTAAAATCAGTTCAACACAGTCTGGGTTTTCTGTATTCCCACAATAATGACAAGCCTGGGTGGTCACTTTTCACCAATCCTGTTTAAAATTAACATAGTTTGTGGTCCCACTATAACTGAATGGATTACAATAGGCAAAACAATACTCTACCAGTTGAACATCTAATGGATCTAAGCACACAGGAGCAAAAACTCATTTATTTACACACCCAGGGTTTCTCCCCCATTCCGCCAGCTGTCATGGAAGCATTCCTTCCTGTCCTTTTTACACAGGGAACACTGACAGGGACCCATCACTCTTCAAATCAGTTGTGTTTTCTCATGAAAAATGGAAGTATAAGAGGCCTATATCTACAGACGGGAGCTCACGTCTGCCTACAAAAATGCATGGTCACTTGGGTTTTGCAAATGCACCTGTTGCACTTCCTTCATAAAGACCCATTTATTAAAATGGTTACTTACAATTCCCAATCACTCTTTTCTGAGCACTAAGATATCAGCTTAAACTCTGCAAGAGGCCCACGTTGAGATTAAAGGGGTACATTTCTGGCCACCTCAGAAGCAGCTAGAGAGAATGGTAGGAGCTGTGAAATAAGCAATGAAAATTAGAGGGCTAGAAGGAGTGACACGGGAAAAGATTAAAAGACACATCTGGCTTGGCTAAATGATGACTGAAGCTTTGCTCCATCAAATTGCTCTCTGTGTGCAGAATTCTGTCCTTGCACGGAAACTCACTGAGGTCAGCAGGGAGAAACACAGACATCTGCTTGTTCAGATCAGCGTGCAGATTTAGGGGCTTAGAGAGGAAGACAACTTGAACTAGGGTTTGAAAGGTGTCAGAACTATAAGTAATGGGAGAAAGATGAGACAATATCAGAAGAAAGCACCTTAACAATAAAGTTCTATCAGCTCGTGGAATATTATCCCGGGGAAGGAGTCTGCAAGACCACAGATGACTTACACTGTGTTGTTGCTGGTCTCTCAGTTGCAATCCCACAGTATATCACAGGTCTTACAGGCCAAACTGCACCTATAAGCCTTCCAGTCTATGGCCATTGATCAGAACTGCAGCTTCGTGCTTGCTCTTTGAATGGATTAAGCAAACATAAGGACCTAGGATTTACTTTCAACCAGTTTGATGTTGGGATTTGTTGTGCACTTTTTCACTGTGCCAAAATAGAAGAAAGCAGGGGAAGGGAACAGCTGCAAGGCTTTCAGAGTTTGTACGGCAGAGCAGCTGTATTGTATTAATTTGGCCAGGAACAAAGCAGACAGCTGTATGCTACACGTACTCATCTACACATGGCATGAAAATAGCATATTGTTGACCAGAGAGTCCTCCTGTTCTAAGCAAGATGTAGGTAGGTCAATGGAAAGCTAACCCTGCTATCTGAACTTGTTTATATTAAGACTCTTATCTGTCACATGGGCTAACGGCACATGAAGAGCATGTTGGATTAAGATAATCATATCTATGGTACATTAAGGAGCACGTCAGAGCTGAGTGTATCTAGCGCCTTAAGGGCCTATTTAGCAGAAATCCTGAGTAGTATGACTGTAGCAGAGGCTGCTACACAGGCTTCTAAGATTCAGCTGCTGTGGAGCTGAATTAAACAAGACAAAGCTCTCTTTTCCTTTCCCAGGGACCTCAGGGCTTCTCCACACAGAGTAGCAATGTATGGTGAGGGCAGGGCAGGAGTGGTTTCTAAAGCGCTCTTGTGGTTTGCTCATTCATTGGTTGGTGTAGACTCTGCTGGCAGGCACAAGGCCTTCCCCAAGGAACATTTACTGCACACCAGCTGGGTCTACACTCACCAATGAATGGGCAAGGTGTTGAGAAATCACACCTCAGACGAGTGCTTTAACACACCCATATAAACAGCCTCTGGGTTTAAGATACATTCTGGACACACTGGAGATGTTGCACTGCACAACCAGAGAATGAGAGAAGAAAGCAAGGGATTTGTTTGTCAGATACAAAGCTAGGTTGTGCCTGGCCCCTGCCTGGATTTTTTACAATGGCACAAGACCCATCTTGCATAAGCTGCTGAGCTGCACCCAGGTACAGGTCTGCTCTCTGAACTCTCCTGAGCACAGGGACTGCCCTCTGCTAGTGCTCTGCACAGGTGCCAGCCACTCCAGAGAGGTCCAGGAGGAGGTAGAGTCACGATTCTTACTGCCCTCTGCCCCAATCAGCAAAGTGGGCCTGCAAAGAGAGGGGAACATGCGACAGCATTTTTAGGGCGTGTTCGCTGTGGGTGTCTGGGAGGCCTGAGTGCCCCCTGAACAGAATCCCTTGCTGAGCCATTCCAAAGCACTATGGCTCCATATTGCCCACCCCCATCAGTTAAAGATAAGCTCATAACACACAACAGTGGTCAGATGGTATCCCAGATTGGAGTCTCTCAAATACAGTTTCTGCCAGTATCCTAAAAGTATTCGAATCCAGCATCAGCTCCTGTTTTCAAAGAACTAGCTCCCCCAGTCCTTCCTTTGTTTTTAAGCACTACACTTTACTGCAGGTTGAATTCCTCTCATCCACCACCCTCTGGATCTGACTGGTGCTGAGTGAGAGAATCTTCTGGACCACAGGCGGTCAATATTGTCTAGCACATTACCAACATTTCCACTGCTTCCTGAGCTCTTAGAAGACACTTAGGGGTAAATTACAGCTAAATAACAGCAGAGAACACTGAGAGCCAGGACTGGTGGCTGTAAAAAACTTTATGAGACCAGAGGAAATTTGGCCATACCCATGTTAAGTGGATACCCAGCTAATTAAAACCATTCTGGATTATGGATGTTGCCAGACAAGAGAGTGCTTGACTAGAAAGTTTTAATCTGTATATGGGCTGCATCAGGAAAAGATTCTAAAGGTGGAAGGTTATCACAGTGTAACTGCCTGCGTTTCCGACACCATTGGATTTTCATCTGGAAGGGACAAGATGGCTTAGCCTTCAAGCAGAATCTCTCTTTGTGCTGCTCATCTGTCAAGTGAAATGGATAACAGGGATTCTTGATAACCTCCTAGTTTAGTGTGCAGACTCAAAGGCAATCTGTTTAATACTCTCCCAGGAGCCAGCATCTCAAAGGCTGAGCTGCAAGTGTTTTCTTGGTACTCATTGACACAAGAGAATTTGTCAAAGAATTTTCCCTGATATGAAGAAAACTGTCACATCAGATGATCTGTGAGCTCTGCCTCATACTTCTCTCCATGCTGCTAGCTTATCATTGCTCCACCCTTTCTGTCTATAAAGCTAATACAAACAGAAGGAGATATGGACTGAAAGAGTTCAGACCCAAACTTTTTGAACAGAGGGACTGTGAAGTCCAAAACAATACTCAAGATCTATCTCAAATCCAAGCAATGGAGGAAAAAGTGTACACACACAGCATTCTTGGGCAAAGACAAAGGGTCAATGGGCACAAAACAGACATCAAAACGCTCCAGATCCACAAACCAGTTAGTCAACATTTTAATGGAATGGGCCATTCTGTCAATGACCTCAAGGTATGTGTGTTGCTGAAAATTATCGCACCATTCTGGAAAGAGAAACAGCCGAGCTGGCTTTTATATTCAAATTCGGCATATTAACACATGGTTTAAATCGTGATGGGAACTTTCTGAGTCACTATAGGGGCTCGTCTGCATACTTGGCTCAATCTAATTCTTGACCTTCCCCCCTACCCCTCACTCTCTGATTTGCTCACCTTGGTTATCTTTTTCTGATTTGTCCTCCTTGCTTACTGTTTTTGGTTCTCTGTGCCTTAAATATTGAGTCTGTTCTGGTCTGGCTATGGTCTGAAGAAGTGGGTCTGTCCCACGAAAGCTCACCTAATAAACTATTTTGCTAGTCTTTAAAGTGCTCCTTGACTGCTTTTTGTTTTGATAGTGTATAGACTAGCACGGCTTCCTCTCTGTTACCATTCTTGGTCAGTGTTTTTTCTTGAATATTTCAAACAAAAGAAATTAGTTTCCATTGCAAGATTTCATAAAAGCTTTGAGACACTTGTTGTATGTAGAAAAAATATATTTGTAAATTAAAGAAAAGCTTCAAGACAGAAGCTAGTGCAACAAGATAGATTAAAATGTAAAATAATAGAATTTTAAATGTCAGAAAAACCTGTAAATTGTATTTGTCATTCAGTGGAAGTTTTACCCAGTAAAAATGAGTAGATGAAAACCTAAGAAAGTGACTGGAGGACTGTGGGAAAATAGAAGAAATAATAGGTTAGGAATGAAGAAAGGAGCAAGATGTTAAGTGGAATAACATAACACAGTGGTTAAGTGTGTGAATACACCTTGCTTTAGTCCAACCTCTAAGACAGTAAAAGTAAAAAAAAAAAACAAAAAAAACCAACCTTTTGATTATTTTCAATAAACGGTGAACATCCTGCAGTAAACAGGTATCACATTATAAATCATCGTGTGCACTGTTCCTAAAATAGGGGTTACAAAAAGTATGGTTTGACATTATTTATTAAGGACTGTCTCGTATTCACATGCATTGCAGCTTCTGAGTTTGAGTTTTTAACCCAATTAGAAAAAATGGCTCTTCTTGATATTTTGGTTGCCGACCCCTGATCCAAGATAACATTACTATTGCTAACTATTGGAGTGACTTTAGTCCAGCATAAGTGGCAAAATCCTGTGGTTTTGGCCAGAAGGTCACAAAAATGCAGACCGCAGGTAAGGTGCAAAAAAGAAAGCCAAAGCATACATGACATTAATGGCTATAAAAACAACAAAAAGTCCTGTGGCACCTTATAGACTATCAGATATTTTGGAGTATAAGCTTTTGTGAGCAAAGAGCCACTTCATCAGATGCATGAGTGGGGTTTTTTCAGAGAAGGATTTAAAGAGGGAATCTCAGTAAAGAGGAGAGCCAGAGCTGTAATGTAATGGCTATTACATGCATGGTATTATGCATATATATGGGCATGTTCCCACTCTGATGAACAAATTCATTCATGGTGGCCGGATCTATATATGCCCCTCCCTTTGAGAAGGGGCATGTGAATGGGGCACTTTGGAATAGGTTAAAGAGGCACTAACATGCATATTCACTGCCTCATTAGCATAATGGTGGCTGGTTGTGCTTCGAAAGTGCTGCTTTCGACACACAGACTGGCTGTGTAGACAAGGGCACTTTGAAATAAGCGCCGCACTTCAAAAGTTCCTTATTCCCAAAACAAATTGGGACAAAAACACATTTCGTGTGTGGACATTGCACCAGTTTTGTCCACAAAACCAGTGTTTTGTTGGCAAAACTCACCAGTGTAGCCGTAGGCTTGGAGACAGATCAAGGGCTTGTATACAAAGGGTACAATGCCAGCACCCCCTTAGGAAATGGCATACGGCAGTCTGGCTGAGCACTATCCACAGATTATGATCCCTGCTCTGATTGTATTCCTCAAGAGTCTGTGCCATATTACAATATTCAGCTTTCATCCGAATAACAAATAATTGGCCTCATTACCTACATGTACAGGAGTGAGTGGTGGATCAATGGGGATTAGGCAGAAACTACAGCTCTCTCCTACTTCCTGTCTTGTAAAATTTATATTGTTGTCATGTCAGTTTTACTTAAATGGTCGTCATGCAGAAAGGTGAGTTAATCTTCAGTCAAATTCCTTATTTTATTCACCCTCCTGGCCACACAAGATGTGCTCTAGGGCTAAACAGAATCCTATGGGGAGAGACTGAATCTTCATGCACTCAGAGAGAATCTGCACACATTTACACCAAGCATGGACTTGCCCATTCACATAAACCATACATCAGCATTATTGCTAGGGTAGATCAACCACGGAACATTACAGCAGCCAGGCTGCAAAAGAAATGCAATTTTTTTCTCTTCTAAAATGTAAAGCACAATGTCTTCCTATATTTGTTCACACGGGCACAGACTTCATTTTCCTGATGGGTCCTTCAAGATGCTTGATCTGAATTAATGAAAAACTAGTGTACTTGGAGAAGTACATAGTCAAAATTAGGCTAACGTAACAAACAACATAGCGTGATGTCTCCTTTGCCTCAGCAAGGCTGTGTCTACACTGGAGAGTTCTGTCAACAGA
The DNA here is from genome assembly GCF_033958435.1 of Carettochelys insculpta. Taxonomy (NCBI): domain Eukaryota; kingdom Metazoa; phylum Chordata; order Testudines; family Carettochelyidae; genus Carettochelys; species Carettochelys insculpta. The sequence goes on from NC_134152.1 coordinate 21,080,311, forward strand.
AGGCCTTTTCTGTTGACAGAACTCAGGGAGCGTCTACGCTCATAAAGCTTTCTGTTGACAGAGTCTTGACAGAACTCTGCTTTTGCCTCAACAGAGTTACCTCTCAGAAATTTGAGGCATAACTCTCTGCCGATATGGTACTGTTGACAGAAGTATCTGATGAAGTGGGTCTTTGCCCATGAAAGCTTGTGCTCCAAAATATCCATTAGTCTGTAAGGTGCCACCGGACTTCTTGTTGTTTTTGAAGATACAGACTAACTCAGCTCCCTCTGTGAGAGTATAGACTGCATGCCCAGCCTAGGTTCAAGTACATAAATATCATAGATCATGATCTCTCTTTCTTAAGGAAGAGTTGCTATTTTGGCCAGCAGCTAGGAAGAAGCTAGGATTTTAATCGGATAAGTAATAAGAATTGTTATTCTTAAATCAAGCTGTGCTATTGTTGCAATAATTATTTTTGTATTACTCAATTGTCAAATACAGTTTACAGATTGGATAGCCTGACCAAACTAGCACGATGTAGCAAAGCAGGGAGATCCTGCAGGAGAGACACTGATTAGAAAATGAAACCCTGGCTCTGAAACTCCCTTGCACAAGTGCGTTCAGCTCTGTGCATCTTGTTTATTCAGATTATAAACACTTTGGGGCAGGAGTGGTCACTTATGACATATCTGCATAAGCCCTGCACCAGTAGTGTGCAAGCTGTGGACTGTGGGCCACATGCAGCCCACTGGGGCTTCACCTGTGGCCCCACTGTCTGCCCCCTTGAAAGGCAATGAATCATCTGTTCAAGCTTTGGGAGGGTGCGGGAGGAGTGAAGAAGGAACGCAAATCAGCCATTCATGGTGCTTAGACAGTGAAGGGAGGGAGGGGGAGCACTAGGAAGTATAGGACTCTGGGGCCCCTGTGCATGAGAGGTGCGTGGGGGAGGAGGCATACTGGGGGGCGGGCACAGGCCCACAGGTGGAACTTTAGGGAACTGTAGGCTGCTGCGGCTCACTGAAATGAAGGAGAGCCACTCATGCGGCCCACTCCCTATTCTTGGTTGCCCACTGCTGGCCTACAATAGGGTGACCCTCTGTCCCGTATTAGGTGGGATGGTCCCTTATTTGGGATGCCAAAAAGGCATTCCAACTTATTTTTTAAAAAGGATGAATTGTCCTGTTTTTGAGCCCTTCCCTGCTGACCTTCTCTGCCAGCGGCTGCTGGCGGGAGTCACTTCCCCCAGACTCAGGGAAGCGGGGAGAGCATGGGTGCCTGCCACGGCCCTGGCATTTCCCCGGGGCTTGGGGAAGGCTGGCAGCTGCTGGCTGCTGCTGGCTCCTTCCCAGCTCCCCAGGGGTTGGGGATCACCCGCAGCTGCTGCTTACCTGGAGCTCCCGGGGGGGGGGGGGGGGGGGGCGCTGCTGGCTGCCATTTCCTTCCTGCCTCCCCGGGGCCTGGTGGAGCCAGGAGAAGCCACCCCTCCCTGCCACATCTCCTTGTCCTATATTTGGGACAGGGAGATATGGTCGCCCAAGCCTATAACAATGTGGAATTGTTCTCCAGAGAGGCTTAAATATAGCAAGTACAGCCAGGCCTGCCAACAGGGAGGGGCAAAGAGGGGAGCTGCCCTGAGCCCATTGTTTCAAAGAGGCCCAGCGCTCTGACTGCTGCTGAAGCAACAGCAACGTCAGTCAGAGCTCTGGGCCCCTTTGAAGGGCTACTGCAGCACTGCTCCACGCAGCTCTGAGAAGGCAGGGAAGGGGAGGCAGCGCTGCAGTCTGAGCAGTGTTAAGGGCTGACTGTCCTAGGCCCCGCCCCTCTCCATTTGGCTCCGCCCCTTCCAGGACGCAGATTCACTCCCCCGCACCTTGCCCAGGGGCACGGTGGCTGTCAGGCCGGGTGACTACAGGAGCAGACTGCCACTTGGTTCTCTTCCTGGCTCTGCTACTGCTCTGCTGAATGACCTTCAGCAAATCACTTCCCCTCTTTCCCACATGTAAAATACACATCATGTTCTCTTCCTCCTTTGTAAACTGCCTTATAAGGGTAGTTATTATTGACACAGATTGCAGTAAGGATATAATCTTGAGTGAAAATATTTTATGAAAAAGAAAAGCTCCTTTGGGAAACCATTGAAATGCTGAGGATTAACCCTGTTTAAACAGTTTCTTTTTCCTCAGTTCAGAAGACCAGAATTTTGCCTGGGGATTAGTTTAAACCTTACTGCTGCAGGGCTGAGAATGACAGGCCCTCCTCAGAAGCTCGTCTGTTGTCAGTTAGCAAGTGCACAGGCGAGAATCCCTATTGAGCTTCCAATGTCGGAGTAGATTACAGATAAATATGGGTTCCCCCAGGAACTCAGCTGCCTGGTGATAAAGAATGCGTGTGAAGTGTAAAATTGTTACTGGCGGTGATGACATATTCTAACAAACGAGGCGGCTGGTGTCAATCATTAGATTTCATAACAGCGCTGTTTGCTTTTTGTTTTTAAATGTATATTTAGCCACAAAGCAACATTTTATGTAGCACTTTGCCATGCTTAAAATGGGAATATCCTTCAAGCTGATGGGCTGGATTCTGCACTGAGTTACCTACCTTCCAACTTCAGGGAAAGCAATGAAGGTGCACTGAATGAAAGTCAGAGCAGAATTTGGTCCTGTGCCCTTTATAAATCTAGCGTGAGTAGTAGCAGTAGTTACTGTGTAAAAAATTAAACTACAATCGCTTGTCAGCTTATAACCATATTTTAACAAAGTTTACCTGATACACAGGTGCCTGAGTTATTTTAAACATAATCATGCTCCCCCTGTAGATTTCCCTATCATCAGTATTTTTAACTGTATCCATTAAATCCTCATGCCCAAGGGTCAGCAACCTGCGGCTCTGGATCTGCAAGCAGCTCTTTAAGGAGTCATTTGTGGCTCCTGACACTGATTCCTCTGTGGCTCCGGATGCTGTAATGACCCTGCCCCCACTGAAACGATAACAGCTTTCTCCAACCTGGCCAGCACTCAACTCCATGTATATCAATGACTGGTATTGCTCACTGAAATCTCCCTGACACTATTTAAGAAGGCAGCAAGCCAGTCCCTGGTGCCAAAAAGGCTGACGTAAGAGAACTGGCCATATGGTTATGCTGCCATAACCCTGCCACCGCACAGCTCTTAATGATTTGAACCAGTGCCAAGAAAATAAGTTCTGCTAGCTAACTGAATCTTCTACTCAAAACAAAAAGGCAGTAATTGTAGCACTTTAACAAAATAATTTATTAGTTGGTGATCTTTCATGGGACAGACCCGCTTATTCAGATCTGGAAATTCTGGGGTTGTGGGGTAGCCAGGGAGCCTTCCAGCAGTGTGGTGGGAGGTGAGGGGGTGAGGAGAGCCCACCAGCTGCACAGCAGGGGGAGATGGAGAGCCCGCCAGCCACATGGTGTGACAGGGCAGTCCTGGGAAATTTTAAAAGCCAGGGAGCAGTGCAAAAAGAGACATCAGCCTCCTAAGAATAACAGAGTGAAACAGAAAATATGCTCATGCTGTGTGAGCACAGGGCTGGAAAATTTGCCAGGATGCTTTGTGGTGCCAAGATGCTAGATAGCTTACTGGTGGCTTGATGTGGCAAGGTGCGCTATCATGGAAGTTGGAATAAATCGGGCCTCCCGAAGATCCTCACATGAAAAAACAAAAGAGTAGCTGGCTGAGACCTTTATGGAGATCTCCAAAAAGGATAAGTGTTCCATCCCCAGAAATATTAACAAGCAGTTCTAAGGGGCATAGATCCACTGCACCTAATCCACAACCCGCCTGTAGCTGTTTAAACAAATATACTCACCAGAAGAGCCCTCTCCAACCTTGCTGGACTCTGGAGCATCAGGTGCTGATGAAGGGACTTGCTCCCGGGTGAGGAAGAGCTCCTGGCTGGAAGAATCAGCTTCCTCATGCTTCTAGTGATTGATGGCATCCTCCTCTTCATTGGGCTCCACCTGCTCCTCAAGCCTCTTGGCTCTCACTGGAGAGATGAGCAGATTCTCCTGAGGAGTCCATGCTATCCATGGGGAGCATGATTGGGTCCCTCCCAAGAATCACATCAAGCTGCTCATAACAGTGGCCTGTTTTGGGAGATGTCCCAGATCGCCCATTGGCTTCTTTCAATTTCTGATAATTCTGCCCATGCTCCTTGATGCTGATCTTGCATTGCTGAGCATCCCTGGTGTACTCTTTTCTCCATCATGCCCTGGGAAATCATCCTATAAACATCTGTATTTCTTTTGCTGGTTTGCAGTTTGCTGAGTGCAGATTCATCACCCCACACAGAAATGAGATCCTGGATCAGCTGATGGTTCCATGCTGTGGCTCTTTTGCGACCCTGAGAACTCTGATCAGAACTAGAACCTGAAGAATGCATGATAGCTAGATCCAATTGCTCCTGAGGTGTGCTATCCACACTGGTCAGAAAGAAAATTAATTCAAATTCCTGGGCTTTCTGTTACATACTTCCTGTGCACCTGAATAGCAGCAGAGGTGAAAGCGGCCAGAACAGACACCTGTGGAGCATTGTGGGATACCTCTGGAGGCCAATGAAATTGATTTAAAATAATTTTGTTTCAAACTAGAATTAATTTGACCTTTTAAATTCAAACTTGGTGTTAGGCTGCATCAGAGGGGTGGGGCAAGGCAGGCAACCTTAGCACCCCTTAAAATCGATCTAACGGTTTTTGCAGTGAAGAAAGTCACATTATAAAATCAAGGTAAACGCCTTGAAATCAGCTTTATGCTCTAGTGTAGACATAGCCTTATACTATATACTATACATAGCTATGGCTTATTTTCTTCAAAGAGAATGATCTTTCTAATATCTTGATCCAATAGGAGATCTCCTTGTAACTGCTTCTGACCATCCTCCATTCCTGTGTCAGGTGTCCATACCTTTCTAAATCTGTTTACACAGTCTCCCAATAGGGATTCAATTCAGCTGTGAAAACATACTGAATGCCACTCTCTACACTTCCCACCGATATCCTTCCAATCCTTGAATCCTTTTTTACACCATTCCTTCCGTAGGCCACTGGCAAAACGACACCCTTAGGCACATAACCTTTTATTTTAAACACTAGTCACCTACCTGCCCATTTCTGAGTCCATTTAAAGCAGGATAGGCCAGCGTCTGATCTCAGCTACACAGGCATGAATCTAGATTAATTTTATTGACATGAAAGGAGTTAGTCCTGATCTACACTGATGTAACTGTGATTGAAATCTGGCCCATGCATACATGTTCATCAAAGTATTGTTTATCTCTGCCTCTTTCCTAAAGCAGGGATTATCTACTGTTGGGAAACACCTCCGTTTGTGGTCATCTTCGTCTCTGGGCTGGGTTTGTCTTGTCATTGCCACCAATTCTGTAACAATCAATCCAGCAGATGAGGAACTTCAAATGCAGTAGCAATACAAAAACCACTTGGCCAGGAATTAATCTAATTTCAATTCACTAAAAAACATTTCAAGAAAGTTTAAAATCAAAAAACCAAGCAGCCAGGACAACACAGAAAGTACAATCTGAAAAGTATTTAACACATCACTTTGACAAGTGCAAGCTATTTTAACCTTGCAGTTATACAATTAATAAGCATTGTATGTTCACACAATAGTTCAAAATTGCATTAAAATGGGCAGTAAGAACCATACTGATGAAAGAGTTGCCACAGATGAAGTGGTGGGAATCCATATTACCTGAATTATTATTACTTGTAATATGACACCATGAGCCAGTTTGTGTATTTCAGATTGTGATGACAATAGCTTTTGCAAGAAGCAAGAAACATTGGTGGTGTCTATAATGCATTTTATGTCAACATAATTTATGTTACTCGGATGTCTGTGTGTGTGCGTGTGTGTAAGTAAATAAATCACTCCCCTGACTGACATACATTACACCAATACAAGCACTTGTGTGGGCAGCTGTGCTTGAGTGGCAGAGAATCCCATGATGTTATAGCTTCTGTTGGTGATGGGACTGGCATAATTAAGCCCTGGAATGGCTATGCCAACGGGGGAAAGAATGGTTACATTAGAGATCTTACAGCAGTGCACTGGTGCCACTGCACAGGGGGTTATTCTGTTTATTGCGTTCAGTGTAGCATGTATGATTACCTGCCCTATGGACAGGTGGCAAACGTGTACATCTTCTGGCCCTCAGAGAATGTGTAGACTCTGGAGGTGAGGTAGCTCAATTGGAGGAGATAAGGCAGGCAGAGAGGTACATAGATGAGGCTCTCTGGGACACCGTGGAACAGTCCCATCTCCAGTTAGACAGCTTCTGTGCTGCTGAGGAGGGTGACTCAGGGAAGAGGAACACCCAGCTGGAACAGAGGGAAAAGATCCCATAGCAGCTGGGACCCTCCTTCCAGATGATTTTGCAGTATCCTCTCACACTGAAGATACCTCTCCAGGAGAGGGAACTCCAGTCATTAGGAAAAGGCAGGTGTTAATAATGGAGGAGTCAAACATTAGAAACAGACAGATGGGTTTGTGATGACCAGGAGAACCATCCGGTGACTTGCCTGCCTGGTGAGAAGGTTGCTGACCTCTCAAGACATATGGATAGATATACGTATAGTGCTGGGGAGGAGCCAGTGGTCGTGGTATGTGTAGGTACCAATGACATAGGGAAGGGTAGGAGAGAGGTTCTGGAGGCCAAATTTAGGCTGCTAAGAAAGAATCCACCCCGCCCGCCAGCTCACCCCAGGGGCAGGCCCAGCACCACAGCCTAGCCCCAGATCTTACGCCCCACATCCCAGAGCTGGGTCTGAGGTTGTCCTGCCCCCTCTAGTTCACCCTGGGGCTGGGCCCAGTTTGGTGGCCCACCCTCCTGCCCACCAAGGATCCCAGCTGCCCCATAGACTGTGAAAAGGCACCTCACTCTAGGAGATGAGGCTGGGCTGCAGAAGCCATCCTGGCCCACCCCGCCTCTCCAGAGACACTAGTGCCAGGAACTGCAGCATGGACACTGCCAAGGAAGTGCCAGGGCCAAGCAGCACACCCTTGACCCCCATGGTCCAACTCCACTGCTGCAACTGCCCCCCAGTAAGCCTCCTAAGACCTCCCAGCCCCCAGCTCTAAGCCCCCTGCTCTGCCACCCCCATCCTCTGGCTGGACTCCCCCACACCCCCACGAAATCCTCTGCCCTGAGCCCTCCATCCTCTGCCCCCACTCCACTACCCTACACCCCTTGACTGAGCCCCCCCACACGAAACGCTGTGCTGTGATGTCTTCACTCCCACCTCATACCACAACCTCCGCATCCCCCTGCCCCCACCAAACACTAATGAGGAACAAAGAGAAATTTGATGGATTACTCTCAAGCATTTATTACTGCGAACTTCTTTTCTCTCATTTTCCAAAAATACAATTATTTACATAAAGCACATATGTTTTCCAAACAGAAAAAAACTCCTACTTGATTTACGCACATGAGCAACACCAGGTAAATTTGCTTGTGTGTGTGTGTTCTCTCTCTCTCTCTCTCACACACACACACACACACAGGGGTTCAACCTCTTAAATCTGGTGCTCTCGTCTGGTAGCATCCATGGTCTGGCATGACCACAGATGTTGTGGGACCAGAGGGTCCTGGGGTTGGGACCAGACCTGCATCAGCAGGGCAGGGCTGGGGCCAGAGCAGTGGTTGGCAGCCTGGCCTGGGTCAGAGCTGAAGCCCCTGCTGCAGCACAGGGGTGGGGGGATGGGGAAGAACCCCCTGCCAAAGCATGGGGCTGGGGCCACCAACCCCCTGCAGGAGGAGGAAGAGGGAAGCAGAACCCAGTGGCCCCAGTGGGTGGAGAGCCAGTGATGAACATCAGGACCCTGGTGACTGAGGAGCCAGCTGGGGAGTAGCAGGCCTCGGAAGCCAGCTGGGGAACCGTGGGGCTGGGGACCTAGTGTGGGAGCTGCTGGGCTGGAAAGCTGCAGGGCCCGGGAGCTGACAGGAAACCAGCCAGGGAATCATGGAGCTGGGGAGCCACAGTGGCTCAGGAGCCAGCAGGAAGCTGGTCTGGACCAGCTGACCAGGTAACCCAGGCTAGGGAGTTCACCAGGAAGATGACTGGGGAACGTTGATACTGCAGCTGGGGCCTGGAAGCTGACACTTGTGGCTGTGCCAGGACCTGAAGGCCAACATCCGTGACTGGGGAGCTGCAGCTGGTGCCAAGGGAACTGGCTGCGGAGCCCCTAGAGCATTGACTACCCTGGTCCAGCAACAACCCTGCTTAGGTCCTGAGGGTTCTGGACCTAGGATGTGCAACTTGTACATATGTACACACACACACACACACACACACACACACACACACACACACACACACACACACACTACAAGCAGTGCAAGTTTGCTGCCAAACTCTAAAGAAAATCAAAGCATTGAACTTGTAGAAGTTACCAGCTAAGCACATGGAACCAGAGTTTGGTTAAGTGCTGCAGAGAGAATATTTTTTTAATTTCAGTTTATTCAGCTAGTTCATTTCAGTGGCTAGTTCATTCAAAGTTATGAAACCAATTGGGAGTTGGAAAACAGCAAAGCTTGTATTTCTCTTCAAATCTATGAATAAAAAGTAGATGCAAGAAGATGAGATCTATAAATTTTAATACTAAGAGGGCCTGGTATTAGCTCAGCTCTTTAACTGGTACGTTCAGATAGCACTTCCTTTAATAAGTCAGTTAATGTTAAATGCTAGATATGTTGTGATAAATGTTTGATAAAGACATAGTCCTTGTGTGTCCAACATATTTAAGGTGGTTAAAATAAACTAAAATGCTGGTTTTGTGCATTTAATTGAATTTGCACTTGCATCCAAACCTAGCTTTACAACAAATCACACATAAAATACATAATGACCATCTAATAAATCTGCACAATTCACTGTTTTCTAACATAATAATTTTTAAAAATCTGAATAAATGTAAGTTAAGCTATGTAACAGCTTAAATTAATGCCTAGAGATAAAGCATATCCTCCTGCTTTGCAAAAAGAATTACCAAATTTAGCGTAAAGACTATTTTTAGTTGCAAATGAATAGGTTTTAATGCTTACCAATCAATGACACTTAAACTTCCTTCTAGAAAACCACAAAAAAATACAAATGCAAAACACAGTTGAACTAAATTATCTAAATCAAGGTTTCCTTCTTGCTGGCTTACATCATGATTACAATTGGTGCTCTAAATTGCTTTGATTTAAGTCAACCCATCCTGCCACCTCCTAATTTTCTGTGAGGAAGTGGGAGGAGGAAAAAAACTATGTATTTATTTATTTAATTTTTAAAATAGACATCAACATGTTTTCTTTCAATGAACTGTTCGGTCAACTCCAGAGTACTGATGTCCGTAAAAAACTTAGTATTGATTTTAAAATAATAAAAAAAAAATCCCACTGAGCCATTAAAATAGACTAGTTTTAAATTACCCAAATGAAAGCATTTCCTGTGTCAGCTAACTCACATTCATTAGTATTAATGGCTCTTAATAAAACAGACTAGAGGGGCAAGGACACTGTGGGCTGGTTGAGATCATCTGGTGCCTGCTGGTAAGTAGACAGGGCTGTGTGCTGATTTTTCCGCCCCATATCATCTCAGGCAGTGATTTGCTATTTACAGACAGATTACTCCAGAAGCCATTTAATTCCATGGGGAAAAAAATGCCAAACCACAGATGCAGTGTTTGCAGAGAGGCTGAGCTATTGGTTTGATCAGACACTTCATCCAATGCAGATGGAGTTTATGAAAGAATTGCTTATAAGGTTTGTTTGGAGTTACTTACACCACCTGAGCCAGGGGTCAGCAACCTCTGGCACATGTGCCTAGAGTGGCATGTGAGCTGATTTTCATCAGCACGCAAGGCAGGCGTTCCTCCCTATACATTTGGGAGCTTACTCAAAGCCATGTCGCCTGTGGATTAACAAAAGACCAGCTAATTCTACCAACCACCACCTACACCGTAAAGCTCTGCATCTTTATTTATTATAGAGGTTGTGGCAAGTTGGACTATTAATGACTTTTAAAAGTATCACCGGCACTCAGACCATACAGAGGTCAAAAGGTCAAATTTCGGCATTCTGCCTCGGAAAGGTTGCTCACCCCCGGTTTAAGCTTTTCATGAAAGCAGGGAGCCAAAGGGTCAGTATCTGTCATATCAGTAAAAAGACTGATCGTTGCTGATCTACCCAGTTTGAATAATGGTTTTTATGGACTCGGGGAGATTTTCAAAGACACAAATAGGAGCTAAACGACCATCGCTCATTGACTTTTAATAGCAAAGGCCACTCAACTGGCTTTTGTGCCTCTGAAAATCTCTCGCAACGGCCATAGGGGTAAAACATATGACTTTTGTTTTAAATGGCATTTCTTAAAAAAAGTTCAAACTGAAGCTTCCCCAATTAGTCAAGTTAATTTTTGCTAATGAGGTGGCATATGCAGCAACTTCCTATGGTATATAAACAGCCTGCAATTAAGATTTACCATAAATCTCAGACAACAAATCGCTCAGAACTTTAACATAAGGAAAAGAAAGAAACATGCCATTCTGCAGCAGCGTATGGCCAGAAAGTAAATGGGGCAAAGCCAGTGGCTGTGCATGACAGCAAAGAGAATTTCAGTTTTTTAATTGATCATTACTTCATCTTTGGGAGAGATTCTGAAGTCAGGCTGAGGGAGTTCTATCAGTTCTTTGCTTACTAGCTTTGGCGAACTGTAGAGAAAATAAGCCAAATTCACCCTTAGCGTTAACTCCCCTGAACGTCCATGAGTTGCATTCACACCAGTTCTGAATGGGCCAAGGCCTTGCGGAGAGTGAAGTGTGAGGGTGAAAAGGAAGGTGTGCCTTGTTCTGTTATGTACGGTGGAGGCATTGACCGAGTCAAAAGGAAACTCCCCCACCCGGCCTGCTGATGGGGGCGGGAGAAGGTGACAGGTGTCCCAGGGCCCAGTGATTCAAAGGGGTCTGGTCGCCATTACTTCAACTGAGGTGGGGCAGCTGCTGAGCCCTTCAAATCATCACTAGAGTGCCACTTTGCATGTTCTGTGGCTCTGAGGGCTGGGCATGCCCCACTGCTGCGCCACAGGCAGCATGGTGGGCTGACTTCTGCACACCACCACTTCCCCACTTCTTCTGGAGAGGAGCAGAGCTGGGCACCTCCTCCAACTTGCCCAGGGGCCTGCAGAAGCTCTCGGCCCACCACCTTCCTTGTGGTTGGACTGATGTTGTCTTGTTTTAACTGTGCACTAACTAGTCCTAACACCTGCATTTAACATGCTTTATCTTCCGGCTGATGATAATTACCGCCTATTCATAAGAACAGCCCAACAAGTCACAGAATGCCAGGGAAATTTTTCTCTGCAGGCTAATCTGATTAATTATCTCTCCTTCCTCAGAACACTATGCAGTTCCCTTTGGAGTGAGGAGATGCTAATTAAGACAACATGATTTGCACATGACCTTGAAGGGCCAAGTAATGCTTCAGCTTTTCATGGAACATCTTACGATCCCTGCCTGCGTCCAGATGATTTGTTAATTCTGGAAGATGGATTAATGCAGAGACCAGTGTCTACAAAAATGTAATTACTAAAATACTGAGAAACAGGATGGGAACCACCACCCCCAAACAGTCTAGATTCAGCCCTGAATCCCTCTTTCTATGAGGAATAGGGACAGCTTTGCTTTCGTGTGAGGTGATTACACACAATCGTGAACTGTAGCCTCTTGATTTATTTGCTTTGAAGCTGAACTTTTATGTACATCAGACATCAATAGAGAATGTCATTACAGAAATCAGCCTCTTTCCTGTCTGCCATAAGAATGGTTGAATTGTAGGACCCAAGTGGAGGGAAGATATTGATACATGGAGATGTAACTACCTGCTAGAGCTAGAAGGGACCTTTGGAGGTCATTGAGTCAGCAGTAGAGACTCACAGCAGGACCTATCACCATCCCTAACAGATTTTTTTTTTAAACCTATTTGCACTGGATCCTTAAACAGCCCCTTCAAGGATTGAACTAGCAACTCTGGGTTTAGTAAGGCAGTGCTCAAACCACTGAGCTACCTCTCCCTCAACAGGGGAAACTGTTGGTCCTTCAAATGTCTGACACAGCACAGGTGGAACACATAATCCACACTGCTGTCTTAGGAGGAGTCTGGTGGCTTCTGAAGCACAGAAGACTTTGAAGGCCCCTAGAGGGCTCATACGCTACTTGAAGGGATAGTATCCAATTTTTAGACACCTTGGCTATGTCTAGATTAGCCCCTTCCTTTCGGAAGGGGGCATGGCAATGAGAGAGTTGGGAAGGTGCTAACGATTAGCATAATCGCATGCCACCCATGTAGCTGGGGGCCTTTTGTAAGGACCCCCTGGACTTTGAAGTCCCCTTCTTCCTATTTGGTTCTAGGAAGAAGGAGCTTTTGAAGTCCAGGGGGTCCTTTCGAAAGTCCCCCAACTACACAGGCGGTGAGTGATTCGAAAGTGATACTTTTGAATGACATGCGGCTGCCATTATGCTAATGTGGCACTGCATATTCATGGCAATGCCTCATTAGCATCTTCCCAATTCGCTCATTCCTATGCCCCTTCCAACAGGAAAGGGCTAGTGTAGATGTGTCCCTTGTAGCCTATTTCTCAATTTCTGCTTTTTCCAGCTCAGCAAAAAAGCCTTTAACAAAATCCCACTGCAGCTTACAGTGCAGAGATGGCCAGTATGCCCCCTCTCGTCACACAGGCAGCAACGAGTTACACCCTGGGCTTCCAGTCTGTGTTCAAAATGGATACATTTTATAATTTTTAAATAAGCAAAATAATTTCCCATGAGCTAGAAAGACAAGTGAGAAAAAGTCAAGCTCAGCCACAGAAGGATAAAGACGTGGAGGCAGGAGCTGTGCCCATGTATGTTAGGTGAGAATCTGGCCTGGGATTTGTAGAAATACAGGGCCCAGAGGAGCAGGTAGGTCTAACTCCAGTGAACAGTACAGCATGGGAACCTGAAGAGAACACCTTTCAGAGCAGCGTTGTGGCTCACCAGCTCATCTCACTTAGAAGCCTTAAGCCTTGGAGGGGGTCCCAGAGGATCAGCTGAACCAGAGACATAAAGGTGATGTGTGGTTGTGTTGTGGCTGCTTGGGAAAGGAACAAATCAGCTCCTGCTCCAGGGCATAAAATGAAAGATACCCCATGAAACTTGCCTTCCTTGAGACAAATGGACACTCTGAGGGACTTCTGCTTCACAACAGAATCTCTCTGGTGATATCTACACTAGAGAGTTTTGTCACCAGAAGAGACCTTCTGTTGACATAACTCAGGAAGTGTGTATACACATAAAGCCTTCTGTTGACAGAGTCTCAACAGAACTCTGCATTTGTCTTGACAGTGTTATCCCTTGAAAATTTAAGGAACAACACTTTTGTGGACAGAAACAAGAAGTCCTGTGGCACCTTATAGAAGAACAGATATTTTGGAGCATAAGTTTTCATGGGCAAAGAACTGCTTCATCTTTGCCCATGAAAGCTTATGCTCCAAAATATCTGCTCATCTATAAAGTGCCACAGGACTTCTTGTTGTTTTTGAAGATACAGACTAACATGGCTACCCCTCTGATATTTTTTTTGACAGGAAAGCCCTGTTCATAGAGCTTCTGGTCAGCTGTTCTGTCGACAGAGGGCCGGGCAGTCTGGCTGCTATCTGTCAACAGAGCGGATTGCTCTGTCAATCTGCTTTTCTGTGTAGATGCACTCTGACAACAGATGCTTCCAATGTAGACGTAGCCTCTGGATAGATTTTTACATGATGGAGAACCCCGGGGAAGGCCTGTATCCCAACCAACGGAGTGGGTGAGCAACGTGTTTCCAGAGCTGCTGTACGTAGAACGAAGCTTTGAGCTTTTTCTCACCATGTCATCCTAAAGGGAGCTGATGGAGAAGGGAAGGACCTGTGGGAGGATCCAGCACCACTCTCTGCCGTCAATGCCCCTTCTAGCAAAGCCCTGTGCAGAGACAATCATTCAGATCCACATGCACAATAATCAACTTGTATCTGACCCTTGATGGGCACTTCACGTTTTGTGTGTGTCCGCATCCAGACCTGCACTAGCATCTTAATCTCTGCCAGAGCTCTGCAGGGATACAGAAGCGTGGATCCATATCTGACCCACGATCCACAAGGCTAGTGAATTATCATATATATCTCTCCATATACATGATATATGTGCAGACCTGTTGACGTGGATGTGCAGGGCTCTACCTATTAATACCCAAGCTGAAATGTCCCAGAAGCCATGGGTTTCACCACTTTTCTCTGGGAGACTGCTGGAGCTGAGGGATTCCTACAAATATGGTTCAACTACTTGCATAAACAAAACCTGTAAAGGTCAAGTTCGCTGTACGCGAGCACGTGACATGGTCGTCCAGACCCCTAAGTATAAAACAGGTCAGTGTGAAATGGACCCAGAATGCCCCCGAGTTCAGATTCTGTTACAGCCTATGAACTTCAGGCCTGCCTTTTCCTTACTGACCCACCTGGCCTTAGAGGAGATGGAGGCTGGTTCCACAGTCTGTGCTATCCTCCAAGGGCTGGTGCCCTTCAAGTTTTAGGAGGAACTAGGATGTGCCTTCCACCACCACAGGTTTTAGAGGGAAAGGAATGAGCCATTAGACTCTTCTCCCCATTCCCCGATTCAGTAGTTCTCACTCAGGGAAACACATACCCCTGGGGCAGTGTTTCTTGTAAGCTGTGCGCTTGAGTGGCCACCCAAAAGAGATTCAGTTGCTGCTCCTCTGATTAGCAGAGTGCCCATAGCCAGCAGCATGTATGTCTACTGGTGGTGCACATTCACACAAGCCTCAGTGCACGTAAGAAAATTTATACTGCATATTGATGGAAAATAATCAGAAGGAACATTGCTCCGGGGGTACACAGTGGTCCTCTGAGCAGAGGATACATCAACTCATTTTGATAGTTTTGCTACAGCAGAGACACCAGTCAGCACAAACTGAAATGCCATACAGACAATGACTTAAATATACTGCTCTATATGGCTACGTCTACACGTGCACCCAACTTCGAAATAGCTTATTTCGATGTTGCGACATCGAAATAGGCTATTTCGATGAATAACGTCTACACGTCCTCCAGGGCTGGCAACGTCGATGTTCAACTTCGACGTTGCTCAGCCCAACATCGAAATAGGCACAGCGAGGGAACGTCTACACGCCAAAGTAGCACACATCGAAATAAGGGAGCCAGGCACAGCTGCAGACAGGGTCACGGGGCGGACTCAACAGCAAGTCGCTCCCTTAAAGGGCCCCTCCCAGACACACTTTCATTAAACAGTGCAAGATACACAGAGCCAACAACTAGTTGCAGACCCTGTATATGCAGCACGGACCCCCAGCTGCAGCAGCAGCAGCCAGAAGCCCTGGGCTAAGGGCTGCTGCCCACGGTGACCACAGAGCCCCGCAAGGGCTGGAGAGAGAGTATCTCTCAACCCCCCAGCTGATGGCCGCCATGGAGGACCCCGCTATTTCGATGTTGCGGGACGCGGATCGTCTACACGTCCCTACTTCGATGTTGAACGTCGAAGTAGGGCGCTATTCCCATCCGCTCATGGGGTTAGCGACTTCGACGTCTCGCCGCCTAACGTCGATTTCAACTTCGAAATAGCGCCCAACACGTGTAGACGTGACGGGCGCTATTTCGAAGTTACTGCCGCTACTTCGAAGTAGCGTGCACGTGTAGACGCAGCCTATATGATACATAAAATATTTATATTCCAATTGATTAATTTTATTATTGTATGGCTAAAAACAAGGAAGTGAGCCATTTTTCGGAAACAGCATGCTCTTTTACAGTTGTATTTTTACATCTCATTTTGTAAGCAAGTAGTTTTTACATGATGTGAAACTAGAAGTAGGCAAGACAAACCGGACTCCTGAAAGGATACAGTATTCAGAAAGGCTGAGAACCACTGCCTCAGTTCACACAGGGCCTTCTTGAGCTACCAAAGGAAAGAAACATGAGAATACAAATGACTCTTATAGACATCCTGTAATTTCTAGCATGCTACATAGAGAGCTCCTCTAAGGATCCCAAGAATTCTCCGTTGACAGTTGATGGAGAACCCCTGGGCTGTCTGACCTGCCACACTAGAGATAAAGGGTCACCTAGGGAGTGGTCAGTACAGGAAGCAGCTGAGAGTGCGAATAGGATTGTTTCCTCTCTGAGTTGTTGAAGTGAGGTGCATCTCACCCCTTTCCCCGCCCAAGATGCTATATATGACTTGGGGGGGCAGTAGCATATCCCAAAATACTCAAGACTTTGCTTGTTGCTCAGTGGCCCCGCTTAACCCAGAAGGCAAGGGGTTGGTGGAGGCCACCGGATATCTACTGTATAGACAGGCTCATGGGAGAAAAATGACCACTCGAAGTGACTGGAACCTTCAGTACTCTGATTTGGTGCATTAAAGGGGGAAGCAGATTTGCCTCCAAAGTTTGAGGGGCAGGATTTCACTGCAGACCATCTCTAGTGACATTTTAAAGGTCTTCTGTAGGAAGGTGACTTGTTCTTTCTAAAACCCTTAGGCACAGAGAAGCCCTTGTGACTCTGCTGGGGTTAAAATGGAGTAGAACTCCTTTGGGCCTCATAACATCGTGGTTGGGCCAAGAGTGGGAAGTTAAAGCACTTATGACAGTGGAGTTTCCTCAGCTGGATTTCAGGGATCCCTAAATATGTCATCAAGCCCCTGATTTAATACAGTGACTGAGGTGGTGGCAATACAGGCTGCCCAGCTGTATGGGCTTGATCCGTCTCCCACTGAAGCGAACAGGAATCTTTCCATTTACTCCAACTGTGTTGAATTAAGCTCCACAAACCTGCACTAGTTCCTAAATGAAAAGCCAACCCTGGTGGCCATAATAGCAGAAGCAACTGAATTCTACACTCTGAAGTCACGACAGAGGAACTTTACATTCCTCATCACTTAATATGCAAACCAAGCCATCAGTGTGGTAATCCTCTTATAACACACACTGTACAAACACATTGCACAATTCTGGTACTTTACAACTTCACTTCATGCTGAGGAGTAAGACCTCAGAGACTTGTAATGGGAAAAGGCAAGTTTCCCAGGGATCACGTAATGAAACCAATGCAGAGGAAAATGTCAGTGTGGTGTTGTGAGAGAGGGGTTTGTTAGGTTTTGTGTTGCTCTGGGTGTTTTGTTTCTTGTTTCGTTTTTGCCACGCTGCTATAATGTGATGAAAACTGGTGGTGAGGGAGAAACAAGGGTGTCAATCTCAGTATAGAGAGCTCTTTCAGCTCGTTGCAGATATCTGCGAGAGCTTTGCTAGGTTGTCACCCTGAGTGCAGATTTTCCAGTTGTGACTGAGACTGCAGCAGGGGTGTGAAATTGCTAGCTGATGCTTTGGCCAAATAACTAAAATAATTTGAAGGATGCTGAGCAGACTGAACAGACTGTTTTTGAGTGTTTTCTTTTCCAAGCCCACAACACGTCCTGCTAATCACTCAAATCTATGCATCAGAATTATGTCAATTAACTCTTCTAATTAATAACTGTTGATAAATCACTGCCTTATGATCAGAACTAGCTGCTCTATGCAGTCACATAAATATTCCATTGATTTCATGAGTTTGACAATGATCTGTGCAGAAAAGACAGCAGAGAGATGCAGCCACGCACGTGGCCCTGAAAGGAAACAGGCACGCTGGACATGGAACTCACTGAACAAGTGGGTTTCGTGATTTCTGAGCAAGAAAACTGCTTGCTGCTCTTTGTCCCTGCTGTGTTCAGGAAAACAGGATTTACAAATGAACAGTATTTTATCACAGAATGCTCCTGATGGAATCATCAATCCTTCCTGCTAAGGCAACAAACCTGCAAAGCCCAAATATTTGCTCACGACTCAAGCCAAAGAGGAAAGGGAGGACGAAGTCTGAGTGTTAGGCAAAAAGGAACAGGGAGCTGCTGAAAAGATGGGGGAAAAGAGCTGCATCTCCTCCAATGGAATTCACAACAGTAATCGTTCTCAGGGCTGTTTGTAAGTCCAGTCTGTGTAGAACTGTATAGCAAAGCGCCTGATTGCAATTAAATTAATATTTTATCGTGCATTTTGATGTGTTTCTTGTTTTATAAGCTTATCTTCCAAAGGTTAATGGAAATGTATTTAAAAGCTACATTTATAAATAAACTCAGAGGAGCAAAAACCCAATGAGATTCCATTATTTTTCCATAATGGGTTAGAGATCTGTTTTGTACACAAAATATGGATGTATCAGCAGATCTGCCCTAACAGCCTCCTCATTCTTATTTTATCATCTTGTCTAGATTGAAAAAGAGAGCTAGGAGGGGCGCTGATGTCAAATGCATTTCAGAAATTAAACAAATACTCTGCTGCTGACACTGAACTACCAAAAGTCCTGCAGCACCTTATAGACTAACAGATTTATTGGCCCATAAGCTTTTGTGGGCAAAGACCCGCTTTGTCAGGTGCATGGTGCTCAGGTGCTAGTTAGCCAGAATACAAACACAGGATGAATTCAGTGTTAATAGCAGAGTAGTTGTTTAATTTGACATCAGTACCCCTCCTACCTCTCTTTTTCAATCTAGACAAGATGATAAAATAGAATGAGGAGGCTGTTAAGTCAGATCTACTGATAAATCCATCTTTGTGTACAAAGTAGATCTCTAACCCAGTATGGAAAACTAATGGAACATATCACATGATACATCTGATGTAGCGGGTCTTTGCCCACAAAAGCTTATGCTCCAATAAATCTGTTAGTCTATAAGGTGCCACATGACTTCACAATGCTCATGTTCATTATGTCTCAATAATGTTCAGGTCAAATTTTCTCAATTCATAGAAATAAAAAATGTTTCGTCTTATCTACCAGCTCTGAAAATGCTAGCAGAACTCTGGTAGGTTCTGATTTTTAGATGTGTTGAGCACCAGCAATTCTTATTGAAGTCAATGGGAGCTGCAGATAAGAATGACCCTACTGGGTCAAACAAGGAGTTTTATATATTTATCGTTAGTCAGATGATCATAAGCTCTGCAAATCTAAAAGTCAGCTTGGATCCTTTCTAGTTTATGCATCAACTGCAACAAAGACTGTAAGTTAGTTAACAGAATGCATGAAGCAGAACAGAACCAGCTCCTTCTTCCACAGTTGTGCTGGCCTTATCAAACGAAGCAGAAAAAGTAGTACGGAGATACCCACATCTCATAAGTGACAGAGAGATAGCTGTGTTAGTCTATGTACTATCAAAACAAAAAAGCAGTCCAGTAGCACTTTGAAGACTAACAAAATAATTTATTAGGTGGTGAGCTTTCATGAGATAGACCCATCTCCGTGCCTTAAATACTGAGTCTGTTCTGGTCTGGCTGTGGTCTGAAGAAGTGGGTCTATCCCACGAAAGCTCACCACCTAATAAATTATTTTGTTAGTCTTTAAAGAGCTACACATCTCATAGAACTGGCAGGGACCTTATCCCTAAGGGTCATGTGCTCAGTTCATACATACTCATGACTTAGGGTAGGGTTGGGAATTGGAGGAAAATTTGGTTCCTGTCATGGACTGATCATTACTTCCTGTGACACATGGTGAGGATTTAGGTCCCTTGTCAAGGCATAGCATCTCTTTGGATAGTCTTCACTCAGAGCTAATGGAACAAGCTCTCTCTTTAAGGGACTGCACAATTTTGTTATGCCAAGCTGATTCATATTGGTAATTCATTAGCACTGTATATCAGTGTTGTCTCTGTTATTGCTGAAGTGGCTTTAGGCACTTTCTTCCACAACTTCATCCTCAAAGATCACCTAGGTTTCCACATGACTTTCAACAGATGAAGCTAAACGGAAGATGCCAAGACAGATACTTGGCACATTAACTGTATTCTGGAACCCTGGTAGATGATCTTCAAAAATAAATATTACTGGATTTTGTGTGTGTGTGGGAGGCAGGTTTCTAAACATATTCGGAAATCTAACTGCACCACAAAATTCCAATCACAATTTTTTCCTGAGGAATCAGACTTCAGTTAGTGTTCTTCAAGCCCATAGAGAAAACCACAGAATACATTTCCCCACCTGTTTAGATGTGGTTAGTGAGTTGGTCATGAATTTGATGATTACACAGGAAGATTGGCGGGACTTTGTGGAGTAAAAATAGAAAATTTATCAGATTAACTTGCTAGTATTAAAAATTCTCTACACTGCTATAGGCTGGGAATAAGGGGACATTATTGCTCCCTCGCAACATAAAGGTGGTTCAGTCTCATCCGTCAAGCATTTTCCCTTCAAAGGTAACACACACAGTAAAGCATTGTGTTTAGAGAATTTTCTCAAGAAGGGAAAATGAACCAGTGAAATAGATAAGTCCAGCCAACTGCTGAACAGTGATAAATTGATATAGCGTATAGAATTGGATGCATTTACTGTTTGCTCCAATTGAAGTGGGGAAATATGAGGCCAATTTAGTCTATATTAGAGTTACATGGGAGACAGCTAGTTGTAATGTACATACTGTTCCAGCAAAGTTGCAGTTCAGAAATCTGGTACATACTTATAACAAAATCATCCAAATAAAAACATTTATGACAAGGAGAAATACACCAATGTAGCTATTTCCAAAGTTGTAAAATGATGTAATCCAGGGCCAGTAATGACTTTCTTGAGAAACAGCAGAATAAATATGTAGTTGGCATGGCAACTAGAACAATTGTACCTATATTATTATTTTTACAGATCATGAACTATAGTCATATTTAAAGAAAGATGCAATAACATTGGATTTGTAAACTCAAACAATATTTCAGATAACTGTCATGCTTGGCTTTGTACTCTTCCCAAAGCAAGGAAAATAACTACTGTGGCTAACTTCATCTGCGGCACTTTTATAGTGATGGGCTAAATTCTGCCCTGGGATCACACACACTGTCCCTTTGACTTCTGCTTACATGAGCGAGGCAGACAGGATTTTGACCACTAATTTTATTTATGTATTACATCTGAATTTTTCAAAGTCCATTACCATGCTTGCATTGTAGGTTTTAACATTAAAAGGTAAAAAGATTTTCTTCAATGATTAAGACACATTTATTCACGCAGCCCCTGAACATACCAGTCGCAGACTAAAGAAAAGAGATGCAGCCAGGCTCTTCCCCCATTGCTGGCCCTTTTGCACCACTCCAGAAGTGCAAAGAGACCATATTAGGCCTCAGCAGGTGAGGATTCTCCTGGAACAGAGGAATCTCTTGCTGGTACAGAGCTGGAGGGGGAGAGCTCCTACTCCACACCTACAGAAAGCAATGAAAGGGATTTGCTGGGGCCTTTCACTGAGGAAAAGCAGCATGGCTGGTACTTGCTATACTCTATTGAAACTGAGCAAGTGGATAGCCCCACTGGAGGATCATAGCCAGCCAGTGGAGGTTAGAGGATCCCTAAGACTGCTCTAAACTACACCAGGGCCATATACTCATCTTTCAGAAGAGCATTCTTCTGACTGATTCACAATTACTATGCTGGTAAGTAGCCATTTCTCTATCACGTCACCTATATTCCATCACCTTGGTCTTCAATGTGTGTGTTTACACTAGGAACTAATTTTGAAGTTAGGCACCACATCAAAGTAGCCAGCAGAGAGTCTACACACATTTTTTTTCCCCTTTCTTCAAAGTTAACTTCAAAGTAGGGAGCCCAAGTTTGAAGCCCTTAATGCATTCCTGGGAATGGACTAGTGCCCTACTTCAAAGTAGGGTATGTGTAGATGAAGTAAGCAATTTCCACATTATTTTTGCAGTGTAGACGCAGCCAATGATTTTTTTTTTAAATCATTGAATCCTAGGGCTAGAAGGGACCTCAGGAGGTCATCTAGTCCAGTTCCCCATGCAAAGCAGGGTCAACCCAACTAATTATACCAGATCAAGCTGGGATTTAAAAACCCTTAGGGATGGATATTCCACCACCTCTCAGTAACACATTCCAGTGCTTCACCTCCCTCCTGGTGAAATAGTTTTTCCTAATATCCAACCTTTACCTCTACCTCTAACTTCAGACCATTGCTCCTTGTTCTGCCATCTGTCACCATTTAGAACAGTCTCTCTCCATACTCTTTAGAGCCCCCTTTCAGGAAGGGGAAGGCTGCTATCAAATCACCCCTCACTCCTCTCTTCTGCAAACTAAATAAGCCCAAATCTCCCAGCCTCTCCTCATAGGTCATGTGCTCCAACGCCTTAATCATTTTTGTTGCCCTCCACAGAACCTTCTCCAATGCGTCCACATGCTTTCTATATGGGCGGGGGGGGGCAGAACTGGACCCAATACTCCAAATGTGGCCTCACCAGTGCCAGGTAGAGGAGAATAATAACTTCTCTAGATCCGCTGGAATTGCTTCTCCTAATGCACTGCAATATGCCATTAGCCTTCTTAGCTACAAGGGCACACTGTTGACTCATATCCAGCCTTTCATCCACTGTAATCCCCAGGTCCTTTTCTGCTGCACTGCTGCTTAGCCTGTCGGTCCCCAGAGTGTAACAAGGGATGGAAGAATCCCAAGCAAAGTGGAGGACTCTACTCTTCTCCTTGTTGAACCTCAAATTTCTTTTGGCCCAATCCTCCAATTTGTCTAGGTCACTCTGTACCCTATTCCTCCCCTCCAATGTATCTACCTGACCTCCTAGCTTAGTGTCATCTGCAGATTTCCTGAGGGTGCGATCCATCCCCTCATCCAGGTCATTAATAAAGATGTTGAACAGTACAGGCCCTAGAACTGATCCTTGGGGCAGTCCACTTGAAATCAACCACCAACCAGACATTCAGCCATTGACCACTACCTGTTGGGTCCATCCAAATGACTGAGACCATATAAAAACTCCTTGTTAAATGTATCAGAGGGGTAGCCGTGTTAGTCTGGATCTGTAGCAGCAACGAAGGGTCCTGTGGCACCTTATAGACTAACAGAAAAGTTTAGAGCATGAGCTTTCGTGAGTTAACTCACTTCTTCAGATGCTGGTCATTGTTAAATGTATCACTCTTCTCTTAAATAACATGATTGGTGGCAATTTTCAGCCCAGAGTGAATGTTTAAAACCAAGTTATTCAGCCCATACAAGTCAGTGAATTTTATTCAAAGTGCAGACAGCCAAGTGCAGCCCATGGTACTGTGATAAGAGTAGGGGAAGGTCTGCTAGTTTACTGAGTGAAGTTCTCCATTAGGACAGTTACTTAGCATGCAAGTTTCCTTGTCCAAAATCTTAGTTCAACCTTGGTCCTGCTTGCTCAACCCTAATTTCTTTAGGATGATTCTCCAATCAGTGGCATTTCCAAGTTTAAATTTATACCTCGGTGATTTCTAGAGCAGTTCATCCCTCTGAGGAGGGAACAAACACAAAAGGGGAAGTAAACATATCACCGCACTCTTGAGCAGAAACAGCTGTGTCCACAGCTGCCACAGAGCACTGCTGTGAAAAACACACAGAAGTTTAGCAACCTTCTTCTTAGGCTTCTGAGCATGACAAATCTGAGGAAAATCACTACGAAGGGCAACGTTTCAACCCTCAAAGTACTGTAAGGGTGGCCTCAACCGACAACCTCATTTAAACCACCACTTCAAAACCTAACCAGGTTATTCACAGAATCATGGGCACGTTCTCATGTTCCTCAACTAACATCATATATGCCATCACGTGTCAACAATGCCCAGATGTTTTGTATATTGGACAGACTTCAAACTCTCTTAGACAAAGAGTTAATGGGCACAAAACAGACAAAACACTCCTGATCCACAACTGTTAGCCAGCATTTTAATGGACTGTGCCAATCTGTTAATGACTTAAGAGTTCGCGTGTTACTGAAGAGGAATTTTCGCAACAGTCTCATAAGAGAGGCTGCTGAACTTTTTTTATATTCAAATTCAACACATTAACATGTGGTTTGAACTGTGATGGGAATTTTCTGGGTCACTATAGGGGCTCATTTGCATACTTGGCTTAATCTAATTCTTGACCCGCCCCTTCTGCCCCTCTACTCTCTGATTTGTTCACCTTGATAAGTTCCTGATTTGTCCACCTTGATTACTGTTTTTGGTTCTCTGTGCTTTAAATATTGAGTCTGCTCCGGTATGGCTACGGTCGGAAGAAGTGGGTCTGTCCCACGAAAGCTCATCACCTAATAAATTATTTTGTTAGTCTTTAAAGTGCTACTTGACTGCTTGTTTGTTTTGATAGTATATAGATTAGCACTGCTTTCTCTCTGTTACCTGAGAAATTTAGAGTATAATTTTGTTCAGCTTTCACCTAAAGGCTCCCTCTCTGCTAAACCATGAGTTTGTACTCGTACCTCGGTTGGTCATTTAAGGTTTCACCATCTTTCTGAAATTAGTGCAAGTAGATGTTTAATCAAAGGTGGCCACTATGTACACTATGCAGTTCATAATCACGCCAAATTCATATTCTCTTCTTCATGCTGTAATCCGCTAGGCATCTGAATGGAAGAATGACCAGCAGTCCTTCAGGCATAAAAATCTGTTTTTCTCACCCTGATCCACACTCCAACATGACTATAAGGAAGTTAGTTCCATAACAGTTCACTTTTGCCCACTAGCTTTAAATCTTTCTGGTTTACCCATTGATAGCACAAGGAATAGTGTAGTTATTAAAAGATGGAGCAAGACAAGCTGCCATCTGAACTAAAGAAAAGCCTCAGTTAAGCAAACGTGTTGGACATCATAAGAACCTGAGCCCTCAACGAGCCAAACTCAGCTCACCTCATTCACATGCACACACTTCTTGGCTTCATTGAAGCTACTTGCCTGGGGAAGGCAGGAGGGATTTGGCCTAAAAGGTTTTCTGAAATGAATTTGTAATGCAGAGTAGAAAAGAGATCATAGAAGTAGACATGATAATTAGTTGTATTTGAAATACTAAAAGCATGAATGAGGCTTTATCCTTAATCCCTATGCTAAATCTGGACAGTTTTGACAAGTAGGGAGATTCCAAATGCAACAGAATTGACAAACAATTGTGTCACTGATTACAGCTGCATAAAACAATGTGTATTAAGTCATCATTGAAAGGGAACCAATCTTGACCTTCCATGGACATTCAGTTCATTTTCTTTGATTTCAGTGTCCTATCTTTGGGTAATTCAATTAAAAACTACAAGTCCCACACTGCATTTAATTGGGATATCAACTTTTTTATTCCACCTCTGGGAAAACATGAGATCTGTTAACCACAGACCAGAACTAGTTTAAAACTCTATCAAAAGAGACAGAAGTAACTTATTTAGATAGTTAACTTCCTTACAACATAGTAAATCTTATTCAGCAGGATTTCGGAGGACATCTATCCACATGTCATTTGTACTTGTTTGAAAAAAGTTTTATAAGCATGGCTTTTTTATGTTGCATTTTAGGATGTTTTATTTAGTATGGCACAATGTCCTTAGCACTTGGGGTGGGGGGTAGAGCATTTAAAATATACAGCAATCATAATTATTGTTGCTGTGTTGTTGCAGCCATGGTGCTTAGCTGTTAGTTCTAAGATACTAGAGGAACAAAATGGGTGAGATAATATCTTCTCCTGGACCAGCTTTGGTTGCTCTGTGTGTGTGAGAGAGAAAGACTTTCGAGCTACACAGAGCTCTTTGTCAGGTCACCTGCAACCTTGTCTCTTTCACCAACAGAAGTTAGTCCACTAAAAGGTAGTACCTCACCACTTAGTTTCTCTAATCATAATTATTGTATTAACCCTCACAAGTAAGTTTTATCTATACGAACCTCATCCTTCACCCGCCCATTGATTTCTACGTCTAAACTGCTAGTGACTTGAAGAAGAGATAGAGTCTATTGATGGACATGCACATAGCCTGTTGAGATCCCCTTCACAAAACCAAAGGTAAACACATCATTGTAATGCATCCATTCACTCAGAAGTCATCCCCTGTGAATTTTACCTTTTCACAGTGAATTAAATTGGGAGGGAAGAAATAGGTTGATAGTCCCTTTAAAGGGGGAAGGAATGTCTGACAATGGTGGGACGGGGAGAAACCAAAGCAAATATTAAATACATGTTAAACTTAATACTGGATCAAATTCATCTAGTCTGTCAGCATTGCACCAGTGCTGATCAGGGCCTTCTTCTATGCCTGTTGAATACTGATAAATACTGAGGGTCAGATCCTCAACAGAAATAATCTGGTGCAACCTCATTCACTTCAATGGAGTCCACTGATCTACACCAGTGGAGGATTTGACCCACTATTTCCATCTCATCCAATGGATTGTGTACTAAGTGACTAGATATTACTGCTTGTCAGTACAGTCATAGCCTGAGATATGTCCATTCGGGTTACGAGAATTCGACTTTACAAAGAGTTTCATTTAATACCCCTACTTTGGCTTATGAGGCATTTCTTCACGTTTACGAGGACTGATTTGGATTTCATGCACCTTAGCGGGACGCGGCCGCCCTGCAGCGGGAGAAAGGCCGCGGCTCCAGGCAACGGCTGCCCACAGCTGCTGCCCACCCGGCGCATCTCTCCGCAGCTCTTGGCGCTGGTTTGCCAGAGCCCCTGGACAGCCACAGCAGGCGCCCACCTCCGGACCCAGGAGAGGAGGGGACAACGCCCATCCGCAGACCCATTGCCCCGGGCACCTTGGCCCATCCCTGCCTTTACCTTGACACTGTGGTGGCTGATCTGGGTCTCCGCCTCAGCGCTGCAGCAGTGGTGCACCCCGGCCCGGCCAGTGTCCACAGGCTCCCTGCACTCCTGGTGGCGTGGGCCAGGGCCGGGCGGAGGCTAGCTGCTCTGGTAGGCGAGCACGGAGGGGATGGAGCCGGCTGCGTCGGTCTTGACGAAGAGGCATGCAGGGGGGCAGCGGCGTGGTGCAGGGAGGTAGACTCGTCCAAGTCCTGGGAGTCCATCACGCTGCTCTGTGAGACATGGATGCTGGGTGCGCAGCCCATCCCGGCCCTGCCGCTGCCGCTCGCCGCCCCCCCATGCAGCTGTGCCTCGGATGCCACTTGCCGCCTGCAGCGTTCCATCCCACTTAGCGCCTGGATTGCCTGCTGCTACCGCCTCAGCTGCCGGCAGCGGGGCCTCTCCGCTGCAGAGCCCCGTAAAAGCAAGGCATCGCCCCTCACCAGCCAGGGGTCCCCTGTGCCTGCCTAGCTCTTCGCACAGCCAGCCCCCTGGCACTGCCCCCTCCCCGCTTAACCTAAGCTGCGTTCAGGCCAGGCTGCCTCCTCATGCCCTGTTCTGCCCTGCCCACCCACTTACACCGGCCCTGCTTCTGCAGCCGTGGGCAGCTACCCGGCTTTGCGCTCCCTTCCCAGGCACTCTTTGATTTCCGTTCCCCTCGCAGCCCTGTCTCTGCACCTGGGACAGCCCCCCAAAAGCAGGTAAACAGCCGTATTATACACTAATTAATGAAGGGAAAATGCCTTGTTATGTTGTGTTATGATAACTAATGTTAATTATTGAAGTAATTGTGTTCATTTTAATGGGATTTGGTGTTGTTTCAGCATAAATGGGTGTAAATTTTGGGGCTCAGGAATGCATAAAATTTTTTCATGTTGAAATTAATGGTACTTATATTTTTGACTTACAAGAATTCGCCCTAAGAGGGGTTTTTCAGGAACGAATTACCCTCTTAAGGCGGGGGAAAACTGTACACAAATTTGGTAATATAACTAGCCTCACAGGTTTGGGTAAGTATTAGCTTTTACTGTAAAACCATTCTACTTAGTGCATATGACAAACCAGGAGTGGTAACTATCTGCTGGTTATTTATATGAAACAGGAAGGAGGCACCTTAAAATAATCCATGACCAGTGGGCATTGTCTAAAGTGAAGAAAGGAAGGAGAAATACATCTTGACATTAGGACACATGCCTTTAAAACATCCTTTGGAAGTGTTCAAGGGTGAAGTCAGCTGTGACAATCAACACTTTGGATGGGAAAGCAAGGCACAGTCATTTGCGCTGACCTCCGTTCACAGCTTTAAGTCACGTTTGCGAGAACATCAGGCAAAACCCAGCTGCAGGACTGGAGGCAGCAAAAGCAATAATCATGAAGAATTGATGCAGCAGAGCTCTAGGAAGGTGTCAAAACCAGATCCGTGGCACAAACGCTCTTCTGGGAACCAACAGACCCTTGGATCCTCATATGCCACATTTACAAACCTAATCTACCTGTTTTAGGTACTTATATTATAGTATTGTTTGAGTGTCTCACAATCTTTAAGGTATTTAGCCTCAACATGTCCATCAGGCAGGGCAGCACGATTATCCCCAGTTTACAGACAGGGAACTGAGGCCTCCTACATGTCTTGCCCAACTGATTTTAAGTGCACATGCTTAAGGGGGTCAAAGTGTTGCTATTGAATAGCTGGGGGGCATTTCTCAGGTTTGTCAGCATCCACACCTGGCAGCCAGTGCCAGCCATGGCGGGGAAATAGATTTATTTCATTCAATTTGCATTTGACCTTTATGTGGGATTTGTGTTGCTTCATTTTTGACTGCTCAGCTTATTTTATTCCTTGGTTATTTTGTTTTTGAGGGCCTGCAGTGTTGAGTCTTCTCTAATGGTAATCCTAGTGCAGGTAGCTGATGTAATTTAACTTTATATTTATTTTGGATTTTTTTTAAAATGAAGAGCCTCCCTGCCACAGTAAATAAATAAAATCAAATCTACCTTCTGAGCTGCAAGAAACTGTTTGTCCCCAGAATCTTTTCTCGAATTCCAAAACTAAAGGCTTATGAAATAAATCACATCGTTAATGAGGGAGAAAGCTCATGGAACAGAGAACTTGGATGAGCTGTCTGGCCAGCTGGGGAAAACTGACCTGCGACCTTCTTCCTCATGGAAAACAGTCTTGTCTGATGACCACAGCCTTGGCCAAAGTTGGAAATCTGTTTAATTAATAAGTAAAGGGCCAGCAATGCAAAAGAACAAGGGGAGTGAAGTCTCCACATTCCCCGTAATAGTGAAGAAGAAAGAAAATTATCAAATTTGTAGGAGGATGGAAAATTCAGCCCAGACTTCAGCCTGAAATGTTGCAATTCGAAACCAAAGAGGAAACCATGTTCAGATTGTTTGTTCCCCAGTCAGTCCTGCTGCTTGTCATATGCCATTAACAGCAGAGCACGTGAGGAACAGGTTAATAGAAAGAATAACTTGCCGTTACAAGTCCTATCCGTAGAAAGTCAGGAAATAAAAGAAAACAAAAGTTAATGTGATCTGTGCTGTCCTCGTCCTCTTGTAGTGTCCTCCCTTCTGTCATGTACCTATGAGTATCTTTCATTCTCTCATCAGATTACTTGCTGTCATTCCAATCATCTCTCCTTCTGCTTCACCAGCATGACTCCAGCAAGGTAAGCTGATTGCAGATACGCCCTTCTAGTTACAGCAGTTGCATAGGTAGAATTGACGTATGTGCCCTCAACTTACCTGGCCATCTTCACTGAGGGAGGTCAATGGGAGAAATATCTCCCATTGACCTGCCTTACTCCTTGCGATATCGAGGAGGTACAGGAGTCGCCTGCCCACCGCAGATAGTTTGATGTCATTCATCTTTACCAGGTGCATGAAACTGAACTCTGGAAGACTGGCCCTGACCAGGTCAATCTTCTGCATAGCCTAGACATACACAGAATCAAACCGTTGCTGACAGTAATAAAGCAGCCCTGTGACCAAATGAGGATTTCATCAAACTAGAGATTATTGCTGTTTTTAATCCTTTTTTCTTTGATAACTGTGTACATAAGTTTAGTAAATAAGGGGCTGAGTCTCAGAAGGGCTGAGCATCAACCAATTCAATGAGTGCTCGGATTGCCCAGTATGGCTGAAAAATATTTCTCCCTCCCCCCCACCCAACCCCAGACCCAATAAGCTTCCTAATTGACTCTAGCACCTCCTTCCAAAAGAACAATCCCTACCCAAGTTTTTATGCTCCAAAATATAGGTAAGCCAAGGGCTGGTTTATGACGTACAAAGCTGTACGAAGCAGGTCTTTACCCATGAAAGTTTATGCTCCAAAATATGTTAGTCTATAACGTGCCACAGGACTTCTTCTTGACCTCAAAGATACAGACTAACATGGCTACCTCTCTGATATGTACAAAACCATCACTGAAATGACTACACCCACGAGGGTGCCCTGGAATGCATCGCTTCAGAGCCTCATCTAACACCAACTAAAATTACCAAGAGTCTTCTCATAGATTTCAGTGGGAAAAAGGAGTGAACCCCACCCCCCACACACACCTCTTGAGAAGCACTGAGTTACCACCAACCACCTCCAGGGGAAGGCTTTAGAACTATCATGGCATCAGAGCTGTGACCAAACAACTGGCCCTGTTCTGTGTTTTCCTTTATTTTCCTTTGCTAATATGAATTCAGTGCTGGGAATCATACAGAACTGCAGACTGTAATTCTGTATGTGCCCCCAGAAAGGGTTATGCCATGGACAGCAGTGATGGAAGCTTCCCCACACAGGCGACCTAATGCTTCAGTCCTAACCAGAAAGGTTGCAATAGGTCCACATTAATTCAGCCTGTGACATCTCCGCTCTGAGTGGCAGCAAGCAGCAAATGAATGCAGATCATAATGTGGGGGGTTGTGATATGGCCATCTGTTCACCAGGAAGCAAAGTAAGAACATCAGGTATTACCAGAGGATAATTATTTTAATTCACTACCAGTTTGGTCCATATGCTACTGAACCTTCATGATTTTGATACTTTACAGAGGAAGATGCTTAGTTCCTAAGATACACTTGCCGGGATTAAAAAAAAAAAATCCAACTGGATAGGTCATGTAAAAATGATTTCCTGACGATGTGTGGGTGAATCCTTTGGGTGTGAGATTTCTGTGGTAGGTTCCTTTGAAGAGATGCCGATTGAGCCATATGGCATGTCAGCATTGCAAAATTTAACATACTTCTCACAGAGATGTTAGAAATTGATATTTCACAATGAAGGGAGGCTACTAAATCAGGATGGCTAGTGTGTCACGCTCCAACTAGGAATACGATCATTTCCTGTGGGACGTTTTGCACCAGAAACTTAGGTCTGGCAGCCACTGGGTCCATACAGAAAACTCAGGGACCTGAACAGTGCATGGTGAATGAGTGTGATGAGAATACAGCCCAGGGTACAAAAATTTCACTGTGTGATGCAGACCCCGAATTCAGATGGGAGTCTAGCAGCAAAGCAGATTTTAAGGCAGAATATATATTCTCTACTCTGTACATTCTGTTCGCATGATGTCAAGTTTCTCCAGCACACAGTTGGTTAGTACACTGGCTCTTAACCTCACAGCATCACGCCCATCTTTCATTTCCTGTATCATTTGAAAATCTCTGTTTGAGGGACCCAAGATACGCAGCTGGATAAAATGGCTGTTAGTCCTTAAAGATAAAGAGCACATCTCATACTTAATTGAACAAAGGCCTTGCCTGAAGGAAAGATTTGCCAATTCCACATCAAGTTCACTATGCCAGTGATTTGTTACTGTTCAACAGTCCCTGGCATCAGCCTCTGAGTAGGAAAAAAAAGCAGTCGAGTAGCACTTTAAAGACTAACTCCGAGTAGGTTTCTTTCATAGGCTTGTGTCAGTGGAAAGCTGCCACAGGAAATAGCCCTGGGAGACCATTGCCAGACTGCTGCCTCATTCTAAGTCTGATCCCAAATTAGTTCTAATTGTATTGTTGACCTCGGGTTTCTTTTGCCCTTCAGGGGTGGTGGTGCTTGTAAAGCATTACCAGGACTAGAGACAGAGGCAGGAGCAGACCCCAGCACTGTTTGCCTCCCAGCTCAATTTCCTAGGTTGTAAGGCCTCTGCACCTCTGCCTGGTTTTTAGGAGAAGCAAGAATCTTGTCTCTTCTAACTGCATGCTTCCTGAAATGCACCTGGGGTTATATTGGGGTGGGCAACCATTTCTGTTGGGGGGGAGCAGTCAAAGTATTTGGTCTGGGATGGAAGCTAGGTGCAGAAAGGAGCTCGGGGTAAGGGATAGGGGCAGAGTTTTTTTCCTAGAAAAAATGGTGCTGGAACTCAAGTCTGATTGATTCTTCATAGGGGTTAGGGTGTTCAATTTAAATGTGCTGGTCCCTGCACTGCTGCAGGACTGGCAGGGACTCTTGCCCCAGTTCCTGCACTGGTGTGAGACTGGTGGGGGCCCTTGCCCCACACCCTACCCTGCTGCAGGACCAGCGGTGAAATTTTTTCTGGTGTTCTAATGGAAAAAAGGTGCCAGATCTCCATTCTGGTGTGTTGCACCACTAAAAAAAGCCTTTGATGGGGCACACATGTGGTTGTGATGTCTGGAAGGAAGTTCAGGTGAAGGAAAAGGTTGTGACCTGGGGCAGTGGGTTGGGATGCAGGATAAGGTGTAGGGTCAGAGAGAGGCTGTGACCTGGAAGAGAAGTGCAGGAGGGGATGCAGGGGTTTGGGTTGTGACCTGGGACAGGGATTGGGGTGCAGGGCCTGGGAGGAGAGGATTGTATTGGTGCAGGAGAAGATTGTAACCTGGAGAAGGGGTGCAGGAGGGGGTAACCTGGGGTGGGAGTGCAGGATTTGGGTTCTGACCAGGGATAAGGGATTGCATCCCAGGTCTGCAAGAGGCTTGTGACCTGGAGTAGAGGTGCAGTGAGAGTGCATCATCTGGGAAGAGGTTTGGGTATAGGAATGGGGTGCAGAGAGTTTGGGTTACATGGGGTAAAGGTACAGGAGAGGGTGCAGAAGGTTGGGAGGAGGGGCTGGGTACCAGAGGCAGGCTGTGACTGGGAGGCACTTAACTGGGAAGCATCCAGCCTGCAGCCCAGCAGGTTCCTTCACCAGGCTCCCTGCCTTTCATACCCCCCCGACAGGTGCTCAGAGTGGGAGCGAGGTGGGAACTTCACACACTGCCTGTCCTGCAAACTGGTTTCCAGCCAATAGGAGCTGCCTGAGTCAGGACTGTGAGGAGAAGCCCTTGGCCATGGGGACGGCCACCCTGTGGCTGAATAGCTCCCTCCCTGGGCAGAGTTGATGGTTAAGTGTTGTCCAGTAAGAATAAAGGGCACATGGTCAGGCCCAGAGCAAGCTGCTGGTCAGAGATAACCACATAGGATCACAACAAGCAAAGTGAGTCTTCTCAAGCTCTTTGGAACCTGGCAGGGCTTATCTGATGGGACCCAGTGTATCACCAGGGATCCTGCTGCACTTCTGAGCAGTATGGATAACACCCTGGGTGCCTCAAGGACAAAGAAGGCAGGAAGAGTGGGTGGGCCATGCCAGGGCTGGCCAGTCCACTTGAGATCAAAAATTAACCTAGGCCTTCACCCTTGGCTCCAGCTTATCTCCAACAAACTCCACGCCACTCCCTCAAAACTAGCAGTCCTTTAGCACCTTAAGGACTAACAGTTTTATTTATTAGGTAACGAGCTTTCATGGGAAAAGCCCCAAAAGTTCATTAACTAATACATTTGAATGCTAGTTTTTAAGGTGCTATGGCACTGCTTGTTATTTTAGGGTTACCCAGATGTAGAAACAGTATCCAAAAAGTTACATGAGTAAAAGTACAGCTGGGGTGGGGTGGGATGTACTTCAGTACAAGTTACCAGTGTCTCTCTAGAAAACAACTTGAGTAGAAGTACACATGTGCATGTCACACTTTGATTGTACTTAATTACTCAGAAGTAAAAGCAGCTGCACTTTTACTCAAGTAACTTTTGGGGTACTTTTTCTACCTCTGCGGTTACCATATTTGTTCTTTCAAAAAGACAACACCCATGAGAGGGAGTGTATTTGTATCAATATCTACCAACTCACATTGTGTTAATACACATTAATACGTGAGTTGGAAGCTACTGATACAGATACACTCTCTTTCCGGGGTGTCCTCTTTTTTATATGATATCACTAGTTT
The DNA here is from genome assembly GCF_033958435.1 of Carettochelys insculpta. Classification (NCBI taxonomy): domain Eukaryota; kingdom Metazoa; phylum Chordata; order Testudines; family Carettochelyidae; genus Carettochelys; species Carettochelys insculpta. The sequence goes on from NC_134152.1 coordinate 21,114,255, forward strand.
TTTGTGATGCTGCAGACTAACCCAGTTACCCTTCTGAAGCTTTTTTTAAGAGGCTGAAAGTAATTGACATTTAGAGTATGCCCTTGTCTCTGCCACCACTTAAAAAAAAAAAAGTCACATGCCTTTGCATTCCTGTGTCTAGCTAAAAGGCAAAGATTTCTGACCCAGCTAGAAGCAGCAAATCTCATTAGTTAATGAGACCATGAGAGCAAATAACAATGGCAGCTCTTGTTTTAGGCCTAGCAGCCTAGGCATCATGCCTCCAGCAAACTGTTTTGTTATTGCAACTTCTCTTACTACTGAGCCCTCTTGCAGAAGGAGATTGTTGTTGTGAAGTAAGGGATCCTGGAGCTTGGAGAGAGGACAGGGTGGATTATATAACAAAGACCCTCTTAATTTTAAGGGTTGACTTGCAGGTTTGCTACCCGTTCATATTTTCTTCTTTTCTCCTGGAAATGAAGATGTTAATTGGAGCTGACAGTTTTCAAAGGTTTTTGTCACTAACAATATTTTCAGTGAATTCATTCCACAGTGGGGCCCAATTCTTCCATTACTTCAAACACTTTCTTGAAGGAACTTTTTAACCTTTCTTTTGAAATATTTGATGCCACTTGCAGGGAAAAATGCCCTTATTGACTTACAATCTATCCAGCCCAGGCAGTTATGAATTCCAGGCTCCTCTTCCGAACACGCAGAGGTCTGGGGCCATATAAATACCGACAACCTGATAGCTTTGTTTTATCTACCCAACCATGAACTAACAAGGAGCCCAAAGAACAAATCTGAACCTTGCAGAGGTTGGGTACCTGAATCCAGAACTGGATATGAATATTCTGCCTGCACCTTATTGCTATAATCTCTATAATTCTAGGCGCCACTGGCCCATTTACTGCACTTGTGGGCAACACCTGACAAAAGAAGAGTACAGGCATAAGAAAAGGAAAACTTGGGTCAATATAAACAGGAATTAATAGCTCTTACCCCTGGAAGAAACAGAGCTGTAGCAAGCAATAGCCATTTACAAAATGGCTACATTAGGGCTGCCGCTGCTTGGCTCTGCCATATTTAAAGGGCTAGCCCCAGAAATGTCATGGTAAGGGCAGAACTTTGTACCAGTGAGCAAACGCCCCATTGGGAGAGCAAGCAGAATACAAAGGATGCAGGTGCAACTGGGGAAGGTGCTGCATGCTCCCCTGTGTCACAGAGTATTAACTAAATTGATTTTTTTTGCTATAGTTTGGCATTAGCAGTTACACAAAATGTATTTTGCAGTTCTATAAAATACACGTATGTAAGCAGGATCTGAAGGAATGCTCCCCTTACAGAGAGCAGGGAAGGAGAGACCCTGCACGTGCCTGTATAAATGCGGTTTGCTCCTGCTTTGCTGAGATTTGTTAGATTCAGCAGATGGAGTGGTATTTTGCTCATTGTAATTGACTCAATTTGTGACCCAACACCAGCTCTATTTGTAAATGTAGGGAGAGCTGAAATATGGTTAGTGAGGGGTGTAATTTGGTGGGAATGCAGGACTGTGATAAAGCTGTTCCAAAGGAAAGGGCTTACCCTGAGCAGATAGGCCCTTATACATATGCCATAAAGCTGAGAGAGACCTCAAGAGGTCACCAAGTCCAGTCCCCTTCCCTCTTAGCAAGACCAAGCACCATCCCTGACAGATTTTTTTTGTAATTTATTTGCTCTAAACCCCTAAAGGGCCTCCTTAAGGATTGAACTCATAACCTTGGGTTTATACAGCTAATGCTCAAGCCACTGATCTCTCCCTGGCAAAGCAGGGACTTAATTTTTAGAGCTCTAGGGCTATGGCCACACTTGGCCAAGACTTCGGAATGGCCATACAAATGGCCATTTTGAAGATTACTAATGAGGCACGGAATTGAATATTCAGCACCTCATTAGCATTAGGACACTTCCTGCCACGGCGCTTGGAAAGCGCAGCTTTTGAAAGCTCGCAGCTACACGGAGGTCCTTTTCGAAAGGACCCCGCACCTTTCAAAATCCCCTTATTCCTCTTAGCAGAGGAAATAAGGGGATTTCGAACGGTTCAGGGTCCACCCCCATGTAGCTGCACCGAGCTGCGAGTGTTCGAAAGCTGCTCTTTCCAAGCACTGTGGCAGGAAGTGTCCTAATGCTAATGAGGCACTGAATATTCAATTCAGCGCCTCATTAGTAATCTTCGAAATGGCCATTTCAAAGTTGTGGCCAAGTGTGGCCACAGCCTGGAAGAGAAGAGGGGTGAGGGAAGGTTATTCTGGTTACAAGGTGATATTTCCAGATCTGAAGAAGTGGGTCTGTCCTATGAAAGCTCATCACCTAATAAATCATTTTGCTAGTCTTTAAAGTGTTGCAGAACTGTTTTTTTGTTTTGTCTAGACAGGTTTGATCTCTCTTCTTCCCACCCTCTTCAAAGAAAATAACTATATAGGTCTCATTAGGTGCCTCTTTCTTATGTTAATTGTATGGGAGCTATGTTTCTCCTCCCCTATTTGCCAAGAGTTGAAATCACTGGGAGCTGAAATCACTTGAGATTGATGGGCAGAAGTCATGGCCAAGAAGTAGAGTGCAGCAGATGGTGACACTACAGATGGCAGGGAGCTGTGATGAGTGGCAAGCAGCATGGTAGCAGAGAGCAGGTGGATGGCGAGTATCCAGCAGAGTGATTAAGATGCTTCTTTACCTCCCTGCACTCAGGATGTGAGGTGAATCTCTGAACTCTGGTGCTACATCTACACTAGAGTGTTTTTGTCAACCAAACTCAGAACATCTACACGCAAAATGCATTTGGTTGACAGTCTGTCAACAAAACCCAGCATTTCCGCTGACAGCGTTCCACCCTTCCAGGACGAGGGATTACTCCTTTGTTGACAGTTTGTCAACAAAAACTCTATGTAGATGCTCAAGGGGACCTTCTGTGGACATACAGGGCTTCTGGTCTACCGGGCAGCCCCATTTGCTGAGCTTCCATTTGGCTGTTCTGTTTAGAGAGCAGATGGGCAGTCTGGCCCCTCTTGATAAAGTGGATTGTGCTTTTGATCTGTTTGTGTGTGTGGATGTGATCTGTCAACAGAAGTTTTGCTGGAAGAGCTCTTCCAACAGTGACGTTCGTCGACAGATTGCTGTAATGTAGATGTAACCGTGGTCTGCTCTGAACAAGAGCAGCATTTTTAAGTGGGGTGCAGAGAAGAGGTGGGCATGTGAAGGGGGCGTTTGAGTTGCTGGACTTGATAATCTGAGAGGAAAAGGACACTGCCCAACCTACTGGGGGTGGAATTTTTACTCCTGGTTTTTGCTGATGAACTGTTTGGGGTGTTTTCCCAAATGCATACCAAGTTACTTCCCTCCCTGTTATGAAAATTTTCTAGACTTGGGCTCTGTACTGGCGAGTGGGGAAGCATGGACTCTCAGAGCTCTCCTCTTGTGCCCACAGCTCCTAATGACTTCATGGTTCTGCTAAGCTCATCAGGAATTGCCCAAGTGGTTGCTCCTTGGCTAAGTGACTCCTGGAACTCACAGACAGGGAGGTTGCTTAAGTACTCTCCTGCCCTAGATTGAGCCCCTAAGCACTGAGTTTTTGCTAACTTGTTGGCTCCAAGTAAGTTTTGTTCTCACAAGCTAGGATTAGTGATTTGTATGCATGATCTGATTGGCTATATACAAGCAGTTTCAATATCATATACGAAGAAAAGGCTCTGAAGTATCATACACATTGAGTAATGTATCAGCAAGTAAATTCCATTCTGACTTGTTCAAGAAATAAATCCAAGGAAACCTTAAACCATGGATCACTTTTAACCCATTGACATCTGGATAGAAATAATTTACAAAAAGTCAGGGTAGCCTAGTGGATAAAGTAACAAACTAGTTCTCAGATGATTTGACTTCTATTCCTGACTCTCCTGCTGCTGCTACTACTGGCCTGCTGGATAACCACAGGCAACTCACTTTCCTTATCTCTAAACTAGGATAATCCCTTTTGTTTCAAGATCTACTTGTGAAAGGCACTTTGTGAGCTCTGTACTGTCCTTGAAATTACTCCAGATATTAGCTGTACAGTTCTTATGGTGAATGAATATATGGAGATATGCATCTCATAGAGCTGGAAGAAATGACCTTGAGAGGTTGTAGAATCCAGTGTCCTCCCCTCTTTGCAGGGTTGAACACTTTTCTATTTATTTTTAAAGAAAACCCAGATCCCTAAATGGCCCCCTCAAGGATTGAGCTCATAACCCTGGGTTTAGGAGGCCAACATGCAAAGTGCCAAGCTACCCCTCCCCCTTTCTCAATAAAGTACTTGGTAAAACAGATGAGCAAGGAAAACATATCTGCCCCATCAGCAAAACATAGCAATCTTCTCCTCCATAGCTATTGTATTCCTGATGTATTTTTATTATTACTATTAGTCTGTTAGCCAGATTAATATTCAAGAAGTTAACAGGTTTACACATGACTGCCATGTAAATCTTGGCAACAAAACAATCATTACATTAGGGAACTTTTGTTTAGAAAAACTACAGGCAGTAAATAGCAGACCGCTACATGGAACTAGCCCCATATGGCTCTAAATCCACAGTACTTTTGGGAACATGAAACATAAGCTGCCTCAATCAGCATGGTATCAGCGTCTGAGTTTTCATAACACAAGACACCAAAACACAGTATTACAAGTGCAGAAACAGAAACGTTCATAGTGAGGCTGTACATTATAGCAGAGTAGAGAGGCCTTGGAAACCAGATAAAAACATGTTGCCTGGTTGCTTAACCTATTACTCATCTGTTGCCTTTCCTTGCAAATGTCAAGGCTGATTAACAGTCTGGTTAAGGTAACCTGACATATGAGATATAAACAGGTATGGCTTTGTCACATGATACTTTTCAAGTGGCTAAGCCTGGATCAGATTCTGCTCTTGGTTGTGCAAATATAAATCCAGAGACCCTCTTATGCAGACAGTCAAATTAGTCAATTTATCTTCTGCCTGCAAAGCCCTGCTCATAATGGCTACATCTACACGTGTCCCAAACTTCGAAATGGCCACTCAAATGGCCATTTCGAAGTTTACTAATGAAGCACTGAAATGCATATTCAGCGCTTCATTAGCATGCGGGCGGCAGCGGCACTTCGAAATCGACGTGTCTTGCCGCCGCGCGTCTTGTCCAGACGGGGCTCCTTTTCGAAAGGACCCCGCCTACTTAGAAGTCCCCTAAGCTCATGGGAATAAGGGGACTTCGAAGTAGGTGGGGTCCTTTCGAAAAGGAGCCCCGTCTGGACAAGACGCGCGGCGGCAAGCCGCGTCAATTTCGAAGTGCCGCTGCCACCCGCATGCTAATGAAGCGCTGAATATGCATTTCAGCACTTCATTAGTAAACTTCGAAATGGCCATTTGAGTGGCCATTTCGAAGTTTGGGACACGTGTAGACGTAGCCATTATGAGCAGGGCTTTGCAGGCAGAAGATAAATTGCGATTTGATGCAAAGACTTTATAAGCAGATCCCTACATAGAACTCTGAATATGGCTTTAGAGGAGAGACAGAGGTGCAGTAAATAGTGAAAACTGTGCTAGGGGGTTCTGCCTGAAGCTGCTGCCTTCAGGTCACATATTCAGTGCCTCATTAGCATAATGACAGCTGCACGAATTTCAAAGTGCAGACTTCAAATTGCAGATTGACAATATAGATGGGGGTAGCTTTGAAATAAGCGTCCCCTTCAACATTCTCTTCCTCTGATCTACTTTTGTGGGAGTAAAGGAATGTCGAAGTGAGATGCTTATTTCGAAGCTGCTCCCATCTACGCTGTCAATCTCTAATTCAAGGTCTGCACTACAAAATTTGTGTGGCTGCCATTATGCTAATGAGGTGCTGAATATGCATGTTAGTGCCTCATTAGTCTGCTTTGACTTGCCTCATTAACATGCCACCTTTGACAGGAGGTGGCCTGTGCAGAAGCAGCCTAAATGCCAGATAACACACAATCATCTCGCTGTTCAAGAACAAGGGCAACAAAGCTGACTGTGGAAATTAGCAGGGCATCTCCCTTCTCTGTACTGCTGGGAAGATCTTGGCTCGAGTCGTCCTCAACTGTTCGATCACCAGCATCTCCGAGGAGAAACTACCAGAGGCATAGTGTGGTTTTCACCCAGGCCGCAGCACCATTGACATGATCTTTGCTGTTCGTCAGGTCCAGGAAAAGTGCATAGAGTAGAACTTGGATCTGTACTCTGTCTTTATAGACCTGACCAAGGCGTTTGATGCCTTCAACAGAGAAGCCCTGTGGATTATCCTGTCAAAACTTGGCTGCCCAAGAAGATTCGTTAACCTCATCTGCCTGTTCCATGATGACATGACTGGCTTTGTTCTTTCAAATGGCGAGTCCTCAGATCCATTTGAGATACCCAATGGTGTGATGAAGCAAGGGTGCGTGCTGGCCCCAGTGTTATTCAACCTCTTTTTCATGTGCGTCCTCAGCCGCGCAGTTAGGGACTTGGACTGCAAAGTCTACATAAAATACAGACTTGATGGGTCACTTTTTGACCTTTGTTGTCTGAATGCTAAAACCAAGACGCTTGAGAGGCTCATCCTGGAAGCCCTTTTTGCTGACAACTGGGCACTTGTGGCACACAAGGAATCTGATCTCCAGCTCATAATCAACAAGTTTGCTGATGCCACTCGCCTCTTTGGTTTGACCATCAGCCTAGGACAGACCGAGGTGCTGTTTCAACCTGCTCCAGGATCTGCCGTTCTCCCCGCTTCAATCTTTATTGAAGGAAAAGAGTTAAAAACAGGAGAGGAGTTCAAGTACCTTGGCAGTGCAATAGCCAATGATGGCTCCCTTGACAAAGAAATCAATGCCAGAATCTGCCAGGCCAGCTGGGCACTAGGACGTCTGAGAGCGCGAGTGTTCAATCAGCGCAGTATCCAACAGTCCACTAAACTGAAAGCGTACAAGGCTGTAGTCCTGACCAGTCTCCTGTGTGGCTGTGAAAACTGGACATTGTACAGAAAACATATAAAACTGCTGGAGCCCTTCCACACATGCAGCCTGAGGTCAATACTGCACATTCAATGGCAGGACAGAGTCACGAAGCTGGAAGTCCTGGACAGAGCAGGAACCACGAGCATCGAAGTCATGATTCTGAAAGCCCAGCTTTGCTGGACAGGGTACATCATATGAATGGAGGAGTCAAGAATCCCTAAGCAACTGCTCTATGGTGAACTCTCCCAGGGCAAAAGGAATCAAGGCCTCGCAAGAGATATGAAGACTGCGTGAAGGCCAACATTGCTCATGCTGGTTTAAAACCAGATCAGCTAGAGCAGCATGCAAAAGACCAAACAGGCTGGCGTGCTCTTGTACAACATGCGTATGACAACTTTGAAGAGCAGTGACATGTACGCCTCATTGATGCTCGTGAAAGGAAGAAAGCAACACCAGCAGCCGCACCAACAGAGCCAGGACAATTCCCTTGCCCTCACTGTGAATGCCCATGCGGTTCAAAGCTTGGACTCCTCAGCCACATGCTAGTCCACAACCAATGAGCCTCTGCAAGCTCGAGATATCATTGTTGAACATGATTGACTACCTACACTGTCTAACTGCTTCTACACTAGAGGCTTTTGCTGGCAGACAAAGCCATGCTGACAAAACTGTGTGGCATAGACCTAGCCCAAGCCAATGACCTCTCCCTAACGAACAGCTGTTTTAAATACCAACCACACGTTTTTCTGGACTCTGATTTATTTTTGCACCTTTTTGGCAGGGGCTTGTCATAGGGTGAAACATTAGCACTTTCTTCTATAAACAGTTACCCGTTGTGATCATGATGAAATTCTCACAGGCAACACTAAGTTTTTCCAGATTGGTTCAATTTTGTCATTTTTACAGCGAAGGGGTTGTTTTTCATGAAGGTAGGATTTTGCCTTTTGGAATTTCATTTTCTCAATAGCTGAATAAACACTACAAAAGCTTTGTTTGCTCTTATGCATTAGTTCAGAGGATTTCCTAATAGTGAGAAAGCACATACCTAACAATAATTATTAGCATTACAAAGTCTCTGAGGAGAAGGGCCGAATAGCAAAAGGAATCCCTTATCTATTTGACTGCCCACTTAAATAAGTAGAGGAGACTATTCCACAGCATAAGTGCTGGAGCTGAAGCTTGGCTTTAATCCCTGAGAAAGTTTTCAGAGGTCTGATTGGGCAATCAAAATGACAACGTGAAATGAACTCATATTCCTTGGGGCTTGCCTTGTCAGGTACGATAATTCGTGTTTCGATCAGGTCAGATAAGCCATAATCTACTCTCCCAGTTCTTATGAGGGTCACTGCAGCTTGTCACTTCATTAGTAGAAAAAAAAAGGAATATAGACACAAATTGATTTGTTAACTCCTGGCACTTAGAAATGTACTTTAACAAAAAGAATTGAAAGGAACGTATGCTTGTTGATGGAAAACTGCAAAGTCCTGCAAACTGTCAATGTGTCCCATCCCTCTCCAACTATAGAAACAATAAGCTTAATTTACCAAGTGTACTATGTATGCGCTCCTAGAAGGCTTTTCACTTTGGAGTCAGTGTTGTACTCTGTGTCTGTTTCATAGAACTAATAGTAAATTCACCTGATGCTGCAGATGCAGGAGAGAAAACATGCTCTTTGGGGTGTTATTATGAACCTGTCCTAGAAAATGTAAAAGGGTACAATATTCAAAAGCACCCAAATTACTTAGCTATATAGCTGCTTAACTCCCTTGGACTTCAAAAACAGTCAAGCTCCCTAAATACTTAGATGCATTGAAAACCAGTGGGATTATGCGTTAGTCTATACATGGAGATCTTCCTGATTAACTCTAGGATTGGGCACCATATGCTGGAGTAAAAGGACCTTCTTTCTATTTAGTTCAATCCAATTTGAAAAAAAAAAAGTGCTATTGCATATTAAACTCACACAGTGCCTTAATACACATTAATTCTGAAGCGTAGCCAAGCATTAGGCTTCCACAGCCTGTCTATACTTTGGAAATTTTTTCTTTAAGGTTCCTTTGGATAGGTACTTAAGCCCGTGCCTAACTCTAAGCACACATGGAGTCTCAGGTTGAGTCTACACATGCCCCTTCCTTTCAAAGGGGGTATGTTAATGAGCAGGTTCAAAAAATGCTAATGAGGCACTTCCATGAATATGCAGCGCCTCATTAGCATAATGGCATCTGCGGCAATTCAAAAGTGTGGCCTTTCGAATTGCGCACCACCCATGGAGATGGTACCTTCCGAAAGGACCCCCCCCCAGTGTTTTCGAAAGCCCTTCTTCCTATCTGGTGAGCAGAAGAAGGGCTTTCAAAAACCTGCGGGGTCCTTTTGGAAGGTCCCGTCTGCACGGGTGGTGCGCAATTCGAAAAGCCACACTTTCGAATCGCCGTGGCCACCTTTATGCTAATGAGGTGCCTCATTAACGTGCCCCTTTTGAAAGAAAGGGGCATATGTAGACACAGGGTCAGTGAATGGGGTCTGCTGAATCAGGATAGAACCCACCAGTATGTTCCAGAAACTGGATAGGTTCTATCAAGGTTACTTGAAAAGCTCCATAGAAATTCTTCAGGGTGTGTGCCTGGAAGTCACTAGCACATGGATCTCTGAAACCGGATGGAAGGTTTTTGACCCACAATTATTTGGGCATCCAATAGCAGTAAGGCACACAAAACCTCCAAGGCTGAATACTAGTTTAATAGCCTCACATAGTGGAAGATGTAGTGGAGGTGACTGGTTCTTTGAAATGCTTCCCTCTTCCAACCAGCCGCACCTTAGCTATGGCTGGGTTCTCTTTTAGCCAGATGATGCTCACCAGCAGGGCCAATAGCCACTGTGGACTCTGGGGGAAAGTGGAAGGAGGGGCCCAGTGCTGCGCCCCAGAGAGCAGAGCCACAGACAAAGCAGGCAGGGCCTAGGGCAGTCAGCCCTTAGTGATGCTCAGACCACAGTGCTGCCCCTCCCCCCTTCTCCGTTACAGCCACACGGAGGGGCAGAGCAGCAGCGCTATGGTGTTTTAAAGGGCCTGGAGCGCCATGTGCCTTTGAAATGCCAGGCCCCTGGGCAACTGCCCCCTGCACCCACCCCAGCTGTCAGGCCTGATAATGACTTTGAAGACCATGGTTGGGGTGGCTGTTGCAAAGCATTGAAAGAGCTGGAATTATGGTCCAGTAACCCCATTCTCCCCACTGCAGCCAGCCACAATCCAACAGGGGAGTAAATGGGGCACTTCACTCCCCTGCATGGCCAAATCAGGGCTGTGACAATCTCACCTACTGTGAAGTATTTCAACAGCCACCTACGTATCTTATCCATAGTTTTTGGCCACGTCTACACTGCACACTGCAGCCAGCAGGGCATATGGGATATGTCGGGACTTGGTGCAGGGAAAAGCAAGCTGTGTCCACACTGCAGGGTGTAGCTACACCCGTCAATGAAAGGCTCGTGGGGTGGGGAAGAGAGGTCCACAGGGGGACTACACTACTAAAACTAGCAGTGCAAAGGTAGGAGGCATGACTTGGGTGTGCAGAGAGCCGAGTAGGGCACATTCCTGCAGGATTCAGGCTTGTCCTTAGTCTACTTGTCTAAGCAGTACCTGAGCCTCTACACTCTATTTATACCATGCTGGGAGTCTGGGGGTGAGGGGACTTGCAGTAGATGTGCTCTGCGTGCCACTGTAAGGAACGTGCATTGTAGAAGTAGCCTTCAAATCCTTTCCTGCACGTTCCCCCTCCCACAGTAAGGCTACATCTATGCTACAGAGATCTTTTGAAAGAACCTCTCCCAGAAGATCTCTTCAGAGAGAGCTTTCGAACAACAGCATCCACGCGCATAAAATGAGATCAAAAGAGCGATCTGCTCTTTCGAAAGAGAGCGTCCACACTGTCCCCGCTCTTTTGAAAGCAAGAGCCAGGGATCGAAAAATCATGCCCCATGAGGACCAATTTCACGAAAAAAAAAAACAAACGGCCTGCAGAGCAGCTACACACATTTTCTTCTGGAAGAAGCTTTCAAACAGGGGTGCTCTTCCTGAAATAGGAAGGGAAGAGGGATTTTGAAAGGAGCACCGCGTTCTTTCAATTCACTTCCAAAAGAACACTTTGAGTGTAGATGCTCCATGGGATCTTTCGAAAGAGCCCCCTTCTTTCAAAAAATCTTTCGAAAGAACTTGCTAGTGTAGACCCAGCATAAGTGTATGGGTTTGGCTAGGACAGAAAAACCTTTCAAAATTAGAGTGCAGTAAAGAAATGTAATAGAAGCCTTGCCTCTAACAAGAGAGCCTGAGGGCTTGGCAGTATTATCCCAGCAAGCTGTATGGTAAGTTATTTATCCATAATAATTGGGTGAACTGATAACCTAATTAGTGTATAAACATATTATCACTGCTTGTCGTGCCGTTAGAGGAACAGACACCAGATTTCACAAATCAAGGAACGAGTGTTAATTGTTTTATCACATTTATACCATGACTCAAAGCAGAATGGGGTAAGCTCTGGGTCCTCTAATTTTGCCAGCTCTTTAGAAATGAAATGGATGATTGTCAGAATCCTCAGCTTTCTCTCTGGCTTCATTTGGAACAGTTTTGAGGTGAACAAGATCCTTTAAATATTCCCACTGACTGGGACTGCCAGAGGTAACCTGGTTTCCTGGGTGGGAGGGGGCAAGATACAAGTTGGATCCAGCCTGGAAGACCTTTTAAGCAAGCTAATTGTTGGCCCCTACAGCTGGGACGAGAGCCAGTGCAGCACGATTTCTTAGTTCCCATTGGTCAGTACCTGGCCAAAAGGAGCTGATAGATTTGATTGGCCTGGGGACAGTGTGTGAAACCAGCCAATGGGAGCTCAGAAATATTGCTGGGCTCAGGAGTGGTGTAGCACAGTTTCTCAGCTCCCATTGGCTGGTTTCTGGCCAAAGGGAGCTGACAGACTTTTGTTGGGCTGGAAACAGTGTGTGAAACCAGACAATAGGAGCTGAGAGATTTTGCTGGGGGTGGGGGCAGAGATGAAAGATTTTGCTGGGGAGAGGGGAGAGCAGGTGAAACCAGCCAATTGCAGATGAGAAGTTTTGCTAGGGGGAAGTACAGCACAATTTCTCAGTTCCCATTGGCTGGTTTCTAGACAATAGGAGCTGAGAGATTTTGCTGGGGCTGGGCAGCACATGAAGCCCTCTACCTATCGGCTGGAGCACAGCCACATGGAATAGCAGTGGATGGGGCTTCTGGCAGGAAGGGAACTCTGCCTGAGGGCTTCTGGCCAGGAGCTGCGTAGGCAAGTGCCTCCCAGCCAGAGCCTGCTTCTGGCACCACACCCCAACTCCCTCCCAAGCCCTGCATTCCTCCTTCCATCCCCCCCACCCAGGCCAGAATCCTCTCTTGCACCCATGCCTCCGCTCAGGCCCTGCACCCCAATCACCTGCCCCAGGTCTCTGCCCAAATGGTGTGTACCTCCTCCCCCATGTCTCCAGGTCACAACTCCCTCTCAGACCCTGCATTCGCACGTATATCCCTCCTGCAGGCCAGAATCCTCTCCTGCACCCACTCTCTTCCAGACCCTGCACCCCACACCCCAGCCCCAAGTCACAACCCACCCCCTTCATCCAAACTCCCTCTCAGGCCTCTCACCCTCGCCTGCACCCCAGTGTCCTGTCCCAAGCTCCCTTCTGCATCAAACCTCCACCCTAGACCCTGCACCCCCTCCATAGAAAAATCCGGTCCTTGACCACTTACCAAAATCTTGGAGTAGCCCCATCCCTAACAAAAATTATCACCCACCCCTACGCTTGCAGCAAGCCAGCAATGTGTTTTATTTTACATTAATTCCTTGCAATAGCATCAAAACTGAACGAGGCAGCATAGACGCTAGGGAGACTCATGTGGAATGAGCTCAACCATACATTGCTCTAGCAAACTTCTCTTTTGATGGCTATGTAACTTTAATGAAGGCAAAGTGAAAACAGATTGGGGGGGACATTCCTACTCATCCTGTGAATGTTAGACAGTAGGTGGAAGATTGCTCATCAGCTACATTCCTATTGGGTAAAGATATAATATGTGTAAAAGAGGAAGAGGCTAATTCTCCACTGTGTTACATCCTGTGCAAAGCAGGTTTGTGTAATGGCCATTCTAATTTGCTAGCCTTTTATACCCAATTCGGGTAACTGCCCACAAGTGGCCTGGAACCTCTTGAGTTTAGTGTGGGAGCTTCTACAGTTTGAGCTAGAAGCCAGCTGCCTCTCATGCCTTCTTTTGCTATGTAGGTGGGCTAAGTGCCACTACATGGGACAGCAAAGCACACCTCAGTTTGTGAGTTACATTTGCATGGGGTAAAATGACTGCAGTGCAGACCAGCCCTAACCAAATCCTGGGTGAACTGCCAAGAAGAACCCACACAGTCATTCCTTAGATCAATGGCCAATTGTGCCTTAATTTTATGTTACCCTCTCGCAGATAACTGTCAGCCTTGGAGTCAATTTGTTCTACTGGGGCAAACCCAGTTCAACCTTATGAACCACTGCAAAGTTAGATGCTGATCCTCAAGCAGTGTAAGCTGGTGTAGCTCTGTTGAAGTCACTGGAGCTAGGACAAGTCTCAGTAACAGATCAATGAGGTAACAGATGTCAGAATCTAGCCACAAGATGTAGAGTGCCTAGCAAGGATAATGTAACACACTGGTATGAAGAGAAACAGGTGTTTGGAAAGGGGATACCTCACTGCTCAGGAGAAATCCAATGAAATATCCTTTCTGAAATGACCAAGTCCTAGGGCAGTTACTCTTCTTATTCTGTAGTGCTCCACTGCTAAATCATTGACTGCTGTGGCTCACTGCACTTCACTTCATAGGACACTTGGACTCTCTCATTCCCTTATGGAAGGAGAAAACTTGTGTGGCCCTCTTCTGCCTGAGAGCCCTCTCCTTCCAGGTGCCACCCCCCCCGCCCCCCCCCCCGCCACACACACACCTTGCCTTAGGGGCCCAGCAATTCTGTCAGCCTCCCCCATAAATGAGCCTAAGTTTCCTAGCTCCTGGTCCTCAAAGGTACTTAGGAACCAACTCCCATTTATTTCAATGCCTTTGAAGTCTGGGCCTGATTTCTCTCCCTGAAATAAATCCGGTGTTGTTTTCTTCTACTGAAACTACAGCCAGGAAAGCCACAGCTCGACTTCTGGGCAGGGCAGAATAAACAGGGCTAGGGCAGTGGGGAACTGTCTGCAGACAGCTACGAATTACCCCCAATAATAAGCCTCACTCCTGTGAAGAATTCTACCTGTTAAAACAGTTGAAGTGGAAAGTAAAGGGCAAAGCAGAGAGAGGCACATGAGCTGTCAGACGGAGCCGGGTGGAGGAGAGAACGTTTTATAAACATACCACAGCTCAGCATGAGCAGAGCCCTCAGGACATGACCTGCAACAGACTGGCCATACACCATTCAGAGCCAAGACCTGTGCCAACCAACTCTTCCTGCTGAAGAAGAAATCAGGAAGAGAAGATGGTGATGGATTAGACATACCCTCAGAAATCCACCCAGCACCATCGCAAGGGAAGCCTTAAGTTGGAACCCACAAGGAAAAAGGAACAGAGAGCACCTGAGAAACTCCTGGCATACAGACCCGAAAGCAGACGCTAAGGCAGGATACAGCCGGTCAGAACTGGAAGAGATTGCCCAGGACAGGGGATGCTGGTGAATGGTCACCAGGGGCCTATGCTCCAAGATGTAGGAGTAGAAGAGGCTTCAGTCAATCATGTGTTTTGTTCAGGTGGCCAGAGACTATGGAGGTGGGGGAGAGATGGAACAAAGGCAGGAACGGCAGAAGTAGGGGAGACACAGGAGCCCAAACTGAGCACCCAGTCCCACCCTTCCCTCAGGACCTGCCCCCACACCACCCCTTCTCCCTGAGGCCCAACTTCCTACTCGTTTCTGTCTCCCCTCCCCCCTTACTTCCATTTACAGTCAGTAAAAAGCAGTCGGTTAAAAACCTGAGGCCCAGGTTTTTTCTGTTTCCCCACCCCCTTCTCGTATGGCTGAAGAAGCAACTACAATAAAAAAAAATCTGTATTGTCACCTCAGAGCATGACTAGTAGGAGCTATCAAAAGGTTTGGAGTGGGAGCTCAGCACACTGCAGATGATAGGATCAGGACCTTAAGCAGAGAGGAAGCTCACTGGAAGTGAGACCTCTGAGCTGTGATTTGGCTTGCATAGCTCTTTCTTGAACAGTGCCAAAGCAGGCTGTTATTGCATGGTGAGTGTTATTTTGAGTACTGCCATATACACAGGTCCAAACTGAACACACTGCATTTATTTCACATTCCTGTCATGTTCCATTTACTCAAGATCCCAGGAAGAATGTGTCAGAGCTTTATATACCAAGATACCTAATCTGCAGCTCATGCTGCTTCTGTTTTGGCTTCATTGCAGCCGGAAGAATTACCTTGCAGTCTGGCAGACAGTGTGTGAGCTCAGTTCTCAGAAAAACGAGAGCAAATAGCAGTGGGGACCTCCCTGCATGAGCAGATGCTGTACAAGCCTTCCAAGACGGCTCTGCTACCATATCTCAATCCTAGTAGAGGTTGAGTGTATTTTCTCCAAAAACCAATGACAAGTATCTACAACTTCCTAAAGGCCCTTAGCTCATTTTATGTAATGTAGTCACTCCCAAAAAGAGAATTGGCTTTCAGATCTTTTCCCCTGCAACCACCATTGTGTTTCCAAGGCAATATTATCACAGGAGACCAAGCGTTTTCATTAGGATACGGACCTGAACTTTTAATTGCTGCAGAAAGGGAATAGACATAAGTATGAGCAAAGATAAAGAAAGTACTGTAACTAGCATTAGAAAGCCAAGATTCCCCCCAACCCCCGCAAGCAGCAGCAACATCACTGCATGAAAAAAAAAAAAGAAAGAAAATTAAGCTTATTTTTAGCTAGGAATCCAACAGCAAACCAAAGAACATAGGACCTATCCTACTTTATATTCCTGTGACATGTTTAATGAAAGCAATGATGAACATTTTAATTTTACATTTGTCATTAACAATAGAACCTTCAGTATCTCTCCAGCTGCTTGCCAGATAAATTCCAACACTCCCATACTGGCAGTACACAACAGGGCTCTGCACAGTGGGAATCTGATGTCAAGACACCCGTGGGTGGGATAGGATGCAGGTGCACTTCCTTAACAGAGAGTACTTATGCTTGTAAGTCTTTGCTCTTCACATTTCAAGCTCTAACGGCCTTTTTTAGAAATCTTGTCACAAGCCATTTTTAGGAATCTGGAAACCTCTAGCTGAATAGCTCACTCAATAGACGGCCAGTGTGACTGGAAAAAAGCTGAGGAACTATTCCTGTCCCTTTCTTATGAAAGCAAGCAACCAAATGTGAAATCAAAGCTTGCCACAGTCTCCAGGTTAAATCTGGACAGTGAATTACTGAACAGGAAACATTTTCCAGCACTGCATAGCCGCGTCTACACGTGCTGCCTACTTCGAAGTAGCGGCGCCAACTTCAAAATAGCGCCAGTCACGGCTACACGTGTTAGGTGCTATTTCGAAGTAAACATTGACGTTAGGCGGCAAGACGTCGAAGTCGCTAACCCCATGAGGGGATGGGAATAGCGCCCTACTTCAACTTTCAACGTCGAAGTAGGGAATGTGTAATCGTTGCACATCCCGCAACATCGAAATAGCGGGGTCCTCCATGGCAGCCATCAGCTGAGGGGTTGAGAGACGCTCTCTCCAGCCCCTGAGCTCGATGGTGGCCGTGTGGAGCGGCCTCTTAAAGCTCCCCGCCCCCTGCCTTCCTGTGCAGGAAGCTGAGAGAACGTGCAGGCGGCAGCCCAGACACGCGGCCAGCCTGCACGTCCCTCAGCAGCCCCACACACACCCCACGGCTGCAATGGCCACCCACCAGCCCCCCAAGCGCCCCCAGGGGACCCCTCCCAAGGGGAGCCAGGGCTCCCAGCCTGGCAGCCAGGCGGGGAAGCGGCAGCGGGGCCCCTCCTGGACAGAGGCCAATCTTCGGGACCTGCTGGGGCTCTGGAGCGAGGAGGAGGTGCTCCAGGTAATGGGGAGCAAGAGGGGGAACGCGGATGCGTTCGCTCGGCTGGCCGAGGGCCTGGCCACCCGCGGTCACCCTGCCCGCACTCTGGATCATGTCCAGAGTAAAGTGAAGGAGCTGCGGCAGGGTTACGCCCGGGCCCAGGATGCGGCCGGCCGATCTGGGGCCGCCCCCGTCACTTGCCCCTTTTACAGGGAGCTCAGGGACATCCTGGGCCCCCGGCACACCTCTTCCCCTCCAGCCACTCTTGATACCTCGGCCGAGGAGCCCCAGCAGGCCCCGGAGGCGGAGTCCACCCCGGAGGCAAGCCCTGCACCCTGGGAGCCCCCCCAGGAGCCCACCCCTGGGACACCGGAGGAGGAGGAGGGGGAGTCCTCCTCCAGCGACGCCAGCCTGAGGATCATCCTGCCATCCAGGAGCTCCAGCCGGGCGTCCGCCCCCCAGGTGTCCCCCGACCGTGGGAGTGGACCATCAGGTATGTACCCCCCCCCGGTGCACACCCCCGGGGTTGAGGGGCGGGGGTAATAGATATGACCAGGGCCCTCCACATGCCCAGATGGCCATGGCCTCAAGGACAGCAGTGGCACATCCCTCAGAAGAGTGCATCAGCCCCTGCCCCACCCCCCAGCACGACAGTGCCATGCCCCATCCCCGGGGCTGGGGGGAGCGGAACCTCTAAGGTCCCCCGGGAGGAGGGGGTGGGACACCCAGCAGCAGCATGTGATGGAGTGGGGGGAGTGCAAATGCGAGACTCAGGCTAGATATGAGAAACAAGCAGAATAGCTCCCAGTGGCTAAGGATGATCCTGGGGCTACAACTGGCAGGTTACACCTCTGCCCTGAAGAAAGAGGAGGGAGGAGCTGAGCTGGGTTTGAATTGGGGGCGGCAGTTAGAAGCTAGGGGAAGGGAGAGCTAGAAGGCAGCCAGCCTGAGGAGGGGGAAAGCTACACCCCAGAGGGGCACCCTTTGGGGTCTTCTCCCCAGGATGGGTTGGAAGGACTGTCTCTGACTGCTGTACTGTCGCTTCTGTGAGAAACTGGGCATCTGTTGCCTAATAAACCTCCTGTCGTACCTGCTGAGTGAGAGTCACTCCTGCCAGTGGATGGGGTGCAGTGCAGGGGGACCCCTGAACCCCATCACAGCAGCATCTCCCAGGGACGGGGATGGGGAAACTGCAGCAGAGGGGTGGGGGGACAAGGGCAACAGCTCGGGGCCCACACTAACGGCTGTCTCCACTCTTCTTCCCCCCCTCCTGTGTTCCACAGCTGCACCATCGGAGGGACCGGAGAGCGCCGGCGAGGCGTCAGTGGTCCAGGACAGCCCACCGGGGCCATCACTCCAGGCCAGCCCCACGGCGGGGAAGACGGCGGACCCAGCACCACCACCCGATGGCGACGGACCCCCAGCTGCTGGCCCTCCACCGTCGGCAGCTGGAGGTTGCTGAGCAGCGGCTGCGGGTGGAGGAGCGCTGCCTCCAGCTGCAGGAGCGGGTGCTGGCCTGGCGCCAGGAGGCATGGGGGGCCTTCATGCGGACCTTCGATCTTATCGCCGACTACCTGGCTCCCCATGCCACGCCGGCCGCTGCTGCACCCGCCCTGCCTGCTCCACCCGCTGCGCCATCCGCCATTGCACTGGCACCCACCACCGAGGGCCCTTCTGCCGAGGGGGACCTGGGGCCAGCTGACACCCGCTGGCCGTATCTACCGGTCCACCCGGCCCCCAGCCAGCCGCGGCCAGGGCTGAGGCCGAGGCGGGGATCCCAGCCGCCCACCCCCAGTGCTGGACATTAGGGGGTGTGGGGCCCAGGACGTGGCCCGCCCCGCCCCCTTTGTATATATTCCCCCCCCAGTGTTATGTTCTTTTGTAAATAGTTTGTATATTTGACCCCTGTTACTATGCTCATCCTTACCCCCACCATGTAAATAGTTCTCCCCTTCCTTGTCTTCCCCTTTCATCTTATCCTTATTTATAATACATATATATATAAATTAGATTTTGCCTGTAAATAGTTAGTCTTGTTGATAATAATAAGAGTTCTACAGATATTTGATTTGACGAACAACTGTCTGCTTTTATTTACAAGAAAAGTTGGGGGGGGTGCTCTTGGGTGCTCTGTGGTGTGGATGTAGGGTCAGGGAGTGTTGTGGAGGATGGGGGGGCAATGGGGGGCCTGCCAGCGTTCACCCCACAGCCTCATTGAACTGGGCCTGCAGGGCCTCCCAGACCCGGGTCCCTTCGGGGTCCACCTGGTGACTGGGGGCAGCGGGTGGCTGCACATCAGCCCTGCTGGCCTCCACAGCCCAGCCCTGAAAGAAGGCCTCCCCCTTGCTCTCCACCAGGTTGTGGAGGGCACTGCATGCACCCACAATCTGGGGGATGTTGGTAGGGCCCGCATCAAGGCGGGTGAGGAGACACCTCCAGCGCCCTTTGAGGCGGCCAAATGTGCACTCCACCACCTGGCGCACGTGGTTCAGGCGCTGGTTGAAGCGCTCCTGGCTGGCTGACAGATGGCCCGTGTACGGGTGCATGAGCCAGGGCCGGAGGGGGTATGCCGCATCTGTGATGACGCAGAGGGGCATGGTGGTGTCCCCCACAGGGATCTCCCGCTGGGGGATGTAGGTCCCCGCCTCCAGCCGGCGGCACAGGCCCGAGTTCCGGAATACCCGGGCGTCGTGGGTGCTGCCAGGCCAGCCCACATACACGTCCAGGAAACAGCCCCAGCTGTCCACCAAGGCCTGGAGAACCACTGAGTGGTAGCCCTTCCTGTTTAAGTAGCGTCCTCCACTGTGTTACGGGGCGCAGATGGGGATGTGAGTCCCATCCAGATCCCCAAAGCAATTGGGGAAGCCCAGGGTGGCAAAGCCCGCAATGGCAGCATCCGGGTTCCCAAGCCTCACGAGCCTGTGGAGGAGCAGGGCGTTGATGGCACGGACGACCTGCAGGGGAAGCACATGGGAGAGCACCATTGAGGGGTGCGCAGGGTGTGTGTGGCCCTCCCCTGCCAGGGACCCCCTCTCCCCGTGGGTTCTCTTACCTCCATAAGGATAGCCCCGACGGTGGCCTTGCCGACACCAAACTGCTGGCCCACGGATTGGTAGCTGTCTGGAGTGGCCAGCTTCCAGACAGCGATGCCGACCCATTTCTCGAAGCTGAGGGCACGCCGCATGAAGGTGTCCTGGTGCCTCAGTGCAGGGGTGAGCCACTGGCATAGCTCCAGAAATGTCTGCCGGCTCATGCGAAAGTTCTGGAGCCAGCGGTCGTCGTCCCACTCTCTGAGCACCAGCCGCTCCCACCAGTCGGTGCTGGTGGGATAGCTCCACAGCCGGCGGCGTGTGCGGCGGGGGGGGGGCAGGTGCTGCAGGGTTGGGGGTTGCATCCTCCTCCCCTGCGGGCAGCTCCTCCTCTGTGGCAAGGAGGTGCTCAGCTGCCTCCTGCAGGGGCGGCTGGGTGGACCTCTGGCTGCTGCTGCTGCTGTTGGGGGTCCATGACTGCGTCGCCGAGGTGTGCGTGCCTGTGGCTCTGCAGACTGTGTGCTGTGCAGGCTGCGTGTGTCTGGGAGGGGCCCTTTAAGGGAGTGGCTAGCTGTTGCCCCGGAAGCGCTAGTCCGCCCTGTGACCCTGTCTGCAGCTGTTCCTGGCACCATTATTTCGATGTGTGCTCCTTTGGCGTGTAGACGTTCCCTCGCAGCGCCTATTTCGATGTGGTGCTGCCCAACGTCGACGTTCAACGTCGATGTTGCCAGCCCTGGAGGATGTATAGATGTTATTCATCGAAATAGGCTATTTCGATGTAGCGTTCATGTGTAGACGTAGCCCATATGTTCCTCCTCTCTGCCCTGCCTGCAGCCTCAAACCTGACCAACTCTCTGGTGAGAGGGTGCTTCAGTCCTTGGCATCTGCAAGAGCTGTCACAGTTGCCAGCTGTGAAGTTGGTTGTATACCATGGATGTACTGCCTGGAGCAAGGATTGCTGTGTAAACTGCCCCACCGCAGGAGCAGCTCCAGGAATGACTGTGATTCAGACACACTCCAAAGCACAGCTGCTCTTCTCTTTCCTCCTTGATCTCATTCCCCAGGCAATAATGATGTACTGCCTGCCTGTAGCGAAGTCAATGACTAGCCACACCATGCAGGCTCAGTTGGAGCCAATACACTGATACATACACCTATTGCTCCTTGTCAGCTATCCACCTACCTCTCCGGGGGGCAGAGTACATGGGCAAATCTTCCACTTGTGCCTCTAATCCAGACAACATTTAGGTAGCTCTAGTCAGGTGTTTAAGTCTCTTGCATAGCACATAGTCCAACCTACAGTCTAGCCCTAAACAAATACCATAGATGCATGTTTGCTTTATGAATATTTTTAGTTTACAGTAAACCCTTGAGATATGCACAACCAAGCTGCATGTGTCTCAGGTTAACAAGGCCGACGCTCCTAGCAGCCGCCCCTGGCTCCCAGCTTCCTTCCACTGGCTGCTGCCGTTCTCAGTTTCCCCTCTCTGCAAGTGGAGGGAAGCCGAGAGCCAGGCTGCTGCCAGGTTCCCTGCTCCCCTCTGCTTGCAGGACCCAGGAAACTGACCAGCTAGTCAGTTTCCCTGGTCCCACAAGTGGCAAGCAGCAAGGAGATGGGAACCAGGCTGCCCCATTTCCTGGCTCCCTCCCACTCTGGGAGCTAGGAAACTGACCAGCCCTCGTGGGCTGGACAATTTCCCAGATCCTGCAAGTCCAGGGGAGCTGGGAACCAGGTGGTAGCATGGTGCCTGTCTCCCCTCAACTTTCATGAACATTCAAGTTATGCGGAGGTTGCAGAACCACAACTCCCATGTAACTTGAGAGTTTACCATATCTTTACTATTTATTATACCATAATGAATCAGACTGGCCACTAGTAGATTGGGACCTCTTGTTCTAGTTTATTTTTTATGTTTGTACTACGTGCATTTATAATAGAACTACAATAAAGTGTTAAACAAAATCTTGTTATGGATATATTTGGTCAAATTTTTCCCTTTTCTCATCCTTATTGTCCACCCAGACTCAGGCTACGGCTACATTATAGTTCCTATTTTGGGATACAAATAGCAACTCCGTGGCTAAACACTGTGCTCAGAATAGCTGCACTATTTCAAGTACAGTATTCCAGTTCCCGTACCCCTTGTACGAGGGATAGCGGAAGCTTCGAAATAGCCATTTATTTCAAACTTTGGTGCCATGTGGACTGCACCAAGATCAAACTAAGTTAACCCAAAATAACTTACACAATTTGTGCAACACAAGTTGTTTAAGTTATTCAGTTATGGTAGCTGTAGCCTTATGGTACGTCTGCACTACAGAGGTATTACAGACTAGCTTATTCCAGAGTTATTCCAAAATAAACTCTTCTAGAATAATGCACCCATGCTACAGGGAAGCCCAGAATAAGCAAAACTTATTCAAAATAGGATAGAGGCTCTATTGCGTGAGGACACACTGGCCATTTCTACACAGGCCACTTCCTCCGAAAGTGGCATGGTAATACATGGCCCAAAATATGCTAATAAGGCGTGGATGCAAATTTCCCATGCCTCATTAGCATACGGTCACGTGATTTGGAGTCGAGAAGACCGTTCTTCCAGACTCCAAAATGCCGTTTAGAAGTGCGGCCCGGGGGGAGCTTCCGGAAGGAAGTCCTTCTTCTGGACGCCCCTTCTTCCCGAAAGAAGGACTTCCTTCCGGAAGTTCCCCCCGGGGCCGCACTTCTAAATGGCATTTTGGAGTCCAGAAGAACAGTCTTCCGGACTCCAAATCACGTGACCGTATGCTAATGAGGCATGGGGAATTTGCATCCACACCTTATTAGCATATTTTGGGTCGTGTATTACCATGCCACTTTCGGAGGAAGTGGCCTGTGTCGAAACGGCCACTATTTCGACAAAGCAGTGTTATTTTGGAATAAGCTATTCCGGAATAGCTTATTTTGAAATAGCCCCCTATTCACTGTGATTACGTCTACACTACAGCAATCTTTCAAAAGATGCCCTTTCCGGAAGATCTTTTCCGAAAGAATGTTTGAAAGAATGTATCCACACACAAAAAACGCAGATCAAAAGAGTGATCTGCTCTTTCAAAAGAATGGGGAAGGGATTTAAAAAAAAAAAAAAAAATCAGGTGCCATGAGGACTGGTCCTTCGAAACAAGGGCCTGTGGCTGTAATTCTGCAATAATTTTGCTGTGTAGACACACGAGAGCTTTGCAAAGGGAAATGGAGTTGTTTGGTCTTTCTGAAGAAAGCACTGCTATTGTGTAGCTACAGAAAGATTTCTGTTTGATTTCCGTTGGTTTGGTTGAATACAAAGCACTCAGAGAATACAAAAACACTGTGGTCTTGTCAGCTGAGCAAATGAAAGCTGAGCCAGGGCATTTATAAACTGTCTGTCTTCATTATTTCTTTACAATGCTCAAAACATTACTATTTTCAGCACTGGGTTTCTATTTTAACTTGACAATGTAATTCATTTATCTCCTGGTCCCTACAGCTACGAAGCAAACTCTTCAGCATTCTAGTGTGTTCTTCTCTTACTTGAGGTTGCTATTTCTGGAACTCACTGTTATAGCCAGCAGCTGAGATAATGAAACCCTGTGATAATTCTAGCTGTTTTGGCTGTTCCTGCCTTTGCTGCGACAAAAGAAATTTTGCCAGGGTTGCAGGATAAGAGGGATGAAGATGAGGAACTGCTGCATGTAGGGAGGATGAATTTAATTCTTACAAACTATGAATATTTTCCACAGTGCTACAAAGCCGTAGCCATACAGAGTGGTGCTGGAACAGATTTTATAGATCAGCTGTTGAATGTGAAAACCAGGTACATGTTGAACTCCCTAGTCCATCACTCTCTCATTCAGCAACAGCCTTAATCTAGCATGATTTTAGTTAGCTGGACGACCATTTATTATGGATGTAGCCAATTTTTCCATGGTCCATAAAGTTTGTTTACAACCACCGGTGCTGGCTCTCAGGCTGTGGCCACACTTGGCCAAAACTTTGAAATGGCCATTTTGAAGATTACTAATGAGGCGCTGAATATTCATTAGCATTAGGACACTTCTGGTCTTAGCGCTTTGAAAGCGCTACTTTTGAACGCTCGTGACGGTGTGGCTACACGGGGGTCCTTTTCAAAAGGACCCCGCACATTTCAAAATCCCCTTATCCCTCAGCTGAGAGGCATAAGGGGATTTCAAAATGTGCAGGGTCCTTTTGAAAAGGACCCCCGTGTAGCCACGCCAAGCTATGAGCTTTCGAAAGCAGCGCTTTTGAAGCGCTGCGGCTGGAAAAGTCCTAATGCTAATGAGGCACTGAATATTCAATTCAGCGCCTCATTGGTAATCTTCAAAATGGCCATTTGCATGGCCATTTCAAAGTTTTGACCAAGTGTGGCCACAGCCTCAGTGTTCTGTGGTACTCTTTAGCTTTAATTTATCCCTAAATATCTTCTTAGAGCCCAGTGAGCAGTGCAAGTGTTGGTAATGTGCTAGAAAATATTGACCTCCTGTGGTCCAGCAAATTCTCTTGTCCAGCACCAGTCCAGTTCTGAGGATGCTGGAAGAGAAGTTCAACCTGTATTTGGAACATTACTGCTACTTCAAGCCACGGATGGCAGCAGCACCTAAGCACATCTAGCTCTAGCAGCTAAGGTAGTATAGTCCAAGTGATTCACATTCCTGCTTCAAAGAACTTACATTTACCATGAACTACAGTTGTCATTGCACACACTAGTTCTTGCAAGCTGGGCCCTTCAGAGCAAATCATACAGATTTATGCCGGTGAACAGTCCGATAACTTTGGGACCACTCACTTGTGCAGTGTTAAGCATAGGCACGTATGTTTGTAGGACTAGGCTCTTAAGCCATGTCTTCACTAGGAGAAGAATTAGTTGCAAATCAGTAAATTTTAAACTATTCAAAACATGACCATCAGGCCCAATTCTTCTCTCAGGTAATAAAAAACTAGATAAATATAATTCTTGCTAGCCCACAAGGAAAACAGATCCCATTAACTCATCTGATATATTTTATGGATGAGATTACAAAATGTTTGCTAAAAGTAATAGTGTTAATGTAATAAGAGTTAAGTTTCACTACAGAGTGTATCTTGGTATCACCCAGCATTGTGATTTGCTGTGGCCAAACGGCTAGTGCAATCCTTGGAATCCCAGAGAATCTCAAAGAGGACAAGACGGGTTATTTTACTTTTGTCATTAGCAGTGGTACAACCACTGCTGGAAAACTGCATCCAACTCTAGTGTCCAAATGGGAGAGGGTTCAAAGAAGAGCTACAAGCATGATTTAGAAAGATTGGAAAACATGCCTTCAAGAGCTTTTGTAGATAGACCCCTGGATGCTGTAGAAAGCAGGGCGGACACCACTGTGAGACTCAGATTAAGGTGTACGTATGTATGTATGGGAGCAGCCAGCTCCATGATCCCAGAAGGGGGTGTATCCTCAGGCAGAAGGGGGTGGGAGCAGCCAGCCCTTAGCCCCGCCCAGACTGCAGCATTCATCATCCAGCCCTCAGAGCCACCTGGCATGCCTAGCGTGACACTCCAGCAGTAACTGAAAGGGGTCTGGGGCTCTGGCCTCTGCTGCTACCTCAGTAGTGGTGGCCAGGAGCTCTGGGCACTTTGACTCACCAGGTCCTGGGGCAATTGCCCCCCTCCCCCACCAACAGGACTGGCTGTAGACAGCCTCACCCTCCCTTTAGTATTCCTAGTGCTGTGTGTACAGGCTAACGGGCTCACAACAGAGCACTAATAAAACATTTAATTTGTGCACTGGGGAGAAGAATTTTTATACAATATAAGCCAAATTCTGCCCTTGCTTCAGCACTGTGCAGACACACTGAAGTCCATGGAGTGACATGGGCTAGAGATCAGCCCAGAATGTCCCCCTATATTTAAAGATTTACTACTTTAGATGGGGTAATGGGGTGGCACTCACACCTCACAAGCACCCAACTGTCCAAGTGCCTGTGCCAGCACTTTCTCTGTGGTTTACAATGGAGAATTCAGCAACTCAGCTTGCCAGCCAAGTCAATACTGTATGTCAAATAAAAACCAAAGCACTTCTGGGTCAAAAGCCCAATGTGGGATCTCTCTCAGCACCCTTTGTAAGGTCCCTTCATCTGAAGTCTTAGCCCTAATCTCAGTCCTCAATCTGCACAGCAGGACCAATCCCGGTACCCTGGTTTGGACAGTCTCTCAGCCCCTTCTGGTTTCTCTCAGATTGTCCCTTCTCTTCAAGCAGTCTTGGCCCTGCTGTTGGGCCACATCCCCCAGGACTCCCACCCCAAAGACTGTTTGCATCTCTGGGCCTTTCTGGCCTCAGCTCTCCTGCCAGGCCATTAAATATTTCAATTCCTCTTCTGAGACTGTGTCAGAGTCCAGGCCACTTTGCCAGTGACTGGTAGGAGGACTTACACCCACACTCTTCTCCATGTCCCAGCCCAGGGGCCCTTACAATAGCAGCCCTCCATTAATTAAGCCCTTTAATTAAGCAATATTGCTACAATGATTCCCTGGGCCACTTCCCTCACCAGTCCCAGGACATTCTTCACCCTTACCTCAGGGCCTTGTCTGGTTCAGTCCCAGTTACCAATCCAGAATATTTTCTCATTGCTGTCAGTCTCTGCCAGCCCTATGCTGTCTGGGGTCCTGTAGGCCCCCACCCCAGGCATGCAAGTAATCCATACTCCTGCAGCTCATATGAGGAACTGAACTCTGCTCTGCATTGCAACTCCTTTTATATGGGCCTGCTGGGCCCAGATTGGCTGTTCCCTGCAGACCCTCTGATTGGCTGAATTCCACACCACAGCTCGGAGGACTCTCTCTACTGCTCTTTTCTGGGCCAGAGTGTGGCAGGTCCTCGAGCAGGGAGGCCTCAGGGCTTAGTACAACCTGTCACAGATTGCTACTGTTTCTAGGGAGCAAGTGTAATAAAGATAAGTTATCTGTGCCTTAGTTATAATTCCAACTGAAATGTGTACGGTGCATGGATCCCCTGCTTATATGAAACCCAATTTCCTGAAAGACATGGCTTTGCTAAAGATCTTAGGGAAAAAACAATTACTCACCCCCTGTAACTGTTGTTCTTCCAGATGTGTTGCTCATATCTGTCTAAGTTAGGTACATGCACGCATGCATGGTTGTTGGAAAGTTTTACCGTAGCTGCTACCCGTCAGGTCAGCAGCAGAGCCCCCTGAAGTGGCACTGGTGTGGAGTCCTCTATGTGACCCTGTCGACTCGAGTGCCCCTCAGTTCCTTCTTGCTGGTTACTCTGACAGTGGGGAGGGAGTGTGAGTTTCGAATAGATATATGAGAAACACATCTCAAAGAACAACCATTACAATGGTGAGTAAACCATTTTTTCTTCTTCGAGTGCTTGCTCGTATCTGTTTAGGTTAGGTAATTCCCAAGCCAAACCCAGGTGGAGGGGTCAGAGTCAACATGTGGCTGACTCAAGGACACAGGCCCTGAAGGCTGTGTCCCATCTAGACTGCTGAACAGTAGCGGGAGCACCAGCAAGTACTCAGCCACAGTTCCAGCAGCCCACACAGCGGTAAGAAAGACCTGAGGGGCAGTTGGGTCGATACGATCATAGAGAGGGCTCCACAAAGGCGCCACTCCAGGAGGCTCCACAGACAACCCAACCAGTCGCAGCTAAGGTAAAACGTTCCACTAGGCATGCCTGAGGTGTAGCCACACCTAACTCGAATACATAGGTGAGTAAGCACTGGACGAAGAACATGGACTTTCTCAACATAAGGGATTAGCAAGCTAAGTGCGTCCAGAGTGCAGCAGCCAAAAAAAAATCAAAGGGTAAAATTAACTAAGGAGCTCAAGAGCACCTGAAATTTAGATCTAACAAATTACACTTCCTACATGGAAAAATGTTTCTGGGAAGTTATGGCTACCCCATTGCCTTGCGTTAAGGTGAGCATCTGTCAGCTTTCTAAGAGGCATTAAAAGGCTGCCTTGTTTCCATGGATACAAGCAGAAAAAAATAGCTGGGAGAAAGTTAACGTCAGTGGCTTGACACGCAACCATTTTTCTGACCATCAGGATTTGCTTCCTAGTAGTTTGCAAACAGCTGCTGCACTGAAGCCAGAAATACCAGAGTCCACTACTTGTTATTGGCTATTTCAATTTTAACAGACAGATCTGATTTGGTTGCGCTTACCCTAAACTAACACACCACCTCACCATTTTGACCTTCAGTAAGACACCTGGGCTATGAAGGATCATTTGCTTTACAAATATCAGTTAATGAAGTACTCAGCATCCCATGCGGTAGCATACCCATTTTGCAGATTAGTACCCTGGAGCACAAAATTTTTTTGCCCAAGAACTGTAAGGCCAAATTGCACCAAAGTTCAAAATAAGCATCTATTTTGACATTTCCACTGCCCTTCTCCTGATGAGAGGTAGTGAAAACGGAATACCACACTTGAAATAGTGCTGCTATTTTGAGTGTGGTGTTTAGCCACAGGATTGCTATTTTGGGATACAAGTGTATCCCGAACTAGCAACCTCAGTGTAGCCATAGCCTAAGTGACATGGTAGCAGCAGTGAAAATATAAACCACATCTCCTAACTCCCATTGCCCCATTCTAACGTCTTTCCTCAAGGAAAAGGGAAACATCTCTATGAGGAAAATTAGATGATCATGACAGCTATTGACAAATTCACATAGGAACCGAAGTGCAATGCACTGGATCTTGTGCTGAGAATAGATTGAATATTATGGGGCTTGGAGCTTCCCTCACTGACTCTCTTTATCCTGCTCCAGTAGTTATTTTCCTGGCCTTATGTTGGTGTGGAGAGATAGTCACTCTAATCCATATCTCAATTTTGCTGTATAAAGCCTCCACTCAGTCCAGTACAATGCATATGTAAGTTCTGTAACTTTCACTCATAGCCAGTTTTAAGTCCTGTAGCTTTCTGTAAGCTTTATAACAGTGGCTTTGTTTTCTAGATGTAGCTTTTTTCTCTATGGTTGTGTTTTGTTTCAGGAGTTTTGTTTTGTGACAGCTGCTGGGTCTATATTAAGTACTATGAGTTATTATGAAATTGTTTCTAGATACCATAAGTCTTGTAAGAAATCCTTCTAAGAATGCTTTTGTAAAACAAATGTCTTTCTTTCTGAAGTGAGCTTTTGTGTGAGTGAGGAAAGCGTGAATGTGGGTGTGCGTGTAATGGAATCAGTACCTGAAGCCAACCTATTTGGACAACCAACTACCAGCAGCACCTGGATGGCCAGAGAAAAATAGGAGCTGAGCCCTGGAAAAGAACCCACCTGAGAAAGAGAAAGAGGTCCCAGCAAGAGAAGATCAAAGCCCCAGCTGCTGTTGGCTGATGATTCATGGTCATACACAGTCCTGGGACAGTGGTGATAACTCATGGCCATCCAGAAGCCTGGGGTGGAAGGACAGGACAATTGCTACTGGATTGAAACAGATTAAAAGATGAGTGCGGAGGTATAGGCTCCCTCTCTCTCTTTTTTCCTGCTTTCTTCCTGCCATCACCTCTCTGCAGGATTGAAGGTGTCAGTTTTGGGGGTGGGGGTGTCAGCTTTTTGCTTTGTTTTCACCTACTATTTTCGTGGGGGTGGGAGTGGAAAATTCCTGACCCACTCTGTACTCCTCAGCATGAGGGATGGAATTACAGTCCAGCCTTTGGTCATGAAGCTCGTCCTCAGCATAATGTAATGACTCATGTTCCCTTCCACAAGGTATTGACCATTAGTATATCTGGCTGGTTTTGTAATTTATCCCCCAGGGAGAATGATTTGTTTCTTTTAATCGGTCCATCTACTGAAATGAGCATTAAAAAGAAATATGTTCTAAAGCCCTGGAGGCTACAAAGCTGCACAGAACGGCACTAGACACCTGAACCTGCTGAAAGAAAAGGTGAATCACCCTTCTCTCTTCACTGGTTTCTATCAGCATGTATCTTTCAGGCGTCCTCCCTCACCACACCCTGTTATCCTAATCTTACAAAGACAAGGGAGACTTAAGTGACTTGCCTAGGGTGACACCAGATACTTGTGGGAGAACAGGAAGAGGATCCAGAGCCTCCTTGGTCCCAAGCAATCAGACCAAACCCCGTTCCACTTCTACTGCCGGCAGCTTTCTTTTACTAACGACGCACCTCAGCAGAATGATTCCCTTTGACTGGACGGAGGAAAGAGGGAAACTGAGATTCTATATGACCCTTCTGCAGTGGGCGAAGTGCTCACATCCTTAAGCTGCTTAGAGTAGAAAAGTTGCTTTTGTGGAAGTTGGATGGAGGCCAGAGCGCTCCATGCCTTGCAGGAACCTGGTGGTTGCTGTACAATCCTGTGCAAGGGGGGCTACTGAAGTCTTAGTTGATGAAGACAATCACTGATGCTCATTCAATTCTAACAGGCCCTCCTATGTGGAGGGGAAGGGGGCAGTTGCCCCCAGGCCCGGCATTTCAAAGGGGCCCAGAGCTGCAGCCACGGCCACTGCCAAAATAGCAGCAATGGTGGCTGGAGCCCTGTGGGCACTTTGAATTGCCCCAGCAGCACAGTCCTGGCTGCATGCATCTTGCAGGGGGGTGGAGGATGTGGCCCAGCACCACAGTCGTAGTGGTGCTAAGGACCAAATGCCATAGGACCCATGCCTGCTGCCATTTGTCCCCCTTTTTTGGATGCAGAGCCGGGCCCCGCCTCCCACCTTGCTCCAGGGCCCATTGCGGCTGTAAGCAGTGCTGAGTTCTAGACAAATCATGACTAATGGGGCTGTAAGCAGTGGATACATGGAAGGAGATGGGAAGAACTTTCACTTATCTGTTTCAAAGATAGTATGACCTCAAATTTTTGCATACCGTTGACACATTTGCAAAAGGTAAAAAACAAGGGGTGTCCCAGAAAAATGAGGCTGCCCAGAAGAAATCTGCTACTGAGGTGATTCCTTCTTTGGATAAAGATATAATTGGCTTTCTGATGGTATTGGCTCCAGCTAACACACCTGTCACCCCCACCTCAGCTGTCCACTGACACTACTTAATACATCTTTAATAACAAGTAGTCCTGTAGCACCTTAAAGATGAACAAATGTCATGAGCTATCATGGGTAAGACCCACCTAAGATTATTCTTTAAGGCGCTACAGGACTGCTTGTCACTTGTGAAGCTCCAGAATAGCATGTCTAGCCCTCTGTGACTAGTACATCATTGTAATGATTGCCCACTGACTTTTAAATTTAACAGGCATTCACAGTAAGGTGCCAAATGACACCAGTACAAGACATGAAAGTTCAGAGGCATGATAGCAGCTGAATATTTTATAGGCAATGGTTTTTTTTTTCATCTGATGTTAAGAATCACAGAAAGTGGGGAAACGGCTATGCAAAAAGCCCAGTCAGACGAGAGGCTACCTTCTGTGAATAAAGCAGGCTTTGTGTGAGACAAGCAGCAAAAGAAGAAAACCCTTTGACTGTGTGGGGCAGACAACCATCTCAAGCGAGACCTTGCAATGCCAGCTGGACCAGTTCTAGAACGTTCCCACAAGGCTCTCTGTGTCTCTCTATTGCATGTGCTCACGCTCCCACACACATATACATATAAAATAACCTGAAAACTACTTAAAGGCATAAATAATAGATGTAGGGGACTAGAAGGGCCCTTGAATGGTCAGCTAGTCCAGTCCCCTGCACCAGAGGAAGACTAATGCTGTGGTTAAGGCATAACTCTGCAGGCCTGGGTTCAATTCCTTGCTCTGCCTCAGCCTTCCCATGTGACCTCGGATGTGTCAATGCCTCTTCATGCAGCAGTTTCCCTTCTGTAAGAGGAGGCATCTTCTCTGTCATATCCATGCACATTGGAAGCTCTTTGAGGTGGGGAGTATAGCATAGCAATGGGCAAAATATGGGCCTGAGCTTTGGGCCTCAAGATGCTACAGTGGTAAAAATAATAAAAGTAGAATCCGTGCGATTGCACTTCTTCTCCTGTAATGAACCCAGTCGGAGAGGAACGGCAGGGTCATGAAGAATATCCTGTGTAAACTGTGCACTTGTGCAACCGCTTGAGAGCAATTCAAATGCCACCCAGCTGCTGTGCAAAGTGCCCACACCTAGGTTTTTCTTTCTACTGACGGTGTATATCTGCCTGTGCTTTGATGCGCATAGAAGAAATTATTCCACGCATGAATGGAAACGATCCCAAGAGTGATGGGAAAGATTAGAGAGAACATTGGTCGAGAACCTCTAAAAAAACTGCCCCCCCAAAGGATCAATCTGTCGCTTCTCAGTAGGGACATCTGAGGGGAGAAATGTTCCTCTTGTGAGCGCAGATTTGAGAACACAGGATGACAATCATTGAGGTGAACTGTCATCTGAGGATGAAAAGGTGCACAAAATCCCAAGGCCATTGTTTGGACTGACCCAGCAGCTACTTAGCAGATCCCTGTCTTTCTTTGTAAAGAACAAGCAGTCCTGTAGCACCTTAAAGACTAACAAATTGATGTATTAGGTTATGAGCTTTCATGGGTAAGACCCACTTCATCAGTGCTGGAGCAGATAATAAGAATCCAGGGTTTATATAGCACCACTGACTTTACTGGAACTATGCCAATTTGTACCAGCTGAGATCTGGCCCTGAATTTATACACCTGTTTTAACTCTCCTCCATTCTAACAGCACTCCTATCCCCCAGAAAAAAGATGTGGAGGCAGAGGGTATGATTTCCATCACTCCTTCATTATCCACATCCAAACGTGTGAACAAATTATAAATAAGTTACCCAGCTGCACATGGTTTTAATCAAGTTTATTCTGCAAGTTTTTATTGGTAATTTTAAATTACCCTCTCAATTAAAAAAGTTAAATATTTCCCATTGCATCTATTTTTGCAATCCAGAATAAAATAACACAGGTTGAATGTTGCTAGTCTGGCACCCTCAGGACCTGACTGATGCCACATCAAGAATTTGCTGGATGACAGGAGGTCAACGTTGTCCAGCAGCATTGCAAACACTTCCACTGTTTACTGGGCTCTTAGAAGACATTTGGGGTAAATTACAGCTAAAGAACAGCACAAAACAGTAAGAGCAAGAACTAGTGGTTGTAAACAAACTTTCTGTGACAGCAGGAAACCTGGCCACACCCATGATACGTGGACATACGTGTAATTCAAACCATGCTGGATCGCAGATGTTGTCAGATCAGGAGTGTTAGACTAGAAAGTTTTAACTTGTTATAATAACTAATAATTGCCTTGCTTTTTAAGTAAAACAGCAATGATGAGGTACAGAAATGTCTTTTGTACATATAGAGGCACTTTGGTTATTCTGCCACCTGACAAATGTGTGCCCTTTTGTTGCAAAAGAGAGTGAAACAAAAAAATAAATACCACTGTAATCGTGAAGGAATGGTGTTAAAGCAAAAATTTGTTCCAGTATAAAAAGTTAATGCTTTGTATGCTGTGTGAAAGCTTATCTACCCCCTCTCATCCCTCAAGATTTCTTCAATAGTCAATTGCCAAGGTGACTATAAAATCTGGTTTGGTTTGCACCAGTGAAAAACATCTGTATAAACTACTGCAGTTGTGTATTTCAGTAGCCTAAGACAGAAGAAGGAACCTCAGCAAGTTGTTTACAATGTATCCTAGCTGTGAAAAAGCAACTTGAGCAGCACTTGGTATTTTGCATGATTTAGCAGAAAATGCTAATTCCCCCAGGCAAAGTCATTTAGTACAGTCACCTATTGCTTTATGATTACAGTCTGAGTGTTTGCTGTAAAATAATTGTTAGTCTGCAAAGAAAAACTCACAGTGTCTTGTTTTGTGTCAGGTTGTTATATTTAAAATCTAAACATGGGTTCAAATCTAGAGTTCCTTATTTAGCTTTATAGTCAGTCAGATGCAGTAAAGAATTAATATGACCTGAGCATGGACTTCAATATTTGTCCTAAGCTGCTTTTTTTGTACAGCAACCATTTAGATTTGTTAGAGTCTTATTATGAGCTCACACTGGTAGAATTTATGCAGAGTAATTTAATAAAAATCATGCATTATTAAAAAGATCTGGCTGAGGCTGTTAGTTTGACTTCATTCTGACATGAAAGATCAGAAACAATGCAGAATATGTCTTCTGTAGTAATGAACTTTAGTTTCTCTCTGCAGAAGGGATACTGTCCTGCTCCTTGGTGTATTAGAGAGATTTCTAAATCCTAGGACTAGTTGGACAGTTGTTTGTCAAACAAAATTCCCACCGCAGGCAGCAGGACTCATTTTTTGGGAATGAGGACCATAGAATGAGACTTTCTCACTGTATTGAATCTTTTTTCCTATTGAATTATACATACAGGTTAAGAAATTCTTCAGTCACACAGGGGTCTGGATGGCAACATTGACATTATTCCTAGACCATGGAAATGAACTGTCTTGACTGTTCTCCAAGGCTCTTTGGTCAGCCATGGCTTGCACAAAAGCAGGAGTGAGGTAAATTATTTCCTAGGTGGAATAGCTGGTTACTCGTTATCTGAGCCACAAAAATCATCTCTGATATAAAATATGCCTTTGGTGAGACTGACTTTATTCCTGTCCTGTAGTAGGTTGAATGCTGCTGTTTGTTCTTGTGGTAGTGAGCTAATCAATTGCCAGTGATGGAATCTTGCAGACAAATGGGAATTCTTTGTTGCAGCTGTTGTCATTCCAGGATCGTAAAGCTACAGAGGAGTAAGAATAAGGAGTTACTTAAGGTTTTAAACAAAGGTGTGGGCTCATGATGAATAGGGCGACTATATCTCCCTATCCCAAATACAGGACAGGGAGATATGGGGGGGAGGGGTGGCTCCTCCCAGCTCCACCAAGCCCCCAGGGAGCCAATAGGAGGTGGCAGCCACTGGCTCTGCCCAGGAGCCTGGGGAAGTGGCAGCCCATGGCACTCCCCAGCAGCCTCAGGCGATCCCCTGGAGCCCCCGGGAAGTGGCAGGGATGCAGCAGCATCCCACGTCCCACCCTGCTTCCCCAAGGCTCAGGGAAATGACTCCCACCAGCAGCTGCACGGAAAAGGTCAGGGGAGTGGGACGGGCCAAATACAGGACAATTAGGCCCTTTTTAAAAATAAGTAGGGACAGCTTTTTGATGTCTCAAATACGGGACCATCCCGTCCAATACGGGAGGGATAGTCACCCTAACGATGAAGGACAAAAATTCATCTCAACTAAGTGCTCCCATGAAGAATTGATATACAGTGTACGCAGAAACACTGAATTTCTTCAACAAAGGAGTTTGTTTCAGTCCCAGGCTTTAGCCCTGAAGAAAAGTCTTGTCAAAAGATTCTGTAATGTAGATACGACTCTGGCGCCTTCAAAGGCTACATATACTTTTGCATTGACACAAGATCATGCTGGTTAGACATAGAGACTAGTACAGTCTTACCAAGCTCAGCCCTGAATACAGTTATTCAAGCCTGTATAATGTGCTTATTCCTGTGCGGATTCTCATAGGTCAAGAGAAAAAAGATTTATTTGCAATGCTCCTTGTCCTAGTCGGCCCTGTTCTCAATCCTGTTGTCTCCCTCCGCTTCCAGAGACTGTTTGCCTGCTGCTGTCTTGTACCCATAATATATCCCTCCCGCTAGCTTCTTGTTCTGGAAAAGTCTTGGGGCTTTGCTTTTGCATACAGCACAGCAGCAGCTGCTGTAGTGCTTTGGTGAAGATGCTACTATGCTGATGGGCGAAGGTCTCCTGAGGGTGTAGTTAATCGATCTCTCCGGGCGGGGGGGGAGTAGCTTCTCTCCCATCCACATAGTGTTGCCTCCATGGAGGGTTAAGCAGGGTCACTCACACCTCTGAGCAATGTAGTTACTGTATACTACTATAAGTCTATAGCCGCGTCTACACGTGCCGGCTACTTCGAAGTAGCCGCGCCAACTTTGAAATAGCGCCCGCCACGTCTACACGGGGCGAGGGCTATTTCGAAGTTGACATCAACGTAAGGCAGCGAGACATCGAAGTCTCTATCCCCATCAGGGGATGGGAATAGTGCCCTACTTCGACATTGAACGTCAAAGTAGGGCACGTGTAGCCGACCCGCGTCCCGCAACATCGAAAGAGTGGGGTCCGCCATGGCGGCCATCAACTGAGGGGTTGAGAGACGCTCTCTCCAGCCCCTGAGCTCTATGGTCACCGCGTGCAGCGGCCCCTTAAAGCTCCCCACCCCCTGCCTTCCTGTGCAGGAAGCTGAGAGCACGTGCAGGCAGCAGCACTAACACGCAGCTAGCCTGCACGCCTCCCTGCAGCCCCAAGACACCCCCCCTCTGCGATGGCTGCCCGCCAGCCCCCCAAGCGCCCCCAGGGCACCCCCCCAAGGGGAGCCAGGGCTCCCAGCCTGGCAGCCAGCCTGGGAAAAGGCAGCGGAGCCCCTCCTGGACGGAGGCCGAGATCTGGAACCTGCTGGGGCTCTGGAGCAAGGAGGAGGTGCTCAGGTAATGGGGAGCAAGAGGCGGAACGTGGATGCGTTCACTCGGCTGGCCGAGGGCCTGGCTGCCCGGGGTTACCCTGCCCACACTCCTGACCACGTCAGGAGTAAGGTGAAGGAGCTGTGGCAGGGTTATGCCTGGGCCCGGGATGCGGCCAGCCGATCTGGGGCCTCCCCCGCCACTTGCCCCTTTTACAGGGAGCTCAGGGCCATCCCAGGCCCCTGGTACACCTCCTCCCCGCCGGCCACTCTTGACACCTCGGCCAACGAGCCCCAGCAGGCCTCGGAGGCGGAGTCCGCCCCGGAGGCAAGCCCCGCACCCCAGGGGCCCCCCCAGGAACCCACCCCTGGGACACCAGAGGAGGAGGAGGGGGGAATCCTCCTCCAGCAACGGGGGGCTGCGGATCGTCCTGCCGTCCCGGAGCTCCAGCAGGGTGTCCGTCCAGAGGGTGTCCCCTGACCGTGGGAGCGGACCATCAGGTATGTACCCCCCCCGGTGCACACCCCCGGGGTTGAGGGGCGGGGACAAGAGACATGACCAGGGCCCTCCACATGCCCAGATGACCATGGCCCCAAGGACAGCAGTGGCATGTCCCTCAGAAGAGTGCATCAGCCCCTGCCCCCCCCCAGCACGACAGTGCCATGCCCCATCTCTGGGGATGGGGGGAGCGGAACCTAGGGTCCCCCGGGGGGGCGGTGGGACACCCAGCAGCAGCAGCAGCATCTCCCGGGGATGGGGATGGGGACCCAGCAGCAGAGGGGTGGTGGGACAAGGGCCACGGCTCGGGGGCCACACTAACGGCTGTCTCCACTCTTCTCCCCCCACCCCATGTTCCGCAGCTGCACCATCGGAGGTCCCAGAGAGCACCGGCGAGGTGTCAGTGGTCCCGGAGAGCCCACTGGGGCCATCCCAGCAGGCCAGCCCCTCGGCGGAGCACCGACCAGCCCCAGGGCGGGGCCGATGGCGAAGCCACCACCATCCAAGGACGGTGACGGACCCCCCAGCTGCTCGCAACCCTCGGGCGTCAGCTGGAGGTGTCAGAGCGGCGCCTGTGGGTGGACGAGCGGTGGCTGGAATTGCAGGAGCGGGTGCAGGCCTGGCGCTAGGAGGCATGGGGGGGCCTTTATGCACACTTTTGAGTGCATAGCGGACTACCTGGCTCCCCTATGCTGCGCCACCCGCCGCCCTGCCCGCCACTCCACCCGCTGCTCCAACCACTGTCCGCCACCCCGGGACCTTCCGCCGAGGGGGACCTGGGGCCTGCCGACACCCGCCGGCCATACCTGCTGGTTCGCCCGGCCCCCAGCCAGCCTCGGCCAGGGTCGCGCCCACCAACCCCGGGCGCCGGACAGTAGAGGGGTGCGGGGCCCAGGACGTGGCCCCCCCCCTCCCGCTTTGTACATATCCCCCATCATATAATATTTGTGTATATAGTTTGTGTTAGACCCCTGTTCTTTTATGGTACCTGCCCCCCCCATGTAAATAGTTCCCCCCTTTTGGTCTCACTATATATATTGTTAGTATTTTAATATAAGAGAAATCACTGTTTTGTTTTGGTTTCAAAAACAACAGGTCTATTTTTATTTGCAAGAAAAGTGGGGGGTGCTCTTGGGTGCTCTGTGGTGTGGGCGTGGGGGCAAGGAGTGTTGTGGAGGATTGGGGGGGGTGCAGTGGGGGGCCTGCCAGTCTTCACCCCACAGCCTGGTCGAAATGGGCCCGCAGGGCCTCCTGGACCCGGATCCCCTCGGGGTCCACCTGGCGACTGGGGGCAGCGGGTGGCTGCATGTCAGCCCTGCCAGCCTCCACAGCCCAGCCCTGAAAGAATGCCTCCCCCTTGCTCTTGACCAGGTTGTGGAGGGCGCTGCACGCGCCCACAAGCTGGGGGATGTTGGTGGGGCCCGCATCCAGGCGGGTGAGGAGACACCTCCAGTGCCCTTTGAGGCGGCCAAAAGTGCACTCAACCACCTGGCGCGCATGGTTTAGGCGTGTGTTGAAGTGCTCCTGGCTGGCAGAGAGAGATGGCCCGTGTAAGGGTGCATGAGCCAGGGCTGGAGGGGGTACACCACATCTGCGATGACGCAGAGGGGCATAGTGGTGTCCCCCACAGGGATCTCCCGCTGGGGGATGTAGGTCCCCGCCTCCAGCCGGAGGCACAAGCCCGAATTCCTGAACACCCGGGCGTCGTGGGTGCTGCCAGGCCAGCCAACATAAATGTCCAGGAAGTGGCCCCAGCTGTCCACCAAGGCCTAGAGGACCACTGAATGGTATCCCTTCCTGTTCAGGAAGCATCCTCCACTGTGCTCCAGAGCACGGATGGGGATATGGGTCCCATCCAGAGCCCCAAAGCAATTTGGGAAGCCCAGGCTGGCAAACCCCGCGATGGTGGCATCCGGGTCCCCAAGCCGCATGAGCCTGTGAAGGAGGAGGGCATTGATGGCGCAGACGACCTGCAGGGGAAGGACATGAGAGAGCACCAGTGAGGGGTGTGTAGGATGTGTCTGGCCTTTCCTCCCCAGGGTTCCCTCCCGCCCCCCCGGCTGCCCTCCCCCCAGGGCTCCCTCCACCCCCAGGGCTCCCCCCCCGCCCCGTGGGTCCTCTTACCTCCATGAGGACAGCCCCGATGGTGGCCTTGCCCACACCAAACTGCTGCCCCATGGATCGGTAGCTGTCTGGAGTGGCCAGCTTCCAGACAGCGATGCCGACCCGTTTCTCGACGCTGAGGGCACTCTGCCTGAAGGTGTCCTGGTGCCTCAGTGTGGGTGTGAGCCACTGGCAGAGCTCCAGGAATGTCTGCCGGCTCATGCGAAAGTTCTGGAGCCAGCACTCGTTGTCCTGCTCGCCGAGCACCAGCCGCTCCCACCAGTCGGTGCTCGTGGGGTAGCTCCACAGCCGGCGGCATGTGCGGCGGGGCGGGGCGGGGGCGGGGGCGGAGGACAGCAGGGTCTGGGGCTGTTTCCTCCTTCCCTGGGGGCAGCGCCTCTTCTTCTGTGACTAAAAGGTGATCAGCTGCCTCCTGCATAGCA
This sequence comes from Carettochelys insculpta, assembly GCF_033958435.1. Lineage (NCBI taxonomy): Eukaryota > Metazoa > Chordata > Testudines > Carettochelyidae > Carettochelys > Carettochelys insculpta. The sequence goes on from NC_134152.1 coordinate 21,153,824, forward strand.
TTGAGCTGGGCAAGCACTGCTCCTGCAGGGGCGGCTGTGTGGACCTCTGGCTGCTGCTGCTGCTGGGGGTCCATACTGCTTCAACGGGTGTGCGTGCCTGTGGCTCTGCAGACCGCGTGCTGTGCAGGCTGAGTGTGTCTGGGAGGGGCCCTTTAAGAGAGCGGCTAGCTGTTGCCCTGGAAGTGCTGGTCCGCCCTTTGACCCTGTCTGCAGCTGTTCCTGGCACCCTTATTTTGATGTGGGCCACTTTGGTGTGTTGACGCTCCCCTGCAGCGCCTACTTCGATGTGGTGCTGCCCAACGTCGACGTTGAACGTCGACGGCACCAGCCCTGGAGGACATGCAGACCCTATTCATCGAAATAGCTTATTTCGATGGAGCATACACGTGTAGACGTAGCTTATAGCTTAGACCTGAGGGGGACGTGGCAATGTGGTGTTTTTATACTGCTTTTGATTGACAGTTCTTTACCGCCTTACTTCTGAGGAGGGGCCATAACATGGAGTGTAAACAAATTGTTACTGAATAGAGATAGACAAAGACTAAGGCAACCAAAATACCAGTAAGTAATTCTATCCCTTCCCCCTCAAAATATACCTTTTGCTGGCTCTGGAGCTGTTTAGGGCATGAGGCTGGGTCAGAAGTCTTTTGAAGTCAATGGAAATCTATCTAGTGATTTCAAAGGGCTTTAGATTAAGCCCCTGGACATCTTTCAGATACAATAATTTCCTTATCTCCTTTCATCCCTTCTCTCATGACTAGCTAGAGACACCAGCCCCAGTGAGCTCCTGCTCTGACCTGGTTTACATGGCTGGTAACTGACTGTGAATGTGAAGAGAAGAATAATATGAATAATCCCGTGCGAGATGATGATGGTATGTCATTGATGCTCCTCAGGAAAGTCCACAAAAGGAAGCAAAATTAGAACAACAGATTTGACTTTTAATTATATTATCTGTAACCGGGGTATTATAATGATGGATTCCTTGGATCTGCAGATAGATGGATGCACAGTAAGACGAATGCACTTACTGCTCTTCAAAAAAACCCTCACCAGAACCTTTGAGATGAAGAACTAATTCAACTTGTTCTTTCTGTATGCTCTTTCCTTACAAGCTGCCTGATACAGATTTACTATTTTCCTTTAATCAGGTTGGAAGAACAATTTCAGAGTTTCATCATCTTTTGTTCTTAACCTATTACCAGTAATCATAGCACAAAGTCATATTTTTTATCAGCAAGATCCTGATGCTCTCCAGTAAAGTATGAACAGATGGTCACTGTGGTCCAGGTTACATTGGACCTGGATACTGTAAGATCATGGGAAATAAAAACAGAGGGATGTATGGTGGACAGTCATGAATTAACTCCAGAATTTTTTATTTATTTATTTATTTATTTGTTTGTTACTGGTGGAAATAGTGATTGCTGCTGTTTAACCAAACTCATCATTTTTCTATAAACTAAAATAAACACCCACTCCCTCTTAGACCAATCAGCTGCTGGCATAAACTAGTGGGAGTGGAAGGTAGATGGGGATACAGTGTGAATGGGGGAAGTGTATGTGCATGTCATCTTTTGGTTCTGCTTGTACAGCACCTAACACTATCGGGTCCAGGTCCATGACTAGACCACCTATGGTTGTACAAAGGGAAGGGAAAGTGGTCTGTTTAACTTACTGAGACAGAGAAGCAGACACAGCAACAGAGACAATATATTTCCTTCTCCAGAAAAACAACGTTAGAATAAACATGCTGCCAGCATCTTTTTTATTATGCACAGAAAAGGGTGAGCTGGCATGTCACTGAGTTTGTTTGCACCTGGTTCCTGGAAAACATGGTGTACAGCTGGAGGCACCTACCGCTGTTGTATCTGTACCAGATCTGTACACAGTCCTCCTCTGTTGGAATAGAGTGGATCCCATCATCTGGCTGGTTGCCATCCCAGTAGTTATAGTCATAGGAAGAGCCATCTGTCCATTCAAAGTGGCCTTCCTATCAAACATCATCCAGAAATTAGGCAGGGAAATAGAAAAGATCAATGATTTCAGCTGAACCTTTGTGGAAGTCTAGACTTCAGGGCTGGCCAAGGGAATATTCACTTCTCTCTCGTAGAGTGAGTCCCCATCAATCTGACCTCACTCCTACGTCCCAATGGCAAGAAGTAGGTCCATGCCGAATGGAGGCCCTTCTATTGAGCTTTGCATTCTGCTAGCAAATGGTTTGAGTTCAGAGGGTATAGCTACTCAGCAAAGAAAAACTCACAGCCTTGAGTCTCAGAGCCCAGGTTAGTTGATTTGGCCTCATGAGTCTTGGGTTAAAAGCATGAGGCTAAAAATCGCAGTCTCGACTAGTGGTTCCCGACCTTTTCAGCAACACGGCACACTTCAATGATTACTCACTGTGAGGAGAGGGGGGAGGTGTCTCCAGAAGCAGGCTCCCCTCCCTGCTGCCCTGTTGGAGCTTGGATGCAGTATTTAAACTGCATCCCAGTTCCAAGAAGCTCCCACCCTGCATCCCTCCCTCCTATCTTGCCACAAGTGGGCTAGGGAGTGGGAAAGGCTCCCTGCCAGCCTGTTTGGGTCAGGAAGCAGCATGAACGAATGGGTTCCTATGGACTCAGCACGTCCCCTTACAGTGGCCCTGTCAAGAGCCGCCACAGGGGGAAATTTATCAGCCCTGTGCCAGCTGGGACTCAAGCAGCCTTGCAGCTTGAGCTCCAATTGTTGCGGGGTCATCAATTTCATCCTTCCCCGACCCCTGGTGGCTGTGCAGCAGTGAGGGGGAAATGGAGGAAATTTCAAGGCGCACTTGACCAGTTCTCATGGCACACCAGTGCGTCACGGCCCACTGGCTGAGAACCACTGATGTAGACTTTCCCAGAGCCTCTCCCTCAGCAGGTTTCAGAGGCCAGGCTCCACTGGTTTTGCTTGTGTTAATGTGATATTTTTTCAAAAGATTTGAAATGCTAAAGAGTTAGACAAATAAAAATAAAAAAGTGCAGGCAGGGAGAGGCCTAGATCTTGTATACTGTATTGCACTCAACAGGGGTGTGGTACATTTCCATAGCTGGGATACTGACACCCATTGACTCCAACTGGAGACCCTGAATATGATGGAAGCCAAGCATTCAGGTGCTATTACTTCAAGGCAGGGTGTGCTGGCCTGCCAGTTTTTGCTTTGCTTATCCCTTACCCATACACACCCTCCCACACAAAACAAATGGAGAAAGGAGGGAAATATTTTGCAGAAAAGTCACATGCACACAAATAGTTCTGGCTCAAAGCGCGAGATGGAAACAACTTTGAAATTTCAACATTTATCATGAAATGGCTTCACCCCCTTTTAAAAAAATCACATTGATTGGCTGCCTCAGTGGCTGTGGAGCCTGGATTATCTGCTAATTCTCACAGACCACAGTGGAAACATGGGAGGGACAATGTGGATATGCAGAAAATCTTGCTCTCCAGGGCTATTAGCCTAGCACTTGCCCATTGCATTATAGCATTATGGTCAAAGGGAAGAAACAGAGAGAAAACAGAAAATATCATTTTGCCTTTCATGTGTGTCTGATGCAATTGGACAAGGGTTACATCTCAGTGAGCCACAGGCTGAGAGTTTTTTTTTATAGGGAAACCTGCTTGCAAGATGATCATGCGGGTGGTAGCTATCTCGGAAAAATTTCTCACCTGTCTTAGGTCATGAAGTCCCATCCAGATATCAGTGGGTATTCCAGGCACTCGGCTGTTTACCAGGTCATATACAAAGACATTCTCTGCCCAGCTGGTAAAGTACCATAATATGAAATGGGAGGTCAATATTAGTGAAATTAAGCAATTATTATCACTTGTAATTTAGACAGCAGTATGGCACATAGGACCCATTCTAAACCTTTTGAAATTGTCCATGAAAATGTTGGATTCATTTTCTTAGTCTGTGTGGGTAGGCTGTTGTGTTATTTTGAAATAACTCTCCCAGTGTCTCCACAATGCTACCACTATTTTGAAATAAATTCAAAATAGCGGTTGACTTATTTCAGAGTTGGTAAATGTCATTGTATGAGGAATAGTTCCTATTTTGAAATAGCTATTTTGAAATAGGTGCTTTTAAGACAGGGCATAGCCCATATTTCAAAATAAGCCATAATGCATCCAATGGCTCTGTTTTGAAATAAGCTCCTTGTGTATAGACCACATATTTCAAAATAGGTAAGTTCTATTTCAAAATGCATTTTGGCTATATCTACACTTGCATTCCTCTTTTGAAAGAGGAATGCAAATGAGGGAAATCAGAAATGCAAACCATGCACTGATTTACATATATTGCGCTTCACTTGCATAATTTCTTTTCGGAGGAGATTATTTTGAAAGAAAGAAAGCAGTGCAGATAAACCCCATCTTCAAAAAAACCCTTCTTCCTGAAACAAAATATTTTGAAATAAGCTATTTCAGAATAGTTATTCCAGAATACCCTATTTCAGAATAAGGCTGCTGTGCAGACATACCCTGTAAGAGGAGGGTTTAAGATTTCAAGACCCAGAGTTGGTTGGAAATTCCTGGAAAAGTCCATGAAAGTGATTTCAAATGCCCCCCTTTCAAAGTTATAAACGTCCAACTTGCAGAAATTCAAAAGCACTTCCCCAGCTGCACCAGCAAGCAGGAGGTGTGGTAACGTAAGACCTCTACTGCCTGCCCTCTGCTACAGTGTTGTGAAATGAACTCAAGCAGGTCAATAAGCTGCCATGTTTTAAACCATCCAGAGTGACTGGGCTTGGGATGGGGAAGGGGAAAATCTGAAACAGGACATGCCCTGGAGAATGGCCGTTTGATCACTAGGGGCTGGCTTCAGTACTCCTTGATGTCAATGAAACCTCTTGTGCATCATCTCTCTGGCAGAGGGAGTCTTGAATTTGAGATGGAATGTGGATGTGCCCCTGCATCAGAGTCTTCCTCTGATCTTGGAACCTGGATGTTTGGAGACAACACTTTGCTTTAGGCCCCGTTTCTAATCTTGGTTTGTGAACTGTTCCAGGAAATATGGAATGGAATATCTTTCTGCTTTGCAAGTTCTGAATAAGACAAAATTGTAACCCTGCTCCTTTCTGCAGGGACTGTTTAAGTATAATAGGTGCAACGTGGCTGAGGTTGTCAGAGTCGAGTCTGTTGTTGTAACTGAGGACCAAATTTTCAAAGGATCTTCAAACCATAACCAGGAGACTGGCTCAAGCAAATAAAAACCTGACCATCGCTCCTACATGAGGTAGGATGTGTGCAGTTTATATGCAAATACATGGGGTTTGCATGCACATTCAGAAGTCTCTTGAAAACGTGGCCCTTTAAATTATTATGATGGTGAAGCCCGGGTAATCCAAATAGCTTTGTTGTAACACAGAGCATAAGGTGGCAGCTTATTAATTATATTAAGGTAACTAAACAGTATTACATGCCAGCACCATTTCAAAAGCGCCTCTGGGCTTGACTAAAAGCAATGACAATAGCTCTGCTTCAGAGTTATTGGTTCTACCATTTAAGCTAAAACTGACAGACATCTAATCAGTGCAGCTGAGGAGCTCTGATTCTGCCCATTAGAGGGCAGAGAGGCATACACTATGTAATGCATTTCAAAACAGATACACAAAATTTCCTACTGTTGTAAACTGGTCTTAAATGTGTTTGTTTTCTCACAGGAAGGTTAAACTCAAGCAGAGGAATTATTTTATTTATACATTTATTCATTTCGGCAGACATAGTTTAGCTGGACTTTGATGATGTCTTAGAAACCGATTTCTTTGGTGCTTACCTGTGAATTGATGCTAATTTGGCTGATTTTATGCCACTGGAAAATTCAGCACAATAAAGGTCCGCTTCAGCCCATGTTTTATTGATCGGAAAGTATCTGTAGCAGTATCCTTCATACTCTGTCCAGAAGAGGGGGCAGGAATAGGACTGAACTGGCTCTGGTATAGCTGTCGAGAAGTAAAAGAAAGTGGCCAAAGCATTTAATGTGCAGCAGGTGCAGGGATCCCAGAAATGGTGACTGATTCTGGTTTTAGGACCTGTCTCAATGTCCGCGTTTGCTTTACAAAAAACCAAAAGACCTCCCAACGGCCTAGACTGGGGTCAGCAACTCCTGGCACGAGGGCCAAGCGTGGCACATGAGCCAATTTTCATTGGAACATGAGGCGGCAGCTCAGCCTCACCCCTCCTCCCCCATGCAGCCAGGAGCTGGCTCAAAGCCTGTGGATTAATGAAATGCTACCAACCACCACCTCAACGGTAAAGCTCTGCATCTTAATTTGTTTATTAGTGAAGCTGTTGTAAGTAGGACGTTACTGACTTTAAAAATTATCGCTAGCACTCGGACCGTACACAGAGGTCAAAAGGTCAAATTTCAGCACTCTCTCTTAGAAAGGTTGCTAACCCCATCTTAGATTTTCACAAGTGACTGGGAACTCTGGGTGCCTCAATTCTTAGATGCCTTCTCAAAATGTCTGAATTCCAGAGGATGAGAACGAAGCACTGTGGCCAGTCAGAGCAGAATTTCACATTTGTGAATAGGTCAGAAAAGAAAAATGCTTTTGGATGCTACTATAAAATACAGATATTTGCAAACCCTATTGTACATTTTCCAAGCTGCACAGAAGAGGCACTATGGAATTCTGCAGCGGTCAGGTCTGGGCCCCTTCTCATTTTCATCAATGTCTGAAAAGAGCAAACTGGTAGGAGAGGTCGCAATGCCATTGCAGATAACAGGGGAAGGAGGAAAAAGAGGGAAAAAATGGAGCAGCAGTGGCAAAGTTGTACAACTGAATGCAGTAAAAAGCGATGAAAGCTGTAGAAAAAGGCTAAGAAACATTGTTTGCTAGATTATCACAAGATAAAAGCCATTGTGGGAGAAATAATGAGCAAAAATTTAAATCCATCAGTCACATTTCTGGGAGGCAGTTAAGAAGGTAAATTGGGCCCTGATCCAGCAAGATATTTAAACATAAGCTGAACTTGAAGAACATGACTAGGTTCACTGACGTCAGAGGGGTGAGCTATGCGCCTCAAGTTAGACATGGGCTGGAGTGGGGCTTTAATCACAGGCCAGGTCTACACTAGACCTGAAAGTCAATTGTAGATAGGCAATTCCAGTGACCACAATTGCGTAGCTGGAATCAACTTACCTACAATTGACTTACCTGGCCGTCCTCACTGAGGGAGGTTGATGGGTGAAACTCTTCTGTCAATCTCCCTTACTTGTCGTGAGATTGAGTAGTACAGAGGTCAACTGTCAACCCCGATACTTCGATCTTTCACGTCCCCACTGGGCACATGAAATCGAACCGCAGAAGATCAGTTCTGACCTAGGCAATCACCTGCACAGTGAAGACATATCCCCAGTCAGCACACATCAGAGACTCTGAGAAAGCTCTGTTTAGCGCCATCCATCTATCTCCATGTCAGCCTGGGATTGTACCCTGCACTAAATTCATTCCTGAGCACTGTTCTTTGTGTGTTGGTTTTAAATTAATGGATTCCCCTGTACTAACCATCAAAGATGGCTGTGGTATTTACAAAGCACAAGTGAGAGCCCAGCTGGAGGGATCGCTGCAGAGATAGAAAAGGTAGAGCTGAGGGCAGCAAGGAAGAACTGTTCCAGGTTTTGGAGAAAGGGGGAGGAAAATGCTGCCAATGCTCTTTAGAAAATAGGAAGTCCAGTGAAACCCTAAGCGGTGCAGAGAAAGTGGATGCCACAAAACTACCCAAGCAAATAACAGGCTCAAACTCCAGAGAGTTCAAACTGAAGCTAGGAAAGGAACTGTTGTTAAGGGACTTCCAGGGAATCATCTTTACAATGACCTGTAATTAACCTACAGAACAAACTCTGCTAAATGCAGCAACTGAAGCGGCAACCACAAGTATACTAAAAAGAGGGCAATTAGCCAAGTCATCACAGGATATAAATGCTGGAACTCTCTGGGCTGACCTCCTTCCCTCCCCAAATGGCACTATGTGGAGCTTCCTTTGGCAGTAGCTTTGCCCCACATTTCTTTAGTTCCTTCCACCGGGGGCCTTCACAGCATTTAACAAACATCCGTCAATTAACTCTCATAAAACCCCCCTCTCAGCCCCCTACCTGCTGAGAAGCTATTTAAGGACATGCTGAAGGCACACAAGAAAAAGTGAGGCACAGTGATGACACTTGAGGGAACCGTGCCGAGGACTGTCCCCAGTGAAGAGCGGTAATCCATGAGGGGGTGGTACCATTTGAGAGGTCCTGCCACCGCACAGATGATGAGTGGTGGAGAAGGTGAAAAGAGAGCAGCAAAAACTGCCCTGCGTCCCTTCAACTGCTACCAGCACCTGCCCTTTCTCTGATAAGACCTGTGGTGCCAGAATCAGGCTGGTCAGCCATCGACAGATTCACAAGTAGGAGGGTGATATGAAGACGTCCTACTCGTTACGGAGTGACTGCCAAAGGAGCAAGACAGTAACCCAGACACCTCGTGGGTGTGGCTCGCTGGTCCACGTAGTAGCACTTATGCCTACAGAGAAAAAAATTGAATCTCCTCTGCAGCCTTGGCTAACAGCCAGCTGCCTTTTCGCTCTTGTGGTAGAGACTCATGCACTAGGTCCCAGGTTCAGGTCCACTTGCTGGTGGTAGAGTTACACTCGGTTTTTAAAGAAAAGCCACCTAAGAGGCAAAGATGCTCACTGATAATACAGGAAGTCCAGGCCATGCAGGCAGCATTAGAACCCAGCTCGGCTGCTCCAAGGCCTGTCCTTCAACCATTACATCACCATTCCTCAGTAGGGAAGAGAAAACTGGTTCTGGGTTATAGATCAACTCCCCAGAAACTGCGACTTCTCACAGTCCGTGGAAGGAGAATGACTCAGCTACCAGGAACTGCTTGTTCCCAGCATTTCCCTGGGCATAAAAGCACTGGGAAATGAACAGCAGGCATTGCGGGGAACTGAAGTGCTGTGAGTCAGTGTCTCCTGCTCATCCAAGGTCTTGTGAGCCTCCTTAACGCCAAAAATGCCAAGCCCAGTTATTTCAGGTACTGCACACCTGGAGCTGGTTTGTGACTATTGTGAACAGCTCCCTTTTCACTGCATTTCCCCAACAGCCTCCAATCTTCACCAACACTCCTCTGTGCCGAGCACTCCGAGAAAAGATAATTCTTTTTCCTCAATGTTGACCCTTCCCTGGTCCCCTCCAGAGGCCATATCTTGACACAAGTGCTCTTGGAGCCAGGTTCAGTCACTATCAGCTTTGAGAAGTGCAGTGCCTAGATAACAAGGGTCAGGGAGTGCCTTAGAGCTGAAAAGCCAAGTGAGGAATGAATTGCTTTCTGAGCCCCACGTCCGACTGTGCTAGTGATGGGCTATGCAGAACAAGGCCAGTGGAAAAATCAGAACCTTGAAAAACGGAAGCCGCTTTTCAAAACCTGTAGCAAATTTGTATTCATTGCAGAGCAGAAGTGAAAGTCAGGGGGCGTGCCCTGTTGCACAGCACTGCTGACCTGCAGCAAAAACCAGCAGGGAGCTATTTAAAGAGCTGGTGGGGACCTGGGTTGTAAGAGGTTAGTACCTGCAAGAAATTTTAAGTTCTTTTCACCCCGGCTATGAGCCAGATGCAGTATTTATTTCCATGGATCACATTTGCCATCATCTCACGGAGAAAACGGTTACTCGTGGCCTCCTGGTATAACAAAACCCAGGACAGATGGAGCTGGACAATCCATAAGTTTCAGCCTCCAATGAATGGAAGTGAGGGATCGGCCACCAGCCCCCACAGAGACCAGAAATCCCGGGCAGGAAGCACCAAAGAGCTGCAATGCACCCTAGACTCTGCCTTCCCTGACACAGACAGACACAGGAGTCACAGTCATGGAGTGAACATTAGCGCTGCTCGTAACTTCGCTGCATATCTCAGACTGACTATCCACAGGGTCCCTAGCCTTGCTCCTTACCCAAGTTTGGAGCCCACAGGTCCCATGGAGAGTGGAATTACCTGGAGAGTCCTCAGTGAGTTATGGGAAGCATGGCAAATCATCTCCTCTAACCTTCTCTTGTGTGCTGGGCCCTTCCACCAGTTTATTTACTTCTCTTTGCTCCCCCTCAACCATACTGCAGCACAGGGACCTCCAATTGGCCAGCTGTTGATTTCCATGGATATTTTTAGCTTGAGGGCCAAATCCAAAGGCCTTGGAGATCAAGAGGAAGTATCCCATTAATCTCAGTGGGCTTTGGATTGGATCTGAGCTGGCCTCATATCCCATATATATTTATATATATTTATGCTATTGATATAACCTATTACCAATTCCAGATGAGGTCACATTGACTAAAGATGTGCTTCTTCCTGCTCTCTGCTTCTTCCTGTTTTCTGTGGGCTTCACACAGCAAAGTGTCAGGGACTCCTCTAAGTTGAGGGAACTCCTAGTTTCTCAGAAACACCCAGCAGCTGGAAGGGCTGAGCCCTCCCCATCATTGCCCTGGGATCCTTCATTATTGGCTGGGCTGATTGGAGACACTGTGAGCTTCACAGGCTGCATTGTCCTTGACATTTTTGGAAGGCTCATTAAAAGTGGAGTCAAACTCTTCACCTTTAGCTGCATGATGGCACAATGGACAAGCCAAAACCAGTAGCGGCCTCCTGGCTTTGCCTTTTCATGTGAAGTGTTATGGGTATTTGTTGTGTGCTGGTTTGAAATTTCAACTCTGATGGCTTTTGGGATCCCTGAAATTGCACTAGCAAAGTGTTCCCCTGGACAGAAGTGGTTGAAACAAAGTCATAAGAGTGAGGTGTTCATAGAGCCCTTTGATAGCCTACACGCTTTTCCCAGCTAGGGATCATTAATTTGATTAGCTTCAGGGAACAAGAGGTGCCTGTAAGAATTTAAGGTTAAAAATATCAGAAAAGAGAACAAGTGTAGGTCAATGCTCAGTTAGCATCTTTTCTGTTAGGTCAATATAGGAAGGCTTTGCACTCGCTTTAGAAGAGGGGTTATTTTTCTTAAATGCACAGGAACTAACACAGAGGACACCTCTTTTATTCTAGAACATGGAGGTCTTTTTTTATTTTATTTATTTAAGGACTTCTTAGCAAACACATGGAAGAAAATAAGGTGGTGGGTACCAGCCAGCATGGATTTGTAAAGAATAAATCATGCCAGACCAACCTGATAGCTTACTTTGACAGGATAACAAGTCTTGTGGATAAGGGAGAAGCGGTGGGTGTGATATCTCTAGACTTTAGTAAGGCATTTGATATGGTCTCACATGATCTTCTTATAAATAAACTAGGCAAATACAATTTAGATGGGGCTACTATAAGGTGGGTGCATAACTGGCTGGATAACCATTCTCAGAGAGTAATTATTAATGGTTCTCCATCATGCTGGAAGGGCATAACAAGTGGGGTTCCACAGGGGTCTGTTTTGAGACCAGTTCTATTCAATAGCTTCATCAATTATTTAGATATTGGCATAGAGAGTATGCTTATTAAGTTTGCAGATGATACCAAGCTGGAAGGGGTTACAACTGCTTTGGAGGATATGGTGAGGATTCAAAATGATCTGAACAAACTGGAGAAATGGTCTGAGGTAAACAGGATGAAGTTTAATAAGGACAAATGCAAAGTACTCCGCTTAGGAAGAAACAATCAGCTTCATGCATACAAAATGGGAAGCAACTGTCTAGGAAGGAGTACTGCAGAAAGGGATTTAGGGGTCATACCGGACCACAAACTAAATACGAATCAACAGCGTGATGCTGTTACAAAAAAAGCAAATATGATTCTGGGATGTATTAACAGGAGTGTTGAGAGCAAGACACGAGAAGCCATTCTTTTGCTCTACTCAGTGCTCATTAGGCCCCAGTTGGAGTACTGTGTCCAGTTCTGGGAATCACATTTCAAGAAAGATGTGGAGAAATTGCAGAACGTGCAGAGAAGAGCGACAAGAATGATGAAGAGTTTAGAGAACATGAGCTATGAGGGAAGACTGAAAGAACTGGATATTCCCAGTCTTGTGCGGGAAGCAAATCAAATTCTTGCTGGAGAATATCAAAGAACTTGATTTCTTTACGAATTATCGGCAAGAGTCTAAACTGTAAATGTGCCATTAATGCCCTTATAAAGAAGATACAGTAGTTAAGAGGAGAGGGCTCACCCAGACAGAATCCTGGGGCTACCAATCTGGGCTCTCAGTTTCAGAGGGGTAGCCATGTCAGTCTGTTTCAGCAAAAACAACAAGGAGCCTTGTGGCACCTTAAAAACTAACACATTTATTTGGGCATAAAATGGGTTATGTGGCTTTGACTGTGCCTGCTACAGAGATCCAGAGACTTAATAAACTGCACTGTATTGCAAATAGCTTACCTCACCTGCATGAAGTAAATGATTTTCTGGGGCCCAATCCTGAGAGGTAACGAGCACCTTCAAGAGCTCTAAAGTTGCTGGGCGTGAAGGATACTCACCTACAATCGGGAGGCACTGACCACGTCGCGGGCTCAGGCTCCAAGAACAGACTGAATGAGACAAGACTCCCTTTACTGGTAATGATCAAATGATCTTCTATGGAAACCATTCCTTGACCTCTGCTATGATTAGATGGGAGCATGCATTTCTTCTCTCCTACTTGTACGTGCAGCTAGTAATTTCATGATCGAGAGGCGAGCACAATGTTGGGGAAAAAGATGTTCATTTTTTTTTCTTTCTTCTAATTTAGTTCATTTGCTTTTTCATCTCATTTAGTTTCCAGTTTACTGTCAGCCACAGAAGTAGCTGTAAATACAATACAAAAACATAGGAGGGGACCTGATGTTTCAGCAGGTTCCATTCACAATCACATTTCATACATAGAGTGAAACGCTGGCCCAACTGAAGTCAATGGGGGATTTACTATCAACTTCAGTGGAGACAGGATTTTCCCCAGAGTATGGACAAAATGAGAAAAATAACAATTTTAAAACATTTGGGGTGTGTCTACACTAGCCAGCTACTTCGAAGTAGCTGCCAGAACGTCAAAATAGCATGTGTCACGTCTACACGCGCCGTACGCTATTTCAACGTTGAAATCGACATTAGGCGTTGAGACATCAAAATCTCTATTCCTATCCAAGGAAGGGAATAGTGCCCTACTTTGACGTTCATCTTCCAAGTAGGGCGTGTGTAGACGATCCATGTCCCGCTACATCGAAATATCAGGGTCCTCCATGGTGGCCATCAGCTGAGGGGTTGGGAGATGCTCTGTCCAGCCCCTGCAGGGCTCTATGGTCGCTGCGTGCAGCAGCCCTTAGCCCAGGACTTCTGGCTGCTGCTGCAGCTGGGGGTCCATGCTGTATGCATGGGGTCCGCAACCGGTTTCGGCTCTGTAGACCTCGTGCTGTGCAGGCCAAGTGTTTCTGGGAGAGGCCCTTTAAGGGAGCGGTTGCTTTTGCCCCAGAAGGGCTAGTCCAGCCTGTGACCCCATCTGCAGACTTTGCTGGCCCCTTATTTCGCCCAAGAGTGCTTGTGTGTGTGGACGCTCCGCATCTCCTTCTGGGGCAGCTCCTTTCGACATTCCCTGTCACTATTTCGATGTTGAACATCAACGGCACCAGCCCTGGAGGATGTGTAGACGATACGCGTCAAAGTAGCCTATTTTGATGTTCTTCAAAATAGGCTACTTCAACGTAGTGTGCTAGTGTAGACATAGCCTTGGTGTAAGGAAACGCTTAGATGCTTAACTCACGGTCTCTCCTGCAATGGGACCCTTGCACAGGAAAAGCCTGAGCCAGGTACATGCTTTCAACAATTCTACAAATACAAGCGACACATTGGGAATCTGTTCATTTCTTACAGATTTTTAAGGCCAGCCTCAACACCACCCTGCCTGGGAGGAATTAGTTGGGGTTCATCCTGCACTGAGCAGGAGGTTGGACTAGATGACCTCCTTTGGTCTTTTCCAAGCCTAATCTTCTGTGAATTTTTGAACTCATTCAGGTCTGTCGTGTTGGAAAGGATTTGGCATACATCAGCACCTTTATGCCCCATTATGGAAGGCGGGCACATGCAGAGAATGGGATGCACATTACAGGCTCAACGAAATCATTCATATAACAGACTTCAGCACCATCTTCCACAGATGTAACCTAACAATAACTATGCACGCCCGCACCAAATGAAGAGAGAGTTAGAGTACCTCAGCAGAGTAACTTTTCTACATTCCTCTTATACTACACTCATCTCACTCCGTTAATCTCCCCATTATTGCGGGGGTGGGGGAACCACACTGGCAAAGGATAAGCATCACACAAAGAGTTTTTGATGGATAAAATAATTAAGCCATTGTCATTAAGCATTACCAAGAGAAGTTATGTCAATAAAGGCTGCAGGTTCAGGTCCTTAAGTACAGATACCAAATACAACCCTAAGGTGTCTTCACTAATATTTCATTTGGATGACTGTTGTGCCCCTTTTCATTACTAAATGCATCCAAGTATGTGACTGCTTTCAAAACAAGCAGGTTGTGACAGGGCTTTATCTGAAGTGGGTGTGTGTGTACATGTATGGGCCTCTGAAACTCTCTTTGAAGCCAGGTGCTCCTCTCTTCTGTGAAAATGGCAGGGCAGAGTCAGAAGAGAGAGGTGTCCAGTGGTGTGTGTGTGTAGATTATAAATTATCCAGGCAATGGAATGAAATTTTAATTGTACTGCAAAAATGCCAGTCTCAGAGATATAGGAGTATTTTGCACAGGTATTTATCAAAATGCTTTAATTTTTATCAAATAAAATGCTATGGTATTTGTATTCAATGATGTAAAAATACAGCAATCAGTTCCGAAGCTCTCTTGCAGCAGAGAAATACTAGATTTCTAGCTGCAACCAGACAGGAGGCATCTTTGATTTTTCTCTCCTCAATTAGTTTTTGAGCGAGCGCCCATTGATTTGTTGCCTGCCGCTAAAGCCAAGCTTGTAGTGATTATTTTTCTCACTAGTTCAATGAACAATACTTATTGAGTGAAATGCTGCTCACAGTTCCATGTAAATCTAGACAAACGCTGTCAAAAGTAGTGTAGTTACTCTAGAATTACATTGATGTAAATGAGAAATTCTGGCCACATAAATATATACTGTAAATATGAGTAATATAATGAAATCATGAAACCAGTTAAAATGTTGTTAAAACACATCTCATACCCAAAAAAGATTGCTTTGTGATTAACTGTAGACAAACTCTGAAGCCAGTTGTGTATGCGTTCTATAATCTAATATGTTGAAGGACAGTTCTCACATGTTAGCTTCACTTTAATGTGAAAGGATGAGTAAAAAGAAACTTTGCAAATAACTGTTCTCTACTTTTTGTGTTTCCACTGAAAGATGAATATCCAAAGAGCCACACTCCTCTATGATTTGCAAATGCTTTATCGTTATTCTTATTGAGTGCAATTCCTACTTGGACTAAAACCAGACTAAGAGCACTCTTTCAGCTTGCAAACATAAAGTAAAATTCTTGGCACCACTTTGCAGTACCACAAACTGTTTATAAGATTAAACCGAACAAGCCTCCAAAACAAAGAGATAATGCTAACAGAGAGAAGGCTTCCACACACTGGAACAGAAAATATCAGCATTGCTTGGTAATACATCTTCCCAAACTAAGCAAATTACTGACTTTACACGTTTGGGTTTCATGCAGACGTTAGCAAAAGAGGTAAGGAGAATTGCATACATTACAGGATGCCTCTGTAAAAGTGCCTGATTTCTAAGCCACCAATAATCTACTGTTTACAATAACCCAAGCCCCAGTCAGTGGTTTTCACTCACCTTGACTGATTTTAATATTTGTCTGTGGGAAAGCCTGGGTGGCAAACAAAACCATTGAGAGGAGCATGCACAAATCCCATCTGATCACCATCTTCGACTGAGGACAAAATTTCATTTCCAGGTCTGCAGAGAGCCAATGATACAAAGTCTTCCCTTAGTGTGATATAGCCTTGCTCTGCTGCTGAGATTCCTGGAGCAGATGTGAATATAGTTTGTGCACTGCACCCTCCCCCGCAACTCCGAACTTTCACAGTGACATGCTGGGAAGGCTGGCCTCACTCCCTCCAGTGTAATAACACAACCACCAAGAGCTTCCCAGCCCAGACTTTGCAGAGAAGCTACTACATCCCATTTTGCTGGCAGAAGTTAGTTACTTTAAACTATTTGTTCAGAAGCTCTGGTGAGGTTTTAGAAAGCAGGCGTGCACACCTCCGGGTAGCAACCCTTCAAATATTAGCTTCTCTATTCAAGCAAATCACATTCCTTGGCTGCTTCCTGAGACATTTTCTTTCTATTGACTTATCGGTGTTTTATGCCCCTACTAGCACTGCCTAGCAGAAGTATGAGAGGTACTTTTTGGCAATACAGTCCTACATTCTGGAGCGGCAGAACTGAGAATGCGACATAATTGGTTAGGCCTTACGGGTCAGCACTGCAAAAGTGTGTATATTTCACATGGTGTACAGACAAGTCACAACTTCAACTCGCCAACAATTTATAAACGGCAGGGGAAGTCAGTGCTAATGTCAGCTGAAGGGGTCCATGACAGGCAGCCATGGAGATAGAGGCCGGCTAATTTAATCGAAGACACTGCAAATTCTCCCAGCCTAGTGAATCCCAGCCCCCTATGAACCCTCTGGCATACCACGCCACTGAAATCAGTAGATTTCTGCATGCGGGCAGTGCATCTACATTTGATATGTTTAATTAAAAAAAAATTAGTCCTAAATTTTATGAACCATTTCTGAGTGCTTTCAGCTCCACACAGATGTTAGAGCCTCACCTGTCTGTGCCTGCAATAATGCAGACAGCTATGTGCTGAGCCATGGCATGGTCCAAGCCTACACCTCTGTTTGGCCTCCTGCCTGAAACGTTTGAGAGGTGAATGCAAGAGCCAACGGGTTATTATAAAGGAATTACATTCATAGTGAAAGGCGAGTGAAGTGCCCAAGGGCTGCCCCTGACCATTCTAACTGGCAGCGGAACAAACACCGGGAGGCCCCAGGTTTCCCAGCACAACATAGGTAAGTACTTCAGAAGACAAGAGGGGTATTTCTCCCTCTGAAATGGAGATACATAAAGAAAACAGAAACCAACCATCAGCTCGCACTTCCTTTAATTCCATTATTTGTTTACTTTCACATGGACTCTGTACACGAAGCCGCAAGACTCGTGCATTTTGGGCTGATGTAGCAGTTTTGATAGCCAAAGAGATGAAAATGTCAGTTCATGGAACCAATTTTGCAACTGGTTGACCTCTATGGGCCTGATCTGAAGCCCTCTGGCGTTCGATTCCTGACGTGTTTTGGATCCGAACCTATCTTCAGTTCAAATTCTCCTCCCACAGCAGATTTACATCAGTGTAATGCCATTGACTTTAGTGGAGATAGTCATGATTGATCCAGGTAAGCAGGAAAACTCTCTGTGCTGCTGTGCTCCCAAAGAGGCGGGGCGTAGCCTATAAGAATATGTGTATTGGAGTTATCGCTTGTAAGTCTACATGTAGTTTATTTATTTTCCTTAATGCCGTTGTTTATTTCTACCTTAGCAGTAATGCCAGAGGCCTACAGGTATGATAGTCTGTAAGGTTAGCTTTCAGTGCTTCTTTATATATGTAGGTAGGTATTAGTATACAGAAATTTCCAGAGATATACTTTAGTAAGCGTGAACATGCCTGACTTTCCAGCTTGGCTATTTTAACCACAAAAGGACCAATATACTTAAGATGGCACTTATCTTGTGTGGTATCAGCAGAGGACAAAATACGATGGCCCTGTTAGACTGGTCATCCTGTTTATAGTATAGTAGAAATAAGAGTCACTAAGAGTCATCAGGTGGTATTTCTTGCCCATTTTAGGAATATGTTTACAAGGCTGCAAAAGTGGCATCTTATTCAAAGGGACATCTTAACTTAATCCCCAATCAGACGTGCATACTCTCAAAATCTTAGGGCATGGCAATATAACTTTGGAGGCTGGGCTGGAGTGATGCAAAGAAGCCAATAACACCCCACAGCCGATAGCATGAGGGAAGAATTCTCTAAGGTTTTCTAAATACTACTTCTCTCCTACTCATACTAGTCTTTCTTTAAATCTTAAACATTTCTTCTACTATAATACTCTTACCTCTCAGCACTAGCCAAGTGGAGCTGGTCCGTCAACCGCTCAGGTTCTCAGGCATATGGAGCATGGGTATGCTATTATACTAGACCAGGGGTCTGCAACCAAAATAGTGAGAAGAGCCATTTTTTCAAATTCAGTTACAAAATCAATACTTCAAGATCTGCAATGCAATAATGTTCAACTGTACTTTTTGTAACCCCTATTTTAAGAACAGTGCACACACAATGATTTTCATCAGTTAGGGTGCATCTACACTAAGAATTAACTTCAAAGTTAACTTTGAAGTTAGGCACTACATTAAAGTAGCCTGCAGAGAGTCTACACACATTTTTCGCTGACTTTGAAGTTAACTTTGAAGTAGGGGGCCCAACTTCGAAGTCCTTTCTCCATTCCCAGGACAGGAGTAGTACCTACTTTGAAGTTTTACTTCGAAGTAAGCAACTGTGAAGTTATTTTTGCAGTGTAGACACAACCTTAGAAAGTCTAAGTTACTTTCACCCCCATCCCCTGGCTTAACCCCTCACAGCCCCAAACCCAGGATTCACCTCCAGCTGTGCACACTGCTCCTCCCCCGCACCGCACCGCCTCCTTCTCGGTGGGGCTGCGCAGCTCCAGCAGGGCAGACTGGCCACCTCTCCCCGCAGCTCTCCTGCTCACCTCCCTCACCTGCAGTGCAGGCGCCTCCCTGCCCTGCCACATTGAAATAACAGAACTCAATTTGACTGGTTTAATGGTTGGATCCCTCCACCGCCCTGCTGGCTGTTAAACCAATTACATTGAGTTCCCTTCTTGCAGTGGCAGCAGGCAGGGAGCTGTGAGAGGAGTCAATGGTGGCAGCCCCAAGAGCTGCAAGTGACTCCTTAAGGAGCTGCACGTGGCTCCGGAGCCACAGGTTGCTGACCCCTGAACGAGGCATATATGGGACTGCATGCTCAAACTGCCTTTAAGTAACTAACGAGAATGATCTAATCTGTATGTGATCACTATTTCAAACATTTGTGTGACATTCCACTACCAACTGTGATAAAATTGTACTGCTATGACATTGTCTGCAGTGGCTGTGTGATTACTGCAGGTCCCGAGACCTACCGCCAGACTCAGAGCTCTTTTAGCACTTAATAACTGTAGTCCCGGGTAGAGGGTGAACCCAGAGGGTCTTAGATTGGTGAGCTGTTACCCAAATTCATATTCCTGCCCAGATTCCTAAATACCATCAACAGGGGCGTCAGGCAGAAGGGGTGGTGCTGGGGTGGAAGGGATGGGGCCCAGGGCAGCCAACCTAGATCGCTGCGCAGCCCACAGCTCCCTCAACTGCCTGCAGCGTGCCATGTGGTACACCAGCGGCCATTTAAATGGCCCAGGACCCCAAGTGCCACTGCTGTTGCCAAGTATCAGAGGGGTAGCCGTGTTAGTCTGGATCTGTAAAAGCAACAAGGGGTCCTGTGGCACCTTATAAACAGAAATGTGTGAGCATAAGCTTTCGTGGGCAAACACCCACTTCGTCAGATGCAGGTGCTGTTGCCAGAAGCTCCAGGCGCTTTTGAATCGCAATACCTGGAGGCAGTTGCTTCTTTCGTCCCCACTGTCAGCCAGCCTGCAGGTAAGTGAAAAGGAAATCAGAGCCAACAACTTGGCCCTTCCTTTTGTTGGGCAAAGAACACAACTGGCTGAATCGGACAGCGAAGCAGAGCTGGGATAATAAGTACCCATCAGTATACATGGCACAAATAAATAGATCTTTATTTCCAATAAATATACACTCTTCATCATATCAGACAATGTGCCGTGAAAAATGTACAGAAGCACCCAACTGAACAGACAGCTTGACTTGCAGCTAAAATTCACTCAGTAGTTTGAGAAACTACCTTGGATAGTACATAAAACACAGAAAGACCCACTGCAGCCCATTAAGAAATGAATTAAAACTCTGTGTTTTTCTTACCTTCAAAAGCTCCCAAACCAAGTTCCTTTCCACACCATAAGAAACACCTTTAAAAGTTCACCATGGCTTTTCTAGAATACACTTTATTTTAAAGGTTTATTTTGCTATATCAGACACTATATACACAGATTGCTATATTAGATCGGCAGGGTCTCATCAGTGACATAACATTAGCTCCATGTTATACATGGTTGTATGTGAGGGTCTGTGTGTGTAACACTGCACATGCACATACACAAACACATACACACACCCAGACACACAAAGGCACACAGACAAACAGGAGATTAATTTTATTGAACTAGTACAAAGACAAAACTGGAGTTAGAAGTGATTGTACCACATGTTCTATCATTTAAAAAAAATCAAACACTCTGATTTACAGCATACACTAAAGAGAACACACAGGTACTTACATCTCCAATAAAATGAGTCATGGATAGGTACTGTATGAGTAGCAGAGGCAACTCAAAAAGTGGCTGGTTAACTCAGGATCTCCATGGCAGGATCATATAATCTGCTCAGCAATACGCTGGTGCAAGTAAAGAATGTTTCTGTGCCTATAGTGACCTTTTGAATAGTCTCCATTGTACCCTACATGGATTAAAAACAGTGGTGTGGATACAGCAGATAATGCAATTCCTAACAGGTCCAACAGACCGCATTCGTAGTGGCCCGGTAAAAACAATGGGCATATCAACAAGTGACACGTGGTTTGCGGTATGAAGGTTCACTGAGGCACATAGGCTAACGCAGCCAGTTTGTTACCAGCAGCTGTAATAGT
Organism: Carettochelys insculpta; assembly: GCF_033958435.1. Lineage (NCBI taxonomy): Eukaryota > Metazoa > Chordata > Testudines > Carettochelyidae > Carettochelys > Carettochelys insculpta. The sequence continues at coordinate 21,174,690 of NC_134152.1, forward strand.
TCCTTTCAGTTCCATGGAGATGGCATGGGAGCATGTTTAGGTTTGATCTTTTTTCCCCCTCAGTTATTTGCTTGCTTGTGTTGGTGACTGAGTACCATTCTCATGTCACCTCAAGAGATGCTGGAGAGACGCGATCGCACTCAGCCCTGGACCGCAGGCTGTGCCATTGTTCCACGGCTGTCCGATGGGAATTGAGCATTCGACGCCAATGGTTCGACTCTGGTGAGCCTGTTGAATACTGACCGATAACGATCCTTCCAATAAAGTCATTGCTGCTCTTCACGTTGTGGCCATAAACTGAAGAAACAGAAATGAAAACGGATCAAGATCAACATCTACAACCATCCCCATCACATCTGTAGACAGCCACCCTTCTCGCCGTTCCTAGCTCCACATTTGTTGAGTCCAAGCAGCAGCAGCAGCAGCAGGACAGAAATCCCACCAGGCAGCTGGGACCATTTTAAGATCCAAAGGACCATTTCAGTCAGATTTGTATAAGAATCATAGAATCATAGAACAATAGAGCTGGAAGAGACCTAAAAAAGCCATCAAGTCCAGCCCCCTGCCCTAAGCAGGACTAAACCCATCCGATCAGCCCAGCCAGGGCTTTGTCAAGGCAAGACTTAAACACCTCCAGGGATGGAGACTCCACTACTTCCCTGGTTAGACCATTCCAATGCTTCACCACCCTCCTAGTGAAAAATTTTTCCTAATGTTCAACCTGGACCTTCCCAACCGCAACTTGAGACCATCGTTCCGTGTTCTGCCATCTGTGACCACTGTGAACAGCCTCTCTCCAGCCTCTTTGCAACCTCCCTTCAGTAAGCTGAAGGCTGTTATCAAGTCCCCACTCAGTCTTCTCTTCTGCAGACTAAACAGTCCCAAGTCCCTCAACCTTTCTTCATAGGTCATATGCTCCAGCCCCCTAATTATTTTGGTCGCTAGTTTAGGTCAGCTGCAGAGCTCATGCACCATCCAAGGACTCCTCATATTCCCACAATGAACTAACAAGGCAAAGGAAGGGAATTGTTCATAGGGAAGCTAAAGCAGTGAAAAAAAAATTGAGCACAGTAGCAAGTGGCCCTCAAGAGCGAAATCCTGGTCTCAGACTGGGGAGTTTTGCTGTTGTCTTCTGTAGGGCAAAGATTTCATCACTAGATAATAACGGGAGGCAATGCAGTAAGGGCACAACCAAGCAACCATCAAAATCAATGGGAAAAAAAAAGACTTCTCTTGACTTGATTGGTTTTCGATGAGGCTGAGATTAAGGTGACCATGTTTCCCTATACTGAATACAGGACACGTGGCAAAATTACTTGTATTCAAGCAAGTTCAACAGCAATCAATTGTACAAACATTCAAGTTGAAAACAAATTGACAGAGCCCTTGTTAAAAAGAAACGCTTGAGGGCTCATACAGGGAAGGGTGAAACTCCCACATGTACTTGGGGAGGAGTCTCTCACACACACACACACACACACACTTCACATCACTATGTCACACTGGAAGGGGGAGAATTAACCAACACAACACTCCTAGCCCAGCACTCTCTGCCCTCCATTCCTGGCTGTGCCCCTGGGATGGACATGCTTCCCATGGGACTTGGCACATGCCCACCCACCCCAGGTTTCTGCCAGAGATCACACTGGGATGTGTCCAGCAGCAGCCTTTCAACAATGACCCGACCTGTGACTTTGCAAAGCCCTTCTCTCTCCCACCTCCTCGCCCCACTTCTGCGTGGCTGAAAATAGTTTGTCCCTCCCTGCTGGCACAGGGTTGAAAGGCAGTTAACACCTCCAGGCTGCTGCTGGCCACCAGCGTAACCCAGATACCTCCTACTTCCCGGTTACTGAATGGGCAGCATGCATTGTGCATTAGAGCCCAGGGTACCTGACTGCAGGGGCTTCGGTGAACATGGCCAGAGAGGTGGCTCAGCAGAAGAGGGTGCCCAGGCAATGGAACAGCTCTGTGCAGCCTAGGGGCAGCTTGTGGGGGGGAGACATGGGTGAAGATGTTGCTAAGCCCCCTGCCTGGGAGGCTGTTGTGAAGCCTGCAGGCCTGTGGCATGAATAGGCTGAAAGTTGCTTCTCCTCCCTCATCCCAAATTTAGAGCTCAGCTGTGAGGCAAAGAGGCGTCCCCCTGTCCAGTTCTATGCAGGGCTTTGGCACATGCAGAGCTGGGCTCCTCCAGGCCAGCACCCCCGGCTGGACGCTCTTGGGCTCTCACAGGGCACCAGCCCAGCCAGAGGCAGTGTGGAAAGGAAGGTGCTGCTGGCTGGGCTGCTGGTGAGCTGAGCACTCCACCAGGGAATGGTTCTCCACATAACACTGGGGGCGGGTTGCCCTGCCAGGGCTGAGGAGGAGCAGTAGGGATAGGAATGTGGATGAAGGGGCAAAACAGGGAGAGGGTAGCAAGGGGGGAGCATGTAAAGGGCTCATGGGTGGACAGCTGAGGGGACATGGGACGGGCTGCTACCTGGTGCCTGCCCATGTTCACCAGCCACTGCAGCTCACAGCCAGTACCAGCCAGAAGTGGGATGGGGCACAGCTGGCCAACAGGTGGCGTACAATGGAGGCTGCACTGACAGACCAGCGGAGGAAGCACCCCACACCCTGACCCATTGTGCTGCTCCTTGCATCACTGCCAGCCTTGTACACCCATCCCCACTGTTGGCCACCGGACCTCCCACTGGTGGGAGGGAATCTGGCAAGCAGGGATCCAGCCAGCAGCAGGACCCACCAGTACTGATGGTGGGACAGGCGGTGGGAGAAAATATAGGACAATTTGCCCCTCTAAAAGAAGAAGTTGGGACACGTGCAGGAGAGCATAAATACGAGACTGTCCCTTTAATAAGGAGACATCTGGTCACCTTGCTAGTTAAAATTCCTTGATTCACAGGAAACAATCAGAAAGGACTAGACCGCCCAGTGGGATGTCTACAAAGGGCCAATTTTCAGTAATTATCACTAGAGCTACAAGTACTGCTAAACAACAAAGGAAGCAGAATAAACCTAATACCTTTCTCCTTCTATTAACCTCCCTTTGTAGAGCAAACAGCCACACACAGGGACAGAAATCATAATTAAGCAATATCCTAGCAAGTGCGGAGCAATTCCATGAGACTGAATAGAGGGCACTCAGCAGCTTGTAGAACAAAGTCCACCATCAGTGCAGCAGGACAGACGACGAAGGGGGCCCGAGAAAGCCAAAAGCTTAATCTATACTAGCACTTTTGCTGGCAAGGTTTTGTCCGGGGAGTGGTTGGGTGACCGAAATTTCACCAACAAAAGCCCTGGTGCGGACTGTGCTATTTTTGGCAATAGAGCTACTGCTGCTCATTGGGATTGGTTTAATTATGCGGGTGGGAATTCTCTCCCATGGGCAAAGAACAGTGAAGCAGGCACTGTGCCTCTGAAAGCTCCATAGTGCAGACACAAGCAGAGTCAGAAGGTTCCTGGCACAGACTCAGGTAGAATATGAAGGATCAACAAAATCTCTTTAAAACTGGATGGATTTCCAATTACCTTCAGCGTAAAGGTGCAGAACGCAATTCTTCCAGGGGCTCAATGGAGGCAGGTTACCAAGAACTGGATGCTCTGTCCCTTTCCCCTACAAGTGTCTTCTTCTGATTCTGTGTGTGATTATACTAACACCACTCTGTAAACAGTGCTAATTAACTACCTGTTTTGTTCTTAGCTGCAAGGACGGCCTTTGGCTTGCAAAATAATCAAGCCTGAAATCCTGGCTTTGCCTTTTCTGTCCTTTTCAACTAAGACACCATGCTGCCTCAGCCTGCTAATTCAGGGCCCAAGCTGGCTCCCAAAGGCTAGTGCTACACTCATCCCTCATGCTGGTAATTGATGCAAATGAGCAGTCTCGAAAATGCAAAATGGTGGCTTATTTGAATATCTGAGCATCTCCTTTGCAAATTCACAGCAGAAAACAAGCAATGAAGATATGATTCTGCCGGCAAAAAACCCACTTTGGCGGCAGCACCTTATCTCTGATTTTTCCCAGGGGTAAGGGGCTGGTGACACCAGGTTTTCGCTGACAGAACCAAATCTTCCCTACTTGTTTTCTGCTGTGGATATGCAAATGAGATGCTCAGATATACAAATGACATCCATTTTGCATTTTCGAGACGGCTCATTTGCATCAGCTACCAGCACAAGGGGTGACTGCAGCACTAGCCAAAGTGAATAGCAATATTGCCATTAATTTCAGCAGAACTGTGCCCTCAGCTCATGCCTCCTTATGGTGGGTCACCTCCCATTGAGAGCCGCACGTGCTCAGTTCACCCTGTTGGCATTATTTGCTTGTTGCAACAGGAGCCAACAGAAGGAGGGGGATGGACTGAAGCAATGCTGGTCAAGGGTTGCACGTACAAAGTTCCGTCAGTGGAAAGGTGAAGTTCGCTCAGGAACCTCCAGACAGAATTCTTGACTCACCATCACCTGGGGACCAAGCTTCTGCAAGCACAGGACACAGATCTGGCCCTGGGGCACTGTTCCCTGTGGCCCTTCCCTCAGGGCAGAGATAAGCACAGCTGGAGCAGGAGATACTACTGCAAACACCAACATTATCACCCACAGCAACTCCCAGTAGAGTTCTGCCCCACCCAACAAGCCACCCCTCTAAATCCACAGCTCTCCAAATGCACGTTTTGCAGGGCAAAGCACAGAATAATGTGTCTATAATGCCAGCTCCCCCTTTCCATGATCACGAGTCAAATTTGGGCTGTACTTGTGGGGTACATCTACACAGTGCTCCATAGTGGGGTTGGGCTGACCACTGCACTTGCAGGCATCGTGTAGCCAGAGACACTCACTCTCTGTTGGCCCAAGGCATCTGGGTAAATGCCAGCTTTATTATAAAAATGCCATTGGCACCATGCTTCAACCCCATGTCCAAAACAAGCCCACGTGGGTCTTCCGGTAGGGTGTGTACACACATAGTAAACTGCTGGGAACTCACCTGGCCAAATTCTGTTTATTGAAGCGGTAAAACTCGTAGAGATAAACAACATTGAAAGGGGGATACAGCAGAGGCAGAATTGGAGCCAGTGCATTTAGCTTGGAAAGATTCAAAGCTGCTTTTATCCTACTAAAATTCATGTATTTCAAAGCACATGCTTAAAGCACTCAGCAGTCTGCACAGGCAGGCCTAGCAGCTAGCTCCCCAAATCCCAGTAAACATACCCACTGGCGTGCAGCTGTTTTGATGTTTGTGGTGGTCGGAGCTTCTCAGGAAGCAGACATGGCAATGGCCAGACTGTTATAGTTTGTCTCAATGGAGAGTTTCACACGCTTGGTGTTATGGAAATAATTTGACACTGTAGCAGCCTGCCTTGAAAAAAATCTGTTAACATCGTATGTGAAGCTGAGGACAGATAGTGTCACTGTCATCTGCTGTCACAAACGAGGAACTCCAAAAGTCATAAGGCAAACATAAGAAACACATGTGAATTCTACTCAAAATAGGACCCAGTCTATAGAGTCAGGGAAGATGCAGGCAATGCAGTGCTCAATTATTTATATTGCAATAGCAAAAGAGTCCCCACTGCATTGCACACGCACGCACGCATGCACGCACACACACACGCACGCACAGAGAACAAAAGCCAGCCCCTGCCCTGGAAATCTTAGTCTATTTCACACATCTGCAATTGTACCTTTGCTGTATGAGCCTTTCAAAGAATAATGAATAGCTCAGAGGAAAATACTTGCCCCGTCCACATTTATGAAAGATTCTGAAAAAAAAAAAGACCATTTAACAATGTTCTGTGAAGAACAACTCAACAATGGCAGGAAGACGAACTAAATGATGTAATGGTCTTTAACTTCGTTATTCTATTCTGTATAAACAGTAATGCTGCCCTCATCTCCATCATATCTAAATGCCTTCCAGAACTCATTTAGCAAAATGATTAGTATCGGTCATGGGAAGTCTGGTTCTAGTTGCAGTTCCCAACTTTTCTAATACTTACAACATATCCACCTGTACCTGATGTTCTACCAAGCTAGTCCGAAACATTTCTAGTTAAAACTACTAAAATGCCACTCTCAAATTCTTGACAGTCCCAGTTTAGGAACTGTGTTGTTCACATCATTCTGCTGAGCCTGTGCTAGGACAACAAAATGAACTCCAAACATGGTGGGCCATATTCAAACACTCCCCTTAAAACTCTGAATGCTCTGTGTGTGTGTGTCTTTAAACGACAATCAACATTTTAATTTGATTTATAATCCCACAATAGGAAGTCAGATGCTGATCTCAGCTACACCAGTGGAGACCTGGAGTAACTTGAGTCGGTCTAAGGGAGCTACCTTAACAGGAGGGATGGTGTAATAAGAACCAGCCATTTTCAGTATGCAAGGCAGAATTTCAGACTGTCTCTTTAACCAGTACACAGCCCATTGGAGTTATTAATGCATTCTCATAGAAGACAATGCATCTCAAACATACCCAGCAAGACTCTGGGAAATGCCTGAAAGATTGCAAGGGCGATTATCTGACCGTACACAAATGGTATGCAAAACACAACAAACAAAAACTTCCCCAGACAAACACCCCCTCACACAACTTCTGTGAAGGGTTTTTCTCACTCTTGTTTCAATGGGTGAAAGAGGATACAGAACCCTGAGCCACAATACCATGTAATTTAAACGATCAGAGATAGGCTGTTCTACACCAATTAATCACAGCACAGACTGAGCACATGCAAAGTGTTCCAGGCAATACAAGGCTCTTTAGCAATCAGTTAATGTAAACCAAGTGGTTCAGCTTAAATGTGGAGACCACGTATTGCTCTATTGCTGCTAAGCAGATTGGATTCCAGTGATCTGAAGTGCACAAGCTGCCAGTTTGCCTTTCAAAGTGCGTCTATTTCAAACCATTTTCCAAGGGTACTACCCCAGGGCTTGTCCCTACTATACAGTGCATCGACACCATAGCGACTGATCCACTGGCATTTGATTTATCATGTCTACTTAAACAAAGAGTAGTTCTTAATGGTTCTCAATCCTGCTGGAAAAGTATAACAAGTGGGGTTCCGCAGGGGTCTGTGTTAGGACCAGTTCTGTTCAATGTCTTCATCAATGATTTAGATATTGGTATAGAAAGTACGCTTATTAAGTTTGCAGATGATACCAAGTTGGGAGGGGCTGCAACTGCTTTGGAGGATAGGGTCAAAATTCAAAATGATCTGGATAAATTGGAGAAATGGTCTGAAGTAAACAGGATGAAGTTTAATAAGGACAAATGCAAAGTGCTCCACTTGGGAAGGAACAATCAGTTTCACACAAACAGAATGGGGAGAGACTGTCTAGGAATGACTACAGCAGAAAGGGATCTAGGGCTTACAGTGGACCACAGGCTAAATATGAGTCAAAAGTGTGATGCTGTTGCAAAAAAAGCAAACATGATTCTGGGATGCATTAACAGGTGTGTTGTGAACAAGACACGAGAAGTCATTCTCCCGCTCTACTCGGCGCTGGTTAGGCCTCAGCTGGAGTATTGTGTCCAGTTCTGGGCACCGCAGTTCAAAAAAGATGTGGAGAAACTAGAGAGGGTCCAGAAAAGAGCAACAAGAATGATTAAAGGTCTAGAGAATGTGACCTATGAAAAAAGGTTGAAAGAACTGGGCTTGTTTAATTTGGAAAAGAGAAGATTGAGGGGAGACATGATAGCGGTTTTCAGGTATCTAAAAGGGAGTCATAAGGTGGAAGGAGAAAACTTGTTCTTCTTGGCCTCTGAGGATAGAACAAGAGGCAAACGGGCTTAAACTGCAGCAAGGGAGATTTAGGTTGGACATTAGGAAAAAGTTCCTAACTGTCAGGGTGGTCAAACAGTGGAGTAAATTGCCAGGGGAGGCTGTGGAATCTCCATCGCTGGAGATATTTAAGAACAGGTTAGATAGATGTCTATCAGGGATGGTTTAGATAGTACTTGGTCCTGCCATTGGGGCAGGGGGCTGGACTCGATGGCCCCTCGAGGTCCCTTCCAGTCCTAGTGTTCTATGATTCTATGATAGTTCGATCTCTGAGTGCTCTCCTGTCGACTCCAGGACCTTACCGCATGGAAGACACTGTGGTAAAACTAAGTGCAACAACTTCCACGGCACTATTTGTGTAGCTGAAGATGCATGTCTTAGATTGACGGGGTGGCAGAGTGTACTCTCATACCTAGTCTACAGCGCTCATTTCCCACCCCAGTAATCCAAAGGAGCATTCCATTGCTGATCCGGTAGGGTCGGATGACTAGCATATTAAATCTTTCGGGTAGCAACATGCTGATTATACTACAGCTTACTGCTACTATAATTCCTGCTCTTATCATTGATAGCACTTGTGCAATTCCACAACTGCTGGAAAATGGGTAGAGAAATTTCTTGGTGAACACCTGCAGACTGGATGATGTTAGACTAAGGGTAGGTCTATACTACTGAGGAAGAGCAACCCGCTCAGGGTTGATCATCTAGGGTTTTGTTTCACACATGCATGAAATAGCACTTTCTGGGGTCAAAGTCAACCCCAGAACTCCTTGTGAGCAATGAGGATTAAGGAAGGCCAATGGGAGAAATGCTCCCATCAACCTTCTTCCATGTACCCAGACACTGAAGTCAACCACTCATAAGACGATTTTAGCTACACAATTGGTGTAGCTAAAATTACATATCAGCAGTGGACTTCTGTGTCTAGTATAGACAGCCTTACTTCACTTAGGTGGCATTTTAGGACTGCAGCAGATAGCCCAGTCCTCTACTGCAGTATCTACAGTTTCACTGAATTCACGTCTTAAGATAATAAAAGCTGCAGATTGATAAGATAAAACATCTTTTCTGCCAAAAATTCAGGTCCATTTACCAACCCATGAGCTCATTTTAAAATTCTAGGGCAGTTCATTATTGGGAGCTAATTGTTTTATTCTACTGTTAAAACTGTCAGCATTTACTTAGTAAACAATCTGCAATGCTTCCAAGGAATATAACTGCTTAACAGGCACCACCTATCAGAAGGCTTGAAGGATTCAGCTGTGAAATTAAGCCTCTTTTTTTAAACCAGATCCCAGTGCTGAATTTCTATTCCTGCTCATTTTGTTTCTTACAAGAACAGCTTGGGAAGGGAAGTTGGAAGATATCACACACAAGTATGAGTGTATCTGTATCAGTTTCTACTAACTCACAATGCATTAAGGTGTTACAGTATATAGAGTATATCAATACTTTGTAAGTTGGTAGATACTGATACAGATACGCTCCCTCTCAGGGGTGTCCTCCTTTTTTAAAAGTTCAGACATGGTAACCATAAGAACATAAGAATGGCAATACTGGATCAGACCAAAGGCCCATCCATCCCAGCATCCTGTCTGCCAACAGTGGCCAAAACCAGGTGCCCCAGAGGAAGTGCACTGAACAGGTAGCGACCAAATGATCTCTCTCCTGTCATCCATCTTCAGCTTCTGACAAACAGAGGCTAGCGACACCATTCCTTACCCATCCTGGCTAATAGCCATTAATGGGCCTATCCATGAATTTATCTAGCTCTTTTTTAAATCCTAGAATTTGTGATCCCGCTTCACTTTAGTGGAGAAGTAGATGACCTCTTGAGGTCCCATCCAGCCCTGCATTTCTGTGTTTTCTATTTTGTAAGTGCTGAAGTTTCAGCATGCTATTGGCACTGACAACAGTGGTGTCTTTATTTCGGGTCAAGGGTCATTACAAGTGGACTGAGTAATAATGCACTTATATACCATGTAAACGGAGTTTAATATGAAGATGAGTCTTGTGAGTTCTGAAAACCACCTTTAACATCCAATTTTTTTTTTTTTAATTTTTCATTTAAATAAACTGGTCCTAGGGTCTGCAAACCTGATAAGCCTGCATGACTTTTTAAAGCATAAAATAAAGCACTATTCTCCTCATCGGGATTCCCCAAAGTCAATGAATTCTGGTTATCACCAGGTGGGCACCTGTTTTCCATCTTAGTAATCTCTCTTCTTAACAAAAATTGCACAACTGGATAAGAGGTATTTTTGTGGCACAGCAGATATTGCTGCAATAACAGCATCTATTTCAAGGCCAAGATAAAGCAAAAAGCAATTAAAAAGGAAGGAATTGAGTGACTGGACATACTGTGCTACTCAAACTAATTCCTTTTGTATCTGCACATACCACAGCTAGCCATTGGGGAGAGCCACTCGAATAAAAAGATTCCCTTTCCCCTTATAACAGAAATGTTAACATATACATGGAAATTGGCTGTGGTTACATGAACTAAAAGGGCTGCATGTTTAAGGGCGAACAATGTGGTACAAATTTGTATGTTACATATATATCTGTGTTCTTCCTAAATGCTTTCCTCCCCCAGCTAACATATTGATTGGACTTGGTGCACTGTGAAGAGGTTTTCTCCAAATTCAGTTGTGAAGAATTGGAATCAATGGATCCAGACACGTAACTCCCTCCTCCCATGAGCTCTCAGACAAGTACTCCTGAGGCCATTGCATGAGAAAGGGGTTGTTGGATCAGGCCCTTAGACTCACTTCTAATGGGCGGTGCCCACCCTGCATAGCTAGGCCAGACACTAGGCCAGTAGCTAGGTCATTGTGACAGAGAGGTAGCTGTGTTAGTGTGTACTGCAACAAAACAAAGCAGCAGAAATGTAGTTTCCAATCCCCCAGCGGCATTTCTAATGCTTTGTTTTCTCATAGGCTATATCAGTGCTGTGACTATTCCTAATACAGAGCCTCATGGTACAGTAAACCCTCGAGTAATGCACATAACTCAAATTTTTGTGCAGGTCAAGGGGAGATGGGAGCCAGGCTGCAGCCTGGTTCCCAGGTCCCCTGGGCTTGCAGGAGATGGGAAACTGACCAGCCCAGCAAGGCTGGTCAGTTTTCTGGCTCCCAGAGTGGCAGGGAGCCAGGAACCAGGGGGCAGCCTAGTTTCTGTCCTCGCACTGCTTGGCGCTTGCGGGACCTGGGAAATTGACCAGCTGATCAGTTTTCCAGGTCCCCTAAGTGGCAGGGAGCTGGGAACCAGGCAGCAGCCTGGCTCCTGGCTCCCCTCCACTTGCAGAGAGGGGAAACTGAGCAGGGCAGAAGCCTTGGCCAGTTTCCTGGCTCCAGCCAGTGAAGGGGAGCCAGGAACTAGGGGCAGTCTGGCTCCCAAATCCCCTCCACTCCTTGGAGCCATGAAACTAACCAGCGTTGCTGCAGTACTCAGTTTCCCAGCTCTGCAAATGGAAAGGAGCTGGGAGCCAGGCTTCCACCTGGTTCCCAGCTCCCCGCCACTCTAGGGACCAAGAAACAATTCCTTTCAGGGGCAGCAGCCTGCCCCATGGCTCAATGCCCTCCCCATCCCCCAGAGCCAGGCACTCCCAGCCTCTCTTGCAGAACTGGGAGGCAAAAGCAAACCAATATCTTAGATGCCTATATACAAATGCAAGAAGTATGGGTAATAAGCAGGAAAAACTTGAAGTTCTAATAAATAAATACAGCTATAACATAATTGGTATCACTGAGACTTTGTGGGACAATACACAATTGGAATATTGGTATAGAGGGGTACAGCTTACTCAGGAAGGATAGGCAGGGTCAATAGGGAGGAGGTGTTGCCTTAGATATTAAAAATGTGCACACCTCAACTGAGGTGGAGATGGATGCAGGTGACAGATGCATTGAAAGTTGCTGGGTTAGGTTAAAAGGGGTAAGAAACAAGGGTGATGTCATGCTAGGGGTCTACTACAGACCATCCACCCAAGTAGAAGAGGTCGATGAGGCTTTTTCTAAGCAACTAACAAAATCATCCAAAGCGCAGGATTTGGTGTGATGGGGGACTTCAATTATCCAGACATATGATGGAAAACTAACACAGCAAGAGTCCAGAAAGTTCTTGGACTGCACTGATGACAGGTTTGTTTTTTTTTTATTTCAGAACATGGAAAAAGCTACTGGGGGGAAGCAGCTCTAGATCTGATTTTAACAAATAGGGAGGAACTGGCTGAGAATTTGAAAGTGGAAGGCAGCCTGGGAGAAAGTGACTGTGAAATCATAGAGATGATGATTCTAAGGAATGGTGAAAAACAGAACAAAAGAGACAATGAATTTCAGGAAGGCAGATTTTGGTAAACTCAGGGAGCTAGTTGTTAAGGTCCCATGGGAAACAAGACTAAGAGGAAAAACAACTGAAGAGAGTTGGCTGTTTTTCAAAGGGACATGATTAAGGGCCCAAAAAGCAAGCTATACCAAAGCATAGGAAGGATGGAAAGTATGATACAAGACCACCCTGAGTTAGCCAAGAGATTTTGCGTGATCTCAAAATCAAAAAGAAGTCATATAAACAGAGGAAATTAGGAGAAATTACAAAGGATGAATATAAGCAAACAATGTGTGTATGCAGAAGCAAGATTAGAAAGGCAAAGGCACAAAATGAGCTCAAACTATCTAGAGACATAAAGGGTAACAAGAAGACATTCTATAAATATATTAGAAGCAAGAGGAAGACCAAGGACAAGGGTAGATCCACTGCTCTTTGAGAAGGGAGAAACAATATCAGGAAACTTGGAAACAGTAGAGGTGCTTAATGACCTCTTTGTTTTGGTCTTTACCATGAAGTCTGATGCAGAAATACCATAATGAATGCTAGTGGATTAAAAATTACTTAGAAAATTAGATGCCTGCAAGTCAGAGCCTGATGAAGTGCATCCTAGAATATTCAAAGAGCTGATAGAGGAGGGTATCAGAACTTTTAGCTATCGTCTTTGAAAAGTCCTGGAAGTCAGGAGAGATTCCAGAAGACAGGAAAAGGACAAATATAGCACCCGTCTATAAAAAGGGAAAAAGAACAGACCAGTCAGTTTAATATATGTGCCAGGAAAGATAATGGAACAACTAATTAAGGAATTCATCTGCAAACATCTGGAAGAAAATAAGGTGATAGGTAACAGCCAGCATGGATTTGTAAAGAACAGATCATGCCAGACCAACTTGATAGCTTTTTTTGACAGGATAACAACTCTTGTGGATAAGGGAGACGTGGTGGATGTGGTATATCTAGACTTTAGTGACGCATTTGATACAGTCTTCCATGATCATCTTATCAATAAACTAGGCAAATACAGTTTAGATGGGGCTATTGTAAGGTAGGTGCATAACTAGCTGGATAACCATTCTCAGAGAGTAGTTATTAATAGTTCTCAGTCAATCTGGAAGGGCATAATAAGTGGCGTTCTGCAGGGGCCTGTTTTGGGACGGGTTCTATTCAATATCTTCATCAATGATTTAGATATTGCCATAGAGAATATGCTTATTAAGTTTGAAGATGATACCAAGCTGGGAGGGGTTACAACTGCTTTGAAAGATAGGGTCAGAATTCAAAATGGTCTGAACAAACCGGAGAAATGGGCTGAGGTAAACAGGATTAAGTTTAATAAGGACAAGTGCAAAGTACTCCACTTAGGAAGAAACAATCAGCTTCATATATACAAAATGGGAAGCGACTGTTTAGGAAGGAGTACTGCAGAAAGAGATTTAGGGGTCATAGTGGACCACAAGCTAAATATGAGTTGTTGCAAAAAAAGCAAACACGATTCTGGGATGCATTAATAGGAGTGTTGTGAACAAGACACAAGAAGTCATTCTCCCGCTCTACTCAGTGCTCGCCAGGCCTCAATTGGAGTATTGTGTCCAGTTCTGTGACCCACATTTCAAGAAAGATGTGGAGAAACTGAAGAAGGTCCAGAGAAGAGCAACAAGAATGATTAAAGTTCTATAGAATATGAGCTATGAGGCAAGACTGAAAGAAATGGTCTTGTTTAGTGTAGAAGAGAGAAGACTTGGAGGGTACGTGATAGCCTTTTTCAAGTACCTAAAAGAGGGTTACAAGGAGGAGGGAGAAAATTTGTTCTCGTTGGCCTCTGAGGATAGGACAAGGAGCAATGGGCTTAAACTGCAGCAAGGGAGGTTCAGGTTGGACATTAGGAAAAAACTTCCTAACTGTCAGGGTGGTCAAACACTAAGATAAATTGCCTAGGGAGGTTGTAGAATCTCCATCAGTGGAAATATTTAAAAGCAGGTTATATAGAGATCTGTTGGGGAAGGTCTAGATGATGCTTGATCCTCCCATGAGTGCAGGGGACTGGAATTGACCTCTCCAGGTCCCTTTCAATCTAGTGTTCTGTGATTCTATGATATCCCAATCCAACTCCCCTCCCCGCAGAGCCAGGCACTTCCAGCCCCCGCTCTAACCCAATGCCTTAGTCCCTCCTGCAAAGCCAGGCACCACCAGCCTCCATGCTGTAACCCAATCCCCGTCCCCTCCTGCAGCACCAGGCATCCCCATCCCCTGCCCTGCTCTAACCCAATGCCAGGGACTCACCGGAACCACTACCACCGCAGTCATGTGCTTGTCCCCCTAAGCACTGGGGCACATGTGCAGATCAGTGGTGAGTAGTTGGGCATGCAGCTCCGAGCAGGAGCAGCATTTCGTTGATCAAAGAGCCTCATGCCACTAGATGGCCCCTCCTGATCTAAGGTCACAACCGTTTGGCAGAGAGCATTTAATTGGACCTGTGCATCCATGACCTCCAGCGAAGTCAGCTGTCTCCTGTGGCATTTTCAAATGCTCTGGGCCACATTCCGAAGAGACCTGTGCATGAGGCACTTGTGGGGGGCGGGGGACTAAGCTCTTCTGAAAAGTGGCACCAGATTTCAGAAAGGAGCTAGTGGGTGCAGATCTTTCTCAGGATTTGGTTGTGTGCGCCCACTTCACAGACCTCTCCATAACCTCACTTGTCTTCTAAAAAATACAATACAGACCAGCCCGTCTCCTCATCATTTGCAATTGCTTTCCATTTGGTGCATGACACTAATGTCTTAAGGAGGTTTCTTTCTTAGGAGGTGGGTTAGCCTGTGGGCAAATTCCAGCCCCCTATAGTTACACAAACGTAACAACTCATGCATAGGCTCTGTCCAGATAAAAGATGACTTACAACAGTGCAATTCTCCCAGATTTCAAAGCTGCACTGGTGCAAAAAGAATCCATCAACATAGACAAGGCATAACTGAGAAGTGCAATAAAAGGGAACCAGTAAAATAATTTTAAGGAGAAAGCCCAACTGATAGTTTCATAACAACAGACCCCCAGCCAGCTGCATAGAGTGCCTTTAGGTCCAATATAATTAAAATATATTGCTGTTTCAGATATGACAGCACTTTGCTCTTCTACAGGAGAGAGAGCTCTGTTTTGGCTCACTCTCAGTTTGAAAAAAATACCCCATGGAGTATGTATAATGGAAAATGAATCAATTGTACAGAGGGATGGAGTAGAGCAAAGACAGAACTTGTGAACTAATTCCTTGTGCACTCCAGTGTCTCCAGAAAGCCAATGGAAATGGTACATAACTCTTTAGAGACCTCTTCAGTTTGCACAAACAAAAATCATACCCCCTGGGCTCAGCGTGTTTCCCACTATGGTAACATTGAGCTTGCTTTTGCGTACTATTTCACCCATGCAGTACAGATTTAAGGGTATTATCCTGCCATCCTCGCAAAGGACTTCCATGGACTTGCATATGATACCATTATCTTCTTTATCAAGCAAGGCTTTAAATTTAAGCAAGTCTTATCGAACAGTCAGATCAGCAAGCGTTAGCTTTATGTGCAACGCTAACCAATAAGCTGGTATTAAAATATTAATTCATCCTTTGAATGACCATAATAGTTATGAGATAATACACACACACTCACACATCACATCTCATAGAGCTGGAAGGGACTTCAGGAGGTCATCAAGTCCAGTCCCCTGCCCTCTTGGCAGGACCAAGCACCATCTCTGTTTTTTCCTTTTTTCTATTTCTGCACACAGGTGCTCATTCAGCAAGGTAGTTAAGTTTGTGCCTAATTTTAAGCAAGTAAGATGTTCCACTGAAGTCAATGGGGCCACTAAAGTAAATGGGACTATTTAGATGTGTACAGTTAGGCATCTAAATAGTTACAGTTACAGGCTCGAGTGCCTTGCTGAGCCGGGACTGTAAACATCTATAAATCCTGGAAAAAGGTGTCAAACTTTGCCAGTTAGCAATTACTCTAACCAGCACATTACTGAGCATAAACAGGCAGGAACTCTGCTGCCCCCTGCAGGCCAACTGTTTCAATACCCAAGTAACAAAATAATTTAAAATTCATAAAAATCGAATTATGTTTTAAGAGCCTGATCCCAAAAAGTGCGGAGAACCCCCTCAACGCTTGCAGAAGTCAAGAGGACTTGCAAGTTCTTGTAAAATTTTCTCAAAATCAAGTCCTAAATCAGTTACATGAAGAGATGCTGTACTAAAATGTTCAAACACCAAAGGAAAACAGTAAGAGAGAAAATAATGAAATGAATGGATCCTTATTAGTTTATCATCCATGATATAATTTAACTATCTTCAGGAATCCCTCCTTGCTTCAAATGGAATATTTTCCTTCAATTAATCTAAATTCCACATCAATTTTTCCCATGGTACATAATTCATTCCCAAACAAATATTACCAAAGTTTGGTTTCATGTATTTGCTGTCATATTATATATTTTAAAAACTTTGTGCACAGGACATGCATGCACCTGCCACAAGAAATTGCATCACAGTTCTAACAATGCCCCCATATGACAACAGAGCCAGTCCAAGACTGCCCTGAGGCCATTTCCTACCCACCCAAACAAACCACACAGCGAAAGGAAATAAAACAGATTAAGAAACCCCTGAATGTTTTCCATTTGTATCAGTACAATATAAACCTATTTTTCCCCCAAAACTCTATTGAGAGAAACTCCAGCTTCCTTGCTGAGTTCCCTAGCTTATCCTGGGCAATACCCCTTGCAGGTTGTGCAAATCATCCTGCTTTAAAGCTACATCAAGAGTTTATTGCTTATATTTATATTATTGCTATATAGCCAGTAAACCCCTGCAGCTGAGCTCAGGGCCCCACAATGATAGGTACTGCATAAACACATAGGCTATGTCTACACTAGCCAAAAACTTCAAAATGGCCATGCAAATGGCCATTTCGAAGTTTACTAATGAAGCACTGAAATACATATTCAGCACCTCATTAGCATGCGGACAGCTGTGGCACTTCGAAATTGACGCGGCTCGCCCCGACGGGCCTCATTTTGAAAAGGACCCCAGCTACTTCGAAATCCCCTTATTCCTATGAGCAGATTGGAATAAGAGGACTTCGAAGTAGGCTGGGTCCTTTCGAAAAGGAGCCCCGTCGGAATGAGCCGCGCGGTGGCGAGCCACGTCAATTTCGAAGCGCCGCGGCCACCCGCATGTTACTGAAGCACTGAATATGCATTTCAGTGCTTCATTAGTAAACTTCGAAATGGCCATTTGCGTGGCCATTTGGAAGTTTGGGGCTAGTGCAGACACGGCCAGTAAGTGACATTCCTGCCCCAAAGAGGCTGTCAGATGATGTGAGGTGATCAGCTATTCCCAAACCAGACCCTGACCCAGCATGTGGCTGAAGTGGCTCTTGTGCCACGCTCCAGCCAGTCCACAAGTCAGGATCTGACTCACAGGGCAGTCAGCTAAGCTTCACACAGCAGGCCAGTCCGCTCAATGTAGCTTCATGATTTTGCACTCTCCCTGCCTGATTGTGGTGGTGCATGCCACCATCTTCTCCAGCCCCAGGACTTGCTTCAGTCCAACTCTCAGCCTTTTGTTTCACACTGTTCTTACTTTGTTTCAGCCTGTTCTTGATTCCTCATTCTGGCTCTGCTCTCCAGCTCTGATTCCCTGCCTGACGATCACTTCATTCACCACTGGTGCCAACTGCCACTGCTCCAACCACTAGACAGGACATCTGAGTTATGCAGATATAACTGCAGGGAAAAAGACTCCCCCAAAGTTATGGTCAGTGCCAAGATTGGACTCCCAGGTCTCCTCAATCTCATTTGAGTGTCCCAGCCACCACCCCAGACTTCAACTCAACACACGAAACAGGAATTAACTATACTTTTGGACTTCTGACATCAATACTAAAAAGCTATTTGATGTAAAGAGCACAAAGTTAAGAATATACAGTCATGGGATACCCACGTTATGCAATTGGCGAACAATGACTAACATCCTAACATAAAGAGCACTCCTCATAGTGCAGAAAGCAAGATTATGGACAAAGTTATTCTGCTTTTTAAATGATTGATAAACATGATATTGGATTCAGCTGGGAAAGTCCCCTGAAAACCTGCATGCGGCAATGATAAAGAAATGGTGACATTTTCAAGCCACAATGCTCTTGACTATCTCTCCTCCACCAAATAAATTAAAACTTATCATTCTAAATATGTTGTATACGTACTGAGTGATGATACTGAACTATAAAGATGAAGAATTGCTTAATGGTATCATTAAGTGCTTAATTATTTATACTTAATAACATAATTATGGACAGTAAATGAGTTTAGATGAGGTAACTTGTCTCAGCCAAGGCGTCGGCCTCACTTAGTCTGACTTGAGTGTTGTTTTGTCTTTTTTTCTCCATCATATGTAGATTTTCGTAAATAATGCTACTGCTGGCAGGGTAAAGGGGGATGGTTTGTTCCTGGCATATGTTACGTTTGAAGATCTCAGGTAAAAAGTTAACAAACATGGTAAATATGCAAACCTGTAATGATAAAAGTCCCTTTTTTCCTGTGAAAGAGCAGGGCCAGATGACATGAATACATAATGCAATAAAAATGGTATAAACACCAAAAGCTGTGAAAATTGATGCTTATTCATATGCACAGTGTAGTTACATAAGACATGCTTAATGCTGATTGGAGAAAAGCTAATAAATATGTAAATATGGAAGCATATACAAGTCCAAGTGAAGGAGTTGCCCAAGCTGGAGAAATAGTAGACTAGAAACTGAACGATTGAGAAAAAGACCAGACTGGGATTACAGGCATCAACAACTACTGTGAAGTGCAGAAGAACTTCCAGAAAATCCAGAACTCAGTGACGTGGGCCCCTACCTATTATATGTGCAGGCACTATAACTGACAGTGATTCTGTCTGCAATTTTATAAATGAAGATAAAAATGTATGAATGGGATGGACACATGACTCAGTTTCCCACCTTACGGTCCCAACCACTGGTTTAAGGGTATGGAACAAATGCTGGGCTCTGCTTAAAAAAAACCCAAAACCCTCTGTTGAAGTCAACAACTTTAGGGTAACTAGAATTCCGAATACATAATTTATCAGAGAAAAAAAGAAAATCAGAGACAAGAAGCAGAAGTTTGACATTTCTGAATATGGTCTAAGTGAGTCTGTGAAATAAATGTAAAACTAATTTATCAGATTTTCCTTCATTAAGCTACTCTCTGCAACATCTGCTAATGTTAACTGCAGATGGAGTTTTAATCATTATAGTTAGTTATTTAATCCTTGAGTTTCTGGGACTGATGGTGCAGAGTTCTATGCTTCTAGGCAAAATGTCTCTGTCAACTGGCTGCTGCCTCCCACAAGAGGACAATACTAACCAACTTAAGGCAACTCTGCCTTGGCAAAATTATTTCCCTTTCCTGGTCCTGCTGCAAAGACAGCCCCATACATTGGCCTAGACAACATCTGGACAAAGGAAAACCCAAAATAGGAACTTGCCCACAGACATGTAAAAAGATTTGATTGCTGGTGTATGAAGTTGGTATAGTAAAAGACACTGTCCTCCCCCTCCTCACTCTGTTATCCTAAGACCAACATAACTACAACAACTCTGCATATTTGGAATGTGAAATCCAGGTACAGCCGGCGGAATTCCCTTACTGAGACCATAAAAGAACTATTATACCTGATTTTGTGGGCAACGTCCACTATCCTGATATTATTATGAGCTCAGTAAACCTTGTTATGGGTTAAGTTAAAACCCAGCTGAGACTGATACATGTGAATTTCCCAGCCAATTATCATAACTATGCATAAGGCTGATAAAGGACTCAAAGAAGTAAACAGGGCATGATAATTAACGCTAATGACCATGGGTTTATGGAAAATATTGCATTAGTTTGACAGGCTATATTTACAAATTTGCTTGATAAAGGCAACAGTGTTGGTATAATATGTTTATACTTTCTGAATCAGGACACTTTGGTTAAAAAAACTAGAATACAAAATTAACATTGTACACATTAAATGGATTAAAACTAGCTAACAGATGTGTCTCAAACCACAACTGTAAGTGGGGCATCATCATAGACTGAGTTTGCTTCTACTGGGGTCCCATAGGGATCATTTCTTGGCCTTGCACTTTTTAACATTTTTATCAATGATCTGGAAGAAAATATAAAACCATCATTGGTAATATTTGCATATGACACAAAAATTGAGGGAATGATAAATCATGAAGAAGGCAGGTCACTAATAACAGAGCAATATGGATTGCTTGAAGAACTAGACACAAGCAAAAAATGTGTGTTTTAATATGGCTAAAGGTAAATGTACATATCTAGGACCAAGCAATGTGGGCCACATTTACAGGATGGGAGGTTCTACCCTTTGGAAATAGTGATCTAAAAAGATTTTTTAGGGGTGCAAGGTGGACAATCAGCCAACCGTGTGCTCCCACTGTGATGCTGTAGCTAAAAGAGATAGTGTGATCCTTGGGTGCAAAAACAGGAATCTCGAGTATGAGCAGAGAGCTTATTTTCCCCTCTATCTTTGGCACTGTTGAAACTGCAGTTGGAATACTGTGTCCAGTTCTGGTGTCAACCATTCAAGGATGCTGAAAAATTGGAAAGGGTTCAGAGAAGAGCCACAAGAAAGATGAAAGGATTAGAAAACATGCCTTATAGTGGTAGAGTAAAGTAACCCAATCTATTTAGCTTAACAAAGAGAAGGCTAACAGCTGATTTGATTACATCCTGAAGTACCCACAGGGCAAATATTTGATAATGGGCCCTTCAACCTAGCAGAGAAAGGTGTAACACAATCCATTAGCTCGAAGTTGAAGCTAGACAAATTCAGACAGAAAATAAGGTGTAATTTTTTTTTAAACGGTGAGGCCAATTAACTGTTAGATTAATTTACCAAGGGCTGGAGTGGATTCTCCATCACTGGTGATTTTTAATCAAGAGTGGATGTTTTCTTCTAAAACATCTGCTCTGGGAATTACTTAGGGAAGTTCCACAGCCTGGAGGTATATAGGATGGAAGACTACATGACCCTTTCTGGCTTTGGAACCTAGGAGAGCCCTCCCTTGAGAGAATTTGTGAGTCATCCCAGGAGTTATGCTGAATATCGTATTGGTGGGTAGACAGTACAGGGTGCTCAGACAGAACAGACAAAAAAATATGTGAGAAGGAATGAGACAGAGAGAGAACACGTGCACATGCTTGAAAGCAGCTCAGAGCATAGTGGCTGACTCTGGAAGAAACTTGTGAGAGGTTTTTGGAATTGCATACAGGTTGACAAGCACATTCTTGGTGCCGTCAGCAAACGACATGGTTTCCTGCTATTTGATTCCTTCTGCATTCAGCAACTCAGGGCTTTGCATATTCTTTGCAAAACAGATAAACAAAATAAACCCCATCTCTGACCAAATTTCTTACCAAAGAAATTTCTTCTCCTTAACTGGAACATCTTACTAAACCTTGAATTTTTGCCTAGCCATTTGGCTCAAATGGGGCACTGAGAGGCAGCCTCTACCAAGGCAATGATTATATTCTGGCATTTCCACCTTCAGGTCACAATGAATGTCCTCTCATGGTAATGTTCAAAGACCCTAAAAGCTTTTCCGACACATATAATTGTCACTATTATACATTCTTGGGAGTCAGGACAAGATGCCCCACAGTAAACTGCTGAAACCCCCTAAGCAGCAAGAATCCTGTAAGCACAAATACTTGTTAAGAAGAACGCAAATACAACCAAAAATGACACTACAGGAAATAGGATCCCAAGGTGAATCAGAAAAAAATACTAGCTAAACCAGTATCATTTTCCAAATCTTTAAAAGAAGTTGTTAAAGAGAATACATGTGATTCTACATACAGATAGTAAGAAAAGGAGACAATCGGGCCTATCTATTTCCTGCACCATTGGATCCAGTCCAGGTAAGCACTTAAGCACATGAGTGACTTTAAGCATATTTCCATACTTGTAAGGGATTACTCATGTCTAAAGGTACCTATCTGCTTAAGTGCTTTTTGGATAAAGACCCTATATATACACAGTATATCCTCCTCACCACACCCAGGTATGGAGAAGACAAAACTGAAAGAATGGTCTTCTGTAGTGACTTTACTTTGTGTAAACCGTGGCAGAATAAAGAGGGACGAAATTCAATGCTAACCTCCAACTTTTAGAAACATTGCATGACATCAATGTTAATTAAACGGCAGAGGACAAAATTAACAGTGAAAGACACTTTATTTGCAGTCATGCCTGCATGCATGACAAGCAGAGGGGGAAATACCTTATGAAACATTCCTTGGCGCTTCCCTGTTAAGTGGCACTTCATGGCATTCACAGTGGCAAATCAATTATGCAGGAGGGACCATTTTTTCCTCTGGACCCTAGTGTTTGTTTTGTAATCAAGCAGACAAAATTACAAATCACACACATAAGAGTCAAGATGTATACGGGAATTTACACAATGACCAGACACACTTTTCAACTGGGGTTATGCAAACCCTAGGGTCTATGAGGTGATCTGTTAAAACTACCCAAACAGTAGAGATCAGAAACAGGATATTTGTTCTGCATACAAGTGTAGAGAACAAAGAGGCTCATATAAGCCATGTCTACACGTGCACGCTACCTCGAAGTAGCGGCACTAACTTTGAAATAGCGCCCGTCATGGCTACACGCGTCGGGCGCTATTTCGAAGTTAACTTCAACGTTAGGCGGCGAGACGTCAAAGTCGCTAACCCCATGAGGGGATAGGAATAGCGCCCTACTTCGACGTTCAACGTCGAAGTAGGGACCGTGTAGTCGTTGCGCGTCCCGCAACGTCGAAATTGCGGGGTCCTCCATGGCGGCCATCAGCTGAGGGGTTGAGAGACGCTCTCTCTAGCCCCTCAGCTCAATGGTGGCCGCGTGGAGCGGCCCCTTAAAGGGCCCCTCCCCCTCCCTTCCTGTGCAGGAAGCTGAGGGAACGTGCAGGCGGCAGCCCAGACACGCGGCCGGCCTGCACGTCCCTCAGCCACCCAGAACAGGGCCAGCACCTGCCATGGCTGCCCGGCAGCCCCCCCAGCGCCCCCAGGGGACCCCCCCCCAAGAGGAGCCAGGGCAGCCAGCCCAGCCAGGCGGGCAGCCAGGCTGGCAAGCGGCAGCGGGGCCCCTCCTGGATGGAGGCCGAGCTGTGGGACCTGCTGGGGCTCTGGAGTGAGGAGGAGGTGCTCCAGGTAATGGGGAGCAAGAGGCGGAACGCAGATGCGTTCGCTCGGCTGGCCGACAGCCTGGCTGCCCGGGGTCATCCTGCCTGCACTCCTGATCACCTCAGGAGTAAGGTGAAGGAGCTGCGGCAGGGTTACTCCCGGGCCCGGGATGCGACCGGCCGATCTGGGGCCGCCCCCGTCACTTGCCCCTTTTACAGGGAGCTCAGGGACATCCTGGGCCCCCGGCACACCTCCTCCCCTCCAGCCACCCTTGATACTTCGGCCGACGAGCCCCAGCAGGCCCTGCAGCCAGAGTCCGCCCCGGAGGTAAGCCCCGCACCCCGGGGGCTCCCCCCGGGACATCGCAGCAGGAGGAGGAGGAGGGGGGCTCCTCCTCCGCAGAATCCGGGCTGCAGATCCTCCTCCTGCCATCCCGGAGCAGCAGCTGGGCCTCCGCCCCCCGGGGATCTCCGGACTGTGGGAGTGGACCGACAGGTATGTACCCCCCTCTGGTGCACACCCCCGGGGTTGAGGGGCGGGGGTAATAGATATGTGTCCAGGGCCCCCCACATGCTCACATGGCTATGGCCCCAAGGACAGCAGGGCCATGTCCCTCACAGCAGTGCATCAGCCCCTGCCCCCCCCGCCCCCCGCACGACAGTGCCATGCCCCATCCCCGGGGCAGGGGGGAGCGGAACCTCGAGGGGCCCCCGGGAGGAGGGGGTGGGACACCCCGCAGCAGCAGCAGCAGCAGCAGCATGTGATGGAGTGGGGGGAGTGCAAAAGGGAGACTCAGGCTAGATATGAGCAACAAGAGCCGAATAGCTCCCAGGGGCAAAGGATGATCCTGGGGCTACAGCTGGCAGGTGACACCTCTGCCCTGAACAAAGAGGAGGGAGGAGCCGAGCTGGCTTGGAATTGGGGGGGGAGGGCGGGGGCCACAGGTAGAGGCTAGGGGAAGGGAGAGCTGGAAGGCAGCCAGCCTGAGGAGGGGGGAAGCTGCATCCCAGAGGGGCACCCCTTGGGGTCTTCTCCCCAGGACGGGTTGGAAGGACTGTCTCTTCTGACAGCTGGTGCTGTCACTCCCGGGAGAAACTGGGCATCTGTGGCCTAAGAAACCTCTCCTGTCAGACCCTGAGGAGTGAAGTGAGAGTCGCTCCCACCAGGGGACGGGGTGCAGTGCAGGGGGACCCCTGAACCCCATCCATCACAGCAGCATCTCCCGGGGACGGGGATGGGGAATCTGCAGCACAGGGCTGGGGGGACAAAAGCCACGGCTCGGGGCCCACACTAACGCCTGTCTCCATTCTTCTTCCCCTCCTCCTCTCCTGTGTCCCGCACCTGCACCATCAGAAGGACCGGAAGAGAGCGCCGGCGAGGCATCAGTGGTCCCGGAGAGCCCTCCGGGGCCATCGCTCCAGGCAAGCCCCTCAGCTGAGGACCGACCGGCCCCACGGCGGGCTAAACGGCAGACCCCGCGCCACCACCAGCCGATGGCGACAGATCCCCAGCTGCTGGCCATCCACCGTCGGCAGCTGGAGGTCGCGGAGCAGCACTTGCAGCTGCAGGAGCGGGCGCTGGCCTGGCGCCAAGAGGCATGGGGGGCCTACATGGAGACTTTCAACCGCCTGGTGGACTACCTGGCCCCCCATGCCACGCTGGCCGCCGCAGCGCACGACGTGCCTGCTCCACCCGCCGCACCACCAGCTTCTCCGCCCGTCGCCGTCCCGTCCGCCGTCGCCCCGCCACCCACTGCCAAGGGCCGGAGCGCCGAGGGACCCCTGGAGCCAGCTGAGACTCACCGGGCATATCTTCTGGTCCGCTCCGCCCCCAGACAGCCCCGGACAGGGCTGCGGCCGCGGTGGGGCTCCCGGCCGCCCACGCCCAGTGCCGGACTTTAGGGGCGAGGGGCCTGGGATGTGGCCCCCCCCTTGTATATAGTTGGGACTTATTATTTTGTGCCCCCCGTTTGCCCCGTCCCCCCCATGTAAATAGTTCTCCCCTTTATCCTCCCTGGTTTTCTTTTTATTACTGAGCACACTTTTTTATTACTATTGTTTTATTTGTACATATTACTTTAGTTCCACACATGTTGCATATAGTTTGTTCTTCTTTTATATTTACAGTTTAAAAAAAAAGTTCTAAAAGAAAAAGCAGTTTAAGTTCAGCCACAAGTGCGTGCTGTCATTTGTCCAGGAAAAGTGGGAGGGGGGTGCGGTTGGGTGCTCCATGGTGTGGGCGTTGGGGCAGGGAGTGTGGTGGAGGAAGGGGCGGGCAGTGGGGGGCCTGGCAGAGTTCACCCCGCGGCCTCATCATCGAAGTGGGCCCACAGGGACTCCCGGACCCGGGTCCCTTCGGGGTCCACCTGCCGACTGGGGGCAGCGGGTGGCTGCACGTCGGCACAGCCCAGCCCTGGAAAAAGTCCTCCCCCTTGCTCTTCACCAAATTGTGCAGGGCGCAGCAGGCACCCACAATCAGGGGGATGTTGTTGGGGCCCGCATCCAGGCAGGTCAGGAGACATCTCCAGCGTCCCTTCAGGCAGCCAAATGAGCGCTCCACCACCTGGCGCGCGTGGTTCAGGCGCTCGTTGAAGCACTCCTGGCTAGCGGAGAGATGGCCCGTGTACGGGTGCATGAGCCAGGGCCGGAGGGGGTATGCCGCATCTGCGATGACGCAGAGGGGCATGGTGGTGTCCCCCACAGGGATCTCCCGCTGGGGGATGTAGGTCCCCACCTCCAGCCGGCGGCACAGGCCCGAGTTCCGGAAAACCCGGGCATCGTGGGTGCTGCCAGGCCAGCCCACATAAATGTCCTGGAAACGGCCCCGGCTGTCCACCAAGGCCTGGAGGACCACAGAATGGTAGCCCTTGCGATTCATGTAGCGTCCTCCACTGTGATGCGGGGCACGGATGGGGATGAGAGTCCCATCCAGAGCCCCGAAGCAATTGGGGAAGCCCAGGGTGGCAAAGGCCGCGATGGTGGCATCTGGGTCCCCCAGCCTCACGAGCCTGTGCAGGAGCATGGCATTGATGGCACGCACAACCTGCAGGGAAAGCACATGGGACAGCACCAATGAGGGGTGAGCAGGGTGTGCGTGGCCCCGCCCTCTCCTCTCCTCCCCTCCCCTGCCCTCCTCTGCCCTGCCCTCCCCCGCCCACCCCTGGCCTCTCCTCCCCTGCCCTCCTCTGCCCGGGCCCCCTTCCCCTGCCCTGCCCTCCCCCCGTGGGTTCTCTTACCTCCATGAGGACAGCCCCGATGGTGGCCTTGCCGACACCAAACTGCTGCCCCACGGATCGGTAGCTGTCGGGAGTGGCCAGCTTCCAGACAGCGATGCCGACCCGTTTCTGCACTGTGAGGGCACGCCGCATGGCGGTGTCCTGGTGCCTGAGTGCGGGGGTGAGCCACTAGCACAGCTCCATAAATGTCTGCCAGCTCATCCTGAAGTTCCTGAGCCAGCGGTCGTCGTCCCACTCCCCAAGCACCAGCCGCTCCCACCAGTCGGCGCTGGTGGGGTAGCTCCACAGCCACCGGCGTGTGAGGCGGGGGGGGGGCGGGGTGCTGCAGGGTTGGGGGTTGAGTCCTGCTGCCCTGGGGGCAGCTCCTCCTCCGGTGTAGCAAGGAGGTGCTCAGCTGCCTCCCGCATGGCATGGAGCAGGGCAAGCCCTGCTCGTGCCGGGAGGGCTGGGTGGACCGCTGGCTGCTGCTGCCGGGGGTCCATGCCTGCGTCGCCCGGGGTCTGTGTGCCTATGGCTCCTCAGACTGCGTGCTGTGCAGGCTGAGTGTGTCTGGGAGGGGCCCTTTAAGGGAGCAGCTAGCTGTTGCCCCAGAAGCGCTAGTCCGCCCGGTGACCCTGTCTGCAGCTGTGCCTGGCATCCCTATTTCGATGTGTGCTACTTTGGCGTGTAGACGTTCCCTCGCTGCGCCTATTTCGATGTGGTGCTGCGCAACGTCAAAGTTGAACATCGACATTGCCAGCCCTGGAGGACGTGTAGACGTTATTCATCGAAATAGCCTATTTCGATGTCGCTACATCGAAATAAGCTATTTCGATGTAGGCTTCACGTGTAGACGTAGCCATAGTGTGAAATATAAATCAAAAGGATGCACATTCTAAAGCAAAAGAGGCCAGGCACAGGAGTGTGGAATTTATTCCACTGCATTTGCATAGAATTCAGCTCCTGTATCAGATCTTTCTACTTCCTTTCTCTTTTATTTCTAAATCTTTGGAATAAAACAGGTGAGCACAACCAGAGACTAATTCTCCTTTTGCTTGCACTGGTTTTGCATTAGGACAGATCCACTGACTTTACCCAAGTATCAGAGGGGTAGCCATGTTAGTCTGGATCTGTAACAGCAACGAAGGGTCCTGTGGCACCGTATAGACTAACAGAAAAGTTTTGAGCATGAGCTTTCATGAGCAAAGACTCACTTCATCATAAAAGACTCACTTCATCATGAAAGCTCATGCTCAAAACTTTTCTGTTAGTCTATAAGGTGCCACAGGACCCTTCGTTGCTGATTTTACCCAAGTTCATTACTGTAAGTAACCAAGGAGAGGTAGCCATGTTAGTCCGTATCTTCACAAAACAAAGCAGAAGTTG
The DNA here is from genome assembly GCF_033958435.1 of Carettochelys insculpta. NCBI lineage: Eukaryota > Metazoa > Chordata > Testudines > Carettochelyidae > Carettochelys > Carettochelys insculpta. The sequence goes on from NC_134152.1 coordinate 21,202,635, forward strand.
TGTAGCACTTCAAAGACTAACAAAATGATTTATTCGGTGATGAGCTTTTGTGGGACAGACCCACTTCTTCAGATCTGAAGAAGATCCGAGTTACAGAGGTATAATCAAGAGCAGAAAGAGGGCACTTGAGATTAATCCTGAGCTGCAGAGAACTCATGTTTGCAGCAGATGGTCAAAGAGGCAAAGCTGTTCAAAAGTCCCCTATTTACTTACCCACATTCTAGAGGTGGTTAGGACTGAACTGGTGCTGGGCTCTGATGTCACAGAGGCTAGCAGAACATGGAGTACTGCCGCTCTGCTCCTTTTGCCCCCCAAAGGCCTCCTCTTACCATAGAGTGCTTTCGACACAGCAGGTTGGAGGTATCAGGACAGCAAGCACAGAGAAGGCAAAGCATCAGTTTTATACTAGCTGAGGATTCCCCCTACATTGGAGGGATGCCTGTGTAGGTCAGGTTTAAGGTCCATTTGCACCACCCCTAGGTGCAACAACAGGACCCTTGTTGAGCTGATCTGGCTCTGGGGGCTTCTGCCTCACCTGAAGTTTTAGGGCCTAGCTGGGCAATCCTCAGTCAGACAAAACTCCCACTGAAGTTCTGTGAAAGAATGGAGGGTCAGGCCCAGAGTCCTTCATGCAACTCTGCACAACCTCCAGTACCAGTGTCTTTATTTACAGACGGGTTCTGGCTCCGAGGACCCAGCACTAGGGCTGTATATGGTAGAATATGCCCAGCAGTAAGTAGGGCTGTATGCAGTAAGCCCTTTCATGAAAACAACACAGCCCCAATCATCTGAAGAATAAGCTAAACTTAAAGAGGTTTTTTCATGTACCTAATAAACTATTTTGCTAGTCTTTAAAGTGCTACTTGACTGCTTTTTGTTTTTAAAGAGGTTTATTTTCACACAGTTATGAGGCTAGGGCTCATGCTTGCATTTTGTCACCCGCACAGTGAACGACAGGCATCAATATAGTAGTTATTCCTGGAACTTTGGATTTGCAAACTCCTTTTGGGGTGCCACAACTCAGATCCACACTCAACAGAACGACAGGTATACATTTTGCAGGTACAAATCGAAACTACAAAAGGAGACGCCTCTTTCTCTCACAAGTGTTCCTAGTACCAGTAAAGGTTGGGGATCACATTGAAACCCAGTTCCAGAGAGAGAGAATTTCACCCTGGGATTTAGAAGGGGAATATCAGTGCAGATTTTAAAACCATGGCAGGAAAAGTAATTACATTATCAATTTCACTGCAGACAGATTTATTCTGAGAGAAGCAGCTCCGAAAACAAACTAAGGAGATAACAGAATCAGATGGGAAAGAGAAATGTAAAAGCCATATTTACATATGAACGGCCTTGATTGTAATCCATTATTGCCTAGCGTGGCTTTAGAGGCAAATTGGATAATAGAGTGACTCCTTCAATATAGTAGCGCCATTGCTATGCGGCATCTTAAAGTCAATGGTCTCTGGGTTACAGAGACAAACTGACACCACATTCACGTACATTATGTGACAACGATGGAAGCACAGATAAATATCTGTTTGAATGAGAATGCTTTCCACACTAAGTATTTTAGCTACCTGCACATAGGGAGTTTTTAGTTACATGATGCACAGAAGAGATACAGTAACAGAGAGTAAGCCGAGCTAGTCTATACACTACCAAAACAAAAAGCAGTCAAGTAGCACTTTAAAGACTAGCAAAATAGTTTATTAGGTGAGCTTTCCGGGACAGACCCACTTCTTCAGACCATAGTCAGACCAGAACAGACTCAATATTTAAGGCACAGAGAACCAAAAACAGTAAGCAAGGAGGACAAATCAGAAAAAGATAACCAAGGTGAGCAAATCAGAGAGTGGAGGGGTGGGGGGGAAGATCAAGAATTAGATTGAGCCAAGTATGCAGACAAGCCCCTATAGTGACTCAGAAAGTTCCCATCACGATTTAAACCATGTGTTAATGTGCCGAATTTGAATATAAATGTCAGCTCGTCCACTTCTCTCTCTAAAACGGAGTGATAATTTCTCTTCAGTAACATACATACCTTGAGGTCAGTCTGGATCTGGGATTTGTTGCAACAAAGCCCGCTGCCAGCTTTGTCCACATATCTTCTCTGGAAATACCATCACCGGACCTAACCAGGTTACTCACAGAATCACGGGCACTTTCTCATGCTCCTCTACTAACATCATATATGCCATCATGTGCCAACAATGCCCAGATGCTTTGTATTTTGGACAGACTTCTAACTCCCTTAGACAAAGGGTCAACGGGCACAAAACAGACATCAAAACACTCCAGATCCACACAGCAGTTAGTCAACATTTTAATGGAATGGGGCATTCTGTCAATGACCTCAAGGTATGTGTGTTACTGAAGAGAAATTATCGCTCCGTTTTAGAAAGAGAAGTGGACAACCTGACATTTATATTCAAATTCAGCACATTAACACATGGTTTAAATCGTGATGGGAACTTTCTGAGTCGCTGTAGGGGCTCGTCTGCATACTTGGCTCAATCTAATTCTTGATCTTCCCCCCCACGCCTCCACTCTCTGATTTGCTCACCTTGATTATCTTTTTCTGATTTGTCCTCCTTGCTTACTGTTTTTGGTTCTCTGTGCCTTAAATATTGAGTCTGTTCTGGTCTGGCTATGGTCTGAAGAAGTGGGTCTGTCCCACGAAAGCTCACCTAATAAACTATTTTGCTAGTCTTTAAAGTGCTACTTGACTGCTTTTTTTTTTTTTTAGAAGAAATACAGGCTAATAAACTGTAATGAATCCTTTCACCATAACAAGCAAGGCAGATAAGCCAAACAGGCAGGCAGACAACAGTACAAGTAAGTGCACTCGCAAAATTGGCTAGTAAAATAAATCAGCTTGTAAATAAGAGTTTTGCTAAGTTCTTTCTCATTATTATGCCAGGCTGAATAAGGGAATATTAGATATACATGAAAACCAGTTTATTTTATACTAGGGCTAAAGATGTGTATACTTGGTGTTGCACTCCTTCTTACTAAAACATTCAACTGAATTTAAGAGTCTAATTTACCTTCTAATGACATGATACCACATTGACCATGGGCCAGCAACTGCACTGTGTCACAAGGCCTTCTTGCTTTCACAGGTATTCATTTTTAAGAACATTAATATTATTTCATGCTCTTATTTGAACCATTCAGCATGATCCAAGGAGTCAAATTCATCCCTGGAGACTAGAGCAATGGCATATACTCCAATGGTGTTACATCAAGGATGCAACTGGTCAAATTATCTAGACCCCCAACTGCCTGCTCTGCATTTAGTCTCACTGGCCACATTCTAGCATGCTTACTGAGGGCTGGATCCTGCAGGCTGCTGAGTGAACTACAGCAGTATGAGCCAGAGGGTTAGAGCTCCACATCCAGGAACTGCTCAGCAGAGCTGGGCGTGGAAAATGGCCTGCAGAGCTCAGCAGCAGTGTTCCCGCCAAACTGAGCTCCTGAGAGATTCTCATGCTGCCCAGCTGATTAGCAGAACACTTACAGTTGGCAGCATCTATTTCTATTCATGGTGCACATCCGTACATGTCTTGGTGCACGTAACAAAATTTATTCTGCACAGAGATGGAAAAAAATTAGACAGAACACTGCTCAGCTGTGTGATTTCAGCAAGCACCCATGCTCACCCTGTGAAGTATGGAGCTTGTGAGGGACACATTGAGGATAGAACAAGACCAGGACATTCTTGGTCAGGTATGAGCCAGGGAAAGCAAACAATGGGCACCACTGCCCATGGAGGGTTTTCAGTTACTCTCATTGCTAGTCAGTAGTGGCTACTTAGGCCATGTCCACATTACCAAAAAATCAACCCGCTCAGGGGTCTGATTTCACACACCTGGTAGGGACGTGGGAAGTGCACCTCTCCAGGGTCGCTAGTCAACTTCTATACTCCTTGCTATCACGAGGAGTAAGGGAGGTCACCAGGAGAAACTCTCTCATTGACCTTCCTCAGTGAGGATGGCCAAGTAAGTCAATTGCAGATAAGTCAAATCTAGCTACGCAATTGCCGTAGCTGGAATCGCATATCTGCAATTGAGTAGACCAAGCCTCAGATGAGACTGAGTAGAACAGAACTAAGGGAGAACTGCTGTCAGAACTGCTTCCAAAGTGGCACTCCTCACACCTGGGTGCTGCCTCACTGGGACCCCAACAGCACCTGCTCCTCTTGGCTAACTTCCCCCATGCAGTGAGCCTCATGACCACACTCAGCCACCTCTCACTACCTTACCCTGCAGGATCAAGACCTTTCATCCTTATGCAGTCGTAACTTCTATTTAAGTCACCAGCACCCCTTCTTGGAACCCCTTCAGGACTTGGCCTATCAATGCCAGGCCTAACTTTCAGCAGGGAAACAAAATTTTCACTGGGTCACCTGCGGGGCACTATTATCGTCTGGTCTTCTCTGATGGCTTGCCAATTGCCAGCTTGAGAAGAAGGCCAGTTCTGCAAATGCATGAAGACAGGATTCCACAGGACAGCTTAGGGTTGTCACCAAGTGACAGATTCTTCTTTCTCTAGGTCACTGTTCAAAATCAGTACAGACCGGTTTGTGACTGAAAGTCAATGCTACCAGAAAGCAGCATGTTGAGCTGCTGTACCTACTCCACAGGAGTCAGGCAAATCAGATGGGATGCCAGCCCTGCTACCGTACAGTAGTATGAACAAGGGACATCACTTTTCAGGACAAAGCTGTAAGGGCTGTAACGTTTACAAAGGCAGCCCCCCGAGCAAACACCTTTTGTTAGAACACCAGGTGCTCTGCAGGCTGGCCTTCATAGAAAAAGTTATGCCACGAATGCTAAGTCATGCTGTTGCTCCTCCATCATCTCAGAGTATAACCACAGTACAATTCCAGATAGGTGGAGAGACTAAAAGGATTCCTTCTCAGAACACACTTTACAACATAGAAACAAGGCTATAATTACAACAGAACTCAACAGAAGGCAGAATCACATCCTCATATGAAAAGAATCTCAAGATCCAACTTGGGAGTTGAGAAAGGATGTTCATTAGATTCAGATTCTATCTACAGTTTCCAAGGCATCAAGAAAGGATGTTCATTAATGGATGCACAAAAAAAAAAAATTTCCTGATTCATTTTTGACCAAAGGCTTCCATGGAGTTGTCATTTACTAACAAACTATGCACTTGAAAACAATTCATTAAATTTCCTTGGCTCAGCTGGCTGCAGCTAGCTAAGCATGAGAGCTCATGCCTAATGAAGATGCAGAGAGAAGAGAAGGGAAACAGGAGAGAGGGATATGACTGGCAGGTGTAGATTTCTTCTTAATATCAATATTAGCAAAGAGTCTTATACACAACTTGGAAGGAGGTTTGCATTCAGCTAATATGGGAAGTTCCTTTACAGAAAAGCCCCAATTTGGTTATCTTTGTAATTAAATCTTAACCTATATTTTGGGAGCAGAGGCTTCAGACCCTGCCTCCGCTCCACGTTTGAAAGCAGAGATCAAGAGAGCATTGTGCTGATACCATGTAGCACAAAGACAACAAACAGCATCCCAGCTCCTTGCTGCGGAACTGCTACCTGACCATTTCTCACCTTCTGTCTCCTGTATGGGTCCAGCACCCTATGGTTTACCTGGGCTCAGATTAGTGAATAGTCACTCGTTTAAACAAGAGCATCACTCAATAGTTCCTCAGATGGAGGATGAATTCCTGTGACACTTCTGCCACATGTATGTCAACATCCTGCAGGCAGAGCTTATTCATACATTCAAAGGCTGGGAAGGACCATTGTGATCATCCAGTCTGGCCTCCAATCATCATCTAGCTTCTGTCTCTTCATCTGCTTTCCCAGGGCCAGATGGGTTTCACAAGCTTGCCTTTTACACTTATAGTAAGAGACCAGAACAAATACATCGCCTGCCACTTGGTGAGTTTTATTTAAAAAAAAAATCCATTCAACTTGAATTCCATTTTGCATGAACTCCTGCTAGGGGTTACGACTATTTCCTATTTATTGCTTACATGTTCCTCACCTATCAACATAGCACCCCTAGGACCACAGAGCTCCCAAACTGTTCGCTTCCCCTACATGTTCTAGCAAGACTGCTAGTAGCCTTAGGGCCATGGAAGAATGACTTGCCAGGCACGTGGGTGGTGCTGACAGCCACCGTGTGCTCTTGATGGAGCTCCAAATCAATGGCTGTAGGGTGCGTGATGAAAAAAATTAGGAATACTGAGTTTAGAGTATTTTGAAAATCCTGATACAAAAGGCTAAATTCTGACCTAAGCGCAAGTGCAAATCCTAAAAAGGTCCCACTTACATCAATGGCATTTTCTTTGGTTAAGCTAGAACTACACAGATTTAATGGAAATCATCTTCATCCTTTGAGAGTCAGGAATGTAGAACCCTCGGATACATTCAAGATGTTTCAGAGACAATCTCCACTAAGCCCAGGTGACCTGGGAGGTGCTAATTTAAGGGGAGCAGAATGAGCCCATCAAGGTAGGTAATTCAACAATGAAAGCTTGAGCCTAATAAAAGGGGCCTTCAAGGGTATGTCTAAGCTGCAACAAAGCACCTGCAACTGGTTAGTGCAGCTCAGGCTGCAGGTCTGTAACATTGCCCTGTGAAGGTCAAGTTGCAGCCTGAGTTCTAGAACCTCACAAGGGAGGAAGGTACCAAAGCCCAGGCTTCAGGCCAACCCAAAACCCCACATTGCTCTTTTATAGCCTCATAGCCTGAGCACCAGGAGTCTGAGCCAGTTGAGTCAACCAGGCCAGGCTGCTTTATTGTAATGGAGCCATACACCAAAGCTCAGGTCTGGGGAAGTGCTCACAGTGATGGAGTGTCTCCAAAGGGAGCAGAGCACCCAGAGTCTTCAGACCCCAACGGGAGGGGGGCTGTGCAAACCCAGAGCGAAGGAAAGAGGCTTCATGTCAAGTTTATTTGTGTTTCATAAGGCAGGATCCCAGCAAGGGAATTTTGTTTTATACCTTTTGGACTCTGTGAAACCCTTAAGGGGTCCTGAGAAAAAAGAAACTCAGGCCCGGGGGGGCGGGGCAGAAGCACCACAACAGCACTAGAGTGGAGGGGACACGACAGGACAGGGTGCCTTGTGACAGCATTAAAATGTAAATTTTGATGGAGGTTGCCTAGCAGCAAGATAGCTGTCCTCCTCTGTAGCAAGGCACTTCTACAGTTCCCATCACCACAGTATTGGAGCGCTTTCCAAGCCTTTTAACATAGAAGAAAAAAAAACAAAACTTATTTTCTTATTTCACAGCCTGGAGGAGAAATAGCCTGATTTTCTTACAGTTGTATATTTTGTTTGGGTATGAAAGCAAGAGCATCTCTTGCATGAAAAAATGCTAATTTGAAGAAGTGAGCTATGAACATGGAAAGCTAAAAAACAAAACAGCAGTAACATAGCACTTTAAAGACTAACAAAATGATTTATTCAGTGATGAGCTTTCGTGGGATAGGCTTACTTATTCAGATCAACAGTACTTCCCATGCAGACTGACATCTCTGTACTTATAGATGTCTGTACTGGAAATGCTGTTGATCTGAATAAGTAGGCCTGTCCCACGAAAGCTCATCACTGAATAAATCATTTTGTTAGTCTTTAGTGCTACATTTCTGCTGTTTTGTGTTGTTAGAATACAGACTAACACGGCTACTTTTCTGTTACTATTCAACATTGAAAGCTAGGTGATGTTCTGGTCTCACACCTAACACACGTTGCAACCCCTATTAGATGGCAGTTAAAGGGCATGTTGACATTTCCACATTAGGGCCGTGTCGACACTAGCCAAAAACTTCGAAATGGCCATGCAAATGGCCATTTCGAAGTTTACTAATGAAGCGCTGAAATACATATTCAGCGCTTCATTAGCATGCGGGCGGCCGCAGCACTTCGAAATTGACACGGCTCGCCGCCGCGCAGCTTGTCCAGACGGGGGCTCCTTTTCAAAAGGACCCTGGCTACTTCGAAGTCCCCTTATTCCTATGAGCAGCTGGGAATAAGGGGACTTCGAAGTAGCCGGGGTCCTTTCGAAAAGGAGCCCCGTCTGGATGAGCCACGCAGCAGCGAGCCGCATCAATTTTGAAGTGCGGCGGCCACCCGCATGCTAATGAAGCGCTGAATATGTATTTCAGCACTTCATTAGTAAACTTCGAAATGGCCATTTTGAAGTTTTTGGCTAGTGTAGACATAGCCTAGATGTTGGAAAGTCAAGTTCCCACACATTCAGGCAGCTCAAAAATCTGGTGCATCTCTTGTCATAACTGCAGCTAAGGCCAATTTCATGCTTCAACTATAAAGCTAATGGGAAAATTCGAAGATTTGGCTCCTTATCATTAAGACACCAATATCTCACTGTCTTGATCATGGTTTTTTTTTTCTATTGAAATACTCATCATAATCTTCACTCTAATATATCCAGAGGCGCTGAAAGCAGAATGCCTGCTCCATTAACAGTGACTGTTGTGAGGTAGGGACATGACAGAATGATTTTCAGTCAGGTTTTGTTTTTCCAACAAGTAAACCAGTGATAAACAAGATGACCAGTATATCCAAACCTTGAATCTTAGGTCTGATTTTACCACCCTTCACTTTGACCAGAGATGGGCCAAATGGCAGCAGATGCGTTTGTTTTCACAAAGCTTTGAGCCAAGAAGGTTTTGCTTTACAAAATAAGGAAGGCTTAGGTCCATTGTCCAAATATTGCGCATGTAGGTCAGATAAACAGTTCTGGGTTTGGCACACACATACAATTTTAATTTATGGATAAAGGGCCATAAACAGGCACAACCCTTAATGTCAGTGCATTGCTTGGTCTAGCACCCTGTGCTCTGGTTCAAAAGTGCGCCAAGTGCATTTTCACTCAACTAGAACAACATCAAGTAAAGCTTCATCTGTGAATATGAGCACATAGAATGAGGCAGTGACATTTTCTGTGTGTTCAGTACAACACAGGAAAAGCACAGGGTCTCTGAGACGCACGATGACAGATTATACTCCTCCACTGTTCCGCTTGACTAGCCATCAGCGTCCATATATTTTGTAAAACAACAGGAGTCCTGTGGCACCTGATAGACTAACAGACATTTTGCAGCATTAGCTTTCATGGGCAAAGACCCAGAGTGCACCCGACAAAGCTGGTCTTTGCCCACGAAAGTTTACACTCCAAAAATATCTGTTAGTCTATAAGGTACGTGACAAAGCCCCAGGCACATCCTTGTCAGGTCCTGCAATATGTGGTGGTTTAAAGTGCAGCCTCAGAGGCCCGCTGTGTCCCCTGCTCTGCCTCCTGCTCTTGCAGAGGCTTGGGCCACAACATCACTGAGCCATTCTCATCATTGGCTAGTCCAAAAGACAGTCATTAGTGGAGGAGACTCTCTCTTCACACCCCCTCCCGGGGTGCCCATTCTCCTTCTATCCTCCAGGGCTGCCCTGGGGTGTGGGATGGTCTGGGGGGAACCTGGACCCCTCCCACACATACCAGATTCCAGCCCAGGGACCCCAGACAGCTGCAGGGGCTTCCATCCCTGGGCCCTCCTGGTGCAGCAAACTGCCTCCCTGTGCCACTTCCACCAGACACTTTTCCCCAGTACCTTCCACAGGTAACCACAGCCCCCTCTTCTTGGGAGTCCTCCCTACACAGCCCTTGTCTGTCCTCTATCTCCTCCCCTCTGCTTACCTGCAGGAAGCCCTTTTGAAGGGTTCCACAGACCTGAATTAGCTACAGGTGATAAATTGGCAGCAGGTGCTCATTTAGCCTGCTGGTGCTAGATGATCCCAGGTAAGCCTTAGTCCCTGGGAAACAGAAAGGCACACACCCAGCTGCCAACATATCTCCCTTCCATGAGGCTGCTGAAGCCAGCTGCAGGCCAGGGTCTATGACAGGTGCCACAGGACTCTTGTTGTTTTTGAAGATACAGACTAACTTGGCTACCCCTCTGATACTGGACACCATATATTTTGTGTCACAAAAGCTGCATAAAACCACATGCAATTTTTATAGGGGGATACTGAGAGATATTGAATTAAACCATAAACCCAATAGCTGATGGAAACCTCAAGCCAAGGGGCGTGGAACAACCCCAGCAGCACCACCCATGCCTAGAACAAGTATTCGTCACCAACAGCAGCACAGAGTTTCATGGAAGCTCTAGTTCTTCTCTGACTGTGAAGGCCTAAAAAGGAATAAACACCCTTAAACACAAAGAGAAGGAATTTTTCTCATTAATATGCGATGAACAAAACTATGCCAACAACAAAACTCAAACCAGAAATATTCTGCAAAAATTCAGATGTAATGAAATCTCCCTTGAATCTTCCTTGTGGGGTCAGGGGGGAAAAGGGGAGAGAAACAGGTTTGTTTTACTACTGGACTGTGCCGTGTGATTACAGTTTTAGCCACAGCAGTTTCTATTACACGGACATTAATTAGAGCCTTGGGCTAAAATTTTCAGAAGCAGCTAAGTTATTCAGGAGCCTAAGGGATAGGTGTCAAAGGCAGTTAGGCATCTAAAGAGCAGATGTAGCCATGTGCCTCCTGGAGTTTTTATAAGTACCTTGGTAAGTATCTAAGTTCCAGTGAAATCAGACACCTACATGTACCTATCTGAATTTTTAGGCACCTAAATATCTTGAAAAATCTGGTCCTAAGGCACTGTCAAAAATGGGACTTAGGCACTTTCAAAACTATACCTTCAGATCACATGGAGAAATGACAAGCCAGACTAAGGCCAGGTCTACACTTGGCCAAAAAGTCACTTTAAAATATGTAATTCCAGCTGCAACAATTGCGTAGCTGGAATTGATGTATCGTAGACCAACTTTTCTGGCCATCCACACAGTGGAAGGTTGATAGGAAAAACTCTCCAATCAACCTCCCTTAATCTTTGTGACAATAAGTAGTACCAGGGTAGACTGTAGCGCCCTGATGGCTGGATTTAGCATGTCCTCATTAGGCATGCTAAATCTATGTGCAATTAGCCAGCTGACAGCATGAGGGCGGGGGGGGGTGGGGTGGAAATGTCCATCAAGTGCACAAAAGGCTCAGATGACAAATACACAGTGGACTTCTATTGTGCTTTATAAACAAATGGACACCACCTAGATAATAGGTTTGAGGCAACAACATTTTTAAAAAAAGTCTCCACTCGCTCTTGATGTGCTGCTATCTTCTAGTTGTAAAACTATTTAAAGGGATTAGGTTGTATTAGTATGATCAGCCGCTGCCCTGCATACAATACCTTTTAACCCAAGGCATTTTACATCTACAGTCAGCATTTGTAGAAGTTTTGACAACAACTTTTAAATATAGCACCCAAAAATAGAAGCCACCAGACACCTAGGCCCAGATCCACAAATGTATTTAGGCTTCAGCAGAACTGAAGCTGACTTCAGAGAATGTTAGTAACCTTAATATCTTTGTAGAGCTGGTATTTTTACTTCCTATGACCCCATACAACTCCCCATTCCTTGACACCATCACATCAGCAAAACAAGCACCAAGGATCTCAAGCATCATGTATAATATAACTGGATATTCTTATGAGAAACATTTACCAGCCACTGAAAAGAGGGAGGCAGAGTAGCTGATAGATAGCCAATAAAGAACCCACTGCACAGAAGGAGGGGGATTATTTTGGATCGTAAGTGCCAAGGATTTACATCCTGGAATACATAATTACAAGGAGCCAACAGAATCTCGGTTTTTAAGATCATAATAAAAATACCCAACACCAAGAGTTATACAGAGCTCCAATTTATCTACACTCCTGCAGCACTCTGTTAGTCAACCACAACGCCACTGCCGCCACCATGCTTAGACAGTGGAGGTCTGTAGCACTGAGGGCTTGTCTTCACTTCCAGGAAGACTGACCTGGTCAGGGTCAATCTTCCAAAGTTTGATTTCACACATCTGGTAAAGATGAACAAAATCAGTCTCTCTGGGGTCAGCAGTTGATCCCTGTACTCCTCACCATTGCTCCCATCGACCTCCCTCAGTGAGGTCAGCCCTTACAATCAACTGCAGATACGTAACTGCCGTAGCTAGAATTGCGTATCTGTAGTCAACTGTAAGGTCTAGTGTAGACCAAGCTTGGATGCCCATGACCACGTTGTTCAGAGATATTACTGATCTGGTGCAGCCAGATTACTAGCAGGCAAACATTTGACCATGGTCAGTCTATGACCAGGCAGCATCCTCTCACGACCTCAAGTCTAATCTGCACAGCTCAATGTGCAGGGACTTCGTTTCTGACATGGGCAACATGACCGAAAAGGGCCATCCAGTAGTAACCAGTCATAAATTCAATTCTCTTGCAGACAGTTCTCAAAGATC